>NC_135747.1:43404736-44714736 GCF_041903045.1 Epinephelus lanceolatus
CCCACATTCACACAGTATGTGAGCTGCCCTACCAGAGAGGAGAGGACACTGGACTTGCTGTATGCAAATGCCAAAGATGCATACAGCTGCTCCCCCCTCCCCCCTCTGGGTAGGTCAGACCACAACCTGGTGCACCTCAACCCCTGCTATGTACCACTAGTCAAGAGCCAGCCTGCGACCATGAAGACAGTGAGGAGATGGTCGGAGGAGGCTTATGAGACACTGCAGGGCTGTTTTGGGGTGACAGACTGGCAGGCACTCTGTGAGCCACATGGGGAGGACATTGACGGGCTCACAGAATGCATCACGGACTACATCAGCTTCTGTGTGGACTCCACTGTCCCAGCCAGGACTGTCCATTGTTGTCCAAATAACAAACCGTGGGTAACAAAGGACATCAAAGTCATCCTCAACTCAAAGAAGAGGGCCTTCAGAGCTGGTAACAGGGACAATACAGGGGGAGCTGAAGATGAAGATCAGGGAGGCTAAGGAGAGGTACAGGAGCAAGCTGGAGAGGAAACTCCAGCAGAACAACATGAGAGAGGTCTGGAGTGGAATGAGGACCATCACTGGCTTCAGGACCAACAACCACAGAGGAGTGAAAGGCAGCATGGACAGGGCCAATGAATTGAATCTGTTTTTTAACAGATTTGACACTGGTGGCCCATAAAGTATTTCTGATTCTGATTCTGATTCTAAGGCTGAGCCCAGCCACCTTGTGGAGGAAACTCATTTCGGCCACTTGTACTCACGATCTTGTTCTTTTGGTCTGTCAGGGACCAAGCAGTAAGGCAAGAGGAAACAGGAGGTTTTTGGTTGAAAAAACCTAGGTTTGTTTATTTACCCATCCAACAACGAAACAAAATAAACCAAGAACTAGGCCTATAAAAGAGGTCAAAATATAACTATACTCAAGATCGCAAATTAACAAAGTGTTAACTGAACAAACAGATCTGAGACAATGACACATGAGGAGAATATGTATAGAGGCTTGGCAAAACCAAATAGCACACAAGGGGTAGACAAGATGAATGCTAATTGCAACTAAATACAAAGCAAAAACTAACTAAACCCAAATCCCCCCCGACATAGCAGCACATGGTTCTGTCCAATTAGCTGGCTCCGGCATATAAGTGTCCTCAGCCCTCAGCCATGCCTTTTGCCAACCCAGGAAGTGACCTCCAACCACCACGGTAACTCAGAGACAAAGAAACAAAGGATTAATACAACAAACAATCACCCTAATAAAGATTACAAAAAAGCTAACTGTGTAATGTTAATTATTTGAATAAGTTGATTGCAAATGAAATTACCCTGTGCAGCAAACTGAAACGAAAGAATGAACAGAAACCAACTTATATAGGCTACAAACTAATGAGGTGAGTGAATGTGCTTTGGAGTCATATTACCATGTGTGGCTGTGGCCATCACACGGTCACTACCCAGAGCTCGTGACCATAGGTGAGGGTTGGAACGTACATCGACCGGTAAATCGAGAGCTTCGCTTTCTGGCTAAGCTCCCTCTTCACCATAACGGACCTGTTAAGCGCCTGCCTCACTGTTGACGCCGCCCCAATCCGCCTGTTAATTTCCCGCTCCATCCTACTCTCACTCGTGAACAAGATCCCGAGATAATTAAACTCCTCCACCTGAGGCAGGACCTCCCCCCCGACCTGGAGTGGGCAATCCACCCTTCTGGAGGTGCTGATTCTCATCCCAGCCGCTTCACACTTGGCTGCGAACCGTCCCAGTAAGAGCTGGAGGTCACTGGCTAGGAGGACTAGGAGGGCCACGTCATCCGCAAAAAGCAGAGACGAGATCATCCTGTCACCAAACCTGACACCCTCCACCCCTCAGCTGCGCCTAGAAATTTTGTCCATGAAAGTTATGAACAGAACCGGTGACAAAGGGCAGCCCTGGCGGAGTCCAGCTCTTACCGGGAACAGGTCCGACTTACTGCCGGTCACGTAAACCAGACTCGTGCTCCTTCGGTACAGGGACTGGATGGCCCTTAGCAAGGGGCCACCAACCCCATACTCCCGTAGCACCCCCCAGAGGATGCCCCTGGGGACACGGTCATTCTCCAAATCCACAAAACACATGTGGGCTGGTTGGGTGAACTCCCATGCCCCCTCCAGCACCCTGGCAAGGGTAAAGAGCTGGTCCACGGTTCTTCGTCTGGGACAAAAACCACATTGCTCCTCCTCAATCTGAGGTTCAACTATCGACCGGACCCTCTTCTCCAGCACCCTGGAGTAGACCTTACCGGGTAGGCTGAGGAGTGTGATCCCCCTGTAGTTGGAACACACCCTCTGGTCCTCTTTCTTGAAGATGGGGACCACCACCCCGGTCTGCCACTGCAGAGACACTGCCCCCAATGTCCACGCAATGTTGCAGAGACATGTCAGCCAGGACAGCCCTACAACATCCAGAGCCTTGAGATATCCAGGGCAAATCTCATCCACCCCCGGGGCTCCGCTGCCGCGGAGTTGCTTCACTAAAGTTTGATTGATTGATTGATTGATTGATTGACTACCTCGCGACTTCTGCCCCAGAAATTGGACGACCTGCCCCCAAGATCCCCGGCTCTGTTTCCTCACTGGAATACATGTTGGTGGGATTGAGGAGCTCCTCAAAGTATTCCTTCCACCACTCGACAATGTTCCCAGTTGACGTTAGCAGCTCCCCGCCCCCACTGTAAACAGTGTGAGCAAGTTGCCGCCTTCCCCTCCTGAGGCGCCGGACGCCGAACTCCTCCCACCCCCGAGTTTTTGCCTCCGTGACTGTCGCTGCTGCGCTCCGCTTGGCCCGCCCATACCCATCAGCTGCTTCCGGAGGCCCACAGACCCGAGAACCGTCACCTTATCGTGGTGGAGGAGTTTGAGTGCCCTAGTGACTCTAGGAGCTATGCTGTCGGGGGCATTTTGCCCCTGGTAGGGCCTCCCATGGCAGACGGTTCTGGGAGAAGGGTCAGACAAAGAACGGTTCAAAAGACCCTTCATGATAGATACAAACAAGGACACGTGTACCCGGCCCGGAGGGTTACCAGGGCCCCGCCCTGGAGCCAGGCCTGGGGTTGGGGCCTGTGGGCGAGCACCTGGTGGTCGGGCCTTTGCCCATGGGGTCCAGCCGAGCCCAGTCCGAACCAGCTACATGGGCTCATCCCCCTGCAGGCGCACCACCCACAGAGGGATCCAGGAGGGAGTGGTGCATTATGGATCGGGCAGCAGACCAAGGCAGTTGCCTTGGTGGTCTGATCCTTGGCTACGGAAGTTGGCTCTTGGGACATGGAATGTCACCTCTCTGGCGGGGAAGGAGCCGGAGCTTGTGGAAGAGGTTGAGTGTTACTGGCTAGATATAGTCGGCCTCACCTCGTTCCGGCTCTGGAACCCAAGTCCTTGAGAGGGGTTGGACTCTCTCCTTTGCTGGAGTTGCTCCGGGTGAGAGGCGGAGGGCCGGGGTGGGCTTTCTGATAGCCCCCAGACTCTCTGCCTGTACGTTGGGGTTTACCCAAGTAGACGAAAGGTTTGCTTCCCTGCGGCTTCGGGTCGGGGAACGGGTCCCGACTGTTGTCTGCGCTTATGCGCCGAACAGCAGTTCCTTTTTGGAGTCCCTGGGACGGGTGCTGGATAGTGCCCCGACCAGGGACTCCATTGTTCTGCTGGGGGACGCTCACGTGGGCAATGACAGCAGGACCTGGAGGGGCGTGATTGGGAGGAACGGCCTTCCCGATCTGAACCCAAGTGGTGTTCAGTTATTGGACTTCTGTGCGGGTCGCAGTTTGGCCATAACTAACACCATGTTCGAGCATAAGGATGTTCATTGGTGCATGTGGCACCAGGACAGCCCAGGTTGCAGGTCAATGATTGACTTTGTAGTCGTATCATTTGACCTGCGGCCATATGTTCTGGACACTTGGGTGAAGAGAGGAGCAGAACTGTCAACTGATCACCACCTGGTGGTGAGTTGGATCAGATGGCAGGGAAGGATGTCGCGCAGACCTGGCAGGCCCAAACCAGCAGTGAGGGTCTGCTGGGAACTCCTGGCGGAAGAACCGGTCAAGGTGGTCTTCAACTCCCACCTCCGGGAGAGCTTTGACCACGTCCTGAGGGCAGAGGGGGACATTGAGTCCGAATGGGCCTTGTTCTGCTCTGCCATTGTCGAGGCGGCAGTTGTGAGCTGTGGCCGCAAGGCCGCTGGGGCCAGTCGCGGCGGTCGTCAGGCTGAAGATGGAGGCCTACAGGGCATGGTTGGTCTGTGGTAGAGCAGCCTGGCAAGGGATAAATCAGATGGCATCCATAAACCAGTACTCTGGTGAAACCAGGCAGCTCATTACTATTAGTGGTGTAAATGAGACTGACCTGCCTAATGCTTTTAATTCCTTTTTTTCCCATTTTGAAAGGTCTGACTGTTTATGCAACATTTCCACGTTGAGAATGTCTCTAAAACCTGAAAATGAAATTGTCATCTTAGAAGGAAAAGTTGCTTCTTTGTTAAAAAGGTGAACATCAGGAAGGCGGCTGGTCCTGACGCCATCTGTGGACGCACTTTGCGTCACTGTGCAGACCAACTCAGTGAGGTGTTCACAGTACTTTTCCAAATGTGTGCAGAGAGTGGTTAGTTGCCCCAAATATGGAAAACATCCACTATTATTCCTGTTCCAAAGTCAAATCATTCAAGAGATCTTCATGACTTCAGACCAGTTGCACTGACATCTCTTGTGATGAAAAACTTTGAAAAAATCTGAAGAAAAACTGGTCTCCTTAATTGATGGCAGACTAGATCCACTGCAGTTTGCTTATCAAGCTGGTAAAGGTGTTGATGACGCAAAACTTTTCATTTTAGACAGAGCACTAAAACACCTTGAAAAACCCAAATTCCACGTGAGACTTTTATTTGCCGATTTTCCTTCCGCTTTTAATAAGATGCAGCCCCATATTTTTATTGGAACGGCTAGACTCTTATTTTATGCTCCCAGATCGGATCTCATTCAATCAATCTTTATTTCAGACTCAGGTCGGTCCATAAAAAACACACAACTACAAGAAACAGTAACAATCATCAGACACCAGGATAAAAAAAACACACAAAAAGCATTAGAACCATATCTATAAGACATACAAATGCTCTCTCAAGTGCCTCCAAAAACTAGAGAAATAACAGGTACTGCTCTTTTTAGGCATGACTAGAGCCATAACAGTTTCATTTGTAGAGTGCTTCAGCCGTGCCATAAAAGTAAACATAAAATTCCTAAGAAGAGCATCCAAGGTGGGAACATTGTTGTGTACAAGCAACTGACTGGCACTCATCCATCTAGGGAGCTTCAACAGGATTCACAGTGCATCATTATATGCCACCCGAAGTTTGTTAAATTTAGCCTTACTGTAACTGCACCACAAGTGGGCAGTATACAGTGGAGTACAATAGGCTTTAAACAAAGCAATTTTAACATTATCCGAACACATAAAACTGACGTGCTTTTAAACTTTTTAACAGACAGAGTGCAGCGTGTCTTCGTTAATGACCACACATCTATCCCCATCACTTCTAACACTGGTTCCCCTCAGGGCTGTGTTCTTTCGCCGTTACTTTTTATCATGTACACAGACAGGTGTAGAGCTTCTCAAGAGGGCAGTCACTTGGTTAAATTCTCCGATGACACCACCCTGCTGTCTCTTCTTCAGGATCCACAGTCGGATCATGGCTTGGTTTTAAATGATTTTATCAAATGGTGGGATGACAACTTCTTGGATCTTAATGTAACAAAAACAAAGGAGTTGATCACTGATTTTAGAAATAATAGTGCAAAGCCAAAAAACAGCCTGATACATAGACCGCGGAACCGGGGGGGGGGCAGGGGGGCCATGGTCCGGGTAACTTTTGTACTCTGACATAGAGGGCTGCATTGGGATTTTTTTTTCTTTTTTTTAAAAAAGGTGTAATAGTCATCTTGATCCACACTCCACCAGTTGGTGGCGGTAATGGGCCAATTCGCTGTTTGCCAACCGCCATTAAACAGTTGAAGAAGAAGAAGAAGAAAAAGAAGAAGAAGATGTAGCCTAGCGACAGGATGTCAACACAGGAACTTGGTGCACATGCATGAGCGTTTCCACTCCATATTTATTCATAAATGGACGAATATGCCCTGAACCAGCTTTCATACCAATTTGCCGCTTGCTCCACCTGTCTGTCTGTCTGTCTGTCTGTCTGTCAGCTCCATCTGTCATGAGACAAACATGAAAGAAGACGTGCAGTTTATTGTGTTTCACTGGCGACGAGCTGTCATTACGAGCGACTATTACGCACGTCTGCGCGCTCTTTATAACTCACTGTGTGAACCTATGTTGCATAATAAAGATTTGTCCCCTCATAATTTTTAACCGCCCCCTCAGTAACTTCATCGTGGCGCCAGGCTTGCCTTAACCTCAATCACTGAGAATAGAATATGAAACAGCCTTTATTTCATTAAAAACTAAATGAAAACAACGAAATAGGAGCGCTATTCCTGACCAGTGCGTCAAAAGACATGCAGGCCAGGGAAACAAAACAAACAACCCCATGAATCTCTTTATTAATAGCCTATAAAATGATGTGTTTTCTCCTGCGGGACGGGAGAAGACACAAAATCAATGCATCTCTATTATTGTGCGGGCATAAATTCTCAGAGTTTTGCATTTATAAATAGGCTTGGCCTGTTGTGTGTGAATGTTAGAGTGGGATCAGAGGGGTTAATCTGAGCAAGCATGTGTTCATGTTCATGCGTGTACTGTAGATGTGACTGGCGTCGAAATAAAAAAAGTGCTCTGCAACGTTATTTAATACATCAGTAATATTGTCTGTTTCAATGCATATGCCCCCCCACACCCTCTGCGTGACTTGAAATTATGACCCCCCCTTGTTCAGATGCGTTCCGCAGTCCATGGCCTGATACATGGTGAACCAGTCCACATTGTAGAAACCTATAAATACTTAGGAACCATTTGACTCTCATCTCAAGTTCGACAAGAACATAGAGTCACTTGTCAAACGGGGACAACAAAGAATCCACCTGATGCGGAAGCTCAACTCTTTTAATGTTTCGAAAACCATTTTATGTTGCTTTTATTATTCTTTTATTGAGACTCTTCTAACGTTCTCTTTTATCGGTTGGTTTAATGGTCTGTCTGTAAAGGACAAGAACAGTCTGAATCAGATAATCAGAGTCTGCTCCAAGATTATTGGAGTCCAGCTAACAGACCTGAATGTGCTCTGGAAGAAACGTGTGGTCCAGAAAGCAAGATACATTATGAAGCAGGGAGACCATGTCATGTCCAGTGAATTTAATTTAATGCCCTCAGGGTGGTGCTACTATGCACCCATGAGGAAGACAAATCGCTACTCAAACTCTTTTATCCCTTCAGTTATCAGGCTGATGAATGCCAATTTTAACGAGTAGGTCCGTGCTTGTTGCTTTATTTATTTATTTATTATTTATTCATTCCTTTTATTGATCGAATATTTATTTATGCATATTTGCACATGTACAAGGTATCGCTGCTGGGAAACCATTAGTTCAACTGATCCACTGACAATTGAGACTTGAGAGTTGACAAAGTTGTATGTCTATGGATGATTGTTGTATTTGTCTGTGCTTTTATTATTGATCTGGGAGCTGTAAACTGAATTGCCCACACAGGATAAATAAAGTTTTCTGAACTGAACTGAACTGAACTGAACTAAAACTATTGTTTGAAGCTCAGTTTGTGACTGGCTGGCCTCAACTGGCCACACCTGTTGTAGGGCAGAAGGGACGATGGGATGAATGGAGAAAAGTGATAAATCAGCTGTATGTGAGAGAGGTTTGGTCACAACGGTGCCAGAGCTCAGCAGCCTCTCATCCTTTTTCTCTGATGGAGACTCTGGAAGAAAGTGAACTCTGCTTTCCACAACTCCTCAACTCCTCTTGCAGGAAGCCAAAGCGTTCACTCACTGAGGCTGTGCTTCTTTACAGTCTTCTGTCCTTCATCTCTCTGCTCACTGTGATTCTCAACCTGCTGGTCATCATCTCCATCTCACACTTCAAGTAGCAAAATACTAATTCATTTATTAAAATGATAGTCATTCAGAAATGAATGGTTCATTGAAAAGAAAAGAAAAATAGACAGGTCTTGCTATGTGTTTATGTTTTTTTATACTGATGTTACATTAAATGTGTGGATTATATTTGCTATATATCACAATGGAATTGTAATTCATTCTACAACTACAAACAGTAATGCATTATGCTCTTCTTTCAATCCAGGCAGCTCCACACCACCACCAACTTCCTCCTCCTCTCTCTGGCTGTCTCAGATTTCATTGTGGGCCTCCACATGTTCTTTGAGATTTTCCTCACAGTCGGCTGCTGGTTATTTGGTGACATCATGTGTGTCCTGCATCTGTATCTATCATATATTATTACTGCTGCCTCAGTAGGAACCATGGTGCTCATATCAGTTGATCGTTATGTAGCCATTTGTGACCCTCTGCATTACTCCATCAAGGTCACTGTGACAAGAGTTAAAATCTGTATTTGCCTTTGTTGGGTCTGTTCTCTTCTGTACAACAGTCTGATAATGATGGATAACTTAAAACAACCAGGCAGGTATCATTCCTGCTCAGGAGAGTGTGTGGTTGTCATTAACTATATTGCAGGAGTTGTTGACCTGATTTTAACCTTTATTGGTCCTGTCACTGTCATCATAGTTTTGTATATGAGAGTATTTGTGGTGGCTGTGTCTCAGGCTCGTGCCATGCAGTCTCATATTGCAGCAGTCACACTTCAGCGTTCAGTGAAAGTAAATGCAAAGAAATCTGAGATGAAAGCAGCCAGGACTCTCGGTGTGGTTGTAGTTGTGTTTCTGACATGCCTTTGCCCATATTCCTCTTCTTCTCTTGCAGGCCAGGACAGCTTGTTTGGCGTGACCTCTGTGCCCATACAAATCTGGCTGTTCTATTTAAATTCTAGTCTCAACCCAATGATCTATGCTTTTTGCTACCCCTGGTTTCTGAAATCCATGAAGCTCATTGTAACATTTAAAATATGTCAGCCTGACTCCTGCGATGCCAACATATTATAGTGGGAGACTGTGGCTGAATCCAAGTGTCTCCCCATTGCAGATTTGCAGATTGAGTTTTCGTGGACTTCAGTTGTACTGTGACATGTCTATTGTCATCATGTCAAGTCAGCGAGGGCGCAAGACTTCAAGGCTGTAAAAGCTGCTGAAAGACAGGCCTCAAGTTTGTTTCATTGTTTCTGTGGAAATGTTCAAGTGACAACCACAACACAGTGATCACTGCAGCTCTTGCCTATGGAACAGTTGTACTCTTATAGCTATAGCCGATATATTTGGCATTGCACTGCACAACTTAAATATGTTAGTCTGCAATTATAAAATTCATATTGATTACCTCTATAGCTTATACATATTTCTGTATCATGATGTGGTTAAATAACATTTTTGCTTACATGATTCAAGTAACATTTTATTACAGAAATTGTTTCACACATTGATTATACATGTATTTCCTTTTTATGTTGGCAGATGAGAATACCACAACATCACATTTGTGTGAAGTTGTGAGAAGTCCTCATCCTTAGTGGAATTTTTGGGAGTCTGCAAAAAAGTCCACTTGAGGCCACTTGTTGGTTGTGTGAATTGTGGATTTGGACCGCACTCAGAATATGCCCACAAAGTCCACAAGTCCACGTGTGCAGTGAAGCCATTTGGAATAAGATAATACTTTTGTGTGAAGAAGGGATGAAATACTTATTGATGTAACTGACTTCACAAAGTCCAAAAGTCTGAACAAATGTAAAAATATGCTACCTGTTATTTCTTCTATAAAGTTTGTCACAGAAATCTACACAAAGTGTGATTATATTTTCTCTTCTCTTTATTTTCTTAATTTGGTGTTATATACAGTAGCTTCAAAACAACATGTTTAGTTTTCCTTTTTCTGCCTTGGACTGGAGCCCATTTTTGGAACTGAGGCAGAGCCTCTGTGTGATCTGACCAACATATGTTGTTGGACAGTCCGAAAACTCAGTCAGCATCAAAAACTGAGGAAACAGCCTTCACATTTACTTTGAAGTGGGGCTAACTGTAAATTTCTTCCCCAGTCTCTTCATCACAACCATGAACCAAAAAAAAAAAATCCCATCTCAATTCAAATCAGGTCGACAGTTGCATCTTTGGCTGCAATAAACTTTAGTATGTAACAATTTGCTTTAAGCTTCCTTATTTAATATTCAAAAGCTGTATCCAAATATATTAAATTGCCTAAGGTAAAATATAATGTAGAGGTACAAAACTGGTACTAAAATAGAAGCCGAAATCAGTTCTTTAGCTCCAAATCAACCTGTTTTGCCACTACTACTTGGCACCCACCTTTAAAAAGGTGCTTTATGACACCTTTGACAAATGGTGCTATACAGAACCATTTGAGCTGTCATTTCACACAATATTGCTCTAACAAATATGGTGCTAAACAGTACCACAAAGGGTTCTTTAGCTTGCAGTCACAAGAATCAGAATTCAGAATCAGAATTTCTTTGTCATCATACTTGGTGCATGACGAAATTGCAGCAGCTTCCACAGTACAGTGCATAATCAAGTAAAAAAATAGTTAAAATCTGTACAAAATTAAATAGTATAAAAGAATAGCATAGTAATAAAGGAGTTAAATAAAAAGAATACACAGTAATATACAATAATACACATCCAAAAGTGCAAGTCTGGTAGTGCAAGGTAAAGAACCTCCTTTACCGCTGTATAGCCCTTATCTTAAAATATGCCATATGGCACTTTAGTGGAATAGTGCTATAATGAACCATCAGAAGTTTCATATGTCACTATATTGCCTTAACAAAAAAGGCCTGTCAAAAAATATTACTTTAGCAAAATGATCAAGGACCAGATATTGCATAAGTCAATAAAGATTTTTTTCAAAATTAAAAAAAAAATCTCTTTGAAAGGGTGTACCTAATATTATTGTCTCTCTGAAACTGTTTTATGTCACTGATATAATGATAATATGTTTATTGCAAATTTTTCTGTGACAATATATTGTTCAACAACAGTAGTTTTCTGAACAGATCTACCCATAAGGTGTAAAAGCACCGCCAGAAGCTCCTCTAAATACTCTGGAACAACTTTCTTACCAGTCACTTGGCACAAGGGAACAGTTGTAGATGAATGGGGGCAACCTGAGGGTATCTGAGGGTGTTTTCACACTCAGTCCTTTTCAGCCCTCTAAACAGACTCAGAGTGGTGACTCAGCATTTCTTTGCGCATATGTGAACACTCCAAGAGAATCACCACCTTGACATGGTGGAGGGGTTTGTGTGTCCCTGTGAACCTGGGAGCTGTGTTGTCCGGGGTTAATAGCCCCTGGTATGGTCTCTCAAGGCAAAGCGGCAATTCAAGAAGACCCTGATGAAACTGACTTTTTGGAACTTGAGCACCTCACTCAAAGGTGCTGGGCGGGTGTGGGGATACTCACAAGTTCCTGGCTGAGCGCCACCGTATGGGGGTTCTACCTGGAAAACAAGAAGGTCATCTCGATGCCGCTGCGAGTCGCAAAGAGAAGGTCTCTGACTGTTGTTTGTACGTACGCACCTAACAGGGGTACGGAGTACCCGGCCTTCTTGGAGTCTCTTGGTAGTGTCCTGGATGGGGCGCCACCTGGGGACTCCATAGTTCTTCTTGGGGACTTCAGCGCTCATGTGGGCAATGACAGAGAAACCTGGTGGGGGGTGATTGGGAGGAATGGCCTGCCTGACCTGAACCCAAGTGGCGTTTTGTTATTGGACTTCTGTGCGAGCCATGGACTGGCCATAACAAACACAATGTTCAAGCACAGGGAGGTTCATAAGTGTACCTGGTACCAGAGCGCCCTATAGGCCAAAGATCAATGATGGACTCTGTGGTCATGTCATCAGATCTGCTGCCTTGTGTCAGAGAGGAGCAGAGCCGTCAACTGATCACCACCTGGTGGAGAGTTGGATCAGATGGCGGGGGAAGCTGCCGGATAGACCTGGTAAACCCAAACATGTAGCGAGGGTGAATTGGGAACATCTGGCTGAGGCCCCTGTTTGTGGGTCTTCAACTCCCACCTCCAGAAGAATTTCTCATGGTTGGGGGACATTTAATCCGATAGGTCCTCCATTATGGAAGCGGCTGCTAGGAGCTGTGGTTGGAAGGTTGTCGGTGCCTGTCCTGGCAGCAACTTGAGAACCCTCTGGTGGACACCTGCAGTGAGGGAGGCCGTCAGGCTGAAAAAGGAGGCCTTTCAGGTCTGGCCGGCCCAGGGGTCTCCGGAAGCAGCAGACAAGTACCGGTTCCACCGTGGAGGAGGCAGAGCCTGAAGACTTGGGGGAACTCTTGCCCATATCCCTGTCAGAGGTTGCTGAGGTAGTCAAAAAGCTCCCCAGCAGCAAGGCGCCGGGAGTGGATGAGATTCGCCCTGAGATGCTGAAGGCTCTGGACACTGTTGTGTTGTGTAGGCTGACAGCTTTTTTAGTGTTGCCTGGAGGTCGGGTACGGTACCTGCAGAGCGGCAGACCGGGATGAACCGGGATGAACTACTGGAGTATCACACTGCTGGGCTTCCTGGGTGAAGTTTACTCCAGGGTGCTAGAAAGGAGGCTCAGACTGACTGTCAAACCTCTAATTCAGGAGGAGCAATGCAGATTCTGTCCTGGCCGTGGAACAATGAACCAGCTCTTCACTTTTGCAAGGCTGCTGGAAGGATTGTGGGAGTTTGCCCATCCAGTCTACATGTGCTTTGTGGACTTGAAGAAAGCTTACAACCGCGTCCCTCGGGAGGTCTTGAAAGTGAGAGCTGTGTCCGCATACTTGGGGTAAAGTCAAACACGCTTTCGGTGGGTGTTGGCCTCCGCCAGGGTTGTCCCTTGTCACCAATCCTGTTTGTGATTTTTATGGACAGGATCTTGAGTCGCAGCCAGGAGGTGGAAGGGTTTTTTTGTTGTTTTTTTACTGCACTTTTTATAATTACCTCCTGGGGTAGTGCAACCTTAAGGAGCTTTTATTCTTTTAGCCTTACCTGATATGATAAAGATGATATTTGATATAGTTGTATTTATTTCATCCAGTGGTCCTAATTGCACTATTATTTTATTCAAATCTGCGCCTTGCGTACTACATGGTTGTCTACTGTGTGTCTGATGGCTGATGGTTGTATCTGCTATGCAGCTATGTCGCACTATGTGCCCAAAACAAATTTCCCACGTGAGACAATAAAGTTTATCTTATCGTATCAAACTGTGACCTCCAGTATGCACTGGGGTGGTTTGCAGCCGAGTGTGAAGTGCTTGGGATGAGAGTCAGCACCTCCAAATCTGAGGCCATGGTTCTCTGCTGGAAAACGGTGGATTGCCCTCTTCGGGTTGGGGGAGTTACTGCCTCAAGTGAGGGAGTTCAAGTATCTCAGGGGTTTGTTCACGAGTGAGGGTAGAATGGAGTATAAGATGGACCAAGAGAGAGCTGAGCCTGAAGGCGAAGCATTCGATTTACTAGTCCATCTACGTATCAACCCTCACCTATGGCCATGAGCTCTGGATTTTTGGGATGCTTTGCTTGGCCTGCTGCCCATGCGACCCAGCCTCAGATAAGCAGATGAAAATAGATGGATGGGTGGATGAAGCCTCCTGCAGGAGGCCAAAGCGTTCTCTCACTGAGGCTGTGCTTCTTTTCAGTCTTCTCTATTTCATCGCTCTGTTCACTGTGACTCTCAACCTGCTGGTCGTCATCTCCATCTCACACTTCAAGTAGTAAATTATCAATTCTATTTATTATGGTGATAGATGTACAGAAATGTATGGTTACTGGAAAATGTTGGATCTCGTTGTGTTGATAAATAACTTAAACACTGCTTTTATATTTTACCCATGGATTACATCTGCTACATATTATAATGGACTTTAATTTGTTACTACAAACAATAATACATGATGCTCCTTTTTCAATCCAGGCAGCTCCACACCCCCACCAACTTCCTCCTCCTCTCTCTGGCTGTCTCAGATTTCATCGTGGGCCTTCTCATGTTCTTCCAAATCATGCTCACAGACGGCTGCTGGTTCCTTGGTGACCTCATGTGTGTTATATATTATGTTTTAAATTCCATTGTTACATCTTCCACAGTAGGAACCATGGTGCTCATATCAGTCGACCGTTACGTAGCCATTTGTGATCCTCTGCATTACTCCACCAAAATCACTGTGAGAAGAGTTAGAATCTGTATTTGCCTTTATTGGATTAGTTCTGTTCTACACAACAGTCTGATAATGATAGATAACTTAAAACAACCAGGCAGGTATAATTCCTGCTCAGGAGAGTGTGTGGTTGTCATTAACAACATTGCAGGAGTTGCTGACCTCATTTTAACCTTTATTGGTCCTGTCACTGTCATCATAGTTTTGTATATGAGAGTATTTGTGGTGGCTGTGTCTCAGGCTCGTGCCATGCAGTCTCATATTGCAGCAGTCAGGCGTCAGGGTTCAGTGAAAGTAAATGCAAAGAAATCTGAGATGAAAGCAGCCAAGACTCTTGGTGTGGTTGTAGTTGTGTTTCTGACATGCCTTTGCCCATATTTCTCTTCTTCTCTTGCAGGCCAGGACAGCTTGTTTGGCGTGACCTCTGTGCCCATAGAAACCTGGCTGTTCTATTTAAATTCTAGTCTCAACCCGATGATCTATGCTTTTTGCTACCCTTGGTTTTTAAAATCTATTAAGCTCATTGTAACATTTAAAATATGTCAGCCTGACTCCTGTGATGCCAACATATTATAGTGGGAGACTGTGGCTGAATCCAAGTGTCTCCCCACTAGATTTGCAGATTGAGCTCTCATGGACTTCAGTTGTACTGTAACATGTCTATTGTCATCACGTCAAGTCAGCGAGGGCGCAAGACTTCAAGGCTGTAAAAGCTGCTGAAAGACAGGCCTCAAGTTTGTTTCATTGTTTCTGTGGAAATGTTCAAGTGACAACCACAACACAGTGATCACTGCAGCCCTTGCCTAAATAAGCATTGTAATCTTAAAGCTATAGCTGATATCCAATCCAATCCACTCCACTTTATTTGTACAGCACATTTTACAAATCACAGGGATTACCAAAGTGCTGTACACAAGAAATTAAGTGCACAAAAATAGCTAAAAACACAAACAAAGAAACACAAGTGTCTAGTCACCAGCCAGAAAAGAATGGGCAAAAGACCACAAAACTCTGTTTGAATTAAAAGCCAAGGTGTGAAGGTGGGTTTTTAGATGAGTTTTAAAGAGTCGAGGGTTGGAGCCAATCTGACATGGGATGGAAGTGCATTCCATAATTTAGGTGCTGCAACTGAAAAAGCACTGTCACCTCTGGTTTTCAATTGTGTCATAGGGACCTCAAGTTGCAGCTGGTCACAGGAGCACAGTGACCTTAGGGGAGTCTTGGCATGAATAATGTCACAGAGGTACTGAGGCGCCAGACCATGTATCTATTTGAAAGCGAACAATACGATTTTGAATTCAATTCTGAAGCAAACAGGGAGCCAGTGGAGAGAGGCCAGAATCAGAGTGATATGGTCATACTTGCGGGTTCCGGTTAGTAGCCGTGCCGCAGCATTCTGAACCAACTGCAAACGTGCAACAGAGGCCTGGTTTAAGCCAGCATAAAGTGTGCTGCATTAGTCTAATCGTGTGGAAATAAAAGTGTGTATCACTTGTTCAAAATCATTAAAAGACAACACAGATTTAATTTGAGCAAGAAGCCTCAGATGATAAAAATTGGAACTAACTACGTTTATCTGCTTGTCAAATTGAAAAGCATCGTCCATTTTGACACCAAGGTTTGACACCATGGGTTTGACAGAGGGTTGCCTCTCACATGTAAATTTGGGAATCATCTGCGTACAGATGGTAGGAGATGCCATGTTTTTTTTAAAAATGAGTCCTAGGGGGAGAAGGTAAAGGGGAAAGAGAATGGGCCCAAGAATGGAGCCTTGGGGGACCCCACAAGACGGGGGCAAAGGACAAAACATAGTCACCAAGGCTAATTGAAAAGCATCTCTCAGATAAATAGGATTTAAACCAATCCAAAGCGGTACCCCTGATACCAACACAGTGCTCTAAACGGGAAATGAGAATAGTATGGTCTACAGTGTCGAAAGCTGCCGTAAGGTCTAATAGCATAAGGATTGCAGAATCCCCAGTATCTGTAGTGAAGAGTAAATCATTGTAAACCCTCAACATTGCAGACTCAGTACTGTGAAATGCTTTAAACCCATGATGAAAAAGTGTCAAAAATGTTGTGATCATGTAGAAAAGACTGTAATTGTGTGAGAACAGTTTTCTCTAAAATAGCTAAAAATAGCTTATACATTCTGTATCATGATGTGGTTAAATATTTCTAGCCTGCATGGTTCAAATAATGTTTTACTTAAGAAATTGTTTTACACATTTAAAGTAACATTGAGATGTGTTTCTGGAACATTTGAGATGAGAAATGAGCCCTGCAGTTGACGATTGATGATTCTGTTTCATGTTAGATAACAATAGTAAGTTTAATTGTTTCAAGAATTTCCAGAGGTGACAAGTCACACTGGATACCCTTGATTTGCATATAGTAGCCTAGATGTAACTTTATGCAGTTAAGGAGCGGATACCCCATTCTTGAAATGCAACACTGCACTACCAGAATACATTGTACGGCTGCTTACATAGACAGTGATTGGGAAGCTTGGAAATGATGGATCCTGTGTACATGTACCATAACTGTGCCAACACTGTCTATTAGTTGCAACAGGAATTACTTGGTTTTGTTTTTGTTGGCCAAGTTTTGATCTCAAAATTATAAATATTAGCATACTACTATAAAATGCACTATAATTTTATAACAGGTGTTTAATTACTTTATAAAAGTATGTCAAAGATGTTTTGTTTTTTTCATATTATAATGTCTAAATATTCTTAAGAATGAGCTATCCATCATTCTTTGAGAGGGTGTACGTATAGTATCATTATGTCAGTGGCATAAAATGGTTTCAAAAAGTAGTTATCCTGACAGGCCTACCTACAGGGTGTACAAACACTGCCAGAAGCTCCTCCAGATACTCTGGAGCATCTTGCTTATAAGTCATCTGGCACAATGGAACAGTTGCCGACCAGTGGGGGCATGCTAAGAATATCTTAAGTCCCAAGGAGTAAAACTTGATAAACCTGTAGGAGCTCAGATCTATCTTGTTGCTCAGCATGGAGGGTAAAACCCCTTTTCAGTGTCCTGTCTCAACTAATGACAGTTTCTCCCGAGGAACAACAATTGCCACGACAGTACAGAGAGGCAGAATCCCTGGAGTGCCTTGAACACACCTGAGTGGTAACTCAGCTCAGGGAAGTGCACACAGGGAATGGAGCAAATGTAGTTCTTTGCTAATACGGTCAGACCATAATAGACTCAGCAGATATTCACCAGTCCTGCCTCCTTTTTCTCCCAGCATGACTTTTGGGTAAGATTCCTGGCATCTCTCACCATCTTTGGGAAGCAGAACCCTGAATTTTGCCCACACAGTAGCGCTCTACAGGTGGAAGTTCCATGCCAGCTTTGCTCCTTATCCTGTTGCTTGTGAGCCTGTCCCTCCAGTCTTCTCTGCATCCCAATCACCTAGCTTCCAGAGTGCTCTCTGACTGGTAGCCTTGAGTCTGCACTCCAGCTTGCTAGCCTCCAGCCTTCACTCTGGCCTCTATCCCCTGCATTCTCTGGACTTCCTATGGATATGTTGAGGAGCCACCTTGAAATTTCAATGGCACTTTCTGAAGGAACTCACCTTGTAATCTTCACAAGGTACTGTGGAGTCCCCATGGGGGCAGGATCCCAATGGCTCACCATACCTCTCAACTATCCAGCATTTCAGAGACTCCCCTGCCCAGCACCCCAGATATTCAGCTACCTAGAACCTCAGAGACTTAGCTAACCAATGCCACAGAGACTCAGCTGCCCAGTGCCATGGAACCACAGTTGGCCATGCCACATGTAAGCTTTGTCTACATAAAATCACTGAAATAATCCTGCTGTCTCATTGACGCTCTGCATTTCAAGGCAGCCATAGGTCGATTGCAACAGCCCACTGACCAAGTTTGGTGTGTGGCAGCCTCCCATCAGTGCTCACATGAATGACCTGAGTGTCACCACCACATCGGCATCTAGCAGTGGGCAGATCCTCCAGGACCTGGTAAGGTTCATTGCCTGGGCTTAGATGAGCTTCAAAGTAGCTAAATCCATGTCTCTGGTGTGAAAGAGGGGCAAAGTGTTGAACAAGTACTATTTCACTGAGAAAGGAGTCAAGATCATTGGCAAAATCTTCAGCTATAGAATCAGGGATGCAGCTGTTATCCAAACAACCAGCAGGGAATTTGAGCCACAGCTCACCACTGTGGACAAGTCAGATTTACTAGACAATTCAATACTAGGATATACCAACACAGCATCCTACCTCTGGCCTTTGTGGATTTATGAGGTACTCCGAGTGACAGTGGAGATGCTGGAGAGGAAGATTAGCAGATACCTCAGCAGGTTCCTGGACCTGGTACCCCAACACCAGGCCAACGACTGATGATTGACATGGTGGTTGTGTCATCAGATCTGTGGCCAAGTGTCAGGACACTCGGCCTGTTAGATGCCTCAAGTAGGGAAAACAAGGCTTGTCTCAGGCTGTGCTCAGCAGAGAAGGAGATTTGCTTACCCACCAGGGGACATCATCAAGCAGTGTCTGTGGTGTGGTTCACTTTACCTGTGTATTGTGAACACAAAGCGCTCCAGGTTCACTTTGCTCTTTGCCATTGTATCCAGCCCTCTAGATCACATGCTTTTGACCTGGGATGCTTGAAAAAAAACAGACGAAACCACGTTGGCCTGTAATGCTTGCAAGAATGCAGGACAGGGAGTAGTTTGCTCCATGGAAGATACTGCACATCTCCAAATGTGGAATGTAGAATGTAACAGTCTACAGCACACAGAGACACTAAGGTTTTCCTCCAATTTTAAGTTCAACTGAAAGCAAGGGGCTTCATAACTTCATTGCAGTGCCACGTCAAAGTAAAAACAAAACTATGTCAATATATATTATATATAGCGTGAACAGAAAGAGGACTGAGGCCCCATCAGAGCTGAAGTTGACCAAAAAGAGAAACTGAGTCCTCTTTCAAATGAACTGACAGTGTGAACACGGAAAGAGCTAAGTCCCTTTTCTGTTGGTGCACTTTAAGAGGACTAAGTTCGGTCTGTTAAAAAGGGACTACGTGAAAACATCCTAAATTTTCAAGGAGTAAAACTTGATAAACCTGTAGCAGTTCAGATCTATCTTGTTGCTCAGCGTGGAGGGTAAAACCTTCTCCAGTGTCATGTCTCGACTAATGACAGAGTTTCGCCCCAAGAACAACAACCACTATGACAGTAGAGAAAGGCAGAATCCTTGGAGTGCCTTTGTGCTCGGAACACACCTGAGCAGTAACTCAGCCCATCAGGGAAGTGCACGCGGGGAATGGAGACCTGGTAGTTCTTTGCTAGTGCAGTCTGACCATAATGGACTCTGCAGACAGTCACAAGCTCTGCTTCCTTCACTCCCTTTAAGAAAAGGAAGACATTCTTGATCCGACCTTGTCACATATCAACTTTTCCATGTCGAGATACAATGAACATGGTACCCTGGGTGTGTTGGTTGTTTATGTTCTGGGACACCATTTCAAGTTCACTTCTTTCAAGATACACTTTTGTTTTCATAGGAAATTTCACATTTACATACAGTCTTTTTCAAAATAAAAGCACTACATCGGTACAACACCGCAAATTCACCGCAAAATTTTTTCCTTCCACAACAATCACACATTGTTGGGTTTAGGCAACAAAAACACGTGGTTGGGTTTAGGAAAAAAGAACAGGCTTTGGCTTTAGAATCTTATCGGACACAACCACCATTCTCTGGGTTGAAAGTCGGGTGTTTGTTGGACCCATTAAGCAACACTCCCGCCCGCCCCACTTGGACTTCCGCCGCCTTAAATTTTGTCCTTGTCCTGCCGCGTCTTCCCCTGTTACATGCATTGTCTGTTTTCAAAATACAGTTTATTACTGTATGTAGAGTTTGCATGCAGTCTTGTTCAAAATAAAAGCACTACATCAGTAGCAAGATTGCTTTTTTGTTTGCTGGCTGAATACATTCTTTAAATTGAACTGCTCTTGTGGTACAATTGTTTGAAGCTCAGTTTGTGACTGGCTGGCCTCAACTGGCCACACCTGTTGTAGGGCAGAAGGGACGATGGGATGAATGGAGAAAAGTGATAAATCAGCTGTATGTGAGAGAGGTTTGGTCACAACGGTGCCAGAGCTCAGCAGCCTCTCATCCTTTTTCTCTGATGGAGACTCTGGAAGAAAGTGAACTCTGCTTTCCACAACTCCTCAACTCCTCTTGCAGGAAGCCAAAGCGTTCACTCACTGAGGCTGTGCTTCTTTACAGTCTTCTGTCCTTCATCTCTCTGCTCACTGTGATTCTCAACCTGCTGGTCATCATCTCCATCTCACACTTCAAGTAACAAAATACTAATTCATTTATTAAAATGATAGTCATTCAGAAATGAATGGTTCATTGAAAAGAAAAGAAAAATAGACAGGTCTTGCTATGTGTTTATGTTTTTTTATACTGATGTTACATTAAATGTGTGGATTATATTTGCTATATATCACAATGGAATTGTAATTCATTCTACAACCACAAACAGTAATGCATTATGCTCTTCTTTCAATCCAGGCAGCTCCACACCACCACCAACTTCCTCCTCCTCTCTCTGGCTGTCTCAGATTTCATTGTGGGCCTCCACATGTTCTTTGAGATTTTCCTCACAGTCAGCTGCTGGTTATTTGGTGACATCATGTGTGTCCTGCATCTGTATCTATCATATATTATTACTGCTGCCTCAGTAGGAACCATGGTGCTCATATCAGTTGATCGTTATGTAGCCATTTGTGACCCTCTGCATTACTCCATCAAGGTCACTGTGACAAGAGTTAAAATCTGTATTTGCCTTTGTTGGGTCTGTTCTCTTCTGTACAACAGTCTGATAATGATGGATAACTTAAAACAACCAGGCAGGTATCATTCCTGCTCTGGAGAGTGTGTGGTTGTCATTAACTATATTGCAGGAGTTGTTGACCTGATTTTAACCTTTATTGGTCCTGTCACTGTCATCATAGTTTTGTATATGAGAGTATTTGTGGTGGCTGTGTCTCAGGCTCGTGCCATGCAGTCTCATATTGCAGCAGTCAGGCGTCAGGGTTCAGTGAAAGTAAATGCAAAGAAATCTGAGATGAAAGCAGCCAGGACTCTCGGTGTGGTTGTAGTTGTGTTTCTGACATGCCTTTGCCCATATTCCTCTTCTTCTCTTGCAGGCCAGGACAGCTTGTTTGGCGTGACCTCTGTGCCCATACAAATCTGGCTGTTCTATTTAAATTCTAGTCTCAACCCAATGATCTATGCTTTTTGCTACCCCTGGTTTCTGAAATCCATGAAGCTCATTGTAACATTTAAAATATGTCAGCCTGACTCCTGCGATGCCAACATATTATAGTGGGAGACTGTGGCTGAATCCAAGTGTCTCCCCATTGCAGATTTGCAGATTGAGTTTTCGTGGACTTCAGTTGTACTGTGACATGTCTATTGTCATCATGTCAAGTCAGCGAGGGCGCAAGACTTCAAGGCTGTAAAAGCTGCTGAAAGACAGGCCTCAAGTTTGTTTCATTGTTTCTGTGGAAATGTTCAAGTGACAACCACAACACAGTGATCACTGCAGCTCTTGCCTATGGAACAGTTGTACTCTTATAGCTATAGCCGATATATTTGGCATTGCACTGCACAACTTAAATATGTTAGTCTGCAATTATAAAATTCATATTGATTACCTCTATAGCTTATACATATTTCTGTATCATGATGTGGTTAAATAACATTTTTGCTTACATGATTCAAGTAACATTTTATTACAGAAATTGTTTCACACATTGATTATACATGTATTTCCTTTTTATGTTGGCAGATGAGAATACCACAACATCACATTTGTGTGAAGTTGTGAGAAGTCCTCATCCTTAGTGGAATTTTTGGGAGTCTGCAAAAAAGTCCACTTGAGGCCACTTGTTGGTTGTGTGAATTGTGGATTTGGACCGCACTCAGAATATGCCCACAAAGTCCACAAGTCCACGTGTGCAGTGAAGCCATTTGGAATAAGATAATACTTTTGTGTGAAGAAGGGATGAAATACTTATTGATGTAACTGACTTCACAAAGTCCAAAAGTCTGAACAAATGTAAAAATATGCTACCTGTTATTTCTTCTATAAAGTTTGTCACAGAAATCTACACAAAGTGTGATTATATTTTCTCTTGTCTTTATTTTCTTAATTTGGTGTTATATACAGTAGCTTCAAAACAACATGTTTAGTTTTCCTTTTTCTGCCTTGGACTGGAGCCCATTTTTGGAACTGAGGCAGAGCCTCTGTGTGATCTGACCAACATATGTTGTTGGACAGTCCGAAAACTCAGTCAGCATCAAAAACTGAGGAAACAGCCTTCACATTTACTTTGAAGTGGGGCTAACTGTAAATTTCTTCCCCAGTCTCTTCATCACAACCATGAACCAAAAAAAAAAAATCCCATCTCAATTCAAATCAGGTCGACAGTTGCATCTTTGGCTGCAATAAACTTTAGTATGTAACAATTTGCTTTAAGCTTCCTTATTTAATATTCAAAAGCTGTATCCAAATATATTAAATTGCCTAAGGTAAAATATAATGTAGAGGTACAAAACTGGTACTAAAATAGAAGCCAAAATCAGTTCTTTAGCTCCAAATCAACCTGTTTTGCCACTACTACTTGGCACCCACCTTTAAAAAGGTGCTTTATGACACCTTTGACAAATGGTGCTATACAGAACCATTTGAGCTGTCATTTCACACAATATTGCTCTAACAAATATGGTGCTAAACAGTACCACAAAGGGTTCTTTAGCTTGCAGTCACAAGAATCAGAATTCAGAATCAGAATTTCTTTGTCATCATACTTGGTGCATGACGAAATTGCAGCAGCTTCCACAGTACAGTGCATAATCAAGTAAAAAAATAGTTAAAATCTGTACAAAATTAAATAGTATAAAAGAATAGCATAGTAATAAAGGAGTTAAATAAAAAGAATACACAGTAATATACAATAATACACATCCAAAAGTGCAAGTCTGGTAGTGCAAGGTAAAGAACCTCCTTTACCGCTGTATAGCCCTTATCTTAAAATATGCCATATGGCACTTTAGTGGAATAGTGCTATAATGAACCATCAGAAGTTTCATATGTCACTATATTGCCTTAACAAAAAAGGCCTGTCAAAAAATATTACTTTAGCAAAATGATCAAGGACCAGATATTGCATAAGTCAATAAAGATTTTTTTCAAAATTAAAAAAAAAATCTCTTTGAAAGGGTGTACCTAATATTATTGTCTCTCTGAAACTGTTTTATGTCACTGATATAATGATAATATGTTTATTGCAAATTTTTCTGTGACAATATATTGTTCAACAACAGTAGTTTTCTGAACAGATCTACCCATAAGGTGTAAAAGCACCGCCAGAAGCTCCTCTAAATACTCTGGAACAACTTTCTTACCAGTCACTTGGCACAAGGGAATAGTTGTAGATGAATGGGGGCAACCTGAGGGTATCTGAGGGTGTTTTCACACTCAGTCCTTTTCAGCCCTCTAAACAGACTCAGAGTGGTGACTCAGCATTTCTTTGCGCATATGTGAACACTCCAAGAGAATCACCACCTTGACATGGTGGAAGGGTTTGCGTGTCCCTGTGAACCTGGGAGCTGTGTTGTCCGGGGCTAATAGCCCCTGGTACGGTCTCTCAAGGCAAAGTGGCAATTCAAGAAGACCCTGATGAAACTGGCTTTTCGGAACTTGAGCACCTCACTCAGAGGTGCTGGGCAGGTGTGGGGATACTCACAAGTTCCTGGCTGAGCGCCACCGTGTTGGGATTCCCGGCCTTCTTGGAGTCTCTTGGTAGTGTCCTGGATGGGGTGCCACCTGGGGACTCCATAGTTCTTCTTGGGGACTTCAGCGCTCATGTGGGCAATGACAGAGAAACCTGGTGGGGGGTGATTGGGAGGAATGGCCTGCCTGACCTGAACCCAAGTGACGTTTTGTTATTGGACTTCTGTGTGAGCCATGGGCTGGCCATAACAAACACAATGTTCAAGCACAGGGAGGTTCATAAGTGTACCTGGTACCAGAGCGCCCTATAGGCCAAAGATCAATGATGGACTCTGTGGTCGTGTCATCAGATCTGCTGCCTTGTGTCAGAGAGGAGCAGAGCCGTCAACTGATCACCACCTGGTGGAGAGTTGGATCAGATGGTGGGGGAAGCTGCCGGATAGACCTGGTAAACCCAAACGTGTAGCGAGGGTGAATTGGGAACATCTGGCTGAGGCCCCTGTTTGTGGGTCTTCAACTCCCACCTCCAGAAGAATTTCTCATGGTTGGGGGACATTTAATCCGATAGGTCCTCCATTATGGAAGCGGCTGCTAGGAGCTGTGGTTGGAAGGTTGTCGGTGCCTGTCCTGGCAGCAACTTGAGAACCCTCTGGTGGACACCTGCAGTGAGGGAGGCCGTCAGGCTGAAAAAGGAGGCCTTTCGGGTCTGGCCGGCCCAGGGGTCTCCGGAAGCAGCAGACAGGTACCGGTTGGCCGGTACCCGGCGGTCACTTCCACCGTGGAGGAGGCAGAGCCTGAAGACTTGGGGGAACTCTTGCCCATATCCCTGTCAGAGGTTGCTGAGGTAGTCAAAAAGCTCCCCAGCGGCAAGGCGCCGAGAGTGGATGAGATTCACCCTGAGATGCTGAAGGCTCTGGACACTGTTGTGTTGTGTATGCTGACAGCTTTTTTAGTGTCGCCTGGAGGTCGGGTACAGTGCCTGCAGAGCGGCAGACCGGGATGAACCGGGATGAACTATTGGGGTATCACACTGCTCAGCTTCCTGGGTGAAGTTTACTCCAGGGTGCTAGAAAGGAGGCTCTGACTGACTGTCAAACCTCTAATTCAGGAGGAGCAATGCAGATTCTGTCCTGGCCGTGGAACAATGAACCAGCTCTTCACTTTTGCAAGGCTGCTGGAAGGATTGTGGGAGTTTGCCCATCCAGTCTACATGTGCTTTGTGGACTTGAAGAAAGCTTACAACCGCGTCCATCGGGAGGTCTTGAAAGTGAGAGCTGTGTCCGCATACTTGGGGTAAAGTCAAACACGCTTTCGGTGGGTGTTGGCCTCCGCCAGGGTTGTCCCTTGTCACCAATCCTGTTTGTGATTTTTATGGACAGGATCTTGAGTCGCAGCCAGGAGGTGGAAGGGTTTTTTTGTTGTTTTTTTACTGCACTTTTTATGATTACCTCCTGGGGTAGTGCAACCTTAAGGAGCATTTATTCTTTTAGCCTTACCTGATATGATAAAGTTGATATTTGATATAGTTGTATTTATTTCATCCAGTGGTCCTAATTGCACTATTATTTTATTCAAATCTGCGCCTTGCGTACTACATGGTTGTCTACTGTGTGTCTGATGGCTGATGGTTGTATCTGCTATGCAGCTATGTCGCACTATGTGCCCAAAACAAATTTCCCACGTGAGACAATAAAGTTTATCTTATCGTATCAAACTGTGACCTCCAGCATGCACTGGGGTGGTTTGCAGCCGAGTGTGAAGTGGTTGGGATGAGAGTCAGCACCTCCAAATCTGAGGCCATGGTTCTCTGCCGGAAAACGGTGGATTGCCCTCTTCGGGTTGGGGGAGTTACTGCCTCAAGTGAGGAAGTTCAAGTATCTCAGGGGTTTGTTCACGAGTGAGGGTAGAATGGAGTATGAGATGGACCAAGAGAGAGCTGAGCCTGAAGGCGAAGCTTTCGATTTACTAGTCCATCTACGTATCAACCCTCACCTATGGCCATGAGCTCTGGATTTTTGGGATGCTTTGCTTGGCCTGCTGCCCATGCGACCCAGCCTCAGATAAGCGGATGAAAATAGATGGATGGGTGGATGAAGCCTCCTGCAGGAGGCCAAAGCGTTCTCTCACTGAGGCTGTGCTTCTTTTCAGTCTTCTCTATTTCATCGCTCTGTTCACTGTGACTCTCAACCTGCTGGTCATCATCTCCATCTCACACTTCAAGTAGTAAATTATCAATTCTATTTATTATGGTGATAGATGTACAGAAATATATGGTTACTGGAAAATGTTGGATCTCGTTGTGTTGATAAATAACTTAAACACTGCTTTTATATTTTACCCATGGATTACATCTGCTACATATTATAATGGACTTTCATTTGTTACTACAAACAATAATACATGATGCTCCTTTTTCAATCCAGGCAGCTCCACACCCCCACCAACTTCCTCCTCCTCTCTCTGGCTGTCTCAGATTTCTTCGTGGGCCTTCTCATGTTCTTCCAAATCATGCTCACAGACGGCTGCTGGTTCCTCGGTGACCTCATGTGTGTTATATATTATGTTTTAAATTCCATTGTTACATCTTCCACAGTAGGAACCATGGTGCTCATATCAGTCGACCGTTACGTAGCCATTTGTGATCCTCTGCATTACTCCACCAAAATCACTGTGAGAAGAGTTAGAATCTGTATTTGCCTTTATTGGATTAGTTCTGTTCTACACAACAGTCTGATAATGATGGATAACTTAAAACAACCAGGCAGGTATAATTCCTGCTCAGGAGAGTGTGTGGTTGTCATTAACAACATTGCAGGAGTTGCTGACCTCATTTTAACCTTTATTGGTCCTGTCACTGTCATCATAGTTTTGTATATGAGAGTATTTGTGGTGGCTGTGTCTCAGGCTCGTGCCATGCAGTCTCATATTGCAGCAGTCAGGCGTCAGGGTTCAGTGAAAGTAAATGCAAAGAAATCTGAGATGAAAGCAGCCAAGACTCTTGGTGTGGTTGTAGTTGTGTTTCTGACATGCCTTTGCCCATATTTCTCTTCTTCTCTTGCAGGCCAGGACAGCTTGTTTGGCGTGACCTCTGTGCCCATAGAAACCTGGCTGTTCTATTTAAATTCAAGTCTCAACCCGATGATCTATGCTTTTTGCTACCCTTGGTTTTTAAAATCTATTAAGCTCATTGTAACATTTAAAATATGTCAGCCTGACTCCTGTGATGCCAACATATTATAGTGGGAGACTGTGGCTGAATCCAAGTGTCTCCCCACTAGATTTGCAGATTGAGCTCTCATGGACTTCAGTTGTACTGCAACATGTCTATTGTCATCACGTCAAGTCAGCGAGGGCGCAAGACTTCAAGGCTGTAAAAGCTGCTGAAAGACAGGCCTCAAGTTTGTTTCATTGTTTCTGTGGAAATGTTCAAGTGACAACCACAACACAGTGATCACTGCAGCTCTTGCCTAAATAAGCATTGTAATCTTAAAGCCATAGCTGATATCCAATCCAATACACTCCACTTTATTTGTACAGCACATTTTACAAATCACAGGGATTACCAAAGTGCTGTACACAAGAAATTAAGTGCACAAAAATAGCTAAAAACACAAACAAAGAAACACAAGCGTCTAGTCAACAGCCAGAAAAGAATGGGCAAAAGACCACAAAACTCTGTTTGAATTAAAAGCCAAGGTGTGAAGGTGGGTTTTTAGATGAGTTTTAAAGAGTCGAGGGTTGGAGCCAATCTGACATGGGATGGAAGTGCATTCCATAATTTAGGTGCTGCAACTGAAAAAGCACTGTCACCTCTGGTTTTCAATTGTGTCATAGGGACCTCAAGTTGCAGCTGGTCACAGGAGCACAGTGACCTTAGGGGAGTCTTGGCATGAATAATGTCACAGAGGTACTGAGGCGCCAGACCATGTATCTATTTGAAAGCGAACAATACGATTTTGAATTCAATTCTGAAGCAAACAGGGAGCCAGTGGAGAGAGGCCAGAATCAGAGTGATATGGTCATACTTGCGGGTTCCGGTTAGTAGCCGTGCCGCAGCATTCTGAACCAACTGCAAACGTGCAACAGAGGCCTGGTTTAAGCCAGCATAAAGTGTGCTGCATTAGTCTAATCGTGTGGAAATAAAAGTGTGTATCACTTGTTCAAAATCATTAAAAGACAACACAGATTTAATTTGAGCAAGAAGCCTCAGATGATAAAAATTGGAACTAACTACGTTTATCTGCTTGTCAAATTGAAAAGCATTGTCCATTTTGACACCAAGGTTTGACACCATGGGTTTGACATAGGGTTGCCTCTCACATGTAAATTTGGGAATCATCTGCGTACAGATGGTAGGAGATGCCATGTTTTTTTAAAAAATGAGTCCTAGGGGGAGAAGGTAAAGGGGAAAGAGAATGGGCCCAAGAATGGAGCCTTGGGGGACCCCACAAGACGGGGGCAAAGGACAAAACATAGTCACCAAGGCTAATTGAAAAGCATCTCTCAGATAAATAGGATTTAAACCAATCCAAAGCGGTACCCCTGATACCAACACAGTGCTCTAAACGGGAAATGAGAATAGTATGGTCTACAGTGTCGAAAGCTGCCGTAAGGTCTAATAGCATAAGGATTGCAGAATCCCCAGTATCTGTAGTGAAGAGTAAATCATTGTAAACCCTCAACATTGCAGACTCAGTACTGTGAAATGCTTTAAACCCATGA
Organism: Epinephelus lanceolatus; assembly: GCF_041903045.1. Taxonomy (NCBI): domain Eukaryota; kingdom Metazoa; phylum Chordata; class Actinopteri; order Perciformes; family Serranidae; genus Epinephelus; species Epinephelus lanceolatus. The sequence goes on from NC_135747.1 coordinate 43,433,507, forward strand.
TGAAAAAGTGTCAAAAATGTTGTGATCATGTAGAAAAGACTGTAATTGTGTGAGAACAGTTTTCTCTAAAATAGCTAAAAATAGCTTATACATTCTGTATCATGATGTGGTTAAATATTTCTAGCCTGCATGGTTCAAATAATGTTTTACTTAAGAAATTGTTTTACACATTTAAAGTAACATTGAGATGTGTTTCTGGAACATTTGAGATGAGAAATGAGCCCTGCAGTTGACGATTGATGATTCTGTTTCATGTTAGATAACAATAGTAAGTTTAATTGTTTCAAGAATTTCCAGAGGTGACAAGTCACACTGGATACCCTTGATTTGCATATAGTAGCCTAGATGTAACTTTATGCAGTTAAGGAGCGGATACCCCATTCTTGAAATGCAACACTGCACTACCAGAATACATTGTACGGCTGCTTACATAGACAGTGATTGGGAAGCTTGGAAATGATGGATCCTGTGTACATGTACCATAACTGTGCCAACACTGTCTATTAGTTGCAACAGGAATTACTTGGTTTTGTTTTTGTTGGCCAAGTTTTGATCTCAAAATTATAAATATTAGCATACTACTATAAAATGCACTATAATTTTATAACAGGTGTTTAATTACTTTATAAAAGTATGTCAAAGATGTTTTGTTTTTTTCATATTATAATGTCTAAATATTCTTAAGAATGAGCTATCCATCATTCTTTGAGAGGGTGTACGTATAGTATCATTATGTCAGTGGCATAAAATGGTTTCAAAAAGTAGTTATCCTGACAGGCCTACCTACAGGGTGTACAAACACTGCCAGAAGCTCCTCCAGATACTCTGGAGCATCTTGCTTATAAGTCATCTGGCACAATGGAACAGTTGCCGACCAGTGGGGGCATGCTAAGAATATCTTAAGTCCCAAGGAGTAAAACTTGATAAACCTGTAGGAGCTCAGATCTATCTTGTTGCTCAGCATGGAGGGTAAAACCCCTTTTCAGTGTCCTGTCTCAACTAATGACAGTTTCTCCCGAGGAACAACAATTGCCACGACAGTACAGAGAGGCAGAATCCCTGGAGTGCCTTGAACACACCTGAGTGGTAACTCAGCTCAGGGAAGTGCACACAGGGAATGGAGCAAATGTAGTTCTTTGCTAATACGGTCAGACCATAATAGACTCAGCAGATATTCACCAGTCCTGCCTCCTTTTTCTCCCAGCATGACTTTTGGGTAAGATTCCTGGCATCTCTCACCATCTTTGGGAAGCAGAACCCTGAATTTTGCCCACACAGTAGCGCTCTACAGGTGGAAGTTCCATGCCAGCTTTGCTCCTTATCCTGTTGCTTGTGAGCCTGTCCCTCCAGTCTTCTCTGCATCCCAATCACCTAGCTTCCAGAGTGCTCTCTGACTGGTAGCCTTGAGTCTGCACTCCAGCTTGCTAGCCTCCAGCCTTCACTCTGGCCTCTATCCCCTGCATTCTCTGGACTTCCTATGGATATGTTGAGGAGCCACCTTGAAATTTCAATGGCACTTTCTGAAGGAACTCACCTTGTAATCTTCACAAGGTACTGTGGAGTCCCCATGGGGGCAGGATCCCAATGGCTCACCATACCTCTCAACTATCCAGCATTTCAGAGACTCCCCTGCCCAGCACCCCAGATATTCAGCTACCTAGAACCTCAGAGACTTAGCTAACCAATGCCACAGAGACTCAGCTGCCCAGTGCCATGGAACCACAGTTGGCCATGCCACATGTAAGCTTTGTCTACATAAAATCACTGAAATAATCCTGCTGTCTCATTGACGCTCTGCATTTCAAGGCAGCCATAGGTCGATTGCAACAGCCCACTGACCAAGTTTGGTGTGTGGCAGCCTCCCATCAGTGCTCACATGAATGACCTGAGTGTCACCACCACATCGGCATCTAGCAGTGGGCAGATCCTCCAGGACCTGGTAAGGTTCATTGCCTGGGCTTAGATGAGCTTCAAAGTAGCTAAATCCATGTCTCTGGTGTGAAAGAGGGGCAAAGTGTTGAACAAGTACTATTTCACTGAGAAAGGAGTCAAGATCATTGGCAAAATCTTCAGCTATAGAATCAGGGATGCAGCTGTTATCCAAACAACCAGCAGGGAATTTGAGCCACAGCTCACCACTGTGGACAAGTCAGATTTACTAGACAATTCAATACTAGGATATACCAACACAGCATCCTACCTCTGGCCTTTGTGGATTTATGAGGTACTCCGAGTGACAGTGGAGATGCTGGAGAGGAAGATTAGCAGATACCTCAGCAGGTTCCTGGACCTGGTACCACAACACCAGGCCAACGACTGATGATTGACATGGTGGTTGTGTCATCAGATCTGTGGCCAAGTGTCCAGGACACTCGGCCTGTTAGATGCCTCAAGTAGGGAAAACAAGGCTTGTCTCAGGCTGTGCTCAGCAGAGAAGGAGATTTGCTGACCCACCAGGGGACATCATCAAGCAGTGTCTGTGGTGTGGTTCACTTTACCTGTGTATTGTGAACACAAAGCGCTCCAGGTTCACTTTGCTCTTTGCCATTGTATCCAGCCCTCTAGATCACATGCTTTTGACCTGGGATGCTTGAAAAAAAACAGACGAAACCACGTTGGCCTGTAATGCTTGCAAGAATGCAGGACAGGGAGTAGTTTGCTCCATGGAAGATACTGCACATCTCCAAATGTGGAATGTAGAATGTAACAGTCTACAGCACACAGAGACACTAAGGTTTTCCTCCAATTTTAAGTTCAACTGAAAGCAAGGGGCTTCATAACTTCATTGCAGTGCCACGTCAAAGTAAAAACAAAACTATGTCAATATATATTATATATAGCGTGAACAGAAAGAGGACTGAGGCCCCATCAGAGCTGAAGTTGACCAAAAAGAGAAACTGAGTCCTCTTTCAAATGAACTGACAGTGTGAACACGGAAAGAGCTAAGTCCCTTTTCTGTTGGTGCACTTTAAGAGGACTAAGTTCGGTCTGTTAAAAAGGGACTACGTGAAAACATCCTAAATTTTCAAGGAGTAAAACTTGATAAACCTGTAGCAGTTCAGATCTATCTTGTTGCTCAGCGTGGAGGGTAAAACCTTCTCCAGTGTCATGTCTCGACTAATGACAGAGTTTCGCCCCAAGAACAACAACCACTATGACAGTAGAGAAAGGCAGAATCCTTGGAGTGCCTTTGTGCTCGGAACACACCTGAGCAGTAACTCAGCCCATCAGGGAAGTGCACGCGGGGAATGGAGACCTGGTAGTTCTTTGCTAGTGCAGTCTGACCATAATGGACTCTGCAGACAGTCACAAGCTCTGCTTCCTTCACTCCCTTTAAGAAAAGGAAGACATTCTTGATCCGACCTTGTCACATATCAACTTTTCCATGTCGAGATACAATGAACATGGTACCCTGGGTGTGTTGGTTGTTTATGTTCTGGGACACCATTTCAAGTTCACTTCTTTCAAGATACACTTTTGTTTTCATAGGAAATTTCACATTTACATACAGTCTTTTTCAAAATAAAAGCACTACATCGGTACAACACCGCAAATTCACCGCAAAATTTTTTCCTTCCACAACAATCACACATTGTTGGGTTTAGGCAACAAAAACACGTGGTTGGGTTTAGGAAAAAAGAACAGGCTTTGGCTTTAGAATCTTATCGGACACAACCACCATTCTCTGGGTTGAAAGTCGGGTGTTTGTTGGACCCATTAAGCAACACTCCCGCCCGCCCCACTTGGACTTCCGCCGCCTTAAATTTTGTCCTTGTCCTGCCGCGTCTTCCCCTGTTACATGCATTGTCTGTTTTCAAAATACAGTTTATTACTGTATGTAGAGTTTGCATGCAGTCTTGTTCAAAATAAAAGCACTACATCAGTAGCAAGATTGCTTTTTTGTTTGCTGGCTGAATACATTCTTTAAATTGAACTGCTCTTGTGGTACAATTGTTTGAAGCTCAGTTTGTGACTGGCTGGCCTCAACTGGCCACACCTGTTGTAGGGCAGAAGGGACGATGGGATGAATGGAGAAAAGTGATAAATCAGCTGTATGTGAGAGAGGTTTGGTCACAACGGTGCCAGAGCTCAGCAGCCTCTCATCCTTTTTCTCTGATGGAGACTCTGGAAGAAAGTGAACTCTGCTTTCCACAACTCCTCAACTCCTCTTGCAGGAAGCCAAAGCGTTCACTCACTGAGGCTGTGCTTCTTTACAGTCTTCTGTCCTTCATCTCTCTGCTCACTGTGATTCTCAACCTGCTGGTCATCATCTCCATCTCACACTTCAAGTAACAAAATACTAATTCATTTATTAAAATGATAGTCATTCAGAAATGAATGGTTCATTGAAAAGAAAAGAAAAATAGACAGGTCTTGCTATGTGTTTATGTTTTTTTATACTGATGTTACATTAAATGTGTGGATTATATTTGCTATATATCACAATGGAATTGTAATTCATTCTACAACCACAAACAGTAATGCATTATGCTCTTCTTTCAATCCAGGCAGCTCCACACCACCACCAACTTCCTCCTCCTCTCTCTGGCTGTCTCAGATTTCATTGTGGGCCTCCACATGTTCTTTGAGATTTTCCTCACAGTCAGCTGCTGGTTATTTGGTGACATCATGTGTGTCCTGCATCTGTATCTATCATATATTATTACTGCTGCCTCAGTAGGAACCATGGTGCTCATATCAGTTGATCGTTATGTAGCCATTTGTGACCCTCTGCATTACTCCATCAAGGTCACTGTGACAAGAGTTAAAATCTGTATTTGCCTTTGTTGGGTCTGTTCTCTTCTGTACAACAGTCTGATAATGATGGATAACTTAAAACAACCAGGCAGGTATCATTCCTGCTCTGGAGAGTGTGTGGTTGTCATTAACTATATTGCAGGAGTTGTTGACCTGATTTTAACCTTTATTGGTCCTGTCACTGTCATCATAGTTTTGTATATGAGAGTATTTGTGGTGGCTGTGTCTCAGGCTCGTGCCATGCAGTCTCATATTGCAGCAGTCAGGCGTCAGGGTTCAGTGAAAGTAAATGCAAAGAAATCTGAGATGAAAGCAGCCAGGACTCTCGGTGTGGTTGTAGTTGTGTTTCTGACATGCCTTTGCCCATATTCCTCTTCTTCTCTTGCAGGCCAGGACAGCTTGTTTGGCGTGACCTCTGTGCCCATACAAATCTGGCTGTTCTATTTAAATTCTAGTCTCAACCCAATGATCTATGCTTTTTGCTACCCCTGGTTTCTGAAATCCATGAAGCTCATTGTAACATTTAAAATATGTCAGCCTGACTCCTGCGATGCCAACATATTATAGTGGGAGACTGTGGCTGAATCCAAGTGTCTCCCCATTGCAGATTTGCAGATTGAGTTTTCGTGGACTTCAGTTGTACTGTGACATGTCTATTGTCATCATGTCAAGTCAGCGAGGGCGCAAGACTTCAAGGCTGTAAAAGCTGCTGAAAGACAGGCCTCAAGTTTGTTTCATTGTTTCTGTGGAAATGTTCAAGTGACAACCACAACACAGTGATCACTGCAGCTCTTGCCTATGGAACAGTTGTACTCTTATAGCTATAGCCGATATATTTGGCATTGCACTGCACAACTTAAATATGTTAGTCTGCAATTATAAAATTCATATTGATTACCTCTATAGCTTATACATATTTCTGTATCATGATGTGGTTAAATAACATTTTTGCTTACATGATTCAAGTAACATTTTATTACAGAAATTGTTTCACACATTGATTATACATGTATTTCCTTTTTATGTTGGCAGATGAGAATACCACAACATCACATTTGTGTGAAGTTGTGAGAAGTCCTCATCCTTAGTGGAATTTTTGGGAGTCTGCAAAAAAGTCCACTTGAGGCCACTTGTTGGTTGTGTGAATTGTGGATTTGGACCGCACTCAGAATATGCCCACAAAGTCCACAAGTCCACGTGTGCAGTGAAGCCATTTGGAATAAGATAATACTTTTGTGTGAAGAAGGGATGAAATACTTATTGATGTAACTGACTTCACAAAGTCCAAAAGTCTGAACAAATGTAAAAATATGCTACCTGTTATTTCTTCTATAAAGTTTGTCACAGAAATCTACACAAAGTGTGATTATATTTTCTCTTGTCTTTATTTTCTTAATTTGGTGTTATATACAGTAGCTTCAAAACAACATGTTTAGTTTTCCTTTTTCTGCCTTGGACTGGAGCCCATTTTTGGAACTGAGGCAGAGCCTCTGTGTGATCTGACCAACATATGTTGTTGGACAGTCCGAAAACTCAGTCAGCATCAAAAACTGAGGAAACAGCCTTCACATTTACTTTGAAGTGGGGCTAACTGTAAATTTCTTCCCCAGTCTCTTCATCACAACCATGAACCAAAAAAAAAAAATCCCATCTCAATTCAAATCAGGTCGACAGTTGCATCTTTGGCTGCAATAAACTTTAGTATGTAACAATTTGCTTTAAGCTTCCTTATTTAATATTCAAAAGCTGTATCCAAATATATTAAATTGCCTAAGGTAAAATATAATGTAGAGGTACAAAACTGGTACTAAAATAGAAGCCAAAATCAGTTCTTTAGCTCCAAATCAACCTGTTTTGCCACTACTACTTGGCACCCACCTTTAAAAAGGTGCTTTATGACACCTTTGACAAATGGTGCTATACAGAACCATTTGAGCTGTCATTTCACACAATATTGCTCTAACAAATATGGTGCTAAACAGTACCACAAAGGGTTCTTTAGCTTGCAGTCACAAGAATCAGAATTCAGAATCAGAATTTCTTTGTCATCATACTTGGTGCATGACGAAATTGCAGCAGCTTCCACAGTACAGTGCATAATCAAGTAAAAAAATAGTTAAAATCTGTACAAAATTAAATAGTATAAAAGAATAGCATAGTAATAAAGGAGTTAAATAAAAAGAATACACAGTAATATACAATAATACACATCCAAAAGTGCAAGTCTGGTAGTGCAAGGTAAAGAACCTCCTTTACCGCTGTATAGCCCTTATCTTAAAATATGCCATATGGCACTTTAGTGGAATAGTGCTATAATGAACCATCAGAAGTTTCATATGTCACTATATTGCCTTAACAAAAAAGGCCTGTCAAAAAATATTACTTTAGCAAAATGATCAAGGACCAGATATTGCATAAGTCAATAAAGATTTTTTTCAAAATTAAAAAAAAAATCTCTTTGAAAGGGTGTACCTAATATTATTGTCTCTCTGAAACTGTTTTATGTCACTGATATAATGATAATATGTTTATTGCAAATTTTTCTGTGACAATATATTGTTCAACAACAGTAGTTTTCTGAACAGATCTACCCATAAGGTGTAAAAGCACCGCCAGAAGCTCCTCTAAATACTCTGGAACAACTTTCTTACCAGTCACTTGGCACAAGGGAATAGTTGTAGATGAATGGGGGCAACCTGAGGGTATCTGAGGGTGTTTTCACACTCAGTCCTTTTCAGCCCTCTAAACAGACTCAGAGTGGTGACTCAGCATTTCTTTGCGCATATGTGAACACTCCAAGAGAATCACCACCTTGACATGGTGGAAGGGTTTGCGTGTCCCTGTGAACCTGGGAGCTGTGTTGTCCGGGGCTAATAGCCCCTGGTACGGTCTCTCAAGGCAAAGTGGCAATTCAAGAAGACCCTGATGAAACTGGCTTTTCGGAACTTGAGCACCTCACTCAGAGGTGCTGGGCAGGTGTGGGGATACTCACAAGTTCCTGGCTGAGCGCCACCGTGTTGGGATTCCCGGCCTTCTTGGAGTCTCTTGGTAGTGTCCTGGATGGGGTGCCACCTGGGGACTCCATAGTTCTTCTTGGGGACTTCAGCGCTCATGTGGGCAATGACAGAGAAACCTGGTGGGGGGTGATTGGGAGGAATGGCCTGCCTGACCTGAACCCAAGTGACGTTTTGTTATTGGACTTCTGTGTGAGCCATGGGCTGGCCATAACAAACACAATGTTCAAGCACAGGGAGGTTCATAAGTGTACCTGGTACCAGAGCGCCCTATAGGCCAAAGATCAATGATGGACTCTGTGGTCGTGTCATCAGATCTGCTGCCTTGTGTCAGAGAGGAGCAGAGCCGTCAACTGATCACCACCTGGTGGAGAGTTGGATCAGATGGTGGGGGAAGCTGCCGGATAGACCTGGTAAACCCAAACGTGTAGCGAGGGTGAATTGGGAACATCTGGCTGAGGCCCCTGTTTGTGGGTCTTCAACTCCCACCTCCAGAAGAATTTCTCATGGTTGGGGGACATTTAATCCGATAGGTCCTCCATTATGGAAGCGGCTGCTAGGAGCTGTGGTTGGAAGGTTGTCGGTGCCTGTCCTGGCAGCAACTTGAGAACCCTCTGGTGGACACCTGCAGTGAGGGAGGCCGTCAGGCTGAAAAAGGAGGCCTTTCGGGTCTGGCCGGCCCAGGGGTCTCCGGAAGCAGCAGACAGGTACCGGTTGGCCGGTACCCGGCGGTCACTTCCACCGTGGAGGAGGCAGAGCCTGAAGACTTGGGGGAACTCTTGCCCATATCCCTGTCAGAGGTTGCTGAGGTAGTCAAAAAGCTCCCCAGCGGCAAGGCGCCGAGAGTGGATGAGATTCACCCTGAGATGCTGAAGGCTCTGGACACTGTTGTGTTGTGTATGCTGACAGCTTTTTTAGTGTCGCCTGGAGGTCGGGTACAGTGCCTGCAGAGCGGCAGACCGGGATGAACCGGGATGAACTATTGGGGTATCACACTGCTCAGCTTCCTGGGTGAAGTTTACTCCAGGGTGCTAGAAAGGAGGCTCTGACTGACTGTCAAACCTCTAATTCAGGAGGAGCAATGCAGATTCTGTCCTGGCCGTGGAACAATGAACCAGCTCTTCACTTTTGCAAGGCTGCTGGAAGGATTGTGGGAGTTTGCCCATCCAGTCTACATGTGCTTTGTGGACTTGAAGAAAGCTTACAACCGCGTCCATCGGGAGGTCTTGAAAGTGAGAGCTGTGTCCGCATACTTGGGGTAAAGTCAAACACGCTTTCGGTGGGTGTTGGCCTCCGCCAGGGTTGTCCCTTGTCACCAATCCTGTTTGTGATTTTTATGGACAGGATCTTGAGTCGCAGCCAGGAGGTGGAAGGGTTTTTTTGTTGTTTTTTTACTGCACTTTTTATGATTACCTCCTGGGGTAGTGCAACCTTAAGGAGCATTTATTCTTTTAGCCTTACCTGATATGATAAAGTTGATATTTGATATAGTTGTATTTATTTCATCCAGTGGTCCTAATTGCACTATTATTTTATTCAAATCTGCGCCTTGCGTACTACATGGTTGTCTACTGTGTGTCTGATGGCTGATGGTTGTATCTGCTATGCAGCTATGTCGCACTATGTGCCCAAAACAAATTTCCCACGTGAGACAATAAAGTTTATCTTATCGTATCAAACTGTGACCTCCAGCATGCACTGGGGTGGTTTGCAGCCGAGTGTGAAGTGGTTGGGATGAGAGTCAGCACCTCCAAATCTGAGGCCATGGTTCTCTGCCGGAAAACGGTGGATTGCCCTCTTCGGGTTGGGGGAGTTACTGCCTCAAGTGAGGAAGTTCAAGTATCTCAGGGGTTTGTTCACGAGTGAGGGTAGAATGGAGTATGAGATGGACCAAGAGAGAGCTGAGCCTGAAGGCGAAGCTTTCGATTTACTAGTCCATCTACGTATCAACCCTCACCTATGGCCATGAGCTCTGGATTTTTGGGATGCTTTGCTTGGCCTGCTGCCCATGCGACCCAGCCTCAGATAAGCGGATGAAAATAGATGGATGGGTGGATGAAGCCTCCTGCAGGAGGCCAAAGCGTTCTCTCACTGAGGCTGTGCTTCTTTTCAGTCTTCTCTATTTCATCGCTCTGTTCACTGTGACTCTCAACCTGCTGGTCATCATCTCCATCTCACACTTCAAGTAGTAAATTATCAATTCTATTTATTATGGTGATAGATGTACAGAAATATATGGTTACTGGAAAATGTTGGATCTCGTTGTGTTGATAAATAACTTAAACACTGCTTTTATATTTTACCCATGGATTACATCTGCTACATATTATAATGGACTTTCATTTGTTACTACAAACAATAATACATGATGCTCCTTTTTCAATCCAGGCAGCTCCACACCCCCACCAACTTCCTCCTCCTCTCTCTGGCTGTCTCAGATTTCTTCGTGGGCCTTCTCATGTTCTTCCAAATCATGCTCACAGACGGCTGCTGGTTCCTCGGTGACCTCATGTGTGTTATATATTATGTTTTAAATTCCATTGTTACATCTTCCACAGTAGGAACCATGGTGCTCATATCAGTCGACCGTTACGTAGCCATTTGTGATCCTCTGCATTACTCCACCAAAATCACTGTGAGAAGAGTTAGAATCTGTATTTGCCTTTATTGGATTAGTTCTGTTCTACACAACAGTCTGATAATGATGGATAACTTAAAACAACCAGGCAGGTATAATTCCTGCTCAGGAGAGTGTGTGGTTGTCATTAACAACATTGCAGGAGTTGCTGACCTCATTTTAACCTTTATTGGTCCTGTCACTGTCATCATAGTTTTGTATATGAGAGTATTTGTGGTGGCTGTGTCTCAGGCTCGTGCCATGCAGTCTCATATTGCAGCAGTCAGGCGTCAGGGTTCAGTGAAAGTAAATGCAAAGAAATCTGAGATGAAAGCAGCCAAGACTCTTGGTGTGGTTGTAGTTGTGTTTCTGACATGCCTTTGCCCATATTTCTCTTCTTCTCTTGCAGGCCAGGACAGCTTGTTTGGCGTGACCTCTGTGCCCATAGAAACCTGGCTGTTCTATTTAAATTCAAGTCTCAACCCGATGATCTATGCTTTTTGCTACCCTTGGTTTTTAAAATCTATTAAGCTCATTGTAACATTTAAAATATGTCAGCCTGACTCCTGTGATGCCAACATATTATAGTGGGAGACTGTGGCTGAATCCAAGTGTCTCCCCACTAGATTTGCAGATTGAGCTCTCATGGACTTCAGTTGTACTGCAACATGTCTATTGTCATCACGTCAAGTCAGCGAGGGCGCAAGACTTCAAGGCTGTAAAAGCTGCTGAAAGACAGGCCTCAAGTTTGTTTCATTGTTTCTGTGGAAATGTTCAAGTGACAACCACAACACAGTGATCACTGCAGCTCTTGCCTAAATAAGCATTGTAATCTTAAAGCCATAGCTGATATCCAATCCAATACACTCCACTTTATTTGTACAGCACATTTTACAAATCACAGGGATTACCAAAGTGCTGTACACAAGAAATTAAGTGCACAAAAATAGCTAAAAACACAAACAAAGAAACACAAGCGTCTAGTCAACAGCCAGAAAAGAATGGGCAAAAGACCACAAAACTCTGTTTGAATTAAAAGCCAAGGTGTGAAGGTGGGTTTTTAGATGAGTTTTAAAGAGTCGAGGGTTGGAGCCAATCTGACATGGGATGGAAGTGCATTCCATAATTTAGGTGCTGCAACTGAAAAAGCACTGTCACCTCTGGTTTTCAATTGTGTCATAGGGACCTCAAGTTGCAGCTGGTCACAGGAGCACAGTGACCTTAGGGGAGTCTTGGCATGAATAATGTCACAGAGGTACTGAGGCGCCAGACCATGTATCTATTTGAAAGCGAACAATACGATTTTGAATTCAATTCTGAAGCAAACAGGGAGCCAGTGGAGAGAGGCCAGAATCAGAGTGATATGGTCATACTTGCGGGTTCCGGTTAGTAGCCGTGCCGCAGCATTCTGAACCAACTGCAAACGTGCAACAGAGGCCTGGTTTAAGCCAGCATAAAGTGTGCTGCATTAGTCTAATCGTGTGGAAATAAAAGTGTGTATCACTTGTTCAAAATCATTAAAAGACAACACAGATTTAATTTGAGCAAGAAGCCTCAGATGATAAAAATTGGAACTAACTACGTTTATCTGCTTGTCAAATTGAAAAGCATTGTCCATTTTGACACCAAGGTTTGACACCATGGGTTTGACATAGGGTTGCCTCTCACATGTAAATTTGGGAATCATCTGCGTACAGATGGTAGGAGATGCCATGTTTTTTTAAAAAATGAGTCCTAGGGGGAGAAGGTAAAGGGGAAAGAGAATGGGCCCAAGAATGGAGCCTTGGGGGACCCCACAAGACGGGGGCAAAGGACAAAACATAGTCACCAAGGCTAATTGAAAAGCATCTCTCAGATAAATAGGATTTAAACCAATCCAAAGCGGTACCCCTGATACCAACACAGTGCTCTAAACGGGAAATGAGAATAGTATGGTCTACAGTGTCGAAAGCTGCCGTAAGGTCTAATAGCATAAGGATTGCAGAATCCCCAGTATCTGTAGTGAAGAGTAAATCATTGTAAACCCTCAACATTGCAGACTCAGTACTGTGAAATGCTTTAAACCCATGATGAAAAAGTGTCAAAAATGTTGTGATCATGTAGAAAAGACTGTAATTGTGTGAGAACAGTTTTCTCTAAAATAGCTAAAAATAGCTTATACATTCTGTATCATGATGTGGTTAAATATTTCTAGCCTGCATGGTTCAAATAATGTTTTACTTAAGAAATTGTTTTACACATTTAAAGTAACATTGAGATGTGTTTCTGGAACATTTGAGATGAGAAATGAGCCCTGCAGTTGACGATTGATGATTCTGTTTCATGTTAGATAACAATAGTAAGTTTAATTGTTTCAAGAATTTCCAGAGGTGACAAGTCACACTGGATACCCTTGATTTGCATATAGTAGCCTAGATGTAACTTTATGCAGTTAAGGAGCGGATACCCCATTCTTGAAATGCAACACTGCACTACCAGAATACATTGTACGGCTGCTTACATAGACAGTGATTGGGAAGCTTGGAAATGATGGATCCTGTGTACATGTACCATAACTGTGCCAACACTGTCTATTAGTTGCAACAGGAATTACTTGGTTTTGTTTTTGTTGGCCAAGTTTTGATCTCAAAATTATAAATATTAGCATACTACTATAAAATGCACTATAATTTTATAACAGGTGTTTAATTACTTTATAAAAGTATGTCAAAGATGTTTTGTTTTTTTCATATTATAATGTCTAAATATTCTTAAGAATGAGCTATCCATCATTCTTTGAGAGGGTGTACGTATAGTATCATTATGTCAGTGGCATAAAATGGTTTCAAAAAGTAGTTATCCTGACAGGCCTACCTACAGGGTGTACAAACACTGCCAGAAGCTCCTCCAGATACTCTGGAGCATCTTGCTTATAAGTCATCTGGCACAATGGAACAGTTGCCGACCAGTGGGGGCATGCTAAGAATATCTTAAGTCCCAAGGAGTAAAACTTGATAAACCTGTAGGAGCTCAGATCTATCTTGTTGCTCAGCATGGAGGGTAAAACCCCTTTTCAGTGTCCTGTCTCAACTAATGACAGTTTCTCCCGAGGAACAACAATTGCCACGACAGTACAGAGAGGCAGAATCCCTGGAGTGCCTTGAACACACCTGAGTGGTAACTCAGCTCAGGGAAGTGCACACAGGGAATGGAGCAAATGTAGTTCTTTGCTAATACGGTCAGACCATAATAGACTCAGCAGATATTCACCAGTCCTGCCTCCTTTTTCTCCCAGCATGACTTTTGGGTAAGATTCCTGGCATCTCTCACCATCTTTGGGAAGCAGAACCCTGAATTTTGCCCACACAGTAGCGCTCTACAGGTGGAAGTTCCATGCCAGCTTTGCTCCTTATCCTGTTGCTTGTGAGCCTGTCCCTCCAGTCTTCTCTGCATCCCAATCACCTAGCTTCCAGAGTGCTCTCTGACTGGTAGCCTTGAGTCTGCACTCCAGCTTGCTAGCCTCCAGCCTTCACTCTGGCCTCTATCCCCTGCATTCTCTGGACTTCCTATGGATATGTTGAGGAGCCACCTTGAAATTTCAATGGCACTTTCTGAAGGAACTCACCTTGTAATCTTCACAAGGTACTGTGGAGTCCCCATGAGGGCAGGATCCCAATGGCTCACCATACCTCTCAACTATCCAGCATTTCAGAGACTCCCCTGCCCAGCACCCCAGATATTCAGCTACCTAGAACCTCAGAGACTTAGCTAACCAATGCCACAGAGACTCAGCTGCCCAGTGCCATGGAACCACAGTTGGCCATGCCACATGTAAGCTTTGTCTACATAAAATCACTGAAATAATCCTGCTGTCTCATTGACGCTCTGCATTTCAAGGCAGCCATAGGTCGATTGCAACAGCCCACTGACCAAGTTTGGTGTGTGGCAGCCTCCCATCAGTGCTCACATGAATGACCTGACTGTCACCACCACATCGGCATCTAGCAGTGGGCAGATCCTCCAGGACCTGGTAAGGTTCATTGCCTGGGCTTAGATGAGCTTCAAAGTAGCTAAATCCATGTCTCTGGTGTGAAAGAGGGGCAAAGTGTTGAACAAGTACTATTTCACTGAGAAAGGAGTCAAGATCGTTGGCAAAATCTTCAGCTATAGTATCAGGGATGCAGCTGTTATCCAAACAACCAGCAGGGAATTTGAGCCACAGCTCACCACTGTGGACAAGTCAGGTTTACTAGACAATTCAATACTAGGATATACCAACACAGCATCCTACCTCTGGCCTTTGTGGATTTATGAGGTACTCCGAGTGACAGTGGAGATGCTGGAGAGGAAGATTAGCAGATACCTCAGCAGGTTGCTGGACCTGGTACCAGAACACCAGGCCAAAGACTGATGATTGACATGGTGGTTGTGTCATCAGATCTGCGGCCAAGTGTCCAGGACATTCGGCCTGTTAGATGCCTCAGGTAGGGAAAACAAGGCTTGTCTCAGGCTGTGCTCAGCAGAGAAGGAGATTTGCTGACCCACCAGGGGACATCATCAAGCAGTGTCCGTGGTGTGGTTCACTTAACCTGTGTATTGTGAAGACAAAGCGCTCCAGGTTCACTTTGCTCTTTGCCATTGTATCCAGCCCTCTAGATCACATGCTTTTGACCTGGGATGCTTGAAAAAAAACAGACGAAACCACGTTGGCCTGTAATGCTTGCAAGAATGCAGGACAGGGAGTAGTTTGCTCCATGGAAGATACTGCACATCTCCAAATGTGGAATGTAGAATGTAACAGTCTACAGCACACAGAGACACTAAGGTTTTCCTCCAATTTTAGGTTCAACTGAAAGCAAGGGGCTTCATAACTTCATTGCAGTGCCACGTCAAAGTAAAAACAAAACTATGTCAATATATATTATATATAGCGTGAACAGAAAGAGGACTGAGGCCCCATCAGAGCTGAAGTTGACCAAAAAGAGAAACTGAGTCCTCTTTCAAATGAACTGACAGTGTGAACACGGAAAGAGCTAAGTCCCTTTTCTGTTGGTGCACTTTAAGAGGACTAAGTTCGATCTGTTAAAAAAGGACTACGTGAAAACATCCTAAATTTTCCAGGAGTAAAACTTGATAAACCTGTAGCAGTTCAGATCTATCTTGTTGCTCAGCGTGGAGGGTAAAACCTTCTCCAGTGTCATGTCTCGACTAATGACAAAGTTTTGCCCCAAGAACAACAATCACTATGACAGTAGAGAAAGGCAGAATCCTTGGAGTGCCTTTGTGCTTGGAACACACCTGAGCAGTAACTCAGCCCATCAAGGAAGTGCACGCGGGGAATGGAGACCTGGTAGTTCTTTCCTAGTGCAGTCTGACCATAATGGACTCTGCAGACAGTCACAAGCTCTGCTTCCTTCACTACCTTTAAGAAAAGGAAGACAATTCTTGATCCGACCTTGTCACATATCAACTTTTCCATGTCGAGATACAATGAACATGGTACCCTGGGTGTGTTGGTTGTTTACGTTCTGGGACACCATTTCAAGTTCTCTTCTTTCAAGATACACTTGTGTTTTCGTAGGAAATTTCACATTTACATACAGTCTCTTTCAAAATAAAAGCACTACATCGGTACAACACCGCAAACTCACCGCAAAACAGGCTTTGGCTTTAGAATCTTATTGGACGCAACCACCGTTTCCTGGGTTGAAAGTCGGGTGTTTGTTGGACCCATTAAGCAACACTCCCGCCCGCCCCACTCGGACTTCCGCCGCCTTAACTTTTGTCCTTGTCCTGCCGCATCTTCCCCTGTTACATGCATTGTCTGTTTTCAAAATACAGTTTATTACTGTATGTAGAGTTTGCATGCAGTCTTGTTCAAAATAAAAGCACTACATCAGTAGCAAGATTGCTTTTTTGTTTGCTGGCTGAATACATTATTTAAATTGAACTGCGCTTGTTGTGGTACGATTGTTTGAAGCTCAGTTTGTGACTGGCTGGCCTCAACTGGCCCCACCTGTTGTAGGGCAGAAGGGACGATGGGATGAATGGAGAAAAGTGATAAATCAGCTGTATGTGAGAGAGGTTTGGTCACAACGGTGCCAGAGCTCAGCAGCCTCTCATCCTTTTTCTCTGATGGAGACTCTGGAAGAAAGTGAACTCTGCTTTCCACAACTCCTCAACTCCTCTTGCAGGAAGCCAAAGCGTTCACTCACTGAGGCTGTGCTTCTTTACAGTCTTCTGTCCTTCATCTCTCTGCTCACTGTGATTCTCAACCTGCTGGTCATCATCTCCATCTCACACTTCAAGTAGCAAAATACTAATTCATTTATTAAAATGATAGTCATTCAGAAATGAATGGTTCATTGAAAAGAAAAGAAAAATAGACAGGTCTTGCTATGTGTTTATGTTTTTTTATACTGATGTTACATTAAATGTGTGGATTATATTTGCTATATATCACAATGGAATTGTAATTCATTCTACAACTACAAACAGTAATGCATTATGCTCTTCTTTCAATCCAGGCAGCTCCACACCACCACCAACTTCCTCCTCCTCTCTCTGGCTGTCTCAGATTTCATTGTGGGCCTCCACATGTTCTTTGAGATTTTCCTCACAGTCAGCTGCTGGTTATTTGGTGACATCATGTGTGTCCTGCATCTGTATCTATCATATATTATTACTGCTGCCTCAATAGGAACCATGGTGCTCATATCAGTTGATCGTTATGTAGCCATTTGTGACCCTCTGCATTACTCCATCAAGGTCACTGTGACAAGAGTTAAAATCTGTATTTGCCTTTGTTGGGTCTGTTCTCTTCTGTACAACAGTCTGATAATGATGGATAACTTAAAACAACCAGGCAGGTATCATTCCTGCTCTGGAGAGTGTGTGGTTGTCATTAACTATATTGCAGGAGTTGTTGACCTGATTTTAACCTTTATTGGTCCTGTCACTGTCATCATAGTTTTGTATATGAGAGTATTTGTGGTGGCTGTGTCTCAGGCTCGTGCCATGCAGTCTCATATTGCAGCAGTCACACTTCAGCGTTCAGTGAAAGTAAATGCAAAGAAATCTGAGATGAAAGCAGCCAGGACTCTCGGTGTGGTTGTAGTTGTGTTTCTGACATGCCTTTGCCCATATTCCTCTTCTTCTCTTGCAGGCCAGGACAGCTTGTTTGGCGTGACCTCTGTGCCCATACAAATCTGGCTGTTCTATTTAAATTCTAGTCTCAACCCAATGATCTATGCTTTTTGCTACCCCTGGTTTCTGAAATCCATGAAGCTCATTGTAACATTTAAAATATGTCAGCCTGACTCCTGCGATGCCAACATATTATAGTGGGAGACTGTGGCTGAATCCAAGTGTCTCCCCATTGCAGATTTGCAGATTGAGTTTTCGTGGACTTCAGTTGTACTGTGACATGTCTATTGTCATCATGTCAAGTCAGCGAGGGCGCAAGACTTCAAGGCTGTAAAAGCTGCTGAAAGACAGGCCTCAAGTTTGTTTCATTGTTTCTGTGGAAATGTTCAAGTGACAACCACAACACAGTGATCACTGCAGCTCTTGCCTATGGAACAGTTGTACTCTTATAGCTATAGCCGATATATTTGGCATTGCACTGCACAACTTAAATATGTTAGTCTGCAATTATAAAATTCATATTGATTACCTCTATAGCTTATACATATTTCTGTATCATGATGTGGTTAAATAACATTTTTGCTTACATGATTCAAGTAACATTTTATTACAGAAATTGTTTCACACATTGATTATACATGTATTTCCTTTTTATGTTGGCAGATGAGAATACCACAACATCACATTTGTGTGAAGTTGTGAGAAGTCCTCATCCTTAGTGGAATTTTTGGGAGTCTGCAAAAAAGTCCACTTGAGGCCACTTGTTGGTTGTGTGAATTGTGGATTTGGACCGCACTCAGAATATGCCCACAAAGTCCACAAGTCCACGTGTGCAGTGAAGCCATTTGGAATAAGATAATACTTTTGTGTGAAGAAGGGATGAAATACTTATTGATGTAACTGACTTCACAAAGTCCAAAAGTCTGAACAAATGTAAAAATATGCTACCTGTTATTTCTTCTATAAAGTTTGTCACAGAAATCTACACAAAGTGTGATTATATTTTCTCTTGTCTTTATTTTCTTAATTTGGTGTTATATACAGTAGCTTCAAAACAACATGTTTAGTTTTCCTTTTTCTGCCTTGGACTGGAGCCCATTTTTGGAACTGAGGCAGAGCCTCTGTGTGATCTGACCAACATATGTTGTTGGACAGTCCGAAAACTCAGTCAGCATCAAAAACCCGAGGAAACAGCCTTCACATTTACTTTGAAGTGGGGCTAACTGTAAATTTCTTCCCCAGTCTCTTCATCACAACCATGAACCAAAAAAAAAAAATCCCATCTCAATTCAAATCAGGTCGACAGTTGCATCTTTGGCTGCAATAAACTTTAGTATGTAACAATTTGCTTTAAGCTTCCTTATTTAATATTCAAAAGCTGTATCCAAATATATTAAATTGCCTAAGGTAAAATATAATGTAGAGGTACAAAACTGGTACTAAAATAGAAGCCAAAATCAGTTCTTTAGCTCCAAATCAACCTGTTTTGCCACTACTACTTGGCACCCACCTTTAAAAAGGTGCTTTATGACACCTTTGACAAATGGTGCTATACAGAACCATTTGAGCTGTCATTTCACACAATATTGCTCTAACAAATATGGTGCTAAACAGTACCACAAAGGGTTCTTTAGCTTGCAGTCACAAGAATCAGAATTCAGAATCAGAATTTCTTTGTCATCATACTTGGTGCATGACGAAATTGCAGCAGCTTCCACAGTACAGTGCATAATCAAGTAAAAAAATAGTTAAAATCTGTACAAAATTAAATAGTATAAAAGAATAGCATAGTAATAAAGGAGTTAAATAAAAAGAATACACAGTAATATACAATAATACACATCCAAAAGTGCAAGTCTGGTAGTGCAAGGTAAAGAACCTCCTTTACCGCTGTATAGCCCTTATCTTAAAATATGCCATATGGCACTTTAGTGGAATAGTGCTATAATGAACCATCAGAAGTTTCATATGTCACTATATTGCCTTAACAAAAAAGGCCTGTCAAAAAATATTACTTTAGCAAAATGATCAAGGACCAGATATTGCATAAGTCAATAAAGATTTTTTTCAAAATTAAAAAAAAAATCTCTTTGAAAGGGTGTACCTAATATTATTGTCTCTCTGAAACTGTTTTATGTCACTGATATAATGATAATATGTTTATTGCAAATTTTTCTGTGACAATATATTGTTCAACAACAGTAGTTTTCTGAACAGATCTACCCATAAGGTGTAAAAGCACCGCCAGAAGCTCCTCTAAATACTCTGGAACAACTTTCTTACCAGTCACTTGGCACAAGGGAACAGTTGTAGATGAATGGGGGCAACCTGAGGGTATCTGAGGGTGTTTTCACACTCAGTCCTTTTCAGCCCTCTAAACAGACTCAGAGTGGTGACTCAGCATTTCTTTGCGCATATGTGAACACTCCAAGAGAATCACCACCTTGACATGGTGGAGGGGTTTGTGTGTCCCTGTGAACCTGGGAGCTGTGTTGTCCGGGGTTAATAGCCCCTGGTATGGTCTCTCAAGGCAAAGCGGCAATTCAAGAAGACCCTGATGAAACTGACTTTTTGGAACTTGAGCACCTCACTCAAAGGTGCTGGGCGGGTGTGGGGATACTCACAAGTTCCTGGCTGAGCGCCACCGTATGGGGGTTCTACCTGGAAAACAAGAAGGTCATCTCGATGCCGCTGCGAGTCGCAAAGAGAAGGTCTCTGACTGTTGTTTGTACGTACGCACCTAACAGCAGTACGGAGTACCCGGCCTTCTTGGAGTCTCTTGGTAGTGTCCTGGATGGGGCGCCACCTGGGGACTCCATAGTTCTTCTTGGGGACTTCAGCGCTCATGTGGGCAATGACAGAGAAACCTGGTGGGGGGTGATTGGGAGGAATGGCCTGCCTGACCTGAACCCAAGTGGCGTTTTGTTATTGGACTTCTGTGCGAGCCATGGACTGGCCATAACAAACACAATGTTCAAGCACAGGGAGGTTCATAAGTGTACCTGGTACCAGAGCGCCCTATAGGCCAAAGATCAATGATGGACTCTGTGGTCATGTCATCAGATCTGCTGCCTTGTGTCAGAGAGGAGCAGAGCCGTCAACTGATCACCACCTGGTGGAGAGTTGGATCAGATGGCGGGGGAAGCTGCCGGATAGACCTGGTAAACCCAAACATGTAGCGAGGGTGAATTGGGAACATCTGGCTGAGGCCCCTGTTTGTGGGTCTTCAACTCCCACCTCCAGAAGAATTTCTCATGGTTGGGGGACATTTAATCCGATAGGTCCTCCATTATGGAAGCGGCTGCTAGGAGCTGTGGTTGGAAGGTTGTCGGTGCCTGTCCTGGCAGCAACTTGAGAACCCTCTGGTGGACACCTGCAGTGAGGGAGGCCGTCAGGCTGAAAAAGGAGGCCTTTCAGGTCTGGCCGGCCCAGGGGTCTCCGGAAGCAGCAGACAAGTACCGGTTCCACCGTGGAGGAGGCAGAGCCTGAAGACTTGGGGGAACTCTTGCCCATATCCCTGTCAGAGGTTGCTGAGGTAGTCAAAAAGCTCCCCAGCGGCAAGGCGCCGGGAGTGGATGAGATTCGCCCTGAGATGCTGAAGGCTCTGGACACTGTTGTGTTGTGTATGCTGACAGCTTTTTTAGTGTCGCCTGGAGGTCGGGTACGGTACCTGCAGAGCGGCAGACCGGGATGAACCGGGATGAACTACTGGGGTATCACACTGCTGGGCTTCCTGGGTGAAGTTTACTCCAGGGTGCTAGAAAGGAGGCTCTGACTGACTGTCAAACCTCTAATTCAGGAGGAGCAATGCAGATTCTGTCCTGGCCGTGGAACAATGAACCAGCTCTTCACTTTTGCAAGGCTGCTGGAAGGGTTGTGGGAGTTTGCCCATCCAGTCTACATGTGCTTTGTGGACTTGAAGAAAGCTTACAACCGCGTCCCTCGGGAGGTCTTGAAAGTGAGAGCTGTGTCCGCATACTTGGGGTAAAGTCAAACACGCTTTCGGTGGGTGTTGGCCTCCGCCAGGGTTGTCCCTTGTCACCAGTCCTGTTTGTGATTTTTATGGACAGGATCTTGAGGCGCAGCCAGGAGGTGGAAGGGTTTTTTTTGTTGTTTTTTTACTGCACTTTTTATGATTACCTCCTGGGGTAGTGCAACCTTAAGGAGCATTTATTCTTTTAGCCTTACCTGATATGATAAAGTTGATATTTGATATAGTTGTATTTATTTCATCCAGTGGTCCTAATTGCACTATTATTTTATTCAAATCTGTGCCTTGCGTACTACATGGTTGTCTACTGTGTGTCTTGTTTGTATGTGCCCAAAACAAATTTCCCACGTGAGACAATAAAGTTTATCTTATCGTATCAAACTGTGACCTCCAGCATGCACTGGGGTGGTTTGCAGCCGAGTGTGAAGTGGTTGAGATGAGAGCCAGCACCTCCAAATCTGAGGCCATGGTTCTCTGCTGGAAAACGGTGGATTGCCCTCTTCGGGTTGGGGGAGTTACTGCCTCAAGTGAGGAAGTTCAAGTGTCTCAGGGTTTTGTTCACGAGTGAGGGTAGAATGGAGTATGAGATGGACCAAGAGAGAGCTGAGCCTGAAGGCGAAGCTTTCGATTTACTAGTCCATCTACGTATCAACCCTCACCTATGGCCATGAGCTCTGGATTTTTGGGATGCTTTGCTTGGCCTGCTGCCCATGCGACCCAGCCTCAGATAAGCGGATGAAAATAGATGGATGGGTGGATGAAGCGTGGGAGTTCATGTGTGTTTGTGTGTGCTGTCATGAAGTGATGTAATTCATTCAGCTCAGTTTGTGACTGGCTGGCCACACCTGCAGTACAGCAAAAGGGCTGATGGGGTGAGTGGCTGAGTGGAGAAAAGTGATAAATCACCTGTGAGAGGTTTGGTCAAAAAGCAGAGCCCAGCAGCCTCTCATCTGATCCTTTATCTCTGATGATGGAGACTCTGGAAGAAAGTGAACTCTGCTTTCCACAACTCCTCAATTCCTCCTGCAGGAGGCCAAAGCGTTCTCTCACTGAGGCTGTGCTTCTTTTCAGTCTTCTCTATTTCATCGCTCTGCTCACTGTGACTCTCAACCTGCTGGTCATCATCTCCATCTCACACTTCAAGTAGTAAATTATCAATTCTATTTATTATGGTGATAGATGTACAGAAATGAATGGTTCATAGAAAATGTCAGATCTTGTTATGCGTTGATAAATAACTTAAACACTGCTTTCATATTTTACCCATGGATTACATCTGCTAAATATTATAATGGACTTTAATTTGTTACTACAAACAATAATACATGATGCTCCTTTTTCAATCCAGGCAGCTCCACACCCCCACCAACTTCCTCCTCCTCTCTCTGGCTGTCTCAGATTTCTTCGTGGGCCTTCTCATGTTCTTTCAAATCATGCTCACAGACGGCTGCTGGTTCCTTGGTGACCTCATGTGTGTTATATATTATGTTTTAAATTTCATTGTTACATCTTCCACAGTAGGAACCATGGTGCTCATATCAGTCGACCGCTACGTAGCCATTTGTGATCCTCTTCTTTACTCTACCAAAGTCACTGTGAGAAGAGTTAGAATCTGTGTTTGCCTTTGTTGGGGCTGTTCTGTTCTATACGACAGTCTCATATTGAAAGATAACTTGAAACAACCAGGCAGCTATAATTCCTGCTCTGGAGAGTGTGTGTTTGCCCTTAACTACATCGCAGGAGTTGTTGACCTTATTTTGACCTTTATTTGTCCCATAACTGTCATCATAACTCTGTATGTAAGAGTATTTGTGGTGGCTGTGTCTCAGGCTCGTGCTATGAGGTCCCATATTGCAGCAGTCACGCGTCAGGGTTCAGTGAAAGGAACTGCTAATAAGTCTGAGCTGAAAGCAGCCAGGACTCTTGGTGTGGTTGTAGTTGTGTTTTTGACATGCTCTTGCCCATATTTCTGTTCTTCTCTTGTAATTCAGGACAGCTTGTTTGGTTTTACCTCTGTGCCCTTAGAGGCCTGGCTGTTTTACTTAAATTCTAGTCTCAACCCAATGATCTATGCTTTTTGCTACCCCTGGTTTCTAAAATCTATTAAACTCATTGTAACATTTAAGATACTTCAGCCTGACTCCTGTGATGCCAACGTAGTCACTGACATTTAACTTTTTCTTTGGAGAAGGAATGAAATATTTTTTGACATTAATGAATCTTAAAATCAGGACAAATGTAAAATAAGCAGTCTGCATTTTATAAAGTGTGTGTCACAGAAATCTGCAGAAATTGTGATCATGTTTCCTCGTCTCTTCAATCTCTTAATGTGGTGTCATACACAGTAAATACCAAATAATATGCTACCTCTTTTTTGTCTTCTCCTTGGACTGTTGCCCTGTTATTGGGTATTAGTCTGTTATATGACTGCCTTAAGTTATTTGACAGTCAGAGAGCTTGGTCAGTGTCAGATACTGAAGAAATAGCTTCCACATTTACTCAGTGGAGTTAGGCTAACTGTAATAATGTCTTCTAGTCTTGCCATCACCACCATGAACAACTTTTAGGCTGAATTAATCTTTACAAGTAACACTTTGCACCCTTATTTACTATGTTTAAACTGTAAACAAATATGTAATAATTTACAGCAGACTATAATTTGATTCTACATGGCTACCAAGACATTTTAAGTGTCCATTTATGTAGCGTATTTGTCAACAATTCTCCCATGAAGACATATTTTAGTTTAATACATTCATATTAATATTGTCATTCATTTTCTGTTGATACACCAGCCTCCATTTATTGTTGTCCACAAAAGGAGTAAACACTTAGATCTGGTTTTCATGGTGGCCTAAAAATCAGATCTGAACAAAATAAGCTTTATGTCACTGTGAACTTACAGGTGCACTTCTTTTAAGAAGATAATAAGGTAAGATAAGCCTTTCGTAAGGTCCAGAGGGGCTTGGTTGTTGCAGCAGCACAAGGACAGAAATAAGTCCAGAGAGAGAAAGTAATAAATAAATAGTATGTGTTGCATAAAACAAAATTGGAGTAGTAGTAATCATAGAAACAATTACAGACAAAAGTGCAGAAAAAATGACAAGAAAAAAAAGTGCTGTGATATGATTAATGGCAGCGGTCAGTAAATCTAGTATATGACAATGAGTTAAGCAAGTAATAGATATAGAAAACTATTAAAAGGTAACAGGGTTGGGTGAGATTATTTGAAATGTAGTCGGTTACTGAAAAGAAACTACATGGACATTTTTGTCGGTAGTTGGTCAAATTAAAGTACTCCTACCAAAACAGTACTGGCACAAAATAGTGTCTGTATTGTACAGCATCCATATTTTTGAAGTTGGGGTGATGGTGATAATGGCAGTAATCTGTTACATGTGATCCATTTATACCTGACCCTGATATTTATAGTTATATGACAGTATAACATAATCTAGCATAATTTAATTCACAATTTTGTACTGTTAACTTCCTTGTAGACTCCGTAAAGAGTTGGTTATAGACAAAGAGTCCAATCATTTTACTCTAAATTATTTAGCCACATAAAAAAACCTTTTGGAAAATACCTATGATACACTCATGTCTGATTCTCCCTCACTGATCACAGGTTGTAACACATTTGCGCGTTGAACAAATCTCTGGGTTTTCAGTTGATGCTATTCCAAAAACCCTGACAGATGAAAGTTTCTGAGTTGCTGTGAAAACATGATTGACACAACATGAGATTGTATTTATCTTTTAAATGTGCCACAATTTTTGGCAAAAAAATATGGATTTGGTGTGCAAAGGCCTTAAGAGTAAGTAGGTAAGTGAGTAAGAATAGGAAACATGCAGTATGTAGAGCACAGCAACACATTCTCACTCTGACCTCATCACATATCAACCTTTGGTCATGGACTTTTCATGTCCACATCTGACGTGCAGGGTACCCTGGGTGTGTTGGTTGTTGACGTTCTAGGACACCATGTCAAGTTCTCTTCTTTCAAGATACACTTTCATTTTCACAGGAAATTTAATGTTTACATACACTGGGTACGGTTACATGATGGCTTCTCATTCAGAATGAAATAAATCTGAATGAAATCATTCGGAATTAAAGTCTTTCCAGGTAGTTTACATGAGAAATATTCATTCCCAATGAGGGTTTACACGGAGATCAGTTTAATCGCCTTTATTCGGGTCCACGCAAGGTTTGGGGCAGGGAAGGTTTCTGATTGGATAGGGGGCGGGGCGGATATTACGTGTTTACGTTTACCGGAAGAAAACACTGTAGTCTTCGCTCCGAATAACAAGATGCTTGACGACGCCGTTCTTAGTGCCTTTTTCAGGCTTGTTTTGCTGATATTCTTGAAGCAGCAGTACGACAACAACCTTGTTCTGCTAATGCTTCGTCTGTTGAGGAGGAGAAGGGAGGTAGAAGGTTGAAGAAGGGAGATAGAAGACCGTGCTGTGGCGAATGGAAACCGGTGAGTGCAACGAGTCTGACTGCTCTATCTCAGCCCGTTGCTATGCACGCTATATACGTCATGGCACCAGAAGGGCAAGGAAACGAGCATGAGCGGAAAGACCGGAATGAACTTAAAGAGGAATGACTGTAAACATGCACACAAAATTCTTTCATTCGGAATGACAAACAGAATAAACCACCCCCTTTAATCAGATTTAATTTTCAATTGGAATGACCGTTTACATTACCACTTTTAATCGGAATGGCCTTTCATTCCGAATGAAAGTGGAATTAAACTGTCCATGTAAACGTACTGAGTCTCTTTCAATATAAATGCACTAAGTTGGTACAACAATGTGACTTGACGTTTTTTTTCCCTTCAACTACAAAAACACATGGTTGGGTTTAGGCAATAAAAACATGTTTTTAGGTTTAGCGACATAAACACGTGGTTGGGTTGCGGAAAAAAGAACAGGGTTTTGCTTTAGAATCTCTCCTGGGTGAAAGTCAGGTTTTTGTTGGATTCTGACACCGCAAGGCATTGCCCGGGCAGCGGATTTCAACAACTTCCGATCTAGGTATGTGCACATTGGTTCAGACATCGCTCGTGGTCAGCAAGGTCTGTGTCCGTTATTGAGGAACCAGGGCAACCTTATGAGAAATGGGCTACTGGAACAAGACATAGATGGACTAGATGGACTAGAGCAGAGAATATGGACCTATTGGAATGCTACTATTCAAGTAACCCCAGCGAGAGGGGCTACATGCAGAGGTTGTGGAATATATGGATGCTTCGAAACCCAACATCTACGCTGACAAGGACGATGTGGGAACCAAAGGCAACAGTGGTGCCAGTGTTATTTTGAGCACCCACAAACTGTGAGAGTTGCTCCAGCAGATTCCAGGTCCAACATCTGAGGTCTCTGTCCAAAAGAGCACAGTCCTAGGAACAGCTAAGATACTGCTCAGAACCCGCAAACTCCTAGGTCTCTGGTAGAGGACCTGAGCTTGAGGAAAACACACCACCCTTTTTTTCACTCTAGCTTTTTCAAACTAGGTAATGGTAAGAAAAGTGTTTATTCCAGTGCTGTTTCTGATGGTTCATTTTAATCTGTCACTCTATTTACTTATATGTATTGGTCATTTCAAATGGTGAGGATAGTCCAGAGGTATTTGTATTTCATATGTAATGCTGATATATTATAATTATTGTGGGTGCATGGAGTGTTTTGTTTTAATGTAATATTTGATTTATATAGTGTAATGTAGAATATCAATCATATTGTTTATAGTGATGTTTTAATATGGTGCAACTATTACTTGATTACCAATACAGTCAAGTTGAAACCACCCCTCTTTTCTTTTTCTTCAATTTACATTAGGTTGGTATGCGCATTGCATTATTGAATTAATTTCATATCCTGGTAATTCTGCAGAATTATTAAAATATGTGGCCAACCAAGGCAAAAAAGCAATAAAAGGTTTGGCATATTGATGAAACCTTCAAAAGGTTCTATATAGAACCATTTTATTTGGCAACAAAAGAACCCCAAGGGATTTTTTTAATGAACCCTTGAATCGGTTCTATATAGAACCTTTTGAGGATGTTAAATGAGTACCAACCTTTTATATCTGCAGAAACCTATATAGCAGTGGTTCCTAACTGGTGGGTCATGGTCCAAAAGTTGGTTGCGGATCCAATCTAAATTAACTGCAAGTGAGTCGCCAATGTGTAAAGTTTGTAAAATACACACTGTAATTTGAAGTCCAGTGAATTTCTGGTGCATATAGCTTTTATTTTGAAGAGCCATTTCCTGCTGTACATTGAATGATTAATGGACAATGACTTGACAGAGACATAAAACTAGCTTGACGACATGGCCAAATGCAAGTATGATGCTGAATATATAAAATGGTGTTGACCTTGAACTAATAACTAAGGAGAAATCTGGACTCATGGTTGGACCAGTTGGGAACCACTGCTGTATAGACCCCTTAAAAGTTATATAGAGAACCATTAATTCTAAGAGTGTTCATGTATGTGCTTTTTTTTTTTTTTTTACGTCATATGTACATATATCTTACTTAAGGAAATTTGATATATGCATGCTTATCCATGTGGATAAGACTGCAAATAACATTTGTCTTCGACCCTTTCACTGTTTGAAAGTCCCAGTGGTAGTTGATGAATCAGCATTTCAAAAGGAGATGATTAAGCTGTCTTAGGACAGACTGAAATCCTCTCTGAGGAAAGGATAGTGCATAGAAGTATCCCAACCCAAAACAAGCGGAACTCAGTCAATTGTGAGTGTTTAGGTTAAATCTCTTTTCTCTGAATATACATTCTGAAATATGTGAAATACAAAGATTAATTGATCTTTCCCTCCTGCCTTGCATGTGAAACCTGATTTCAAAGGGATTAAGAAAAACAAGGAATGTCAGTTTCTCTGAGTCAAGGGAGTTAAATGCCCATGAAAGCTGTTCACAGTTGTTACATCTTACTAGAATTTGGAGTTCATGAGTGTGTGTGATGTAACTTTCCAAAGTGGTACAACTGTGTTTGGTGCTCAGTTTGTAACTGGCTGGACACAACTGGCCACGCCTGTTGTAGGGCAGAAGGGACGATGAGATGGAGTGGAGAAAAGTGATAAATCAGCTGTATGTGAGAGAGGTTTGGTCAGAGCTCAGCAGCCTCTTGTCTGATCCATAATCTGTGATGATGGAGACTCTGGAAGAAAGTGAACTCTGCTTTCCACAACTCCTCAACTCCTCCTGCAGGAAGCCAAAGCGTTCACTCACTGAGACTGTGCTTATATTCAGTCTCCTTTCCTTCATCTCTCTGCTCACTGTGATTCTCAACCTGCTGGTCATCATCTCTATCTCACACTTCAAGTAGCAAAATACTAATTCATTTATTAAAACGACAGACATACAGGAATTAATTGTGCATTGAAAAGAAAATAGACATTGTCAGAACAGTGACGTGTTCATGATGTTTTCTAATGCTGTTACATTTTACTTGTGGATTATATCTGCTATATATCACAGTGGAATTGCAATTCATTGTACAACAACTAATAATGATACACAATGCCCCTCTTTCAATCCAGGCAGCTCCACACCACCACCAACTTCCTCCTCCTCTCTCTGGCTGTCTCAGATTTCTTCGCGGGCCTTTTCATGTTCTTTGAGATTTTCCTCACAGTCAGCTGCTGGTTCTTCGGTGACATCATGTGTGTCCTGCATCTGTATCTATCTTATATTATTACTGCTGCCTCAGTAGGAAACGTGGTGCTCATATCAGTTGATCGTTATGTAGCCATTTGTGACCCTCTGCATTACTCCATCAAGGTCACTGTGACAAGAGTTAAAATCTGTATTTGCCTTTGTTGGATTGGTTCTGTTCTACACAACAGTCTGATAATGATGGATAACTTAAAACAACCAGGCAGGTATAATTCCTGCTCAGGAGAGTGTGTGGTTGTCATTAACAACATTGCAGGAGTTGCTGACCTCATTTTAACCTTTATTGGTCCTGTCACTGTCATCATAGTTTTGTATATGAGAGTATTTGTGGTGGCTGTGTCTCAGGCTCGTGCCATGCAGTCTCATATTGCAGCAGTCACACTTCAGCGTTCAGTGAAAGTAAATGCAAAGAAATCTGAGATGAAAGCAGCCAAGACTCTCGGTGTGGTTGTAGTTGTGTTTCTGACATGCCTTTGCCCATATTTCTCTTCTTCTCTTGCAGGCCAGGACAGCTTGTTTGGCGTGACCTCTGTGCCCATACAAATCTGGCTGTTCTATTTAAATTCTAGTTTCAACCCGATGATCTATGCTTTTTGCTACCCCTGGTTTTTAAAATCTATTAAGCTCATTGTAACATTTAAAATATGTCAGCCTGACTCCTGCGATGCCAACATATTATAGTGGGAGACTGTGGCTGAATCCAAGTGTCTCCCCACTAGATTTGCAGATTGAGCTCTCATGGACTTCAGTTGTACTGCAACATGTCTATTGTCATCACGTCAAGTCAGCGAGGGCGCAAGACTTCAAGGCTGTAAAAGCTGCTGAAAGACAGGCCTCAAGTTTGTTTCATTGTTTCTGTGGAAATGTTCAAGTGACAACCACAACACAGTGATCACTGCAGCTCTTGCCTATGGAACAGTTGTAATCTTATAGCTATAGCTGATATCCAATCCAATTCACTTTATCTGTACAGCACATTTTACAAATCACAGGGATTACCAAAGTGCTGAACAGAACAAATTAAGTGCACAAAAATTGCTAAAAACATAAACACAGAAACAAAGAAACACAAGCGTCTAGTCAACAGCCAGAAAAGAATGGGCAAAAGACCACAAAACTCTGTTTGAATTAAAAGCCAAGGTGTGAAGGTGGGTTTTTAGATGAGTTTTAAAGAGTCGAGGGTTGGAGCCAATCTGACATGGGATGGAAGTGCATTCCATAATTTAGGTGCTGCAACTGAAAAAGCACTGTCACCTCTGGTTTCAATTGTGTCATAGGGACCTCAATTTGAAGCTGGTCACAGGAGCACAGTGACCTTAGGGGAGTCTTGGCATGAATAATGTCACAGAGGTACTGAGGCGCCAGACCATGTATCTATTTGAAAGCGAACAATAAGATTTTGAATTCAATTCTGAAGCAAACAGGGAGCCAGCGGAAAGAGGCCAGAATCAGAGTGATATGGTCATACTTGCGGGTTCCGGTTAGTAGCCGTGCCGCAGCATTCTGAACCAACTGCAAATGTGCAACAGAGGCCTGGTTTAAGCCAGCATAAAGTGTGCTGCATTAGTCTAATCGTGTGGAAATAAAAGCATGTATCACTTGTTCAAAATCATTAAAAGACACACACAGATTTAATTTGAGCAAGAAGCCTCAGATGATAAAAATTGGAACTAACTACGTTTATCTGCTTGTCAAATTGAAAAGCATTGTCCATTTTGACACCAAGGTTTGACACCATAGGTTTGACAGAGGGTTGCCTCTCACATGTAAATTTGGGAATCATCTGCGTACAGATGGTAGGAGATGCCATGTTTTTTTTAAAAATGAGTCCTAGGGGGAGAAGGTAAAGGGGAAAGAGAATGGGCCCAAGAATGGAGCCTTGGGGGACCCCACAAGACAGGGGGGCAAAGGACAAAACATAGTCACCAAGGCTAATTGAAAAGCATCTCTCAGATAAATAGGATTTAAACCAATCCAAAGCGGTACCCCTGATACCAACACAGTGCTCTAAACGGGAAATGAGAATAGTATGGTCTACAGTGTCGAAAGCTGCCGTAAGGTCTAATAGCATAAGGATTGCACAATCCCCAGTATCTGTAGTGAAGAGTAAATCATTGTAAACCCTCAACATTGCAGACTCAGTACTGTGAAATGCTTTAAACCCATGATGAAAAAGTGTCAAAAAATGTGGTCATGTAGAAAAGACTGTAATTGTGTGAGAACAGTTTTCTCTAAAATTTTAGAGATGAATGGAAGCTTTGAAATGGGTCTGTAATTTAATCAATGGTGTCACAACTGCTTTTTTAAAGTGTGCGGGAACAACACCTGACACAAAATTGTTGTTTATGATTTTTTGGACACTAGGCCCAACAGTCTCCCAGACCTCTTTAAAGAGGTGAGTGGGGATAGCGTCAGTGGAGCAGGATGAGGTTTTGAGTTGAGTGACAATTTCACTGAGAGATATATTTGGCATTGCACTGCACAGCTTTTATATAATAGTCTGCAATAATAAAATTCACACTGATTACCCCTATAGCTTATACATATACATATTTCTGTATCATGATGTTCTTAAATATTTCTAGCCTGCATGGTTCAAATAATGTTTTACTTAAGAAATTGTTTTACACATTTAAAGTAACATTGAGATGTGTTTCTGGAACATTTGAGATGAGAAATGAGCCCTGCAGTTGACGATTGATGATTCTGTTTCATGTTAGATAACAATAGTAAGTTTAATTGTTTCAAGAATTTCCAGAGGTGACAAGTCACACTGGATACCCTTGATTTGCATATAGTAGCCTAGATGTAACTTTATGCAGTTAAGGAGCGGATACCCCATTCTTGAAATGCAACACTGCACTACCAGAATACATTGTACGGCTGCTTACATAGACAGTGATTGGGAAGCTTGGAAATGATGGATCCTGTGTACATGTACCATAACTGTGCCAACACTGTCTATTAGTTGCAACAGGAATTACTTGGTTTTGTTTTTGTTGGCCAAGTTTTGATCTCAAAATTATAAATATTAGCATACTACTATAAAATGCACTATAATTTTATAACAGGTGTTTAATTACTTTATAAAAGTATGTCAAAGATGTTTTGTTTTTTTCATATTATAATGTCTAAATATTCTTAAGAATGAGCTATCCATCATTCTTTGAGAGGGTGTACTTGTAGTATCATTATGTCAGTGGCATAAAATGGTTTCAAAAAGTAGTTATCCTGACAGGCCTACCTACAGGGTGTACAAACACTGCCAGAAGCTCCTCCAGATACTCTGGAGCACCTTGCTTACAAGTCATCTGGCACAATGGAACAGTTGCCGACCAGTGGGGGCATGCTAAGAATATCTTAAGTCCCAAGGAGTAAAACTTGATAAACCTGTAGGAGCTCAGATCTATCTTGTTGCTCAGCATGGAGGGTAAAACCCCTTTTCAGTGTCCTGTCTCAACTAATGACAGTTTCTCCTGAGGAACAACAATTGCCACGACAGTACAGAGAGGCAGAATCCCTGGAGTGCCTTGAACACACCTGAGTGGTAACTCAGCTCAGGGAAGTGCACACAGGGAATGGAGCAAATGTAGTTCTTTGCTAATACGGTCAGACCATAATAGACTCAGCAGATATTCACCAGTCCTGCCTCCTTTTTCTCCCAGCATGACTTTTGGGTAGGATTCCTGGCATCTCTCACCATCTTTGGGAAGCAGAACCCTGAATTTTGCCCACACAGTAGCGCTCTACAGGTGGAAGTTCCATGCCAGCTTTGCTCCTTATCCTGTTGCTTGTGAGCCTGTCCCTCCAGTCTTCTCTGCATCCCAATCACCTAGCTTCCAGAGTGCTCTCTGACTGGTAGCCTTGAGTCTGCACTCCAGCTTGCTAGCCTCCAGCCTTCACTCTGGCCTCTATCTCCTGCATTCTCTGGACTTCCTATGGATATGTTGAAGAGCCACCCTGAAATTTCAATGGCACTTTCTGAAGGAACTCACCTTGTAATCTTCACAAGGTACTGTGGAGTCCCCATGAGGGCAGGATCCCAATGGCTCACCATACCTCTCAACTATCCAGCATTTCAGAGACTCCCCTGCCCAGCACCCCAGATATTCAGCTACCTAGAGCCTCAGAGACTTAGCTAACCAATGCCACAGAGACTCAGAGTAGCTAAATCCATGTCTCTGGTGTGAAAGAGGGGCAAAGTGTTGAACAAATACTATTTCACTGAGAAAGGAGTCAAGGTCGTTGGCAAAATCTGCAACTGTAGTATCAGGGATGCAGCTGTTATCCAAACAACCAGCAGGGAATTTGAGCCACAGCTCACCACTGTGGACAAGTCAGGTTTACTAGACAATTCAATACTAGGATATACCAACACAGCATCCTACCTCTGGCCTTTGTGGATTTATGAGGTACTCCGAGTGACAGTGGAGATGCTGGAGAGGAAGATTAGCAGATACCTCAGCAGGTTGCTGGACCTGGTACCAGAACACCAGGCCAAAGACTGATGATTGACATGGTGGTTGTGTCATCAGATCTGCGGCCAAGTGTCCAGGACATTCGGCCTGTTAGATGCCTCAGGTAGGGAAAACAAGGCTTGTCTCAGGCTGTGCTCAGCAGAGAAGGAGATTTGCTGACCCACCAGGGGACATCATCAAGCAGTGTCCGTGGTGTGGTTCACTTAACCTGTGTATTGTGAAGACAAAGCGCTCCAGGTTCACTTTGCTCTTTGCCATTGTATCCAGCCCTCTAGATCACATGCTTTTGACCTGGGATGCTTGAAAAAAAACAGACGAAACCACGTTGGCCTGTAATGCTTGCAAGAATGCAGGACAGGGAGTAGTTTGCTCCATGGAAGATACTGCACATCTCCAAATGTGGAATGTAGAATGTAACAGTCTACAGCACACAGAGACACTAAGGTTTTTCTCCAATTTTAAGTTCAACTGAAAGCAAGGGGCTTCATAACTTCATTGCAGTGCCACGTCAAAGTAAAAACAAAACTATGTCAATATATATTATATATAGCGTGAACAGAAAGAGGACTGAGGCCCCATCAGAGCTGAAGTTGACCAAAAAGAGAAACTGAGTCCTCTTTCAAATGAACTGACAGTGTGAACACGGAAAGAGCTAAGTCCCTTTTCTGTTGGTGCACTTTAAGAGGACTAAGTTCGATCTGTTAAAAAAGGACTACGTGAAAACATCCTAAATTTTCCAGGAGTAAAACTTGATAAACCTGTAGCAGTTCAGATCTATCTTGTTGCTCAGCGTGGAGGGTAAAACCTTCTCCAGTGTCATGTCTCGACTAATGACAAAGTTTTGCCCCAAGAACAACAATCACTATGACAGTAGAGAAAGGCAGAATCCTTGGAGTGCCTTTGTGCCCGGAACACACCTGAGCAGTAACTCAGCCCATCAGGGAAGTGCACGCGGGGAATGGAGACCTGGTAGTTCTTTGCTAGTGCAGTCTGACCATAATGGACTCTGCAGACAGTCACAAGCTCTGCTTCCTTCACTACCTTTAAGAAAAGGAAGACATTCTTGATCCGACCTTGTCACATATCAACTTTTCCATGTCGAGATACAATGAACATGGTACCCTGGGTGTGTTGGCTGTTTACGTTCTGGGACACCATTTCAAGTTCTCTTCTTTCAAGATACACTTGTGTTTTCGTAGGAAATTTCACATTTACATACAGTCTCTTTCAAAATAAAAGCACTACATCGGTACAACACCGCAAACTCACCGCAAAACAGGCTTTGGCTTTAGAATCTTATTGGACGCAACCACCGTTTCCTGGGTTGAAAGTCGGGTGTTTGTTGGACCCATTAAGCAACACTCCCGCCCGCCCCACTCGGACTTCCGCCGCCTTAACTTTTGTCCTTGTCCTGCCGCATCTTCCCCTGTTACATGCATTGTCTGTTTTCAAAATACAGTTTATTACTGTATGTAGAGTTTGCATGCAGTCTTGTTCAAAATAAAAGCACTACATCAGTAGCAAGATTGCTTTTTTGTTTGCTGGCTGAATACATTATTTAAATTGAACTGCGCTTGTTGTGGTACGATTGTTTGAAGCTCAGTTTGTGACTGGCTGGCCTCAACTGGCCCCACCTGTTGTAGGGCAGAAGGGACGATGGGATGAATGGAGAAAAGTGATAAATCAACTGTATGTGAGAGAGGTTTGGTCACAACGGTGCCAGAGCTCAGCAGCTTCTCATCCTTTTTCTCTGATGGAGACTCTGGAAGAAAGTGAACTCTGCTTTCCACAACTCCTCAACTCCTCTTGCAGGAAGCCAAAGCGTTCACTCACTGAGACTGTGCTTCTTTACAGTCTTCTGTCCTTCATCTCTCTGCTCACTGTGATTCTCAACCTGCTGGTCATCATCTCCATCTCACACTTCAAGTAACAAAATACTAATTCATTTATTAAAATGACAGTCATACAGAAATGAATGGTTCATTGAAAAGAAAAGAAAAATAGACAGGTCTTGCTATGTGTTTATGCTTTTTTATACTGATGTTACATTAAACGTGTGGATTATATTTGCTATATATTACAATGAAATTGTAATTCATTCTACAACCACAAACAGTAATGCATTATGCTCTTCTTTCAATCCAGGCAGCTCCACACCACCACCAACTTCCTCCTCCTCTCTCTGGCTGTCTCAGATTTCATTGTGGGCCTCCACATGTTCTTTGAGATTTTCCTCACAGTCAGCTGCTGGTTATTCGGTGACATCATGTGTGTCCTGCATCTGTATCTATCATTTATTATTACGTCTTCCTCAGTAGGAACCATGGTGCTCATATCAATTGATCGTTATGTAGCCATTTGTGACCCTCTGCATTACTCCATCAAGGTCACTGTGACAAGAGTTAAAATCTGTATTTGCCTTTGTTGGATTGGTTCTGTTCTACACAACAGTCTGATAATGATGGATAACTTAAAACAACCAGGCAGGTATAATTCCTGCTCAGGAGAGTGTGTGGTTGTCATTAACTACATTGCAGGAGTTGTTGACCTGATTTTAACCTTTATTGGTCCTGTCACTGTCATCATAGTTTTGTATATGAGAGTATTTGTGGTGGCTGTGTCTCAGGCTCGTGCCATGCAGTCTCATATTGCAGCAGTCACACTTCAGCGTTCAGTGAAAATAACTGCTAAGAAATCTGAGATGAAAGCAGCCAAGACTCTCGGTGTGGTTGTAGTTGTGTTTCTGATATGCCTTTGCCCATATTTCTCTTCTTCTCTTGCAGGCCAGGACAGCTTGTTTGGCGTGACCTCTGTACCCATAGAAACCTGGCTGTTCTATTTAAATTCTAGTCTCAACCCAATGATCTATGCTTTTTGCTACCCGTGGTTTTTAAAATCCATGAAGCTCATTGTAACATTTAGAATATGTCAGCCTGACTCCTGTGATGCCAACATATTATAGTGGGAGACTGTGGCTGAATCCAAGTGTCTCCCCACTAGACTTGTCATCATGTCAAGTCAGCGAGGGCGCAAGACTTCAAGGCTGTAAAAGCTGCTGAAAGACAGGCCTGAAGTTTGTTTCATTGTTTCTGTGGAAATGTCCAAGTGACAACCACAACACAGTGATCACTGCAGCTCTTGCCTATGGAACAGTTGTACTCTTATAGCTATAGCCGATATATTTGGCATTGCACTGCACAACTTAAATATGTTAGTCTGCAATTATAAAATTCATATTGATTACCTCTATAGCTTATACATATTTCTGTATCATGATGTGGTTAAATAACATTTTTGCTTACATGATTCAAATAACATTTTATTACAGAAATTGTTTCACACATTTATAATAAGTTTGTTTCTGTTTTTGTTGGCAGTTGAGAATACTTCAACATCACATATGTATTGCAATAAATTGTGAAGAGTTGCAAGTTAGCCTGAAATTAACTTCTGTATATAAAACTTTGCTTTAAGCTTCCTTATTTAATATTTAAAAGCTGTATCCAAATATATTAAATTGCCTAACGTAAAATATAATGTAGTGGTGTAAAACTGGTACAAAATAGTAGCCAAAATCAGTTCTTTAGCAGCCAATCAACTTGTTTGGGAGCTACCTGGCACCCATCTTTAAAGGTGCTTTATGACACCTTTGACAAATGGTGCTAAACAGTATCACAGACCAGTTCTTTTGCTTGTAGTCACAATAACCTCCTTTGATGCTGTATAACCCTTAGTTTGAAATGTGCTGAACAGCACGTTTGTGGAATAGTGCTGTAATGAATCATCAGAGGTTCCATATATCACTATATTGCAAAAATGGTGCTCAAAAAAAGGCCTGTCACAAAAATTACTTTATCGACTTATCATGCGATATCTGGACAAGATTTATTGTTCAATTTTTTTTTTCTTTTGAGGTCAAAGTGCTTTGAAAGTGTATACTTAAAGTATCATTATATCAGTGGCATAAAATGGTTTCGTAATGACAATAATATTGTTTATTTTAATTCTTACAATTGGACAATATATTGTCCAACAGCAGTAGTTTTCAGAACACGTCTACACTGCAAGGAGCTCCTCTGAACACTCTGGAACATCTTTCTTGTCAGTCACCTGGCACAAGGGAGCAGTTGCAGACCAGTGGGGGCAACCTGAGGGTATCTAAAGTCTCAAGGAGTAAAACTTGATAAACCTGTAGCATTTCAGATCTATCTTGTTGCTCAGCGTGGAGGGTAAAACCTTCTCCAGTGTCATGTCGACTAATGACAAAGTTTCACCCCAAGAACAACACTCATTATGACAGTACAGAAAGGCAGAATACTCGGAGTGCCTTTGTGCTCGGAACACACCTGATCAGTAACTCAGCCCACCAGGGGAGTGCACACAGGGAATGGAGACCATGTAGTTCTTTGCAGTACAGTCTGACCATAATGGACTCTGTAGATAGTCACCAGCTCTGCTTCCTTCACCATCTTTTGGAAGCAGAACCTTGAATTTGCCCATGTGGTAGCAGTCCACAGTTTGGAAGTTCAAAACACCCACATTGGTGCCTAAACAGCCACTGGAAACACAGCAATGACTTGCTGGATCACAACCAGTTTTGCTGTATGTTGGTCTCAAACAGTCTGCAGCTTGGCAGGCGTCTCACCCAGGTGTCGTGCCAATGTATCCTCATGGTTCTTATGATATCCGATGACTATGCACTCCAGTAATGACGTTATGTCCTTAACGTACAGTTACGTAATTAACCGTGTTGGGGACGTTACTTTAAAAAAGTAATTAGTTATAGTTACTCGTTACTTTCCCCAAAAAGTAACTGAGTTAGTAACTGAGTTACTGCACTATAAAAGTAACTAATTACCTGGAAAAGTTACGATAGCATTACTTTTTTAAAAATAAAATGCTCAAATATGTCAAATTGCCTGGACACCCCCCCTTAATGGAACTGTATGTGATGAAAGTCAACTGTAACTCTACCAAACCAACTCGCCGACCAAAAACGTAGAAAGAATAAATGAATGAATGAAAGAAGTTGCATATAACAAGCCATTTTACTTTCACTGACAGTGGTGGTATGCTGAACAAGATCTGAATGATGAGTACATATTTCACACAGAATCTGAATCTGCACACAGCCTTTGAATTGTCCCCCTCTTGAAGTTGAATCTTTTAATCTCTCTCTTTCTGCATATCTTTATTGTGTTCTTTCCATATTTCGCCCACTTGTTAGCGAAATAGTTAAAGAACCTCCATTAATCGCACAATTTCAATGTGAAAAGTCTCATTGGCTGACCGTCACCTGTGTGTATGTGGAGAAGGAGAGGGGTGGAGGGAGCGGAGCTGTGGAAACATCAGTAGCCCACACAGTAGCGCTCTACAGGTGGAAGTTCCATGCCAGCTTTGCTCCTTATCCTGTTGCTTGTGAGCCTGTCCCTCCAGTCTCTGCATCCCAATCACCTAGCTTCCAGAGTGCTCTCTGACTGGTAGCCTTGAGTCTGCACTCCAGCTTGCTAGCCTCCAGCCTTCACTCTGGCCTCTATCCCCTGCATCCTGCATTCTCTGAACTTTCTATGGATATGTTGAGGAGCCACCCTGAAATTTCAATGGCACTTTCTGAAGGAACTCACCTTGTAATCTTCACAAGGTACTGTGGAGTCCCCATGAGGGCAGGATCCCAATGGCTCACCATACCTCTCAACTATCCAGCATTTCAGAGACTCCCCTGCCCAGCACCCCAGATATTCAGCTACCTAGAGCCTCAGAGACTTAGCTAACCAATGCCACAGAGACTCAGCTGCCCAGTGCCATGGAACCACAGTTGGCCATGCCACATGTAAGCTTTGTCTACATAAAATCACTGAAGTAATCCTGCTGTCTCATTGACGCTCTGCATTTCAAGGCAGCCATAGGTCGATTGCAACAGCCCACTGACCAAGTTTGGTGTGTGGCAGCCTCCCATCAGTGCTCACATGAATGACCTGACTGTCACCACCACATTGGCATCTAGCAGTGGGCAGATCCTCCAGGACCTGGTAAGGTTCATTGCCTGGGCTTGGATGAGCTTCAAAGTAGCTAAATCCATGTCTCTGGTGTGAAAGAGGGGCAAAGTGTTGAACAAGTACTATTTCACTGAGAAAGGAGTCAAGATCGTTGGCAAAATCTTCAGCTATAGTATCAGGGATGCAGCTGTTATCCAAACAACCAGCAGGGAATTTGAGCCACAGCTCACCACTGTGGACAAGTCAGATTTACTAGACAATTCAATACTAGGATATACCAACACAGCATCCTACCTCTGGCCTTTGTGGATTTATGAGGTACTCCGAGTGACAGTGGAGATGCTGGAGAGGAAGATTAGCAGATACCTCAGCAGGTTGCTGGACCTGGTACCACAACACCAGGCCAAAGACTGATGATTGACATGGTGGTTGTGTCATCAGATCTGTGGCCAAGTGTCCAGGACACTCGGCCTGTTAGATGCCTCAAGTAGGGAAAACAAGGCTTGTCTCAGGCTGTGCTCAGCAGAGAAGGAGATTTGCTGACCCACCAGGGGACATCATCAAGCAGTGTCTGTGGTGTGGTTCACTTTACCTGTGTATTGTGAACACAAAGCGCTCCAGGTTCACTTTGCTCTTTGCCATTGTATCCAGCCCTCTAGATCACATGCTTTTGACCTGGGATGCTTGAAAAAAAAAAAAACAGATGAAACCACGTTGGCCTGTAATGCTTACAAGAATGCAGGACAGTGAGTAGTTTGCTAGCAGATACTGCACATCTCCAAATGTGGAATGTAGAATGTAACAGTCTACAGCACACAGAGACACCAAGGCCTCTAGTTTCGCAGACCAGGCAAGGCGGGGGCGCAGTGCACCTGCGCTTCGCCAACTGGGTGTGGCCAGGCGGATTTTGCAAGTTTGGCACACCGTGCGCCTGGCGCAGCTACTCCTCTTTCCCACCTCCGTCCCTCCTACCGGCGCAAGTCGGAAAGAGGGAGGAGAGAAGGCGTGGAGTGGGTTTTACACACATCACACCAATCAAATGAGCCCCTCTCCTCACCCTTAAATGCGCTGCGCGAAGGCGTAATGAGAGTTTACCCAATTTTCCATGGCAGAAGAGAGCAGCAGCGTCAGACGGCCAAACTTCTCCTAGGAGGAAACTGATGTTTTGGTCCGGGAGGTCCAAGCTCGCAGTGTCCGAATATACGGAACTGCGAGCAGACCTCCACGGGCTGATGATGCAAAGGTAGCCTGGGAGGAGGTCACCACAACTGTAAATCAATGTTGTGTTTCTCTCGTGCGCGCGCTCTCTTTCTCTCTCGCAGTCTCACTCTGTTTCTTTTCTTTTGACTTTTCTAAGATGACAGATGCTGAATATATACTCCCTATCTGATGCTGTGGCTGTTTGTGGCTGGCTGAGAGGGATGTGAACTCATTAGTTTGCAGCTGTCTTAATCAAATCAGGTTGGGTTTCCATTACGCGTGCCAAACGGTGCCAATCCCCTTTGATCTGACATCAGATGTGACAGGACAGTCAGACAGCTGATTGCAGATAGTTGCATTGAATAGTGGTTTTTGTGGCTATTTATTGCATTATTAATGTGCCTAATATTCTGGAAACCTGCCTGTGAGGTTTTGGTGATGTGTTCGCACTGTCCGCCGGTCAGCCAAACTTTGGCTTACACCGGCTGCGCTCCGCCTGCGCTGACAGTAGACCTGGTTTCAGCTGGCAAGCTTTTAGCGCACCTTCGGCAAAGCCTTTTGGCACAAAACTGTCACTGCGCCAAGCTGGATCTGTCGACACCTCCCCCTGCTGCGCCGCCACACCCATCTCAGCGCACCTCGGTCTGCCAAACTATCAAACTGAGCGCGCCTCGGGTTGCGCTGCTCGAAACTAGCTCTGCGCAGGGTTCGCCACCCTGCGCCACCCTGCGTTGTGCCGGGAAACTAGAGTCCTAAGGTTTTCCTCCAATTTTAAGCTCATCTGAAAGCAAGGGGCTTCATAACTTCATTGCAGTGTCACGTCAAAGTAAAAACAAAACTATGTCAATATATATTATATATAGTGTGAACAGAAAGAGGACTGAGGCCCCATTAGAGCTGATCAGAGCTGAAGTTGACCGGAAAGAGAAACTGAGTCCTCTTTCAAATGAACTGACAGTGTGAACACGAAAAGAATTGAGTCCCTTTTCTGTTGGTGCACTTTAAGAGGACTAAGTTTGGTCTGTTAGAAAAAGACTACGTGAAAACATCCTAAATTTTCCAGGAGTAAAACTTGATAAACCTGTAGCAGTTCAGATCTATCTTGTTGCTCAGCGTGGAGGGTAAAACCTTCTCCAGTGTCATGTCTCGACTAATGACAAAGTTTCGCCCCAAGAACAACAATCACTATGACAGTAGAGAAAGGCAGAATCCCTGGAGTGCCTTTGTGCTCGGAACACACCTGAGCAGTAACTCAGCCCATCAAGGAAGTGCACGCAGGGAATGGAGACCTGGTAGTTCTTTGCTAGTGCAGTCTGACCATAATGGACTC
This sequence comes from Epinephelus lanceolatus, assembly GCF_041903045.1. Lineage (NCBI taxonomy): Eukaryota > Metazoa > Chordata > Actinopteri > Perciformes > Serranidae > Epinephelus > Epinephelus lanceolatus. The sequence goes on from NC_135747.1 coordinate 43,475,730, forward strand.
TGCAGACAGTCACAAGCTCTGCTTCCTTCACTACCTTTAAGAAAAGGAAGACAATTCTTGATCCGACCTTGTCACATATCAACTTTTCCATGTCGAGATACAATGAACAAGGTACCCTGGGTGTGTTGGTTGTTTACGTTCTGGGACACCATTTCAAGTTCTCTTCTTTCAAGATACACTTGTGTTTTCGTAGGAAATTTAACATTTACGTACAATCTCTTTCAAAATAAAAGCACTACATCGGTACAACACCGCAAACTCACCGCAAAACAGGCTTTGGCTTTAGAATCTTATTGGACGCAACCACCGTTTCCTGGGTTGAAAGTCGGGTGTTTGTTGGACCCATTAAGCAACACTCCCGCCCGCCCCACTTGGACTTCCGCCGCCTTAACTTTTGTCCTTGTCCTGCCGCGTCTTCCCCTGTTACATGCATTGTCTGTTTTCAAAATACAGTTTATTACTGTATGTAGAGTTTGCATGCAGTCTTGTTCAAAATAAAAGCACTACATCAATAGCAAGATTGCTTTTTTGTTTGCTGGCTGAATACATTATTTAAATTGAACTGCTCTTGTGGTACGATTGTTTGAAGCTCAGTTTGTGACTGGCTGGCCTCAACTGGCCACACCTGTTGTAGGGCAGAAGGGACGATGGGATGAATGGAGAAAAGTGATAAATCAGCTGTCTGTGAGAGAGGTTTGGTCACAACGGTGCCAGAGCTCAGCAGCCTCTCATCCTTTTTCTCTGATGGAGACTCTGGAAGAAAGTGAACTCTGCTTTCCACAACTCCTCAACTCCTCTTGCAGGAAGCCAAAGCGTTCACTCACTGAGGCTGTGCTTCTTTACAGTCTTCTGTCCTTCATCTCTCTGCTCACTGTGATTCTCAACCTGCTGGTCATCATCTCCATCTCACACTTCAAGTAACAAAATACTAATTCATTTATTAAAATGATAGTCATTCAGAAATGAATGGTTCATTGAAAAGAAAAGAAAAATAGACATGTCTTGCTATGTGTTTATGCTTTTTTTATACTGATGTTACATTAAACGTGTGGATAATATTTACTATATATTACAATGAAATTGTAATTCATTCTACAACTACAAACAGTAATGCATTATGCTCTTCTTTCAATCCAGGCAGCTCCACACCACCACCAACTTCCTCCTCCTCTCTCTGGCTGTCTCAGATTTCGTTGTGGGCCTCCACATGTTCTTTGAGATTTTCCTCACAGTCGGCTGCTGGTTATTTGGTGACATCATGTGTGTCCTGCATCTGTATCTATCTTATATTATTACTGCTGCCTCAGTAGGAACCATGGTGCTCATATCAGTTGATCGTTATGTAGCCATTTGTGACCCTCTGCATTACTCCATCAAGGTCACTGTGACAAGAGTTAAAATCTGTATTTGCCTTTGTTGGGTCTGTTCTCTTCTGTACAACAGTCTGATAATGATGGATAACTTAAAACAACCAGGCAGGTATCATTCCTGCTCAGGAGAGTGTGTGGTTGTCATTAACTACATTGCAGGAGTTGTTGACCTCATTTTAACCTTTATTGGTCCTGTCACTGTCATCATAGTTTTGTATATGAGAGTATTTGTGGTGGCTGTGTCTCAGGCTCGTGCCATGCAGTCTCATATTGCAGCAGTCACACTTCAACATTCAGTGAAAATAACTGCTAAGAAATCTGAAATGAAAGCAGCCAAGACTCTCGGTGTGGTTGTAGTTGTGTTTCTGACATGCCTTTGTCCATATTTCTCTTCTTCTCTTGCAGGCCAGGACAGCTTGTTTGGCGTGACCTCTGTGCCCATAGAAACCTGGCTGTTCTATTTAAATTCTAGTCTCAACCCGATGATCTATGCTTTTTGCTACCCATGGTTTTTGAAATCCATGAAGCTCATTGTAACATTTAGAATATGTCAGCCTGACTCCTGTGATGCCAACATATTATAGTGGGAGACTGTGGCTGAATCCAAGTGTCTCCCCACTAGACTTGTCATCATGTCAAGTCAGCGAGGGCGCAAGACTTCAAGGCTGTAAAAGCTGCTGAAAGACAGGCCTGAAGTTTGTTTCATTGTTTCTGTGGAAATGTTCAAGTGACAACCACAACACAGTGATCACTGCAGCTCTTGCCTATGGAACAGTTGTACTCTTATAGCTATAGCCGATATATTTGGCATTGCACTGCACAACTTAAATATGTTAGTCTGCAATTATAAAATTCATATTGATTACCTCTATAGCTTATACATATTTCTGTATCATGATGTGGTTAAATAACATTTTTGCTTACATGATTCAAATAACATTTTATTACAGAAATTGTTTCACACATTTATAATAAGTTTGTTTCTGTTTTTGTTGGCAGTTGAGAATACTTCAACATCACATATGTATTGCAATAAATTGTGAAGAGTTGCAAGTTAGGCTGAAATTAACTTCTGTATATAAAACTTTGCTTTAAGCTTCCTTATTTAATATTTAAAAGCTGTATCCAAATATATTAAATTGCCTAACGTAAAATATAATGTAGTGGTGTAAAACTGGTACAAAATAGTAGCCAAAATCAGTTCTTTAGCAGCCAATCAACCTGTTTGGGAGCTACCTGGCACCCATCTTTAAAGGTGCTTTATGACACCTTTGACAAATGGTGCTAAACAGTATCACAGACCGGTTCTTTTGCTTGTAGTCACAATAACCTCCTTTGATGCTGTATAACCCTTAGTTTGAAATGTGCTGTACAGCACGTTTGTGGAATAGTGCTGTAATGAATCATCAGAGGTTCCATATATCACTATATTGCAAAAATGGTGCTCAAAAAAAGGCCTGTCACAAAAATTACTTTATCGACTTATCATGCGATATCTGGACAAGATTTATTGTTCAGTTTTTTTTTTCTTTTGAGGTCAAAGTGCTTTGAAAGTGTATACTTAAAGTATCATTATATCAGTGGCATAAAATGGTTTCGTAATGACAATAATATTGTTTATTTTAATTCTTACAATTGGACAATATATTGTCCAACAGCAGTAGTTTTCAGAACACGTCTACACTGCAAGGAGCTCCTCTGAACACTCTGGAACATCTTTCTTGTCAGTCACCTGGCACAAGGGAGCAGTTGCAGACCAGTGGGGGCAACCTGAGGGTATCTAAAGTCTCAAGGAGTAAAACTTGATAAACCTGTAGCATTTCAGATCTATCTTGTTGCTCAGCGTGGAGGGTAAAACCTTCTCCAGTGTCATGTCGACTAATGACAAAGTTTCACCCCAAGAACAACACTCATTATGACAGTACAGAAAGGCAGAATACTCGGAGTGCCTTTGTGCTCGGAACACACCTGATCAGTAACTCAGCCCACCAGGGGAGTGCACACAGGGAATGGAGACCATGTAGTTCTTTGCAGTACAGTCTGACCATAATGGACTCTGTAGATAGTCACCAGCTCTGCTTCCTTCACCATCTTTTGGAAGCAGAACCTTGAATTTGCCCATGTGGTAGCAGTCCACAGTTTGGAAGTTCAAAACACCCACATTGGTGCCTAAACAGCCACTGGAAACACAGCAATGACTTGCTGGATCACAACCAGTTTTGCTGTATGTTGGTCTCAAACAGTCTGCAGCTTGGCAGGCGTCTCACCCAGGTGTCGTGCCAATGTATCCTCATGGTTCTTATGATATCCGATGACTATGCACTCCAGTAATGACGTTATGTCCTTAACGTACAGTTACGTAATTAACCGTGTTGGGGACGTTACTTTAAAAAAGTAATTAGTTATAGTTACTCGTTACTTTCCCCAAAAAGTAACTGAGTTAGTAACTGAGTTACTGCACTATAAAAGTAACTAATTACCTGGAAAAGTTACGATAGCATTACTTTTTTAAAAATAAAATGCTCAAATATGTCAAATTGCCTGGACACCCCCCCTTAATGGAACTGTATGTGATGAAAGTCAACTGTAACTCTACCAAACCAACTCGCCGACCAAAAACGTAGAAAGAATAAATGAATGAATGAAAGAAGTTGCATATAAGGAGCCATTTTACTTTCACTGACAGTGGTGGTATGCTGAACAAGATCTGAATGATGAGTACATATTTCACACAGAATCTGAATCTGCACACAGCCTTTGAATTGTCCCCCTCTTGAAGTTGAATCTTTTAATCTCTCTCTTTCTGCATATCTTTATTGTGTTCTTTCCATATTTCGCCCACTTGTTAGCGAAATAGTTAAAGAACCTCCATTAATCGCACAATTTCAATGTGAAAAGTCTCATTGGCTGACCGTCACCTGTGTGTATGTGGAGAAGGAGAGGGGTGGAGGGAGCGGAGCTGTGGAAACATCAGTAGCCCACACAGTAGCGCTCTACAGGTGGAAGTTCCATGCCAGCTTTGCTCCTTATCCTGTTGCTTGTGAGCCTGTCCCTCCAGTCTTCTCTGCATCCCAATCACCTAGCTTCCAGAGTGCTCTCTGACTGGTAGCCTTGAGTCTGCACTCTAGCTTGCTAGCCTCCAGCCTTCACTCTGGCCTCTATCCCCTGCATCCTGCATTCTCTGAACTTTCTATGGATATGTTGAGGAGCCACCCTGAAATTTCAATGGCACTTTCTGAAGGAACTCACCTTGTAATCTTCACAAGGTACTGTGGAGTCCCCATGAGGGCAGGATCCCAGTGGCTCACCATACCTCTCAACTATCCAGCATTTCAGAGACTCCCCTGCCCAGCACCCCAGATATTCAGCTACCTAGAGCCTCAGAGACTTAGCTAACCAATGCCACAGAGACTCAGCTGCCCAGTGCCATGGAACCACAGTTGGCCATGCCACATGTAAGCTTTGTCTACATAAAACCACTGAAGTAATCCTGCTGTCTCATTGACACTCTGCATTTCAAGGCAGCCATAGGTCGATTGCAACAGCCCACTGACCAAGTTTGGTGTGTGGCAGCCTCCCATCAGTGCTCACATGAATGACCTGACTGTCACCACCACATCGGCATCTAGCAGTGGGCAGATCCTCCAGGACCTGGTAAGGTTCATTGCCTGGGCTTAGATGAGCTTCAAAGTAGCTAAATCCATGTCTCTGGTGTGAAAGAGGGGCAAAGTGTTGAACAAGTACTATTTCACTGAGAAAGGAGTCAAGATCATTGGCAAAATCATCAGCAATAGTATCAGGGATGCAGCTGTTATCCAAACAACCAGCAGGGAATTTGAGCCACAGCTCACCACTGTGGACAAGTCAGATTTACTAGACAATTCAATACTAGGATATACCAACACAGCATCCTACCTCTGGCCTTTGTGGATTTATGAGGTACTCCGAGTGACAGTGGAGATGCTGGAGAGGAAGATTAGCAGATACCTCAGCAGGTTGCTGGACCTGGTACCAGAACACCAGGCCAAAGACTGATGATTGACATGGTGGTTGTGTCATCAGATCTGTGGCCAAGTGTCCAGGACACTCGGCCTGTTAGATGCCTCAGGTAGGGAAAACAAGGCTTGTCTCAGGCTGTGCTCAGCAGAGAAGGAGATTTGCTGACCCACCAGGGGACATCATCAAGCAGTGTCCGTGGTGTGGTTCACTTAACCTGTGTATTGTGAACACAAAGCGCTCCAGGTTCACTTTGCTCTTTGCCATTGTATCCAGCCCTCTAGATCACATGCTTTTGACCTGGGATGCTTGAAAAAAAAACAAAACAGACGAAACCACGTTGGCCTGTAATGCTTGCAAGAATGCAAGACAGTGAGTAGTTTGCTAGCAGATACTGCACATCTCCAAATGTGGAATGTAGAATGTAACAGTCTACAGCACACAGAGACACTAAGGTTTTCCTCCAATTTTAAGTTCAACTGAAAGCAAGGGGCTTCATAACTTCATTGCAGTGCCACGTCAAAGTAAAAACAAAACTATGTCAATATATATTATATATAGCGTGAACAGAAAGAGGACTGAGGCCCCATCAGAGCTGAAGTTGACCAAAAAGAGAAACTGAGTCCTCTTTCAAATGAACTGACAGTGTGAACACGGAAAGAGCTAAGTCCCTTTTCTGTTGGTGCACTTTAAGAGGACTAAGTTCGATCTGTTAAAAAAGGACTACGTGAAAACATCCTAAATTTTCCAGGAGTAAAACTTGATAAACCTGTAGCAGTTCAGATCTATCTTGTTGCTCAGCGTGGAGGGTAAAACCTTCTCCAGTGTCATGTCTCGACTAATGACAAAGTTTTGCCCCAAGAACAACAATCACTATGACAGTAGAGAAAGGCAGAATCCTTGGAGTGCCTTTGTGCCCGGAACACACCTGAGCAGTAACTCAGCCCATCAGGGAAGTGCACGCGGGGAATGGAGACCTGGTAGTTCTTTGCTAGTGCAGTCTGACCATAATGGACTCTGCAGACAGTCACAAGCTCTGCTTCCTTCACTACCTTTAAGAAAAGGAAGACATTCTTGATCCGACCTTGTCACATATCAACTTTTCCATGTCGAGATACAATGAACATGGTACCCTGGGTGTGTTGGTTGTTTACGTTCTGGGACACCATTTCAAGTTCTCTTCTTTCAAGATACACTTTTGTTTTCGTAGGAAATTTAACATTTACGTACAGTCTCTTTCAAAATAAAAGCACTACATCAGTACAACACCGCAAATTCACCGCAAACTTTTTCCTTCCACAACAATCACACATTGTTGGGTTTAGGCAACAAAAACACGTGGTTGGGTTTAGGAAAAAAGAACAGGCTTTGGCTTTAGAATCTTATCGGACACAACCACCATTCTCTGGGTTGAAAGTCGGGTGTTTGTTGGACCCATTAAGCAACACTCCCGCCCGCCCCACTTGGACTTCCGCCACCTTAACTTTTGTCCTTGTCCTGCCGCGTCTTCCCCTGTTACATGCATTGTCTGTTTTCAAAATACAGTTTATTACTGTATGTAGAGTTTGCATGCAGTCTTGTTCAAAATAAAAGCACTACATCAGTAGCAAGATTGCTTTTTTGTTTGCTGGCTGAATACATTATTTAAATTGAACTGCTCTTGTGGTACGATTGTTTGAAGCTCAGTTTGTGACTGGCTGGCCTCAACTGGCCACACCTGTTGTAGGGCAGAAGGGACGATGGGATGAATGGAGAAAAGTGATAAATCAGCTGTATGTGAGAGAGGTTTGGTCACAACGGTGCCAGAGCTCAGCAGCCTCTCATCCTTTTTCTCTGATGGAGACCCTGGAAGAAAGTGAACTCTGCTTTCCACAACTCCTCAACTCCTCCTGCAGGAAGCCAAAGCGTTCACTCACTGAGGCTGTGCTTCTTTACAGTCTTCTCTATTTCATCTCTCTGTTCACTATGACTCTCAACCTGCTGGTCATCATCTCCATCTCACACTTCAAGTAGCAAATTATCAATTCAATTTATTATGGTGTTAGATGTACAGAAACAAATTGTTCATAGAAAATGTCAGATCTCGTTATGTGTTGATAAATAACTGCTAATAAACACTGCTTTTATATTTTACCCATGGATTACATCTGCTAAATATTATAATGAACTTTAATTTGTTACTACAAACAATAATACATGATGCTCCTTTTTCAATCCAGGCAGCTCCACACCCCCACCAACTTCCTCCTCCTCTCTCTGGCTGTCTCAGATTTCTTTGTGGGCCTTCTCATGTTCTTTCAAATCATGCTCACAGACGGCTGCTGGTTCCTCGGTGACCTCATGTGTGTTATATATTATGTTTTAAATTTCATTGTTACATCTTCCACAGTAGGAACCATGGTGCTCATATCAGTCGACCGCTACGTAGCCATTTGTGATCCTCTGCTTTACTCCACCAAAGTCACTGTGAGAAGAGTTAGAATCTGTGTTTGCCTTTGTTGGGGCTGTTCTGTTCTATACGACAGTCTCATATTGAAAGATAACTTGAAACAACCAGGCAGCTATAATTCCTGCTCTGGAGAGTGTGTGATTGCCCTTAACTACATCGCAGGAGTTGTTGACCTTATTATGACTTTTATTTGTCCTGTAACTGTCATCATAACTCTGTATGTAAGAGTATTTGTGGTGGCTGTGTCTCAGGCTCGTGCTATGCGGTCCCATATTGCAGCAGTCACGCGTCAGGGTTCAGTGAAAGGAACTGCTAAGAAATCTGAGTTGAAAGCAGCCAGGACTCTCGGTGTGGTTGTAGTTGTGTTTTTGACATGCTCTTGCCCATATTTCTGTTCTTCTCTTGCAATTCAGGACAGCTTGTTTGGTTTTACCTCTATGCCCTTAGAGGCCGGGCTGTTTTACTTAAATTCTAGTCTCAACCCAATGATCTATGCTTTTTGCTACCCCTGGTTTCTAAAATCTATTAAACTCATTGTAACATTTAAGATACTTCAGCCTGACTCCTGTGATGCCAATGTAGTCACTGACATTTAACTTTTTCTTTGGAGAAGGAATGAAATATTTTTTGACGTTAATGAATCTTAAAATCAGGACAAATGTAAAATAAGCAGTCTGCATTTTATAAAGTGTGTGTCACAGAAATCTGCAGAAATTGTGATCATGTTTCCTCGTCTCTTCAATCTCTTAATGTGGTGTCATACACAGTAAATACCAAATAATATGCTACCTCTTTTTTGTCTTCTCCTTGGACTGTTGCCCTGTTATTGGGCATTAGTCTGTTATATGACTGCCTTAAGTTATTTGACAGTCAGAGAGCTTGGTCAGTGTCAGATACTGAAGAAATAGCTTCCACATTTACTCAGTGGAGTTAGGCTAACTGTAATAATGTCTTCTAGTCTTGCCATCACCACCATGAACAACTTTTAGGCTGAATTAATCTTTACAAGTAACACTTTGCACCCTTATTTACTATGTTTAAACTGTAAACAAATATGTAATAATTTACAGCAGACTATAATTTGATTCTACATGGCTACCAAGACATTTTAAGTGTCCATTTATGTAGCGTATTTGTCAACAATTCTCCCATGAAGACATATTTTAGTTTAATACATTCATATTAATATTGTCATTCATTTTCTGTTGATACACCAGCCTCCATTTATTGTTGTCCACAAAAGGAGTAAACACTTAGATCTGGTTTTCATGGTGGCCTAAAAATCAGATCTGAACAAAATAAGCTTTATGTCACTGTGAACTTACAGGTGCACTTCTTTTAAGAAGATAATAAGGTAAGATAAGCCTTTCGTAAGGTCCAGAGGGGCTTGGTTGTTGCAGCAGCACAAGGACAGAAATAAGTCCAGAGAGAGAAAGTAATAAATAAATAGTATGTGTTGCATAAAACAAAATTGGAGTAGTAGTAATCATAGAAACAATTACAGACAAAAGTGCAGAAAAAATGACAAGAAAAAAAGTGCTGTGATATGATTAATGGCAGCGGTCAGTAAATCTAGTATATGACAATGAGTTAAGCAAGTAATAGATATAGAAAACTATTAAAAGGTAACAGGGTTGGGTGAGATTATTTGAAATGTAGTCGGTTACTGAAAAGAAACTACATGGACATTTTTGTCGGTAGTTGGTCAAATTAAAGTACTCCTACCAAAACAGTACTGGCACAAAATAGTGTCTGTATTGTACAGCATCCATATTTTTGAAGTTGGGGTGATGGTGATAATGGCAGTAATCTGTTACATGTGATCCATTTATACCTGACCCTGATATTTATAGTTATATGACAGTATAACATAATCTAGCATAATTTAATTCACAATTTTGTACTGTTAACTTCCTTGTAGACTCCGTAAAGAGTTGGTTATAGACAAAGAGTCCAATCATTTTACTCTAAATTATTTAGCCACATAAAAAAACCTTTTGGAAAATACCTATGATACACTCATGTCTGATTCTCCCTCACTGATCACAGGTTGTAACACATTTGCACGTTGAACAAATCTCTGGGTTTTCAATTGATGCTATTCCAAAAACCCTGACAGATGAAAGTTTCTGAGTTGCTGTGAAAACATGATTGACACAACATGAGATTGTATTTATCTTTTAAATGTGCCACAATTTTTGGCAAAAAAATATGGATTTGGTGTGCAAAGGCCTTAAGAGTAAGTAGGTAAGTGAGTAAGAATAGGAAACATGCAGTATGTAGAGCACAGCAACACATTCTCACTCTGACCTCATCACATATCAACCTTTGGTCATGGACTTTTCATGTCCACATCTGACGTGCAGGGTACCCTGGGTGCGTTGGTTGTTGACGTTCTAGGACACCATGTCAAGTTCTCTCTCTTTCAAGATACACTTTCATTTTCACAGGAAATTTAATGTTTACATACACTGGGTACGGTTACATGATGGCTTCTCATTCAGAATGAAATAAATCTGAATGAAATCATTCGGAATTAAAGTCTTTCCAGGTAGTTTACATGAGAAATATTCATTCCGAATGAGGGTTTACACAGAGATCAGTTTAATCGCCTTTATTCGGGTCCACGCAAGGTTTGGGGCAGGGAAGGTTTCTGATTGGATAGGGGGCGGGGCGGATATTACGTGTTTAAATTTACCGGAAGAAAACACTGTAGTCCTCGCTCCGAATAACAAGATGCTTGACGCCGCCGTTCTTAGTGCCTTTTTCAGGCTTGTTTTGCTGATATTCTTGAAGCAGCAGTACGACAACAACCTTGTTCTGCTAATGCTTCGTCTGTTGAGGAGGAGAAGGGAGGTAGAAGGTTGAAGAAGGGAGATAGAAGACCGTGCTGTGGCGAATGGAAACCGGTGAGTGCAATGAGTCTGACTGCTCTATCTCAGCCCGTTGCTATGCACGCTATATACGTCATGGCACCAGAAGGGCAAGGAAACGAGCATGAGCGGAAAGACCGGAATGAACTTAAAGAGGAATGACTGTAAACATGCACACAAAATTCTTTCATTCGGAATGACAAACGGAATAAACCACCCCCTTTAATCAGATTAAATTTTCAATTGGAATGACCGTTTACATTACCACTTTTAATCGGAATGGCCTTTCATTCCGAATGAAAGTGGAATTAAACTGTCCATGTAAACGTACTGAGTCTCTTTCAATATAAATGCACTAAGTTGGTACAACAATGTGACTTGATGTTTTTTTTCCCTTCAACTACAAAAACACATGGTTGGGTTTAGGCAATAAAAACATGTTTTTAGGTTTAGCGACATAAACACGTGGTTGGGTTGCGGAAAAAAGAACAGGGTTTTGCTTTAGAATCTCTCCTGGGTGAAAGTCAGGTTTTTGTTGGATTCTGACACCGCAAGGCATTGCTCAGGCAGCGGATTTCAACAACTTCCGATCTAGGTATGTGCACATTGGTTCAGACATCGCTCGTGGTCAGCAAGGTCTGTGTCCGTTATTGAGGAACCAGGGCAACCTTATGAGAAATGGGCTACTGGAACAAGACATAGATGGACTAGATGGACTAGAACAGAGAATATGGACCTATTGGAATGCTACTATTCAAGTAACCCCAGCGAGAGGGGCTACATGCAGAGGTTGTGGAATATATGGATGCTTCGAAACCCAACATCTACGCTGAAACCACCCCTCTTTTCTTTTTCTTCAATTTACATTAGGTTGGTATGCGCATTGCATTATTGAATTAATTTCATATCCTGGTAATTCTGCAGAATTATTAAAATATGTGGCCAACCAAGGCAAAAAAGCAATAAAAGGTTTGGCATATTGATGAAACCTTCAAAAGGTTCTATATAGAACCATTTTATTTGGCAACAAAAGAACCCCAAGGGATTTTTTTAATGAACCCTTGAATCGGTTCTATATAGAACCTTTTGAGGATGTTAAATGAGTACCAACCTTTTATATCTGCAGAAACCTATATAGCAGTGGTTCCTAACTGGTGGGTCATGGTCCAAAAGTTGGTTGCGGATCCAATCTAAATTAACTGCAAGTGAGTCGCCAATGTGTAAAGTTTGTAAAATACACACTGTAATTTGAAGTACAGTGAATTTCTGGTGCATATAGCTTTTATTTTGAAGAGCCATTTCCTGCTGTACATTGAATGATTAATGGACAATGACTTGACAGAGACATAAAACTAGCTTGACGACATGGCCAAATGCAAGTATGATGCTGAATATATAAAATGGTGTTGACCTTGAACTAATAACTAAGGAGAAATCTGGACTCATGGTTGGACCAGTTTGGAACCACTGCTGTATAGACCCCTTAAAAGTTATATAGAGAACCATTAATTCTAAGAGTGTTCATGTATGTGCTTTTTTTTTTTTTTTTTACGTCATATGTACATATATCTTACTTAAGGAAATTTGATATATGCATGCTTATCCATGTGGATAAGACTGCAAATAACATTTGTCTTCGACCCTTTCACTGTTTGAAAGTCCCAGTGGTAGTTGATGAATCAGCATTTCAAAAGGAGATGATTAAGCTGTCTTAGGACAGACTGAAATCCTCTCTGAGGAAAGGATAGTGCATAGAAGTATCCCAACCCAAAACAAGCGGAACTCAGTCAATTGTGAGTGTTTAGGTTAAATCTCTTTTCTCTGAATATACATTCTGAAATATGTGAAATACAAAGATTAATTGATCTTTCCCTCCTGCCTTGCATGTGAAACCTGATTTCAAAAGGATTAAGAAAAACAAGGAATGTCAGTTTCTCTGAGTCAAGGGAGTTAAATGCCCATGAAAGCTGTTCACAATTGTTACATCTTACTAGAATTTGGAGTTCATGAGTGTGTGTGATGTAACTTTCCAAAGTGGTACAACTGTGTTTGGTGCTCAGTTTGTAACTGGCTGGACACAACTGGCCACGCCTGTTGTAGGGCAGAAGGGACGATGAGATGGAGTGGAGAAAAGTGATAAATCAGCTGTATGTGAGAGAGGTTTGGTCAGAGCTCAGCAGCCTCTTGTCTGATCCATAATCTGTGATGATGGAGACTCTGGAAGAAAGTGAACTCTGCTTTCCACAACTCCTCAACTCCTCCTGCAGGAAGCCAAAGCGTCCACTCACTGAGACTGTGCTTATATTCAGTCTCCTTTCCTTCATCTCTCTGCTCACTGTGATTCTCAACCTGCTGGTCATCATCTCTATCTCACACTTCAAGTAACAAAATACTAATTCATTTATTAAAACGACAGACATACAGGAATTAATTGTGCATTGAAAAGAAAATAGACATTGTCAGAACAGTGACGTGTTCATGATGTTTTCTAATGCTGTTACATTTTACTTGTGGATTATATCTGCTATATATCACAGTGGAATTGCAATTCATTGTACAACAACTAATAATGATACACAATGCCCCTCTTTCAATCCAGGCAGCTCCACACCACCACCAACTTCCTCCTCCTCTCTCTGGCTGTCTCAGATTTCATTGTGGGCCTTCTCATGTTCTTTGAGATTTTCCTCACAGTCGGCTGCTGGTTCTTCGGTGACATCATGTGTGTCCTGCATCTGTATCTATCTTATATTATTACTGCTGCCTCAGTAGGAACCATGGTGCTCATATCAGTTGATCGTTATGTAGCCATTTGTGACCCTCTGCATTACTCCATCAAAATCACTGTGACAAGAGTTAAAATCTGTATTTGCCTTTGTTGGATTGGTTCTGTTCTACACAACAGTCTGATAATGATGGATAACTTAAAACAACCAGGCAGGTATCATTCCTGCTCTGGAGAGTGTGTGGTTGTCATTAACTACATTGCAGGAGTTGCTGACCTCATTTTAACCTTTATTGGTCCTGTCACTGTCGTTATAGTTTTGTATATGAGAGTATTTGTGGTGGCTGTGTCTCAGGCTCGTGCCATGCAGTCTCATATTGCAGCAGTCACACTTCAGCGTTCAGTGAAAATAACTGCTAAGAAATCTGAGATGAAAGCAGCCAAGACTCTCGGTGTGGTTGTAGTTGTGTTTCTGACATGCCTTTGCCCATATTTCTCTTCTTCTCTTGCAGGCCAGGACAGCTTGTTTGGCGTGACCTCTGTGCCCATAGAAACCTGGCTGTTCTATTTAAATTCTAGTCTCAACCCAATGATCTATGCTTTTTGCTACCCTTGGTTTTTAAAATCTATTAAGCTCATTATAACATTTAAAATATGTCAGCCTGACTCCTGTGATGCCAACATATTATAGTGGGAGACTGTGGCTGAATCCAAGTGTCCACCCACTAGATTTGCAGATTGAGCTCTCGTGGACTTCAGTTGCACTGCAACATGTCTATTGTCATCATGTCAAGTCAGCGAGGGCGCAAGACTTCAAGGCTGTAAAAGCTGCTGAAAGACAGGCCTCAAGTTTGTTTCATTGTTTCTGTGGAAATGTCCAAGTGACAACCACAACACAGTGATCACTGCAGCTCTTGCCTATGGAACAGTTGTACTCTTATAGCTATAGCCGATATATTTGGCATTGCACTGCACAACTTAAATATGTTAGTCTGCAATTATAAAATTCATATTGATTACCTCTATAGCTTATACATATTTCTGTATCATGATGTGGTTAAATAACATTTTTGCTTACATGATTCAAGTAACATTTTATTACAGAAATTGTTTCACACATTTATAATAAGTTTGTTTCTGTTTTTGTTGGCAGTTGAGAATACTTCAACATCACATATGTATTGCAATAAATTGTGAAGAGTTGCAAGTTAGCCTGAAATTAACTTCTGTATATAAAACTTTGCTTTAAGCTTCCTTATTTAATATTTAAAAGCTGTATCCAAATATATTAAATTGCCTAACGTAAAATATAATGTAGTGGTGTAAAACTGGTACAAAATAGTAGCCAAAATCAGTTCTTTAGCAGCCAATCAACTTGTTTGGGAGCTACCTGGCACCCATCTTTAAAGGTGCTTTATGACACCTTTGACAAATGGTGCTAAACAGTATCACAGACCGGTTCTTTTGCTTGTAGTCACAATAACCTCCTTTGATGCTGTATAACCCTTAGTTTGAAATGTGCTGTACAGCACGTTTGTGGAATAGTGCTGTAATGAATCATCAGAGGTTCCATATATCACTATATTGCAAAAATGGTGCTCAAAAAAAGGCCTGTCACAAAAATTACTTTATCGACTTATCATGCGATATCTGGACAAGATTTATTGTTCAATTTTTTTTTTCTTTTGAGGTCAAAGTGCTTTGAAAGTGTATACTTAAAGTATCATTATATCAGTGGCATAAAATGGTTTCGTAATGACAATAATATTGTTTATTTTAATTCTTACAATTGGACAATATATTGTCCAACAGCAGTAGTTTTCAGAACACGTCTACACTGCAAGGAGCTCCTCTGAACACTCTGGAACATCTTTCTTGTCAGTCACCTGGCACAAGGGAGCAGTTGCAGACCAGTGGGGGCAACCTGAGGGTATCTAAAGTCTCAAGGAGTAAAACTTGATAAACCTGTAGCATTTCAGATCTATCTTGTTGCTCAGCGTGGAGGGTAAAACCTTCTCCAGTGTCATGTCGACTAATGACAAAGTTTCACCCCAAGAACAACACTCATTATGACAGTACAGAAAGGCAGAATACTCGGAGTGCCTTTGTGCTCGGAACACACCTGATCAGTAACTCAGCCCACCAGGGGAGTGCACACAGGGAATGGAGACCATGTAGTTCTTTGCAGTACAGTCTGACCATAATGGACTCTGTAGATAGTCACCAGCTCTGCTTCCTTCACCATCTTTTGGAAGCAGAACCTTGAATTTGCCCATGTGGTAGCAGTCCACAGTTTGGAAGTTCAAAACACCCACATTGGTGCCTAAACAGCCACTGGAAACACAGCAATGACTTGCTGGATCACAACCAGTTTTGCTGTATGTTGGTCTCAAACAGTCTGCAGCTTGGCAGGCGTCTCACCCAGGTGTCGTGCCAATGTATCCTCATGGTTCTTATGATATCCGATGACTATGCACTCCAGTAATGACGTTATGTCCTTAACGTACAGTTACGTAATTAACCGTGTTGGGGACGTTACTTTAAAAAAGTAATTAGTTATAGTTACTCGTTACTTTCCCCAAAAAGTAACTGAGTTAGTAACTGAGTTACTGCACTATAAAAGTAACTAATTACCTGGAAAAGTTACGATAGCATTACTTTTTTAAAAATAAAATGCTCAAATATGTCAAATTGCCTGGACACCCCCCCTTAATGGAACTGTATGTGATGAAAGTCAACTGTAACTCTACCAAACCAACTCGCCGACCAAAAACGTAGAAAGAATAAATGAATGAATGAAAGAAGTTGCATATAACAAGCCATTTTACTTTCACTGACAGTGGTGGTATGCTGAACAAGATCTGAATGATGAGTACATATTTCACACAGAATCTGAATCTGCACACAGCCTTTGAATTGTCCCCCTCTTGAAGTTGAATCTTTTAATCTCTCTCTTTCTGCATATCTTTATTGTGTTCTTTCCATATTTCGCCCACTTGTTAGCGAAATAGTTAAAGAACCTCCATTAATCGCACAATTTCAATGTGAAAAGTCTCATTGGCTGACCGTCACCTGTGTGTATGTGGAGAAGGAGAGGGGTGGAGGGAGCGGAGCTGTGGAAACATCCTGCAGTCCAACATAGTATCATGTGTTTGAATAACTTATCATTCATTAGGAGACAGTAACTTTTTTGATTAGTCATTAATGAAAAAAGTAGCGCCATTAGTAACGCCGTTTATTTATAACGCCGTTATTCCCATCACTGGTAATCAATGTAAAGTTACAGAGGTTGGGTTTAGGAAAAGAAACATGGTGAGGACGTATCTATAAAATGACTCAGTGTTCACATAGTGCCAAACACACATCTCCAGGGGATCATCCCGGGAGAAAGTCTGGGTTTTTGTGACCCATCTATCAACCACCCCAACCTTCAACACATTCTCTGACCTCGTCACATAGACTTTTCCACGTCCACATACAGTTAGGTCCATAATTATTTGGACAATGATACAGTTGTTGTCATTTTGGCTCTGTACACCACCACAATGGGTTTTAAATGAAACAATGAATACCTGCTTAAAGTGCAGACTCTCAGCTTTCATTTAAGGCTTTTTTCAAAAATGTAGTATGAACCGTGTAGGAATTACAACCATTTCTTCACACAGTCCCCCGACTTTAAGGGCTCATAAGTATTTGGACAAACTAACATAATCATCAATTAAACAGTCAGTTTTAATACTTGGTTGCAAATCCTTTACAGTCAATGACTGCCTGAAGTGTTGGACACATAGGCATCATCAGATGCTGGGTTTCTTCCCTGGTGATGCTCTGCCAGCCCTTTACTGCAGCCGTCTGCACTTCCTGCTTGTGTTTTGGGTGTTTTGCCCTCAGTTTTGGCTTCAGCAAGAGAAACGCATGCTCAGTTGGATTCAGGTCAGATGATATGACTTGGCCGTTGCAGAACATTCCACTTCTTTGCCTTAAAAATGTCTTTGGTTGCTTTTGCAATATGCTTCAGGTCATTGTCCAACTGCACTGTGAAGCATCGTCCAATGAGTTTTGAAGCATTTAGTTGAATCTGAGCAGATAATGGTGCCCCAAACACTTCAGCTTTCATCCTGCTGCTCTTGTCAGCAGTCACATCATCAATAAATACAAGAGAACCAGTTCCACTGGCAGCCATACATGGCCATGACATAACAGTACCTCCACCATGCTTCACTGATGAGGTGGTGTGCTTTGGATCATGAGCAGTTCCTTCCCTTCTTCCTTCTCTTGTCTTCCCATCATTCTGGTAGTTGATCTTTGTTTTATCTGTCCATAGTATGCTGTTCCACAACTGTACAGGCTTTTTAGATGGTTTTTGACAAACTCTAATCTGGCCTTCCATTTTTAAGGCTAACCAATGGTTTGCATCTTGTGATAAACCCTCTGTATTTATTCTAGTGAAGTCTTGTCTTGCTTACAAGAGCAGCAGGTCCATCTGATGCTGGTTTTGTTTCATCACTGTAGCCAGTATCTCACTATCACTATCCTCATTCAAATTTTAAGAAGCTACAAATTATATTCAGCCACAAAATAAGTCTGAACTGACTTGGTTGACTTAGGGTGAACCTGCAGCTTTTAAGAACGTTGCAGAACAGAGTGTTGACAATTGTTTGTTTCAACACATCTCATCATGCACCTTTGGTCCGAACTGGGCTTTAGTCCAGGTGAATCAAACAGAGCTAAATACAACCATGCAAACAGTGTGTTGTTTTCCACTCTGGAATCTGGACTGGAATTTATATCTGCACACACTTTGGTGACATGATGTAACTCTCTAAAGTACCACAACTATTGTTTGTTGCTTCTGACTGGCTGGCCTCACCTAGCCACACCTGGGCTTTTGCATCTGTCAGAATTCTTCCTTGGAGGTAAAACTAAAGTGACAGCACTTATAATAGATCTGTCAGGCTCTCTCTTGTGCTGTTACATTCCAGACTAGATCTCTTTTGGTTTGAACTGAACATTTGAGCTTTAGGATGTTTTTCTTTTGTCGTGTGCAGTTTTAACACACCACATGTCCAACCAGTTGCACATCACGCAATGTGGATTTGAAAAGTAAATATGGACATAACTCAGACGCTCTATTGTGAATCAAAGAAATGTTTAACTTATCTGACCCTGAACCCATTCCGTAACTAATAACTACTTTTTATGTTTATATGTCAATACTGTATTGTCTATGCCATGTGTTATATTGATATTTTAAGGTTTTCATGAATATATAAAAGGCTCATTCAGCTGCATTTCTTCATAATAAGTTATAGGAGACATTTTATTAATATAGCTGATAAATAGCAGACTCAAAATCGTTCTAAATAAGTTGGCCTCATATGTTTCTGTGCTCCCTCAGAATGGATCTTTCACTGACAGTCATGAATCATTTAATACATTTGACACCTGACACTGTCAAGTTCTTATCATAGTCTGCATCAGTATCTCTTGGGTAATTACATGGTGTTTGGAAACTGGAATGTTCCATGACAGAAGCCACTCTGCAAAAGACAAAAGAAGAATCTGTGAGAATTCCTTCACTGTGCTGGTGAGTAAACACAATTGTGGACAATGACAAAGAGTCTGTTGTGACCTCTGCACAGGTAGACGAGGCAGCCACATCAGTCTGAGCACATCCAGTGAAAGCTGCTTGACGTCCCTACTCTTCTACAGTTCCTCCAGAAGGTAAGAAAACCTAGAGACTTTTGGCTCACATCTCACATTTTTAAATCAGTTTGATTCTTGCTACAGGTTTTAGGAGAGCTGAATATAGACAAGAAAAAAAAGAAAAAAATTTACAAAATCTACAAAACATATTAATAATTGTGATAATAATTGATTTTTGGCCACACGGAGAGACCAAAAATTTGGATACTGTTACTGCAAAAAGAGTGCTCTTACACACACCTTAATGTAGACATGTGTGCGGGAGATAAAATTAGGTCTGGATGAATTTACATTTATTGTTGCAATCACAGCATCTTAAAAGGGGCTGTTCATCACTTACTAATAGCAGACAAAAAGGCCAATATCTGCTGAATATAGGTTTGGAAAAACTGACTACATTTTGCTGCCTCCAGAATATTTTACATAGGGGCAGCCAGATGGGGCACTAAAAATCTTGGGGTGGCACACCAAAACATAGTAGTAGTAGTAACGAAACTAAAGTGTGAAAGCTAGTTGGAAACAACATTAGTATGAGAGTTAAGGAATAGCAAACTGATATTCTTTGTTTTCTTATTTTATAATAAATATTACTAATTATCTGATGTATATAAGCCAATACTGTTCCAGATAAAGATATACAATGCAGGATTTTCTTTAAAAAAAAAAAAAAATGTATGTGTGGCGGTGTTTCATCAGCAGAGACTGCCCTCTGCCTGTATTTTTTTTTTCTTTTTCTGTGTTTGGGACATTTATGGGCGTGTACCCCACAGCGCTCAGGTGAGGGCGGGGCTTTATAAAAAAGGTAGCGACCAGGTGCCGGACCGTAAGCAGCAGGCATCCCTCATCAAAAGTTTTGCTTTTTAGCCCCCTTTCCGATGAGCTATGCCAACATGGTTGGTACCAATGAACACCTTAAGTTGTCTAGTTTCATGAGATACCACTACTGTCCTAGTTTAATTAATTCTAATTATTTTCACAAGGGGGGCCTGTTGGGGGAGCCAGCATTTTTTTCAGGTTGGCTTTGGGGGTGTCACTGTGGGCTTATAGGAATAGTAAAGTCAGTTGATCTGTTGGTCAAATGCTTTGGCTGAGAGTGAAATATGTTATCTTTCAGCATTAAAGTTAGTTCATGACAGGAATCATTCATGGTCATTAAGCAGCTTTATTTTGAACTGTTTAGAGACAAAGTTTTGCCTAAGTATGAAAGTATTTATTCAGTCACACAATAAGGATTTAACAGAGTACATTTTACCATTCATCCATCAGCGTGTTCTTGAAACAACTTCCCCTTTCAAGGACTTTATTTTGAAGACGGAAATAAAGAAAAGAAGAACGTGATTTAAATATTTCAATTAACGTGTTTTGCATGAGAGTATTCAGACATTTATTATATGCATGTATAGAAAGTCTTAATTATGTCTACTGTGTTTCAGGTTCGTGTCAGCAGACCAATATGTTCGGCTTCATGCTCCACCTGGCCGGACTCAGCCTGCTGGCGGGTAAGAAGGCTTCACAGCTGAGTCATAGCCGACTTTCTTCACACTGCATCCATTTTGTAACCAGAACGGTCTCCAAAGTTATTCTGCCTCACAAACAATAGTGTAGTGCATTACCCCCATAAAATGTCAATTTGTCAAAGGTAGATTCTGATACATTTGAACAGAGCTAACAGTTTCCCCCTCATTCCAGTTTGAAAGCTAAGCTGAGCTAACATAAGCTAAGAAGCTGCTGACTTCAGCTACAAATTTAGCTTTTTGCCGTTTTATTTCGGGGGGCTTTTTGTCTTTTACAAGACAGGACAGATTTAAACGTGAAGGGGAAGAGAGGGGGTCACACAGCAAAGGGCTGCAGGCTGGAATCAAATCCACAGCCACTACAGCAAGGACAATGTCTTTGTATATTGGATGCCCACTAAGGACTGAGCTACCAGTCACCCCAAAGAGATCACTTCTTAATTGGTCCTTGATTGGAACCTTTTGAATTACTTTTTTTTGTAATTTAATCCATATGAGATAAACCTCCACAAAATGTTACCTTGTGTTTAATGTGTCTTCATATCTTCAGGTGCTGCAGCAACAAACCAGGCATTTACTAGGTCTGGGGAGATAAACATCGCCTCCTGTCCCATCACCTACTATGGACAGCAATATGATAAAGTCTATGTGAGTAATATAAATGCACTGAAGTCTGCGTTTGGCCTTTTCCAATGCATAAAAAACAAGATTCAATAAACCAGAACATGGTGCCATTTACACCTCACCGGTGACTCACGATGTGGCACAATATATGACCAAGATGTGGGTAACTTGTAAATGCAGCGGCGTAGAGTGAGAGCAGCTGAAAACCGTCACATCTGAAGAAGATGTGAGACAACAATCTAAACTTATGGCAGTTTTCATTCTTTAGATTTCAACAGGTCGGGAAGAAGTGTGAGAGGCAGCTCCTAACTATATAATAAAAAATATTTACTTTTAGAAACAAGTCTCAAGTGTTTGCCATGGAGATGCCTCTGCAACAATGATATTAAGCAAGTGCCTCTTTGATAATGAATAAATTATATATACAGTAGTGGTTATGTTGGATCTCAGTGAGGTAAAACAATGAATAAAATCATTTTATAAAGCCAGCAGGCATCAAGTGATTGTTTCGCAAGAAAAATTCTTGCACAAAAACACCAAGAGGAGCCCAGATGCAGGTGACCCAGTGTTAAGGGGTTCTTTAATATTCCCTCCACTGAAGTTTTAAGATGCACAAAATCCCCTCAAACAGCAAAAGACAGCGTTGAATTCTCAAACAGGCCTGGAGACCAGAGTTTCTGTTTGCTAACATGAGGTCTGCATTCAATCGAGGAAGAGTCACAATGTACCTGTTCTCAGCTCTCTTCAGCCCTCAGAGAGGGCGTGGTCACACCCTGATTGGCCCAGTATGGAAATGCACCAAGCTGCTCTCCATTCTTAATCAGCAGTCAGTGCCCACACCTGCACAACAGGTGGCCTGAATTACTCTCAACTCTGGGGAGCTGTGACATCAAGCCAAAAATGAAGTGAAAAAAAGGGATTTGACAGCAGGTACCAAACAATGAGGACCTGCTACATACTTTTGTTACACAATATAAAATAGTGTAAAGACACAAGTTTTTTGTGAAGTAAAAATACTTCACTTACTTCAAAACTGAGATTTTTTTTTCCGCATAGTAATTGGCTGACAGGAGGCCAGACTGCTCTCCTTCAGGACAATTTAGGTGATTAAGACATTTTATTTTTTTTGTTTTATTCAAAGCCAAATCTGGGTTTCCTCATACATGTTAAATGTCCCACCTGTGAAGCTGATGTGTCCTTAAAGAGCTTCAACTCTTTCATGTTACATACATAGTAATAGAGATGTGGCTCCAAAATCAGACTGGTGATATCAAACATTTGGAGTCATTAAAGGTCCAGTATGTTGAATTCAGGGTGATATATTATATCCATCCATTTCTGCCATTATATTAATTTTGTTTTCTCTGCTGTATATTTCCCTGATGATAAGAATCGCTGTCTTTTCGTTACCTTAGAATGAGCTGTTTATATTTACATAGGGAGCAGGTCCTCGTATACAGAGGTCCCCACGTTGCTCTGCCTTGTTTCTACAGTAGCCTAGAATGGACAAACCAAATATTGGCTCTAGAAAGGGCAATTCGCATTTTCACCTTGGGGAACATAGCAGCTCCTCTGCAACAAGCAATGTAAGAAAAAACATTTAAATGTGAAACTGCCTTTGAGGTTTTTTTAAACGTGTTTAAATCACCTGGGGCCGTGTTCATATAAGTTCCTCCTACAAAGAGTTGCTCCTAGTGACAAAATTCTTAGAATTATGATGTTTTCTAAGAATTTAGAAGAATTTAACTTAAGGTTAAGGCTAGATCTGGTAAAGATAAAAGTTAATTACAAAGCTTCTCAGCCCTTCAGAGAGCACCTAAGGTGAAAAATTGTGAGGAATCGGATGGAGGGCTTTTAAAGGTGAGTTATTAATCAGAGCAGAAAATGGTGAAAACACAAAGTGGTCAGAGAAATATTCTCCAAACACTGAATGACAGTGTGTAAATGAAATGCTGGTCGATCTTATCAGAGATACACACATACAACGCCAGAAACAAAATTATCACACAGACACAAACACAAAGATGTTTGAAAAATGGTAAAAATAGGCAGAGTAAGGAGCTCTCTCAGAGTATGCTCATAATGTTTGTGAATACAGCTCCTGGTCTGTTTGTTTTGGAGAGGAGGAGACCTCTGCAGAGAACTCCCAGTCACAACCCCGTGCAATGAACACTATAGCAATTTAACATGTGAGCTCATGCTCTGTACTGTACATGAAGTTTCAGCTAGACATCACAAAATCCTATGAATCCTACACACTGCTTCTGCAAATAAAGATTTTAAAAAATATTTCAAACAAAAATGTTCAGCTGCGTGAATAAGAAAAAAAAGCCTTTTCATTGGTTGTGTCTCTTCTGTGATTTTGTTACAGGTGGCCTTCAGTGCTGACAGATTTGCAGTTTGCTTCAATGGCTTATACAAACCTGGAATCAAAAACGACTGTATTCTGATGTCTGGAGGAACCGCTGATAGAGGTGACCTGGCAGTACTTACTAAAGAAATACCCACAGGATCTGGGGTTCATGACCTTCTGCCAAACCTTAAGAATGCTGGGAAATGTGTCAACATAATTCCTTTAAAGGACAGTCAACAATCTGAAGTGAGTTGGTTTCAGTTCTATGGTTTTGACCAGTGTTATGATCAGTCATTGTAGTTTTCATGAAATGATGTATAAGAAAGGTCCATTTTAAATTACGGCCTCTTCTAAAAATTTGTTAGTTGTCTCTGTGTCTTTGTGTCCATTTCCTGTTGACAGATTGAACAAGTTGAACTTGGCAACTTTGGGACGCAAGCGATTCTGGCAATCAGGACTTATTCTGGATACCCAAATGCTACTGTTGTAAGTATAATGTTTAAAGTGCTGGACCTTGCACATTTGGAACCCTAGACTAGCTTGCTCTAGTGCCCCGATAAAAACAGACAAAAAACAATGACCCATCATTTTGTGCCATTGTCTATACAAAGGAGAAATGTATTCTTTTTGCATTTGATGAGCCTCCTCTATGTGTTTTAATCTGTGTATGGGCTTTTTTTCTATCAGTGGGACTGTTTATTTTGTCTACATTTAGCTGATGTAACAGACAATGACTTTTTTTTTGTTTTTGTTTTTTTTTACTTTTTAGGAGACCGATTCACAGGTCAGTGGCCTCTCGGTTTCTAAACAGACATTCCAGACAGCTGACGCAAATATAGGTGTCATCACAGACGTGAGTGGGTGCAGACTCTCAGGTTAGTAAATCCAGGAGGTCCTAAAGTGGAGCTGTATGACTCAAAAGCAAATTTGGGACATTTTATTTTGTTTAATTGGCCTACAGTTTATATACCCGTGAACTATGTCTGACTATTTAAGCTACCGACATAACTTTTCTTAACTCCTAGGTGCTGCTTATAAGACAAACACGACAGTATGGAACCCAAACATCTGCTCTACTGTAACCTGTGATGTGAGTGGAGTCGCTACTGCTGTTAGTGACTGTGGTCCCATGGAGCGTTGCAAGGGCGATGGGAGGTAAATATTTTGTATATATTTTTCTACTCTTTTTTTAATCTTGTTTTTTATACGCCTTCTTTTGCACCAAAGTGGGCAGTATCCCAATTTTGTTGTGCTGTGCTACACAAGTATGACTGTACAATGACAATAAAGATTTCTCTCTCTCTCTCTCTCTCTCTCTCTCTCTCTCTCTCTCTCTCTCTCTCTCTCTCTCTCTCTCTCTCTCTCTCTCTTTCTATCTCTCTCACTCTGAGGAAATGGTACAAATGAAATTTCCCCCAAAAATGACACACCAAAAACGTCAGCTCAGTCGGGACCACTTCAGTTAACAAAAACTTTATTTCCATTTTCAGTATTATATTTCGTAGTATGGCTCTGTTCTGGGGCCTTCCATATGCATACGAAGAAGCCTGAGGCAGAGAGGGCACGGCTCCCTGCCCTTCCATGCGCCTATGTGGAAAGTCTAAGGCAAGGGGAGCAGCAGCAAATGGCTTGCATAGAAAGGAATCATGTGATCAGCTGACTCTCTTCCATCAATCAGCTGATCCATCAGTTGAACTAACATGCTCAATTTCTCCAACTTCAGCTGATTATGATTGCCAACAATATTCAACCACATTACGGTAATCAGCTAAGCTTGTGGATACTGGTCTTTCGGTCTTAATCAGTTTGACGGCACAAATACAAAGAAAAATTGTTGGAAAAATGACATAACAGCTTTCCTGTTAGGTGTTGTGACCTTTGACCTTGACCTCTTCACTGAAATGCTGTTTTGATAAACAAATTGTGCCACTGAAATGGATTTAGTTCCGCTATACATTTTCCATTCCACATGTCACAGCCCAGTCGCCAGAAGAAAATGTTGGCATTGTATGTTTCTGTAAACCACAAATGAGTTACACTTCAACTCTTCTATAGTGGGCTGATGATTTCACTGGGAGGTTGAGGCGCTGGTGGATGATATGACACCTAGGCAAGATGCCTGCCAAGCTGCAGACCACTGTTCAAGACCAACAAACCAAAAACACAGGTTGTTTTTTAGCGAGTTGTTGCTGTGTTACCAGCAGGACAGCGCCATGACAAATGGTAGTTTTTTAACCAGACATCATGCATGTCTAGCGGGGATTGTTCCCCCCAAATATTGGTATTTTAATCCAAAACATGATTGTTTCCTAACCATAACCAGCTGGGTTTTGTGCTTCAAGCTAACCACACATTAACCACAGCATTGTTGAAATGTAAAGTTTCAACATATCTCACATAATGACAATGGCAAGTGTAGCTTATCTGGGGTTTGAGGAAATACCAACATTTTTTCTGGTGACTGGGCTGCATATTGCTTCCAGTCTTTACCAAACACTGATGGTGTTATTTTCTGTTTGTATGTGTCTCTCGCTGCCCCCTTCAGTTGCATGTTGAACACCATGTGCACTGTGACCGCCTCCACTGTCATCGATTTCATCGGCAGAGTTCACTCTGTCCCGGACCGATGCGGGTACACTCTGATGGAGTGCTCATCGATCCCAGGCTTCCGGGTGCTAGGGGTTTTTCAGGAAAGACGCCGTAGAGATGTTAGCTTTTTGGATCATGTCATACTGCAGCTGGACGGGGCAGGGGTTAAGATTTTCCTGGAACAAGGCGGCAGAATTCGGGTAAGTTACCTATTATTACATTTGCCTGAGTAATGTGTTTTAGATCATCAGTAGCTGACATTTAGTACAGTCCAGGCAGTGGCTGGTGAAGGTGGTCAGACTGCACTTTTTGTACCCACAGAAACACACAGGCACAGACAGACAGGCAGGCTTGGATAACAAATGACCGCACTCTAGTGTGGCCTGTAATGCAGGCTGCATACAGCAATGTCTTACTTTTAGTGAGACAAAATAAAAAGGCAGATTCAGTTCAATTCAAATGTTACTTCAGACTTACAAGAGGGTCCACATTGATAACAGGAGAAAAGGTGTTGAACAAAAATGCTACCCATCCTTACCAAGCCTGGGCCATTAACAATTATCAAATGGACTACATTTTATACAGAAGCATTTGTGCTGGCAGTCAGGCTGGAGGTGGTGAGAGGGGAGCCCACAGCAGCTGGGGGAAACCGGCCTTTTATATCACAAACTTGGAGACCAGAACCACTCAGCTCCCTGGATTTACCTGCACAATCACACAGTCAATCAGCTCACCTGCAGCCCATCACACACAGACTCCACAGCAGCATAAACCGAGTCACCAAGTCTTTCTTAAGGTTCAAAAATAGTTGTGTGTCTTCCTCTGACCAGAAATATGGGCTTTTCTTTTGGACATGCATCTGTACCCCACTCTTGCTAACTGTTGGCTAGTCAGTTTGCGTACAACACACAGAGCTGACCATAAACAGGCATGAGACTGTGTGTTGCAGACTGTTGCAGTAAAACCCCAAGTGAGACGCATAGCACAGCAGCTCAGTGGCCTAGCGGTAGAGTGTCTGCCCTGAGACTGGGAGGTCGTGGGGTCGATCCCTGGCCGGGTCATACCAAAGACTATGAAAATGGGACCCATTGCCTCCCTGCTTGGCACTCAGCATCAGGGGTTGGAACTGGGGGGTTACATCACCACATGATTCCCGACCGCGGCACCGCTGCTGCTCACCGCTCCCTCAGGGGATGGGTCAGATGTGGAGAACAAATTTCACACACTCAGGTGTGTGACAATCAGTGGGACTTTAACTTTAAACTTTAACTTACTGAATGTTTACGTGCCAAAATAATGCTATTAAAACCTGAATAATATCAGCATATCCCACGTCTTAATTGGAAAATGCTACATTTGGAAAAAGGCTTAATTCTGAAAACCCAAATGGAATATGCTGCTTACATGATCCATATCCAATTCAGCAACTTCAGAAGTTGTCAAAATCCAGCGCTTGGTCAGTGACTTCATCAGACAACAACGAAAAAAGCCATCCTTTCACAATGGTATGATATGCGGCCAGTTGTCATTTTTGTGTAACAGCGCAGGGGGAAATGCGGTGGGACAACAACGACAATTAGAACTGCAGAAGTCGGAGTAAGGCGGGCAGGAGGTGTGGTAGATGGGTCCAACAACCACTGACTTTCACCGAAGAGGCAGGTGTTCACTTCCTGTAAGATTGTAGAGTCAAACCCTGTTCTCTCTTCCTAAACTCAACCACATGCGAGTGGTTTATGTCAATTTATGGTGTTGTACCCACGTAGTGCCTTTTTTTGAAAGAGACTGTATGCAAACTGTACATTTCCTGTGAAAACAGAAGTGTATTCTGAAAACAGACAATGCATGTAACAGGCTGAAGTTGACACGGCGTCCCAGAACGTCCAACACATCCAGGGTATAATGGATGTCATATGTGGACGTGGAAAGTGCACGTACAATCACCGATATGTGATGAGGTCGGAGTGAGAATGTGTTGAATTCAGAATGTTGTCCCATTCGGAAAAATAGTGGAATATTAGTGTGCATGTAAACAGACCCAGTGTCACTGTGTATTTGTGATGTGTGAGTAAATATCTCCTCTGTCACTTCACTCCTCTGTTGTTATGAAGCTGAATGACAAAGTGCTGACGCTCAACGCCACAGCTCAGGTGGTCCACGGTGTGGAGCTCTCCAGGGTCCGGTCAGGGGTGACTGCTAAGATATCAGCCTCCAACCATATGGTGTCTGTTCTCTTTGATGGTTACACCGCACTAATCCACATGACAGGTACACATGAACTCAAAGCTAAAGGAGGTCGAGGGGCTGTGATAAAATTGTGGGTTCATGTCATATCCGTTTACTTCCTCACACGGATATTACTATTATATATTTGCTTAGTAGAGCACTGTTGGTTGGTGTAGTTTTCCTGGGAGCTTTCTCTTTGCAGATGAGACAGAAGGCACATTAAAGGCTGTGCACACCCACACAGGTGTTTTCTGTTATTCCGGCTGATTTGACCTCTACTCAGGTTGCAGGGGGGCAAAGCTGTGCTGGTAATTATATAGGTATCCAGTCTGTCCAGCTCTAACAGGTTCAACGAAGCAAACAGGAGAATTAGAGAGATGTCAGTCAAGCAGTCTTTACATATCCACACAGGCCTGAGGCAAAGTCTAATCAGCCAATATTATTAAAACCAGTTGTGTGGATAAATCATGAATGTACATGATCTTTCGATTCCATGACAAATGTACACCCCAACTTTAGAGGCATACTATGCAGGGTTTTCCTAAGAAGATAATGTGAAGACTCATTCAGAAGTAATCCCTCTCAGTCATCACTCATGACCCATTAGTCTTGAGTGGTGGTTTGTTTCCCTGTAGAATCTCTGCCCTCTTCCTGCATTTTCTTTTCATTTCACAGTGTTGGAGACAATGTGGCGATAGCATGCAGGTGAAGTGAGGGCTGAGTGAGATGGCTGAAAATGTTGACATGATAAAACATTTTCATATTAGTTGATATCAATAACTATCATGATAAATGTCAAATTTCTTTTGAGTTAAAACACCAATTGTTGCTCCTCAGAGAAAACTGTAGAAACCATACAAGTAGTTATGGTTTAAACTATTAGATCAGAACATGACAAGTGTTTGCCAAACAGCAGAACACTTCTTAAGTCTGAGTTAGATTCAAAACATTCATTCATTTTCCATAACCACTTATCCTGTTGGGGGTCACAGGGGGGTGGAGCCTATCCCAGTTGACAATGGGCGAGAGGCGGGGTTCACCCTGAACAGGTCACCAGACTATCAGACAACCATTCACACTCACATTCACACCTACGAAGAATTTAGAGTCACCAATTAACCTGCATGTCTTTGGACTGTGGGAGGAAGCTGGAGCACCTGGAGGAAACCCACGCTGACACAGGGAGAACAGGTCAGCTCCACACAGAAGGGCTCCCCCACCCCCAGGTTTGAACCCCCCACCCTGAGCTCCAACCAGGAACCCTCTTGGTGTGAGCTGTCAGTGCTAACCATTGAACCACCATGCCACAGATCCAAAACAATTCTAATCAAAATAATGTCAATTAATCAAACAGTAGCACGTCAAACCTTACGTACAGATGGTTTCAAACATTTTGTGACGATTTAAACAAAAGACAGAGACAAAAGAAAAATCTCAACCATGGTCAGTACTTTCTGTACAAGTGTTAAAACCACAGTTAGTAAAATCTGCCATTTCTCAATCAAACAAGTAACGTGGGGTCATTCCCTGCTGATCTGATGTGACTCAGGCAGAAATCATGTTCACAAACAAGAACATTTATGAAAGTTTCATTTACGTTAGGATTAGTCATGTTATGTCATATCATTCTAATGTAATAGCAGGTTTTATTCATGTTGATTTGCTAACTTACCATTTGCATGAGATGTGGCAAATTCAATCATGGGGTAGCGCAGCACTGTTATGCAGGGTGAAATCATCCACCCAAGCATCCATTTTCAACCGCTTATCCAACGCAGCAAACTATTCCAGACACCCCTCTCCCCGGCAACACTGTCCTGCTCCTTCTGGGGGATCCTGAGGCGTTCTCAGGCCAGATGAGATATATAATTCCTCCAGGATGTATCATGTTAATGGACCAAGGACCATAATGGACCAAGAATAGCAATACTGAAACTAATTATATTCTTAGCAAAAGCAAGCTTTTAAAACCACTGACTACCGGCTGTCCTTTAGTGTGCTCCTGTGAGTGTCCACTTTAAAAGTTTATTCATCTGTCATATGTTCTCTCCTGAAAACGACCAGGACCAAGTGCATCACCCATGCATGGCTTATGTGGCAATTCCAGTGCATCTTTGATTGAAGGCAGAGTTACCGAACACTCGGCTGCTGGGTAAGACCTCAAAGACAATAACTTGATGACAGCTTCTTCTCATTTGAGCAAATAGCTTTGGAATACACTGCAGATAAAGTATTAGTTGTTGACCAGTCTTTGATCTTTTAATGTTTGTTGCCCCACAGCTGTGAGACACAGTACAATGACCCTGCTGACAGTTCAATCAACTGCAACACCACAACTAAATGGTAAACACAGATTAAACTCTATTTTGATTAATAAACAGGCATCATTAACCTGTAGGGCACACTTCACCACATTTAACATGTTGTGGTCTCTTTTAAATAGGGATGAATTTGAAACTTAAAACACCCAAAACCCCCTTTACTTTGTTTACTATGGTACATGTCTCACTGTCCTTGATGACTGGACTTTTACATTTCGTACTTGAACAGGTGCAATCACCTGAAGCAGGCTCCCTTCACTGCTTGCAATAAACACATCGACCCACAGCCCTTCATTACTGCCTGCACACGCACTTTGTGCAAATACCCTGCAGTGGATGGGCTCAAGTGTCAGTTCCTGGAGGCCTATGCCTGGGCCTGCAGCCACCACAGCAATGTCACGGTGGAGAGCTGGAGGACAAAGACCAAATGCCGTAAGACTGTCTTTCAGTATCTGTGGTTGTTCACATGACCTAATAGGCCTGACAGTACCTTGTGAATAAATAAATTAATTTATTATATGACAACTTTATTTTAAGCCACATCTTCGTCTTCTGAAGTTCTGTTGCTCTTTTAATTTATCTTTAGTTTGAATAGCGTTTGACAGCAGAATTGTATTGTCAAGTCATTATGCTAAAAGTGGAAACAGACAGCTTTACCCCAGCTAGGGTTTCCAAGTGGTATTGTTATTGTTGGTGCTTTCCTCAGAGCCTTGCCAGTACCAACAACACAGTATGCATTTGCTTTCCACAGTTACTTCGGTTTTTGCTACTGGGGATAGTAACTGCAAATAACCTACACTGATAGTTTTTGGTATCTAGGAATAGCTATCAGTAGCTACCAGAGAAAACAGAAGCGCTATCTCTTCCTGTTTTCTTGCAAAATGGTTGAAGCACTTATTTTGTGCTGGAAATAGAGCTTTCACATTCCTGAGAGATTATTCCAGGTGGCAGACAGAATGATAAAAGTGAGGTTTATAGGGAACCAATCCAACTGTCAATGGTGTCATTATTCTACAGCCATGACATTGTCCAATTAATATTTACCTCATGATGAGTTAAAACACAAACCTTGCCTATGTCCACTTTATAAATTGGCAGATTTCTTTGTTTGGTACCATCCCATTTCAGAATTGAATTCATCTTCAAACTGAGGGCCATTGTTTTCTCATCTGTAGCTTTCCTGATGTGTGTTTGCAGCTGCTGTGCATCAGGCCGTCTGCCAGGACAGGTTCTGCAGTGCTCATGAGTTCTGTAGTGAGAGATATCGTGGGGAACCCCGCTGCATCTGTCGGGCCCTTTTTGCCTCCAACTACAAGTCGGCAGGCACTTTTGGTGAGCCATTACAATTGTGTCAACTGCTATTTCATTAGCAGCTGGAAGGATTTCTCAGAGGGCCAGCTGTTTCAGATTCATTGACTAAATGTGAAACATTCACAGACCATATATCGAGGATTGGACCCAGAGGATGGGACAACCTTTTCCTTTTTAAAAAATCAAGTAGCTTTTGGTTGTTGCTGTCATCTCCCATAACACTTAGTAAGAAATGTTAAACTTTATAAAATGTGGCTTTAATTTTCTTAATTTTACAGACTGAAGGTGAAAACACGCCACAACGCATCATGTGACATGCGTCAAGTGCCGCTGCGAGCACACACTGGATGTGTCACACTGCAGCTGGTCAACAGATAACCACACAAAGTTATTACTACATTAACTGACAGATCTCTGCATTAGCTTAAACTCAGCCCATAATTAAAGTTGATGCCTCACCTAAAGAGCCGATCTCCAGAGCTGTGACTCCACAGGAAAGCATCTGTTTGGCCATTGTCTTTATAATGACAGTATTGTGAGTCATTTAGCTTGGGAGATTTCTCAACCTCAACAATGAGCCTCTCCTCATCGATTCATCGTCAGACACAGCACACAGCAACAGCTAAAGAGTTCTCATTATACATCAGGGGTGAGGAGAGGAGTTGAGCTGCTGTAGGAGCTGAGATTTTAAAAAAAAAAACCTGCTATGGTGGGAGCTGGTCTGTACAAGCAGATAGCAGTGAGGGGATAATGCATTTAATTCCTGGGGCAGTGAGGCTGGAAATAGGACAGTAATGTGAAGTGCCGCGGGGCAGCATATCTAGGAGCATCGACGGGCATCTAGCCGCCGGTGTGGGGTTGTACATTGAAATAGTGGCACATTTCTTGCATTCGAAGAGAAAGGGGGAGTGCACACCAGGGTTGGAGAGGTGCTGACCATTGACGAGAAAAATACAAATTTGAAAAAAGATGTCAGGCGCACACTCTAAGACTCGATGCAAAAATATTTTCTTTTATTCAAGTACCAACCTTTCCTCCAGACCATCTTCATCAGGGTTTTTGATGACCCTGATGAAGACGGTCTAGTCGAAACGTTGGTACTTGAATAAAAGAAAATATTTTTGCATTGAGTCTTAGAGTGTGCGCCTGGCATTTCTTGCATTTGCCACCAGTGTGTTTTGGCCTTATAGCTAGCAGACAGGTGTTCATTTGACATGTTTAGGCAATTTTTTTGGGCACAGAATACTTATAACAGTGAGCTATCAATTAAAAATTATTTCATCCATAAAATCACATGCAGTAGCATTAAGAATAGGTGTTAAAGTGATACAATTTAAAAATCCACAAAACTCTCAAAGGGTCCTTTACAAAACTGAAAAAAGACTGCAGGGAAAAAAAATCAGTGTTGAATTTATGTGTACATGTTCCTGATGTTTGCTTTTGTGGACAAAAGCTAAATGAATATCATATTGTTTTTTAAACTGATGGTCAGGTGAGCCAACGGTCTGCAGGCATAAATCTGCTTCAGTGTCTCTCGCTAATTGTCTCTTGGAGGACAAAAGCATCGACTACTCTGTCTTACACCTCAATGACCAGGACTGCAAAGGGGAAATGGACAACATGACCCACATGGTCACGTTCAGCTTCGACAGCAGCAACACTTGTGGTACAGTGGTCATGGTGGGTATCCTTAGATACTAAATCCCTTTTTATAGTAGAAACTTAGTGTTTGTAGTCATTATGTGGTTGCATGAGTGTAGTTAAAGATATGAAAGTACTATTGTTGTACTTACTAAAAGCGTCACTGTACAGTACAGTAACTGCTGCAGCCTAAAACCTTCATATTTGTTAATGTACTCGGACTCATCCCCAGGTCATCAAATACCAACGCACTGATAGCAACACACAGGGCACCCTTTAACGTATCTATGTGACGCACACATTGCAACACCTGGTTTCAAAGAACAAATCTGCTTGATAAGGTTTCAAGAAAAGATTTGGGTTAAAATAAATGTGTTTGTTTTGTAATGTTGCATCAATATCACACGCCAAAGGTCCTGACAAATTTTTGGTATTTGACAACCTGGGTGCGGGAACAGGTTGAACTGTTTGGTTGATTTGAAATTGCAGTGACAATGTCTTTCTCCATGTGACCATGTAGGCAAATAACAGTCAAATTATCTACAAGAACAGCATCATGACACGAAACATCTCCACGTTTGGCTCAATCAACCGTCACAGCCCAGTGCATATTGACTTCTCCTGTTATTACACTCAGCCGGATATCAAGACCGTGGCCATCAAACTCAAACACAGGTGTGTGGTGGTTACGTACATCATGTAGTTTCATGGTTGTCACCTTTCTGTCACCAAGAGCAAGTTGACCAAGCTAAACTTGGTTATTGTTTGCAGTCTGAAGCATCTCTGTATCTCTGCTTTCCAGCTCAGTGATCCAGCAGATTACCTCTGGAGAATGGACTTACAATCTGACCATGAAGGCCTACACCAGCGCTGACCGTATGAATGCTATCCAGTCGAGCACTGACATCCAACTGGATGAGAAAATCTGGGTGGACCTTGAGTCAGATGGGCTGGATGAACAAATGGTTGTTCTGGTGACTGACTCCTGCTGGGCAACCGATCAGCCTTCGCCAAGTGGAAGCCTGAGATACGACCTCATAATCTCAGGGTGAGACACACAGAGATACTCATGGTAATTAAACCTGTCTTTATTGTTGTCTGCAAGTCTGTGTCATGTCTGCTTTCCTGTTTTTGAGCAGCTGCCCTAACCCTGCTGATGACACAGTGAAGATCGAGGGCAATGGACTGGGGACGTCCAACTCCTTTTCTTTCAATGCGTTTGAGTTCTCTGGCAAGAATGATGGCGTCTACTTGCACTGCAGATTGGAGCTGTGTGTCCGGGATGGGGATGCTTGTGTCCCAGTATGCATGAATATATTCACATAAATAGTAAACATGTAAATAGTGAAATTTAGAAATACTGGCACAAAAAGACAGATATTTGTAATAAATGGCATCAGTTGTTTTGCTTCTCACTGTTGGGCCTCAAAAACCTGTGCCGACCCGATCCTAAAACTGAATCTCTCTGTCTTTAAACTGCACAGACATGCAGCCACTCCAGGAGAAGGCGTAGATCTGCCATGCCAAAATATGAGGATGAAAATCCTGCCTTTATCACCATGGCCTGGACTTTTTAGGGTAAGTGCAACTCTCTAGCTGATTCACTCTTCCTACTTCAACAACTTCTGAGCTCACTTTAAAGACGATCTATTATGCCCACTTTCAGGGTTAGTACTTGTATTTAAGGTTTCTTGCCTCTTTAAGCATCCCTTGCAAAAAAGCGCAGTCTGCTCTAATTGGTCAGCATTTCCTGGTCTTCCAAATCACTGCAGTTCTGCAATTGTTATTCAGCTCGGGGAATGACTGTAACAGAGAATAGAGAAACTTTTTATCATGGAAAATCACCAATAAAAGTTGATCCAGCAGGAATAGGATCCGAAATGTGGGAGAAATTAACATCAGCAACAAGGAAACTATTCAAACAAATATAAACTTCAACCTCCAGATCTTGACAAAACACCCACCCTGTTACAGATAACAACAAATTCCCAAAGATTAAAGTACAAATATCTCCAAAATAGCTAACAGCTAATGATATCAGCAGTTCCTTTCTTTAATTTCACTGCTGCTTTGGTAAAGACACATCTGTGTTATCGATTAAGAACTAGCAATAACTTGGATTTTATCTTCCTTAGGTTTCCATGAAGATTCAGACTCACCAAGAAGTCAAATACCCATAGTGAATCATTTCTTGAGTCTGGGATCAGTTATTATTGCTGTGAATGTATACCAGCACATATAATCCTAATAACCAATCAGTTCTATCTGTAAATTTGTTTGGTCTTGTTTTGGGTTTCTGGGATTTCTTTCTCTGAGACGGTGAAAGTGATTTCTACAGCTCTGGAGACTTACTGAGTTGATCGGCGGCAGAGTGTCTGGAAGTAAGCACCTGGGATTACTTGATCCCATAAACGTGGATACTGTGATATTTAGGGAAATCTTATGTGGAATATGTTTCAGTGGAATGTGTGGCATTCTTCTGACCAAGTTTGGACAAAACTGCAATCAAACAATGTTGGGATTGTTTGACATTATAACCTGCTTCTATCTGTAGCTTTAAAAAGAAAAGAACATGTATGCTTTACTGTATCTGCCTTTATTATGATCAATAAACATCATAGATGTGTGGTAATGTAACATGAGCTTTGTAGTGTTTATTTTAAGGTATACCTAATAGTAACACTGTCACAGGCCTGAGTTTTCCTGGTGCCTCCTTATTTTTATTTATGATCAGTTTAAATGTCCAGTGAGAAGTATTCAGTGGTATCTAGAGGTGCGGTTACAGAACTTCTCCTTTGTGTTAAGGATGTAACAGTATGGAAGACAACGTGAAAACACAAATGATACCATCTGCCTGAGCTAGTTTTTGGTTTGTCCCTCCTGAGCTATTGTAGAACAATACGGTGGACTCAGTGGGTGATGAGCAACTTCATATGGTTAAAAAAAAAACAGGATTTTTTTTTCAGGACTTTTTATTAACAATTATTCTGGGCATTTTATTAGTATTTCACTGGCATTTTTCAACTTTTTTTGGACATTTTAATAATATTTTTCAGAGATGGATTTTTTTTTTCCCAAAATAGTTTTGGATATTTAAATCACATATTTTTTTCGATATTCTCATAATATTTTTTGGACATTCAAGCATCATTTTTTTGGACTTAATGGAAAGACCCGCCCAGGTACAGAGCAGAGCAGCATCAATGACAAACAGAAATGACATAAATAAGTCAGACACAGGCTGAAAAGGAGGAGCTGGGCTGGAGACTGGTTGCGAAGTGGCTTGCAACCAGCCTCCAGCAACAGTAGGCAGGCCAGAGCAGTTTAAATAGGGCGCCCTGAATGAGATTCGCCAATTGGTTGCGTAGAAAAGAATCATGTGATTTATCAGCTGACTCCCTTCCATCAGTCAGCTGATCTATCAGTTGATTGGGCTGTTGGAGATCAGCTGATGTAGCTGGGATGTGAGTTGAGCTTGATCTGATGTCCTGCCTGAACTAACGCTGTGCTTAATTTGCATACAACTGTGGCAAATTCAGTTTACATGATTAAGATTCACATCAGCAACTAATGAAGATGATGGCATGATAGGAGGGACATCAGTCCCCTGGTAGGAGGGGATCTTAGAGGAGGGGCAAAAGAAGTTAGATAAGTTATAAAACATCTGAACTTCATCAGAAAGCTGCTAGAGCTCATCAGCCTGTTCATCCTGAATCTCTGATGATGGAGACGGTGGAGGAAAGTGAACTCTGCTTCCTACAACTCAACTCCTCCTGCAGGAAGCCAAATCGTACTCACTCTGACACTGTGCTTATCTACATTGTGCTGTCCGTCATCTCTCTGCTCACTGCGACTCTCAACCTGCTGGTCATCATCTCCATCTCACACTTCAAGTAGCCACACATTTCATTGCTTTATAGCATAGCT
This sequence comes from Epinephelus lanceolatus, assembly GCF_041903045.1. NCBI lineage: Eukaryota > Metazoa > Chordata > Actinopteri > Perciformes > Serranidae > Epinephelus > Epinephelus lanceolatus. The sequence continues at coordinate 43,513,352 of NC_135747.1, forward strand.
GCACAGAGAGACATGACTGTGAGGGAAAAACATTTTCTGAAAAACTATTTTTCATGTTTTAGATCTGCTTTTATTTACTGATGTAATAACTGATACGGAGAATGTTGAGTATGTTCCTCTCTTCTTTCAATCCAGGCAGCTCCACACCCCCACCAACTTCCTCCTCCTCTCTCTGGCTGTCTCAGATTTCTTCGTGGGCCTCCTCATGTTCTTTCAAATTATGCTTATAGATGGCTGCTGGTTCCTCGGTGACCTCATGTGTAGTCTGTATTATGTTTTAGACTTCATTATTACGTCTTCCTCAGTAGGAAACATGGTTCTCATATCTGTTGACCGCTACGTAGCCATTTGTGATCCTCTGCATTACTCCACCAAAGTCACTGTGAGAAGAGTTAGAATCTGTGTTTGCCTTTGTTGGGGTTGTTCTGTTCTATACGACAGTCTCATAATGAAGGATAATTTGAAACAACCAGGCAGGTATCATTCCTGCACCGGAGAGTGTGTTATTGTTATTGATTATGTTGCTGGATTTGCAGATCTGTTTTTGTCCTTTATCAGTCCTGTCACTGTCATCATAGTTTTGTACATCAGAGTATTTGTGACGGCTGTGTCTCAGGCTCGTGCTATGCAGTCTCATGTTACAGCAGTCACACTTCAGGGTTCGGTGAAAGTAACTGCAAAAAAGTCTGAGCTGAAAGCAGCCAGGACTCTCGGTGTTGTTATAGTTGTGTTTCTATTATGCCTCTGCCCATACTTTTGTGTCACACTTACAGGCCAGGACACCTTACTCAACGCTTCATCTGCTGCCTTTGTAATCTGTTTGTTCTATTTTAACTCCTGTCTGAACCCTGTGATTTACGCCTTCTTCTATCCATGGTTTCAAAAATCGGTTAAACTTATTGTTACACTGGATATACTGAAGCCTGGCTCCTGTGAGGCCAAAATACTGTAAAGCAGGGGTGTCAAACTCATTTTATTTCACAGGCTACATGCGGCCAAAATTAATCTCAAGTTGGCCGGACTGGTGAAAACCATTGCATAACAACATCACCAAATGTTTTCCTTTTTTTAAGTGTAGAAAAGTACTTTCAGAAAACATTTATCCAGGCATCCTTGAGTGCGTTGAAAGGTGCCTATAAATAAAATGCATAATCATTCATTCATTCATTCATTCAATCATTCATTCATTCATTCATTCATTCATTCATTCATCCTCTTGAGGGTCGCGGGGGGGCTGGAGCCTATCCCAGCTGACATCGGGTGAGAGGCAGGGTTCACCCTGGACAGGTCACCAGACTATCACAGGGCTGACACATAGAGACAGACAACCATTCACACTCACATTCACACCTACGGACAATTTAGAGTTATCAATTAACCTGCATGTCTTTGGACTGTGGGAGGAAGCTGGAGCACCTGGAAAAAACCCACACTGACACTGGGAGAACATGCAAACTCCGCACAGAAGGGCTCCCACACCACTGAACCACTGATTTAAAATTACTATAATGCAAACATCAGGTATAAATGGCCACATTGTTCTTTTAAGTCACCAGCTCCAGACAGTGACTATTTAACACCAGTGTGACTTGCAAATACTATTAATGTATGAACTGGAGAGCTGTTAATTTCTATCCAACTCACAGTAAATAAATCCTCATGTTTAAAGCTGCAGCAGCAACAATTTAACTTTGTGCTTACTGTTCACATCTAATTTCTACTCCTGTGTTGTAATGCTGGTATCAACACACCAAGCTCAGGTGGAAGGAAATGAGTAGTATGGGGGGAGGGGGGTGCTGGTTGTCCATTAAGCAATGGCTGAATGAAGGCCGTGCACGGAGACACTCAGTGTGGGCCATCCACCTCTGAGGTGGAGTCACCCTAAGTGATTAGGGCCCCAGAACAAGAGTCAACAGATTTAAACAGAGCTGAGGTGAGTGTCAGCTTGATGGAAACTATTTAGATGTTGCCAAGGTTGAAGCAATATGCTGGGGATGACACAACCAAGGACATGAGATGCTCATTCTGACTGCTGTGGAAGTGAATTTGGAGAACCACTGGCAGATACGCCATAGATTGTACAGTCTGTGCTGTACATTCACACCAGTGTTGGAATTGACAGTCTAATCAGTACATACCGACCGTATAAGTCCAATAATAAAGCCCTGCTTGGGTTCAGATAAGGCAGGTCATTCCTCCCAGTCACACCACTCGAGGGTTTCCCCATCGTTTCCCACATGAGCACTGAAGTCCCACAGTAAAATTATAGTATAAATTATATAGAGAATCCAAGAAGGCCAGGACAATAGTCAGATTAACTTCTCAGCCATTGCCTGCTGCTTGCCCACAGGGACCACTCCATGTTGGGTCAGAGCCTGGCCACCAGATGCTCACTGGCAAGCTCCCCTGCCTGGTCTGGCTCCGACACATCACAGACATGCCGCCCGACCAATGCCTGCTATGTGTGCTCAACTTTTTTCTCAAATAACTGGATCAGAAATAAGTTTAGCACAAATTCAGATGTTTTCTACAGTGAGCTGGATTATCCACAGAGGTCTCCACCTCTTCAAAACAAATGGACCAGATAGTTTAAACCAGTTAAAACACAAAGTAAAGCAGTTTGATATTACCAATCCATGTTTCTTTGGGACTGTTTGGCATGTCAGAGACGAGTCATTAGCCTTGCACTTGCTGATGTCTGCTCATCTTTTTTTCTCTGATAACTTAAGATCTAGACGTTCAGGAGGCTTCTACAGGGTCTCTTCAAAGGTCTCTTCCTCTCCAAAACAAACTAATCTGGTGTTTTTAACTGGTAGTCACAGCCATTGTATCCCCAGGTAGCATAGAAGATTTATACAATCAGCAGTTTCAAGATTAGAGTCACTAATTCAGTATCTGACCAAACGTCTCCCCTTCTGTTCCTGAGATATTATGTTAAAACATGATGATGTCACAGTCAAGCTGACCTTTGACCTTTTGGATATAAAAAGTCATCACTTCATTATTTTATCCTGTTAGACATTTGGTTCAAGTCTTGTCTTATTATCATATGAATTCTTGAGTCATGGTCAAAAGCATATGTTGTGACCCCCTTAATCTAACCAGTTCATAGTTGAGTCCAAGTGAACATTTGTGCCACATTTGAAGAAATTCCCTCAGGGTATTCTCGAGATATCATGTTCCCAATAATGAGATAGATAAAGTTGCAAAGACTTGACCTTTGACCCCCAAATCTAATCAGTTCATCATTGAGTCCAGTGGACATTTGTGCCAAATTTAAACAAATTACCATAAGGCTTTTGCAGCCTTAACTGTCTAACAATAATGGCGAACAGCTGCATTTCTGATGCCAGAAGTCACTGACCAAGCACCGGACTTTGATGACGGATGGATGGACGGACGGATAGACTGACAACCTGAAAACATTATGCCTCCAACCACAGCTATTGCCAGCGCGGAGGCATAAAAATTGCTACACAGCAAAGCTGCACTTTTGGGGCCCAGTTTTGAATTCAAAATGTGGATGTTCATAATAAACACTGACAAACGTGAAGTAAAAATAATAATTATTATTATAATATTTTAATACCTTAAATGAATACTTTCTTTTCATGAAGTGAAGAAAGTATTCACTCACTGAAGCAAGTGTGTTTTTCTTGGTCAGGTCACAGAGTTCAATGTAACCATGAAAACAGTGTTGTTGTTTCAGTTTGAAAAATATCCATTCACCGTAAACAAGATCAGAGTTTCACCAGTGTGTTAAAACACACACACACACACACACACACATACACACACACAGTGTGTGTTCTTAAGACCCACTGGGCTCTGAACAGTGTGTGCTCCACTGGCTGCTCCTCGGGGCTGTATACCTTGGTGGCTCAGAAAGTTTTCACACCTGCTTTCATTAGTGTCACATGATGACATCACTTCAATCAGAGGTGTTACTGTAAGACAAAAAAGGCTCTAACATCAACACATGATGCAATCATTGCTAAACAGACCAACAAAGTAAACATTTGTTTTAGCTGAGATCATGCGATCATGATCCTTCATGACTAAACATTTGTGATGCAACCTCAACACAGTAACTCATGATGCAGTCTTTTCTTAAAGGAGAACATCACTGAAATTTTAAAATAGATATATTTTATTAGACTAGTGCCATAGGTGATAAGTTATAATTCTGAGATGTAAAAGGGACTTTTTTCACTGGTAAATACACTTTGCATTTATTACATCCTGCAGTGTGTTATAGACAGAAGCAAACACATGGACACAGTGTTCACAGCAGGGCGTAAAATTAACACCCGCCAAGTGCCAATGGCAGGTAAAAAATTAGTTTGGCATGTAAAACAAAAACATACACCCGCCAGTGGCCGATGGAAAATTTTGAATTGCATGTGGGTTTTTTATGTGCTTCGACCATTTCTGCCAGCTGTGTCAGACCATTTTGACCCTTGCGGCTTATTGTACGTGTGCCGGGAACGCATGACATCAGCTACCAGAACCCTGGGCATTCTATGGTAACTTCTGAGCAAGATGTGGCGACACATTTCTGCCGTGAAGCTACCGCCAGAAGAGGAAAAACGAAGATGAACATGTTGGATTTGGACAGGAAGAACAGACAGTTAAACAGAGTACAAATGTCGTACGGCATTTTATTGAAAAATGAAAACTAGACAACGCTGGCCAGCCGCGGTCATGGCTGACCTATGACCCCCACACCAACACGATGAGCTGCAGCCTTTGCTGCAAGCACGCCAAAACTAAACTTCAGCCAGTCAGGATCAGTGTGGCCGGGTCGATGTTATGTCGCAACAGGCCATTCATTCAGCGGGCTCCATCCACTGTACCAAATGAGTCCAGTAGGGGGCAGAGCCTATGTGAGACAGCACAAAGGTTATGGCAGTTTAACCCTAGTTCTATTAGCACAAGCAGAATCATCTGCCCAGGGGCCCTCTCGCTCCTACGCTGCTCACTGAAGAAGGTGTAGGATGTCTGAAATGGGGTCCACACATTTTCACGTAGGCGTCTCTTAAATTTCCAGCTGTGTGAATGTGTGTTCTTGACAGAGGAGTATTACCCAAAAGAGTCTAGTGGAGGGCTCCACCTGTGCTAATAGAACTAGAGTTACAATAGTGTAACCTTCATTAAGGCCTTTGCACACTAAGACATTAAGTCGTCATACACAAATAAGGTTATGCAGATAAACTTTGCATACTGAATTCAATGCATATAGAGACAGAGCGCAACGCGTCATAATCTGAAAGCCACACCTCCAAAGGGGAAACAAGGCCCGCTTTCGCCTCTGCTTCTTCGCTCGTTCCCTGTCATTCTGCCTCCGCAGCTGCACCTTCAAGTCTCCACGACTGAATTGCTAGCTAGCTAGCTAAAATTTTTAGCTATAGCTAGCTAATAATTAGCTAATAATAAGATGGCAAAGGATTATTTAAGCACGCTATGCCTATCAGAGAGGCTTCGATATATTGATAAGCTTAATATTGCCGGTCTACCTCAGTGTCCCTTTTCCTTACCTTGCTCGTCTTGGAAAAATGATCCAACAAAATGACAATTATAACAGAAGTTGCATTCATACTGTCAATGCTTTAGCTTAACATACATAAACACAGTTAACTGTTAGTCTAACAAATACATTTGGAGGGTTTGACAAAGTGTTTGCTGCACACATAGGCATACCGAGTGTCAGGATATTTCTTCCCTGTTGAAGCCTCACGTTTTATTGCCTGTATCCACTTTTGTCTCCTACAAGGTTCCATTTTTCTGCTCGGTAGCTGATAAAAGTTAAGCTCTGGGTTTTTATTGGCTGTGCAGCCCACCACACAGCAACTTTTCGGCATCTGGGAAAACTCAAACAGGGAACAAAACTCAACAGGCTGGAAACGGAGGGGGAAAGTGAGAGGGGGAAAGCGGGCCTTGTTTCACCTTTGGGGGTGTGGCTTTCAGATTATGACGCGTTGCGCTCTGTCGCTTTTGCTGCTGTATTCAAAATGAAAAGACACATTTCCTCCCTTGCTTCTGGAGTTACCAGTCTGGAAATCTCCACTCTCTGCCCATGTCTTTCATTTGGCAGTGCAGCTACATGAAGGAGGTGAGCTGTCCTCCATCTGTCTCCATCAGTTTGATATAATAGTCAGCATAAAACTAAGTCAAAGAAAGCGTTACTGAAGCTGAAAATACAATCAAGTAAGAGCAATATAATTAGGTTTTGGCTAATGTTAGCATCTTGTCTCTATTGTTCTATTGGAGTTGGGAGATTTCCCAGAGATTACTTTATCAAGAAAAAAAACGTAAAGGATGAGGTTAAGTGAAATAAACTGTTTGAAATTACTGAATGAAAAACCATCAAAGCTTGTGTTGCTTGTCCGAGATAGTTACATTTATAAAACTGTGAGCTGACTAAAGGTGACGCACCAATAAAGCACAGAAAGTGCTTATGCACAATAATATCCTTATTTATAATACAGTGGGCACAAATGTCCCACGCCTGTTTCTCTTCATAAATCACAATCAACTCAAAATGTGACGCAGGTGAGTGAGCATCTTGTCCCACCCATAGATGCCTATAAATGGCCAGTGAAACGCCCTGAATTACTTTTCATGAGCAAGAAACAGCACAAGGGAGAGCACGGCAAATGTAGAAAGAAAAGGTAAAAAACAAAACTTCACACAATGTGAAATTCAAGTTCTTTTTTGGGAGGTTAATAACAGAAAGACAATGTTGTTGAGTGGCAGCTGGTGGCAGATGTTGTAAATGCTGCTACCTCAGTGTGTTTCATAAGTTAAGAAGAAGAAGTGGTCTGATAATAGGGTGTTATAGCTATAGACAGAAAACTGAGGGATGTTTGGCTCAAATGCCTATAGGGATAGAGGTCAAGGTCAGGGCATCCAGCGGTAGGAGCATGTTTTTCAGGTGTCCCACATTGTACAACACAGCACCGGCACAGCTTGGTTCCTGTGGGTGCTTCTCTGTAACGCCGGCCCTGACACAGCGCAGAGATCCAGCAGCACTGCACAGAGCAGTCGGAACCGGCTCATAAGCCACTCATCACCGTTGGCCAGTAGGTCTTATCTTATGATTGAAGAATATACCTGAGGAATTCTTTAAAAATAAAGCTATCTGCTTGTATTTAATCTCCTAACTCATGTTTTTTATGTGTTCACACCAGGGACTATCAGTCAAAGACATGTTTGTTCCTTTATTCATGTTTATCCATTTTTGCAAGTGCACTCTTCATACAGTACAGGCCAAAAGTTTGGACACACCTTCTCATTCAATGCGTTTTCTTTATTTTCATGACTATTTACATTGTAGATTCTCACTGAAGGCATCAAAACTATGAATGAACACATGTGGAGTTATGTACTTAACAAAAAAAGGTGAAATAACTGAAAACATGTTTTATATTCTAGTTTCTTCAAAATAGCCACCCTTTGCTCTGATTACTGCTTTGCACACTCTTGGCATTCTCTCCATGAGCTTCAAGAGGTAGTCACCTGAAATGGTTTTCCAACAGTCTTGAAGGAGTTCCCAGAGGTGTTTAGCACTTGTTGGCCCCTTTGCCTTCACTCTGCGGTCCAGCTCACCCCAAACCATCTGGATTGGGTTCAGGTCCGGTGACTGTGGAGGCCAGGTCATCTGCCGCAGCACTCCATCACTCTCCTTCTTGGTCAAATAGCCCTTACACAGCCTGGAGGTGTGTTTGGGATCATTGTCCTGTTGAAAAATAAATGATCGTCCAACTAAACGCAAACCGGATGGGATGGCATGTCGCTGCAGGATGCTGTGGTAGCCATGCTGGTTCAGTGTGCCTTCAATTTTGAATAAATCCCCAACAGTGTCACCAGCAAAACACCCCCACACCATCACACCTCCTCCTCCATGCTTCACAGTGGGAACCAGGCATGTGGAATCCATCCGGTCACCTTTTCTGCGTCTCACAAAGACACGGCGGTTGGAACCAAAGATCTCAAATTTGGACTCATCAGACCAAAGCACAGATTTCCACTGGTCTAATGTCCATTCCTTGTGTTTCTTGGCCCAAACAAATCTCTTCTGCTTCTTGCCTCTCCTTAGCAGTGGTTTCCTAGCAGCTATTTGACCATGAAGGCCTGATTGGCGCAGTCTCCTCTTAACAGTTGTTCTAGAGATGGGTCTGCTGCTAGAACTCTGTGTGGCATTCATCTGGTCTCTGATCTGAGCTGCTGTTAACTTGCCATTTCTGAGGCTGGTGACTCGGATGAACTTATCCTCAGAAGCAGAGGTGACTCTTGGTCTTCCTTTCCTGGGTCGGTCCTCATGTGTGCCAGTTTGGTTGTAGCGCTTGATGGTTTTTGCGACTCCACTTGGGGACACATTTAAAGTTTTTGCAATTTTCCGGACTGACTGACCTTCATTTCTTAAAGTAATGATGGCCACTCGTTTTTCTTTAGTTAGCTGATTGGTTCTTGCCATAATATGAATTTTAACAGTTGTCCAATAGGGCTGTCGGCTGTGTATTAACCTGACTTCTGCACAACACAGCTGATGGTCCCAACCCCATTGATAAAGCAAGAAATTCCACTAATTAACCCTGATAAGGCACACCTGTGAAGTGGAAACCATTTCAGGTGACTACCTCTTGAAGCTCATGGAGAGAATGCCAAGAGTGTGCAAAGCAGTAATCAGAGCAAAGGTTGGCTATTTTGAAGAAACTAGAATATAAAACATGTTTTCAGTTATTTCACCTTTTTTTGTTAAGTACATAACTCCACATGTGTTCATTCATAGTTTTGATGCCTTCAGTGAGAATCTACAATGTAAATAGTCATGAAAATAAAGAAAACGCATTGAATGAGAAGGTGTGTCCAAACTTTTGGCCTGTACTGTATATGAAACATGAGCGGTCATGTCTGTCTTCATTTTACACACTGATGTCAAATTCACAACATTTCTTCCTTTTCATCTTTCTACCATGGGGGTCGCAGTTTCTCATGTCTACAGTTTTTGTGCAGACCGCACATTTTCCTGTCAAGTTTGTTTTTTAAAAATCCCAAAGTTTGTGTAGAAAGTGGCGTGCACCGCCTTCTGTGCGTATGCCACGTTAATTGATTAGGCCCCAGATGATGTTTCAAGATCAGGGGGAGGGGTTCAAGGAGAAAGTGATGAAATGCAGATGAAGAGTATGATGCAAGATTACCTCAATTCATCATCATCATCATCATCATCATCCATCAGGAGTAGAGATAAGTAAGCTATCTGACATTTGGTCAGAGCGCTGCCCAAGCTAAGCAGCTTCTGTCCTTTTCCTCTCTTTGATGATGCAGTTGGAAAGAGTTGAGCTCTGCTTTCCACAACTCCTCAACTCCTCCTGCAGGAAGCCAGAGCCTCCTAACTCTGACGTTGTGCTTTTTTACAGTCTACTGTCCTCCATCTCTCTGCTTGGAGCAGCTCTCAACCTGCTGGTCGTCTTCTCCATCTCACACTTCAGGCACATAACCCTTTACAGCATACGCTAAAATGTTGTTGCACTGTCTTTACATTTACATGAAGAAGTGGCTTCAGCTTTGCACATGACTTTCTGTACTACAACTAATGTTCTATTTTGATGTATTGTGTGTTTTTCCATCTCTGCTTTTTTAACAAGTGCTATTGATAATATTGCTGACAATGCTCACAATGATAATATTCCACTGCAGGCAGCTCCACACCCCCACCAACATCCTCCTTCTCTCTCTGGCTGTCTCAGATTTCCTTGTGGGCTTTGTGGTTATGCCAGTTGAAATCCTCCTGACAGAGACCTGCTGGATCCTGGGCGATCTCATGTGTGCACTGTATTATCTGTTACCCATCATTACAATCGCTGCCTCTGTAGGAAACATGGTTCTCATATCTATTGACCGCTATGTGGCTATTTGTGACCCTCTGCATTACTCCACCAGAGTCACTCAGAAAGTTGTTACGATATGTGTTTTCCTCTGTTGGATTTGTTCTGTTTTTTACAGCATTATACTTTTATATGATAACCTGAAGCAACCAGGCAGGTATAATTCATGCTATGGAGAATGTGTGGTCAACATTACAGGAGTTGTTGATCTTGCTGTTGGTTTTATCATACCCATTACTATCATCATAGTTCTATATGTGAGAGTATTTGTGGTGGCTGTGTCTCAGGCTCGAGCCATGAGGTCTCACATTGCAACTGTATCTCACAAGCATTCAAAGATTGTGCAAGTTAAGAAATCAGAGATAAAAGCAGCCAGGACACTTGGTGTTCTTGTGGTTGTGTTTCTGATGTGTTACTCTCCATATTACTGCGTCTCTCTCATAGGCCACGATATCTTGATCGGTTCTTCAACTGAGGTCTTTATGATTTTTCTGATGTATTTTAACTCCTGTCTAAATCCTGTCATCTATGCCCTTTTCTACCCATGGTTTAGAAAAACTATTAGACTTGTTGTCACATGTCAGATACTGCAGTCTGACTCCCACTTGGCTGTGATACTGTAAAGAGACACTGTGGAATGAGTGAAAACATCACTGTTGTTATGCTGTGTGTACATTTTAATGCATACATGTGTCTACATGAATGTATATTATAGACTAAAGGTTTTATGCTGTAACTCATTTCCTGAGAAAGTGTATGAACAACACACAGAGAACATAGAACAAGATTAGAGTTAGTTTGAAGATAATTTTTCCTTCCAATGTTTTAAAACAATTCTTAAATAAAATCCATCGTACTTGGTTGATGATCAGAGGAATCTTTCCTCATATTCAGTACTTTAACAAGTGTGATTTTTTCATATTTGTGTGATGATAATATGAATGCATCAGGTACTGATTTAACGTGACTGTTTGTGTTGTGTTGTATTTATTTTATTTTTGTTTATTTTGTTGTTTTAATTTAAGTGCTTTGTAAAGTGATTTTTTGGGATAAAGGGGCAGATTAAATAAGATTATTCTTCTTTCTGCTCCCTTTCATTCAGATTTGGGAATGTTGTGTTTATATTGTTTTTTCCTTTTTTTCAGTGAATTAAATAATAAATAAATATAAATAATCAACTACAGTAGAGAAAAAGCTCAAGGTTCAAAGCAATGCAATTATGTAGTGGGTGGTGCTGGAACAAGCCTTGTGACTCTTCATTACACTGTTCATGTCTCTGCAAAGCCCACAGCAGATCTCATCACAAGAGCATATGTATCAATTAAAATAGACTGAAAGCAACCAGTTAGGTTGTGTCTGTCAGGAGCCACTGTGGAATTCATCACTGTCATTACAGTTCTGTATATGAGAGTGTTTGTGTTGGATATATCTCGCTTAAGCCATGCAATCTTATTACTATTTTACTCCAATGTCTTTGTCGTATTCCCTATAGTCATATGAGAAGGTACATTACCTTTAATTATCAGTGCCTGTTGTTCTGAGATCGGTGGGGCAGAGCTGCCTGCTGCTCGGCGCACAAAATGGAGGTGAACGGTACAGCCCCCTCTCTCCCTCAAAACTAATCAAAACGCTCTAGTGGACAACTTGTAGCTTACACATTCACCACGCTATGAAATAATAATGTAATATTACGAGACAGTTGTTTTGAAGCCAAATGCACAGCCGGATACATTCCAGACACACAGTACTTGCTGGGCGGAGTGATTTCACGAGCAAGGAACACGCAAACAATCAGATACGTTTTAGAAGATTTATTGGACAATAATGAATTGGATGGATGGATGGATGGATGGATGGATGGATGGATGGATTATTGAGTGCGGTATGGGGAGATTTGGAGGTCCGTAGTGGCGCCCGGGCATCGATGAACCCCTAGTGTCCTAGAGGAGAGGAGACAGGGAGACAAGGTGAAAGAGGGTGGGAGGGAGGGTTGCGAATGCAGGAGCGAGAGACTGAGGAAAGGGTTAGCTCCGCTTATATAGTAGGCTAGAAGGCTGTGATTGGTGTGTTCCCGTTCCTGAAACTGCGCTTTAACAAGCTTCGATTCACGAGCAAGGAACACGCAACCAATCAGATACGTTTTAGAAGATTTATTGGACAATAATGAATTGGATGGATGGATGGATTATTGAATGCGGTGTGGGGAGATTTGGAGGTCCGTAGTGGCGCCCGGGCATCGATGAACCCCCAAAAACTCCATTTAATGAAGCAGTGCTTGTGCAGCTCTGAGATCGCTAAGGTCTGAACGAATGTAACGGTGGTAGGTTAGCGAGGTCCAGTGACCCATGACTTGGATTAGGTGTTCTGATATGCCATTGCGGGAAGCTGAAGTGGCAGCGCCTATGCGGAATGAATGTCCTGAGTAGTGAGTGGGAGATATGCTGGATTGTATAAGTATTTGGCGGAGGTGATGGTGGAACCAGAAACGGGTGACGACTTGGCCAGATTCGGAGAGGAAGAGAGGGTCGGAAAGCGACGTGCTGTTGGATTTCCTGTAGTTTAGATAGTTTGAGAGAGTACGGAACGGGTCCAGTGGGGATAGATTTTTGAAATAGAAGATTGGTGTAGGATGACCTGATTGATTAGTTTTTGATTTCTTGAGGTAGAATACCATGATGTCATTGGAGTATTGAGATAAGTCTGAGATGCAGGCATGGCAGGAAGGAATGAAGTTAGGTGAGGACGCGGTGAATTCTGAACATCTAAGGAAGCCAGAGAATGCTAGTGTGAATATTGCCTCGAGGGCAAGAGCGACGTGGGGAGTATTGTAACCGGAGCGAAGATTACTAATACAGATGAGAAGTAGGTCGGTGGTAAGTGGAAGGCGATGAGGGGTTTTTGCTGGTTCTTGTCGGAGAAGGCCTTTGAAAAGAGATGTTACTTGAGGATGGCTGAAGGCTGGGCTAGGGTAACCGGTGAGTAGTTTGGAGAAAAAGCTGATGCCACTGAGGTATGATTTGATTATGTGAGTTCTAATGTTTAGAACTGAATGAGCATGGTTAATAAAGCAGACCACGGTAGTTAGATCAAATGATGGAAATGAAATGTTATGTTTATCATGGAAGTTGTGGAAATGATTCCAAGCACTCCAGTATGATGACAAGGTTGAGGATGACTATAACTATTTATGATGTGAATTTGAGAATCAATGATCAGGGGTACTAGGGATGAGTTTACAGATTGAAGGTCAGTGCAGAATATGGAGGAACTGGAGTCGGGAGAGTGTCGGCGTGTGGAGCTAAGCTTCTGAATTTCTGAAACAGAAACCGAGAGAGAGTGTCAGCGATGGCGTTAGTTTTACTGGGAACGTGGGCTGCGTGAAGTATGTATTGGTGGGTGACGGAGTGCCAGGTGAGAAGACGCATGAATGGCATGATGGAAGGAGAGTTAGAGCGACCTTTGTTAATGATGTTGACTACTGCAAGGTTATCAGAGTATATAAGGATTGACTTGCGGGACCATTCGTGTCCCCAGAGAATTGCTGCAACTACTATGGGGTAGATTTCAAAGAGTGCAGAAGAAGCTACTTGGCATTGGTTTGCGAGTTCTGGGAGCCACTCTGCGGCGAACCATCTCCCATTGTAGAAACCCCCAAAACCGGCAGAAGGAGCTGCATCGGTGTACAGCTGGATGTCGAGGGAGTTGGTCAGGTGGTCTTCGTAAAAGAAGGAGACACCACTCCAGTTTGTGAGAAGGTGGAGCCACAAACGAAGCTCAGCACGGCAAGAATGGTTCAGGGAAATGGTGGAGAGAAGCGATGGGACGGAAGAAGCGATGGACAACAAGTGGGAGATGAATGCGCGACCTTGAGGAATGATGCGCAAAGCGAAGTTGAGGTGGCCGAGGAGGGAGAGTAGTTGACGCTTAATGTAAGAAGGGGCCTGGAGAAAGTTTGAGATGATGGGGCATATACGATTGAGCTTCTCGGTGGGAAGAGATGCTTGAAACAGGTTTGTATCGAGTGTGATTCCCAGGAAGTCAAGGGAGGTGGACGGGCCCTCAGTTTTTTCCTTTGACAGAGGAACGCCAAGGTCAGAAAACACTGAGGATAAAGTGGCCAGACCTGATGCGGGTGGTGAAGAGGGAGGGGTGATGAGGAGAAAATCATCCAGAAGATGGACGAGGAATGGGATGCAGTGGTTGTTGGACAGTATCCAGCAGAGGGCTTCGGACAAGGTGTCGAACAGCTTTGGACTGCTTTTGCAACCAAAAGTAAGTCGCACTGCAAAGTAATACCTACCTCGCCAGCAAATGCCAAAGAACCGCCAGAAGTCTGGGTGAATGGGGAGTACCTTGAAAGGGCTGACGATGTCAGCTTTTGAGAGCCATGATCCTTTGCCAGCAAGTTTGATGAGGGATATGATGTGGTTAATGGAGGCATAATGAAGGGAATAGTCCTCGCTAGGAATGAGACTGTTGACGCTGGGAACATGGCTACCGTGCGGTGCCGAGAGATCAATAATGATTCTCTTCTTTCCTGAATATTTTCTGGTGGCGATGCCGAGTAGGCTTATTCGGAAAGTAGGAAAAGGGGGTTGAGCAAAAGGGCCGATCATGAAGCCTTGTTCAACTTCAGCAGCAAGTAATTGGTCAATGGATTCAGGATTGTTAATGGCTGACTGTAGATTTTTGCAAGTAAAGGAGACAGACGGCTCCACTGCAATGCCAGGGTGGAAACCCTCCGTGAAGCCGGTGGTGAGGAACTCTACAAAAGTAGGATCGGGGTGGTTACGGAGCGGGGACCGAGCAGGAAGATGCTGGATGGGAAGGTGCACCGCACAAGGGACAAGGTTGGGCGAGACGGGCAGCGAAGATGCGACAATAAGTCTCTGTGTCAAGGGTGCCCCAGTAAGTGCTCTCGTTAAACTGGTTTAGGCGAGCTGCGGCTTCAGAAGCGAAATGAATGTGGTATTGGTAGAAGCCAGAACCACCAAAACGGAGCGCTAAGTTCAGGATGATGGACAAGTAGTCGTCCAGTTCCTGGCGGCGGGCAGGAAACTGGGAGCAAAGTACGTCCCTATAGAGTGAAAAAGCATAAGCAAATTCTGTGGGATTGAGAACCCTAGAACGAGAGGACGTCTGTTTTTTATAATGGGGGCACCTATCTGTGTCGTCGAGGTCTCTGGCGACGGGAGGTTGGTGGAGGGAAGGAAGGAGTAGAATAGCTAGATCAATGTAATTACCGTCTAGTATCTAGTAGCTTGCGGATGTTGGTGGGAACGGGAGAAGGGCGGGAAACAAAAGAAGTGGGGTGACGCGCTGCCGGATTAGCTGTGGATAAAGTGAAGTTAGCATTAACTATGGACGGTTGAGAAAGTGGTAGGGTGGAGCTGACTCGTAAGTCGGTGCCGGGGATGACGGGTGGTGGAAGATGCTGCAAATAGGAGTGAGCAGCCTGGGAACCTGGCAGCCCGGTGCCATTAGCTCCGGCCAAAGCGGATGGCCATTGTGCTGAGGAAAAGGCTACGGGGGGCACAGGCATCCCGGTGCCTGATACCCCGTAACGAGTGGGATTGTGGCCAGCAGATATTTCCAGCAACCCAGTGCCGTGTGAATCTGCTGCGTGCATGGGCTGAAATGATGATGCGGGGTGTGAATGTTGGGCTGGCAACCCAGTGCCATTAGCCTCAACCGGAATGAAAGGCTGAGGTGGGTACGAGGGAGGGGCTATGGGACCTGGTAACCCGGTACCAGGTGCCCCGAGAGAAATGGGATTAGGAGGAATAGAAGAAATAGCAGGCATCCCGGTGCCACGTGAAACTGCAGAGATAAGGTGAGGCTGGGAAAAAGAGGTTCCTGGAAAGGCAGGCAACCCGGTGCCAGAAGCTGTTGCAGAAAAAGACGGCTGGACAGAGTGAGAGGGAGGTACCGGGGGACCTGGCATCCAGGTGCCAGGCTCCCCTAGCCCAGCTGTTTGGGGAACATGGAGGAGATAATTGCAGGCAGCTGCATCATGCACCCCAGGAAACACAGACTGAGGGTTTGGCTGTGAATTAGGCCTGGAGGTAGCAGGTAATCTGTCACCATGCATGTGGAAAGAAGAGGTTAGAGGTGGACTTTTATTTTGGCAGGTGGAGGCCCTCTTCTGGTTGCGGTGGGCCGTCTGGGTACGGCTGGTTGCGGATTGCGTGGTGACGTCATGCGGAAGTGCGCCGGAGTGGACAGCGTGGCTAGGATAACAAACAGACATGAGTTTGTGGAAAAGTTTAGCCTTATTGTCAGAGCGTTGAAATTGTACTCGCCTGTCCTTCAGTGCCTTTTGGAGGGAGGCTACTGTCCAGTCTGAGATCCTGAAGGATAGTTGGCTGGTGGGTGATTTCGGCGGAGCGAGGTGGCGTTGTGGCCGGCTGCGAGTGGAGACGCCAGTGACCTGATGACTGCAGCCGGCTGTCATCCTCGCAGGTGATGGGGAAGAATGACCGCGGCGCCCGCTGGAAAAACCCCTCGAAGCAGGCCTACCTCGACCTCTTTTGGCTGGTGGGGGTGGTGTACCGGGAGGTGTGGAGGAGTCTTCAGAGGAGTTATAATTTTGCAGATCCAGGAGGGAGGAACCAGGTGGAATGTGGATCGTGGACGACACGGTGCGTGCTGAGGTCCCCTTCCTCCGCTGCTGAGCTCGGAGCACAGGAGAAGGGGTCTCGGACACAGAGATCGCTGGAGATGTCAGGGCTTTTTCGGATGGTCTTTGTGGTGATGGACCTCTGTGTTGAATGCCTCTGAAGATGTCGTCATCAGAAGGAGATAAGGATAAGAAATCCATGATCTCGGTAAGTTTTTTTTTTTTTTTCTCTCTCTGTAGTTGCTTCAATGATTCAAACGCACGAATGCAGGAGCGAGAGACTGAGGAAAGGGTTAGCTCCACTTATATAGTAGGCTAGAAGGCTGTGATTGGTGTGTGTTCCCGCTCCTGTAACTGCGCTTTAACAAGCTTCGATTCAAACAGCGTATGTTTAGTACAGTTACTCCCGTCATCAAAACAAGTTTGTTGAGAAGAAGCCAGAATATACAGAGGAAAAGTTACAGGTTTTGGAAGAACAGAGAGCAAGAAGAGAGGCTGAGGCTGCCGAGCAACCAGGGGCTGCGGGGAGACCCAGAGCAGGCATGGATTGGTGGTGTAAATGAGGAGCTTACTGGCCACTTTATTAGGTACACCTGTGCAATCTAATACAATCCAATACAACAGCTCTGCCACACATTCTACATTTACAAAGCTTTTACATTTTCATCTTTTGTCAGAAAGGTAATTATTCTACTTTATTATTGAGGTTGTAGTGGGGGGTGCTGGTGTACTGGATTGCAATATATTGAAAAGTGTTCCTAATATTTTGTCCCCCTCAATTAGACAAAAATAGGAGGCCACCCCAGTACACCACCACCACTCACTATGACCTCAATAATAAACAAAGTAGAATCACCACTTTCTAGACAATGTCAACAATAACCGAAAATTTATAAGCTTCGGGGAAAAAAAAAAAAAAAAAAAAAATCATGGTATAGTCGTTCTACTGGATTGCATTAGATTACACAGGTGTACCTAACAAAGTGGCCAGTGACTGTATGTTACATACATATGTTGATGGTGGGATGGGACGAGAGTACGCCTGTCACGAGTGTAATTTGGACCCAAAAGCTGTTCACTGGAAATCGGGAACAGTTGGTAATGACCTTTAATATCCTGGCAGCAAAACAGGAACTTGAGCAGATGAATAAACTCAGACAGTTCAATCTTCAGGCTAATAGCCCACACAGTCTCTGGGTCTCAGGCTCGAGGAAGGGATTAAGCCGAACCTGGCCACAGGGCCGGGCGGGGGGGCGTGAGTCCTTGGACCTGTACAGTTCAGTTCTTTAGCATCTAGGAGTAAACGTAAGGGGCTTACTGGAGACGAGGTAGCTGAGGCGTGGTGTCCAGAGCCGGAAGAGCCAGCTGATGATGCAGAGGTGCCGGTGAGGAGCGAGCATCAGAGGAGCCGGGGCCAGGCGGAGGAGTCGAAGTCAGCAGAAACAACAGACAAGCACGTGGTCGAGGACAGAAGGCAGGTAAGTTTACCAGGAGGCAGGCGAGGAGAGCAGGTCGGAGGCAGGCAGGGTTGGCAACAGGAGATCAGGTAGGTAATGAGTGCTGGAAAGTCTCGCATGGATGCAGTAGAACAGTCTGGCAAAGGTGAGAGTGCTGGAGAGGCTTATATGCAGGGCTGATTGGGAATGAGCTGCAGCTGAGCTTGCAGGTGAGTGTAGTTGGGCTGATTAGGTGGGAGCGGCTGGCAGGTAGAGTGGAGCAAAGGCAGGGAGAGTGGAAAATTACTGAGGCAGAGGGATAGGAGGGGAGACAGGGAGGATGAAACTGTGACAACACCTCAAAATAATCACCGGAACACGGGGAGAACATGCTAACTCCACACTCCTAAATCACCACAACTCCTGAGGCAACAACAACATAAAATGTTCCCTAGCAGTCTGTTTATTTCCAACAATGAGAACTAATGCCAGTCACTTCACTATATGCTCTGGGCAAGCACTTATCCATAACATAACCACAACAACATTTGCATTTTAGCCTTATTTACCATTCTTGGAATGTAGGCTAATGTTACTCAACATGGAGGTAACGTTACAGCAGAGAGATTGCTGAGCAAAATACACAACGATCACATGCCACGTCTGCCCTTTTAGTGATGCAAGAAAGTGTTGGAACCATTCCTGAGCTTCTGCGCTCCATGCTTTCACTGTAGTCCTCCGGTAAAAAATGATTGGAGCAAACAAACATTTTCCGGACCATTTCCACAGGCGTGTTGGGGTCAATGTCCAGCACAAATAGCCATTGTTTCATTGTCCAGCTGATGATACCACAAATGCAAGGCTACAAGCAATAACAACCGCACTGTGTCACTCCGCCCAGTGCTTTACTCAAGAAAGTAGTTCCAAGTATTTGCTTCATGTGTCATAATGTTACTTAATTATACATTATTATTATTTCATAGCGTGGGGAATGCGCAAGCCATGTGTTGTCCACTAGAGTGTTTTGGAGTCATTTGATGGTGTACTTGATTAGTTTTGAGGGAGAGAGGGGGCTGTACCGTTCACCTCCATTTCAGCAGGCAACTCTGCCCCACTGATCTAAAAAAAGCAGGCACTGACAATTAAAGGTAATGTACCTACTCATATGACTACAGGGATTACAGCAATAGGCGAATTTGCCAAAATGTCAAACTATCCTTTTAAAAATCGGAAATGAAAGCAGCCAGGCTCCTGGGGCCTAATTAATCAATGTGGCAAACGCACAGAAGGCGGTGCACGCCACTTTCTACACAAACTTTGGGATTTTTAAAAAACAAACTTGACAGGAAAATGTGCGGTCTTGCACGGAAGCTCTGACCCATGTGTATGCACAAAAACTGTAGACATGAGAAACTGCAACCCCCATGGTAGAAAGATGAAAAGGAAGAAATGTTGTGAATTTGACATCAGTGTGTAAAATGAAGACAGACACGACCGCTCACGTTTCATATATGAAGAGTGCACTTGCAAAAATGGATAAACATGAATAAAGGAACAAACATGTCTTTGACTGATAGTCCCTGGTGTGAACACATAAAAAAACACGAGTTAGGAGATTAAATACAAGCAGATAAATAAATGCAGTGCTGCCGGATCTCTGCGCTGTGTCAGGCCTGGCGTTACAGAGAAGCACCCACAGGAACCAAGCTGTGCCGGTGCTGTGTTGTAAAATGTGGGACACCTAAAAAACGTGCCCCTACCACTGGATGCCCTGACCTTGACCTCTATCCCTATAGGCATTTGAGCCAAATGTTGCTGCTGCGCGTCAGTGACTGGATGTGATGCATCATTTTTGAAAACAAGATGTATTTTAAGAAATCATTTGAGTCAAGAAAATCAGATTGTTTTCAACCATGGAATGTATCCCTTATTTAGAGCGTTTATTTCAGACAGTCACTGAAACGGCCTGATAGTCAGCTCGGTTTTCTGTCTAAATAAATCACCGCAAATAGCCTTAACACCCTATTATCTGACCATTTCTTCTTCATGACTTCTGACACAGTCTAAGGTAGAAGCATTTACAGCATCTTCCACCAGCTGCCACTCCGCTGCAGTTTTAGCCTTAGTAATGGCCATATTGAGTCCACCAAACAACATTGTCTTTCTGTTATTAACCTCCCAAAAAAGAACTTGAACTTCACATTGTGTGAAGTTTTGTTTGAACACTGCTTTTTATACCCACCCATCAACGGATTGATTGCATGTGAAAAGGAATTCCCTGAATTGTAACAGAGGGGCAATTTTGGCCAACAAACCAGGAGATAAATATTAATAATGATGAGTTTACACATTATTTATTTACACTTTTTCTAACACTGACACAGCGCTTTTTCATGCCGTACAACACATTTAACTCACAGCGATAAAAATAATTAAAATCCATAAAACCGGCTCATATAGGATGTAAGTGACCCACAATGTGCGGAGGTTGTCAGATGTGGGCGCTGTAACCTGTATCATAATACCTGGGCGATAGTGCCCAAAATGGCAGATTGACAGGAGGAAAAGAGGACGCTAGTTAAAGTTTGCACCCTTGGTGAGCAGAGCGAGGTGCGTTCATGATTTTAACTCTTGATAAATGTATTATTAAAATCATTAAATAATGTTTGTAAAGTGACCAATTTGTTTAGCTGCTATGTGGAGCATGTGTTTTATATTGTGTATTGATGCATGATGAACAGGATTTAATTGACTGTATTCGTCTTTTTAGTTTCACGGTGTAAATGGTGAGGATGGAGAATAAAAATCCACTGTTGCACCCGTAAAGGAGACTCTCTGCGTGTTTCATAAAGCCAAGGGCAGCTACATAGGATAACAGTGACCCTCTGCACTCATATCTGCCTGACTAAGGCATCTGAAACGGCAGCAGTGTACACTGGATTTGTCCAACTGTTCACATCATCGTTTCACAGACTAAAGTTCATCAGATTATCTAATAATTGAAGAATAAACCTGAGGAGTTCTTTTAAAATAAAGCTATCTGCTTGTATTTAATCTCCTAACTCGTGTTTTTTTATGTGTGCACACCAGGGACTATCAGTCAAAGACATGTTTGTTCCTTTATTCATGTTTATCCATTTTTGCAAGTGCACTCTTCATATATGAAACGTGAGCGGTCATGTCTGTCTTCATTTTACACACTGATGTCAAATTCACAACATTTCTTCCTTTTCATCTTTCTACCATGGGGGTCGCAGTTTCTCATGTCTACAGTTTTTGTGCAGACCGCACATTTTCCTGTCAAGTTTGTTTTTTAAAAATCCCAAAGTTTGTGTAGAAAGTGGCGTGCACCGCCTTCTGTGCGTATGCCACGTTAATTGATTAGGCCCCAGATCAAGATCAGGGCGAGTTGTTCAAGGAGAAAGTGATGAAATGCAGATGAAGAGTATGATGCAAGATTACCTCAATTCATCATCATCATCATCATCATCATCATCATCATCCATCAGGAGTAGAGATAAGTAAGCTATCTGACATTTGGTCAGAGCGCTGCCCAAGCTAAGCAGCTTCTGTCCTTTTCCTCTCTTTGATGATGCAGTTGGAAAGAGTTGAGCTCTGCTTTCCACAACTCCTCAACTCCTCCTGCAGGAAGCCAGAGCCTCCTAACTCTGACGTTGTGCTTTTTTACAGTCTACTGTCCTCCATCTCTCTGCTTGGAGCAGCTCTCAACCTGCTGGTCGTCTTCTCCATCTCACACTTCAGGCACATAACCCTTTACAGCATACGCTAAAATGTTGTTGCACTGTCTTTACATTTACATGAAGAAGTGGCTTCAGCTTTGCACATGACTTTTTGTACTACAACTAATGTACTATTTTGATGTATTGTGCGTTTTTCCATCTCTGCTTTTTTAACAAGTGCTATTGATAATATTGCTGACAATGCTCACAATGATAATATTCCACTGCAGGAAGCTCCACACCCCCACCAACATCCTCCTTCTCTCTCTGGCTGTCTCAGATTTCCTTGTGGGCTTTGTGGTTATGCCAGTTGAAATCCTCCTGACAGAGACCTGCTGGATCCTGGGCGATCTCATGTGTGCACTGTATTATCTGTTACCCATCATTACAACCGTTGCCTCTGTAGGAAACATGGTTCTCATATCTATTGACCGCTATGTGGCTATTTGTGACCCTCTGCATTACTCCACCAGAGTCACTCAGAAAGTTGTTACGATATGTGTTTTCCTCTGTTGGATTTGTTCTGTTTTTTACAGCATTATACTTTTATATGATAACCTGAAGCAACCAGGCAGGTATAATTCATGCTATGGAGAATGTGTGGTCAACATTACAGGAGTTGTTGATCTTGCTGTTGGTTTTATCATACCCATTACTATCATCATAGTTCTATATGTGAGAGTATTTGTGGTGGCTGTGTCTCAGGCTCGAGCCATGAGGTCTCACATTGCAACTGTATCTCACAAGCATTCAAAGATTGTGCAAGTTAAGAAATCAGAGATAAAAGCAGCCAGGACACTTGGTGTTCTTGTGGTTGTGTTTCTGATGTGTTACTCTCCATATTACTGCGTCTCTCTCATAGGCCACGATATCTTGATCGGTTCTTCAACTGAGGTCTTTATGATTTTTCTGATGTATTTTAACTCCTGTCTAAATCCTGTCATCTATGCCCTTTTCTACCCATGGTTTAGAAAAACTATTAGACTTGTTGTCACATGTCAGATACTGCAGTCTGACTCCCACTTGGCTGTGATACTGTAAAGAGACACTGTGGAATGAGTGAAAACATCACTGTTGTTATGCTGTGTGTACATTTTAATGCATACATGTGTCTACATGAATGTATATTATAGACTAAAGGTTTTATGCTGTAACTCATTTCCTGAGAAAGTGTATGAACAACACACAGAGAACATAATCCTTCAAAAGATTAGAGTTAGTTTGAAGATAATTTTTTCCTTCCAATGTTTTAAAACAATTCTTAAATAAAATCCATCGTACTTGGTTGATGATCAGAGGAACCTTTCCTCATATTCAGTACTTTAACAAGTGTATGATTTTTTCATATTTGTGTGATGATGATGATGATGATAAATATGAATGCATCAGGTATTGATTTAATTGCACTGTAAATGCAAACAATGTCCTGACTAAAGATGAAATAGTGCATTTAACTTAATTTATACTAGTTTTTTTTTTCTGTACTTCTTAACCGATTACTTGTTTCATTTAATTATGTGTACTTGTTTTTTCTGAGTGTGTAGCATGGTTTGTATTGTGGGACTCAAGTTACCGACCTGTGCGCCCCTGTGCGCATGTCCATTTCCGGTTTGCAGCGTAGCGCCAGAGCTCCATCCATGCATGCTCCACTGGAACCAAACGCGAGGCAGCTCATGTAAGCGGTGCGCCAGTGCTTTGAAGAAGAGTGGCTCTAACGTTGATATCAGTAAGTGTAAAGCTTCTGTTCGTAATCTTGTCAGTATACGTAATTTAATTTTTGGTCCGACATGTTAGCCTGTGTGCGCGCGTGCGTGTTCAGAGAGCAGACGTTAAAAAGTTAGCAGCAGCTCAACATGAGTGAACCGGAATAAAAGTTCTTTGGCTCAGTCTAAGCGGTCTGGAGCTAACCCCAGTGTAGTTGTTAATCTGTAACATGTCTCCCCCTGTTCCTGCACCAGCCCCGCCGTCATAGATAGCCGTTAGCTGTTAGCTGCCAGAGTAGCGCGCTGCTAACTTACATTAGCTGTTTTGAAGTTAGCAGTAACTTAACAGACTGTGGAGGGAGGCAGCACCTGCTGTCTCCGTGCTTCATTTCAAGCCAGCAGAAAGTTACAGTGCATTCACACCAGGGCCGGCAGCCATTCATTTTCAATGTACGCTTGCTACGAAGGGCGTCTGGAGCATCGGTGACAACGAGCAGCGCAATGCCAGCGACCGGAGCGTCAAGTAAAAGTTGAGAGAAGCTCAACTTTATGCAAATGAGCAGCGACGCCGCCGGAGCAGCAGCGAGCAGCAGCCAATTGCAGACCGTTAATATTCTAGGCGGGACAGTGAAAGAAAAAGAAAGAGAAGACGAAAATGGAGGAGAAGTTGATTGTGGCGGTCTCCGGTTTCTCGGAGCTATATGATGTGTCTCTGTTTATTTACAGAGACATCCAGAAGAAGTCAGATGCCTGGAAAATGTTATCTTAAATTGTGGTTTGTCTGGTAAGTAATATAGGCTCGTGTTGAAATGCAAAGCATATAAAATGTAAGCTGGGTGAACAGGTGGGTTAACTAGAATGCACACAACACATCTGCAGTGCAGCTTGAAAGCCCCGCCCCTTGGCAGCTTTCTGCAAGCCCTGCCAGAGCTGCCAGGCACTGCGATGCCAGCGACCTGAGCGACCGCTGGCGCTCATGACGCTTTTGGTGTGAATGCACAGTTACAGTGAATGAAACGTTTTTCTTCCTCTAAGCGAACCTTATTGCAAGCTTAAAACTGTTAGTCCAACACTGTAAGATATGATTGCCATGGTAACTTCCTTGTAATTGAATTATGTACAAAAAATATGTTTTATTTTATCTTAAATTGGTGTAAGGACAGGTTGTACTGAGTTCCATTATTATGTTAAAGCACTACTTGAAAAAATGAGTATAACACAAAGATAATTCATTTCATACTTGTGAGGCAAGTATGTGCGGATAATTGGTATGTAAGCGAGTTAGACTTAAAAACTCAAGCAGGTTAATAACGAACATTGCCGTGATTATAAAAGCAACCGATCTTCTACAGCTGATGTGAAGAAAATGATGGACACACAACGCAACACAAAGAAATTGTGGAAAAACAGCCTCCAGTCAAAAGGACGATGGAACGCTGGCCTGCACTGTTCACAGAAAGTCACGTATGGCCCACTTATGCTGCAGCATACTGAACCACACAACAAGTAATCATTATTTTCATTTTAGAATACTCTGTTGTTTTATTAGATTAATTTAATGATTAATTGATTAATCATTTAGTCTGTAGAGTGTCCAAAGTTATGGCAAATGATCATGGGAAGTTAGCATAGCCTGAAGTACATTTAAAACATTACTAAATAGACCAGTCTTTGAATTCATGACGTTGTGAGGTGGTTTAAATTATCTGATTTATAAGTTCCATTCACATTCGTGAACATTTTAAACCTAATATCTTCACCATGTTACACCATATGCACCTACCTACAAGAGGATTTGATCAAAACTCAATCTTAACTTTTGGAGAAAATAGTGTTACAATATGAGGCTTCCACATACTGCCATTCTCCACGTCTGCAGTTTTGTCGTTGCAGTTTGGTTGTAGACCTAACACATCATCAATTTCAGCAATCTGGTCATTACTTTTTGAGAAATGTAGGCTACTGTATAACAGTCAAATAGTGCTGCACGATTAATGTAATCGCAATCGTGATGTCAGGCTGTGCGATTACATAACCGCATAAAAGGCTGCGATTTGCGATTTAATGTAAACAAATGTTAAGGTGCGTGCCTGTGAACGTGACTGCCTCTCCTGTAGTGTGTGAAGTTTGTTGACATCACGTCCACAAGCTATCCTGGTGTGTGCAGCACGTATGGTCATGTGACTATCTGGCGTGCAGCAGTGACCAATACAGACGCTGAAGAAGAGCATGAACACGACAATGAACAGGCTGAGTTGGTGGCAAATAAACACGTCTGTTACATGGCGATACTTTGGATTCAGGTACAGCGACGTTGAACAGAAAGACGAGCTGTCTAAAACTTTAAAAGTTAAAGTCACCCGTCCCGCGGCAACACGACCAATCTATGTCAACACTTGAGATAGCACAGAGGAAAGTAGGAAGAGAAAGCCGAGCCGTGTGATGTTAAAGACAAAGAGACAACTGAAAGACGCCAGAGCCTCATAATCATGGACTCCATAACAAACTATATAATAACAAATTAAAAATTGAGCAACTTTGCTCGGGTTCGGCCCACTTGACACGCTGCTGTGTTGTGCTATGGCGTGCTGGAATTTGTCATTTACGTGACAACGCCTAAACGCAACACAGGTTGTGTGCTATATATATATATACAGTACAGGCCAAAAGTTTGGACACACCTTCTCATTCAATGCGTTTTCTTTATTTTCATGACTATTTACATTGTAGATTCTCACTGAAGGCATCAAAACTATGAATGAACACATGTGGAGTTATGTACTTAACAAAAAAAGGTGAAATAACTGAAAACATGTTTTATATTCTAGTTTCTTCAAAATAGCCACCCTTTGCTCTGATTACTGCTTTGCACACTCTTGGCATTCTCTCCATGAGCTTCAAGAGGTAGTCACCTGAAATGGTTTCCACTTCACAGGTGTGCCTTATCAGGGTTAATTAGTGGAATTTCTTGCTTTATCAATGGGGTTGGGACCATCAGTTGTGTTGTGCAGAAGTCAGGTTAATACACAGCCGACAGCCCTATTGGACAACTGTTAAAATTCATATTATGGCAAGAACCAATCAGCTAACTAAAGAAAAACCAGTGGCCATCATTACTTTAAGAAATGAAGGTCAGTCAGTCCGGAAAATTGCAAAAACTTTAAATGTGTCCCCAAGTGGAGTCGCAAAAACCATCAAGCGCTACAACCAAACTGGCACACATGAGGACCGACCCAGGAAAGGAAGACCAAGAGTCACCTCTGCTTCTGAGGATAAGTTCATCCGAGTCACCAGCCTCAGAAATGGCAAGTTAACAGCAGCTCAGATCAGAGACCAGATGAATGCCACACAGAGTTCTAGCAGCAGACCCATCTCTAGAACAACTGTTAAGAGGAGACTGCGCCAATCAGGCCTTCATGGTCAAATAGCTGCTAGGAAACCACTGCTAAGGAGAGGCAACAAGCAGAAGAGATTTGTTTGGGCCAAGAAACACAAGGAATGGACATTAGACCAGTGGAAATCTGTGCTTTGGTCTGATGAGTCCAAATTTGAGATCTTTGGTTCCAACCGCCGTGTCTTTGTGAGACGCAGAAAAGGTGAACGGATGGATTCCACATGCCTGGTTCCCACTGTGAAGCATGGAGGAGGAGGTGTGATGGTGTGGGGGTGTTTTGCTGGTGACACTGTTGGGGATTTATTCAAAATTGAAGGCACACTGAACCAGCATGGCTACCACAGCATCCTGCAGCGACATGCCATCCCATCCGGTTTGCGTTTAGTTGGACGATCATTTATTTTTCAACAGGACAATGACCCCAAACACACCTCCAGGCTGTGTAAGGGCTATTTGACCAAGAAGGAGAGTGATGGAGTGCTGCGGCAGATGACCTGGCCTCCACAGTCACCGGACCTGAACCCAATCCAGATGGTTTGGGGTGAGCTGGACCGCAGAGTGAAGGCAAAGGGGCCAACAAGTGCTAAACACCTCTGGGAACTCCTTCAAGACTGTTGGAAAACCATTTCAGGTGACTACCTCTTGAAGCTCATGGAGAGAATGCCAAGAGTGTGCAAAGCAGTAATCAGAGCAAAGGGTGGCTATTTTGAAGAAACTAGAATATAAAACATGTTTTCAGTTATTTCACCTTTTTTTGTTAAGTACATAACTCCACATGTGTTCATTCATAGTTTTGATGCCTTCAGAGAGAATCTACAATGTAAATAGTCATGAAAATAAAGAAAACGCATTGAATGAGAAGGTGTGTCCAAACTTTTGGCCTGTACTGTATATATACACATACATATATACATACATACACATATATATATATATATATATATATATATACACACACACACAAGGGTGAAGCAGCGGCTGCACGAACGCGAATCTCTGAGGACTGGTAGTGCTCCTGTGGTTGCTGTGACTCCATGCCCACAGAGGAAGAATGTCTGTGTTGCAACGAGTGGGACCTGCTGCCCAGTATTCATGGTCTCGATGTGTCCTGGGATGATACAGAAACTACCAAACGCTGTGTAACTATGCTCCCCCCTCTGATCAACAGGGCAGTGCTGGATACCTTTTTTCATGTGCCCAAAATAAATTGGAGGAGGCGGCCAAAACCACAGGGATCAAATGGTCAACTATCCATCGAGTAAGTATAACTAATATGTCTTTATGCATGTAATACTGATACCTAGAATTGTCGGGAACTGCCCATTGGTTCGACAGCCCTTTGGTTCGACATCCCATTGTTCTGACCATATTAAACTCATTGTTCCGAAATCCGTTCCGAAATCATCATGATGCCCTGTGGTTAAGGTCTGGTTAGGTTTAGGCACAAAAACCACTTGGTTAGGGTCAGGAGAAGATCATGGTGTGGGTTAAAATGAAAAAGAAAGTGACAAACACATAAGCCGTGAGCCTGCTCCGCCTCAAGCTGGTTGCGGCGCACCATACGCCCGCCGCGAGCCGTTCAGCACCGCGGACAGTCGGACTAATGGGATGTCGAACCAATGGGCTGTCGGACCAATGACATGGACCCGAATTGTCTCCGAGACGCACATTTACTGTTGCATACTTTGCCCTCGTATATATCGTACCCTGTTTTCTTCCGGCAACAAGCAAAGCTCTCGCGAGATGACGTCACGGCCGGCAGGAGGTGAAGGGTCAGGGAAACGCTTAGTATGCTATTTACAGAGATAGCACTGCCAATCTGAACCGGTCAGTGGCGAAAAAAAGCACTTTTAATGCGCAAACTTATACGGGACGCATTTGCCCCCATATCTACCTCGCGGCTGCTGGCTCCCTCAATACTGAACCAATTTTAGAACGAGTTGTACCTATGAATCATACGCACACATACAGATGGGGAAATAGGGCCCAGGTTGAAAAATACCAAAGTTGTCTTTTAACTTTCGTCCTTGTCCCAACACGTTTCCCCCTGATGCCCCCAGGTGCCTTTAAACTATGACGGCAACCAACTGCATATCACGCTGACGTTAAAGGACACCTTTTTTCGTTGGTTTCTGACGCTGCAAGTCACTGCCCAATCACCAGATTTTGATGACATCAGAGTGAGACCGGGCTTTTCAGAGGCATTTCATACATTATGACCTGACGCTACCCTTCTGTGTATCATACTGCCGCAACAGGTGCCGTATGGCTGACCAGCAGATATCATAACACCGCTAAAGGTTACAACCGGCTGCGTTACACACTGACGCTGCCCAGCCGGGTATCATACCCCTGCAAAAGTTGGATTTTGGTGCTAAAATCAGTGACAAAGTGGCAGTTTTTGATGACTTTAAGAATTAACTGCTGACGATGTTGAGATAGAGACAAAGAGAAGACAAAAAAGGAGAATAGGCATACAATATGAAAAAAAAAGGTTTGGTGTAAAGGTTGAGGGAGGAGGGAGAGAAACCATAAGAAGTAGTGTAGAGGAGGCAAGGGGAGGAGAGTTATAAAAGAGCTGCGCGACAGAGTTCTGTCCAGAAAGCTGCTGCAGTCCAGCAGCTCCTCCTCTCTGATGATGGAGACGCTGGAGGGAGCTGAACTCTGCTTTCCTCTGCTGAACTCCTCCTGCAAGAAGCCTACAAAACCACACATGGAGGCCATGCTGATTTATGTTCTGCTTTCATCCATTTCTGTGATCACTGTGGCTCTTAACCTGCTGGTCATCATCTCCATCTCCCACTTCAGGCAGATATAATAATCTAAAATGTTATAATGTGTATAAATAACTGAGACGACATTGTTTTGATCTGCTTTCTAAAAGTTATCACAAACACAAGTTATATTGTAGCTGTTGGACAGTGATTTACAGTTCTTGATAACATTTCCTGCTTGCATTTAGACACATTGTTGCATTACTCAATTTAAAGTTGCTGTAGTGAAGAAACCCTTATGTCATTTTTTGATATGAATTTATGACTACCATGTGAAGTGATAATATTCTCCCTTTCCAGGCAGCTCCACACTCCCACCAACCTCCTCCTCCTCTCTCTGGCTGTCTCAGACCTCCTCATGGGTCTCCTGCTGATGCCGGTTGAAATCATCTACATAGAGGCCTGCTGGTTTCTTGGTGACATCCTGTGCACTCTCTATTATGTGGTAGACTACATTATTGCCTCTGCTTCTGTAGCCAATATGGTGCTCATATCAGTTGACCGCTATATAGCTATTTGTGACCCTCTGCATTACCCCACCAAAGTCACCAAGAGAAGAGCAGAAGTTTGTGTCTGTTTGTGTTGGTTTTGTTCAGTTTTATATGGGTTTTTCCTTCTACATGACCACCTGGTGCAGCCAGGCAGGTCTAATTCCTGCCTTGGAGAGTGTGTGGTTGTCATCAGTAACATGGCGGGTGTTGTTGACCTTGTTCTGACTTTTATTTTACCAATTTTAGTCATCGTAGTTCTGTACACCAGAGTGTTCGTGGTGGCGGTGTCACAGGCTCGAGCCATGCGCTCTCATATTGCAGCTGTAGCAGCTCAGCGATCAGGGACTGTAACTGCAAAGAAAACAGAGATGAAAGCAGCCAGAACTCTTGGCATTGTTGTTGTTGTGTTTCTGTTCTGTTTCTGTCCCTACTATTACCCGACTCTGGCAGGTGAAGACACCTCAGTTGATGCTTCCTCTGCAGCCTTTGAGATCTGGCTGGCCCATTTTAACTCCTGTTTGAACCCTGTCATTTATGCCTTTTTCTACACCTGGTTCAGAAAATCTATTAAACTAATCCTGACACTTCAGATACTGAAGCCTGGCTCCTGCGATGCTAAAATCTTGTAGAGACATGCAGGGGTGTTTGGACTTTGTCTTTTAACTGAGATGTTCCTTATGACTGGGGAAATTTGATAGTTTGTTTTGTCCTTGAGCAGAAACATACACCATACAACAGAACACCTGTTCTTTTCCTCATAATGTAATCGTGAATAACCTTGTTATCTATTAAACATTCTGCTCTCAGTTTTCATCCCTGACGTATGAATGTATATACACACTGACACTGATGTGAAACCTTGTGACTTGTGGTTCATATGTTTTGGTAATAATCACTGAAACATTAACATAATCACAGATTCATTGAAACAGATCTTCAATGTAAAATCAAAAAGGATAATATTTGTATATCAGATGTATGACTAAGTGTAACAGCTGAAGATACTGTAAGAGTGTTCATAAAATATAAAATCAATTTTAAATACAAGAACTAAGACTGGGCGAGTGATTACACTGTCTCCAGATTACCTGTTTTTCAGTAAATGTCATTGCATGTGTGTTTTTTTTCTCACAGTTCCAGTTGATGCCTTTCTTTGAAAATCTGGACTAGTACAGCAAAAAAAAGAGGCCATGCATGCAACAGCATGTGTTTTTCATGTTCAGTGTATATGGTATTTCCATGATTAGCTCAAGGCAGACAGACATCAACTAAAACTTTTTCAATATCTGATTACTTTTATATGTTCGGTGTACAAATAGTACATTTTCATATGTATTTTCTGTTCAAAAACCAAAGCTTTTGTTTCATATTCTTCTGTCCAAATCATATTATTCAACAGAGCAGGAGCATATTTTTCAAATAATAAAAATATGTATAAAATGATATATGGTCAGGCCTGGAATTTTGTCATTTTAGGGGCAAGGCCACTTGGCCTTTCGTGTTGTCAATTTTTTGAGGGCACAAAGGCCAAAAGCTGCCCTGCAGCAAGGCCATAAAATAAAACAATGATTTTAAGTCCACATCCATAATGAATTTAAGGACTAACGATGTATAACTATCTGTGAAATGAATAAATAAAACAAGCTCAAGTAATAATAATGAGTATAATGAGTAATAATGTGATTATCATGTGATCACTAATAAACCCAATGTGTTTTAAATATAGAACAACCAGGTTAATGTATTTATAAGCAAACAATCTTAAATATAAGGCCTAAATATTTTTTGAGTGTACATGATAAACTGATTCACTGAACAAGACTGGCTTACAATTATTTTTGATGTTTTGTTAGATAGCTAACAAACAAACTGCAAACTGCTGTTCAATTACCATTTCAACTGGGCCACATTTCAAAACCAGATCATGTTGACAGGCCACATTGTTAGCAGCGAGCAACTGATCCACTTTTTTTTTTTGCATACATACAGTACAGGCCAAAAGTTTGGACACACCTTCTCATTCAATGCGTTTTCTTTATTTTCATGACTATTTACATTGTAGATTCTCACTGAAGGCATCAAAACTATGAATGAACACATGTGGAGTTATGTACTTAACAAAAAAAGGTGAAATAACTGAAAACATGTTTTATATTCTAGTTTCTTCAAAATAGCCACCCTTTGCTCTGATTACTGCTTTGCACACTCTTGGCATTCTCTCCATGAGCTTCAAGAGGTAGTCACCTGAAATGGTTTTCCAACAGTCTTGAAGGAGTTCCCAGAGGTGTTTAGCACTTGTTGGCCCCTTTGCCTTCACTCTGCGGTCCAGCTCACCCCAAACCATCTGGATTGGGTTCAGGTCCGGTGACTGTGGAGGCCAGGTCATCTGCCGCAGCACTCCATCACTCTCCTTCTTGGTCAAATAGCCCTTACACAGCCTGGAGGTGTGTTTGGGGTCATTGTCCTGTTGAAAAATAAATGATCGTCCAACTAAACGCAAACCGGATGGGATGGCATGTCGCTGCAGGATGCTGTGGTAGCCATGCTGGTTCAGTGTGCCTTCAATTTTGAATAAATCCCCAACAGTGTCACCAGCAAAACACCCCCACACCATCACACCTCCTCCTCCATGCTTCACAGTGGGAACCAGGCATGTGGAATCCATCCGTTCACCTTTTCTGCGTCTCACAAAGACACGGCGGTTGGAACCAAAGATCTCAAATTTGGACTCATCAGACCAAAGCACAGATTTCCACTGGTCTAATGTCCATTCCTTGTGTTTCTTGGCCCAAACAAATCTCTTCTGCTTGTTGCCTCTCCTTAGCAGTGGTTTCCTAGCAGCTATTTGACCATGAAGGCCTGATTGGCGCAGTCTCCTCTTAACAGTTGTTCTAGAGATGGGTCTGCTGCTAGAACTCTGTGTGGCATTCATCTGGTCTCTGATCTGAGCTGCTGTTAACTTGCCATTTCTGAGGCTGGTGACTCGGATGAACTTATCCTCAGAAGCAGAGGTGACTCTTGGTCTTCCTTTCCTGGGTCGGTCCTCATGTGTGCCCGTTTCGTTGTAGCGCTTGATGGTTTTTGCGACTCCACTTGGGGACACATTTAAAGTTTTTGCAATTTTCCAGACTGACTGACCTTCATTTCTTAAAGTAATGATGGCCACTGGTTTTTCTTTAGTTAGCTGATTGGTTCTTGCCATAATATGAATTTTAACAGTTGTCCAATAGGGCTGTCGGCTGTGTATTAACCTGACTTCTGCACAACACAACTGATGGTCCCAACCCCATTGATAAAGCAAGAAATTCCACTAATTAACCCTGATAAGGCACACCTGTGAAGTGGAAACCATTTCAGGTGACTACCTCTTGAAGCTCATGGAGAGAATGCCAAGAGTGTGCAAAGCAGTAATCAGAGCAAAGGGTGGCTATTTTGAAGAAACTAGAATATAAAACATGTTTTCAGTTATTTCACCTTTTTTTGTTAAGTACAGTACAGGCCAAAAGTTTGGACACACCTTCTCATTCAATGCGTTTTCTTTATTTTCATGACTATTTACATTGTAGATTCTCACTGAAGGCATCAAAACTATGAATGAACACATGTGGAGTTATGTACTTAACAAAAAAAGGTGAAATAACTGAAAACATGTTTTATATTCTAGTTTCTTCAAAATAGCCACCCTTTGCTCTGATTACTGCTTTGCACACTCTTGGCATTCTCTCCATGAGCTTCAAGAGGTAGTCACCTGAAATGGTTTTCCAACAGTCTTGAAGGAGTTCCCAGAGGTGTTTAGCACTTGTTGGCCCCTTTGCCTTCACTCTGCGGTCCAGCTCACCCCAAACCATCTCGATTGGGTTCAGGTCCGGTGACTGTGGAGGCCAGGTCATCTGCCGCAGCACTCCATCACTCTCCTTCTTGGTCAAATAGCCCTTACACAGCCTGGAGGTGTGTTTGGGGTCATTGTCCTGTTGAAAAATAAATGATCGTCCAACTAAACGCAAACCGGATGGGATGGCATGTCGCTGCAGGATGCTGTGGTAGCCATGCTGGTTCAGTGTTCCTTCAATTTTGAATAAATCCCCAACAGTGTCACCAGCAAAACACCCCCACACCATCACACCTCCTCCTCCATGCTTCACAGTGGAAACCAGGCATGTGGAATCCATCCGTTCACCTTTTCTGCGTCTCACAAAGACACAGCGGTTGGAACCAAAGAGCTCAAATTTGGACTCATCAGACCAAAGCACAGATTTCCACTGGTCTAATGTCCATTCCTTGTGTTTCTTGGCCCAAACAAATCTCTTCTGCTTGTTGCCTCTCCTTAGCAGTGGTTTCCTAGCAGCTATTTGACCATGAAGGCCTGATTGGCGCAGTCTCCTCTTAACAGTTGTTCTAGAGATGGGTCTGCTGCTAGAACTCTGTGTGGCATTCATCTGGTCTCTGATCTGAGCTGCTGTTAACTTGCCATTTCTGAGGCTGGTGACTCGGATGAACTTATCCTCAGAAGCAGAGGTGACTCTTGGTCTTCCTTTCCTGGGTCGGTCCTCATGTGTGCCCGTTTCGTTGTAGCGCTTGATGGTTTTTGCGACTCCACTTGGGGACACATTTAAAGTTTTTGCAATTTTCCAGACTGACTGACCTTCATTTCTTAAAGTAATGATGGCCACTGGTTTTTCTTTAGTTAGCTGATTGGTTCTTGCCATAATATGAATTTTAACAGTTGTCCAATAGGGCTGTCGGCTGTGTATTAACCTGACTTCTGCACAACACAACTGATGGTCCCAACCCCATTGATAAAGCAAGAAATTCCACTAATTAACCCTGATAAGGCACACCTGTGAAGTGGAAACCATTTCAGGTGACTACCTCTTGAAGCTCATGGAGAGAATGCCAAGAGTGTGCAAAGCAGTAATCAGAGCAAAGGGTGGCTATTTTGAAGAAACTAGAATATAAAACATGTTTTCAGTTATTTCACCTTTTTTGTTAAGTACATAACTCCACATGTGTTCATTCATAGTTTTGATGCCTTCAGTGAGAATCTACAATGTAAATAGTCATGAAAATAAAGAAAACGCATTGAATGAGAAGGTGTGTCCAAACTTTTGGCCTGTACTGTACATAACTCCACATGTGTTCATTCATAGTTTTGATGCCTTCAGTGAGAATCTACAATGTAAATAGTCATGAAAATAAAGAAAACGCATTGAATGAGAAGGTGTGTCCAAACTTTTGGCCTGTACTGTATATATATTTCTATATACAGGCATGGCCCTCCTCAACATGATGCATAAACAGAATAAAAAGAGCTATCACAAGCATAATAAGTGACATTAACAGTATCTAACAACACACACTATCTCTCTACCAGCATCTCCCTCTCTCCTCTCCTCCACACACACACACACACACACACACACACACACACACCTCACCTCCTGATGCTTTCCTTATAGGTCAGTTACACAGGATATGGTTTTATACAGGCCATGGCAGCAACAGTCATGTTTACAAGAACAGAGTCACTATTTAAAACCCAATAATATCTCACTGGAATATAAATATTCCTCCTGACATTACAATACTGAGTGAAGAAAATCACGTTATCTCAGCATGTCCTCTACTGAGGACACTCACTGTCTGCAGGTCGGCTGCCTCAGTTACATGTTCAGATAAAGTGTTAGCCTACACACAGACAGCTTTCATTTTAGTTTGTCTTTAACACGTTGCTGTTAGCACCGCAAGCGCGATGTGCTTATGTCGACTACGATCATAAATCATAATAGCGGTGAATGAGAGACTGTGGACAGAGCCGAATGAAATATGGCTGTCTGCATGCTGATCACATGTATTGATAAAGTATTGGCTTGGCTGGCAGAGGTTTTATCGCACTTACTCACAGTAACAAGTGTAGCTGTCGTCAACTAGAGTCATGTTGAAGTTATATTCCCTTCATCTGCACCGCGGCCCCACCGCTGCAGAATGATGATACATGAAAGTGAAACTTTCATAAAAAGGTAACGCTGGTAATGGTCGGAGCTTACTGTTATTACGGTGTTGATTAAACTTGCCTTGGGTTGTACCGGGTCTCAGTACCGATCCCTGCCCAGGCATTTGACACCAGTCTATCACCGGCCAACCAGGAGACTTCATCAAACTGTCGTTACAGCCCGTCCAAGCGGTTCATGCCAGGCTCGAACAAACCCCCCACTGGTGATGTACGCATCGTCTCATTTGATGTTTCTCAATAAGACTCCAGAATGTCATCGCATTTTTTTTCTCAATAGACACAGGTGTCAAAGCCGTGTTGACAGGAAAGAGGCAGAGGAGAAAACCACAAAATCACCTGGGGCAGTGCGGGTGGGGCATCAAGGCCACTGTGGCCTTAGGGCAGATATTTTTTTCAAGGGCACAGGGCCAAATGAGGAGGGCACGAGAGCCATGGCCCTCGTGGCCCTTGTGAAATTCCTGCCCTGTATATGGTTATGTTTTATTCACTATATTGACACACGTGTTTCGCCTACTTAATAATCAGAACACAGTAAGTGAAGAAGCAAGTTGCCAGTAGTCTGTTGTTTGGAATTTGTTTTTAATTTGGTTCGATCCCAGGAGGGAGCCATTCTGTGAGGAGTCTACATGTTCTCCCTGTGTCAGCGTGGGTTTCCTCCAGGTGCTCCAGCTTCCTCCCACAGTCCAAAGACATGCAGGTTAATTGGTGACTCTAAATTGTCTGTAGGTGTGAATGTGAGTGTGAATGGTTGTCTGTCTCTATGTGTCAGCCCTGTGATAGTTATTAATTAATTATTTATGAATTGAGGATGGATTTTCTGGGAAATTGCACAAGTAGAGAAGGACAAAAGGTACAAACATTAACCAAACAATGTCTGGTTAGAAATGAAGGACAGACACAAACACTGAAAGCAAATTCACAAATGGATTGTGCAGCTTTTGCTGCCGCTAAATTTGAATAAATGAGACTAATACTGTGCAATCTGAAAGCAAGCGTTGAACTGTTAACCCATTCTCCTTCCCGTTTCGTCAGATACCAGCCGCATGTGACGCCCGTCAGCGTGCAATATCAATGTGAAAGGGCACCTTAGCATCTTAATTGAGGTTTTAAATTATTCAAGAACAAATCCACAGCAATAGTTGACGCTGAAAGCAGCTGACAGGTTAGAGTTCCCAACTGGTGGGTCATGGTCCAAAAGTGGGTCATGGGTCCATTCTGAATGGACTGCAAGTGACTCGCAAATGTGTTGTTTGGAAAAAAAATACAATAAAAACACTTAATTTTTAAGTGAAGTGAATTTCTGACACAAAGCATTTATTTTGAAGTACTATTTTCTGCTGTAGAGTGAGTGACAAATGGACAGCTTCTTAACAGAGACAGCAAACTAGCCCAAAGATGTAGCCAAATGCAAGTATGATGCTGAATGTATTAAAGCAACACATTCTGACTCTGACCTCGTCACATGTCCACGTACCATCATGGACTTTCAGCGTCCACGTATGACGTCCAAGGTACCCTGGGTGTGTTGGTTGTTGACATTCTGGGACGCCGTGTCAACTTCAGCCTGTTACATGCATTGTCTGTTTTCAAAATACA
Source organism: Epinephelus lanceolatus (assembly GCF_041903045.1). Taxonomy (NCBI): domain Eukaryota; kingdom Metazoa; phylum Chordata; class Actinopteri; order Perciformes; family Serranidae; genus Epinephelus; species Epinephelus lanceolatus. Next base: position 43,551,002 of record NC_135747.1, read on the forward strand.
CTTCTGTTTTCACAGGAAATGTACAGTTTGCATACAGTCTCTTTCAAAATAAAAGCACTACGTCGGTACAAAACTGCAAATTGACCATTTTCTTTTCTTTAACAACAAAAATATGTGGCTGGGTTTAGGAAAAATGAACAGGATTAGGCTTTAGAATCTTACTGGACACGAAAGCCGCTTTCTCAGGTGAAAGTGGGTGCTTGTTGGACCCAAGCACCACCCCTCACTGCCCACCCTCGTCAGACTTTCCCTACCTTAACTTTTGTCCCGCCGCGTTTCCCCCTGATGCCGTCGGGTGCAGTTAAACTATAATGGCAACCAGCCGCGTATCATGCCAACATTAAGGATGCCTTTTTTTATTAGTTTCTGACACCACAAGTCACTGCCAAAGCGCTGGATATGAACAACTTCGGCATGAGACCTGGCTCCTTTAATGTACCCTCACTTGTAGCCATGCTGTAGAGGCTTCCTGCTACCACAGTGAAAAATAAGACACCATTGCACTTCTGAATACCTCATTTCACTTTTAAAAAAAAGTCCCAGGCGGTTCAGTTGACAAGTCAAAAATAATCTGCACCTTGTGTCAAATGGAATTAAAATATCACTGAAGAATGTTAAGTTTGAGCTACCACCTACGAGCTTATCACACAGGTGCAGCTGATCAAACTCATGTCACCATATTGCCGAAGCCAGCAAAGCACCATTTTGGATTGAGTGCATTGCCACAGACCTATGGATGAAACTACTTCAAAGGCGTTAACTACAACGCTGCTAAATGGGTGGCAACTGAATGCAGAACTGCATTTCAAGTCCTGTGTGTGATTTATCCTGGCTCCATGTGAGTACAGAAAAAGTCTGCTAGCAGCTAGGTTAATATATGCAATGTAAATTGTCATAGGCTTATGCTAATAATGTTAGCATGTTGTATTTGTGGATAAAATGTGTCTGTTACAAGACAATTAATTTTCAGAATGTTCTATTTTACTCTTCCTGACTGCTGGCTTGTGGTACCTTAGCACTGGATATCTTTTTATCGCGTATGTGCAGGTAAAGTTGTCGTGCCAACAAAGTCACCTTTGACCATGAAGTGAAGTAGGGTGCATGCCCAAGTACAAAACCCCAATGTCATCACCCAATCTGCTCCTCCAATGTTATCGCAGTTGAAGACACTGAAAGTAAGAGAATTTGGTTTGTTGACAGCGCCGTGCTTCGCACTTTCGGCACCCTAGGCAGGCTTACTTTGTTGAAAGCTAACCATGTGTTATCTTTAGTCTATTTTTGCTTTTTTATTGTTAAGTTGAAAACTTGAGTGTGAGTTGCCACACAACATTGCATCCAAAATTTGGTGTAAAAACATACCAAATCATTGCATCATGCGACCCACAAAGCAGCATGTGGTCACTCTGCTTGACTTCTACTGGGAACCATGAGTATTAGGTAATTACCTTTGGCGTACTGAATAGATAGAATTTGCATATGGGAGGAGTGGACAGCGACGAATCAGCTGCACATCAGAGAGACAGGAGGACCTGCTGAGCTCTGGCAGCTTTCTGATCAAAGCCATTTGTCAGTGGCCATGGAGGAGGCTGAACTCTGCTTTCCACAAGTCAACACCTCCTGCAGGAAGACAAGTCGCCCTCACTTGGAGGCCACAGTCACTCTCAGTGTGCTGTCCTGCATCACTATGCTCACTATGGTTCTTAACCTGCTGGTCATCACCTCTATCTCCCACTTCAGGCAGAGATACACTTTTCTGCATGGCTTACAAAGTGTTTATTCTTTGGTTACAGTTACATAAAGAAATGGCTTTGAGCTCTGCAGCATGATGTCACATTTAAGCTGATGATAACTTTGATTATGGTGCTGTTGAGATGTGTCACTGAAACAATTAGTGATGATTTCACACATTTCAGGCTGCTGCACATCCACTAACCTTCTCCTCATGTTCATAAGTAGTGCATAAGAGTAATGTTCTCTTGTTTCATTACTGCATACTGGTTATTTGCAAATGCTTTTACATCTGCAATACTGTGTTATATTTAGGCCTCATTGTTATATGACAATTCATAGTCCTCGTATCATAACTGCTAATAACTCTTATTTCTACACATACATATAACAAGTGTATTCAGTGTTGTTGTTTTCCCGTTCCAGGCAGCTTCACACCACCACCAACTTCATCCTCCTGTCTCTGGCTGTTGCAGACTTCATTGTGGGTTTCTTGCAGATGCCAGCTGAAATCCTCCTCTATCGAGGTTGTTGGACTCTGGGTGACTTAATATGTGCTGCAAATTACTTTTTAGGTGTCCTTACTGTGAGTGTTTCAGTAGGAAACATGGTTCTCATATCAGCTGACCGCTACATTGCTATTTGTGACCCCATGTTTTACTCCACCAAAGTCACTGTGAAAAGAGTTCGACTCTGCATTTGTCTGTGTTGGATATTTTCTGCTGTTCACAGCAGTTGGATGCTGAGGGATTTATTGAAACAGCCAGGCAGGTATAACTCCTGTTATGGAGAGTGTGTAATTGTAGTTAATTATATTGAAGGAGCTATTGACCTTGTTGTGACCTTTTTTGCTCCCATTCTTGTCATCATAGTTTTGTATATGAGAGTGTTTGTAGTAGCTGTGAGTCAGGCTCGTGCCATGCGCTCCCACATTACAGCTGTCAAAGCACAACGTTCAAAGAAAATAACTGCCAAGAAATCTGAGATGAAAGCAGTCAGAACTCTTGGTATTGTTGTAGTTGTGTTTCTTGTGTGCTTCTCTCCTTATTATTGTTTAAGTGTTGCAGCTGAGAACAACTTGGTAGGGGTGTCAACTGCAGTAATTCAAATTTGGCTGATGTATTTTAACTCCTGTCTAAACCCTGTGATCTATGCCTTTTTCTACCCCTGGTTCAGGAAAGCTATTAAACACATTGTAACACTTCAGATACTAAAGCCTGGCTCCTCTGAGGCTAACATAGTGTAGAGACAGACTGTGACAGAGACTAAAACTATTCAAAAGGACTGAATATCAAAGGAGAAAAAGACCTGGGTCTATAAGCAGAATCAATTAAATCATTGTTATCAATCCCTAATCTTCACACATTATAGAATTACAGCACTAGTCTTCTCTCATAAATTGACAAGTATTAGTTTATGGGGGATACTTTTGAAACAGCATTTGTACCACAACATATTTGTGCATGTTTTAAATACAATTTTGTTTTCACAAACACACAAATACAAAGGTCATTGTGACCATAAAAATGACACAGCAGTGTTTGATGTAAGAGTGTGACACAAAATCACTTGCTAAGTAACATATTATGTTGGACATCATGTGAAAGTTAGTCTTAATAAAAACAAACTGAAATAAAAACAATAGCAAACAATGCTTTAGTTGGAGATTTCTCTACGTTAATGATAGGATTGAAGCTTGTGGTGTTTTGTACAAATTACTCACTCAAATAATCAGTCAAATTTATTGATCATGTTTAACAACCAGGCAGGTAACTTCAACAGCATGAAGAGAAAACAGTTCATTTTTCATGTGGGTTGGTTCACATACTCAGAATAAATGAGCCATGATAATGCTCATACATGTTCAGATTATTTTAGCTAATAAAAGATTGTTGAATTCAGTAACCCAAATTCATGAACAATATTTCCACTGTCATAGAAAACTGTCTCTTGTGTAAAACAACTTGGTGATGATGTGTTTAAAACATCTGCTCTTAAAACCCTGACAAATGCTCTGGTAAAACCACAATTTAATAAAGAGACTATTTAGACTGTTATATTTCATTCTTCCTGACCTCATGATGGTGGTGCCTTAGGACAGGATATTTATGTTGCATATGTGCAAGTCAAGTTGTTTTTCTAACAAAGTCATCTGCTTCAGTACAAAACCCCAGTGTCACCACCCAATCAGCTACTTCTATGTTTTTGCAATGAAAGAATCTGAGAGTAGGTCAACTTGGCTGGATTAAAGAGAGTTCCTCCCTCACAAATTAAACCAAGCGACTGAGTTGGCATCATTCAGGTTCATCTAAGGAGGCCATCAGAGCTGCTGTGCCCTGTTTGGGCGCTCAAAGCATTTCAGTCAGGAGAGACTCGTTTTTATGGTAAAAGAATATTTATTAACATGTGAACGAATGAATAAGAATGTGAAAAGTCTTGGGCGATTAGACCCCGTAGAGATAGTTTGATTTAAGGAGGGTGATGAATCCATATCCAACTGTAAAACTGACTAAAACAGACTGTCCTACAAAAACTATGTTTCTCAGGTTTTTGATTTATCAAAAATTGAGCGTACAGTGCATCAAAATGTTTGACTATAAATGGTATTATATACATGCAAATTCTTCCTAAATACTTTTTCAATGTTCATGAAAAAATGACAAAATTCTAGAGTCATGGTAGATGATGTGTGGCAAATTTCAGAATTTTATCTCAAAAACTGAATTTTTGACAGCATTTTGAATTTTGCTCTAATGTGAACAATTGGAGTCAATGTAAAAATGGCAATTTTAAACATCAGTTTTTCACTTATGGAGCCAATAAATCATTGTTAAAAACAAATTACCAACATCTCCATGCTGTCTAGACGCAATATGTGTATTTTAGGATTTTTGTCTTAATAACTGAATTTTTGACAGCCGTTTGAAATCTGCCTTTACACACTAACAGCTGCTGTCTTGCACACAAGTGAATGGCTTAGTCAATTTGTGAAGCTACATGTGACATTTCTGTTTGCCAATTAGCTCAGTGAGATAGAGGATGGTTCTTGGTGTTGAAGATTGTGAGTTCAAGCCTCAGCTCGTCCAACATTTCCATATGAGAAGTCTACCCAAACTTTTCATGAAGGTCCAGTCCCATGCCAGATGTCCTCAACTGGAAACACAAGACAATAGTCCTGATGGTGGCGCTACAGCAAGCCTCTAGATTTCAAACCTTTGAAAATTCATAACAAATCAACCATATGTGCTACAGCTTTGGAACTTTCACTTTGAAATTTGCTTTTTCATGGCATGGATGGCTACTGTCTGGCACCCTGATGCTTGGCTTAGTCAATCTGTAAAGCCACACATGAACTGTCATTTGCCAGTTAGCTCAGTGAGATAGAAGACAGACCTCAGTGTCAGAAGTTGTGAGTTCAAGCCTCAGCTAAGGCAGAACGGACATTCTAATGTGAAAGTCCTATGTTCAGGCATCATGCTATGTGGATTAGAGACTACAAAGGTTAAAATAATTATGATCCAGGCAGTTTCGCGGAGAGACAAATACTCTATATCAACACTTTTCCCTGTTATCCCTTGTCTCTTTTCCCTGTTTTTTCTGCTTAGTCTAATTTTATTTTATTTGTGCAGTTTTGCTGCTGAAAGGTAATGTTGATTTCCTTTTAAAATGAAGCTGTAATGGTGCATTTACAATTTTACAAATAGGCCCATCTCTGCTATGAATCATTTCATTATTGACTAGCATTCCAGTTATTTTCTATATCAAATGTTTGTCTATAAAATTATGTAAAATTCATATTACCTTTCCCCCAATTCCAATCTGGCATCCACAAACATCTCACTTTGTCTGACTAAAGGTCCAACACCATGATAAAGCAAGATTTGAGGAGGATATCCTCATATCTGCGAAGGTAACTCCAACACTGATGCCTGAAACAATCAATCCATCATGAAATAGTTGTGGATTAATTATGTGTTTGACTTAATGATTTATTGACTAATCGTTGCAGCTGTAGAATTCCTATAATGAGCTAGAAGAAGTTTTAAACATATATACCGCAGAGTTGTCTCTTGCTAATTAGCTCAGTGAGATAGAGCATAGTCTCTTATGCTTAGAATGCCACCTTTTTCTCATCTTCCTACACTCTGCTTGTTGCTCAGAATTGCCTAATTTTGCCTAAAATTGCCCGGCTCTGACCATTGCTGCGCAGCAGCTATAATTTACATTTATTTCTTTGTGCAACAAAAGCATATGATGAGGTTTAGAAAAATACTTCATAGTTGTGCTCAACATTTACATGCAGAGCAAACAGCAGGCCCCTTGGTGAAAGTCCGGCATCTGTTGGATCCGTCCAACTCCCCTCCAATCCATCCTAGAGGGACATTCTGCTTCCTTATATTATGCTTTTACTGACAGCGTTACAAACAGCCACTGGGAAGTGTGTTTCATAGCTCCGTAAAAGGTGCCTTTGTGCAGCCTATCTTACTATATAATGACGAAAACTCTATCTGTGGGTGTGTCTGTCTGTGTATCTGTTCCACATTTTTCTCTTCACTGACTTGGTCAATCCATGTGAAATTTGGCACAGTGGTAGAGGGTCATGGGAGGATGCCAATGAAGCAATATTACATCAATTGGCCAAAGGGGGGCGCTATAGCAACCCATTGAAATGTCAAACTTTGAATGGGCATATCTCATGCCCCGTATGTCGTAGAGACATGAAACTTTGCACAGAGATGCCTCTCCTCATGAGGAACACATTTGCCTCAAGAACCCATAACTTCCGCTTATGTAGATTTTCCACCATTTTGAATTTTTTGAAAACCACTTCAAATGGATCTCTTCCTAGGAAGTTTGAACGATCTGCATGGAACTGGGTGAACATAATCTAGGGACCAATATCTAAAGTTCGCTCTTGGCAAAAGTTGGAAAACTTACTAAAACTGAGCTTCTATAAGGCAATGAATATTGCGGAGGGCGTGGCTCATCACATAAAGGTGTATAACATCTCAAGGGTTTCACCCATCACCACGCAACTTTGTAGGCATATGACCACACATAATCTGAGGGGACCCCTCCATTATTGACCCCATCAAACAAAATGGGGGCGCTAGAGAGCTCATTTCTTATCTAGGCCTAACCGCCATATGGATTTTTACTAAACTTGGTAGATATGTAGAACAGGATGTCTCAAGCTTATATTTGACAGGACAGTGAAGCATGACAGGAAGGATGGGAGAGAGAGAGAGCAAGAAAGACATGCAGCAAAGAACAAAGGCTGGATTCCAACCCCCACCGCTGCAACAAGGGCTAGCCGCCCCTTTCAGATTCAGATTCAGAATACTTTATTAATCCCCGGGGGGAAATAGTTTTTGTTCCAATACTCCGTGCAAAGTAGAAATAGAAATACAGCATGAATGGAAACAAGAGATAAAGATGAAGATATTAATAAAATGCTCAAATATACAATGAAATAAATAAATAAAATATTATAGTAGACAATAAAATAAAATAAAAATTAAAGTATACAATAAAATAAAAATAGATAATAAAATAGTAAAGTAGACAATCTGAAATATATACAATATACAATCAAATGGTTGTAGCGTTTTAAATGAAATGAGAATGAATAGTTATATTGTTTGTTTTGTTTTATAAATAGCCAAATGAGTCCGATCATCAGAGGGAGGAGTTGTACAGTTTAATGGCCACAGGTAAGAATGACTTCCTGTGGCGCTCAGTGGTGCATTTAGGAGCAATCAGTCTCTGGCTGAAGGTGCTCCTCTGTTCGACCAGAGCGTTGTGGAGAGGGTGAGAGCCATGCTCAAGTATCGCCCGCACCTTCGACAGCATCCTCCTGTCTGACACTGCTGTGAAAGAGTCCAGCTCCACCCCCACAACGTCACTGGCCTTTCTGATCAGCTTATTGAGTCTGGTGGCATTGGCTTCTCTCAGTCTGCTGCCCCAGCACACCACAGCAAACAGAATAGCACTGGCCACCACAGACTCATGAAACCTCCTCAGCATAGTCCGGCAGATGTTAAAGGAGCGGAGCCTCCTCAGAAAATAGAGGCGGCTCTGTCCCTTCTTGTAAAGGACTTCAGTGTTCTTAGTCCAGTCCAGTTTATTGTCGATGAACACACCCAGATACTTGTAGTGTTCTACAATGTCCAAGTTATGCCCCAGGATGGAAACTGGGGTCACTGGTGTCCTCGTTCTCCTCAGATCCACCACCAGCTCTTTGGTCTTTGTTGTGTTGAGCTGCAGGTGGTTCAGCTCACACCATGAGACAAAGTTATTCACCACAGCCGTGTATTCAGTCTCCTCACCCTTGCTGATACATCCAATGACAGCAGAGTCATCAGAAAACTTGAAGATGGCAAGACTCTGTCTGGTAGCTGAAGTCCGTGGTGTAAAGGGTGAAGAGGAAAGGAGAGAAGACAGTCCCTTGTGGGGCCCCGGTGTTGCTGACCACTGTATCTGACACACAGTGCCGCAAGCGCACATACTGTGGTCGGCCAGTGAGGTAATCCACAATCCCGGACACAAGGGGGGGATCCACCAGCATCGCCGTCAGCTTGTCACCCAGTAGAGCAGGCCTGATGGTATTGAAAGCACTGGAGAAGTCAAAGAACATGACCCTCACAGTGCTTCCTGGCTTGTCCAGGTGGGCGTAGACGTGGTTCAGCAGGTAAATGAGGGCATCCTCAACTCCAATCCGGGGCTGGTAGGCGAACTGGAGGGGATCCAGGTGCAGCCTGACCATAGGCCTGAGCTGCTCCAGGACGAGTCTCTCCAGGGTCTTCATGATATGTGACGTCAGTGCCACCGGTCGGTAGTCCGAGAGACCGCTGGGCTGCGGCGTTTTTGGCACTGGAACGAGGCAGGACGTCTTCCATATCACAGGGACTCTCTGGAGGCTCAGGCTCATGTTGAAGACACGATGAAGCACTCCACAGAGCTGTTCGGCACAGGCTCTGAGAACCCGTGGGCTGACACCATCAGGGCCTGCAGCCTTACCGACGGGGAGTTTGCTCAGCTGTCTTCTAACATGTAGAGGTGTAAAGAGTGCAGGTTGAGGAGGGGGAGAGTTGAAGTCCAAATTGAGAGGAGGGCAGGTAGCATGGGAGCTGGAGGAGGTGTGAGGAGTGGGGGATGGGTGTGAGGGGCTCATCAAGTTGGATGAGGTGCTATCAGGAGGAGGGGGGGGGGGTCAGAAGTGGTGGTGGCTGGAGACAGTCAGCAGGAGAGCCAACAGGGGTCGGGGCTGCAGGGTTAAAATCTATTGAAAAACAGATTTAACTCATTGGACCTAGCCACACCACCATCAGCTCCACTGCTAGTTGGTCTGTAACCGGTGATGGTCCTCATACCACTCCAGACCTCCCTCATGTTATTCTGCTGGAGTTTCCTCTCCAGCTTCCTTCTGTAGGCGTCCTTAGCCTCTTTGATCTTTGCACTCAGCTCCCTCTGAATGTCCGTCAGCTCCTCCCTGTTGCCACCTCTGCAAGCCCTCTTCTTCTGATTGAGTACGGCTTTGATGTCCTTTGTCCTTTCCCATGTGAACTACCAGTGCGCCCCACTTTAAGTCAATACAACATATAAACACTTTAACTATCTGCCTTTCATCGTGCTACCTCAACTACTAATGTACAGTTTTAGCCCACTAACTATCCCACTATTGGCAATGGTACTACTGTATTTTCAATAAAGCAGTCGTACTATCAAATTCACAAACACTCTGTCGGAATACATTGCTCTTCTTAATGGGTTCAGTTGACTATTTAATCTGCAATTTCCTATGACCTGTATCCCAAACACACACCATGTGAAACTGCACGTGGGCAGCTGTGCACTCAGTGGGTATGGACTAGTCAAATCACTGACAAAGCAGAGGCAACATGACGAGCTCGATTGAGAACAAGCTGAAAAAAAATGAATTGTATCACTAAATAAAACTATTTGAAAGAAATTACAAAAACTCTGAGCACACTGGTGTGTGTTGTCTGCTTTATTCTATGTGTTTTAAACAATCGACTGATGACTCACTATGCGTATTAACAGCTCTAGTTGTGCTGGGGTGCATTCATGTACTGTGGGGACATCTGAAGATAAGATAGCTAGACAAACATTGGCTGTTGGGACATAAAAAGCTGGTAATTTCACTTAATTGTTTGAAACCTGACCATGTGTTATGTGTGGTTTGTTTCACTGTTTTTATTTTTTGATAACATAGTTTTGAATGCAAGGTTGTGTGGCAACTCAAACTCAGGTTTTTGACACATCAGCAAAAATAGATGGAATTAGCATATGGGATGTGAGACAAGAGATAAATCAGCTGCACATCAGAGAGACAGGAGAACCTGTCAGTGGCCATGGAGGAGGCTGAACTCTGCTTTCCCCAAGTCAACACCTCCTGCAGGAAGACAAGTCGCCCTCACTTGGAGGCCACAGTCACTCTCAGTGTGCTGTCCTGCATCACTATGCTCACTATGGTTCTTAACCTGCTGGTCATCACCTCTATCTCCCACTTCAGGCAGAGATACACTTTTCTGCTTGGCTTACAAAGTGTTTATTCTTTGGTTACAGTTACATAAAGAAATGGCTTTGAGCTCTGCAGCATGATGTCACATTTAAGCTCATGATAACATTGATTATGGTGCTGTTGAGATGTGTTACTGAAACAATTAATGATGATTTCACACATTTCAGGCTGCTGCACATCCACTAACCTCCTCCTCTTGTTCATAAGTAGTGCATAAGAGTAATGTTCTCTTGTTTCATTACTGCATACTGGTTATTTGCAAATGTGTTTACATCTACACTACTGTGTTATATTTAGGCCTTATTGTTATAGGACAATTCATAGTCCTCGTATCATAACTGCTAATAACTGTTATTTCTACACATACATATAACAAGTGTATTCAGTGTTGTTGTTTTCCCGTTTCAGGCAGCTTCACACCACCACCAACTTCGTCCTCCTGTCTCTGGCTGTTGCAGACTTCATTGTCGGTTTGGTGCCAATGCCAGCTGAAATCATCGTCTACAGAGGTTGTTGGATTCTAGGTGACATAATGTGTGTTGTGTATGACTTTTCATCTTTCTTAGCTGTCAGTGCATCAGTAGGAAACATGGTTCTCATATCGGTTGACCGCTACATTGCTATTTGCGACCCCATGTTTTACTCCACCAAAGTCACTGTGAAAAGAGTTCAACTCTGCATTTGTCTGTGTTGGATATTTTCTGCTGTTCATAGCAGTTGGATGCTGAGGGATTCGTTGAAACAGCCAGGCAGGTATATCTCCTGTTATGGAGAGTGTGCAAGTGTAGTTAATTATATTGATGGAGCTGTTGACCTTGTTGTGACCTTTTTGGGCCCCTTTCTTGTCATCATAGTTTTGTATATGAGAGTGTTTGTGGTAGCTGTGACTCAGGCTCGTGCCATGCGCTCCCAAACTGCAGCTGATACACTTCAGCGTTCAAAGCCAATAACTGCTAAGAAATCTGAGATGAAAGCAGCCAGAACTCTTGGTATTGTTGTAGTTGCGTTTATTGTGTGCTCCTGTCCATATTATTGTTTCACTGTTGCAGCTGAGAACAACTTGGTTGGGGCGTCATCTGGAACGATCGAACTTTGGCTGATGTATTTTAATTCCTGTCTAAACCCTGTGATATATGTCTTTTTCTATCCCTGGTTCAGGAAAGCTATTAAACACATTGTAACACTTCAGATACTGAAGCCTGGCTCCTCTGAGGCTAACATAGTGTAGAGACAGACTGTGACAGAGAGACTAAAACTATTCTCTCCCTCTGATGTGGAAATTATTTAAGTTGTCACTACACTGAATGTACACAACCTAAAGTCAGAGAAAACAACTGAATATTAAAAAAGTAATGGATGGAAAAGCAGTATCTTCAAATCTGCATTAACAATCACTAATCTGTACAAATTACAGAATTGCAGTATTAATCTTCCTTCATTAATTCACAAATACAAATTTAAAGGGTAAACCTGTGAAACCACATTTGCACTAGTTCTTCCACGATACATTTGTGCATAGATTTTACATTTTGTCTTGTTTTGTTTATACAAATGCACAATTACATAAATACACTGTGACCATAATAAGAACACAACAGGGTTTGATATATGTTTGACACAAAATCAGTTCTTTACTATGAAACACCCTCAGCATTAATTCTTTCACAAGCCAAAGTAGTAACTAAAATAATCAGTCAAATTTATTGATCATGTTCAACAACCAGGCAGGCAACTTCAACAGCATGAAGGGAAAACAATTCATTTTTCATGTGGGTTGATCCACATACTCAGAATAAATGAGTCATGATAATGCTCATACATGTTCAGATTATTTTAGCTAATATAAGATTGTTGAATTCAGTAACCCAAATTCATGAACAACATTTCCACTGTCATAAAATAACTGTCTGTTGTATAAAATAACTTGGTGACAATATGCCATACAAATCTGCTCTAAAAGCCCTGACAGAGGCTGTGTACTAAAACAGTTTAATAAAGAGACTATACAGAATATATTATTACATTCTTCCTGACCTCCTGACAGTGATGCTTTAGCACTGGGTGTTTCTATGTCACATATATGCAGGTCAAGTTGTCATACCTACAAAGTCACCTGCCTCAGTACAAAACCCCAACGCCATCACCCAAATTTGCTACCTCTATGTTTTTGCAATAAAGAAGCTGAGAGTAAGTCAATTTAGTTTGTCAACAGTGCCGTACCTAGCACTTTTGGGGCCGTGGGCAAGAGAGGACTGCTACTGCAAGATAGCCTTTTTTTGTGTATTTGTGTGAGTGTTTGAGGCACCTAGCCTCAGCCTAGGTTGTGTGTAGGACATTAGCACAGTGTTTCCATGGATTCTGACTTGCAATGTATATAGCACATGCATGCTTTTAACTCCTGTATGGCCCCCCTCCACACGGAGGATGGCCATGACCAGTGCCTTGCCTGTCTGGGGCCTGAACGCCTGAGGACAGGTGACTTTGACAACCCTTGTATGAACAGTAGGTTTATGCCACTGACAGTAGGAATGGGATTTGCAGAAACTGAAGATAATATTAATAATAATAGCTTTATTTATGTAGCACTTTTCATACAGAGATACAGCCCAAAGAGTTTAGCAAGAAATTTCAGATGGAAATGAACAGTAACAATAAAAGAAGAATAAGTGGAAAATATAACCATAGCAATACATAAGAAAAAACAAAAACAATTTGGTTTCCAAAAAAACAAAACTTTTACAATGATAATGGTAAAATTAGCCCGAATTGAGGGCCAAATTCAAAAGGTAGGTCTTTTATTTATTTTTTAAAATTTCAAGGGAGTTTGCCTTTTTAAGATCGAAGGAGAGCGAGAAAGCAACCTTACCAGATTTCTTGTAGGAAACTTTAGGGAGTTATAAAACAAGGGTTCTTGTTGGGACATAAAATGAAAGGCAGTTGCTGATGCATGAAAGTGCTAGATTATGCAAGGTTTCTTAGATAAGTAAAAAGGAATCAGAAATCACTTCTAAAAGATACAGGTAGCCAGTGCATTGATGCGAGGAGAGCTGTTGTGTGATCGAGTTTTGTTATATATATTGGTAAAAATTCTGGCTGCAGCATTCTGAATTAACTGTAATCTTGTCAAAGACTTTTTAGGGAGATCAGTAAAAAGAGAGTTGCAATAATCTAAACGGCTTGTGATGAAAGCATGTATCTGCATTTCAGCATCGTTGTGAATTAAAAATGGCTGAAATGTGGCAGTGTTCTTCAGATGATGGTGACAAATTATGTTGCCAAGAGGGTGCATTAAATAAGAAAAAGAATAGGACCTAAAATGCTTCCTTGAGGAACACTGTATTCAATAGCAAATTTCTGAGACACATAATCACCAAAACTAACAAAAAAATAAATAAAATGTCTGACTGGTATTAACAAAACTAGTCCAGCAGTGTGCCTCCTGAGAGACCAACCTATTTCTCAAGTCGATTGATTAGAATGCTATGATCAATACTATCAAAAGCAGAATTTAAATCTAACAAAAAGAGGACAGCTCCATTGTTTGAATCATTTGAAAATCTCAGGTTATTTTCTGCCTTTAATAAAGTGGTTTCAGTGCTATGGTTGGGCCAATAGCCAGACTGAAATTTATCTTATTCAGTATTAATATTCAGATGATTACGTAGTTGGTCAAATATAATATGACAAAGCCATACAATTGTGACAAAGCTTTCTGGCCGACAAACAAAACTCTGACACATGCGCATCATAGACTGTAATGACTCAATGTACAACCAAAGGGGTGGATCAGATTCAAGATGATTCTGCACTGCTGCCTGCAAGGATGGCTATGGACCCAACAGTATGGAAGAGATGCAACACACTCTTACACGGTCCACCTAAAAAAGTAAGAAGGTGGACACTTTGGCTCTCTGGGTTGGTAGTCGTTCTTCTGAGTTTGCCCAGGTTAAGAAGTTCCTGCTCAGTCTCCAGCCTGATAATAAGGTGCCAGCTCCTGGAGGTGACGCTGGCACAATGAACTCATTGTGCCAAACAGATGCTTTGCTATTAACTGCAGCCTTCAGCAGTGTGTTTATAGAAAAAGATGGAAGTATGTAGAGACATGGATGGGGACACAGCTTCATGTACCTCATGCTTTTTCTCAGGGTTACTTTAGTGGGTCATGACATGGATCAGAAGCTGTCCATACCACAATCAAGGGAAGAATTTGGATGGCTTTAGCATGCCTGGGGTTGGATGACACTGCTGTTGCAGCAGCTCCATCAAATGCTTTATTCACGCTACAGCTGGTTGCCCTTTCGATCCTTCCTTTTAAGCCCTACACTGAATGTGTCAGAGGTGTTGATCAGGCACTAAATTGTTCTGCCATTACAACAATGCCATGCAGGAGGCAGGTAGCTATGGCTTAGACCCTATGGCCCCAGATGAACCTGCAATTGCCTCTTTGTTATTGTCACTAATTTAGACTCTCAGACCTGATGCCTGCTGCCCCCATCCTCTGTCTGGGCTGACTGATGATCCCCTTGTTGAGAGTTATAACATACTGGAAATTCCTTTTTCACCTTATCCTGGCTCGGTCTCAGACCCTGCAGAAATCGGTTGCAGACTCCTCCGCCCAGACCCTCAGTGATGCATCCCTTCAGGCTTTCATCTTCGGGAAGTTTGGAAGGTTGCTATCAATAATGACACTGGCACACCACCAGGTCTGGCTAGTGCAGTCCTCTCTGTTAGAGGGATGTCCACACACCCTCTGTCCCCTTTCAGTCATTCCAGGTCAAATGTTAGGGACAGGTGTTTAGTAGGCATCCATGTTATGGATGGCATATGTTTTCCAGTCAGTGGTGCAGGGGGACTGGTTTGTGTCAGTAGAACTCAAGGATGCCTGTTTTCATATGCCTATTACACCAAACTACAGATGCTTAATAAGGTTTACCTTTCAAGGATTCAAAGTGATGTCATTCAGTCTCTCACTGGCCCCTCACATATTTATGAGGTTCATGGCAGTCGTCTGACAGTCCTACCACACCTGGAATTTGGCCTATTATTTCTCTAACCACAGGGCAGTCAGAGACACAGCTACATCACAGTTACTCTCGTTTGCACAGGAAATGTACAGTTTCTACCAGTCCACCACCATCCACCTCTCCTCCAATCCACCCTATAGGGACATTCCACTTCCTTACATTACGTTTATATTGACAATGTTACAACTGCCACCGGGCAGTGCATTTCATACCTTTGCAAAAGGTGCCTTTGCGCAGCAGTATCTTGCCAACATCCACTGATATAGCACTGGTCTTGACACTTCTGGTTGGTGGCCACTGCATCAATAACTGCCACCACCTGCTGAGAAAGGTGCCTTTGTGCGTCAGTATTTAACACCCAAATCACTGACAAAGCAGCAGCACCTGATGAGCTCGATTGAGAACGAGTTGAAAAAATGAACTGTATCACTTAATAAAACTCTTTGAAATAAATTACAAGAAATCCATGCACACTGCTGTGTGTTATCTGCTGTATTCTATGCATTTTAAACAGTCAACTGATGACTCACTATGTGTACTAACAGCTCTAGTTGTGCTGTGGTGAATTCATGTACTGTTGGGACATTTGAAGATCAGGTAGCTAGACAAACATTAGCTGCTGAGAAGTAAAAAGCTGGCAATTTCACTTTATTGTTTGAAACCTGTCTATGTGTTATGTGTGGTTTGTTTCACTGTTTTTATTTATTGATAACATAGTTTTGAAAGGTTGTTGCAAGGTTGTGTGGCAACTCACACTCAGGTTTTTGACACAATAGCAAATCAGATGGATCTAAGATGGCGCAGCGGATGGCCACCTCGGAACTTCGGTCTCTCGTACTTCTCCTATTTTTGATGGGTTTTTTTAGCTTCCTGCTCCCCCTCTCTGGTCACCTTCATCACAGAGGAACTCTTACACACTGGTCAGTCCTCCACTGGAATTTTTTGCCAGTTTTCAATGACCCAGCAAGTTTTACAGATATTTTGGTTTGGAGGCGCAGCGGCTGTCCTTGGGATTCACCGGAGACGGAGATGGGGCAAGCATGGGGGAGCGCTGGTGAGGCTATAGCAGCAGGGATTATGTGCTCCACTCACGTCTTTACACCTGGAAAATGTCCGCTCTCTGGCAAATGACATGGACGAGTTGCTGCTCCTAACTCATAAAAACTCTGACTTAAACAGATCTGCCGCCCTGTGTTTCACTGAAACCTGGCTCAGTGAACACATCCCGGACAGTGTATTACGACTTGTTGATTCCAACTTTTCCAAGCAGACCGACGGAGCTCAAAAAGAAAACAAAGGGAGGCGGACCGTGCTTCAACATAAACTAAGGTTGATGTACAGATGTCAGTGTTGAAGTAGTCATGCAGCCCTGACTTTGAGACTCTCGTCATTAACTGTAAACCGTTTGATTCACTGTTGGAGTTTTCCTCATTTCGTCTGGTCGATGTTTACATTCCACCTCACTGGCTCTGAGATCCTGAAAAAAGACTTTTCCTTGCTCCAGGAGAAACTGAGTGACCATCAATCACAAAATGTGTTCATTTCTGGCCCCATTCCAACCCTGGGGAAAGGAATCGAGTCTTTTACCAGACTCCTTGCCCTGAATATATGGCTGACATCGGCATGCTTCACTCACAGGATAAGGTTTATTGACAATTTCAACATCTTTTGGAACTGTAAGGATCGCTTTCAGTGTGATGGGATTCATCCGAACATCACTGGATGCAGACTACTCGGGGCCAACCTACGTCATGTTCTTGGAATGCCATACCAAAACAATAATGGACAGATAAGAGCCAAGGACAAATGCGGGGCACAGAGACAGCCTGCAGCTCTCCCCCTTCACCTGACCCTTTGCTCCACATCACCCAAGGCATTCAGAGGATGTCTCTGTCCCAGTCAGGGATCCAACAACCCCCCTCCTGCCCTTCACCCCCCCCCCCCAAATCAAGGAGTTAGTTAAAGCTGCCACACTAAAGCTCAGTCAAATTGATGAACTCTTAAATAGTAGCCGTACACGTCATCACTCAGGTGCCTGTCAGAGATGAGACAGACCCCATGCCACTTCCTTAAACATACCGGCGATCTTAAATAGCTGGTGGCATGGTCAAACACATCTTGAAATTGAAAAGCATCAGCCAGAGTCATCTCCAAGGTCTGTCATTCCTGTTTTGACTAGCATCAGGAAAAACAATGTGTACTCGAAGCGCACAGCTACTCTATCTAATCTGACTCCAGTTATGTGTCAGCCACAGACTGTGTCAGACAATGTTAGTACACTAAATTTGGCTTTATTAAATATCAGATCTCTGGCTGGCAAGTCACTATTAATTAATGATTTTATTATCAAGAGAAACCTTGATTTTATGTTTTTAACTGAAACTTGGTTAAATGAAAACAACAATGCAGCAGTACTTATTGAATCAGCCCCCCCAAACTTCCATTTTATCAGCTCAGTTAGAGAACTTAGGAAAGGAGGTGGAGTAGCCACTTTATTTAAGGATGTTTACCAGTGCAAACAGTTGTCATATGGGAAGTTTGAGTCTTTTGAATATGTTGCACTGCAGTTGAGATCCTCCTGTCAAGCAGTATTAGTAACCATTTACAGGCCTCCAAAATATAGTGCACACTTTGTTGATGACTTTTCTAAACTATTGTCTGTTGTTTGCATTGATTTTGACTGTGTTGTTATAGTGGGTGATTTTAATATTCATATTGATAATCCCAAAGATGGCAGTGCGAAAGAACTTTTCTACATCCTGGACAACTTTGAACTTTCCCAGCATGTAACAGAGCCAACACACAATGAGGGACATATCTTAGATCTAATTATCTCCAAAGGGCTCAACATTTCTGAGGTTGTGGTGACTGATGTTGCCTTTTCTGATCATTACTGTTTTCTTTAAAACGGCCATCTCCGCTGACAGCACTAAAATTACAACAGAGGTAATCAGAAAACGCTATATCAACGAAAACACCTGTACACTATTCACCCAGGATTTTATACTCACACCAGCTGTGCCCTCAGTCTCTGACAATGATCTGGTTCTTAGCTTCAGCTCTAAAGCTATGAATATTATGGACAATATTGCCCCCATGAAGGTCAAAGTTGTCTCTGGTAAGAAAAAAACACCATGGAGGAACGCCACACGGGTAAAAGCTCAAAAAAGAGAATGCAGAAAAGCAGAACGCAGGTGGCGAAAAACCAAACTCCAGGTTCATTATGACATCTATAAGGAAAGTCTGCACATCTATAACTTGGAGCTAAAAAGGGCGCGGCAGTCCTTTTTCTCTGAGATTATCAACAAAAATAACAACAATGCATGGACTTTATTTAGTGTTGTTGACAGACTGAAACCTATCAGCATCAGTCCCTCCTGAACTGCTATCCACCAAGGCATGCAATGGCTTTGCTTGTTTTTTCACATACAAGATTTTAAAGATAAGACAGACAGTCTGTAACTCCAACACAGTGGCTATTTCACCTGTGCCTCATAAGACTACTCCAGTTAATTTGACACTTTTTCACCCATTAAATTATGCTACTTTGACAGACATAGTTAGAAACCTTAAGCCCACTACCTGCTGCCTTGACACTCTGCCTACAAGCTTTTTTAAAGATGTTTTTAACTGCATAGCATCAGATATACTACAAATAGTCAACTGTTCTCTTCAGTCAGGCCTTTTTCCAACGGCCCTGAAGACTGCAGTCATTAAACCTCTTAAAAAAGCCTAATCTGGATGCCTCAGTAATAAATAACTACAGGTCCATATCAAACCTACCATTTTTAGGAAAGATCATTGAAAAGGTTGTTTTTCAGCAACTTAACACCTTCTTGGAGCAAAACAATTCCTTTGATGCCTTTCAGTCTGGATTTCGAGCACATCACAGCACTGAGACTGCACTTGTAAAAGTTTAAAATGACATTCATCTGAGCAGTCATGCATCAAAGATTTCGGTTCTGGTATTACTGGACCTCAGTGCTGCATTCGACACAGTTGACCATAACATACTGCTCGACAGACTAGAAAAGTTTGTGGGACTTTCTGGCACTGTGCTAAATTGGTTTAAATCTCATTTACAAGACAGGGATTTCTTTGTGTCACTTGGCAATTATGAATCTGTGCGAGCAAAAATTACATGTGGAGTTCCTCAAGGGTCCATTCTTGGGCCTCTTCTGTTCAACATCTATATGCTCCCTCTTGCTCAGATTATGGAATATCATAACATCTCCTACCATACTTATGCAGATGACACAACTTTACATAACAGTGTCACCAGATGACTACAGTCCCCTACATCTGCTAAATAAGTGCATTGACGAAATCAATATGTGGATGTGCCAGAATTACAACTAAACACAGACAAAACTGAGATAGTTGTTTTTGGCCCCAAAGAACAAAGATCAGTAGTCAGTGCTCACCTTGACGCCATGACACTTAAACCTACAAATCAAGCCAGAAATCTTGGTGTAGTTCTGGACTCAGACCTAAATTTCAATAGTCACATTAAGACAATTACTAAATCAGCCTACTACCACCTTAAAAACATAGCAAGAATAAAAGAATTTCTGTCTAAACCAGATACAGAAAAAACTTGTTCATGCTTTCATTTTCAGCAGGCTGGACTATTGTAACGGTGTCTTCACAGGCCTGAGTAAAAAATCAATCAGACAACTGCAGCTCGTCCAGAACACTGCTGCCAGAGTCCTCACCAACACCAAGAGAGTGGAGCACATTACACCAGTGCTTAAATCACTGCACTGGCTTCCTGTGTGTCAAAGGATAGACTTTAAAATCTTGTTACTTGTCTATAAAGCACTAAATGGTCTCAGGCCTAAATACATCTCTGATATACTTGTACGTTATGAAGCATCCAGACCCCTCAGATCATCTGGAACAGGTTTACTCAGTGTTCCTAGGATCAAAACCAAACAAGGTGAAGCAGCCTTTAGTTTCTATGCTCCCCACCTGTGGAACAAACTTACAGAATATCTGCGGTCGGCTGAAACTGTCAGCTCATTTAAATCAGGGCTTAAAACATTATTATTTACTGCAGCTTACCAGTGAACTAGATATGTAACTTGCTAGGATAATCTGTAGCTATTGTTTTTATATCTGTCTGCTGTTGCTTTTGCTTTATGTTTGCTTTTTAAATGCATTTTCTGCACTGTTTTTAACTCTTTATTGTCTTGCTTTTAGCTTTTCTTTTTAATGATCTATTGTTCCTTTAATGTTTTATTTTAATGTATTTCTCTTGTAAAGCACATTGAATTGCCTTGTATATGAATGGTGCTATATAAATAAAATTGCCTTGCCTTGCCTTGCCTTGCCTCGCCTCAGACATGTGTAACGGAGACGTCACAACAGCTGGCTGACCAGGTGACAGATGTGGAGAAAAAACATCCAGACTCCCTGCTCATCATCCTAGGAGATTTTAACAGAGCAAATCTTTCTCACAAACTTCCCAGATACAAACAGCATAAAAAATTCCCCACCAAGGACTTTAACACACTGGACCACTGCTACACAGTTTTAAAGGACGCTTATCGCTCTGTCCCCCGTGCAGCTTTGGGGCTCTCTGATCGCCGTCTGTTCCATCTCATCCTGACCTACAGGCAGAAATTAAAAACTTCTAAGCCTGTAGTAAGGATTGTAATGAAGTGGACTGTGGAGTCAAAGCTGGAGCTACAGGCCTGCTTTGAATGCACAGATTGGAGTGTTTTTGAAGCTGCAGCCACAGACCTCAACAAACTCACTGACACTGACATCTTACATCAGTTTTTGTGAGGATATGTGTGTGCAGACCAAGACCTTCTGCACATATAACAACAAACCCTGGTTCACACCCAAACTCAGGCAGCTGCGCCAGGTCAAGGAGGAGGCCTACAGGAGCAAGGATCAGGCCCTGTACAAGCAGGCCAGAAACAAACTGACAAAAGAGATCAGGGTAGCCAAGAGGCGTTACACTGAGAAGCTAAAAAACAACTTCTCTGCCAACGACCCTGTGTCAGTTTGGAGAGGCCTGCAGGACATTACCAACTACAGGAGGCCATCTCCCCACCCTGTGGAAAACCTCCAACGAGCAGACAACCTGAACAGGTCCACACAAAGGGATTATCTGCACCCCCAGCTTCTCCCTCCCTCCCTCACCTCTCCCTCAGTGGACTTCAGGAGAAGCCCCTTGACCCCTCACACCCCGGACACATTCTGTTTAAACTCATCCCCTCCGGCAGCATCATCATCATCTGGTGCTACAGAGCACTGTTCGCCAAAACTACCCATCACAAAGACAGTTTCGTTCCCCAGGCTGATGAACTCCTAACAGCCAGAGTGGCAGGAAAAACAACACTTGCATTCTTGTATATTGTATATTTTTTTTATATTTGATGTATATTTGTATACTTTTTGTATATTGTATATTACTGTGTACTCCACCTCTTGGCTAAATTTTGAGTATTTATGTCAATTCTGGTACATTGAGAGCAAGTCTACCGGAGTTAAAATCCTTGTATGTACACACGTACTTGGCAAATAAAAAAGCTGATTCTGAAATCATTGCATCACGTGGCTCACAATGCAGAATGGTCACTGTGCTTGACAACATTCAGGTGTACTGGGAGCCAGACTCAGAGTATGACGTACTCACCTTTGGCCTACTGAATAGATGGAATTAGCATATGGGAGGTGAGAAAAGAGATAAATCAGCTGCACATCAGAGAGACAGGAGGACCTGCTGAGCTCTGGCAGCTTTCTGATCAAAGCCCTGTCAGTGGCCATGGAGGAGGCTGAACTCTGCTTTCCCCAAGTCAACACCTCCTGCAGGAAGACAAGTCGCCCTCACTTGGAGGCCACAGTCACTCTCAGTGTGCTGTCCTGCATCACTATGCTCACTATGGTTCTTAACCTGCTGGTCATCACCTCTATCTCCCACTTCAGGCAGAGATACACTTTTCTGCATGGCTTACAAAGTGTTTATTCTTTGGTTACAGTTACATAAAGAAATGGCTTTGAGCTCTGCAGCATGATGTCACATTTAAGCTGATGATAACTTTGATTATGGTGCTGTTGAGATGTGTTACTGAAACAATTAGTGATGATTTCACACATTTCAGGCTGCTGCACATCCACTAACCTTCTCCTCATGTTCATAAGTAGTGCATAAGAGTAATGTTCTCTTGTTTAGGCCTTTCATTACTGCATACTGTTTATTTGCAAATGCTTTTACATCTGCAATACTGTGTTGTATTTAGGCCTCATTGTTATAGGACAATTCATACTCCTAGTATCATATATGCTAATAACTCTTATTTCTACACATACATATAACAAGTGTATTCAGTGTTGTTGTTTTCCCATTTCAGGCAGCTTCACACCACCACCAACTTCATCCTCCTCTCTCTGGCTGTTGCTGACTTCCTTGTCGGTTTGGTGCTAATACCAGCTGAAATCATCATCTATAGAGGTTGTTGGATTCTGGGTGACATAATGTGTGTTGTGTATTACTTTTCAGCTTTCTTTGCTGTCAGTGCATCAGTAGGAAACATGGTTCTCATATCAGCTGACCGCTACATTGCTATTTGTGACCCCATGTTTTACTCCACCAAAGTCACTGTGAAAAAAGTTCAACTCTGCATTTGTCTATGTTGGATATTTTCTGCTGTTCACAGTAGTTGGATGCTGAGGGATTTCTTGAAACAGCCAGGCAGGTATAACTCCTGTTATGGAGAGTGTGTAATTGTAGTTAATTATATTGAAGGAGCTGTTGACCTTGTTGTGACCTTTTTGGGCCCCTTTCTTGTCATCATAATTTTGTATATGAGAGTGTTTGTAGTGGCTGTGTCTCAGGCTCGTGTCATGCGCTCTCGCATTACAGCTGATACACTTCAGCGTTCAAATACAGTAACTGCTAAGAAATCTGAGATGAAAGCAGCCAGGACTCTTGGTATTGTTGTAGTTGTGTTTATTGTGTGCAACTGTCCATATTATTGTTTCACTGTTGCAGCTGAGAACAACTTGGCTGGGGCGTCATCTGGAAACATTGAACTTTGGCTGGTGTATTTTAATTCCTGTCTCAACCCTGTGATATATGTATTTTTCTATACCTGGTTCAGGAAAGCTATTAAACACATTGTAACACTTCAGATACTGAAGCCTGGCTCCTCTGAGGCTAATATAGTGTAGAGACAGACTGTGACAGAGACGAAAACTATTCTCTCCCTCTGAAGTGGAAATTATTTGTTGTCACTACACTGAATGTACACAACCTAAAGTCAGAGAAAACAACTGAATATCAAAAAGTACTGGATGCAGAAGAAATATCTTCAAATCTTCATTAACAATCATTAATCTGTACAAATTACAGACTTATAGTATTTCCCCCATGAATTGACAAATACAAGTTTAAACTGTAAACCTGTGAAACAACATTTGTACTAGTTGTTCCACAATGCATTTGTGCATTGTTTGTTTTGTTTTGTTTACACAAATGCACAATTACATAAAGACAGTAGAGTGTATGGTTGACACAGAATCAGTTCTTTGGCTTGTGAATGGATTAAAGCTGGTGGTGTTAAGCAAATTCACTCAAATAATCAGTCAAATTTATTGATTATGTTTAAAAACCAGGCAAGCAACTTCAACAGCATGAAGGGAAAACAACAAATTCTTCATGGAGGTTAGTTCCCAGAGGGAAATTCGTTTCCACTAACTGTACATTTACAGAAATCAAACACGGATATCACAGGCACAGACATATCACAGACATCACAAAACATCACAAAACATTACATCTTCATGTACAGGGGTGGACACTTTGAGTCAACGGGATCTCTTGTTCAGTGCAGCTATGGCTGCTGGGATCAGGCTCTTCCCGAGTCGAGCTTTCCTAAATTTGAGTGTAACAATATGCTGAAACAATATGTTCCTTATTCACCAGATAAAATCAATCCTAAAACACACAGGTTGTTTTGTTTGTCTTTGCTTGTTTCTTTTTTTAATTTTTTTTTAGGTTTTAAATGGTCAAGCACCACGTTATCTAACAAAACTCTTGTATCTTAAGACTCCAGTTAGAGCATTGAATCCAGATGCTGCTTGATGTTCCAAGAAGTCCAAACATGAACAATGCTGACCGAGCCTTCGCAATGGTTGCCCCCTTTAAAACAGCCCCAACTATAGAAAACTTAAAGTCACTACTGAAGACCCATCTCTTTTCATTGGCTTATGATTGATTTGACCTCAACACCTTGACTTTATTTTCTGTTGTGCTGCAATGTGTTCTTTATTATGTTTACTGTTCTCTTCTGTTTTTACTGCTGTTTGCTTCTGTGTTGATCTGTTTTGGTCTTTTATGCCTGTTAAGTATTTTGGTTGACCGCAATTCTTTTTAAATGTCCTCCACAAATAAAGTATGACTTGACTTGACAAAGGTTCTGTGCTGAAACCCAATTTAATAGACTATTCAGAATGTTCTGTTTCATTCTTCCTGACCTGATGGTGGTGCCTTCATGTTGGTATACCAACAAATTCACTTGTGACCATGCAATGACAAAGGGCACACATCCCAGTACAAAATCCCAATGCCTTCTGCAAATCAGCTTCCTCTATGTTCTTGCAATGGAAGAAGCTAAAAGAAGATCAATTTTGTTCGCTGACATTGCTGGATCAGCACATTTGGTGGCCAGGCTTCCTCTGGTCCAGCCTCTCACTCCCACCCCAATAAAAAATAGTTATTATTATTATTATTATTATTATTATTATTAGCATTAGCATTAGCATTAGTTTTAGCACTATTAGCATTAGCAATATGGTTCTCATATCAATTGACCGCTACATGGCCATTTGTGACCTCATGTTTTCCTCCACCAGAGTCACTCTGAAAAGAGCTCAACTCTGCATTTGTCTATCTTGGATATCTTCTCTCATTAACAGCATTTGGATGCAGAAGGATTTCTTGAAACAGCCAAGTAACTCCTGTTATGGAGAGTGTGTACTTGTAGTTAATTATATTGAAGGAGCTGTTGACCTTGTTGTGACCTTTGTGAGCCCTGTTCTTGTCATCGTAGTTTTGTATATGAGTGTTTGTGGTAGTCCTGTCTGAGGCTCGTACCATGCGCTCCAAAACTGCAGCTGATACACTTCAGCGTTCAAAACCAATAACTGCTAAGAAATCTGAGATGAAAACAGCCAGGACTCTTGGTATTGTTGTTGTTGCGTTTATTGTGTGCAACTGTCCATATTATTGTTTCACTGTTGCAGCTGAAAACAACTTTTTAGGGGTGTCATCTGAAAACATTGAACTTGATCTATGTCTTTTTCTATCCCTGGTTCAGGAAAGCTATTAAACACATTGTAACACTTCAGATACTGAAGCCTGGCTCCTCTGAGGCTAACATAGTGTAGAGACAGACAGTGACAGAGAGACTAAAATCATTCTCTTCCTCTGAATTATTTATATTTAAGTTGTTACTATACTGAATGTACAAAACATAAAGTCAGGACAAATATATTATATCTAGAGAAAAAACAAGTGAATATCAAAAGAGTCTTGGATGGATAAGCAGTGTTAATAAAATCTTCATTACCAATCGCTAATCTGTACACATTACAGAGTTATTGTATTAATGTTTTCTCAGTAATGACAGAAACAAGCTTTAAAGGGAACCTGTGAAACAACATTTGCACTAGTTGTACCACAATACATTTTTGCATTGTTTGTTTTGTTTACACAATTTTGCAATTACATAAATACACCATGACCATTTAAACACACACACACACACACACACACACACACACAACAGGGTTTGACATTAGAGTGAATGGTGGACATAAAATCAATTCTTTGGCTTATGGCAGGATTAAAGCTGGTGGTGTTCGAAGCAAATTAGTCACTCAAATAATGAGTAAAAATGATTGATCATGTTTCAGAACCAGGCAGGCAACTTCAACAGCATAAAGGGAAAACAACTTATTTTCAGCAAATTTTCAGCTAATATAAGATGACTGATTTCAGTGACCGAAAGACAATAATATTTCCACTGTCATAAAAAACTGCTCTTCTGTAAAACAACTTAATGACAATATGCTGAAAAAATCTGTTCTTCATTTGCCAGATAAAAAAACAACATGTCCATCTTAGAATTGATTTTAAGATTTTATTGCTTGTTTTTAAGGTTTAAAATATTCTGGTACCACCTTATGTAGCAGAAGGCTTGTAGCTTCACACTCCAGTTAGTGCACTGAGGTCAACCGATAAGATGCTCCTGGATGTTCCCAGAAGTACACACATTCACAGTGGTTGCCCCTAAACTCTGCAATAGTCTACCTATTGAATTAAAAACTGCCCCAACTGTAGAAACCTCAAGTCACTACTGAAGACTCATCTCTTCTCATTGGCTTATGATTGATTTGTGCTTGACACTTTGACTTTATTTTCTGTTGTGCTGCACAGTGTTCTCTATTATCTTTATTGTTCTCTTCTGTTATTACTGCTGTTTGCTCTGATCTGTTTTGGTCTTTTATGCATGTTAAGCACTTTGGTCAACTGCAGTTGTTTTTAAATGTGCTGTACAAATAAAGTTTGACTTGACAAAAGTTCTGTGATAAAACACCGTTTAGTAAAGAGACTTTTAAGAATTTTCCATTTCATTCCTCCTGACAGTTTTTGCCTTAGCACTAGATATTTTTATGTCGCATATGTGCAGGTCAAGTGATTATGTGACAAATCTGAAATAATACTCATCGGCCCAAAATCCTTCTCTACAGCAACACAAAACTTCACCTTCAGCATTGACAACACCACCCTCTCTCCCTCCCCATTCATCCGCAACCTTGGTATCATCTTCAACAATAACCTCTCATTTGAACATCACATTAGCTGCCTCGCCCAAACTGCCTTCTTTCACCTTAGAAACATTGCCGTCTCCGCCCATTGCTCTCCTTCTCTGCCGCTGAAACTCTCATCCATGCTTTCATCATCTCAAGACTGGACTACTGCAACAGCATCCTCTACGGCTCATCATCAAAAGTCCTCAAAAAACTTCAGTACATCCAAAACTCTGCCACCCACCTCCTCACCCACACCACCTCCCGTGAACATATAACCCCTGTCCTGCAAAACCTTCACTGGCTCCCTGTCCTGTACAGAATCAATTTCAAGATCCTCCTCCTCACCTACAAAGCCCTCCACAGCCAGGCCCCCTCCTACCTCACAGACATGCTCCACCACCACACTCCCTCCCGCAACCTTCGATCATCCGACAAAAACCTCCTCTCACCCCCACACAGGACCAAGCACAGAACCTGGGGCAACAGAGCCTTCTCCATAGCCGCCCCCTCCCTCTGGAACACCCTCCCTATACAAATCCGTGACTGTCCAAATCCATCCACCTTCAAATCACTCCTCAAAACCCACCTTTTCAAATCCGCCTTTAACCTTTAACATTAGCTTTTCGTTCTCGGTTCCTCATGTGCCCCCCTTTTCTTTGTTTTGCACTATGCTTTTGCACCTTGTTGTTTTATATTGTCCTTGTCTTCTGTTTATGTCTTTGCACTTACATGTATATACTTCTTTTCTTTGGTTTTAAATGTAAAGCATCTTTGAGAGCTGTAAAAGCGCTGTATAAATAAAATGTATTATTATTATTATTATTATTATTATTATTATTATTATACCAAAAAAGTCACTTCTGACTATGCAATGACATGGGGCACATGCCCCACCACATCCCTAATGTGATCTGGTTTTTCTATGCTCTTGCAATTGAAGAAGTTGGAAGTAGCTCAATTTGATTCATTGACACTGCTGGACATAGCTCATTTGGTGCCCTAAGCAGGCTTCCCCTGGCCCAGTCCCACATCCCAACATCCCCACAAAGACTATGCCATTAGGGCCCGAGCACCACGCAGTGCTCAGGTAGTTTGATTCCTTACCCCAGTCCCACAATTTGACAAAAACTAAGCTTTGAGTAACTTTTGATGTCAAGGGTGTTGGATGGTGCAGACATCACCCTTGGAAGTGGCCACACACAAAAAAATGACACATTCAAGTAAAAATAACTGACTTCTATTAAGTTTAGGATATGGTTTCAAAAGACTTTTTTTGCACATTTTGGGATGTTACATGTGCCTACCAAGTTTCATACAAGTAGGTGAAACCAGCTTTTGGGGCTGCTTTGTAAAAAAAAAAAATGTGGGGAGTGCTACTGAGCCATTTTTTTGCACCTGAGCATGAGACTCCTAAAATATCAAATTATTTAAGAGTGATGGCGTGTGTGCAAATTTTTATGACTTTTCAAGCACCTTTAGCCCCTTGAAAATGAGATTCATTTGGAAGAAGAAGAAGAACAACAAGATGACGTGAAGCTTAAAGCAGTGATAAATGGGCCGTTGCACACATTGGGGTCCTGTGTGTAAATCTGAAGCTTAAGCTAACTTATAAAGCGTATTATATTTTTAAGTTTGTTGACACTATGCACGTAAGACAAGCATTGCAATATTTAAAGTAGACAAATAAGTATTATAAAGATGCAGAGTTTAATGAAGCTTGGCTAAATTAATTTTGGAGTGAACAAGATGAGGTTTTAGGAAAACAGGATGATACTAACGTAGAAAGTGGTGAAGCATCTATACATGTAGCTGAAGATGAGTTTTTGCATGATAGACAGCAATATTGTATGTTCCAGGATATGTGTATCATAGCTGCTGAGATTGGTCAGGAATCACTGGATTATTATTTTGATAATGTATAGAATGTGGCACCAGCTGAAGGGAATAATCCTGTTAAATTGCTTTCTGATCATACAAACAAAGCCAAATGCTCTCCAGTGTTGTTTCCACAGGGGTGTTATACATACCATGATAGTAGACCATACTGATTGATATTGTTGCATTATTTCAATAGGATTCTGCATGCTGGTGGCAGGTTTGCATAAAATGTAGAGTATATCCCTTTTGCTCAGTACATGTCTGAGATTGAACAGGTTGTGTGGAATGTATCCATAGCACTATGAAAATGAAAAGGGCGTTGTACATGCAAAAAGGGAAGTGATGATCTGCTGAAGAATGAGGGATCTTTCCTAAACCCATTAGAAGAACACCCTCTTTTTGGCAGGGTGCAAAGCAGGACCTGTTAGCTTGTCTTCGTCAGCTTGGTGTCCCTACATGATTTTGTTTGTTTTCTTCCACTACTATTTGTTGGAAAAAGGTTCTTTATTGTATTTTAAAACAGGAAGATAGAGCACAGACAATTGAAGACTTAGAGTGGGCAGACAGATGTGACCTGCTGCATCAAAATCCTGTCACTGTGGTGAGTGAGTGATTTTCAGTGACATTGGTTTTGCGCTGATGTCCCCATTGTATCCAATTGGTAAAATAAAAGACTACTTTCATGGAGAGGAATTTCAGCAACGCGGTTCACCTCAAGTCTGTTACTGTTTTGGATCAAGAATGCCCCACTTATTGATAAAAAGATGAAGATGAAGAGATAGTTCAATTTATTGATAAATATGTCATGCGGATTACCATCAGATGAGGACATTGTCATTTGTGCAGAAGCATTCAAAGTAACATTTAAAAACATGTAAAAAGAAAAAGCTGTTTGTCATTTTCATTTTCCCAGGCCAGCTTTGACATTAATACGTTGTGGTAGATAAGACAGATAATTCATCACAATGTGCATGTGCAAATCAGGGTCAGAAAGATTATACAAGGGCAGCAGAGATTATTATTGAGGTGGTAGTGGGTGTTGTTGTGAGGAGCATCAAATTGAGGTGAAATTTTGTCAACCCCACTCACATACATCAGACGGTCAACATATTCTGAACACCTCTCAATATACTGCTCTCCACAACAACAGCAACATCCACTATCATCTCGGTAAACATAAATAAGTATCTCTGACAGTGTCAACATTTAGGAAATAATACATTCATTGCAGTAGAATTCATGATCGGGCTGTTATTGGTGTGCATTACATTGCAAGTGTCTAATGAAGTCATCAGTGAATGTATTTAACGAATTATTATTATCTGTAGGTAATAGGTAGGTGGATTAACAGCGTCATAAAAGTCTCTGGTAAAACATGATTTGAAATGTGCCTCGCTGATGTACTCTATGTGCGTTCACATTTTCTTTCCTCTGTGAAATTATAATTTTGATCAGAAACGCCTTTTCCTGTTCAGCGTCATAAGTTAAAAACAGAGTCGGTGCGCTGCTGTAAATAAATACAGCCGCAACCGGAGTGACAACATTTTTTGCAGGTGACAATGTGTTATCCTAATTTGCTCCAGTCTTATCTGGTAGCTGCAGCTGCCTGAGTGAGCATAATATTACTCTGAGGTACTTACCGTTACGTTCATCGTGCCTTTACTGACTCGGTTAAAGTGTTGAAGTTACTGTTAAAGCAAGCTAATATTTAAGCTAGGTTATCCTAACGTTAGCTGGCTAACATATCAGCAAAGAGGATGGAGAAAGTAGCAACGTTAATTCAGTATGTATGATATCAGTTAAGCGTGACCGACACAACGAGGCACGTCATGACTCATGGACAAGTGGTTTGAAATGGGAAACTTATTGAGATATTGTTTATTTCACAAACTAGTTATAAACTTACCACTGTGGCAAACCGCTTGATTCAGTAAATGTGCTGTCGGCTCTTCAGTCTTTACTACTTCACTCTGCTGTTGGGTCACTGGGGTGACTGTATAGCGTGACATGAAAAGCGTTGGAGCACACTCTACTGGATTAGTAACACAAGGACATCACTTCTAAGTAAAACACCTTATTCCCTGCATTTTATTAGTGATGAAGTGTTAACATCGGCGCCAATCGGCCAACTTTTGGATTATTCTCTAATGGCTATAATCAGCAGATTAAAATCAGTCGGCCAATAAATCGGTCAGGCCCTATATTGTAGGAATGACATCAAGGATGCAACTCAGACAATGGCCCCCATGCTTGAGATGACAACAATAAGATACAACAGGGCACAAATTTAATACACACACTTTTACTGTGTTTGATAACTGCAAAATTTGACACGATACGTATCTGATTTGGCATTGTGTACGCTGCATTTGCAGCTTGACTGTATTGCTGTCACAGAAACCTGATTACGTGCTGCTTCCTCATTTAAGAACAGTAAACACTGATGTTTATAGTATTCATAGTTCTCTATACAGATCATCATAGAGCAGCAACTACCCCACATTTGTTGTTTTGCAAGCCCAACAACATTGTGGTGTTGGTATATACAGCGCAGACAGTCTGATGTACAACATTTTTAGGGTACAAGACGTCAATTTAGAATGTTTAGTCTACAACTGTGTAGCCTACAAAATAGTGATAGCAGTGATTTACAGACCTCCATCTTATCTCATCTCTTCCTATAAAGAACATTTAGGCAAGTTACTTGATTGGCTAGATCCACTAAGTAACACAATTGCTGTCATGGGAGATTTCAATAATGACATTATAAAAAGGGTATAGTCTGGTTGTGAAACAACCCACTACAGAAATGAAGGTAAAATAATTGATTACGCGTACGTTAAATCAGTACATTATGATGTAGAATGGGTGGTGTTGCCGACATATTTCAGTGATCATAAGGGGATTGTTTGCTCTTTTTCTTGCAGATCTATTAATAGTGATGAGGGAGATTAACTTTAGGCTTGTAACAGCTATAATGTAACTCATGTTTAGCTTTGGTTGGCAACAGAGGCAAAAAGATGTTTTACATGCCAAAGCATGAAATTTTTGGCCATTACAAGGTGTCATACTTTAACCATTCTCGAAACCCATCGGCTGTATTCGGCACCTGACGATACAGCCTCTGGGGGCAGACCCCCAATTTTTTGGCATTCCGGTTTGATTTGGGCAGAAGAGGTGAATTTCCGTTTCTGACATCCATTTATATACAAGTAAATATACTGAACCATTACGATGGATTCAGAGTTTGCGGTAATGCCAATTATGTTCCGCCTCGTTAGTTCACCGCACGGACCGTTTATCCTGGCAACAACTGCAGCCGGCTCAAACGTGATTGGTCAGTATCACAAGGACTACAAACAGCCTACAACCGGAAACCAGGGCTCTTCCACTCTTCTGCCGGAGGCAAGATCTCCAGGGTTTGCCTACAGACTCTACATTCACTGAATGTAGAGTCTGTCTATAGAAACTATACTTTAACAAAATCCTCCAAGAGATTTGATCTGTGTAATGGGTGAGTGTTGGACCCAAAAGCAGCACTGAAGACAGGCAGAATAGTTTATAATGAGCTTTAATACATGGCTTTGATAAGTACAAAGAGAGCAAACTGGAGAGTCAACATCCAGGTTCAGATCTTTCTGAGAAGCTGTTTCAGTCCGAGGCTCTTGGTGCAGAACGCCAAAGCAAAAGCAACACCAGAGCTACTGTGTGTGGTTTTGGAACTCAAAGCATATGTGGCCACATGTGAGGCCACAGCCAGTTTACATCAGTCTGACAAATTTAATTTGCTATGAGGGTTCTATGAATCAACCTCAACCAAAACAGACTTACTAATTAGATTGTGGATGTAATTCTTCATGCTTCTGGGTCTCAAGGCCTAGTGGTGTGAGATGTAACAATGCAGGAAAAAAAGAGTGTTTAACGCATAATACTTCCTGGGGAAGGACCTTAAACTCCATGTTTAATATGTTGTCCCCCAGTGTTGAAATAAAACCAACACCCTTGCCTCATGACTTTGCTAAGGCAGCGCTGCATGACTTTTGCCTGGTACTGTACATCTGTTAATTGATAGTTACTGCAAATATTTATAGAGTTAGAAAAAAAAAATAACTGACTAAACAAAACTCTTAAAAAGAAATCCCAAGAAATATAAATATATGGTGTGTGTTGTATGCTGTATTCTATGTGTTTTAAACAGTCAACTGATGACTCACTGTACGTACTGACACCTCTACTGCTGTGGTGTATTTATGTGCTGTGGGAAATTCCAACCACAAAGATGCTGTGAGATAAACAGTAGCCTTTGGGAGGTAAAAAGCTGGCAATTTTACTTTATTATTTTAAAGCTAACTATGTGTTGTGTTTAGTCTGTTTTACTTTGTTTTTTTAACACCATAGTTTGGAATTCAGTGTTGTGTGGCACCTCACACTAAAGTTTTTGAAAGGGGCCTACAAAGCAGCATGTGATCACTTGACTACTTTCAGATGTACTAAGATACAGAGTATGACGTAGTCACCTATGGCCGACTGAATAGATGGAATTAGCATATGGGAGGAGAGAAGAGAGATAAATCAGCTGCACATCAGAGAGACAGGAGAACCTGCTGAGGTCTGGCCATGGAGGAGGCTGAACTCTGCTTTCCACAAGTCAACACCTCCTGCAGGAAGACAAATCGTCCTCACTGGGAGGCCACACTCAGTTACAGTGTGCTGTCTTTCATCACTCTGCTCACCGTGGTTCTTAACCTGCTGGTCATCATCTCTATCTCCCACTTCAGGCAGAGATACACTTTTCTGCATGGCTTACAAAGTGTTTATTCTTTGGTTACAATTACATGAAGAAATGGCTTTGAGCTCTGCAGCATGATGTCACATTTAAGCTGATGATAACTTTGATTATGGTGCTGTTGAGATGTGTTACTGAAACAATTAGTGATGATTTCACACATTTCAGGCTGCTGCACATCCACTAACCTTCTCCTCATGTTCATAAGTAGTGCATAAGAGTAATGTTCTCTTGTTTCATTACTGCATACTGTTTATTTGCAAATGCTCTTACATTTGCAATACTGTGCTGTATTTAGGCCTCATTGTTATAGGACAATTCATACTCCTAGTATCATAACTGCTAATAACTCCTATTGACTGTATTTAGTGTTCTTATCTTCTCGTTTCAGGCAGCTCTACACCACCACCAACCTTCTCCTACTCTCTCTGGCTGTCGCAGACTTCCTTGTGGGTTTCTTGCAGATGCCAGCTGAAATCCTCCTCTATAGAGGTTGTTGGGATCTGGGTGACTCATTATGTGCTGTAAATTACTTTTTAGGTTATATCTCTGTCAGTGTTTCAGTAGGAAACATGGTTCTCATTTCAGTTGACCGCTACATTGCTATTTGTGACCCCATGTTTTACTCCACCAAAGTCACTGTGAAAAGAGTTCAACTCTGCATTTGTCTGTGTTGGATATTTTCTGCTGTTCACAGCAGTTGGATGCTGAGGGATTTCTTGAAACAGCCAGGCAGGTATAACTCCTGTTATGGAGAGTGTGTAATTGTAGTTAATTATATTGAAGGAGCTGTTGACCTTGTTGTGACCTTTTTTGCTCCCATTCTTGTCATCATAGTTCTGTATATGAGAGTGTTTGTAGTGGCTGTGACTCAGGCTCGTGCCATGCGCTCCCATATTACAGCTGTCAAAGCACAACGTTCAAAGAAATAACTGCCAGGAAATCTAAGATGAAAGCAGCCAGAACTCTTGGTATTGTTGTAGTTGTGTTTCTTGTGTGCTTCTCTCCTTATTAGGGGCCAGGCAGCCTAAGCTACCAGGATCTCTTCTTCCTCTTCTTCTCCTCCTCCTCCTTCTTCTCCTTCTGAGAGGAGTGAGAAGGAAGAGCAGAGCGCATTTATTAGCGTTTTTTTCCATATCATTATACCTTTTTGACTTAGTTTTTGTGTATGAATTGTTTAATAAAGTTATTTAGTGTTTGTAGGGTTAAATAGTTCTTTTTTGTTGTTGTTGTTGTTTGTGGCCGGTCGGCGTCTCAGGTGCCATGGCGAGCCGTGATGGCTTCACCAGGAGCAGAGCTCCGCCGCTGCGGAGTCCGGGACCAAAAAGCGGTGGTGGGACCATGGAAAAATACAAATCAGACAGTTATGTCAGCAGCACACGCTCAATGTCCCACGAGACATCACCAGATCTATTAGTGATCTGGAGACTGATATCATGGAACTGCAACATTTGAGTGAGTCCACGGGAAATCGAGGATATATTGAAATCCTCAAAACCAAAAAGATGGCGTTAGCCAACCTGCTGGACAAAAAGGTACAAGGTGCGCTGGTCCAGTCCCGTATCCAGACCATCACAGAGATGGACGCTCCCTCTGGCTTCTTCTTCGGCTTAGAGAGGAAACACGGGCAGAGGAAACAAATCCACTTGCTGCTCCGGAGCAGAGCTGTGGAGTTCTACTCACAACTGTACACAAGTGAGTACAATGGCAATAAACAGTTGTTTGAGGAGTTCTGTGGTGAACTGCCACAGATCCAGCAAGACATGAAACCACAGCTAGAGCGCCCCCTATCAAGGGAAGAACTGTTTGCCGCCCTCCAGGGCATGCAAGGCGGGAAGGCTCCGGGCATCGACGGTCTCACTGTAGAGTTCTACAAGGCCTTCTGGGACATTTTTGCTCACGATATGCTCCAGGTTTTCAATGAGAGCCTGGCCTATGGTTCCCTCCCAGTCTCCTGCAGAAGAGCTATCATCACCCTTCTGCCAAAGAAAGCAAACCTACAGGAGATCAAGAACTGGTGCCCTGTGTCCCTCCTCTGCACAGACTATAAAATTCTCTCCAAAGCCCTCGCTAACCGCCTGAGAGAAGCCATGGAGCAGGTCATCCACCCGGACCAGACGTACTGCGTGCCCGGCAGGTCCATGGTAGACAATGTCTACCTCATTCGGGACGTTTTGGAGGTCTCCAGCTCATTGGGTGTAAGTACAGGCTTGGTCAGATTAGATCAAGAAAAGGCATTTGACCGCGTTGAGCACAGCTTCCTCTGGGAAACCATGGAGAAGTTTGGGTTCAGCGCTGGTTTCATTGCCAAGATCAAGGTGCTGTACAGTGACATTGAGAGTGTGCTGAAGGTCAATGGTAGCTTGTGTGCTCCTTTTGGGGTGCATAGGTGTCCGATAGGGCTGTGCTCTGTCAGCGATGCTCTATGCACTCTCCCTGGAGCCCCTCCTCCAGAAACTAAGAGAAAATCTTCAAGGTCTGTTTTTACCCGGTTTTAATAAGAATTTGGTTTTGTCTGCCTCCGCTGATGATGTTGTTGTTTTTGTAAAAAAATCAAAAAGATGTGACCATACTAGAGACCCTCACAAAAAAGTTCTCCTTGTCTCGGCAGCGAGGGTGAACTGGGGGAAAAGTGAAGGCCTCGCTGTTGGAAAGTGGTGTGAAGGCCTCCCAGTTCTCCCTCAAAATTTAGTATGGAAAAGAGATGGTCTCAAATATCTCGGCATTTATGTGGGCAATGAAAAAAAAGAAAAGAAAAACTGGGAAGACATAATGGAAAAAATAGATTCAGAACTACTAAAATGGAAATGGCTCCACCCCCAAATGTCTTATAGAGGTAGAGTCTTGATTTTAAATAACCTTGTCGCTTCACTGCTGTGGCACCGACTGGCCTGCTTGGACCCACCCCCAGGCCTGTTGGCTCAAATACAAGTCAAGATGGTGAAATTCTTCTGGGACCAGCTGCATTGGGTGCCACAGTCGGTGTTGTTTTTATCCAGAGAGGAGGGGGGCCAGGGCCTTGTCCACCTGGCCAGTAGAACAGCCACCTTTAGAATACAATTTGTCCAGAGGTACTTAACAGGACCTCCAAACTTAGTGTGCAGGGACATGGCCAGTTGTATTTTCAGACACGTTAACAGCCTGGGACTGGATGCTGCTCTGTTTTTAACCGATTTTAGATTTTTAAGGTTAAATGGGTTACCTAAATTTTATCAGGGTGTTTTTAAATCCTGTTTGCTTTTTAACTGGGAAAGATCCCACAGGTTTAACTCTCTGCACTGGTTGTTAGAAGAGCAGCTAACAAATGGAGCCAGACTGGATGTGTGCAGAGACACCACGCCTGGGCTGAGGGGGGCGCTGTGCCAAAAAAACCTGATAACCCTGAAACAGCTGATAGTTTCAGTGGGGCCATCGCTCGCCAATGCCCAGGCCGTGGCCTCAGCTCTGGAAGTAAGCTCCATCCGACTGGCGCAGAGGATCCTAGAACTGTGGAGGCAAAAGCTCTCTGCCAAAGAGAAGAGCCTCCTACAGCGGTACAGTGAAGGCAGAGTGGAACCCGCCCCCACGGATGACTTCCCTGAAATCCACCTGACCCCCAACCTCACCGAGCTGAGTGGCCCCCTCCTAACAAACTGTACCAGCAACAAGGTCAGTCTGAACAACATGGACAGAAAAAAACTATATATGAACTTTGTGAAGATAATCCATAAGAAAAAACTGTACAATAGACACCCCACTGTGTGGACAGAGAGACTGGATGGACAGCACCCCCAGTGGACAACGCTCTATAAGCCCCCTATCAGGAAGCGGACCGGTGATCTCCAGTGGAGGATTCTCCATGGGGCCATCGCCACAAACAGTTTTTTATCCACTTTTAATCACAGTGTTTTAAACAAGTGTCCTTTCTGTGGTCAACCTGAAAATGTCTTCCATGTTTTCACTGAGTGCAGCAAACTCACTAGGTTTTTTCGTTTTTTAATGAGTGTTTTTAACCTTTTTAACATTGTGTTCTCTGGCCCTGTTTTTATCTGCAGTGTCAAACAAAATAAAGCAGAAAAACAAAAGTGCCAACTGATAAATTATCTCTTAGCAGAAGCAAAACTGGCAATATATTTGACCCACAGAGACAAAATTCAGACAGGCTCCACACAAGATCCTGTGACTGTGTGGAAGATGAGTGTTAAAGCCCGTCTCAGCTTAGAGTTCTGCTTCCACAGGGCCACAGGGAACCTTGTACATTTTGAAAACGTGGTGCTATGAGAACATCTTGTGCTGTGTAACGGATGGAGAGAAAATAATATATAACAAGTGCCTTATTTAAACATGATCTATGAATTTGTTTGATTTGTTTTATGTTTTTGGCTGAAAATGTTTTCTCTTGCAAATAGTTGTTAATAAATGAGTTTTTAAAAATCAAAAAAATCTTCTTCTTCTTCTACTTCTTCTCCTTCTTCTTCTTCTTCCGAGGAAATCATACTTCCCATGCACGACAAATCACCGAACTTTGCACAAAGGTCCAGTCCCATGCCAGATTGCCTCAGCTGCAAAAACAGGCCAATAGTCCTGATGGTGGCGCTACAGCAAGCCTCTAAAGTTCAAAATTTTGAAAATTCACAACAAATCAACCATATGTGCTACAGGTTTACAACTTTCACCAAAATGTAGCCCCAATACGGACAAAACTTTTGGACACTGAAACCTGTTGCAAATTATGAAGTCCATCACTCTGTTTTTTTCAAAAACTGTAAAACATATTAAACCTATCTTCTCCCACAATTGTTGCTCAAGTGGCACCAAACTTGCTACAGAGCATCTTCAGACAGTCCTACACAAACAACCCACACAGATTTTTCATTTATCAAAAATTGAGCCTACAGTGCATCAAAATGTTTGACTGTAAACGGTTCTGTAAACATATACTTGCAAATTCTTGCCAAATACATTTTCAATGTTCATTAAAAAAAAATGACAAAATTTCTGAGTCATGGTAGATGATGTGTGGCAAATTTCAGAATTTTATCTCAAAAACTGAATTTTTTACGGCATTTTGAATTTCGCTCTCATGGAGTCAATGTAAAAATGACATTTTAAACATCAGTTTTTCATATATCATTCTTATGGAGTCAATAAATCATTGTTAAAAACAAATTACCAACATCTCCATGCTGTCCAGATGCAATTTGTGTATTTTCGGATTTTTGTCTTAATAACTGAATTTTTGACAGCCGTTTGAAATCTGCCTTTACACACTAACAGATGCTGTCTTGCACACAAGTGAATGGCTTAGTCAATTTGTGAAGCTACATGTGACATTTCTGTTTGCCAGTTAGCTCAGTGAGACAGAGGATGGTTCTTGGTGTTGAAGATCGTGAGTTCAAGCATCATCTCATGCAACATTTCCAGAAATCTACCCAAACTTTTCATGAAGGTCCAGTCCCATGCCAGATGTCCTCAACTGGAAACACAAGACAATAGTCCTGATGGTGGCGCTACAGCAAGCCTCTAAATTTCAAACCTTTGAAAATTCATAACAAATCAACCATATGTGCTACAGTTTTGGAGCTTTCACTTTGAAATTTGCTTTTCCATGGCACGGATGGCTACTGTCTGGCACCCTGATGCTTGGCTTAGTCAGTTTGTGAAGCCACACTTGCCAATTAGCTCAGTGAGATAGAAGACAGACCTCAGTGTCAGAAGTTGTGAGTTCAAGCCTCAGCTAAGGCAGAATGGACATTCTAATGTGAAAGTCCTATGTTCAGGCATCATGCTATGTGGATTAGAGACTACTAAGGTTAATATAATTATGATCCAGGCAGTTTTGCGGAGAGACAAATACTCTTTATCAACACTTTTCCCTGTTATCCCTTGTCTCTTTTCCCTGTTTTTTCTGCTTAGCCTAATTTTATTTTATTTGTGCAGTTTTGCTGCTGAAAGGTAATGTTGATTTCCATTTAAAATGAAGCTGTAATGGTGCATTTACAATTTTACAAATAGGCCCATCTCTGCTATGAATCATTTCATTATTGATTAGCATTCCAGTTATTTTCTATATTAAATGTTCGTCTATAAAATTATGTAAAATTCATATTACCTTTCCCCCAATTCCAATCTGGCATCCACAAACATCTCACATTGTCTGACTAAAGGTCCAAAACCATGATAAAGCAAGATTTGAGGAGGATATCCTCATATCTGCGAAGGTAACTCCAACACTGATGCCTGAAACAATCAATCCATCATGAAATAGTTGTGGATTAATTATGTGTTTGACTTATTGATTTATTGACTAATCACTGTAACTGCAGAATTCCTATAATGAGCTAGAAGAAGTTTTAAACATATATATACCGCAGAGTTGTCTCTTGCTAATTAGCTCAGTGAGATAGAGCATAGTCTCTTATGCTTAGAATGCCACCTTTTTCTCATCTTCCTACACTCTGCTTGTTGCTCAGAATTGCCTAATTTTGCCTAAAATTGCCCGGTTCTGACCACTGCTGCGCAGCATCTATAATTTACATTTATTTCCTTGTGTAACAAAAGCATATGCTGAGGTTTATAAAAATACTTTATTTATTTATTTATTAACCTTTATTTAACCAGGAAGATCCCATTGAGATTAACAACCTCTTTTTCAAGGGAGACCTGGCCAAGATAGGCAACAGCAAGTACGAAGCACAATTACAAATTACACAGATAAAACACAAACAAATAGGATCGCATTTACAAGCAGATTATGAAAAACAAGTACATGTAGTGGAGTCGGCCTCAAATATTCTTAGTTTGGATTTAAAGGCGCTCAAAGAAATTAACCCTGTTAGTTTCCAGTCATTTTGCAACATATTCCATACTGAAGGTGCAGAGTAGACAAAAGCCTTTTTGCCCAATTCAGTACGGGCATATGGAACAGAAAGCAACAAGTAGTCTTGTGAACGAAAGGAGTAAGGACCAGCACTTCTCTGTGCAATTAAGGAACAAATGTAGGAAGGCAGTAGACCAAGTAATGCCTTATATATAAAAGTATACCAATGACTGAGCCTTCGGGTGGCCAGAGCAGCCCATCCAACCCGAGAGTATAACTCACAGTGGTGTGTCAATGGTTTACAATTCGTAATGAACCTCAGAGAAGCGTGATAGACAGTGTCAACCATATGAAGACATTTAGCAGACGCATTCATATATAAAAGAGCACCATAATCCAACACTGGTAAAAAGGTAGCAGCAACAACTTGCTTTTTTGTATTAAAAGAAAAACATAGCTTATTTCGAAAGTAAAAACCCAGTTTTATCCTCAGCTTCTTCACTAGTTTCTCTATATGCGGCTTGAAAGTGAGGGAGGCATCGATCAAAACACCCAGGTATTTATACTCGTGAACCACCTCTATTTCATTTCCCTCGAGAGTGGTCACTGAGGGGATAATTTGTGGCCTCTTCCTAGAATTAGAGAACAGGATAAGCTTAGTCTTGTCTGCGTTGAGAACAAGTTTCAGCTGAAGTAATGAGTGCTGGACAGCAACAAAGGCTTTCTGCAGGGATTCAATGGCCTGAACAAGAGTTGATCCACAGCAGTAAATAATTGTGTCATCAGCATAGAAATGCAAATTAGCATTTGTCACATTTATACCCAAATCACTGATATAAATAATGAATAAAAGGGGACCTA
Organism: Epinephelus lanceolatus; assembly: GCF_041903045.1. Taxonomy (NCBI): domain Eukaryota; kingdom Metazoa; phylum Chordata; class Actinopteri; order Perciformes; family Serranidae; genus Epinephelus; species Epinephelus lanceolatus. The sequence goes on from NC_135747.1 coordinate 43,592,452, forward strand.
ATACAAAACCCTGCGGCATCCTCTCGTGGACAGTAACAATATCAGAACACAGGCCATCATATTTAATGCACTGAGTCCTATTACTGAGATAGATGGTGAACCAAGTAACTGCTTGCTCCAAGAGTCCTGATTGCAAGAGTCTAAGTTTTAAAATATCGTGGTCAACTGTGTCAAACACTTTCGACAAATCAATGAAAAGAGATGCACAGTGTTGTTTCTTGTCAAGTGCAACAGAAATGTCATTTACCACATAGTAAACAACATTTACATGCAGAGCACACAGCAGGCCCCTTGGTGAAAGTCTGGCATCAGTTGGATCCGTCCAACTCCCCTCCAATCCATCCTTGGGGGGCATTCCACTTCCTTATATTATTCTTTTACTGACGGCGTTACAAACGGCCACTGGGAAGTGTGTTTCATAGCTCCATAAAAGGTGCCTTTGTGCAGCAGTATCTTGTGCAGACATCCACTGATATAGTACCAGTATTTGACAATTTCGGTTGGTGACCACTGCGTCAACAACTGCCACCACCTGCAGCATATTATACTGCTGAGAAAGTGTCTTTGTGCATCTTATCTTACTATATAATGACGAAAACTCTAACTGTGGGTGTGGGTGTGTCTGTCTGTGTGTCTGTTCCACGTTTTTCTCCTCACTGACTTGGTCAATCCATGTGAAATTTGGCACAGTGGTAGAGGGTCATGGGAGGATGCCAATAAAGCAATATTGCATCAATTGGCCAAAGGGGGGCACTATAGCAACTGATTGAAATTGCAAACTTTGAATGGGCATATCTCATGCCCCGTATGTCGTAGAGACATGAAACTTTGCACAGAGATGTCTCTCCTCATGATGAACACATTTGCCTCAAGAACCCATAACTTCCGCTGATATAGATTTTCCGCCATTTTGAATTTTTTGATAAACACTTCAAATGGATCTCTTCCAAGGAAGTTTGAGCGATCTGCATGAAACTGGGTGAACATAATCTAGGGACCAATATCTAAAGTTCCCTCTTGGCAAAAGTTGGAAAACTAATTAAAACTGAGCTTCTATAAAGCAATGAATATTGCGGAGGGCGTGGCTCATCACATAAAGGTGTATAACATCTCAAGGGTTTCACCCATCACCACGCAACTTTGTAGGCATATGACCACACATAATCTGAGGGGACCCCTCCATTATTGACCCCATCAAACAAAATGGGGGCGCTAGAGAGCTCATTTCTTATCTAGGCCTAACCGCCATATGGATTTTTACTAAACTTGGTAGATATGTAGAACAGGATGCCTCAAACTTATATTTGACAGGACAGTGAAGCATGACAGGAAGGATGGGAGAGAGAGAGCAAGAAAGACATGCAGCAAAGAACAAAGGCCGGATTCCAACCCCCACCGCTGCAACAAGGGCTAGCCGCACGTTTCCCATGTGAATTACCAGTGCGCCCCACTTTTAAGTCAATACAACATATAAACACTTTAACTATCTGCCTTTCAACGTGCTACCTCAACTACTAATGTACAGTTTTAGCCCACTAACCATCCCACTAATGCCAATGGTACTACTGTACTTTCAATAAAGCAATCGTACTATCAAATTCACAAACACTCTGTCTGAATACATTGCTCTTCTTAATGGGTTCACTTGACTATTTAATCTGCAATTTCCTATGACCTGTATCCCAAACACACACCATGTGAAACTGTACATGGGCAGCTGTGCACTCAATGGGTATGGACTAGTCAGTATTTAACACCCAAATCACTGACAAAGCAGAGGCAACATGATGAGCTCGACTGAGAATAAGCTGAAAAAAAAAAAGAATTGTATCACTAAATAAAACTATTTGAAAGAAATTACAAAAACTCTGAGCACACTGGTGTGTGTTGTCTGCTTTATTCTATGTGTTTTAAACAATCGACTGATGACTCACTATGCGTATTAACAACTCTACTTGTGCTGGGGTGCATTTATGTACTGTGGGGACATCTGAAGATAAGATAGCTAGACAAACATTGGCTGTTGGGACATAAAAAGCTGGTAATTTCACTTAATTGTTTGAAACCTGACCATGTGTTATGTGTGGTTTGTTTCACTGTTTTTATTTTTTGATAACATAGTTTTGAATGCAAGGTTGTGTGGCAACTCACACTCAGGTTTTTGACACATCAGCAAAAATAGATGGAATTAGCATATGGGATGTGAGAAAAGAGATAAATCAGCTGCACATCAGAGAGACAGGAAAACCTGTCAGTGGCCATGGAGGAGGATGAACTCTGCTTTCCCCAAGTCAACACCTCCTGCAGGAAGACAAGTCGCCCTCACTTGGAGGCCACAGTCACTCTCAGTGTGCTGTCCTGCATCACTATGCTCACTATGGTTCTTAACCTGCTGGTCATCACCTCTATCTCCCACTTCAGGCAGAGATACACTTTTCTGCTTGGCTTACAAAGTGTTTATTCTTTGGTTACAGTTACATAAAGAAATGGCTTTGAGCTCTGCAGCATGATGTCACATTTAAGCTCATGATAACTTTGATTATGGTGCTGTTGAGATGTGTGACTGAAACAATTAGTGATGATTTCACACATTTCAGGCTGCTGCACATCCACTAACCTTCTCCTCATGTTCATAAGTAGTGCATAAGAGTAATGTTCTCTTGTTTAGGCCTTTCATTACTGCATACTGGTTATTTGCAAATGTGTTTACATCTAAACCACTGTGTTATATTTAGGCCTCATTGTAATAGGACAATTCATGCTCCTAGTATCATAACTGCTAATAACACTTATTTCTACACATACATATTAAAGTATATTCACTGTTGTTGTTTTCCCGTTTCAGGCAGCTTCACACCACCACCAACTTCATCCTCCTCTCTCTGGCTGTTGCAGACTTCATTGTCGGTTTGGTGCTAATGCCAGCTGAAATCATCATCTATAGAGGTTGTTGGATTCTGGGTGACATAATGTGTGTTGTGTATGATTTTTCGTCTTTCTTTGCTGTCAGTGCATCAGTAGGAAACATGGTTCTCATATCAGTTGACCGCTACATTGCTATTTGTGACCCCATGTTTTACTCCATCAAACTCACTGTGAAAAGAGTTCAACTCTGCATTTGTCTGTGTTGGATATTTTCTGCTGTTCACAGTAGTTGGATGCTGAGGGATTTATTGAAACAGCCAGGCAAGTATAACTCCTGTTATGGAGAGTGTGTAATTGTAGTTAATTATATTGAAGGAGCTGTTGACCTTGTTGTGACCTTTTTGGGTCCCTTTCTTGTCATCATAGTTTTGTATATGAGAGTTTTTGTGGTAGCTGTGACTCAGGCTCGTGCCATGCGCTCCCAAACTGCAGCTGATACACTTCAGCGTTCAAAGCCAATAACTGCTAAGAAATCTGAGATGAAAGCAGCCAGAACTCTTGGTATTGTTGTAGTTGCATTTATTGTGTGCAACTGTCCATATTATTGTTTCACTGTTGCAGCTGAGAACAACTTGGCTGGGGCGTCATCTGGAATGATTGAACTTTGGCTGGTGTATTTTAATTCCTGTCTAAACCCTGTGATATATGTCTTTTTCTATCCCTGGTTCAGAAAAGCTATTAAACACATTTTAACCCTTCAGATACTGAAGCCTGGCTCCTCTGAGGCTAACATAATGTAGAGGCAGACTGTGACAGAGAGACTAAAAGTATTCTCTCCCTCTGATGTGGAAATTATTTAAGTTGTCACTACACTGAATGTACACAACCTAAAGTCAGAGAAAACAACTGAATTTTAAAAAAGTAATGGATGGAAAAGCAGTATCTTCAAATCTGCATTACCAATCACTAAACCTGTGAAACCACATTTGCACTAGTTCTTCCACGATACATTTGTGCATAGATTTTACATTTTGTCTTGTTTTGTTTATACAAATGCACAATTACATAAATACACTGTGACCATAATAAGAACACAACAGGGTTTGATATATGTTTGACACAAAATCAGTTCTTTACTATGAAACACCCTCAGCATTAATTCTTTCACAAGCCAAAGTAGTAACTAAAATAATCAGTCAAATTTATTGATCATGTTCAACAACCAGGCAGGCAATTTCAACAGCATGAAGGGAAAACAATTCATCCTCTCCGTTAAAGGGATGTCCACACACCCTCTGCCCCTTTCAGTCATTCCAGGTCAAATGTTAGGGACAGGTGTTTAGTAGGCATCCATGTTATGGATGGCAGATGTTTTCCAGTCAGTGGTGCAGGGGGGCTCGATTGTGTCAGTAGAACTCAAGGATGCCTGTTTTCATATGCCTATTACACCAAACTAGAGATGCTTAATAAGGTTTACCTTTCAAGGATTCAAAGTGATGTCATTCAGTCTCTCACTGGCCCCTCACATATTTATGAGGTTCATGGCAGCCGTTTGACAGTCCTACCACACCTGGAATTTGGCCTATTATTTCTCTAACCACAGGGCAGTCAGAGACACAGCTACATCACAGTTACTCTCGTTTGCACAGGAAATGTACAGTTTCTACCAGTCCACCACCATCCACCTCTCCTCCAATCCACCCTATAGGGACATTCCACTTCCTTACATTACGTTTATATTGACAATGTTACAACTGCCACCGGGCAGTGCATTTCATACCTTTGCAAAAGGTGCCTTTGCGCAGCAGTATCTTGCCAACATCCACTGATATAGCACTGGTCTTGACACTTCTGGTTGGTGGCCACTGCATCAATAACTGCCACCACCTGCTGAGAAAGGTGCCTTTGTGCGTCAGTATTTAACACCCAAATCACTGACAAAGCAGCAGCACCTGATGAGCTCGATTGAGAACGAGTTGAAAAAATGAACTGTATCACTTAATAAAACTCTTTGAAATAAATTACAAGAAATCCATGCACACTGCTGTGTGTTATCTGCTGTATTCTATGCATTTTAAACAGTCAACTGATGACTCACTATGTGTACTAACAGCTCTAGTTGTGCTGTGGTGAATTCATGTACTGTTGGGACATTTGAAGATCAGGTAGCTAGACAAACATTAGCTGCTGAGAAGTAAAAAGCTGGCAATTTCACTTTATTGTTTGAAACCTGTCTATGTGTTATGTGTGGTTTGTTTCACTGTTTTTATTTATTGATAACATAGTTTTGAAAGGTTGTTGCAAGGTTGTGTGGCAACTCACACTCAGGTTTTTGACACAATAGCAAATCAGATGGATCTAAGATGGCGCAGCGGATGGCCACCTCGGAACTTCGGTCTCTCGTACTTCTCCTATTTTTGATGGGTTTTTTTAGCTTCCTGCTCCCCCTCTCTGGTCACCTTCATCACAGAGGAACTCTTACACACTGGTCAGTCCTCCACTGGAATTTTTTGCCGGTTTTCAATGACCCAGCAAGTTTTACAGATATTTTGGTTTGGAGGCGCAGCGGCTGTCCTTGGGATTCACCGGAGACGGAGATGGGGCAAGCATGGGGGAGCGCTGGTGAGGCTATAGCAGCAGGGATTATGTGCTCCACTCACGTCTTTACACCTGGAAAATGTCCGCTCTCTGGCAAATGACATGGATGAGTTGCTGCTCCTAACTCAAAAAAACTCTGACTTAAACAGATCTGCCGCCCTGTGTTTCACTGAAACCTGGCTCAGTGAACACATCCCGGACAGTGTATTACGACTTGTTGATTCCAACTTTTCCAAGCAGACCGACGGAGCTCAAAAAGAAAACAAAGGGAGGCGGACCGTGCTTCAACATAAACTAAGGTTGATGTACAGATGTCAGTGTTGAAGTAGTCATGCAGCCCTGACTTTGAGACTCTCGTCATTAACTGTAAACCGTTTGATTCACTGTTGGAGTTTTCCTCATTTCGTCTGGTCGATGTTTACATTCCACCTCACTGGCTCTGAGATCCTGAAAAAAGACTTTTCCCTGCTTTTTTTTCCCAGGAGAAACTGAGTGACCGTCAGTCACAAAATGTGTTCATTTCTGGCCCCATTCCAACCCTGGGGAAAGGAATCGAGTCTTTTACCAGACTCCTTGCCCTGAATACATGGCTTCACTCACAGGATAAAGTTTATTGACAATTTTAACATCTTTTGGAACTGTAAGGATCGCTTTCAGCGTGATGGGATTCATCCGAACATCACTGGATGCAGACTACTCGGGGCCAACCTACGTCATGTTCTTGGAATGCCATAACAAAACAATAATGGACAGATAAGAGCCAAGGACAAATGCGGGGCACAGAGACAGCCTGCAGCTCTCCCCCTTCACCTGACCCTTTGCTCCACATCACCCAAGGCATTCAGAGGATGTCTCTGTCCCAGTCAGGGATCCAACAACCCCCCTCCTGCCCTTCACCACAACCCCCCCCCCCCCCCCCCCCCAAATCAAGGAGTTAGTTAAAGCTGCCACACTAAAGCTCAGTCAAATTGATGAACTCTTAAATAGTAGCCGTACACGTCATCACTCAGGTGCCTGTCAGAGATGAGACAGACCCCATGCCACTTCCTTAAACATACCGGCGATCTTAAATAGCTGGTGGCATGGTCAAACACATCTTGAAATTGAAAAGCATCAGCCAGAGTCATCTCCAAGGTCTGTCATTCCTGTTTTGACTAGCATCAGGAAAAACAATGTGTACTCGAAGCGCACAGCTACTCTATCTAATCTGACTCCAGTTATGTGTCAGCCACAGACTGTGTCAGACAATGTTAGTACACTAAATTTGGCTTTATTAAATATCAGATCTCTGGCTGGCAAGTCACTATTAATTAATGATTTTATTATCAAGAGAAACCTTGATTTTATGTTTTTAACTGAAACTTGGTTAAATGAAAACAACAATGCAGCAGTACTTATTGAATCAGCCCCCCCAAACTTCCATTTTATCAGCTCAGTTAGAGAACTTAGGAAAGGAGGTGGAGTAGCCACTTTATTTAAGGATGTTTACCAGTGCAAACAGTTGTCATATGGGAAGTTTGAGTCTTTTGAATATGTTGCACTGCAGTTGAGATCCTCCTGTCAAGCAGTATTAGTAACCATTTACAGGCCTCCAAAATATAGTGCACACTTTGTTGATGACTTTTCTAAACTATTGTCTGTTGTTTGCATTGATTTTGACTGTGTTGTTATAGTGGGTGATTTTAATATTCATATTGATAATCCCAAAGATGGCAGTGCGAAAGAACTTTTCTACATCCTGGACAACTTTGAACTTTCCCAGCATGTAACAGAGCCAACACACAATGAGGGACATATCTTAGATCTAATTATCTCCAAAGGGCTCAACATTTCTGAGGTTGTGGTGACTGATGTTGCCTTTTCTGATCATTACTGTTTTCTTTAAAACGGCCATCTCCGCTGACAGCACTAAAATTACAACAGAGGTAATCAGAAAACGCTATATCAACGAAAACACCTGTACACTATTCACCCAGGATTTTATACTCACACCAGCTCTGCCCTCAGTCTCTGACAATGATCTGGTTCTTAGCTTCAGCTCTAAAGCTATGAATATTATGGACAATATTGCCCCCATGAAGGTCAAAGTTGTCTCTGGTAAGAAAAAAACACCATGGAGGAACGCCACACGGGTAAAAGCTCAAAAAAGAGAATGCAGAAAAGCAGAACGCAGGTGGCGAAAAACCAAACTCCAGGTTCATTATGACATCTATAAGGAAAGTCTGCACATCTATAACTTGGAGTTAAAAAGGGCGCGGCAGTCCTTTTTCTCTGAGATTATCAACAAAAATAACAACAATGCATGGACTTTATTTAGTGTTGTTGACAGACTGAAACCTATCAGCATCAGTCCCTCCTGAACTGCTATCCACCAAGGCATGCAATGGCTTTGCTTGTTTTTTCACATACAAGATTTTAAAGATAAGACAGACAGTCTGTAACTCCAACACAGTGGCTATTTCACCTGTGCCTCATAAGACTACTCCAGTTAATTTGACACTTTTTCACCCATTAAATTATGCTACTTTGACAGACATAGTTAGAAACCTTAGGTCCACTACCTGCTGCCTTGACACTCTGCCCACAAGCTTTTTTAAAGATGTTTTTAACTGCATAGCATCAGATATACTACAAATAGTCAACTGTTCTCTTCAGTCAGGCCTTTTCCCAACGGCCCTGAAGACTGCAGTCATTAAACCTCTCTTAAAAAAGCCTAATCTGGATGCCTCAGTAATAAATAACTACAGGCCCATATCAAACCTACCATTTTTAGGAAAGATCATTGAAAAGGTTGTTTTTCAGCAACTTAACACCTTCTTGGAGCAAAACAATTCCTTTGATGCCTTTCAGTCTGGATTTCGAGCACATCACAGCACTGAGACTGCACTTGTAAAAGTTTAAAATGACATTCATCTGAGCAGTCATGCATCAAAGATTTCGGTTCTGGTATTACTGGACCTCAGTGCTGCATTCGACACAGTTGACCATAACATACTGCTCGACAGACTAGAAAAGTTTGTGGGACTTTCTGGCACTGTGCTAAATTGGTTTAAATCTCATTTACAAGACAGGGATTTCTTTGTGTCACTTGGCAATTATGAATCTGTGCGAGCAAAAATTACATGTGGAGTTCCTCAAGGGTCCATTCTTGGGCCTCTTCTGTTCAACATCTATATGCTCCCTCTTGCTCAGATTATGGAATATCATAACATCTCCTACCATACTTATGCAGATGACACAACTTTACATAACAGTGTCACCAGATGACTACAGTCCCCTACATCTGCTAAATAAGTGCATTGACGAAATCAATACGTGGATGTGCCAGAATTACAACTAAACACAGACAAAACTGAGATAGTTGTTTTTGGCCCCAAAGAACAAAGATCAGTAGTCAGTGCTCACCTTGACGCCATGACACTTAAACCTACAAATCAAGCCAGAAATCTTGGTGTAGTTCTGGACTCAGACCTAAATTTCAATAGTCACATTAAGACAATTACTAAATCAGCCTACTACCACCTTAAAAACATAGCAAGAATAAAAGAATTTTTGTCTAAATCAGATACAGAAAAACTTGTTCATGCTTTCATTTTCAGCAGGCTGGACTGTTGTAACAGTGTCTTCACAGGCCTGAGTAAAAAATCAATCAGACAACTGCAGCTCGTCCAGAACACTGCTGCCAGAGTCCTCACCAACACCAAGAGAGTGGAGCACATTACACCAGTGCTTAAATCACTGCACTGGCTTCCTGTGTGTCAAAGGATAGACTTTAAAATCTTGTTACTTGTCTATAAAGCACTAAATGGTCTCAGGCCTAAATACATCTCTGATATACTTGTACGTTATGAAGCATCCAGACCCCTCAGATCATCTGGAACAGGTTTACTCAGTGGTCCTAGGATCAAAACCAAACAAGGTGAAGCAGCCTTTAGTTTCTATGCTCCCCGCCTGTGGAACAAACTTACAGAATATCTGAGGTCGGCTGAAACTGTCAACTCATTTAAATCAGGGCTTAAAACATTATTATTTACTGCAGCTTACCAGTGAACTAGATATGTAACTTGCTAGGATAATCTGTAGCTATTGTTTTTATATCTGTCTGCTGTTGCTTTTGCTTTATGTTTGCTTTGTAAATGCATTTTCTGCACTGTTTTTAACTCTTTAATGTCTTGCTTTTAGCTTTTCTTTTTAATGATCTATTGTTCCTTTAATGTTTTATTTTAATGTATTTCTCTTGTAAAGCACATTGAATTGCCTTGTGTATGAATGGTGCTATATAAATAAAATTGCCTTGCCTTGCCTTGCCTTGCCTCGCCTCAGACATGTGTAACGAAGACGTCACAACAGCTGGCTGACCAGGTGACAGATGTGGAGAAAAAACATCCAGACTCCCTGCTCATCATCCTAGGAGATTTTAACAGAGCAAATCTTTCTCACAAACTTCCCAGATACAAACAGCATAAAAAATTCCCCACCAAGGACTTTAACACACTGGACCACTGCTACACAGTTTTAAAGGACGCTTATCGCTCTGTCCCCCGTGCAGCTTTGGGGCTCTCTGATCGCCGTCTGTTCCATCTCATCCTGACCTACAGGCAGAAATTAAAAACTTCTAAGCCTGTAGTAAGGATTGTAATGAAGTGGACTGTGGAGTCAAAGCTGGAGCTACAGGCCTGCTTTGAATGCACAGATAGGAGTGTTTTTGAAGCTGCAGCCACAGACCTCAACAAACTCACTGACACTGACATCTTACATCAGTTTTTGTGAGGATATGTGTGTGCAGACCAAGACCTTCTGCACATATAACAACAAACCCTGGTTCACACCCAAACTCAGGCAGCTGCGCCAGGTCAAGGAGGAGGCCTACAGGAGCAAGGATCAGGCCCTGTACAAGCAGGCCAGAAACAAGCTGACAAAAGAGATCAGGGTAGCCAAGAGGCGTTACATTGAGAAGCTAAAAAACAACTTCTCTGCCAACGACCCTGTGTCAGTTTGGAGAGGCCTACAGGACATTACCAACTACAGGAGACCATCTCCCCACCCTGTGGAAAACCTCCAACGAGCAGACAACCTGAACAGGTCCACACAAAGGGATTATCTGCACCCCCAGCTTCTCCCTCCCTCCCTCACCTCTGACCCCCGAGCTGCAATAAAGGTCTGTAAAGAGGATGTGTGTCGGCTCTTCCAGAGACAGAAGACCAGGAAGACTCCGGGCCCTGGCGGTGTGTCTCCCTCCTGCCTGAGAGTCTGCTCTGACCAGCTGGCCCCTATCTTCACTCAGATCTGATCTGATCTGATCTGGAGCTGTGTGAAGTACCCTCCTGCTTTAAACGCTTCACCCTCATCCCGGTTCCCAAGAAACCCTCCATCACAGGATTAAATGACTACAGGCCCGTCTCCCTGACATCTGTGGTCATGAAATCCTTTGAAAGACTGGCACCGACGGCTGCACCTCAGGGGACCCTTCTGTGAAACTCCTGAAGTTTGCGGATGACACTATGGTCATCAGTCTAATCCAGGACTGTGATGAGTCTGCATACAGACAGGAGGTGGAGCAGCTGGTCCTCTGGTGCGGTCAGAACCACCTGGAGCTGAACTCGCTCAAGACTGTGGAGATGACAGTGGACTTCAGGAGAAGCCCCTTGACCCCTCACACCCCGGACACATTCTGTTTAAACTCATCCCCTCCGGCAGCATCATCATCATCATCTGGTGCTACAGAGCACTGTTCGCCAAAACTACCCATCACAAAGACAGTTTCGTTCCCCAGGCTGATGAACTCCTAACAGCCAGAGTGGCAGGAAAAACAACACTTGCATTCTTGTATATTGTATATTTTTTTATATTTGATGTATATTTGTATAATTTTTGTATATTTTATATTGTATATTACTGTGTACTCCACCTCTTGGCTAAATTTTGAGTATTTATGTCAATTCTGGTACATTGAGAGCAAGTCTACCGGAGTTAAAATCCTTGTATGTACACACGTACTTGGCAAATAAAAAAGCTGATTCTGAAATCATTGCATCATGTGGCTCACAATGCAGAATGGTCACTGTGCTTGACAACATTCAGGTGTACTGGGAGCCAGACTCAGAGTATGACGTACTCACCTTTGGCCTACTGAATAGATGGAATTAGCATATGGGAGGTGAGAAAAGAGATAAATCAGCTGCACATCAGAGAGACAGGAGGACCTGCTGAGCTCTGGCAGCTTTCTGATCAAAGCCCTGTCAGTGGCCATGGAGGAGGCTGAACTCTGCTTTCCCCAAGTCAACACCTCCTGCAGGAAGACAAGTCGCCCTCACTTGGAGGCCACAGTCACTCTCAGTGTGCTGTCCTGCATCACTATGCTCACCGTGGTTCTTAACCTGCTGGTCATCACCTCTATCTCCCACTTCAGGCAGAGATACACTTTTCTGCTTGGCTTACAAAGTGTTAATTCTTTGGTTACAGTTACATGAAGAAATGGCTTTGAGCTCTGCAGCATGATGTCACATTTAAGCTGATGATAACTTCGATTATGGTGCTGTTAAGATGTGTCACTGAAACAATTAGTGATGATTTCACACATTTCAGGCTGCTGCACATCCACTAACCTTCTCCTCATGTTCATAAGTAGTGCATAAGAGTAATGTTCTCTTGTTTAGGCCTTTCATTACTGCATACTGTTTATTTGCAAATGCTTTTACATCTGCAATACTGTGTTGTATTTAGGCCTCATTGTTATAGGACAATTCATACTCCTAGTATCATATATGCTAATAACTCTTATTTCTACACATACATATAACAAGTGTATTCAGTGTTGTTGTTTTCCCGTTTCAGGCAGCTTCACACCACCACCAACTTCATCCTCCTCTCTCTGGCTGTTGCTGACTTCCTTGTCGGTTTGGTGCTAATGCCAGCTGAAATCATCATCTATAGAGGTTGTTGGATTCTGGGTGACATAATGTGTGTTGTGTATTGCTTTTCAGCTTTCTTTGCTGTCAGTGCATCAGTAGGAAACATGGTTCTCATATCAGCTGACCGCTACATTGCTATTTGTGACCCCATGTTTTACTCCACCAAAGTCACTGTGAAAAAAGTTCAACTCTGCATTTGTCTGTGTTGGATATTTTCTGTTGTTCACAGCAGTTGGATGCTGAGGGATTTCTTGAAACAGCCAGGCAGGTATAACTCCTGTTATGGAGAGTGTGTAATTGTAGTTAATTATATTGATGGAGCTGTTGACCTTGTTGTGACCTTTTTGGGCCCCTTTCTTGTCATCATAATTTTGTATATGAGAGTGTTTGTGGTGGCTGTGACTCAGGCTCGTGCCATGCGCTCTCGCATTACAGCTGATACACTTCAGCGTTCAAATACAGTAACTGCTAAGAAATCTGAGATGAAAGCAGCCAGGACTCTTGGTATTGTTGTAGTTGTGTTTATTGTGTGCAACTGTCCATATTATTGTTTCACTGTTGCAGCTGAGAACAACTTGGTTGGGGCGTCATCTGGAAACATTGAACTTTGGCTGGTGTATTTTAATTCCTGTCTCAACCCTGTGATATATGTATTTTTCTATACCTGGTTCAGGAAAGCTATTAAACACATTGTAACACTTCAGATACTGAAGCCTGGCTCCTCTGAGGCTAATATAGTGTAGAGACAGACTGTGACAGAGACGAAAACTATTCTCTCCCTCTGAAGTGGAAATTATTTGTTGTCACTACACTGAATGTACACAACCTAAAGTCAGAGAAAACAACTGAATATCAAAAAGTACTGGATGCAGAAGAAATATCTTCAAATCTTCATTAACAATCATTAATCTGTACAAATTACAGACTTATAGTATTTCCCCCATGAATTGACAAATACAAGTTTAAACTGTAAACCTGTGAAACAACATTTGTACTAGTTGTTCCACAATGCATTTGTGCATTGTTTGTTTGTTTTGTTTTGTTTACACAAATGCACAATTACATAAAGACAGTAGAGTGTATGGTTGACACAGAATCAGTTCTTTGGCTTGTGAATGGATTAAAGCTGGTGGTGTTAAGCAAATTCACTCAAATAATCAGTCAAATTTATTGATCATGTTTAAAAACCAGGCAAGCAACTTCAACAGCATGAAGGGAAAACAACAAATTCTTCATGGAGGTTAGTTCCCAGAGGGAAATTCGTTTCCACTAACTGTACATTTACAGAAATCAAACACGGATATCACAGGCACAGACATATCACAGACATCACAAAACATCACAAAACATTACATCTTCATGTACAGGGGTGGACACTTTGAGTCAACGGGATCTCTTGTTCAGTGCAGCTATGGCTGCTGGGATCAGGCTCTTCCCGAGTCGAGCTTTCCTAAGTTTGAGTGTAACAATATGCTGAAACAATATGTTCCTTATTCACCAGATAAAATCAATCCTAAAACACACAGGTTGTTTTGTTTGTCTTTGCTTGTTTCTTTTTTTAATTTTTTTTTAGGTTTTAAATGGTCAAGCACCACGTTATCTAACAAAACTCTTGTATCTTAAGACTCCAGTTAGAGCATTGAATCCAGATGCTGCTCGATGTTCCGAGAAGTCCAAACATGAACAATGCTGACCGAGCCTTCGCAATGGTTGCCCCCTTTAAAACAGCCTCAACTATAGAAAACTTAAAGTCACTACTGAAGACCCATCTCTTTTCACTGGCTTATGATTGATTTGAGCTCAACACCTTGACTTTATTTTCTGTTGTGCTGCAATATGTTCTTTATTATGTTTACTGTTCTGTTCTGTTTTTACTGCTGTTTGCTTCTGTGTTGATCTGTTTTGGTCTTTTATGCCTGTTAAGTATTTTGGTCGACTGCAATTCTTTTTAAATGTGCTCTACAAATAAAGTTTGACTTGACTTGACAAAGGTTCTGTGCTGAAACCCAATTTAATAGACTATTCAGAATGTTCTATTTTATTCTTCCTGACCTCCTGATGGTGGTGCCTTCATGTTGGTATACCAACAAATTCACTTGTGACCATGCAATGACAAAGGGCACACATCCCAGTACAAAATCCCAATGTCTTCTGCAAATCAGCTTCCTCTATGTTCTTGTAATGGAAGAAGCTGAAAAGAGATCAGTTTTGTGTGCTGACATTGCTGGATCAGCACATTTGGTGTCCTAGCCAGGCTTCCTCTGGTCCAGCCTCTCACTCCCACCCCCAGTAAAAACTATTTATTATTATTATTATTAGCATTAGTATTAGCACTATTAGCATTAGCAATATGGTTCTCATATCAATTGACCGCTACATGGCCATTTGTGACCCCATGTTTTCCTCCACCAGAGTCACTCTGAAAAGAGTTCAACTCTGCATTTGTCTATCTTGGATATCTTCTCTCATTAACAGTTTTTGGATGCTGAGGGATTTCTTGAAACAGCCAGGCAGGTATAACTCCTGTTATGGAGAGTGTGTAATTGTACTTAATTATATTGAAGTAGCTGTTGACCTTGTTGTGGCCTTTGTGAGCCCTGTCCTTGTCATCGTAGTTTTGTATATGAGAGTGTTTGTGGTAGTCCTGTCTCAGGCTCGTACCATGCGCTCCCAAACTGCAGCTGATACACTTCAGCGTTCAAAGCCAATAACTGTGAAGAAATCTGAGATGAAAGCAGCCAGGACTCTTGGTATTGTTGTAGTTGTGTTTATTGTGTTCAACTGTCCATATTATTGTTTCACTGTTGCAGCTGAAAACAACTTTTTAGGGGTGTCATCTGAAAACATTGAACTTTGGCTGTTGTATTTTAATTCCTGTCTAAACCCTGTGATCTATGTATTTTTCTATCCCTGGTTCAGGAAAGCTATTAAACACATTGTAACACTTCAGATACTGAAGCCTGGCTCCTCTGAGGCTAACATAATGTAGAGACAGACTGTGACAGAGAGACTAAAACCATTGTCTTCCTCTGAATTATTTATATTTAATTTGTTACTACACTGAATGTACAAAACATAAAGTCAGGGCAAATATATTATATCTAGAGAAAAAACAAGTGAATATCAAAAGAGTCTTGGAAGAATAAGCAGTGTTAATAAAATCTTCATTACCAATCACCAATCTGTACACATTACAGAGTTATTGTATTAATGTTTTCTCAATAATGACAGATACAAGCATAAAATGGAACCTGTGAAACAACATTTGCACTAGTTGTACCACAATACATTTTTGCATTGTTTGTTTTGTTTACACAATTTTGCAATTACATAAATACACCATGACCATTTAAACACACACACACACACACATACACACACACACACAAACAGGGTTTGACATTAGAATGAATGGTGGACATAAAATCAATTCTTTGGCTTATGACAGGATTAAAGCTGGTGGTGTTCGAAGCAAATTAGTCACTCAAATAATAAGTAAAAATTATTGATCATGTTTCAGAACGAGGCAGGCAACTTCAACAGTATAAAGGGAAAACAATTTATTTTCAGCAAATTTTCAGCTAATATAAGATGACTGATTTCAGTGACCGAAAGACAAGAATAATATTTCCACTGTCATAAAAAACTGCTCTTCTGTAAAACAACTTGGTGACAATATGCTAAAAAATCCGTTCTTCATTTACCAGATAAAAACAACATGTCCATCTTAGAACTGATTTTAAGATTTTATTGCTTGTTTTTAAGGTTTAAAATATTCTGGTACCACCTTATGTAGCAGAACTCTTTTAGCTTCACACTCCAGTTAGAGCACTGAGGTCAACCGATAAGATGCTCCTGGATGTTCCCAGAAGTAGACACATTCACAGTGGTTGCCCCTAAACTCTGCAATAGTCTACCTATTGAATTAAAAACTGCCCCAACTGTAGAAACCTCAAGTCACTACTGAAGACTCATCTCTTCTCAGTGGCTTATGA
Organism: Epinephelus lanceolatus; assembly: GCF_041903045.1. Taxonomy (NCBI): domain Eukaryota; kingdom Metazoa; phylum Chordata; class Actinopteri; order Perciformes; family Serranidae; genus Epinephelus; species Epinephelus lanceolatus. Next base: position 43,608,821 of record NC_135747.1, read on the forward strand.
TTGATTTGTGCTTGACACTTTGACTTTATTTTCTGTTGTGCTGCAGTGTTCTCTATTATCTTTATTGTTCTCTTCTGTTAATACTGCTGTTTACTCTGATCTGTTTTGGTCTTTTATGCCTGTTAAGCACTTTGGTCAACTGCAGTTGTTTTTAAATGTGATCTACAAATAAAGTTTGACTTGACAAAAGTTCTGTGATAAAACACTGTTTAGTAAAGAGACTTTTCAGAATTTTCCATTTCATTGCTCCTGATGGTTTTTGCCTTAGCACTAGATATTTTTATGTTGCATATGTGCAGGTCAAGTGATTATACCAAAAAAGTCACTTCTGACTATGCAATGACATGGGGCGCATGCCCCACCACATCCCTAATGTGATCTGGTTTTTCTATGTTCTTGCGATTGAAGAAGGTGAAAGTAGCTCAATTTGATTTGTTGACACTGCTGGACATAGCTCATTTGGTGCCCTAAGCAGGCTTCCCCTGGCCCAGTCCCACATCCCAACATCCCCACAAAGACTATGCCATTAGGGCCCGAGCACCAGGCAGTGCTCAGGTAGTTTGATTCCTTACCCCAGTCCCACAGTTTGACAAAAACTAAGCTTTGAGTAACTTCTGATGTCAAGGGTGTTGGATGGTGCAGATATCACCCTTGGAAGTGGCCAAAAATGCACACACAAAAAAATGACACATTCAAGTAAAAATAACTGACTTCTATTAAGTTTAGGATATGGTTTCAAAAGACTTTTTTTGCACATTTTGGGATGTCACATGTGCCTACCAAGTTTCATACAAGTAGGTGAAACCAGCTTTCAGGGCTGCTTTGTAAGAAAAATTGTGGGGAGTGCTACTGAGCCATTTTTTTGCACCTGAGCATGAGATTCCTAAAATATCAAATTATTTAAAAGTGATGGTGTGTGTGCAAATTTTTATGACTTTTCAAGCACCTTTAGCCCCTTGAAAATGAGATTCATTTGGAAGAAGAAGAAGAACAACAACAACAACAACAACAAGATGACGTGAAGCTTAAAGCAGTGATAAATGGGCTGTTGCACACATTGGCGTCCTGTGTGTAAATCTGAAGCTTAAGCTAACTTATAAAGTGTATTATATTTTTAAGTTTGTTGACACTATGCACATAAGACAAGCATTGCAATATTTAAAGTAGACAAATAAGTATTATAAAGATGCAGAGTTTAATGAAGCTTGGCTAAATTAATTTTGGAGTGAACAAGATGAGGTTTTAGGAAATCAGGATGATACTAATGTAGAAAGTGGTGAAGCATCTATACATGTAGCTGAAGATGAGCTTTTGCATGATAGACAGCAATATTGTATGTTCCAGGATATGTGTATCTGCTGAGATTGGTCAGGAATCACTGGATATTATTTTGATAATGTATAGAATGTGGCACCAGCTGAAGGGAATAATCCTGTTAAATTGCTTTCTGATCATACAAACAAAGCCAAATGCTCTCCAGTGTTGTTTCCACAGGGGTGTTATACATACCATGATAGTAGACCATATTGATTGATATTGTTGCATTATTTCAATAATAGGATTCTGCATGCTGGTGGCAGGTTTGCACAAAATCAATCAATCAATCAATCAATCAATCAATTAATTCAATCAATGTAGAGTATATCCCTTTTGCTCAGTACATGTCTGAGATTGAACAGGTTGTGTGGAATGTATCCATAGCACTATGAAAATGAAAAGGGCGTTGTACATGCAAAAAGGGAAGTGATGATCTGCTGAAGAATGAGGGATCTTTCCTAAACCCATTAGAAGAACACCCTCTTTTTGGCAGGGTGCAAAGCCAAACCTATTAGCTTGTCTTCGTCAGCTTGGTGTCCCTACATGATTTTGTTTGTTTTCTTCCACTAGTACTTGTTGGAAAAAGGTTCTTTATTGTATTTTAAAACAGGAAGATAGAGCACAGACAATTGAAGACTTAGAGTGGGCAGACAGATGTGACTGTCATGGGAGATTTCAATAATGACATTATAAAAAGGGTATAGTCTGGTTGTGAAACAACCCACTACAGAAATGAAGGTAAAATAATTGATCACGTGTACGTTAAATCAGTACATTATGATGTAGAATGGGTGGTGTTGCCGACATATTTCAGTGATCATAAGGGGATTGTTTGCTCTTTTTCTTGCAGATCTATTAATAGTGATGAGGGAGATTAACTTTAGGCTTGTAACAGCTATAATGTAACTCATGTTTAGCTTTGGTTGGCAACAGAGGCAAAAAGATGTTTTACATGCTAAAGCATGAAATTTCTGGCCATTACAAGGTGTCATACTTTAACCATTCTCGAAACCCATCGGCTGTATTCGGCGCCTGACGATACAGCCTCTGGGGGCAGACCCCCAATTTTTTGGCATTCCGGTTTGATTTGGGCGGAGGAGGCGAATTTCCGTTTCCGACATCCATTTATATATAAGTAAATATACTGAACCATTGCGATGGATTCAGAGTTTGCGGTAATGCCAATTATGTTCCGCCTCGTCAGTTCACCGCACGGACCGTTTATCCTGGCAACAACTGCACCCGGCTCAAACGTGATTGGTCAGTATCACAAGGACTACAAACAGCCTACAACCGGAAACCAGGGCTCTTCCACTCTTCTGCCGGAGGCAAGATCTCCAGGGTTTGCCTACAGACTCTACATTCACTGAATGTAGAGTCTGTCTATAGAAACTATACTTTAACAAACTCCTCCAAGAGATTTGATCTGTGTAATGGGTGAGTGTTGGACCCAAAAGCAGCACTGAAGACAGGCAGAATAGTTTATAATGAGCTTTAATGCATGGCTTTGATAAGTACAAAGAGAGCAAACTGGAGAGTCAACATCCAGATTCAGATCTTTCTGAGAAGCTGTTTCAGTCCGAGGCTCTTGGTGCAGAACGCCAAAGCCAAAGCAACACCAGAGCTACTGTGCGTGGTTTTGGAACTCAAAGCATACGTGGAGGCCACAGCCATTTTACATCAGTCTTACAAATTTAATTTGCTATGAAGGTTCTATGAATCAACCTCAATCAAAACGGACTTACTAATTGGATTGTGGATGTAATTCTTCATGCTTATGGGTCTCAAGGCCTAGTGGTGTGAGATGTCACAATGCAGGAAAAAAAGAGTGTTTAACGCATAATACTTCCTGGGGAAGGACCTTAAACTCCATGTTTAATATGTTGTCCCCCAGTGTTGAAATAAAACCTACATCCTTGCCTCATGACTTTGCTAAGGCAGCGCTGCATCACTTTTGCCTGGTACTGTACATCTGTTAATTGATAGTTACTGAGCTCTGGCAGCTTTCTGATCAAAGCCTTTTGTTGATGGCCATGGAGGAGGCTGAACTCTGCTTTCCACAAGTCAACACCTCCTGCAGGAAGACAAATCGTCCTCACTGGGAGGCCACACACAGTTACAGTGTGCTGTCTTTCATCACTATGCTCACCGTGGTTCTTAACCTGCTGGTCATCATCTCTATCTCCCACTTCAGGCAGAGATACACTTTTCTGCTTGGCTTACAAAGTGTTTATTCTTTGGTTACAGTTACATGAAGAAATGGCTTTGAGTTCTGCAGCATGATGTCACATTTAAGTTGACCAACCTCCTCTTCCTCCTCTCTCTGGCTGTTGCGGACTTCATTGTGGGTTTCCTGCAGATGCCAGGTGAAATCCTCCTCTATCGAGGTTGTTGGGATCTAGGTGACTCATTATGTAATGTAAATTACTTTTTAGGTTTCCTCTCTGTCAGTGCATCAGTAGGAAACATGGTGCTCTTATCAGCTGACCGCTACATTGCTATTTGTGACCCCATGTTTTACTCCATCAAAGTCACTGTGAAAAGAGTTCGACTCTGCATTTGTCTCTGTTTGTTATTGTCTGCTGTTCACAGCAGTTGGATGCTGAGGGATTTCTTGAAACAGCCAGGCAGGTATAACTCCTGTTATGGAGAGTGTGTAATTGTAGTTAATTATATTGAAGGAGCTGTTGACCTTGTTGTGACCTTTTTTGCTCCCATTCTTGTCATCATAGTTTTGTATATGAGAGTGTTTGTGGTGGCTGTGACTCAGGCTCGTGCCATGCACTCCTACATTACAGCGGTCAAAGCACAACGTTCAAAGAAAATAACTGCCAAGAAATCTGAGATGAAAGCAGCCAGAACTCTTGGTATTGTTGTAGTTGTGTTTCTTGTGTGCTTCTCTCCTTATTATTGTTTAAGTGTTGCAGCTGAGAACAACTTGGTAGGGGTGTCAACTGCAGTAATTCAAATTTGGCTGATGTATTTTAATTCCTGTCTAAACCCTGTGATCTATGCCTTTTTCTACCCCTGGTTCAGGAAAGCTATTAAACACATTGTTACATTTTGGATACTAAAGCCTGGCTCCTCTGAGGCTAACATAGTGTAGAGACAGACTGTGACAGAAAGACTAAAACTATTCAAAAGGACTGAATATCAAAGGAGAAAAAGAACTGGATCTATAAGCAGAATCAATTAAATCATTGTTATCAATCCCTAATCTTAACACATTATAGAATTACAGCACTAGTCTTCTCTCATAAATTGACAAGTATTAGTTTATGAGGGATACTTTTGAAACAGCATTTGTACCACAACATATTTGTGCATGTTTTAAATACAATTTTGTTTTCACAAACACACAAATACAAAGGTCATTGTGACCATAAAAATGACACAGCAGTGTTTGATGTAAGAGTGTGACACAAAATCACTTGCTAAGTAACATATTATGTTGGACATCATGTGAAAGTTAGTCTTAATAAAAACAAACTGAAATAAAAACAATAGCAAACAATGCTTTAGTTGGAGATTTCTCTACGTTAATGATAGGATTGAAGCTTGTGGTGTTTTGTACAAATTACTCACTCAAATAATCAGTCAAATTTATTGATCATGTTTAACAACCAGGCAGGTAACTTCAACAGCATGAAGAGAAAACAGTTCATTTTTCATGTGGGTTGGTTCACATACTCAGAATAAATGAGCCATGATAATGCTCATACATGTTCAGATTATTTTAACTAATAAAAGATTGTTGAATTCAGTAACCCAAATTCATGAACAATATTTCCACTGTCGTAGAAAACTGTCTACGTATGTCTAAATCACCAAACTTTGCACAAAGGTCCAGTCCCATGCCAGATTGCCTCAGCTGCAAAAACAGGCCAATAGTGCTGATGGTGGCGCTACAGCAAGCCTCTAAAGTTCAAAATTTTGAAAATTCACAACAAATCAATCACATGTGCTACAGATTTGCGACTTTCACCAAAATGCATACATTTAAACCTATTAAAATTATGAAGATTTTTTTTTTTTCAAAAACTGTAAAGCTTATTAAACCTATCTCCTCCCACAATTTTTGCTCAATTGACACCAAACTTGCTACAGAGCATCTTTAGGCTGTCCTACAAAAACTTTGTTTCTCAGGTTTTAATAAAATGAATAAACTTAAACTTAAACTGAATAAACTTAAACTTTTTTGATTTATCAAAAATTGAGCCTAGAGTGCATCAAAATGTTTGACTGTAAACGATATTGTAAACATATACATGCAAATTCTTGCTAAATACTTTTTCAATGTTCATGAAAAAATGACAAAATTCTAGAGTCATGGTAGATGATGTGTGGCAAATTTCAGAATTTTATCTCTAAAACTGAATTTTTGACAGCATTTTGAATTTTGCTCTAATGTGAACAATTGGAGTCAATGCAAAAATGACATTTCTAAACATCAGTTTTTCACTTATGGAGCCAATAAATCATTGTTAAAAACAAATTACCAACATCTCCATGCTGTCTAGATGCAATATGTGTATTTTAGGATTTTTGTCTTAATAACTGAATTTTTGACAGCCATTTGAAATCTGCCTTTACACACTAACAGCTGCTGTCTTGCACACAGGTGACTGGCTCAATCAATTTGTGAAGCTACATGTGACATTTCTGTTTGCCAATTAGCTCAGTGAGATAGAGGATGGTTCTTGGTGTTGAAGATTGTGAGTTCAAGCCTCAGCTCATGCAACATTTCCATATGAGAAATTTACCCAAACTTTTCATGAAGGTCCAGTCCCATGCCAGATGTCCTCAACTGGAAACACAAGACAATAGTCCTGATGGTGGCGCTACAGCAGCCTCTAAATTTCAAACCTTTGAAAATTCATAACAAATCAACCATATGTGCTACAGCTTTGGAACTTTCACTTTGAAATTTGCTTTTCCATGGCATGGATGGCTACTGTCTGGCACCCTGATGCTTGGCTTAGTCAATTTGTGAAGACACACATGAACTGTCACTTGCCAATTAGCTCAGTGAGATAGAAGATGGACATCAGTCTTAGAAGTTGTGAGTTCAAGCCTCAGCTAAGGCAGAATGGACATTCTAATGTGAAAGTCCTATGTTCAGACATCATGTAAGCTGTAATGGTGCATTTACAATTTTACAAATAGGCCCATCTCTGCTATGAATCATTTCATTATTGATTAGCATTCCAGTTATTTTCTATATCAAATGTTTGTCTATAAAATTATGTAAAATTCATATTACCTTTCCCCAGTTCCAATCTGGCATCCACAAACATCTCACTTTGTCTGACTAAAGGTCCAACACCATGATAAAGCAAGATTTGATGAGGATATCCTCATATCTGCGAAGGTAACTCCAACACTTATGCCTGAAACAATCAATCCATCATGAAATAGTTGTGGGTTAATTATGTGTTTGACTTATTGATTTATTGACTAATCACTGCAACTGCAGAATTCTTATAATGAGCTAGAAGAAGTTTTAAACACATATATACCGCAGAGTTGTCTCTTGCTAATTAGCTCAGTGAGATAGAGCATAGTCTCTTATGCTTAGAATGCCACCTTTTTCTCATCTTCCTACACTCTGCTTGTTGCTCAGAATTGCCTAATTTTGCCTAAAATTGCCCGGCTCTGACCATTGCTGCGCAGCATCTATAATTTACATTTATTTCCTTGTGCAACAAAAGCATATGATGAGGTTTATAAAAATACTTTATTTATTAACCTTTATTTAACCAGGAAGATCCCATTGAGATTAACAACCTCTTTTTCAAGGGAGACCTGGCCAAGAAAGGCAGCAGCAAGTACGAAGCACAATTACAAATTACACAGATAAAACACAAACAAATAGGATCGCATTTACAAGCAGATTATGAAAAACAAATACATGTAGTGGAGTTGGCCTCAAATATTCTTAGTTTGGATTTAAAGGCGCTCAAAGAAATTAACCCTGTTAGTTTCCAGTCATTTTGCAACATATTCCATGCTGAAGGTGCAGAGTAGACAAAAGCCTTTTTGCCCAATTCAGTGCGGGCATATGGAACAGAAAGCAACAAGTAGTCTTGTGAACGAAAGGAGTAAGGACCAGCACTTCTCTGTGCAATTAAGGAACAAATGTAGGAAGGCAGTAGACCAAGTAATGCCTTATATATAAAAGTATACCAATGACTGAGCCTTCGGGTGGCCAGAGCAGCCCATCCAACCCGAGAGTATAACTCACAGTGGTGTGTCAATGGTTTACAATTCGTAATGAACCTCAGAGAAGCGTGATAGACAGTGTCAACCATATGAAGACATTTAGCAGACGCATTCATATATAAAACATCACCATAATCCAACACTGGTAAAAAGGTAGCAGCAACAACAAGTCGCATTAAAAGAAAAACATAGCTTATTTCGAAAGTAAAAACCCAGTTTTATCCTCAGCTTCTTCATTAGTTTCTCTATATGTGGCTTGAAAGTGAGGGAGGCATCGATCAAAACACCCAGGCATTTATACTCGTGAACCACCTCTATTTCATTTTCCTCAAGAGTGGTCACTGAGGGGATAATTTGTGGCCTCTTCCTAGAATTAGAGAACAGGATAAGCTTAGTCTTGTCTGCGTTGAGAACAAGTTTCAGCTGAAGTAATGAGTGCTGGACAGCAACAAAGGCTTTCTGCAGGGATTCAATAGCCTGAACAAGAGTTGATCCACAGCAGTAAATAATTGTGTCATCAGCATAGAAATGCAAATTAGCATTTGTCACATTTATACCCAAATCATTGATATAAATAATGAATAAAAGGGGACCTAATACAAAACCCTGCGGCATCCTCTCGTGGACAGTAACAATATCAGAACACAGGCCATCATATTTAATGCACTGAGTCCTATTACTGAGATAGATGGTGAACCAAGTAACTGCTTGCTCCAAGAGTCCTGATTGCAAGAGTCTAAGTTTTAAAATATCGTGGTCAACTGTGTCAAACACTTTCGACAAATCAATGAAAAGAGATGCACAGTGTTGTTTCTTGTCAAGTGCAACAGAAATGTCATTTACCACATAGTAAACAACATTTACATGCAGAGCACACAGCAGGCCCCTTGGTGAAAGTCTGGCATCAGTTGGATCCGTCCAACTCCCCTCCAATCCATCCTTGGGGGGCATTCCACTTCCTTATACTATTCTTTTACTGACGGCGTTACAAACGGCCACTGGGAAGTGTGTTTCATAGCTCCATAAAAGGTGCCTTTGTGCAGCAGTATCTTGTGCAGACATCCACTGATATAGTACCAGTATTTGACAATTTCGGTTGGTGACCACTGCGTCAACAACTGCCACCACCTGCAGCATATTATACTGCTGAGAAAGTGTCTTTGTGCATCTTATCTTACTATATAATGACAAAAACTCTATCTGTGGGTGTGCGTGTGTCTGTCTGTGTGTCTGTTCCACATTTTTCCCCTCACTGACTTGGTCAATCCATGTGAAATTTGGCACAGTGGTAGAGGGTCATGGGAGGATGCAAATGAAGCACTATTGCATCAATTGGCCAAAGGGGAGCACTATAGCAACTGATTGGAATTGCAAATTTTGAATGGACATACCTCATGCCCCGTATGTCGTTGTTACAAACAATGGTGGAGATCCAAGTGCAGGACACGGAGAGGGGTGTTGTTGATATAAGGTCTTTTATTGTAGGGGGGGGGGGGGGTATTGGATGGAGGGCTGATGGCAAGGGCAAGGAGATCCATAGTAGATGAAGGCAGCAGTGATGTGGAGAGGCGGACATGCAGGTAAGTGGCTGGCAGCTGGATGAGCAGGTGATGGATCTGCAGCAGAGGAGTAAATTAAGTTAAGCACTGAAAAGTCACAGAGAAGCAAAGCTTTAGAACACTACAGATTTGGCCTGAAGCGTACTACCGCATGATATGCTGATGGTTTGCAGGTGACTGGCTTGGAACAGGTGTGTCAGATCAGCAGTGACCAGGGAGCCGGAAGCAGAGGAGCGCCACGCCCACCACACAGACACAGACACAGAGAAACAGACAGAGGAGCACAGGGGACACAAGGGTAGGGGAAACACGAGGAAAAAACTTCAGGCTAGGCTGTGGCTGCAACAGTCGTAGAGACATGAAACTTTGCACAGAGATGCCTCTCCTCACGAGGAACACATTTGCCTCAAGAACCCATAACTTCCGCTTATATAGATTTTCCGCCATTTTGAATTTTTTGAAAAACACTTCAAATGGATCTCTTCCAAGGAAGTCTGAGCAATCTGCATGAAACTGGGTGAACATAATCTAGGGACCAATATCTAAAGTTCCCTCTTGGCAAAAGTTGGAAAACTTACTAAAACTGAGCTTCTATAAGGCAATGAATATTGCGGAGGGCGTGGCTCATCACATAAAGGTGTATAACATCTCAAGGGTTTCACCCATCACCACGCAACTTTGTAGGCATATGACCACACATAATCTGAGGGGACCCCTCCATTATTGACCCCATCAAACAAAATGGGGGCGCTAGAGAGCTCATTTCTTATCTAGGCCTAATCGCCATATGGATTTTTACTAAATTTGGTAGATATGTAGAACAGGATGCCTCAAGCTTATATTTGACAGGACAGTGAAACATGACAGGAAGGATGGGAGAGAGAGCAAGAAAGACATGCAGCAAAGAACAAAGGCCGGATTCCAACCCCCACTGCTGCAACAAGAGCTAGCCACACCTTTCCCATGTGAATTACCAGTGCGCCCCACTTTTAAGTCAATACAACATATAAACACTTTAACTATCTGCCTAACTATCAACTATAACTATCAACGTGCTACCTCAACTACTAATGTACAGTTTTAGCCCACTAACTATCCCACTAATGCCAATGGTACTACTGTACTTTCAATAAAGCAATCGCACTATCAAATTCACAAAGACTCTGTCTGAATACATTGCTCTTCTAAATGGCTTCACTTGACTATTTAATCTGCAATTTCCTATGACCTGTATCCCAAACACACACCATGTGAAACTGTACATGGGCAGCTGTGCACTCAATGGGTATGGACTAGTCAGTATTTAACACCCAAATCACTGACAAAGCAGAGGCAACATGATGAGCTTGATTGAGAACAAGCTGAAAAAAAATGAATTCTATCACTAAATAAAACTATTTGAAATAAATTACAAAAAGCTCTGAGCACACTGGTGTGTGTTGTCTGCTTTATTCTATGTGTTTTAAACAATTGACTGATGACTCACTATGCGTATTAACAGCTCTAGTTGTGCTGGGGTGCATTCATGTACTGTGGGGACATCTGAAGATAAGATAGCTAGACAAACATTGGCTGTTGGGACATAAAAAGCTGGTGATTTCACTTAATTGGTTGAAACCTGACCATGTGTTATGTATCACTGTTTTTATTTTTTGATAGTTTTGAATACAAGGTTGTGTGGCAACTCACGCTCAGGTTTTTGACACATCAGCAAATCATTGCATCATGTGGCCCACAACGCACAATGGTCACTGTGCATGACAACATTCAGGTGTACTGGGAGCCAGACTCAGAGTATGACATAGTCACCTTTGACCTACTGAATAGATGGAATTAGCATATGGGAGGTGAGAAAAGAGATAAAATTAGCTGCACATCAGAGAAACAGGAGGACCTGCTGAGCTCTGGCAGCTTTCTAATCAAAGCCCTGTCAGTGGCCATGGAGGAGGCTGAACTCTGCTTTCCCCAAGTCAACACCTCCTGCAGGAAGACAAGTCGCCCTCACTTGGAGGCCACAGTCACTCTCAGTGTGCTGTCCTGTATCACTATGCTCACTATGGTTCTTAACCTGCTGGTCATCACCTCTATCTCCCACTTCAGGCAGAGATACACTTTTTTGCTTGGCTTACAAAGTGTTTATTCTTTGATTACAGTTGCATGAAGAAATGGCTTTGAGTTCTGCAGCATGATGTCACATTTAAGCTGATGATAACATTGATTATGGTGCTGTTGAGATGTGTTACTGAAACAATTAGTGATGATTTCACACATTTCAGGCTGCTGCACATCCACTAACCTTCTCCTCATGTTCATAAGTAGTGCATAAGAGTAATGTTCTCTTGTTTAGGCCTTTCATTACTGCATACTGGTTATTTGCAAATGTGTTTACATCTACACTACTGTGTTATATTTAGGCCTTATTGTTATAGGACAATTCATAGTCCTCGTATCATAACTGCTAATAACTCTTATTTCAACACATACATATAACAAGTGTATTCAGTGTTGTTGTTTTCCCGTTTCAGGCAGCTTCACACCACCACCAACTTCGTCCTCCTGTCTCTGGCTGTTGCTGACTTCATTGTCGGTTTGGTGCTAATGCCAGCTGAAATCATCGTCTACAGAGGTTGTTGGATTCTGGGTGACATAATGTGTGTTGTGTATTACTTTTCAGCTTTCTTTGCTGTCAGTGCATCAGTAGGAAACATGGTTCTCATATCAGCTGACCGCTACATTGCTATTTGTGACCCCATGTTTTACTCCATCAAAGTCACTGTGAAAAGAGTTCAACTCTGCATTTGTCTGTGTTGGATATTTTCTGCTGTTCACAGCAGTTGGATGCCGAGGGATTTATTGAAACAGCCAGGCAGGTATAACTCCTGTTATGGAGAGTGTGTAATTGTAGTTAATTATATTGATGGAGCTGTTGACCTTGTTGTGACCTTTTTGGGCCCCTTTCTTGTCATCATAATTTTGTATATCAGAGTGTTTGTGGTGGCTGTGTCTCAGGCTCGTGCCATGCGCTCCCAAACTGCAGCTGATACACTTCAGCGTTCAAATACAGTAACTGCTAAGAAATCTGAGATGAAAGCAGCCAGAACTCTTGGTATTGTTGTAGTTGTGTTTATTGTGTGCAACTGTCCATATTATTGTTTCACTGTTGCAGCTGAGAACAACTTGGTTGGGGCGCCATCTGGAAAAATTGAACTTTGGCTGATGTGTTTTAATTCTTGTCTCAACCCTGTGATATATGTCTTTTTCTATCCCTGGTTCAGGAAAGCTATTAAACACATTGTATCACTTCAGATACTGAAGCCTAGCTCCTCTGAGGCTAACATAGTGTAGAGACAGACTGTGACAGAGAGACTAAAACTATTCTCTCCCTCTGATGTGGAAATTATTTAAGTTGTCACTACACTGAATGTACACAACCTAAAGTCAGAGAAAACAACTGAATATTAAAAAAGTAATGGATGGAATAAGCAGTATCTTCAAATCTGCATTACTAATCATTAATCTGTACAAATTACAGAATTATAATATTAATCTTCCTTCATTAATTCACAAATACAAATTTAAAAGGGTAAACCTGTGAAACCACATTTGCACTAGTTCTTCCACGATACATTTGTGCATAGATTTTACATTTTGTCTTGTTTTGTTTTAGTTTTGTTTATACAAATGCACAGTTACATAAATACACTGTGACCATAATAGGAACACAACAGGGTTTGATATTAGAGTATATGTTTGACACAAAATCAGTTCTTTACTATGAAACATCACTAGCATCAATCCTATCGCAAGCCAAAGTAATAACTAAAATAATCAGTCAGATTTATTGATCATGTTCAACAACCAGGCAGGCAACTTCAACAGCATGAAGGGAAAACAGTTCATTTTTCATGTGGGTTGATCCACATACTCAGAATAAATGAGTCATGATAATGCTCATACATGTTCAGATTATTTTAGCTAATATAAGATTGTTGAATTCAGTAACCCAAATTCATGAACAACATTTCCACTGTCATAAAATAACTGTTTGTTGTATAAAATAACTTGGTGACAATATGCCATACAAATCTGCTCTAAAAACCCTGACAAAGGCTGTGTACTAAAACAGTTTAATAAAGAGACTTTACAGAATATATTGCACTGGGTGTTTCTATGTCACATATATGCAGGTCAAGTTGTTATACCCACAAAGTCACCTGCCTCAGTACAAAACCCCAACGCCATCACCCAAATTTGCTACCTCTGTTGTTGCAATAAAGAAGCTGAGAGTAAGTCAATTTGGCTTGTCAACAGTGCCGTACCTTGCACTTTTGGTGCTGTGGGCAAGAGAGGACTGCTACTGTAAGATAGCCCTTTTTGTGTATTTGTGAGTGTTTGAGGCACCTAGCCTCAGCCTAGGTTGTGTGTAGGACATTAGCACAGTGTTTCCATTCTGACTTTCAGTGTTTATAGCACATGCATGCCTTTAACTCTTGTATAACCTTACCAGATTTCTTGTGGAAAACTTTAGGAAGTTATAAAACAATGGCACTGGTAGATCTGAGGGTTCTTGTTGGGATATAAAATAAAAGGCAGTTGCTGATGCATGAAAGTGTTATCTAAGAAACCTTGCACAATCTAAGTAAAAAGGACTCAGAAATCACTTCTAAAAGATACAGGTAGCCAGTGCATTGATGCAAGGACAGCTGTTGTGTGATCAGGGGCGAAAATCCCATTTCATAGTTGGGGGGGACAATAAACAGTAAAATTTTAGAGAATAATTCCAGGGGGGGACAAGGAAAAAAAAATTGTAGCCTGTCTTTTATATAGCATCTTTTACTGCAATTTGACACTTTAATCTTCTCTCTATCTCTCCAACAGGCAGAGTGAATATCTATACTTATGAGAAATGACTTAACAACTAAACATTTCCTGCAATTAAACTGGTAAACTGGTTTATAAACAGTGTGCTGTGAGATCTGCCGCTGTGCACCTCACAGCTGTGCGTAATAGTCGCGCGTAATGACCGCTCCTCGTCTGCACGTCTTTCATGTTTCTTACTGACAGGTGGAGAGCCTACAGACAGGTACCCCTTAGTTATGCTCCATCACAAACGTGTATAATAATCGCGCGTAACGACCGCTCCTCGGCGGTTAGACTGCACGTCTTTCATGTTTGTCTCACTGACAGGTGGAGAGCCTACAGACAGGTACCCATTAGCTACGAGCCGCTCCACCACTGACTGCTCTTGTCCGGTCCTCTCCCTCTTCTTTCTCTCCTGTCCTCTCTGACTATCACTAAACTCTGAACTTAATCATTAGCTTTTAGCTTAGCAGGACTCGTAATTGAGTAGGCTTTTGAACAATGCAGGAGAAATGTTGCAGTCAGTCTATATTATCAGCCTGGGCCTGGGGCTTGTTGTAACAGTAAATGGGATGTGTTGTAACTTGTGTAAGTTAAACTGTGTCTGTGTGAGTGAACATCTTACCCACCCTGAGATGCACGATGTGGGCAGCGGGTCCAGCCACACGCTGCTGCTGCCAAGCAGCCCCGCCCGTTGGAAAGAGTGTGGGATATACCACTACTAGGAATGGAAGGGGGGGGGGGGGGGACGACTAAATCTTTTAAGATTTAAATAGCACATTATTGCGCGATTATAATGAGCACCGCTTACATTGTGCTGTCAATAAATACTACTGCATTGTTCAAAAATTATTAATTGTGTCTCAAATTATTATCTTTTCTGAAGGGGGAGTCATGTCCCCCCTGTCCCCCCCAGGATTTTCGCCCCTGTGTGTGATCGAGTTTTGTTTTATATTGGTAAAAATTCTGGCTGCAGCATTCTGAATTAACTGTAATTTTCTCAAATACTTTTTAGGGAGATCAGTAAAAAGAGAGTTGCAATAATCTACATGGCTTGTGATGTAAGCATGTATCTGCATTTCAGCATCGTTGTGAATTAAAAATGGCTGAAATGTGGCAGTGTTCTTCAGATGATGGTGACAAATTATGTTGCCAAGATGGGGGCATTAAATAAGAAAAAAGAATAGGACCTAAAATGCTTCCTTGAGGAACACTGTATTCAATAGCAAATTTCTGAGACACATAATCACCAAAACTAACAAAAAACTAAATAAAATGTCTGACTGGTATTAACAAAACTAGTCCAGCACTGTGCCTCCTGAGAGACCAACCTATTTCTCAAGTCGATTGATTAGAATGCTATGATCAATACTATCAAAAGCAGAATTTAAATCTAACAAAAAGAGGACAGCTCCATTGTTTGAATCATTTGAAAATCTCAGGTTATTTGCTGCCTTTAATAAAGTGGTTTCAGTGCTATGGTTGGGCCACTAGCCAGACTGAAATTTATCTTATTCAGTATTAATATTCAGATGATCACGTAGTTGGTCAAATATAATATGACAAAGCCATACAATTGTGACAAAGCTTTCTGGCCGACAAACAAAACTCTGACACATGCACATCATAGACTGTAATGACTCAATGTACAACCAGAGGGGTGGATCAGATTCAAGAGGATTCTGCACTGCTGCCTGCAAGGATGGCTATGGACCCAACAATATGGAAGAGATGCAACACACTCTTACACGGTCCACCTAAAAAAGTAAGAAGGTGGACAATTTGGCTCTCTGGGTTGGCAGTCATTCTTCTGAGTTTGCCCAGGTTAAGAAGTTCCTGCTCAGTCTCCAGCCTGATAATAGGGTGCCAGCTCCTGGAGGTGATGCTGGCACAATGAACTCACTGTGCCAAATAGATGTTTTGCTATTAACTGCAGCCTTCAGCAGTGTGTTTATAGAAAAAGATGGAAGTATGCAGAGACATGGATGGGGACACAGCTTCCTGTACCTCATGCTTTTTCTCAGGGTTTCTTTGGTGGGTCATGACATGGATCAGAAGTTGGCCATGCCACAATCAAGGGAAGAATTTGGATGGCTTTAGCATGTCTGGGGTTGGATGACACTGCTGTTGCAGCAGCTCCATCAAATGCTTTATTCATGCTACAGCTGGTTGCCCTTTCAATCCTTCCTTTTAAGCCCTACATTGCGTCAGAGGTTTATTGTTTATTGTTTATTTAGATCCCCATTAGTCTTCATGGAAATGAAGACTATTCTTCCTGGGGTCCACATTAGATCAAACAAAGACAACTACAACATTATAGCATTTACACAAAGAATTACATCATTCATCCTAAATATATTAACATGATTATAGAAATTTACATAAAGTAATACAATATAAATGTTTTAACATGATCAAAAGGAATAACATACAGTCACTGCAGGTAAATATTTAACATGATTATAGAAGAGTTATAACATGATTATAGAAGAGTCACATGATTATAGAAGAGTTCTAACATGATTTTAAAAGAGTCATATGATTTTAGAAGTGTTATAACATGATTATAGAAGAGTCACATGATTATAGAAGAGTATCATGAAGCAACATGAAGTAATATGAAGTGTAATATGACGTTCAACACAGATGTATTAACATGATAAGAGAGTTAAACATAATTTCATAATTTCATAGTACTATTCAACATAATTTCATGACAAAACACAGCTTCCTTCAGTTTCATTTTAAAAGTCGACATTCCAGCAATTGTGATCAAGTGTGGGGGGAGACTGTTCCAGTGAGCTACAGCTCTATACATAACTGACTTTTTAAGTGCATTGGTTCTAGGTAAAGGCAAAGTGAAGTTGTTACCTGAGGCATGCCTAGTGCAATAACTATGTTTTTCAATTATTGGTTGAAGTTGTAAGAACAAAGAAACAGGTTTATGTGAGGTATAAGTCTTTCTCAAGAATATTATAAGACTATAAGCCAGTCTCTCCTCCACCAGCATCCATGCGAGTCTCGCATGCATACTCATAACACTGTCTCTGATAGAGCACCGCAGAGCAAGGCGTGCTGCTCTGTTTTGAGTAAGCTGGAGTTTAAAAAGATCTTTCTCTGAGGCACTGGACCAAACTGTTGGGCAGTAGTTCAGATGAGACAGAACTAGAGTTAATTAATAGTTTGACAGTTGATTCATTCAGCAGATATGTGCACCTTCTAATGTTCGAGATGTTTCTACTCATTTTGGACACTATATTATTAATATGACTAGACCAAGATAAAGTTTCATCCACTGTTACTCCCAATAGTTTGGCTTCTTTAACCTGTTCTATAGCAATGCCTTGCATAGAAAGACACAGTTTGGGTTCAGACCTCAGTACATGATTAGAGCCAATAAACATACACTTAGTTTCCACGACATTCAGTTTTAGCTTATTCTCCAAAACCCACTCTGAAACCAGCATCAATTCATGTTGAAGTAACTTATTAACAGATGTAATGTTTCCTGTGGAGACATGCAATGTCATGTCATCCGCATAAATCACTGAACCTGCAAGCTTTAATGCGTATGGCATGTCATTAACAAAGATGGAGTATAGTAGCGGCCCAAGGCTACTCCCCTGTGGAACCCCACTATTCAGCGTTGCAGTGCTTGAGAGGGTGCCATTAAACATCACACACTGTTGTCGGTTAGACAGGTAACTTTTTAATAATTTAAGAGCCGAATCATTGAATTTATAAGCTGACAGCTTTCTGAGTAATAGCTTATGATCTATGATGTCAGAAGCTGCACTAAAGTCTAACAGTACTGCACCAACAATCAATTTCTCATCAATAATTTTCAGCCAATCATCAGTAAGAGATGTTAAGGCTGAGCAGGTCGAATAGCCAGTTTTGTAGGCATGTTGGTGCTCAGAATTAATGCTATTATCTTCGAAATATTTCTGAATTTGGTTAAAAAGGATTTTCTCCATAATTTTGCTTAAGACAGGCAAAATACTAATTGGTCTGCTGTTTGGTCCTGATAAAGGCTCTCTATTACTTTTGGACAGTGGAGTTACCTTTGCACCCTTCCACAACTGAGGAAAGACACATACGTCGAAACACAAATTGAAAATATGAAAAATTGGCCTCACCACTATTCTAGCCAACAACTACAATAATCTGGCATCTAAATTATCAGTGCCACAGGGATTGTCACATTTAATTGATAAAAGAAGTTTCTCAAGCTCCTCTTCATTGATCATACTGAAACTCAAGCTACATTCCTTGCCCCACATAATTTCTTTTTTTATAATGGAATCTGAAAGCTTACCATGCCCAGGCCACATATGAGATCTGATTGTGTCAACTTTTTTAATGAAATAATCATTGAAATAATTTGCAATATCCTTTGGTTTTGTTAGAAATACACCATCACATTCAATAAATGTAGATGCATTATTTACTTTACACTTACCTACAACATCATTAAGTATTCTCCACATTTTTTTGCTATCATTCTTACACTCTGCAAATTTAGATCTATAACATTGTTTTTTCTTCTGTTTGTTCATTTTAGTGATTTTGTTCCTCAGTAAACGGTAAGCTTGCCATTCCGCTGGGCTTCCATTTTCAATAGCAGACTTTTTTAGTAAGTTTCTTTCTTTAATATGGCTTTTTAGTTCATTGTCAATCCAGGGCGCTTTAACTGATCTAACTGATAGCTTCCTAATGGGAGCATGTTTATCACAAACAGCTGAAAATAATTTCATAAAAGTGACTAATGCGGCCTCTGGGTGCAAACAATCCAGAACAGTGTGCCAGTTCACATTTTGTAGTTCATCTATAAACTTTTTTCCGAGAATGTTCTATAACTTCTTCTTAGTATTACTTTTGGTCCAGCTTTGGGTACCTTTGTTTTTATAGTTAGTGCAATCATGTTGTGGTGACTGAATCCTACAGGTACGGACACTGCTTTTGAACATTCCTCCAGGTTATTAGTAAAGAGATGATCTATGCAAGTTGACGAGAGTGAGCCTTGCCTGTTAATATTAATTCTTGTTGGCATATTTACGATCTGTGACAGGTTACATACAGCAGCCGCATCACTCAGCTTTTTCCTCAATGCATAATTACTATTAAACCAGTTGATATTCATATCTCCCACAAAAAAGACTTCAAAGTTCTTGTCAATTACATTCTGTAGCATATTACATATATTATCTAAATGATCAGCATTCGAACATGGTGGCCTATAACAACAACATATTAATATTGGTTTGCAATAAGGAATGTGAATTTGAAGCCATAAGGCCTCCCCACCATTCCTGCTTAAATCATGTCTGATTTTAGCTGGAATGTGCTCTTTCAGAAAAAATGCTGTGCCACCTCCAAATCTATTCCTATCCAGTCTAAATAAGTTGTACCCTTGTATAGAAATTACTGAGTCCTCTATTGTGTTATCCAAATGGGTTTCTGAAATGGCCATTATGTGGATATCATTGTCATGCAATATTGAGCTTAACTCATTGACCTTGTTTTTCAAACTGCAGATGTTTAAGTGAGCAAATTTTAAACCTTTTTTTGGTATTTTAATAGACATGTATGTCAAAACAAATCAAACAAAACAAAAAAATAAAAAATAAAATGAAATAAATAAAATAAGTAAAATAAAATTTAAACTGACATTTATCACTTAGTCCAGTACCTTCATTTTGGGGTGGAGGCCACAGGGGAGGGATCAGCACTGGTGTTGCGGTTGAGACCAACCCCCCTTACCCTTGGTTAGTGGACAACTAAGCGGTCAAATTTCAGGTATGCAATGTCCCCTCTGTCCCAAGCTTCTCTCAGTTTGGGCAGCAGCTCCCGTCTTTTCTGTCTCACTGCCTCAGAGAAGTCCTCGTTCATGTAGACACCTGGGGCAGTTCTCTTCAGCTCTTTTTTCCTAGACCAGATCAGCTCTCTGTCTTTGAAATTTAAAAACTTAGCCACTATGGGCCTCTGACGGTCACCTGTGGGGTCCCGCTTCCCCATGCGGTGGGCTCTCTTGATGACCATGGCTCCAGCGTTCAGCTTTAACTTCTCAGAGATCAGGCTGCGGACTTTCCTCTCTGCATCAGCTGGTTTCTCTCTCATTCCCTGATTCCGTCAAAAATGAGATTATTCCTTCTTGACTGATTTTCAAGGTAGTCAGCCTTATTTTCCAGTGCTAACAAAGTGTCACAGATGGTGCGCATTCCACCTTCAAGGGTGTTATGATCACACAAAACCTTGGAGATTTTGACTTGCATCTCATCCACTTCCTGCTGTGTAGTGGATGCTGTCTTTTAGCTCCTGAATGTTTCTATTCATGGAGTCCAGACGCTCATTAGTAAAGTCCATGAGTATGCGAACAAACTTATTAAATGTGTCCGCTTGTCTATCCAGCATCTCTGTGTAATGTGCCTTCTGCTGTGCCAGCACCTGGTTGACGTGTTTCCTGACAGCGTCCATAGTAACCAGCTCCGTCTCTACGTCTGCGGCCATAGTAGAGCCTTCACAGTTGGTCTCACCTTTGTTTTTCCTCCCCTTGGACATTTCTGCCCACCAACGGCTGGGGGGTCCCAGTGAGTTGTGACCGTTGTAGCTGTACAGGAGTACCGGTGGGATCCAGCTGAGATGGTTTGCTTCTTTCCAGCTGATTGACAAGAGCTGTCAGCTGACAGACGCTGCAGTAAAGCCTAGCCGCTTGGCTAAACAAACCATGCTCGTCATGGCACTGGTCATTCAAAGCACAAAAATATAGGAACGCACTTTCTGATGCTTGAATTACATCAATCGGGTAAGAGATATGTTGTGTAGCGAACTGAATCTGCCGCTCACATCTGCCACCAATGTTTCCCTCTGGTAACGTTAGAAAGGCATTCTGGCGCCCGCATTCTCGAGGTGTTGGTCAGGCACTAAATTGTTCTCCCATTACAATAATGCCATGCAGGAGGCAAGTAGCTATGGCTTAGACCCTATGGCCCCAGATGAACCTGCCATTGCCTCTTTGTTATTGTCACTAATTTAGGTTCTCAGACCTGATGCCTGCTGCCCCCATCCTCTGTCTGGGCTGACTGATGATCCCCTTGTTGAGAGTTATAACATACTGGAAATTCCTTTTTCACCTTATCCTGGCTCGGTCTCAGACCCTGCAGAAATCGGTTGCAGACTCCTCCGCCCAGACCCTCAGTGATGCATCCCTTCAGGCTTTTGCTTTCATCTTCGGGAAGTTTGGAAGGTTGATATCAACAATGGCACTGGCACACCAGCAGGTCTGGCTAGTGCAGTCCTCTCTGTTAAAGGGATGTCCACACACCCTCTGTCCCTTTTAAGTCATTCCAGGTCAAATGTAAGGGACAGGTGCTTAGTAGGCATCCATGTTATGGATGGCAGATGTTTTCCAGTCAGTGGCGTAGGGGGGCTCGTTTGTATCAGTAGAACTCAAGGATGCCTGTTTTCATATGCCTATTACACCAAACTACAGACACTTACTAAGGTTTACCTTTCAAGGATTCAAAGTGATGTCATTCAGACGGAGATGGGGCAAGCACGTGGGAGCACTGGTGAGGCTACAGCAGCAGGGATTATGTGCTCCACTCCCGTCTTTACACCTGGAGAATGTCCGCTCTCTGGCAAATAAGATGGACGAGTTGCTGCTCCTAACTCATAAAAACTCTGACTTAAGCAGATCTGCCACCCTGTGTTTCACTGAAACCTGGCTCAGTGAACACGTGTTGTGCAAGTGCGGCCGGGTGCGGCCGGGAGTGGGGATTTCAGCACTACGGACAGTACGTAAGAAGACTTGACAAGCGTCTCCTTTTAAATGTGTTTGCTGCTAGTGATATTATACATAATAAATGAAGACAGTGACATATTTTCAATAAAAAACAATGAGTTGAACGTTCAT
Source organism: Epinephelus lanceolatus (assembly GCF_041903045.1). Lineage (NCBI taxonomy): Eukaryota > Metazoa > Chordata > Actinopteri > Perciformes > Serranidae > Epinephelus > Epinephelus lanceolatus. Next base: position 43,630,694 of record NC_135747.1, read on the forward strand.
TTCAAGCTTTTGTAGTACAACAAATTTTAGAATTGTGTGAGTGCGGCCGGAGAGCGGGCAGCAGTGCTTGATGCAGGAAACTCGATATGGACTTGAAAATCAGTTTTGGAGTGGGGGGGTTTCAGAGTGGGGGTGGTTCGGAACAGCGGTGTTTCGGAATGGAGGGCTGTCCCCGGCTGGGCAGCACGTCTGCGCTCATCTAGAGCATCATACCTTGATGAAGTGAAAGCAATAAAGATAAAGATAAAATGATAACCCTTTTACTTTTATTATTATTATTATTATTATCTTATTATGCCAACTGAAGAATTAAATTTGTTTTAACTATTTTCTCTAGAGCGCAAACTGACGTAAATGAGCTCATTAATCAATGAGGGGGAAAACAACATGATTCAACGATTAGTCAGCTAAAGGAAAAATCTGTCAAATCAGATTTGACTATGAAAATTCTTAGTTGGGGACACCCCTAGAAGTCAGTGTTGAAGAAGTCATGCAGGCCTCACTTGGAGACTCTCATCATTAACTGTAAACCATTTTATTCACTGCGGGAGTTTTCCTCATTTGTTCTGGTCTGTGTTTACATTCCACCTGGCTGACCAGGTGACAGACGTGGAGAAAAAACATCCAGACTCCCTGCTCATCATCCTAGGAGATTTTAACAGAGCAAACCTCTCTCACGAACTTCCCAGATACAAACAGCATAAAAAATGCCCCACCAAGGACTTTAACACACTGGACCACTGCTACACAGTTTTAAAGGACGCTTATCGCTCTGTCCCCCGTGCAGCTTTGGGGCTCTCTGATCGCCGTCTGTTCCATCTCATCCTGACTTACAGGCAGAAATTAAAAACTTCTAAGCCTGTAGTAAGGATTGTAATGAAGTGGACTGTGGAGTCAAAGCTGGAGCTACAGGCCTGCTTTGAATGCACATATAACAACAACAACAAACCCTGGTTCACACCCAAACTCAGGCGGCTGTGCCAGGCCAAGGGGGAGGCCTACAGGAGCAAGGATCGGGCCCTGTACAAGCAGGCCAGAAACAAGCTGACAAAAGAGATCAGGGTAGCCAAGAGGTGCTACACTAAGAAGCTAAAAAACAACTTCTCCGCCAACGACCCTGCGTCAGTTTGGAGAGGCCTACAGGACATCACCAACTACAGGAGACCATCTCCCCACCCTGTGGAAAACCTCCAACTAGCAGACGACCTGAACAGGTCCACACAAAGGGATTATCTGCACCCCCAGCTTCTCCCTCCCCCCTCTCCACTGACCCCCAAGCTGCAATAAAGGTCTGTGAAGAGGATGTGTTACAGCTCTTCCAGGGACGGAAGAACAGGAAGGCTCCGGGACCTGACGGTGTGTTTCCCTCCTGCCTGAGAGTCTGCTCTGACCAGCTGGCCCCTATCTTCACTTAGATCTGATCGCTGGAGCTGTGTGAAGTACCCTCCTGCTTTAAACGCTTCACCATCATCCTGGTTCCCAAGAAACCCTCCATCACAGGATTAAATGACTACAGGCCCGTCGCCCTGACATCTGTGGTCATGAAATCCTTTGAAAGACTGGCACCAACGACTGCACCTCAGGGGACCCTTCTGTGAAACTCCTGAAGTTTGCAGACGACACTATGGTCGTCGGTCTAATCCAGGACTGTGAGGAGTCTGCATACAGACAGGAGGTGGAGCAGCTGGTCCTCTGGTGCGGTCAGAACCACCTGGAGCTGAACCCGCTCAAGACTGTGGAGATGACAGTGGACTTCAGGAGAAGCCCCCCGACACTGCCTCGTCTCACCATCTTCAACAGCACAGTGTCTACTGTAGACACCTTCAGGTTTCTGGGCACCACAATCTCTTGGGACCTGAAGTGGACCTCCCACATAGATACTGTGTGGAAAAAGGCCCAGCAGAGGCTGTACTTTCTGCGACAGCTCAGGAAGCTCAACCTGCCTCAAGAGCTGCTGATCATGTTCTACATAACCATAATCCAGTCTGTTTTCTGCACATCCATCACCGTCTGGTTTGGATCTGCCACCAAACTGGACAGGAACAGGCTCAAAGGGACATTCAGGTCTGCAGAGAGGATTATTGGGATTGATCTTCCCTCCAGCCAGGACCTGTACCGGTCAAGGGTCAGAAAAGGGGCAGGAAACATCACTGTAGACCCCTCACACCCCGGACACATTCTGTTTAAACTCCCTCCCTCCAGCAGCATCATCATCCGGTGCTACAGAGCACTGTTCGCCAAAACTATCCATCACAAAGACTTCTTTCTTTCTTTCTTTCTTTCTTTCTTTCTTTCTTTCTTTCTTTCTTTCTTTCTTTCTTTCTTTCTTTCTTTCTTTCTTTCTTTCTTTCTTTCTTTCTTTCTTTCTTTCTTTCTTTCTTTCTTTCTTTCTTTCTTTCTTTCTTTCTTTCTTTCTTTCTTTCTTTCTTTCTTTCTTTCTTTCTTTCTTTCTTTCTTTCTTTCTTTCTTTCTTTCTTTCTTTCTTTCTTTCTTTCTTTCTTTCTTTCTTTCTTTCTTTCTTTCTTTCCCTCCCCAGGCTGATGAACTCCTAACAGTCAGAGTGGCAGGAAAAACAGCACTTGCATCCTTGTATATTTTTTATATTTGATGTATATTTGTATACTTTTTGTATATTGTACATTACTGTGTACTCCACCTCTTGGCTAAATTTTGAGTATTCATGTCAATTCTGGTACATTGAGAGCAAGTCTACCGGAGTTAAAATCCTTGTATGTACACATGTAATTGGCAAATAATAAAGCTGATTCTGAAATCATTGCATCATGTGGCCCACAACGCAGAATGGTCATTGTGCTTGACAACGTTGAAGTGTACTGGGACTCAGAGTATGACATAGTCACCTTTGACCTACTGAATAGCTGGAATTAGCATATGGGAGGTGAGAAGAGAGATAAATCAGCTGCACATCAGAGAGACAGGAGGACCTGCTGAGCTCTGGCAGCTTTCTGATCAAAGCCATTTGTCAGTGGCCATGGAGGAGGCTGAACTCTGCTTTCCCCAAGTCAACACCTCCTGCAGGAAGACAAGTCGCCCTCACTTGGAGGCCACAGTCACTCTCAGTGTGCTGTCCTGCATCACTATGCTCACCGTGGTTCTTAACCTGCTGGTCATCACCTCTATCTCCCACTTCAGGCAGAGATACACTTTTTTGCTTGGCTTACAAAGTGTTAATTCTTTGGTTACAGTTACATGAAGAAATGGCTTTGAGCTCTGCAGCATGATGTCACATTTAAGCTGATGATAACTTCGATTATGGTGCTGTTGAGATGTGTTACTGAAACAATTAGTGATGATTTCACACATTTCAGGCTGCTGCACATCCACTAACCTTCTCCTCATGTTCATAAGTAGTGCATAAGAGTAATGTTCTCTTGTTTAGGCCTTTCATTACTGCATACTTGTTATATGCAAATGTGTTTACATCTACAATACTGTGTTATATTTAGGCCTTATTGTTATAGGACAATTCATAGTCTGCTATCATAACTGCTAATAACACTTATTTCTACACATACATATAACAAGTGTATTCAGTGTTGTTGTTTTCCCATTTCAGGCAGCTCCACACCACCACCAACTTCATCCTCCTGTCTCTGGCTGTTGCAGACTTCATTGTGGGTTTCTTGCAGATGCCAGCTGAAATCCTCCTCTATCGAGGTTGTTGGACTCTGGGTGACATAATGTGTGTTGTGTATTACTTTTCAGGTTTCTTTGCTGTCAGTGCATCAGTAGGAAACATGGTTCTCATATCAGTTGACCGCTACATTGCTATTTGTGACCCCATGTTTTACTCCACCAAAGTCACTGTGAAAAGAGTTCAACTCTGCATTTGTCTGTGTTGGATATTTTCTGCTGTTCACAGCAGTTGGATGCCGAGGGATTCGTTGAAACAGCCAGGCAGGTATAACTCCTGTTATGGAGAGTGTGTAATTGTAGTTAATTATATTGAAGGAGCTGTTGACCTAGTTGTGACCTTTTTGAGCCCCTTTCTTGTCATCATAGTTTTGTATATCAGAGTGTTTGTGGTGGCTGTGTCTCAGGCTCGTGCCATGCGCTCCCAAACTGCAGCTGATACACTTCAGCGTTCAAAGCCAATAACTGCTAAGAAATCTGAGATGAAAGCAGCCAGGACTCTTGGTATTGTTGTAGTTGTGTTTATTGTGTGCAACTGTCCATATTATTGTTTCACTGTTGCAGCTGAGAACAACTTGGTTGGGGCATCATCTGGAAAAATTGAAATTTGGCTGATTTGTTTTAATTCCTGTCTAAACCCTGTGATATATGTCTTTTTCTATCCCTGGTTCAGGAAAGCTATTAAACACATTGTATCACTTCAGATACTGAAGCCTAGCTCCTCTGAGGCTAACATAATGTAGAGGCAGACTGTGACAGAGAGACTAAAACTATTTTCTCCCTCTGAAGTGGAAATTATTTAAGTTGTCACTACACTGAATGTACACAACCTAAAGTCAGAGAAAACAACTGAATATGAAAAAAGTAATGGATGGAAAAGCAGTATCTTCAAATCTGCATTACCAATCACTAATCTGTACAAATTACAGAACTATTAGTATTAATCTTCCCTCATTAATTCACAAATACAAATTTAAAGGGTAAACCTGTGAAACCACATTTGCACTAGTTCTTCCACGATACATTTGTGCATAGATTTTACATTTTGTCTTGTTTTGTTTTAGTTTTGTTTATACAAAAGCACAATTACATAAATACACTGTGACCATAATAAGAACACAACAGGATTTGATATTAGAGTATATGTTTGACACAAAATCAGTTCTTTACTATGAAAAATCCTATCGCAAGCCAAAGTAATAACTAAAATAATCAGTCAGATTTATTGATCATGTTTAACAATCAGGCAGGCAACTTCAACAGCATGAAGGGAAAACAATTCATTTTTCATGTGGGTTGATCCACATACTCAGAATAAATGAGTCATGATAATGCTCATACATGTTCAGATTATTTTAGCAAATATAGGATTGTTGAATTCAGTAACCCAAATTCATGAACAACATTTCCACTGTCATAAAATAACTCTGTTGTATAAAATAACTTGGTGACAGTATGCCATACAAATCTGCTCTAAAAGCCCTGACAGAGGCTGTGTACTAAAACAGTTTAATAAAGAGACTATACAGAATATATTATTACATTCTTCCTGACCTCCTGACAGTGATGCTTTAGCACTGGGTGTTTCTATGTCACATATATGCAGGTCAAGTTGTCATACCTACAAAGTCACCTGCCTCAGTACAAAACCCCAACATCATCACCCAAATTTGCTACCTCTATGTTTTTGCAATAAAGAAGCTGAGAGTAGGTCAGTTTGGTTTGTCAACAGTGCTGTACCTAGCACTTTTGGTGTCGTGGGCAAGAGAGGACTGCTACTGCAAGATAGCCTTTTTTTGTATATTTGTGTGAGTGTTTGAGGCACCTAGCCTCAGCCTAGGTTGTGTGTAGGACATTAGCACAGTGTTTCCATGGATTCTGACTTGCAGTGTACATAGCACATGCATGCTTTTAACTCCTGTATGGCCCCCCTCCACACGGAGGATGGCAATGACCAGTTCCTTGCCTGTCTGGGCCTGAACGCCTGAGGACAGGTGACTTTGACAACCCTTGTATGAACAGTAGGTTTATGCCACTGACAGTAGGAATGGGATTTGCAGAAATTGAAGATAATATTAATAATAATAGCTTTATTTATGTAGCACTTTTCATATAGAGATACAGCCCGAAGTGCTTAGCAAGAAATTTCAGATGAAAATGAACAGTAACAATAAAAGAAGAATAAGTGGAAAATATAACCATAGCAATACATAAGAAAAAAAACAAAAACAATTTGGTTTCCAAAAAAACAAAACTTTTACAATGATGACTGTAAAATTAGCCCGAATTGAGGGCCAAATTCAGAAGGTAGGTCTTTTATGTATTTTTTAAAATTTCAAGGGAGTTTGCCTTTTTAAGATCGAAGGAGAGCGAGAAAGCAACTTTACCAGATTTCTTGTGGGAAACATTAGGAAGTTATAAAACAATAGCACTGGTAGATCTGAGGGTTCTTGGTGGGACATAAAATGAAAGGCAGCTGCTGATGCATGAAAGTGCTAGATTATGCAAGGTTTCTTAGATAAGTAAAAAGGACTCAGAAATCACTTCTAAAAGATACAGGTAGCCAGTGCATTGATGCGAGGAGAGCTGTTGTGTGATCGAGTTTTATTTTATATTGGTAAAAATTCTGGCTGCAGCTGCATAAAGAGAGTTGCAATAATCTAAATGGCTTGTGATGAAAGCATGTATCTGCATTAAAAATGGCTGAAATGTGGCAGTGTTCTTCAGATGATGGTGACAAATTATGTTGCCAAGAGGGTGCATTAAATAAGAAAAAGAATAGGACCTAAAATGCTTCCTTGAGGAACACCGTATTCAATAGCAAATTTCTGAGACACATAATCACCAAAACTAACAAAAAAATAAATAAAATGTCTGACTGGTATTAACAAAACTAGTCCAGCACTGTGCCTCCTGAGAGACCAACCTATTTCTCAAGTCGATTGATTAGAATGCTATGATCAATACTATCAAAAGCAGAATTTAAATCTAAAAAAAAGGGGACAGCTCCATTGTTTGAATCATTTGAAAATCTCAGGTTATTTGCTGCCTTTAATAAAGTGGTTTCAGTGCTATGGTTGGGCCAATAGCCAGACTGAAATTTATCTTATTCAGTATTAATATTCAGATGATCACGTAGTTGGTCAAATATAATATGACAAAGCCATACAATTGTGACAAAGCTTTCTGGCCGACTATGGCGTTATATTTGTGTCATGTGGCGCGAGCGGATAATACATCTGCACGCGCGCAAATCTCTCTCTCGTGTAAATTATTTCGTGTCACGCGCACAGATTTCAACTGCCGCGCGCACTTGTTTGATCTTCGCGCACATATTCAGCAACAGAGTGAAGCAGAGGCAGGTGCGTGCGAGTGAAAAACAGCAGCGACACACACAACAACACTGTGCAGCTGCTTTGCGCGTGCTGGCTCGCTCCTGCTCTCGCGCTCTCTCTCTCCCCTGTGCTCGCTCGTGGTGGAGTTCTGCTCGCTTGAAGCAAGGACTTTTGACACTTTGGGGGTGGAGACCAAGGCTGACCCTGGCCCTCTTATGATTGGTCATTTTCCAGCCACCCACATGGGTGCCTTTTTGGTTTTCTGCTGATGACAGCTTCCGTCACAGACAGGAAGCTCAGTGGGTTTTTGTTTTTTTTTTAATTGAAAATAGAACAATTTACAACAATATATGGCAGTTGTTACATTCTTCATAATATGCTCTTACACAGACGGAGCACAGGAAACAGAATAAAACAAAAAAGACATATGAAAAAATATATAAATTAAAATCGCTAAGGGGCCTCTTCTAATAGTCTAATGTTATTAATAGTGTACGGAAGACTTTTTGCTGTTTTCTTTTTCATGTGCTTCAAAGCTTTACAGTACATAGTCAGTTCTTTTTTAAATATCAAAAAAAGGGGTTGTGTTTTAATGGTTGGTTAGCTTGCAGTGGCTAATTTAGCTAGCTAACTAGCCCGGTAAGAAGCTACACGCTGACTATGAGGGAGAAAAACACACATGGAACTTGCTATGGGTTGGGGAACTGCAATAGGCTACATACTTCCATGGGAAATATGGGCTAGAGTGATGCACCATCAAAGTGATTTAATAGTTCTCATCTATTAAAGGTAGAGTCTGGAGTTTTGTTTGTTGCAGTTTGTAAACAAAACATTCAAACTGGGCCCCTCTTCTCTGGCTCAACTGTGTAGCATCCTGCCCCAGACAGCAGCAACAGCAGTTGTCAGGACCATAAAGGAAAGGAATTATAGTCCAAGTGAAGCGCTGGAGCCATGGGCCGATACCCGGCCGATACCCGGCCGTCACCGCCAACGGGAGCCTCCAGAGTTTTGTTGCAATGGGCAGGAGGGCCGTTGTGGTGAGCTGGGAAGCAGGTGTTAGCGGCGGATGCTAACCGCTACCGCTAGCCGAAGTTAGCATCAAGCTAGCTCACTACAACGGCCCTCATACTTATTACCAGTCGAGGCTTTAATTGTCGGTGACGGCCGGGTATCCGCCCGCGGCTCAAGTGCTTCACTCGGACTGTATTTCTTTTACTTTGCGGTTCTGCTGCTGTGAGAGAGACATGCTAGCATTTGCTAACATCCGGGACAGCTAGTGGGGCTAGTAGCCCTCCTACTCTGCCGACAAACAAAACTCTGACACATGCGCATCATAGACTGTAATGGCTCAATGTACAACCAAAGGGGTGGATCAGATTCAAGAGGATTCTGCACTGCTGCCTGCAAGGATGGCTATGGACCCAACAGTATGGAAGAGATGCAACACACTCTTACACGGTCCACCTAAAAAAATAAGAAGGTGGACACTTTGGCTCTCTGGGTTGGCAGTCATTCTTCTGAGTTTGCCCAGGTTAAGAAGTTCCTGCTCAGTCTCCAGCCTGATAATAGGGTGCCAGGTCCTGGAGATGAAATAGATGTTTTGCTATTAACTGCAGCCTTCAGCAGTGTGTTTACAGAAAAAGATGGAACTATGCAGAGACATGGATGGGGACACAGCTTCATGTACCTCATGCTTTTTCTCAGGGTTACTTTGGTGGGTCATGACATGGATCAGAAGTTGGCCATGCCACAATCAAGGAAAAAATTTGGATGTCTTTAGCATGCCTGGGGTTGGATGACACTGCTGTTGCAGCAGCTCCATCAAATGCTTTATTCACGCTACAGCTGGTTGCCCTTTCGATCCTTCCTTTTAAGCCCTACATTGAATGTGTCAGAGGTGTTGATCAGGCACTAAATTGTTCTCCCATTACAATAATGCCATGCAGGAGGCAGGTAGCTATGGCTTAGACCCTATGGCCCCAGATGAACCTGCAATTGCCTCTTTGATATTGTCACTAATTTAGGCTCTCAGACCTGATGCCTGCTGCCCCCATCCTCTGTCTGGGCTGACTGATGATCCCCTTGTTGAGAGTTATAACATACTGGAAATTCCTTTTTCACCTTATCCTGGCTCGGTCTCAAACCCTGCAGCAATCTGGTGCAGACTCCTCCACCCAGACCCTCAGTGATGCATCCCTTCAGGCTTTTGCTTTCATCTTCGGGAAGTTTGGAAGGCTGATATCAACAATGACACTGGCACACCAGCAGGTCTGGCTAGTGCAGTCCTCTCTGTTAAAGGGATGTCCACACACCCTTTGTCCCTTTTAAGTCATTCCAGGTCAAATGTTAGGGACAGGTGCTTAGTAGGCATCCATGTTATGGATGGCAGATGTTTTCCAGTCAGTGGCGCAAGGGGACTGGTTTGTGTCAGCAGAACTCAAGGATGCCTGTTTTCATATGCCTATTACACCAAACTACAGACACTTACTAAGGTTTACCTTTCAAGGATTCAAAGTGATGTCATTCAGACGGAGATGGGGCAAGCACGTGGAAGCACTGGTGAGGCTACAGCAGCAGGGATTATGTGCTCCACTCCCGTCTTTACACCTGGAGAATGTCCGCTCTCTGGCAAATAAGATGGACGAGTTGCTGCTCCTAACTCATAAAAACTCTGACTTAAGCAGATCTGCCACCCTGTGTTTCACTGAAACCTGGCTCAGTGAACACGTCCCGGACAGTGCATTACGACTTGTTGATTCCAACTTTTCCGAGCAGACCGACAGAGCTCAAAAAGAAAACAAAGGGAGGCGGAACGTGCTTCTACATAAATGAAAGTTGGTGTACAGATGTCACTAGGGGTGACCCCGAATAGTCGATGATTCGGTGATTCGATTTGGAGAAGTCTGATTCGACTGCCAGTCTTGTCGATTCGTCGCAAAATGTGGTTATGAAACAAGACCGTACCATTCTGACTATATGGGGGTGCTCACTGCTGCTGAACATCTTCATTTGACATAGAATGTATTTGTTTTCCAGTAATTCATGATATAAAGCCTATTTTGATACAAACATCAGCCTAATTTCTGTTAATAAAAAATTGAAAATGACGCGTGCAGTTAATCAGTAGGCATAATCATCACTACGCATGAATAAATCACCCAGTTGCTCGATCCAAATAAGCTGAGGTGAGTGAGTGCAAGTGCGGCCGGGAGTGCGGCCGGGAGTGCGGCCAGGAGTGGGGATTTCAGCACTACGGACAGTACGTAAGAAGACTTGACAAGCATCTCCTTTTAAATGTGTTTGCTGCTAGCGATATTATACATAATAAACGAAGACAGTGACATATTTTCAATAAAAAACAATGAGTTGAACGTTCATTTCAAGCTTTTGTAGTACAACTAATTTCAGAATTGTGTGAGTGCGGCCGGAGAGCGGGCAGCAGTGCTTGATGCAGGAAACTCGATATGGACTTGAAAATCAGTTTTGGAGTGGGGGGGTTTCAGAGTGGGGGTGGTTCGGAACAGCGGTGTTTCGGAATGGAGGGCTGTCCCCGGCTGGGCAGCGCGTCTGCGCTCATCTAGAGCATCATACCTTGATGAAGTGAAAGGAATAAAGATAAAGATAAAATGATAACCCTTTTACTTTTATTATTATTATTATTATTATTATTATTATTATTATTATTATTATTATTATTATTATTATTATCTTATTATGCCAACTGAAGAATTAAATTTGTTTTAACTATTTTCTCTAGAGCGCAAACTGACGTAAATGAGCTCATTAATCAATGAGGGGGAAAACAACATGATTCAACGATTAGTCGGCTAAAGGAAAAATCTGTCAAATCAGATTCGACTATGAAAATTCTTAGTTGGGGACACCCCTAGAAGTCAGTGTTGAAGAAGTCATGCAGGCCTCTCATCATTAACTGTAAACCGTTTTATTCACTGCGGGAGTTTTCCTCATTTGTTCTGGTCTGTGTTTACATTCCACCTGGCTGACCAGGTGACAGACGTGGAGAAAAAACATCCAGACTCCCTGCTCATCATCCTAGGAGATTTTAACAGAGCAAACCTCTCTCACGAACTTCCCAGATACAAACAGCATAAAAAATGCCCCACCAAGGACTTTAACACACTGGACCACTGCTACACAGTTTTAAAGGACGCTTATCGCTCTGTCCCCCGTGCAGCTTTGGGGCTCTCTGATCGCCGTCTGTTCCATCTCATCCTGACTTACAGGCAGAAATTAAAAACTTCTAAGCCTGTAGTAAGGATTGTAATGAAGTGGACTGTGGAGTCAAAGCTGGAGCTACAGGCCTGCTTTGAATGCACATATAACAACAACAACAAACCCTGGTTCACACCCAAACTCAGGCGGCTGTGCCAGGCCAAGGGGGAGGCCTACAGGAGCAAGGATCGGGCCCTGTACAAGCAGGCCAGAAACAAGCTGACAAAAGAGATCAGGGTAGCCAAGAGGTGCTACACTAAGAAGCTAAAAAACAACTTCTCCGCCAACGACCCTGCGTCAGTTTGGAGAGGCCTACAGGACATCACCAACTACAGGAGACCATCTCCCCACCCTGTGGAAAACCTCCAACTAGCAGACGACCTGAACAGGTCCACACAAAGGGATTATCTGCACCCCCAGCTTCTCCCTCCCCCCTCTCCACTGACCCCCAAGCTGCAATAAAGGTCTGTGAAGAGGATGTGTTACAGCTCTTCCAGGGACGGAAGAACAGGAAGGCTCCGGGACCTGACGGTGTGTTTCCCTCCTGCCTGAGAGTCTGCTCTGACCAGCTGGCCCCTATCTTCACTCAGATCTGATCGCTGGAGCTGTGTGAAGTACCCTCCTGCTTTAAACGCTTCACCATCATCCTGGTTCCCAAGAAACCCTCCATCACAGGATTAAATGACTACAGGCCCGTCGCCCTGACATCTGTGGTCATGAAATCCTTTGAAAGACAGGCACCAACGACTACACCTCAGGGGACCCTTCTGTGAAACTCCTGAAGTTTGCAGACGACACTATGGTCGTCGGTCTAATCCAGGACTGTGAGGAGTACTGCATACAGACAGGAGGTGGAGCAGCTGGTCCTCTGGTGCGGTCAGAACCACCTGGAGCTGAACCCGCTCAAGACTGTGGAGATGACAGTGAACTTCAGGAGAAGCCCCCCGACACTGCCTCGTCTCACCATCTTCAACAGCACAGTGTCTACTGTAGACACCTTCAGGTTTCTGGGCACCACAATCTCTTGGAACCTTAAGTCGACCTCCCACATAGACACTGTCCAGAAAACAGGCCCAGCAGAGGCTGTACTTTCTGCAACAGCTCAGAAAGCTCAAGGCCAATTTCCACCAGATGCGTGTTGGTTGCGTCTCCGCTCCGGCACAGCAGCGGAGCAGATAGGATTACATTCTAGTCAATGTGTGTGTTTCCACCGGCTGCGGCTGTGCTGCGTTCCGGCTCCGTCTCAGCTGCGGCACTCCGGAGCCCTCCGGAACAGATACGCAGGACTTCTATTTTTGCTGGATGCTGGAGCACAACGCAGCAATTGAGCACAGAGTAGATCGTGCGGGGCAGGAAGTCGTGCACAGAAACACGATAAAACATCCGGTTAATTTTCAAAATAAAATACACAGTGTTCACGGCGGATCATATTTCCCTGCACTACACCTTAAAAACTACATAATGGGCAGAGGCAGGCCTGAAGTCAACAGGTCAGAGGTTTTCAGACGTCATTTCACCCCGTGACCACCATGGACGAGGAGATATTAATCATGGCAGTGCACCGAGATGTCTTCCGGCGGACCTGCACCGCACCGCACAGCAAACGCAGCCGGTGGGTATTGACGGACAGTGGAGCACGCAGCGGATAACCAGCGCTGCCGTTCCGCAACAGACACGCATCCAGTGGAAATCCGGCCTCAAGACCTGCTGATCACTTTCTACATAACCATAATACAGTCTGTGCTCTGCACATCCATCACCATCTGGTTTGGATCTGCCACCAAATGGACAGGAACAGACTGAAACGGACAATCAGGTCTGCAGAGAGGATTATTGGGATTGATCTTCCCTCCAGCCAGGACCTGTATCGGTCAAGGGTCAGAAAAGGGGCAGGAAACATCACTGTAGACCCCTCACACCCCGGACACATTATGTTTAAATCCTCCCCTCCAGCAGCATCATCATCCGGTGCTACAGAGCACTGTTCGCCAAAACTATCCATCACAAAGACAGTTTCTTTCCCCAGGCTGATGAACTCCTAACAGTCAGAGTGGCAGTAAAAACAACACTTGCATCCTTGTATATTGTATTTTTTTATATTTGATGTACAGTACAGGCCAAAAGTTTGGACACACCTTCTCATTCAATGCGTTTTCTTCATTTTCATGACTATTTACATTGTAGATTCTCACTGAAGGCATCAAAACTATGAATGAACACATGTGGAGTTATGTACTTAACAAAAAAAGGTGAAATAACTGAAAACATGTTTTATATTCTAGTTTCTTCAAAATAGCCACCCTTTGCTCTGATTACTGCTTTGCACACTCTTGGCATTCTCTCCATGAGCTTCAAGAGGTAGTCACCTGAAATGGTTTTCCAACAGTCTTGAAGGAGTTCCCAGAGGTGTTTAGCACTTGTTGGCCCCTTTGCCTTCACTCTGCGGTCCAGCTCACCCCAAACCATCTGGATTGGGTTCAGGTCCGGTGACTGTGGAGGCCAGGTCATCTGCCGCAGCACTCCATCACTCTCCTTCTTGGTCAAATAGCCCTTACACAGCCTGGAGGTGTGTTTGGGGTCATTGTCCTGTTGAAAAATAAATGATCGTCCAACTAAACGCAAACTGGATGGGATGGCATGTCGCTGCAGGATGCTGTGGTAGCCATGCTGGTTCAGTGTGCCTTCAATTTTGAATAAATCCCCAACAGTGTCACCAGCAAAACACCCCCACACCATCACACCTCCTCCTCCATGCTTCACAGTGGGAACCAGGCATGTGGAATCCATCCGTTCACCTTTTCTGCGTCTCACAAAGACACGGCGGTTGGAACCAAAGATCTCAAATTTGGACTCATCAGACCAAAGCACAGATTTCCACTGGTCTAATGTCCATTCCTTGTGTTTCTTGGCCCAAACAAATCTCTTCTGCTTGTTGCCTCTCCTTAGCAGTGGTTTCCTAGCAGCTATTTGACCATGAAGTCCTGATTCGCGCAGTCTCCTCTTAACAGTTGTTCTAGAGATGGGTCTGCTGCTAGAACTCTGTGTGGCATTCATCTGGTCTCTGATCTGAGCTGCTGTTAACTTGCCATTTCTGAGGCTGGTGACTCGGATGAACTTATCCTCAGAAGCAGAGGTGACTCTTGGTCTTCCTTTCCCTCATGTGTGCCAGTTTCGTTGTAGTGCTTGATGGTTTTTGCGACTCCACTTGGGGACACATTTAAAGGTTTTGCAATTTTCCGGACTGACTGACCTTCATTTCTTAAAGTAATGATGGCCACTCGTTTTTCTTTAGTTAGCTGATTGGTTCTTGCCATAATATGAATTTTAACAGTTGTCCAATAGGGCTGTCGGCTGTGTATTAACCTGACTTCTGCACAACACAACTGATGGTCCCAACCCCATTGATAAAGCAAGAAATTCCACTAATTAACCCTGATAAGGCACACCTGTGAAGTGGAAACCATTTCAGGTGACTACCTCTTGAAGCTCATGGAGAGAATGCCAAGAGTGTGCAAAGCAGTAATCAGAGCAAAGGGTGGCTATTTTGAAGAAACTAGAATATAAAACATGTTTTCAGTTATTTCACCTTTTTTTGTTAAGTACATAACTCCACATGTGTTCATTCATAGTTTTGATGCCTTCAGTGAGAATCTACAATGTAAATAGTCATGAAAATAAAGAAAACGCATTGAATGAGAAGGTGTGTCCAAACTTTTGGCCTGTACTGTATATTTGTATACTTTTTGTATATTGTACATTACTGTGTACTCCAGCTCTTGGCTAAATTTTGAGTATTTTTGTCAATTCTGGTACATTGTCTACATTGTTCTACCACAGTCAAATTCCTTGTATGTACACACGTACGACATACGTACGAGTATGACATAGTCACCTTTGGCCTACTGAATAGCTGGAATTAGCATATGGGAGGTGAGAAAAGAGACAAATTACCTGCACATCAGACAAACAGGAGAACCTGCTGAGCTCTGGCAGCTTTCTGATCAAAGCCCTGTCAGTGGCCATGGAGGAGGCTGAACTCTGCTTTCCACAAGTCAACACCTCCTGCAGGAAGACAAGTCGCCCTCACTTGGAGGCCACAGTCACTCTCAGTGTGCTGTCCTGTATCACTATGCTCACTATGGTTCTTAACCTGCTGGTCATCACCTCTATCTCCCACTTCAGGCAGAGATACACTTTTCTGCTTGGCTTACAAAGTGTTTATTCTTTGGTTACAGTTGCATGAAGAAATGGCTTTGAGCTCTGCAGCATGATGTCACATTTAAGCTGATGATAACTTTGATTATGGTGCTGTTGAGACATGTTACTGAAACAATTAATGATGATTTCACACATTTCAGGCTGCTGCACATCCACTAACCTTCTCCTCATGTTCATAAGTAGTGCATAAGAGTAATGTTCTCTTGTTTAGGCCTTTCATTACTGCATACTTGTTATTTGCAAATGTGTTTACATCTACACTACTGTGTTATATTTAGGCCTTATTGTTATAGGACAATTCATAGTCTGCTATCATAACTGCTAATAACTCTTATTTCTACACATACATATCACAAGTGTATTCAGTGTTGTTGTTTTCCCGTTTCAGGCAGCTTCACACCACCACCAACTTCATCCTCCTGTCTCTGGCTGTTGCAGACTTCATTGTCGGTTTGGTGCTAATGCCAGCTGAAATCATCATCTATCGAGGTTGTTGGATTCTGGGTGACATAATGTGTGTTGTGTATTACTTTTCGGGTTTCTTTGCTGTCAGTGCATCAGTAGGAAACATGGTTCTCATATCAGTTGACCGCTACATTGCTATTTGCGACCCCATGTTTTACTCCACCAAAGTCACTGTGAAAAGAGTTCAACTCTGCATTTGTCTGTGTTGGATATTTTCTGCTGTTCACAGCAGTTGGATACCGAGGGATTTATTGAAACAGCCAGGCAGGTATAACTCCTGTTATGGAGAGTGTGTAATTGTAGTTAATTATATTGAAGGAGCTGTTGACCTAGTTGTGACCTTTTTTGAGCCCCTTTCTTGTCATCATAGTTTTGTATATCAGAGTGTTTGTGGTGGCTGTGTCTCAGGCTCATGCCATGCGCTCCCAAACTGCAGCTGATACACTTCAGCGTTCAAAGCCAATAACTGCTAAGAAATCTGAGATGAAAGCAGCCAGGACTCTTGGTATTGTTGTAGTTGTGTTTACTGTGTGCAGCTGTCCTTATTATTGTTTCACTGTTGCAGCTGAGATCAACTTGGTTGGGGCATCATCTGGAAAAATTGAAATTTGGCTGATTTGTTTTAATTCCTGTCTAAACCCTGTGATATATGTCTTTTTCTATCCCTGGTTCAGGAAAGCTATTAAACACATTGTAACACTTCAGATACTGAAGCCTAGCTCCTCTGAGGCTAACATAGTGTAGAGGCAGACTGTGACAGAGAGACTAAAACTATTCTCTCCCTCTGAAGTGGAAATTATTTAAGTTGTCACTACACTGAATGTACACAACCTAAAGTCAGAGAAAACAACTGAATATTAAAAAAGTAATGGATGGAAAAGCAGTATCTTCAAATCTGCATTACCAATCACTAATCTGTAAAAATTACAGAACTATTAGTATTAATCTTCCCTCATTAATTCACAAATACAAATTTAAAGGGTAAACCTGTCTTAGACCTGTCTGTCTTAGGCGCCTTTCTGTCACTCAAGGACACCTTACAATGGATAAAAGACAATGCACAGTACACAATAAAATCAATTAAAATAATTTAAAATAAAATTACAAAAGAGAATCACAAAAAGTACACACGAGTAAAAACAGTTAGATGTTGAAAGGAATTGGGGTTAGTGAAGGAAAAAGGCGATCTTAAACAGGTGTGTTTTGAGTCGGGACTTGAATTGTGATAGTGTACTGATGTTCCTTATTTCGGGTGGAAGAGAGTTCCAGAGCCGGGGAGCAGAGCGGGCGAAAGCTCTGCTCCCGATGGTGTGAGACGGGCGGAGGGGACAGTCAACAGTATGGAGGAGGATGATCGGAGGGTGCAAGAGGGAGTGGCGATGTGGAGAAGACTGGAAAGATATGGCCCCCCCATAAGATTATGGATGGCCTTGAATGCAAGCAGAAGGATTTTGAAGTCAACGCGGGACTTGACCGGGAGCCAGTGGAGCTGCTGTAGGACCGGAGTTATGTGGTAGATGGCGGGGGTTCTGGTGATGACACGGGCAGCTGAATTCTGGACCAGTTGAAGTTTGTGCAGGGATTTGTGGGTGAGACCAGAGAGGAGGGAGTTGCAGTAATCCAGGCGGAAAGTGATGAGACTATGGACAAGGATAGCAGTGGCATGGGGAGTAAGGAAGGGGCAGAGGCGGTTGATGTTGCGTAGGTGGAAGTAAGCAGACCGGGTGATTTTGTTGATGTGAGATCGGAAGGAAAGTGTGCTGTCGAGGATGACACCCAGACTCTTCATCTGTGGGGAGGGGGAGACGGAGCAGTTGTCAATGGTGAGGGGGAAACTGTCAGTTTTGGAAAGTGGGATTTATTGTGTGCCAATGAGAAGAATCTTGGTTTTATCAGAGTTGAGTTTCAGAAGATTTGAGGTGAACCAGGATTTTATTTCAGTTAAGCATTCAGTAAGGGAGGAGGGTGGGAGGTTGGCAGTGGGTTTGCTAGCGAGGTAGAGCTGGGTGTCATCCGCGTACAAGTGAAAAGTGATGTTATGTTTGCGGAAGATGCTGCCAAGGGGAAGAAGATAAATGATGAAGAGGAGGGGCCCCAGGACAGAGCCCTGGGGCACACCTGAAGTAACAGGGGAAGGTTGGGATGTGAAGTGTTTGAGCTGGATGAACTGAGTGCGGTGAGAGAGATAAGATTTAAACCAGTCTAGAGGAGTATGAGTGATGCCGATGGAGGATAGTCTATTGAGGAGGGTGGTGTGACAGATGGTGTCGAAGGCTGCACTGGGGTCAAGGAGGGTGAGTTGGTTATTTTTATGAGTGCAGTTTCTGTGCTGTGGAGGGGGCGGAAACCAGACTGGAACTGTTCATACAGGTTGTTGTGTGATAGATGGGAGTGGAGTTGAATTGCTACTGTTTTTTCAAGAATCTTGGAAATGAAGGGGAGATTAGAAATTGGACGTAGGTTATTGAAGTTGGTGGGATCTGCACCAGGTTTTTTCAGAATTGGGGTAATTGCAGCGGTTTTGAATGGTGTAGGAACAGTTCCAGTGGAGAGAGAGGAGTGGATGATGGAAGAGATGAGAGGGACCAGGGAAGGGAGGCAGGCTTTGACCAGAACTGTGGGGAGAGGGTCAAGCCGACAGGTGGAGGGGTTGGACTTCCGGATAAGATCTGAAATTTCTGAGGTGGTGGGGAGCTGGAAGGAGGAAAAAGAGTGGGTAGGAGGGGGAAGTTCGGGTACGACATTGAGGGTGGGTTGTGAGCTGAGTTGCCGGTGGTCGTCTGGATTTTCTGACTGAAGAATAACATGATGGAGTTACAGAGAGCAGTAGAACAAAGGTGAGTTGGTACAGATTCCGGGGCTTGTGTGATATTCTTATACAGTGAGAACAGTGATTTGGTGTTACTTTCGTTGGAACAGATAATACCGGTGTAGTAGTTTGATTTGGTTTGAGTAATGCAGTCCTTATAGTGTAACATATGGTCTTTGTAAGTGTCTTTGTGAATATGAAGTCCAGTTTTTCTGTAGAGCCGCTCGAGTTGCCGTCCTTTGGCTTTCATGAGCCGAAGTTCAGGGGTAAACCAGGGGGCGGAAAGGGAAAAGGAGACAGACCGGGTTTTTAGCGGAGCAAGGGAGTTGAGTATGTGATGGAGTCCAGTGTTGTAGTGTGAGACCAGCTGTTCAAGGGTGGATGAATTCTGAGTAGCCATGTGGGAGTCGATACAGGAGGAGAGGGAATCTAAGTTAATGTCCTTAATATTGCGAAAAGAAATGAGACGGGGGAGCTTGGTAATGGAGAGGGGGAGTCTGATACTGAATGAGAGGAGGAAATGGTCAGTTATGGGGAGATCAACTGTTGTTTGGTCAGAGGTGGAGACACCAGAGCAGCAGATTAGGTCCAGGATGTGACCCTTAGAGTGAGTGGGGGTATCGGTATGCTGTTTAAATCCAAAACTGTCGAGGCAAGATGTGAAGTCTTTGGTGAGAGGGTTGTTGGTATTGTCAATGTGAATGTTGAAGTCTCCCAGCACTATGCTGTTTGGTGAAAGGGTGGATAGGTGGGTGAGCAGAGCAGCAAAGTCATGTAAGAAGTCGTTGTTTGGTTTTGGGGGCCGGTAAACAGTTGCAATGATGGTGGGAGTAGGTCCAGAGAGTTGACAGACAGTGGATTCAAAAGAGGTGAAGGCAGGGGTAGGCACCGGCAAGACTTTCCACTTTTCGCGATAAATTATCGCGATACCTCCTCCCCGGCTGGTGCCACGGGGTTGACAGATGTAAACGAATTCCGGGGGAGTAGATTCATTGATTTGGGAGAAGTCATTGGGTTGTTGCCAGGTTTCGGTTAAACAGAAACAGTCAAAGTTATGGTCAGTGATGAGATCCTGGATGAGATGACCTTTGTTTGTGAGTGAGCGGATATTGAGTAGACCGAATTTGACAGTGGCGTTTTCAGAATTGGCAGCGGTGCTAGCGGACCAGGGTAGGCAGGCTAGCACACTGTGGTCAACGGCCCGACCGATGTTTCGTGGAGGGGGACGGAAATTAGACCAGATGGATTTTATTGACTGGTTGGGAGGGACGGGGGCGCTAGTGAGCTGGGTTGTACTTTGTGCTGCTGCTGACAAGGGGTGAGGAAGAGTGTCTATGGAGGGGGTGTGTGGTGTAAATAGTCAGTCACATGCATAATGTATGGAATATTGGATGTTGGCTGCAAGGATGTGACCACCTGTGGTGTTGGGATGAATGCCATCGAACTTAAAAAAGGAGGGGCAGTTCCAGAAAAGATTAAAATTGTCCGTAAAGTTAAAACCTCGAGCGTAGCAGGCAGGCTTGAGCCAGGAGTTGAGCATGAGTAATCTGGAGAAGCGGGCGTCCCCGCGACCAAATGTGGGGATGGGACCAGAAGTAAAAACAGACTTTCCACAGGTGTGAAGGAAGTCCAAGAGTGAGATAAAAGCACGTTTTGTCAGCTCAGAGGCACCCTGAGCCAGGTCATTGGTCCCCACATGCACCACTAGACGGGTTATGGAGGACGGGAGTGACCGCAGCAGCCCAGGGAGCTTACCCAGGATTTCCAGGACTGTGGCTCCGGGGAGGCAACAGGTGGTGGCGTTGAAGAAGCGGATATTCCGTATAATGGAGTCCCCAATGATCAGGGTGGTTGGTGGGAAGAGTGGACGAAGATGAGGTTTAGCCGGGAGGGATGGTGGTGAGCCAGCATCCGGGGCGTGTGCTGACGGCAGGATCGGTGACTGTGCCTGGCAAGACAGGTGTTGCGGTGGGTCGGCCGCCCCGGCCCCAGGAGGAGGAGGAGGGGAGTCCGCCAGCGGTGTGGGGTGGCGCACACCTCCAGAGCGTCGGAGAACGGCTTCTTTCAGGAATTTGCAGCGAGAAGTAGAGGTAGTTGTCCTGGAAGAGGGCTGGCGACCCGTGACCGAAGCACAGCGGCTCCGGGCACCGGTGGCCACCGGCGGGGAAGATGGCCTTGCAACACCGAGGCGGTGAGCCGCGGGGACTGCCAAGATGATCCCGGGCGCGGGGCAGCCGGAGCGGGGAGAAGACGCATCAGCAGCCGCCGAGGCACCGGGGACCGCGGGGCCATCGGAGTGGGAAGCCGCAGGGACGCCGCCAGCTGCAGGTGTAGGACCAGCTGCCCCGGACGTGGAGCCGCTCGGGCCCGAGGACAGAGCACCAGCGGTCACAGGCGGAGAGGGGCCAGTGGCTCCCCCAGGCAGGGAGCTACCAGAGCCAGGATTCGTACGACCACCAGCAGCCGTGTGCAGACAGCAGGCGGCGGGGCCTCCCGGCACCGGGCGAAGATCTGGGTTGTCGGCCAGGGCCTCAAAGTGGTTGGAGAGGCTCAGACGAGGAGGAGAGGCGGTCGCATCCTGGACTCCCTTTGTGCCACGGATCATGATCTCGGCCCAGGTTGACTGGAGGCTGGGTGTTGAGGAAGTGAAAGGCCGCAGACAGGTGGAGGTATCCCATGGAGCAGTATCCTGGAGGGCCGCTTTGAGTGAGACTATTTGCATGGATTGTTTGTGGGCAATGTCCAGACAAGAGGTCAACAGGGCCTGTTTATTCTGCAGCTCCTGGGAGAGTCGACGGATGTCATCTTTAAGGTCAGAGATTTGTTTATATGCTTTTGTGAGGGTGGTGTTGTTGCAAGCCATGACTGTAGCTCATATGCTAGCGTAGGCTGAGCTAGCCGGCTAGTTTAACACGGACCGTTAGCGGCGATGCTAACCCTGCACAGGAGGCTCAGTCCTCATTCAACGGAGTGATTCGGGATCGATATAACAAAACACTGGCCAAAGTCGTCCTTTGTGTTGGGGATTAGCTGGCTCCGTGTTCCGGGCTACCTTTAACGTTAGCTCGGAAGCTAGCTAGCGGTTGTACTGAGCATACAGCTGGATATTTGGGAGTTGGATTATACTGCACAAGTTGAAATGGATGTTTTGATATGGTTTTGCTGTTGTTAAATGCTGTCCCCAATGACTTCATTCATCGACAAAACTATATCAAAACAGCACTTTACAAACTCTCACAACAGTGGAGGGACAACTACGCAGGTTGATTTTAGCGCTGCTCATCGTATCAATAACACTTATTTCTACACATACATATAACAAGTGTATTCAGTGTTGTTGTTTTCCCATTTCAGGCAGCTTCACACCACCACCAACTTCATCCTCCTGTCTCTGGCTGTTGCAGACTTCATTGTCGGTATCGTGCTAATGCCAGCTGAAATCATCATCTATAGAGGTTGTTGGATTCTGGGTGACATAATGTGTGTTGTGTATTACTTTTCAGCTTTCTTTGCTGTCAGTGCATCAGTAGGAAACATGGTTCTCATATCAGCTGACCGCTACATTGCTATTTGTGACCCCATGTTTTACTCCATCAAAGTCACTGTGAAAAGAGTTCGACTCTGCATTTGTCTCTGTTTGTTATTGTCTGCTGTTCACAGCAGTTGGATGCTGAGGGATTTCTTGAAACAGCCAGGCAGGTATAACTCCTGTTATGGAGAGTGTGTAATTGTAGTTAATAATATTGAAGGAGCTGTTGACCTTGTTGTGACCTTTTTGAGCCCCTTTCTTGTCATCATAGTTTTGTATATCAGAGTGTTTGTGTTGGCTGTGACTCAGGCTCGTGCCATGCGCTCTCGCATTGCAGCTGATAAACTTCAGTGTTCAAATACAGTAACTGCTAAGAAATCTGAGATGAAAGCAGTCAGGACTTTTGGTATTGTTGTAGTTGTGTTTACTGTGTGCGGCTGTTCATATTATTGTTTCATTGTTGCAGCTGAGAACAACTTGGTTGGGGCGTCATCTGGAAAAATTGAAATTTGGCTGATATTTTTTAATTCCTGTCTAAACCCTGTGATATATGTTGTCTTTTTCTATCCCTGGTTTAGGAAAGCTATTAAACACATTGTAACACTTCAGATACTGAAGCCTGGCTCCTCTGAGGCTAACATAGTGTAGAGACAGACTGTGACAGAGAGACTAAAACTATTTTCTCCCTCTGATGTGGAAATTATTTAAGTTGTCACCACACTGAATGTACACAACCTAAAGTCAGAGAAAACAAGTGAATATTAAAAAAGTATTGGATGGAAAAGCAGTATCTTCAAATCTATGAAGGTATTTTTGGTGAAAAAGGTTTGAGCACCTAGAACAGTAGAATCTGTAGTTGTGTACAGTGATTTGTATGTGTCAGTATGAGTTCAAATCCTATTTTACAAGTCACAGATTAAAAAACTGACACGCTCACATTTTTGCTCCTATTGTTGCAGTATATTTGGTGCAAAACATATTTGTGCACCTGTATCAAACAATGTGAAGTTGTGGACAAAATTTGAATATGTGCAAACCTGAATGTGAACTTGTGCAAAAAATGTTTAATGTATGTAAAAATAATTTCTCAGGAAATTATTTTTGTTCCTTTAAAACACAAATACAAATTGATAATTACAACTGCTCAAATCTTCCCCAGGAGTCACAGATTCTGTTTCCTTCCCCACGAGTCACAGATTCTGTTTCCCTCAACTACAAATCACAAATCGCGCTTCCACTGAGATATTTGGTGAAAAACTATCTGTGCATTCAGTCTATGGAGAAAAAGGCAGGTGCTGATCTGAGATCGACTGATTCTACAACCAATCAGAGGAGAGGGGCTTTTGTCCCACAGCCAATCAAAGGAGAGTGTACCACAGTGTTGGGTGGCGAAGCTGGACCAGGGAACTTGAGTTTATTTGGAAATTTTGATGGTGTAAGTAGAATATATTATTTTAATATCATAAATAGAAAATTATTCAACACAGTATGTTTGACAGTAAGTCACATTTTTCAAAATAATATTAATTTTTTTTTTTCATTGTTTGTGTTTGTAGGTGCACCTCAGAGTCGCTGTTGGCTGCCACCAAACAGCACCTGGAGATACCAGCACCTAAGCCACAGGTGTCGCGCCCGGTGTCTCCCAAGCCTCTGCCAAAGGTGGTTCCACGTGTGATTGTGTTGGGGACGGTCGCAGTTCCATGGGCGCCCCCTCCTGAGTGAACGTCTGTACAGTCAGGCAGGAAGGTAAGAAGCTGAACTTTGTAAATATATTTTTTATGAAATAAAAATAAAGTTGTGAATTGATCCAATTTTTTTTTGCTTTTTGTCATTACAGAGGAACCACTCTGAACATGAGCATGGCTCTGGTTCATCACAGAGACGAGTGGTTCATCATGTGGTATGTGATCATTTCATTTAACCATGATATTTACATGACAGTGATAGTTTGTGTGCTTCATATAAGAAACTGACAAGTGTTAGATATAATCTACATATCTGTCATACAGGTGGATGGAGCTCGAGTGGCCTTGCTGTCATGAACGTGGCTTGGAAAGGACACAAAGGCTTGATTCTTTTCCGGTTAGACAAGAATGAGGTTTATTCAAAAAGACAGGCAGGGTTCGGTACACAGAATATCAATCAGGACTGGCAAAGGTATCCAAATCGTGAGGCAAAGACTAGATCAAAAGACAAAACTGTTATTACCGGCAAGACGAGACAAGATAGAGTGCTGGGACGAGGACTGTGAAGTACGACGAACTGGCAACAAGACAGGGGAAAACATGAGGGTTAAATACATGAGGTAATAGGGGTTGATGAGACACAGCTGGGGAGGAACAATCAGGGAGCAGGTGTGACAGCGCCAGACAGGAAGTAAAACCTACGGAGACAAGGAGAGGCAGGTGAACACTTCAAAATAAAACAGGAAGTACAAGACAAGACACAAAACATGAACATGAAATGGGTAACTAAACTTAACAGAAAAACAGGATGATGACATTGCGGGAGTGTTTCATTCCACTGAATTCTGTCCACTTCTCGCCTGATATGCTGATTGCCATGGAAGAAGTCGCTCCATCAGCTCATGGCAACGTTCCCACAGGCAACAAGGTAATTAAGCTGAAAGTTACATCTGATAGATGAAATATTTGCTTTCCCTTCTTTAGACTTAAAATAATCTTACAGTGACTGTGTTGCAGGTTGAGCAGTTAACCAGCAATTAAAATATAGCATATGTTACCTTATTGTGAAAGGAAAATGAAGTCATTGGTTCTAGTTTGTTTATGAGATTATTTATGATGATTGTATTTTTTGTATTTGCAGGGGGTGGCAACACCAAGAGCTCGGCTGTCTGCCAGTGTCGGGAAGGAGGCGGCAAGGAATAAAGTATGTGCAGTTTTGTTAATGATGTGCAAGTGAAGAATGTGAAGCAGTTTTCTTTCTCTTTCTTTCTTTCTTTCTTTCTTTCTTTCTTTCTTTCTTTCTTTTTCTGTCTTTCTGTAGGTCGAAACCTCAACATCCATGTTGACTGCTCATCCTGAAGCCTGGGTTTTGGTCCAGAAGGCAAGTAAAGTTATTTTAAGGATCCATGCAAAGCTCTCTGGTGTTGTGGTTAATGTAGTAGCATGATAGTTCAATGATCATGTCTGTGTATGTCATTGTTGATGTTTTTGTATTTTTTCTGTTGCAGGAGGAGGCGACACCAGACTTTGTGTTGACCTGTGCTGTGTTGGGGACCACTCTTCCTCCTGGTGTGGCTACCCATCCTGTGGTTGTCTCTCCTGTGCCTGTCCAGCCTGCTGCCCCGGATGTGACAGTGAACCAGGACACTCAGGCAGCTACGGGGAACACACCAGTAGCCACTCAAAGGCAAAGTATCCCTCCATTGCCTTGCAGGTGTTTGGAGAAAGTAATGAACTCAGTAGTGTCAGGGAGCAGTCTGCATACAGCACTGTCCTGTTTCAATGTTGATACTTACGTGTCGTGCAGTGTCGTTGCAGCAGCTAGGCATAGCATTGCACCAGTTTGTACGTGGCGTGCAACTGACATAGATGATGTTTGTGTCAAGGGGCATAAGTTGGCAGATAGGGTTGGAAGGGGAGGTGGTGGGTTCAGACATCAGCACCTTCATCTGTTTGGTCAGAAGTGGAGGGTGGATGTGGGGGAGACAGTTTACCGTGATTTTGTTGCATTTGATGATGGGACTGAGTTGTGGGAGGACCTGCAGCAGCATGTGTTGAGGGATGGGATGTGTGTGTTGAACCTCCACAGAGCAGTGATCTTGATCATCCAGCACAGGGATTTCTTGGTTGTGGTGGACTGTGAGGAGCATAATGCTTTGGGGTTGGCATCCGACATTGGTCGGTCTGCTGTTGTGTTTACCACATGCTTGTATGACCTCATGATTCACATCCTGAATCTGAAGGAGTCATTAGGTGTAGAGTGGTTTGCTGTCAGTAGCATCTCTGTGGTGCAGTGTGTTGCTGTGGGAGAAGGCTGCAGTGCTCCTGTGTTGATGGCTCCACAGGCTCTCACTCACTCCCACGGTCGCGTTTCTGTTAGAGGAAGTTTCCATCAAGACAGTGTGTTTTCATGGCAGCCTGACACACTTGACAAGGTTGTGGTCTCAGGTGACGAGCTGTACACATCCCTGAGGGATGGCAACCTGATCACTGCTGGGTCTCAATATCTTTGTGTTCCAGATTTGCCTCAGCAGTGTGTCCTTGATGGACAAACATTTGATTTGAAGTTTGGTGTTGATCACTTAACTGGAGATGTTGACGGTGTTAAGAGTGAGTTCATTACAGGAGGGCTCACCACTCTCTCTGATGGTTTGAGTAAGATTTGCACAAAATACAACACCTGCATGTTTACACTGAGTGGCAATACTTGTGCCATCATTGGTAAAGATGGTCCATATGCTGTGGTTGACTCCCATGCTCGCAGTGCAGATGGAATGATCGATGGTGCAGGGCAGAGTGTTGTGCTCTATTTCAGTTCTCTCCAGCATGTCTTTGAGCACTTCCACAAGTGTGCAGGTTTTCTTTAGCAAACTCCTAAGCTTATGGAGATCTGTGGTGTTAGTGTAAAATGCTCAAGTGAAAAAAGTACTTTGTCCTTGGGTGCAGGTGCAGCTGTTGAGTGTAGAGAGGGACACGTTACTGCTCCTACTGAGGACAGTCCTGTCACACCAGTGGTCTGTGCAGTCGCTGAGATAGGTACAACCTGATCTCACAGAAATACGTGAAATGACCACGACCTCTTAACACCGCATTCCGTGGTGGCAGCACGTAATGGGTTGAAATTACATGCTGCCACCATGAAAACAATGCCAATGTAAAGTCAATTAGGGTCCTCTCCCGTGGTGGACACACGGATTCCCTGATTCAATCACATCAACCTCGTTTTCCTCAATGATATCTTTAACATTCCTGTATACACACAAAAACGCGAAAGTGTTCTTGATATTAAAACGGCAAATACATTCCCCTGTTATAATTTCCCACCAATAATAATAATAATGATAATAACGTGATAGTTCGGCTGTTCTGTTATAGCCTATTCAAATATTCAATCACAAAAACGCCGTTTCTAGAGAACTTGCTAAAATATCTGAAATGAACCATCATGCCTACTTTTTCTTAACATATTTCATCTAGGTGCAGTGTCATTACTAGATCAGCTTTACTAGACATTTGATATACTCAGTAGATGTATCTTTTCACGACCCTGTTTTACAACAAGCCGCAAAAAACCTACTGTCCCAAAAACACCGTTTTTAGAGTACTATCTAAAATAACTACGATTAGCCAATATCCTTGCTTTTTTTCTTAACATAGTCCATCTAGGTGCAGTGTAATAACTACTTCGGCTTTACTAGATATTAGATTTATTCAGTAGATCTAGCTTTTTACAACCCTATTTTACATGCCACAAACGAACCCACTGTCCCAAGAACGCCGTTTCTAGTGTATTAACTAAAATATCGAAAATTAGCCGACATCTTTACTTTTTCTTACCATAGTTCATCTAGGTGCAGTGTAATAACTCGTTCGGCTTTACTTGATATTAGATATATTCAGCAGATATATCTTTTTACAACCCTATTTAGAGCCCTACTTTGCAAATCAGAAGAACTACAACTATGTTGCTGATATGTATCAAACTGCATGGCGCGGTCCCAGGGAATTGTAGTTTTTTAAACATCTAAGTGTTTTTCCCAGATTTGGAAGTTGTAAATATTGAATTGAGAGTACACTGTGGACTTTAAGGGGATGGTAAACACATTTGTGAAATCAGATTTTAAATATCTAATTTCTAAATGGGTGAAAATGAATTTTATCCATATTTTATCCATATCTGACAGCACCCACAGTTGTTGACTATACTCACATGATAGCTGAGGTCAAGAGCTCTCTATAACAGTTGGTCCCATGTCTGTACCCCCTTTCGTTGCTGAGTTATAAGCCCTCAAACATGCACTGAGGTCAAGGTTCAAAGGTCAATGGCTGAAAGCAGGAGCCATGTAGAATCTTCATACTGACATATGTCACTCTCCAGGTTGAGACCTTTCCAATGATGTATTTGGTTTAGCTCTACGACAAAGTTTAGATTTTTTCATTTTTTGGACACAAGCCATGCCAGGTGTAGTTTCAGAGAACACTTTGGAGGCCCAGTGTAGAAAAGAGTTTTGTTTGTTTCTTTGCTTGTTTTTTTCTTTTTTACTGTAGATAGTTACTAAAATGAGTCATCCTCAGACAATACAATACTACTAAATAGTAAAACCAATAATAACAATAATGAAATAAGCAAAAATAATATTAAAATCATATTGAAATGTTAAAATCTATTTACAGAGTGGAATGGTAGCCTAATAGATAACTTAGATAATATTTATTATTGTTTAGACACTTTATTATTGCTTAGATACTATTTAGCCTATTATTGTATTTACTTTTAGCAGGTTCTACTTTTGAGTAATTTCTGAGAAGTTATGATAAAAAAAATTAAAAATTACAGACTATAGGAGACAACCTCTTCAATGTCTCACGTCAGTTAATTAACACTATTTGTCGGCTTTTTATAATGCCTTTTTTTTTTTTTTTTTTTTTGCTGCTGTCTCCAGTTGAGAGTGGTGATTTGCTAAATACATTCTACAATAATAATTACATTAACATTTGGTCTATAATATTGTTGGCTATATTACGGATTTTAATTAAAAAAAAACGGAAGAATAAAAGAAATAAACACCGAAATAATTACTTTTTTTTATTGATACTCCTCTCTGACACACACACACACACACACACACACACACATTGAACACGTGAATGAATGAATGAATGAATGAATGAATGAATGAACATTGGAAGTGGTTCAGCCACAGTCCCGCCGGCTGGCGTGGTCACATTGAGATTACACTTGTTTTTTATTACTAACAAAATGTTTTATATTGACCGTATGAATGGTTTCGTTTTCAAATAAATATTTGGAAACGAAAATATGCTTTGGTGTACTTTTACAGAGTTTTGCAATATGTATATAGCCTACCTATATCAAAATGTATAATTTTCAGCAGCGGTTTGTGTGACAGCTGCCACAGTCGGAGGTATAACCAGCGGGGCAGCCGCTGGTTCTGTGGCGCTGGCTTGGGGTCCACTCTCCCCTGGTGGAGTGGAGGGTGGCCGGGTTGCCAGGGGTAGATGGCTCCATGTGATGGTGTTTCCTCTCTGGTTCTTCCGTGCTCAGCCTTATTTTTATCTTCTTATTTATTTATTTATTACTGGCGTTTGGATTCAGTTACGGCAGACGGATGGCAATCTGAAATGGAATGAAGCCCACAGACGGCGGACAGCAGCTACAAAACAGTAGTGGAACACGCCCCATCCGCCCACAGCACAATGCTCTTAAAGCCCTACACTATCAAAAGCTGGCAAAATACAGTTATTTTATTTTATGGCCTTGACATTAACCTGTCATATTGTTGAGTTATCAAGGACACTTCCGCGTTTTTGTGTGTGTACAGGAATGTTAAAGATATCATTGAGGAAAACGAGGTTGACGTGACGTGATTGAATCAGGGAATCCATGTGTCCACCACGGGAGAGGATCCCAATTGACTTTACATTGGCATTGTTTTCGTGGTGGCAGCACGTAATTTCAACCCATTACGTGCTGCCACCATGGAATGCGGTGTTAAGAGGTCGTGGTCATTTCACGTATTTCTGTGAGATCAGGTTGGATAGGTAGGAAACGTAAACTCACAATGAAAAATAGCACATCTAAGAAGGCAAAGACTTATCATAATGAAGTAAATTCAGATGTTGTGATTGTTGGGGATGTAGCACGTAAAAACTTAAAATTTCATCCCCTTTCTAAAGATGTTGCTCTAGCTCTGTGTAAGCAGTTCAACATAGAGTCAGAGAGAATAGATGCCACATCATCTGCTGTCAGTCCCTTAGGAATTCCTTGTAGGACAGAGAAGATTGTGGGTGATGGCAACTGTTTCTTTGATGCAGTTAGCCAGGCCATTAATGGTACGCAGAAGTACCATAAGAAGATTAGACTTGCAGCAGTGAAGCAGTTACAAAGCAATCCTGTGGCATATGAGAGTATTCTGAGAAGCGAGTATCCCTCCATATCAGAATACATCAAGAAGTCAAGGATGTGCTTTGTTGGTACTTGGGCCACTGAGTTAGAGATTCAAGCAACAGCTGATTGTTTAGGTGTTAGTGTTTTCACATATTACAATGATTGCTGGCTTGAATATAGGTGTCAGAATAGCAAGATGTTAAATGAAGGTGTGTATTTAGATAATGTTAATGCTAACCATTATGAGACAGTTGTCTGTGTTCAGCAGCCTGAAACACAGATCTGTTATGGTTACTGTAAAGTTAACACACCTGTTTCTGGAGGCTATAACTTAAGATGCTATAGTAAGTGTAGTGGCCGTTTTTACTGAGGTCCAAGTTGCTACTGTAGGCCACTTAATCTGCAGTAAATTGTTTTAGTTCTGACTCGTGTTCAATTAATTAATCCACTCTTCTTGAGAAACCCAGTGTTACTCACAAGTAGTCCACAGGAGACAGGGAAAACGTTGATGTTGCTTTGTTTGAAGACGCACAAAAAAAACCTGGTCCAATACCAGTATAAAGCAGTCCAAAACTGTACACGTTGTCACCTGCTATCTGTACACGCTACTACACATGTTATGCACATTATACACGGTCAAAAACCTATTTCAATCCATGCTTATGCAGATTCCTCTACATCCTAGCTGCACACATGGTTGTCCTCACTGCGCATATGTGGCAAATTGCCCTAAAGCCCAATCAACTGTCGTAAAGCAACAAAACAATACACTTTCCTGCATTTAGCATCAGAACACAAAAATTGCAAACCTTTAACTTATAAATCTTAAAATACACATAACCTGTCACTATACTGTTGTTTAAGTGTGAGTGTAATGTTTCGGAAGTGCATAAGTTGAATCCTGTTAAACGTGATAAGTCAAAATACTTGAAAAAGAAACATAACTTAAAATGTAAAATAGACTATAAACAAAATATGTCGCGTCGTGAAAATGTAAAGACATTTACTAAACAAAAATAACAAAATGCATTACATAGAGACCACAAAAACCATTTGAGCGTGAGAAAATATAAAGATAACATTGCACATCAAGAACGCATAAAGGCGTTCAGTGTTCGTAAATATAAAGATAACACTGCGCATCAGTTATGTGTAAAGGCGTTAAGTTTTAGGCAATATAAAGTAAGTACTGTACATAAGGAACGGGTAAAGTGGTTCAGTATTGGTAAATATAAGAATAATGTTTTACAAAAGAGTAGAGCTAAAGAAATGAGTAAAACTAAATATCGTCTCAAAAAGATTCATAAAGACAATGTAAACGCTGCAAGCATCAGGAAATATCGTCAAAATCCTGATCATAAGAAGTGTGTCGAAGCAGATGTTAAATTGAAAAGGCAGGTTGAGAAAGAAAGAGACAGGGCAGTTTTTAGATAAAGTGGCAGATGGGCCAGTGTTTGTTTGTTGTGTTTGTCATAGGCGTTTGTTTAGATACCAGGTTCTGCATTGTAAAAGGGATGATTATAGTAAAACAGGGACAGTAGCCTCAATAGCAGCAAACTGCATATCTGAGGACTACTTACATCAGTGTAATCAGTATTGTGATGTGCCCTGTCAGTTGTTAGACACAGCTCGAGGGAAGCTGTGGATATGTTACAGCTGTCATTATAAGATTAATAGACGTGAAATGCCAGACCCGAGTGTTGGGCAAATAATTTAACAGTTCAGGCCATCCCTCCTGAGCTGTTGTGCTTGAATCGTTTAGAGCAACATTTAACTGCTCTACACATTCCTTTTATGAAGATGTTGGCTTTGCCCAAAGGGGGGCAAAATGGAGTACATGGTCCAGTGACCTGTGATCCTGCTAACATTGAAGAGACCAGTAAGTTGTTGCCCCATAGTAATATGGAAGGGTCTTTGTTGGCAGTTAAGTTAAAGCGCAAGTTGACCTATAAAGGTCACTATGAGTATCGATTTGTTGATACTCTGCGCATTAAACAGGCCTTGCAGTATTTAAAGCACACCAGTAGTTACTATAAGGACATTGTGTTTAATGAGGCCTGGTTAAATGAGTTTTGTCAGGAACAGGAAGCTGAAGTTCTTGAGGCATTAAATACTGTAGACAGCGCTGATGCTGATGCTGTTGCAGCTGAGGATGAGCTTCTGCATGATAGACAGCAACATGGTATGTTTCAGGACACATGTCTCATGCCTGTTGATATTGGTCAGGAAGTCCTCGACCAATATTTTGATGACATTTTGAATGTAGCTCCAGCAGAAGGCAACAATCCTGTGAAGCTGCTTAGTGATAGTACAAATGAAGCAAAGTGTTTCCCTGTGCTGTTTCCACGGGGCAGAAACACTTATCATGAGCGTCGGCCTTATCACTTGACTTGTCGCGCTACTTTAATAATAGAATTTTGCATGCAGATGGCAGATTTGCTAATAATGTGGAATATATATTTTTCGCTCAGTAGATGTCTGAGGTTGAACAGGTTGTGTCAAATGTATCCATCGCTTTATGTAAAGGTAAAGGGGGTCAAAGATCCTACAAAGTGTCAGATATTCTGAACAATGAAGAGTCTTTGAAGCAGATGTTGGAGTTTGATGATGGCTATCGTTTCCTGAAGCCTCTTCAAGGCACTCAATCCTATTGGCAGGGAGCACAGCGTGACCTTCTGGCATGTGTGCGTCTGCTTGGCATTCCCACATTGTTTTGCTCTTTTAGCTCAGCAGCTATGTGTTGAGGCAATCTGCTGTCTAGTATTCTGAAGCAGGAAGGTCGATCAGCCACTGTAGAGGACTTGCAATGGGCCGATAGATATGATTTGTTGCACCACAATCCTGTCACTGCTGCTCGCATGTGCTCACGTGGTTATGTGAGGTTTAGTGATGGGTCCAGACATTCTGTGAAGTCTATTGTTGATTCAAATAGATGTCACTTTGAAATAGAAGCTGATAAATTGGATAACGCTCAGGATAAGATTGATAATGAGGGTGTGTTAGAGGATGCGTGGTGTGAGCCAAGTCAGGGATAATCCACTAGTAGGGGATGAACATCAGGAAAATATTCCTGATTTGTCTGTTAACAGGCAACAGGTTTCCCATTTAGAGAAAAAAGATAATGTCATGACCAGAAATGAGGGCTTGACATTAATTAGATCACTAAACGAGACCCAGGTGTCCATTTTTTAATCGGGTTTGTCAGTGGTGTTTAGAGCGAGTGTCCAATAAAAAGCCAGAGCCACTTCATGTATTTATTACAGGTGGTGCTGGCACCGGTAAGACCCATTTGATCAAAGCTATACAGTATGAGGCTGGGAGACTTTTGTCTACCATAAGCCGTCATCCTGATAGCGTGTGTGTTTTATTGACAGCTCCAACAGGCATTGCTGCATATAATTTGAATGCAGCAACAATACACATTTGACATAGGGAGGGATGTACGTTTACCGTACACTCCCTTGGGGGAAGAGAAGCTGAATTCTTTGTGAGCTAAGTTTAGTGATCTGCAGATTTTGATTATTGATGAGATCTCTATGGTAGATTATAACCTCCTGGCTTATATCCATGGAGGGTTAAGGCAGATCAAACAAACAGGTGATTTTTCACCGTTTGGAAATGTGTGTGTATTTGCTGTCAACGACTTTTATCAGCTGCGTCCCGTTAAAGGGAAATTGTTGTACACTGATGATGTAAATGTGAACCTTTGGCTCAGTTTATTTAAGGTTGTTGAGCTGACAAAAATTGTAAGGCAGAAGGATAGTGTGTTTGCAGATTTGTTGAATCAGCTCAGAACACGCACTAAAGGGACTCCAATGCGGAACAGTGACACTGAAATATTGGAAAGTCGTGAAACTGGTGAAGTCCGCTCAGCTTTACAGATATTTGCTACTAACAAACAAGTAAATGAGCACAATGTTCAGCAGCTGATTACAGCATGTCCCGAGTATGAAGAAATCCATGCCCAGGACTTTGTTAACAATAAAAGAACTTGGAAATTGGAGTTTATGAGTGGCCATCACAGCAAAACATCTAACACATGTTTGGATGAAAAGTTGCTGTTGGGTAAAGGCGCTCGTGTAATGTTAATTAAAATGTTGATGTTGTTGATGGTCTTGTGAATGGCATATGTGGCATTGAGATTGTTTATCAGATTGACAGTAAGTGTCCTCGGGTGGTGTTTGTTAAGTTTGATGATGATAAGTTGGTGCCCAGAGGAGGAAAAACAGTGACATACCCCACCACTTGTACCTGGCTCAACAGGGATCGAGCCTGAAGAGGAAAAAGCCACTGGTAAAGGTGGGATGCACCGGCAATTTCCATTGAAACTTGCCTGGGCTTGTACTGTACACAAAACACAGGGAATCACTGTAGATGAAGCAGTGGCCTCTTCAGAAAATATATTTGCTCCTGGACAGGCATATGTACCTATGAGTCGTGTCATGACTCTGTCTGGCCATATTCTGTAATGCCAAAATAAAGGATGCACTTCAAAGCATGCCTCCATTTTTAATTGAAAACATGGCCAGGCCTAACATGGAGTAAAATTATTTCTGTGTTTTTGATGAATGTGCAAAGTTTATCTGGACATGTTGCAGATTTAGCATCATGTACACAGCATTTGCAGCCTAACTGTATTGCTGTCACAGAAACATGGCTGCCTGCAGATTCTTCACTAGAGTCAGTCCAGATAGACGGTTATAGTTTTCACAGTTGTCCCCGAAGTCTGTCATACACTAGTGATGATCCAGTATTATTGGAACTACAAGGGCAGCAACATGGTGGTGTTGGTTTGTATTGCAGTAACAGTTTAGTCTATGAAGTTTTTCAGGCCTCAAACCTGAACCTCGAGTGTTTGATTTGTGCCTGTGATAGTGTGGACATAGTGTTAGCTGTGATCTATTGACCGCCATCATACCTTGTGTCCTTGTTTAAGGCAAATCTCAGTGTGTTGCGTGACTGGTTGGACTCCTTAGATAAAACTGTAGCACTAATGGGGGACTTTAATGATGATGTTTTAACATCTTCATCTCTGTCATTTTATGATAGAGAAAGGGTTTGTGCAACATGTGACACAACCCACAACAGAGAGAGGCACACTCATTGACCATGTGTACGTCAAAACACCAGTTTATGATGTTCAGGCACTAGTGTTGCCTATTTATTTTAGTGATCATGAAGGGATTGTGTGCAGCTTTAGACTGAGTGGTGTTATTGAACAGGATTTTGATTCCATGTAGTTTGAAATGTGTAGTGTTGAGTAATAAAATGTTAAATATGTAATGTAATACAGTATAGCAAATGTATGATATGTATTAAGATAGTTTAAGTGTTTATATGTTCATGTTTTCCCAGGCTGGCTTTCTGTCTGTTGTAATGTAATTTTAAATGTGTAATGTACAGTAATATAGTATATATATGAATGTTTTTAAAGTGTAGTGTTGAGTAATGTAGTTTTCAATGTGTAATGTATAGTATAGTGATGCTAATGTATGAACATGTATTAAAATTATTGATTATATGAACATTTATGAAATGTTAAACATGTATTAAAATTTGTGTACAGTGTATTTGTGTGGCTCTCTGTCTGTTCTATGTTTTAGCTGGTTCCAGGCCTGTTCTTCCAGCATCTCCTGCATGTACAGCAGAGCTAAAGCCATAATTTTGATTATATTTTCCTTCTAGTTTTTTTTAAGTGAGGGTATTATTCTTGTCAAAAAGACTCATGTAGTCTAGACATGTAGTAGTTAATGTTGTCAAAAGTCAAGGACACCAACACACTTAGCAAGATCATTCAGCCATGTTGTGGGGGAGAAATTGGACTCTCTAACAGTGGTGTTGGAAAGGAGAATATTGTCCACATGTGGAAAATATTCGACACCCTGCACACCCTCTCCACAATGTGCTGATCAGACACAGGAGCCTGTACAGCAATAGACTGATATACCCACCTGCACTACAGAGCGACACAGACTCTGACTCTGAATTCAATAGAGTTATGAATATAGCTCATATAGTGCTGTTCATGTTTTCTCTCTGTCAACCCCCTGGCCCTTCTTTAAAAATAGTTATGTTCATTAGTTCATTTATGGATTTATTGACAAGGTCTGGGTTTCCGCTTGGACCACAGTAGCGGAGTCGGACACAAAGGATGAATTAAAGTACAGTTTTTAATGTTCACAAAAAATGGAGGCAGGCAGATACAAACTGAAAAAATGCCAGCGCTGAGCAGGGATGGTGACCGGAGTGTGGGTGACCGTGGCGAGTTGGTGGCAGGCAGAAAAAACTCCAGAACTCACAGTGGAAGTGAGATGAACACACGGCAGGTGAGGAAGGCAGCAAGGCACACACTAGGGAACTGGAGAAGCAAAAACAGGTTGAGGCACAAGGAAAAAACACACTGATATCTTCTAACGAGCTCACAGGAATAACTCAAGTTGCACTACCTAACAGGACGGAATTATCTGGCAGTGTGGTGGAGTGAGGACCGGTCTTCTATGGAGAGGTAATTACTGATGAATGAGACTCAGGTGTGCCTCGGCTGCAGAGCAGAAGCTGGAAAGTGGGTCAGCCATGCCTCCAGCCACACACACACACTGAAAAGAAGGAAGGTAAGGGAGGGAAGAAAGGTGGAGGAGAACAACAGAAAACAAAACCAAAAACCCAAAACACTGCTAGCAAACCCAGACCATGACATTTATACTATATCTGTTCATGTATTCCACGTAGACATTGCTGTTGGTGTTCTCTCTATGAACCCTCTTTCCCTCTCTGACCACCCCTCTCTCTCTTCTCAAATCCAACCAATCAAGCAGATTGCCTCCCACACGGAGCCTGGTTCTGCTGGAGGTTTCTTCATGTTGCACTCCTTGTCCGACTCATGTCCCCCCACCAGTAAGCCTCAGCACTGTTAAGTCCTCCTTTAGTTTTTCCCCTTTTTAACATTGTGTGTGTTTTATGGGTTTTAGAGCATTTGTTAATAAAATAATTGTCGTTTTAAACTGGAACCACGTCCTCTCGCTTCTGTTTGTAATGTACCTGAGTGCCTTTCATGTTGGGTTTGATAACCTTTAACAATTCCTAGGGTGAAATTCCCTAGGTGGCGTTGTCGAGCTCTTTTGGTGACTTAATAGTTCACACATTATGACTGCCACATGTGTACTCCACCTCTTGGCTAAATTTTGAGTATTTCTGTCAATTCTGGTGCATTGAGAGCAAGTCTACCGGAGTCAAATTTCTTCTATGTACACACGTACTTGGAAAATAATAAAGCTGATTCAGTCTGTGTAGAGACAGATTGTGACTAAACAACTGAATATCAAAAAGTACTGGACGCAGAAGCAGTATCTTCAAATCTTCATTACCAATCACTAATCTGTACAAATTACAGACTTATAGTATTTTCCCCATGAATTGACAAATACAAGTTTAAACTGTAAACCTGTGAAACAACATTTGTACTAGTGGTTCCACAATGCATTTGTTTTGTTTTGTTTTGTTTACACAAATGCACAGTTACATAGAGTAGGGTGTGTGGTTGGCATAGAATCAATTCTTTGCAAATTAGTCACTCAAATAATCAGTCAAATTTACTGATCATGTTTAAAAACCAGGCAGGCAACTTCAACAGCATGAAGGGAAAACAACAAATTCTTCATGGAGGTTAGTTCCTAGAGGGAAATTCGTTTCCACTAACTGTACATTTACAGAGATCAATCACGGATATCACAGGCACAGACATATCACAGACATCACAAAACATTACATCTTCATGTACAGGGGTGGACACTTTGAGTCAACAGGATCTCTTGTTCAGTGCAGCTATGGCTGCTGGAATCAGGCTCTTCCCGAGTCGAGCTTTCCTAAATTTGAGAGTAACAATATGCTGAAACAATATGTTCCTTATTTACCAGATATAACCAATCCTAAAACAGACAGGTTGTTTTGTTTGTGTTTGCTTGTTTCTTTTTTAAATTTTTTTTAAGATTTTAAATGGTCAAGCACCACGTTATCTAACAAAACTCTTGTATCTTAAGACTCCAGTTAGAGCATTGAATCCAGATGCTGCTCGATGTTCCGAGAAGTCCAAACATGAACAATACTGACCGAGCCTTCGCAATGGTTGCCCCCTTTAAAACAGCCTCAACTATAGAAAACTTAAAGTCACTACTGAAGACCCATCTCTTTTCATTGGCTTATGATTGATTTGAGCTCAACACCTTGACTTTATTTTCTGTTGTGCTGCAATATGTTCTTTATTATGTTTACTGTTCTCTTCTGTTTTTACTGCTGTTTGCTTCTGTGTTGATCTGTTTTGGTCTTTTATGCCTGTTAAGTATTTTGGTCGACTGCAATTCTTTTTAAATGTGCTCTACAAATAAAGTTTGACTTGACAAAGGTTCTGTGCTGAAACCCAATTTAATAGACTATTCAGAATGTTCTATTTCATTCTTCCTGACCTCCTGATGGTGGTGCCTTCATGCCAATATACCAACAAATTCACTTGTGACCATGCAATGACAAAGGGCACACATCCCAGTACAAAATCCCAATGCCATCTGCAAATCAGCTTCCTCTATGTTCTTGCAATGGAAGAAGCTGAAAGAAGATCAATTTTGTTAGCCGACATTGCTGGATCAGCACATTTGGAGTCCTAGCCAGGCTTCCTCTGGTCCAGCCTCTCACTCCCACCCCAATAAAAAATATTTATCATCATCGTCATCATCATCATCATCATCATCATCATCATCATCATCATCATCATCATCATCATCATCATCATCATCATCATCATCATTAGCATTATTATTATCATAATCATCATCATTAGGGCCCAAGCACTGACCGCAGGGGGTCACAAGGACCCTCTTGAAGTTAAAGGAATTATTGGACCCCAACACCATGTGGTGTGCGGACCCTATCATTATCCAAGGAATTACTACTTTTCTTTCAATAAATGAATCACATTTCTGAAGGGCTAAAGGTACTTTAAAACTCCTGAAACTTTTG
This sequence comes from Epinephelus lanceolatus, assembly GCF_041903045.1. NCBI lineage: Eukaryota > Metazoa > Chordata > Actinopteri > Perciformes > Serranidae > Epinephelus > Epinephelus lanceolatus. The sequence continues at coordinate 43,670,040 of NC_135747.1, forward strand.
CACACTCACCACATCTGGTGAGACATTTGATATTTCATGAGTCTCATGCTAAAGTACAAAAATTGCTCAGTAGCACCCCCAACAAAATTTCTTCAAAGAGGCCCCTAATGTTTTCAAATCCACCCTCAAAACTCATCTACTTTTTAATTCGATAAACCATCTTATGCCCAGTGTACCATCACACAGTTTCTCTGCTTTCTTCTGTTGTTTGTTATAGTTTTGTTGCTTTTCTGTACTACTTGTTTTGTATTGTACAGGGGTCCATTTCACAAAGCAGGTTTAGTGAAAACTCTAAGTCTGTTAACCCTGAAATGAGGGAAACTCATCTGTTTCAGAAAGGGAGGTAACTTAAACCAGAGAAAGCGGAGTAACTTCAGCCCATTTCAGAAAGAGAGGTAACTGAAGCTCGGTGTCAGTTACTATGGCAACTGACTCTGTGAACCTAACCTGGTCAGGAGCAGGTTTTCTTCAATGAACCTCGAGTTTCTAGCTGTCTCCTCCCTCTTACACCACACACGCAGTATGATTCATTCATTCATTCATTCATTCAGTATCACGTGGGTTTCAGCGGAGTTTCATACGTCTATTAGTCTAGTTCTTCATAAAGAGCTACCAGCTACTTTTTTCGACCATGGCATGTCCGTTTCTTGACAATCTAGTGGACGAAGAGGCAGTATTGCTTCGCAGGGAGCTACACATACATCGTGATATCATTTACAGGACCCGAGTAGATGTTTTCTCTTTTCCCGACAATTTTCTTCTTGAGCGGTACCGTTTTACTTCACAGTCCATTAGATACATCCATAACCTCATCCGCCGTCACATCACCAACATCACCAACCGTGGACGTGCTCTTTCATCCGAGCAGATTCTTTGTGTTGCGTTACGTTTCTTTGCAAACGGCAGTTTTCTTTATAATGTCAGTGATGCAGAACATATCAGTAAGGCCACTGTATGCAGAGCTTGTGAGAAAAGTGAACCTTGCGCTGAAACGTCTCCTAAACGTTTTTGTTGTGTTCCCTGGACACAAACCTGTGAGGGTCATCAAGGAGGAGTTCCACAGGATTGCAGGTAAATGATGTAGAAATCAATTAAAATTTATGATCACAACTCATTCAGTTAATGACATAGTGCTGCAACCTCAGACTGGGATTACTAATTTGAATTTCTTTTAGGATTTCCGGGTGTGATTGGCTGCATAGATGGAACACACATCCCTATCACTGCTCCCTCACACAATGAAGCGGATTATGTGAATAGAAGTCCATTCACAGCATTAATGTGCAGGTAAATTGACTACTGTAAAAAGTAACTTGTTCTTAGACAATTTTCACTTGTTTCAAGAAAATTTTCACTTGAAATATGTAGAAAAATTTGTCAGTGGAGCGATAAGTGTTATTTCTACTTATTGCAATTGAAAATGTGCTTGAAACAAGTGAAAATTGTCTAAAAACAAGTTACTTTTTAGGGGATGTGTCTTATTTTAAGTGTACAGTAATGAGATTTGTTTTGACTAGAAAAAGACAATTTTGAGACAAATGTCTAATTTCTAGTCAAAACAAATCTCTTTACACTTAAAATAATTAAGTGTAAAGAGATTTGTTTTGACTAGAAATTAGACATTTTGACTGACAGCTCACATCTGTCATTCTCTGCACTGTCAAGATCACATGTGATGCAGCCCACGCAGGGGGCTACACATACGTCGTGATATCATTTACAGGACCCGAGTAGATGTTTTCTCTTTTCCCGACAATTTTCTTCTTGAGCGGTACCGTTTTACTTCACAGTCCATTAGTGGAAGCCAAGTGGCCTGGGTCTGTGCATGACTCACGGATATATCGTGAGTCTAACCTGAGCAACATAATGGAACGTGGTAAGCAGCCTAAAGTCTTGAACAATAGAATTCACATCTCCCTCCTTTTAATGCACTCAAATGTATCCACTATACATTACAGGAGAGTTTGATGGCTTTCTGCTGGGTGACAGGGGTTACCCATGCCAGCCTAGGCTGCTGACCCCTTACCCTGACCCTGAACCAGGCCCCCAACAGAACTTCAACCGGGCTCACTGCAGGACAAGAGCCAGGGTGGAGATGACCATAGGCCTGCTGAAAGCCCGTTTCCAGTGCCTACGTCACCTCAGGGTAACACCTTAGAGGGCCTGTAATATTATTGTGGCATGTGTTGTTCTCCATAATATTGCCACTATTAGAGGAGAGCAACACCCTGCCCTACAAATGGAAGACCCTGATGACAACCCCATCCACCCTGTAGACATCCAGGATGGAAGAGCAGTCAGAGACATCATATTCCAGAATCACTTCACTGTTTAAATCACAATCACAATCACAATCACCACCACCACCACCACCACCACCACCACCACCACCACAACCCAGAGCAGTCAAATAAAGACAAATAATTCATATTTTATTTGGTCTTCTTTATTTCCTACAAATTCCTACAAAAGCAACAGTTAGTGGTTGTTGTTTTTTTTACATCACTCCAATCATTAACACAATTCACCCACCTCTAACTTGTGTTTTAATATCTCAATTTCAAGATCCGTTTTTGTGATCTGCCAGTCCAGGAGCACCATTTCCTTTTCCGTTTTCTGCACTGTTTTAATTAGATGTACTCTGTAAATCTCCTTCACTGGTAACTGGCAATACATAAGGATGACATTAAATCATACTGTTGCACATGAATTCCACAGAATTAACATTTGGCATTTACTGAACATCTTACTGCTGTTTATCCTCCTGCTGCCCAGCCATGCTCTATTAAAAAGGATAAGAATATCTGTTAATACTTAAGTGTAAACTAAATGTCACTCTATAATCCACACAAGAATGTTAAGAAATGTGAATGGGGAGGAAACTATCAGTAACAACATCAAGATGTTACCTCTGTAGGCCCCTCAGGCTCGTCATGTCACGTCATCATCCTCATCATCCTGTGAAGATGAGTGTTGTGTTTCAGTATACTTTAAACTACTATATGGCACAATCTATGGAGTATTGGCTACTTACAGTTGCAGTGGCATCAGGATCCATAAGCGAGAGAACGCCATCAGAATCTGTTGGGACAAAAGAAAAACCCATTAGAAGGAAATTAATATTTCCATGAACTATGGGCCGAAAAGAAGATATAAGCCTAGGCCTATTACATCTTATGAAGGCTGGTGGCTCCTGGGGGGTGACTGGCTCAGAAGATGAGCTCCCTCCAGGAATTTTACAGGCCTCAGCCTTCTTTCTGTTGGCTGAGTAGAAGTCAGATGTTACTTTAAATAGGTCTAATTTAACAGGGTACAGGTGAGAGGACAATTATGTGTGTGAAAACAGCATTATGTTGGGGATAATGCACACTGAAACAGCCACTGAATACTGGTAAACATGATTCAAATCAGGTAGCCCCATGAGACTACTATGCTGAAGTCTCACCTGTTTGAATGATGTTTTTATATTTCATTTTGAGCTGTTTCCATGTTCTTTTTTGGCCCGTGAGATTGCATCTAAGTGAAATAAATTTTAGTTTTAATACCATTCCACCAGTTTTCACCTAATAGGATTATGTGATTGCACACATGAATAAAATACATTTTAACTTATGCACTGACTCGAGCAGCAATTTTCTCCCATGCCGACTCCCTCTCCTTTGCAGCTGCAGCCTTATTACTCCTTTTTCTATGTCTTCAAATTCGCTGTACGAACGCATTAAAATGTCCAGCTCTACCGGCGCAGCCTAAGCTGCCAGGACCCTATTGTTTTGCATGTGCGAAAAATCACCAAACTTTGCACAAAGGTCCAGTCCCATGCCAGACTGCCTCAGCTGCAAAAACAGGCCAATAGTCCTGATGGACTACAGCAAGCCTCTAAAGTTCAAAATTTTGAACATTCACAACAAATCAACCATACATGCTACAGATTTGCAACTTTCACCAAAATGTAGCCCCAGTACTGAAGAAACTTTTCTACATTTAAACCTATTGCAAATTAGAAGTCCATCACTCTATTTTTTCAAAAACTGTAAAACTTATTAAACCTATCTCCTCCCACAATTTTTGCTCAATTGACACCAGACTTGCTACAGACGATCTTCAGACTGTCCTACACAAACAGCCCACACAGATTTTTGATTTATCAAAAATTGAGCCTACAGTGCATCAAAATGTTTGACTGTAAACGGTATTGTAAACATATACTTGCAAATTCTTACTAAATACATTTTCAGTGTTCATTTTAAAAAAATGACAAAATTTTGATGTTTGGAAAATATCAGAATTTTATCTCAAATATTGAATTTTTTACGGCATTTTCAATTTCGCTCTCATGCGAACAATTGGAGTCAATGCAAAAATGGCATTTTCAAACATCAGTTTTTCACTTATGGAGCCAATAAATCATTGTTAAATTACCAACATCTCCATGCTGTCTAGATGCAATTTGTGTATTTTCGGATTTTTGTCTTAATAACTGAATTTTTGACAGCCGTTTGAAATCTGCCTTTACACACTAACAGATGCTGTCTTGCACACAAGTGAATGGCTTAGTCAATTTGTGAAGCTACATGTGACATTTCTGTTTGCCAATTAGCTCAGTGAGATAGAGGATGGTTCTTGGTGTTGAAGATTGTGAGTTCAAGCCTCAGCTCATGCAATATTTCCATAGGAGAAATCTACCCAAACTTTTTATGAAGGTCCAGTCCCATGCCAGATGTCCTCAACTGGAAACACAAGACAATAGTCCTGATGGTGGCGCTACAGCAAGCCTCTAGATTTCAAAACTTTGAAAATTCATAACAAATCAACCATACAGCTACAGCTTTGGAACTTTCACTCTGAAATTTGCTTTTCCATGGCATGGATGGCTACTGTCTGGCACCCTGATGCTTGGCTTAGTCAATTTGTGAAGCCACACATGAACTGTCACTTGCCAATTAGCTCAGTGAGATAGAAGACTTCAGTCTCAGAAGTTGTGAATTCAAGCCTCAGCTAAGGCAGAACGGACATTCTAATGTGAAAGTCCTATGTTCAGGCGTCATGCTATGTGGATTAGAGATTACCAAGGTTAAAATAATTATAATCCAGGCAGTTTTGCGGAGAGACAAATACTCTTTATCAACAATTTTCCCTGTTATCCCTTGTCTCTTTTCCCTGTTTATTTGGCTTAGCTATCAGTCAATATGCAGAGTCTATCCAGTAGACATTTTAAAAAATGTTTTCATCTTTGTCACCATGGATAATGTTTAGCTTTAAGCTAGATCAGGCCAGTTTGTTCATAATTGCTAGCAGTTAATGTTATTCTTACTTTCTTGTTCTTGAGTTTTTTCTTTCCTTTGTATATTATGAGTCTGATCACTTCAGTCATTCATCCACAATTTGAAGGGCATGCCATAATTATATGATGTAACTTCTATGTTGTGATATGCTTTGTTTTAGTGTGTGTGTTGCTCAGAATTGCCTAATTTTGCCTAAAATTGCCCAGCCCCAACCATTGCTGTATTATAATAAGAATAACAAAACAATATTATTATTATTATTATTATTATTATTATTATTATTATTATTATTATTATTATTATTATTATTATTATTATTATTATTATTATTATTATTATTATTATGCTGGTTTCACCTACAAGTACCAAATTTGGTAAGCACATGTAACATCCCAAGACAAGTCTCTTGAAGCCATACCCTAAACCCAACAGGAAGTCAGCCATTTTGACTTAAATGTGTCTTTTTTTCTTTTCTTTTTTTGTGCATTTTTTGGCCATTTCCAGAAATACTTGTGCCACCCACTGGCAACAGGAAATATGTCTTGTCAGATAATTATCTTTTGATTTACATGGATTTTACATGGTGTGGTCTACAATTTACTTACAGCAACATGATATATAATGACTGTTCTCCAGCATCACAAAGTGGACACAGGAAGTGATACAAAATGTGAAGCAGATAATTTCAGCACCCACGTTCTAGAAGGATATACAATCTCACTCCTTCATATTGTGTCTGACTGTCACAGAAATGAGCCAGTACCCACGATGGGCACGGAGGTGCGAAGGTCTGACCATTGCTGGTAGCAGCTTTAATTAGTATTACTTTCTTTTATATGCATTGTATTGGTTTAAAACAAGAACAGGAACTAATGAGGTATGAAAACAAACAACTTAGCTAATAGACAGAAATAATGAATATGAATAAAAAATAATTTGATTTCTTTTTTCTCTTCTTTTCTTTTTCTGAAAAAATTACTAGGCTTGCCTTTACAGAGGGGTTTATAATATGTGTTTGAAAGATATATACAGGATATCAAACTTAATAGTAACCAAAACAGGTGAAAAAAAAGAGATAAAGATAGTTAGAAGCTAAAGCCAAACCTAACCCCACCACTGCAGTGTTTGCAGATGAACGGTGTTTGGGTCACCCCATGCCTCCACCAGCACCTCTGCCGCCAGACCCCCACCACTGGACGGGTGGGGAGCTCAGAAAGCCAAACAATGTTAATCTGCACACACTGTGATGTCACACAGCTCTTTGAATATATGCAAGTTGCTTCCCTTAACTGGTCCCTGTAAAGCAGGGTACATCTTTATTCAGTGTTCTAATCATTACTAAGCAAAAACAGCATGTTTATACATTCAGTAGGCTTTAGCTTCAGCAGCTAGCTACAGAGCTCACCCCACACTTTTCAGGGTTCGATTTCAGTTTCAAAATGTAAATGGTAAAATGTATACCATGCAAAATGTAGGAAATTTGAAATGATTGCATAAGAGTCAATGAAGCACCACCATGTTGTTGTCAGACCCTGGTCTGAGTTGGCTAATGTTACAGTATGATTGGCCAGTCTGAGTCCGGGGGCGTGACTGAGCAAAGGGTCCATTGATGCATGATTTGCTGCATTGTTAGCTCACTGCTGTCATGGGGATGCAAAATGAATTATACAACAGCAGTGAAAAAAGCTTTGTTTGCTAAAACACAATTTCTTTTTGCTCTCATATCAGTGAAGCGAGTTGGGGTACTCCAATCCTTATCAGTAAGCCGGGTGTGTATGCTTTGGCACCTATATGGTTCAGGGGTTACTCTCACCAAATCCATATTTTCTGCCAAAGAGAGTGCCTCCCTCACATGTAAACCAACCAAAGAGGCAGCATTCAATCCAGTAGCTTCATTGAAGGGGGTAGATGCTAAGGCAGCACTGCATGGCAGCTATTGTGATAGTGACAAAAGACAGTTCAGTTGTAGATACATATCTGTTAATTACATAGTACTGCAAATGTTTATAGACTTGGAAAAAAAAAAACTCATAACAATAACTGTTTGACGAAACAAAACGCTTCAAAAGAAATCCCAAGAAATATAAGCACATGGTGTGTGTTGTATGCTGTATTCTATGTGTTTTAACAGTCAACTAATGACTCACTGTATTGGTGTATTGACACCTTTAGTTGTGCTGTGGTGCATTCATGTACTGCGGGAAATTCTATAAACAAAAGTTGCTGCTAGATAAACAGTAGCCTCTGGGAAGTAAAACGCTGGCAATTTGAATTTATTCTTTTAAATCTAACTGTGTGTTATGTTTAGTCTGTTTTGCTTTGTTTGACAACATAGTTTTGAATGGAGTGTTGTGTGAAAACTCACAGTCAAGTTTTTGATTCATCATCAAATCATTCAAATCATTACATCAAGTGGCCAATAAAGCAGCATTTGGTCACTCTGCTTGACTACGTTCAAGTGTACTGAGATCCAGAGTATGACATAGTTGCCTTTGGCATACTGAATAGATGGAATTTGAATATGGGAGGTGATAATAAAAATAAAGAAGGTGTATATCGGAGAGAGAGGAGAATCTGCTGAGTCCTGGCAGCTTTCTGATCAAAGCCATTTGTCAGTGACCATGGAGGAAACTGAACTCTGCTTTCCCCAAGTCAACACCTCCTGCAGGAAGATGAGTCGCCCTCACTGGGAGGCCGCACTCATTTACAGTCTGCTGTCCTTCATCACTCTGATCACTGTGTTTCTTAACCTGCTGGTCATCATCTCTATCTCCCACTTCAGGCAGAGATACACTTTTCTGCTTGGCTTACAAAGTGTTTATTCTTTGGTTACAGTTACATGAAGAAATGGCTTTGAGCTCTGCAGCATGATGTCACATTTAAGCTGATGATAACTTTGATTATGGTGCTGTTGAGATGTGTCACTGAAACAATTAATGATGATTTCACACATTTCAGGCTGCAGGACATCCACTAACCTTCTCCTCATGTTCATAAGTAGTGCATAAGAGTAATGTTGTCTTGTTTAGGCTTTGATTACTACATATTGGTTATTTGCAAATGTGTTTACATCTCTACTACTGTGTTATATTTTGGCTCCATTGTTATAGGACAATTCATACTCCTAGTATTATATATGCTAATAACATTTTTTGGTACACATACATATACAGTGTATTTAGTGTTGCTTTTGTCCCCCATTTCAGGCAGCTCCACACCACCAACAACTTCATCCTCCTGTCTCTGGCTATTGCAGACATCATTGTGGGTTGCCTGCCAATGCCAGCTGAAATCTTCATCTATCGAGGTTGTTGGAGTCTGGGTGACTTAATGTGTGTTGTGTATTACTTTTCAGCTTTCCTCTCTGTCAGTGCTTCAATAGGAAATGTGGTTCTCATATCAATTGACCGCTACATTGCTATTTGTGACCCCATGTTTTATTCCACCAAAGTCACTCTGAAAAGAGTTCGACTCTGCATCTGTCTATCTTGGATATCTTCTCTTATTAACAGCATTTGGATGCAGAGGGATTTCTTGAAACAGCCAGGCAGGTATAATTCCTGTTATGGAGAGTGTGTACTTGTAGTTAATTATATTGAAGGAGCTGTTGACCTTGTTGTGGCCTTTGTGAGCCCTGTTCTTGTCATCGTAGTTTTGTATATGAGAGTGTTTGTGGTAGTCCTGTCTCAGGCTCGTACCATACGCTCCAAAACTGCAGCTGATACACTTCAGCGTTCAAAGCCAATAACTGCCAAGAAATCTGAGATGAAAGCAGCCAGGACTCTTGGTGTTGTTATTGTTGTTTTTATTGTGTGCTCCTGTCCATATTATTGTTTAACAGTTGCAGCTGAGAACAACTTTTTAGGGGTGTCATCTGGAACCATTGAACTTTGGCTATTGTATTTTAATTCCTGTCTAAACCCTGTGATCTATGTCTTTTTCTACCCCTGGTTCAGGAAAGCTATTAAACACATTGTAACACTTCAGATACTGAAGCCTGGCTCCTCTGAGGCTAACATAGTGTAGAGACAGACTGTGACAGAGAGACTAAAACTATTCTCTCCCTTTGAATTATTTATATTTAAGTTGTTACTACACTGAATGTACAAAACATAAAGTCAGGACAAACAGCTTATATCTAGAGAAAAACAACTGAATATCAAAGTCTTAGATGGATAAGCAGTGTTAATAAGATCTTCATTACCAATCACCAATCTGTACACATTACAGAGTTATTGTATTAATGTTTTCTCAATAATGAAAGATACAAGCTTAAAAGGAAAACTTGTGAAACAACAATTGCACTAGTTGTACCACAATACATTTGTGCATTCTTTGTTTTGTTTACACAAATTTGTAATTACATAAATACACCATGACCATTTAAAACACACACACGCACACACACACACACACACACACACACACACACACACACACACACACACACACACACACACACACACACACACGCACGCACACGCACGCACACGCACGCACACCAGGGTTTGACATTAGAGTGAATGGTGGACATAAAATCAATTCTTTGGCTTATGACAGGATTAAAGCTGGTGGTGTTTGAAGCAAATTAGTCACTCAAATAATGAGTAAAAATTATTGATCATGTTTCAGAACCAGGCAGGCAACTTCAACAGCATAAAGGGAAAACAACTTATTTTCAGCAAATTTTCAGCTAATATAAGATGACTGATTTCAGTGACTGAAAGACAAGAATAATATTTCCACTGTCATAAAAAACTGCTCTTCTGTAAAACAACTTGGTGACAATATGCTGAAAAAATCTGTTCTTCATTTACCAGATAAAAAAACAACATGTCCATCTTAGAATTGATTTTAAGATTTTATTGCTTGTTTTTAAGGTTTAAAATATTCTGGTACCAGAACTCTTTTAGCTTCACACTCCAGTTAGAGCACTGAGGTCAACCGATAAGATGCTCCTGGATGTTCCCAGAAGTAGACACATTCACAGTGGTTGCCTCTAAACTCTGCAATAGTCTACCTATTGAATTAAAAACTGCCCCAACTGTAGAAACCTCAAGTCACTACTGAAGACCCATCTCTTCTCATTGGCTTATGATTGATTTGTGCTTGACACTTTGACTTTATTTTCTGTTGTGCTGCACAGTGTTCTCTATTATCTTTATTGTTCTCTTCTGTTATTACTGCTGTTTACTCTGATCTGTTTTGGTCTTTTATGCCTGTTAAGCACTTTGGTCAACCGCAGTTGTTTTTGAATGTGATCTACAAATAAAGTTTGACTTGACAAAAGTTCTGTGATAAAACACCGTTTAGTAAAGAGACTTAAGAATTTTCCATTTCATTCCTCCTGACGGTTTTTGCCTTAGCACTAGATATTTTTATGTTGTATATGTGCAGGTCAAGTGATTATACCAAATAAGTCGCTTGTGACTATGCAATGACATGGGGTGCATGCCCCACCACATCCCTAATGTGATCTGTTTTTTCTATGTTCTTGCAGTTGAAGAAGTTGAAAGTAGCTCAATTTGATTCGTTGACACTGCTGGACATAGCACATTTGGTGCCCTAAGCAGGCTTCCCCTGGCCCAGTCCCACATCCCAACATCCCCCACAAAGACTATGCCATTAGGGCCCGAGCACCACACAGTGCTCAGGTAGTTTGATTCCTTACCCCAGTCCAACAATTTGACAAAAACTAAGCTTTGAGTAACTTTTGATGTCAAGGGCGTTGGATGGTGCAGACATCACCCTTGGAAGTGGCCACACACAAAAAAATGAAACATTCAAGTAAAAATAACTGACTTCTATTAAGTTTAAGATATGGTTTCAAAAGACTTTTTTTGCACATTTTGGGATGTTACATGTGCCTACCAAGTTTCGTACAAGTAGGTGAAACCAGCTTTCGGGGCTGCTTTGTAAAAAATTTGTAGGGAATGCTACTGAGCCATTTTTTGCACCTGAGCATGAGACTCCTAAAATATCAAATTATTTAAGAGTGATGGCGTGTGTGCAAATTTTCATGACTTTTCAAGCACCTTTAGCCCCTTGAAAATGAGATTCATTTGGAAGAAGAAGAAGAAGAAGAAGAAGAAGAAGAAGAAGAAGAAGAAGAAGAAGAAGAAGAAGAAGAAGAAAAAAAAAAGCTTAAAGCAGTGATAAATGGGATGTTGCACACATTTGGGTCCTGTGTGTAAATCTGAAGCTTAAGCTAACTTATAAACGGTATTATATTTTTAAGTTTGTTGACACTATGCACATAAGACAAGCATTGCAATATTTAAAATAGACAAATGAGTATTATAAAGATGGAGAGTTTAATGAAGCTTGGCTAAATTAATTTTGGAGGGAACAAGATGAGGTTTTAGGAAATCAGGATGATACTAACGTAGAAAGTGGTGAAGCATCTATACATGTAGCTGAAGATGAGTTTTTGCATGATAGACAGCAATATTGTATGTTCCAGGATATGTGTATCATAGCTGCTGAGATTGGTCAGGAATCACTGGATATTATTTTGATAATGTATAGAATGTGGCACCAGCTGAAGGGAATAATCCTGTTAAATTGCTTTCTGATCATACAAACAAAGCCAAATGCTCTCCAGTGTTGTTTCCACAGGGGTGTTATACATACCATGATAGTAGACCATACTGATTGATATTGTTGCATTATTTCAATAGGATTCTGCATGCTGGTGGCAGGTTTGCACAAAATGTAGAGTATATCCCTTTTGCTCAGTACATGTCTGAGATTGAACAGGTTGTGTGGAATGTATCCATAGCACTATGAAAATGAAAAGGGCGTTGTACATGCAAAACGGGAAGTGATGATCTGCTGAAGAATGAAGGATCTTTCCTAAACCCATTAGAAGTACCCCATATTTTTGGCAGGGTGCAAAGCAGGACCTGTTAGCTTGTCTTCGTCAGCTTGGTGTCCCTACATGATTTTGTTTGTTTTCTTCCACTAGTATTTGTTGGAAAAAAGGTTCTCTATAGTATTTTAAAACAGGAAGATAGAGCACAGACAATTGAAGACTTAGAGTGGGCAGACAGATGTGACCTGCTGCATCAAAATCCTGTCACTGTGGTGAGTGAGTGATTTTCAGTGGCATTGGTTTTGCGCTGATGTCCCCATTGTATCCAATTGGTAAAATAAAAGACTACTTTCATGGAGAGGAATTTCAGCAACGCGGTTCACCTCAAGTCTGTTACTGTTTTGGATCAAGAATGCCCCACTTATTGATAAAAAGATGAAGATGAAGAGGTAGTTCAATTTATTGATAAATATGTCATGCGGATTACCATCAGATGAGGACATTGTCATTTGTGCAGAAGCATTCAAAGTAACATTTAAAAACATGTAAAAAGAAAAAGCTGTTTGTCATTTTCATTTTCCCAGGCCAGCTGTGACATTAATACGTTGTGGTAGATAAGACAGATAATTCATCACAATGTGCATGTGCAAATCAGGGTCAGAAAGATTATACAAGGGCAGCAGAGATTATTATTGAGGTGGTAGTGGGTGTTGTTGTGAGGAGCATCAAATTGAGGTGAAATTTTGTCAACCCCACTCACATACATCAGATGGTCAACATATTCTGAACACCTCTCAATATACTGCTCTCCACAACAACAGCAACATCCACTATCATCTCGGTAAACATAAATAAGTATCTCTGACAGTGTCAACATTTAGGAAATAATACATTCATTGCAGTAGAATTCATGGTCGGGCTGTTATTGGTGTGCATTACATTGCAAGTGTCTAATGAAGTCATCAGTGAATGTATTTAACGAATTATTATTATCTGTAGGTAATAGGTAGGTGGATTAACAGCGTCATAAAAGTCTCTGGTAAAACATGATTTGAAATGTGCCTCGCTGATGTACTCTATGTGCGTTCACATTTTCTTTCCTCTGTGAAATTATAACTTTGACCAGAAATGCCTTTTCCTGCTCAGTGTCATAAGTTAAAAACAGAGTCGGTGTGCTGTTGTAAATGAATACAGCCACAACCGGAGTGACAACATTTTTTGCAGGCGACAACGTGTTATCCTAATTTGCTCCAGTCTTATCTGGCAGCTGCAGCTGCCTGAGTGAGCATAATATTACTTTGAGATACTTACCGTTACGTTCATCGTGCCTTTACTGACTCGGTTAAAGTGTTGAAGTTACTGTTAAAGCAAGCTAATATTTAAGCTAGGTTATCCTAACGTTAGCTTGCTAACATATCAGCAAAGACGATGGAGAAAGTAGTAACGTTAATCCAGTATGTATGATATCAGTTAAGTGTGACCGACACAACGAGGCACATCATGACTCATGCACAAGTGGTTTGAAATGGGAAACTTATTGAGATATTGTTTATTTCACAAACTAGTTCTAAACTTACCACTGTGGCAAACCGCTTGATTCAGTAAATGTGCTGTCGGCTCTTCAGTCTTTACTACTTCACTCTGCTGTTGGGTCACTGGGGTGACTGTGGAGCGTGACAGCGTAACACAAGGACATCACTTCTAAGTAAAACACCATATTCCCTGCATTTTATTAATGATGAAAATATAAGTCTTAACATCGGCGTCAATCAGCCAACTTTTGGCCGATTGCCGATTATTCTCTAATGGCTATAATCGGCCAATTAAATTGGCCGGCTGATAAATCGGTCGGGCCCTATATTGTAGGAATGACATTGAGGATGCAACTCAGACAATGGATCCCATTCTTGAGATGATAACAGTAAGATGCAGCAGGGCACAAATTTAATACATACACTTTTACTGTGTTTGATAACTGTGCAAAATTTGACTCGATACGTATGTGATTTGGCATTGTGTACGCTGCATTTGCAGCTTCACTGTTGCTGTCACAGAAACCTGATTACGTGCTGCTTCCTCATTTAAGAACAGTAAACACTGATGTTTATAGTATTCATAGTTCTCTATACAGATCATCATAGAGCAGCAACAACCCCACATTGGTTGCTTTGCAAGCCCAACAACATGGTGGTGCTATGAGGGTTCTATGAATCAACCTCAATCAAAACAGACTTACTAATTGGATTGTGGATGTAATTCTTCATGCTTATGGGTCACAAGGCCTAGTGGTGTGAAATGTCACAATGCAGGAAATTGAGTGTTTGACGCTGAATACTTCCTGGGGAACGACCTTAAACCCCATGTGTAACATCTGTCTGTACATCTGTTAATTGATAGTTACTGCAAATATTTATAGAGTTAGAAAAAAAAATAACTGACTAAACAAAACTCTTAAAAAGAAATCCCAAGAAATATAAGCATATGGTGTGTGTTGTATGCTGTATTCTATGTGTATTAAACAGTCAACTGATGACTCACTGTACGTACTGACACCTCTACTGCTGTGGTGTATTTATGTGCTGTGGGAAATTCCAACCACAAAGATGCTGTGAGATAAACAGTAGCCTTTGGGAGGTACAAGCTGGCAATTTTACTTTATTATTTTAAAGCTAACTATGTGTTGTGTTTAGTCTGTTTTACTTTGGGGTTTTTTTAACACCATAGTTTGGAATTCAGTGCAACTTACACTAAAGTTTTTGAAAGGGGCCTACAAAGCAGCATGTGATCACTTGACTACTTTCAGGTGTACCAAGATACAGAGTATGACGTAGTTACCTATGGCCGACTGAATAGATGGAATTAGCATATGGGAGGAGAGAAGAGAGATAAATCAGCTGCACATCAGACAGACAGGAGAACCTGCTGAGCTCTGGCAGCTTTCTGACCAAAGCCCTTTGTTGATGGCCATGGAGGAGGCTGAACTCTGCTTTCCACAAGTCAACACCTCCTGCAGGAAGACAAATCGTCCTCACTGGGAGGCCACACTCAGTTACAGTGTGCTGTCTTTCATCACTCTACTTACCGTGGTTCTTAACCTGCTGGTCATCATCTCTATCTCCCACTTCAGGCAGAGATACACTTTTCTGCTTGGCTTACAAAGTGTTTATTCTTTGGTTACAGTTACATAAAGAAATGGCTTTAAGCTCTGCAGCATGATGTCACATTTAAGCTGATAACTTTGATTATGGTGCTGTTGAGATGTGTTACTGAAACAATTAGTGATGATTTCACACATTTCAGGCTGCAGGACATCCACTAACCTCCTCATGTTCATAAGTACTGCATAAGAGTAATGTTCTCTTGTTTAGGCCTTTGATTACTGCATACTGTGCTGTATTTAGGCTTGTTGTTATAGGACAATTCATACTCCTAGTATCATAACTGCTAATAACATTTATTCTTACACATACATATGACACTATATCAGTGTTTACATTTTCCCATTTCAGGAAGCTCCACACTGCCACCAACCTCCTCCTCCTCTCTCTGGCTGTCGCAGACTTCATTGTGGGTTTCCTGCAGATGCCAGGTGAAATCCTCCTCTATAGAGGTTGTTGGGATCTGGGTGACTCATTATGTGCTGTAAATTACTTTTTAGGTTTCCTCTCTGTCAGTGCATCAGTAGGAAACATGGTGCTCTTATCAATTGATCGCTACATTGCTATTTGTGACCCCATGTTTTACACCACCAAAGTTACTCTGACAAGAGTTCAATGCTGCATTTGTCTGTGTTGGATATTTTCTGCTGTTCACAGCACTTGGATACTGAGAGATTTCTTGAAACAGCCAGACATGTATAACTCCTGTTATGGAGAGTGTGTAATTGTAATGAATTATGTTGAAGGAGCTGTTGACCTTGTTGCAACCTTTTTTGCTCCTATTCTTGTCATCATAGTTCTGTATATGAGAGTGTTTGTAGTGGCTGTGTCTCAGGCTCGTGCCATGCGCTCCCACATTACAGCTGTCACAGCACAACGTTCAAATACAATAACTGCCAAGAAATCTGAGATGAAAGCAGCCAGGACTCTTGGCATTGTTGTAGTTGTGTTTATTGTGTGCAACTGTCCATATTACTGTTTCACTGTTGCAGCTGAGAACAACTTTTTAGGGGCCTCGGCTGTAGGTGCTGAACTTTGGCTCTTGTATTTCAACTCCTGTCTAAACCCTGTGATATACGTCTTTTTTTACCCCTGGTTCAGAAAAGCTATTAAACACATTGTAACACTTCAGATACTGAAGCCTGGCTCCTCTGAGGCTAACATAGTGTAGAGACAGACTGTGACAGAGAAACTAAAACCATTCTATCTCTCTTTTTATTTTGATGTCAATACCCTGAATTTACACAAAGTCGGGAGAATTACATTAAATGGGGGGGGGGGGGGGTGTCACTGTATATTTATGGCCAAAACTAGTTCCTGACTTGGGGACAGTAAGAAAAGAAAATATTTATTTTTGGTTCATTATTCCAAAAAGCAAAAAAAGTCTACTGTTATCTGCTTAAAATTCTAGGATGACAGGACTTGTGATAAAGCTGCATGCATCGCTGCCGATTGTTTCAGTTGAATCAAATATATTGTGACTAAGGTTGTCAGCATTAACGTGCTGATTGCGATGCAATTACGGTCCAATCATAGCATGTCTTTTTTATTTATTGTCCCTTCAGCGCACCCTTACTAGTAGTCAAGATGCCACAGCTGCTTCCTGCTAATGCAGTGATGGAATAAAAATGACACCACTGTGCTTTCGAGTGGCTCCTTTGACTTTAAAAAACTTCCAGATGGTGGCGACCTCTAGCTCACTGGGTTTACTGTGGGCCCACATAGGCTGAGTCCTTGCAGTAGCCCAGGTTCAATTCCAAACTGTGGCCCTTTGCTGGCATCATCCCTCCTCTCTCCCCCCTTTCCTGTCACTCTTGAGCTGTCCCAAAAATAAAAAGCAAAAAGCCCAAAAAGTAAATTTAAAAAAGAAACTCCCAGATGGTTCAGTTGACAAGTAATATGCACCTTGTGTCAAACAGAATTAAAATATCACCAAGTCCCTACAAGCTCAGCATACAGGTGCAGCTAATCAGACTGATGTCAGCGGTCAATCACATCATGCTGTGACCAGTCTATCATTGCGGGGAACAATAATTTCACATATAGAAACTGCATGAATCAGAGAAAACAACTAAATTGGAACTTCTCAAATGTGCAAATGCTGTGAATTTAATCGGGGATCAGTGGACATCAATGAATAATCACAACTATATCAGAGTAACATCACACCATGGATCACAGAATAAGCCCTTTGAAGTCGTCTTCTACCTCTAAGTCATGGTTTCAAAAACACACTGGTGTAGCACTGTAGCACTGATTTAAAAGAAATAATTCCAAAAGTCAAGATCATAAAGTCGCTTTCTTTGTCATCATTTGATTCCCAGTCAACACACTCTAGTAAGAATGGCTGTACCTCGTCAATATTGACTTTGAAACTGTTTTGAAATGCAAAATCATGGAATTTTAAACATGTGATTAAAATGCAATTAATCAAGATTAACTATTAAAACTCTGTGATAAATGACAATGTGTGTTCACTTATAAATATAAACTCTGTTCCAACTTTGTCTCTCCTTTGGGCAGTAACCAAATCAACAAGAGTATCAAAAAAGTCCTGGACTGAAAATCTTCATTACCAATCCCTAATCTTAACACATTAGAAAGATATAGTATTAAGCTGTCCTCATTATAACCAAATATACTTTTATAGGGGATACTTGTAGTACATTTGTACCAGTTTTACCACAGTAAATTTGTGCATTGGCTTTTTTTAATACAGTTTTGGTAACACAATTACATAAATCCATCATGACCATGACAAAGACTTTCGCTTGTTATACAATGTCAGTGTTTTTGCCACCCCTATTCAGTGTCAATGGCTGAGGTGTCAACGGCCTGCATTCTTTCATACGGTAAGCATTCCTCGTGACCATGGTGATGTAAGTGATCCAGTGCTTACACACCACCATCTAGCGGCCATGGTGATGGTGACAAAAGACACTTCAGTTTAGAATATGGATCCATTATTTGCTTAGTTAGTGCAAATGTTTATATGGTTTGGGAAAACAAAGCATGTTCTCATGCCAGTTTGTCTAATATTGCAGCTTTGTCTGTGGACTTCTATGTTATTTTATTTAATGTTTATTTGTATAGGGACAAGTATATAGCATACATAAATGCCACACACTACAGCATTTATAGCCTGAGCTAATTTGCAACGCCCATCCCTAGCTGGGCCATACAGTTAAAAAGACTCAGCAAAAACAAACAAAAAAAAAAAAAAACACAAGTTCAATTTTCAATTTTATTTGTAAGCCCAATAATCAAGAAAAACTCCCCAAAAAAAACCTTTAACGGGAGAAAAAAATGGTAGAAACCTTAGGAAGAGTAAATGAGGAGGGATCCCTCTTCCAGGAGATTGTGGTAAGTCATTAATGTACAAGCTAAAAAGGAGCGGACCAAGAACAGAACCCTAAGGTACTCCTGTTCTAATCTGTAAAAAAGAATATTTCTGATCATTAATGATAACACACTGTTCTCGCTCAGAGAGATAAGATTGAAATCACTGTAACGTTTTGGAGAAATTACATTTTGAAAGAATATTGTGATTTAATTTTTCAAAAGCTTTTTTCAGGTCCAGAAAGACAGCCCCCAACTACTTCACCTTTATCAATTAAAGATGCATTACTTGGGACAGTTATGCATCAAGGTATCCTACTGCATCTGCTGTTGATGTTGATGCAGTCCATTCAGATCAGTGTGCCTGTGTCTCAATATGCTTATTGATCTTGAAGAAGGAAAATAAAAAGAAATGCACATGGAGCTAGAGTGTCTGACACTTGTTTTCAACAATAAAGTCTATCACCAGTGATCAGCACCAATTCTTGGTGTGCGTTACTTTTATATTTTCAATTTGCACTTGTAACATGCTTTGTGTATTTTCAAAATCCACTTCACTTTTCTGCTTATGAGATGCATACAGTCTTTTTCAAAATAAATGTACAACGTCAGTAAGACACCTTGTGTTTAAATTTATTTCCTTGTAAAACAAAAGCACATTGTTAGGTTTCGGCAACAAAAGCACATGGTTCAGGGTTAGAGCAAATTATCATGGTTTGGCTCAACATTTACATGGTAAACAAACAGCAGGCTCCCGGGTTGTCATCAAATCATTACTCGTGTGGTCCACAAATCAGCACGTGGTCGCCGTGATCGACCACGTTCAGGTGTACAGGGAGCCCGAGTGTGACGTAGTCACCTCTGGTCTATTGAATAGATGGATTGAATTTGCATATGGGAGGTAAGAATAAAGATATATCAGCTGCACATCAGCGAGGCAGGAGAACCTGCTGAGCTCTGGCAGCTTTCTGATCATAGCTCTTTGTCAGTGGCCATGGAGGAGGCTGAACTCTGCTTTCCACAAGTCAACACCTCCTGCAGGAAGATGAGTCGCCCTTACCAGGAGACCATGTTCATTTACAGTCTGCTGTCCTTCATCACTCTGATCACTGTGGTTCTTAACCTGCTGGTCATCACCTCTATCTCCCACTTCAGGCAGAGATACACTTTTCTGCTTGGTTTACAAAGTGTTTATTCTTTGGTTACAGTTACATGAAGAAATGATTTTGAGCCATTTTTAAGCTAACAATAGCTTGATGATTATGGTGCTGTTGAGATGTGTCACTGAAACAATGATGATTTCTCACATTTCAGGCTGCTGCACAATCAACTAACCTTCTCCTCATGTTCATAAGTAGTGCATAGGAGTAATGTTCTCTTGTTTAGGCCTTTCATTACTGAATACTGGTTATTTGCAAATGTTCATACATCTACATTACTGCACTGTATTTAGGCCTCATTGTTATAGGACAATTCATACTCCTAGTATCATAACTACTAATAACACTTATTTCTACACATACATATAACAAGTGTATTCAGTGTTGTTTTTCCCCGTTCCAGGCAGCTCCACACCACCACCAACTTCATCCTCCTCTCTCTGGCTGTTGCAGACTTCATTGTGGGTTGCCTACAGATGCCAGCTGAAATCCTCTTCTATCGAGGTTGTTGGACTTTGGGTGACTCAATGTGTGCTGTATATTACTTTTTAGGATTCCTCTGTGTCAGTGCATCAGTAGGAAACATGGTTCTCATATCAGCTGACCGCTACATTGCTATTTGTGACCCCATGTTTTACTCCACCAAAGTCACTGTGAAAAGAGTTCGACTCTGCATTTGTCTGTGTTGGATATTTTCTGCTGTTCACAGCAGTTGGATGCTGAGGGATTTCTTGAAACAGCCAGGCAGGTATAACTCCTGTTATGGAGAGTGTGTAATTGTAGTTAATTATATTGAAGGAGCTGTTGACCTCGTTGCAACCTTTGTTGCACCCATTCTTGTCATCATAGTTCTGTATATGAGAGTGTTTGTAGTGGCTGTGTCTCAGGCTCGTGCCATGCGCTCCCGCATTACAGCTGTCACAGCACAACGTTCAAATACAATAACTGCCAAGAAATCTGAGATGAAAGCAGCCAGAACTCTTGGTATTGTTGTAGTTGTGTTCATTGTGTGCTCCTGTCCATATTATTGTTTAAGTGTTGCAGCTGAGAACAACTTGGTAGGGGTGTCATCTGCAGCAATTCAAATTTGGCTGATGTATTTTAATTCCTGTCTAAACCCTGTGATCTATGCCTTTTTCTACCCCTGGTTCAGGAAAGCTATTAAACACATTGTAACACTTCAGATACTGAAGCCTGGCTCCTCTGAGGCTAGCGTAGTGTAGAGACAGACTGTGACAGAGACTAACAGCATTCTCTCTCTCCGAGGTGGAAATTATTTATGTTGTCACTACACTGAATGTACACAACCTAAAGCCAGGACAAATAGATTTGATAGAGAGAAAACAACTGAATATCAAATAAGCACTGTATCGTTAAGCAGTGTCATTAAAATCTTCATTACCAATCAATCATTTATACACATTACAGAATTATAGTATTAATCTTTACTCATTGATTGAAGAATTAGTTTGAAGGGATTGTGAAACATTTGTACTGGCTGTACCACAATATTATTTTATGCAGTGTTTAATATAATTTTGGTTTTACAAATGCAATTACATGAATACATTGTGGCCATTAAAGAACACAACAGGGATTTTATATTGAGTGTAAGCTTGACACAAAATCGATTTTTGGGTTTGCAACAGGATTAAAAAGGCGCTGTATGTAAGAATGTGGCCAAAACGGTTACTGCACTCAAATTCAAAATACTGCCGCAAGTCGTGTCCACCCCCCCTCCCCTACAGATTCGAGGTTGCTGGACAGCGGCATGCTGGAGACTGATGTGTTTGCCCACGGGCGGCTGCCATGGCAGGGCCGCGTCACCGCGTCCTTGATCTTCGGTTTTCCAACGGACCGTTCGAGCAAGTCTGGCTTCTCTGCTGCTAACGCTGCTGCCGGGATACAGCTGAGGAGGAGCCAGCTGCTAATGCTATGTACCGGGACACTGCTAACGCTGCTGCCGGGATACAGCTGAGGAGGAGCCGGCTGCTAATGCTATGTACTGGGACACTGCTAATGCTGCTTGCCGTGCTGCTGTAGCTCAGTCGTAACTGTAACTGATGCTGAGACTCTACTGACTGCGTGACTGGTAGATGGCGGTGGGTGGCGCAACAGGCCAAAACACAAATTCAAAACAAACGTGATTTGCGGACTGTAAAAATGTTTTTTAAATGCGAATATTCTGGCTGTACTATTGTTGTCAGTGAGATCAGTATATTATATGAACATTATTCCTTAGTCTCTGTGACATATTAGGAGGATTTTACGACTATTTGCTTTAGATTTCTTACATATAGCTCCTTTAAAGCTGGTGGTGTTTAAGGCAAATTAGTCACTCAAATAATCAGTCAGATTTATTGATCATATTTAAGAACCTGGCAGGCAACTTTAACAACATGAAGGAAAAACAATTCGTTTTTCATGGAGGTTAGTTCACGTTCCAAGAATAAATATGTCATGATAATGTTTATACATGTTCAATGTATCTCAGTTAATAAGGCTCAATTCAGTAAGACAAGACTTAGCAATATTTCCACTGCTAAATAAATAAATAAATAACTCTTTTTTCAGAGTTATTGATGATATGCTGGGAAAATATGCTCTTTATTTACCAGATAAAAAAAACAGACAAATGTTCAATCAGTTTCAATCAATCAATTTTATCTATAAAGCCCAATATCACAAATCACAATTTGCCTCACAGGGCTTTATAGCAACCCTGCGTTCTCAGAGCGCAGTGTTCTGGTGGGATAATATGGCACTATGAGCTCTCTAAGATATGACGGAGCTTGACCATTTAGAGCTTTATAAGTTAACAGTAGGATTTTAAATTCAATTCTGGATTTTACAGGGAGCCAATGCAGAGAAGCTAAAACAGGAGAAATATGATCTTGTTTCTTAGTTCCTGTTAGTACACGTGCTGCTGCATTCTGAATTAGCTGGAGAGTTTTTAAGGACTTACTAGAGCTACCTGATAATAGAGAGTTACAGTAATCCAGCCTTGAGGTAACAAAAGCGTGGACCAATTTTTCTGCATCTTTTCGGGTCAGGATAGGCCTAATTTTCGCAATATTACGCAGATGAAAAAATGCAGTCCGTGAGGTTTGTTTTAAATGAGAATTACTCCGAGGTTTCTTACGGTAGTGCTAGAGGCCAGAGCAATGCCATCTAGAGAAACTATGTCATCAGATAAAGAGTCTCTGAGTTGTTTGGGGCCAAGAACAATAACTTCAGTTTTGTCTGAATTTAACATCAAGAAATTGGTGCTCATCCAGGTTTTTATGTCTTTAAGGCAGTTATGGAGTTTAGTTAATTGATTACTTTCTTCTGACTTCATCAATAAATACAACTGTGTATCATCCGCATAACAATGGAAATTTATAGAGTGATTTCTAATGATGTTACCTAAAGGAAGCATATATAGAGTAAATAGGATTGGTCCGAGCACAGAACCTTGCGGAACTCCAAAACAAACTTTGGTACGTAAGGATGATTCATTATGAACGTCAACAAACTGAAAACAATCAGATAAATAAGATTTAAACCAGCTTAGTGCAGAACCTTTTAGGCCAATTAAGTGATCCAGTCTCTGCAGTAGAATTTGATGGTCAATAGTGTCAAACGCCGCACTAAGATCTAATAAAACTAGTACAGAGATGAGTCCTTTGTCTTAAGCGATCAGAAGGTCATTTGTAATTTTAACTAGTGCTGTCTCAGTGCTATGATGCACTCTAAATCCTGACTGAAATTCCTCAAATAAATTATTATCATGGAGAAAATCACAGCTGGTCTGCGACTACTTTCTCAAGGATCTTTGACATAAAGGGAAGAGTAATAGTTTACTCTGGCATTGCGGAGGCCCCTCGTATAAGTTTTGAGACTGTCTGCCCAGATTAAACGAGATTCTTCCAGTTTGGTCAATCGCCAATTCCTTTCAATTTTTCGCGATTGTTTTAACTTACGGGTTTGAGAGTTATACCAAGGAGCGAACTTTTTTGCTTTGTTAACTTCTTTAAGGGGAGCTACAGAGTCAAGTGTTGTTTGCAGCGAGCCTACAGCGCTATTGACAAAATTATCAATTCAGGAGAGGTTAAAGTCAGTACAGGAAACCTCTGTTACTGAGGGACTTGGTATTGAATTTAACGACAGAGTAATCTTTTCCTTAAATTTTGCGACAGCACAATCTGATAAACACCTAGTATAGTAACCGTTGCTGAGTGGCGTGTAATCAAGTAAAAAGAAATCAAGAGTAATCAGATAATGATCCGATAGCGAGGGATTCTGTGGAAAGACTGTTAGATTATCAATTTCAATTCCATACGTCAGAACTAGATCGAGGGTATGGTTAAAACAGTGAGTGGGTTCATGTACACCCTGACTGAAGCCAATGGAGTCTAATAATGAGATAAACACGGTAGCCAGGGAGTCATTATCAATATCAACATGAATGTTAAAATGCGTGGCGTCACTGGTTTCCCCGTCACTTCGATCCGGTAAAACACAGCTTTTAATCCAGTTTCTCGCTTATTCTATTAAGGAACCACTTGCTCTCAGCTTTTATTGTATGTACTTTTTAAACATGGACTAAGGTTTTAAGCCATCGGGCCTGTGGTTGTCACGGATCATAGACTACCGCAGAAGTGAACGCGGAAATCACCAGCCGAACCGCATTAGCGAGGCGCCAACTTTTAAAAATCGTTTAACTGTGGGAGACCTACAACTCACCACCTGAAGCGGACTGCCCCCTTAAAATTGGGGAAGGTTCCCTTGGACATTTCGGCCCCACGACCGAGGGTAAAAATTTACCTCACCTCCGTGTGTTGATACTGTGTCCCGGGGGACGGATCTCCAGCACAGGCCACAGGTATGTTGGCGGTGTATGAGTCCTGCCTCCCGACCCTGTCAAAACTGAGGGGGAGCATCTCCGGACTGCAGGCCGACCTCAAGGAGAGGGACAAGATCCTCTTGGATTTTACCACCATCGCCACGACCCAGGCGAAACATATTGCTCACCTGACCGCATCCGGTGCTGGTGACCAGAGCGTGACGGCCACGAACACCACCCTGCCGTGGACCGGCTCCATAACCACCGGAACTCCGACACCAGCACTAGCCGAGTCCCGCTGGCACCGCCAGGGAGCCAAGCCCAAATCATCGGCACTCTCCACCACCTTCACCCCGCAGAGCCGCAGCGCTTCATCACGGAGGGTGGAGCAGGAGCACCGGTGAGCTCATCTCCACTCAAGCCGAGGGAGCCATGGTCGGTGGTGGCCAGGGGCTCCATCCCATCACCGTCGTACCTCCAGGCAGTCGGAGGCGCGCACTCGGGAGCAGCGCACCCCCTCTGTGCTAGTGATCGGGACCTCCATGAAGTGGAAGTGCACAACGGCCGCACCTTCTGCCACCCTGGTGCCCGTGTCAGTGAGTTTGCATCCTCCACCCTCCAGCTGACTGCACGGCACAGCTTGGCCTCCACGCTGGTCCTGGAGGCCAGAATCAATGACCTCAGGAACCAGCAGTCAGAGGTCCTCAAGCAGGACTTCATCTCCCTGGTGGACCGCCTGCTGGACACGGGGAAGCGGCTAATTATTTCCGGCCCCCTTCCCCCACCTCGTTATGGTGACGTCACCACCAGCCGCCTTCGTCAGCTGCACCTGTGGCTGAAGGGACATTGCTTGTCCAAAAGTATCACTTTTGTGGACAATTTTATAGTTTTTTTAAACAGACCCCACCTTTTTAAACGGGACGGCCTCCACCCAAACCAGGAGGGATTATGGCTTTTATCAGTCAACATTGACCTGACCGTCCGATCCTGCACCACAGCCACCTCCTGACTCACTGCTCACCCACCTCCTCCCTCCTCCACTACACATTGCACCACACACACACACACACACACACACACACACACACACACACACACACACACACACACACACACACACACACACACCTCAGTAGCACCTTCTCTGCAACCGGAAACACAGGACATTCACACCATAAAAACTATCATTACACTTAGAAAGTCGAAACCCAGGAATGTTTTTAGACCTAACCGTGTTTTTAACATCCATTTATTTATAAATCATAAATGATTTAATTTTTGACAATAACCTAGACAGTATTCTCCTTACAGAGACATGGCTTGGCACCGACGCACCTGTTGTTCTCACCGAGGCTTCCCCACCAAATTTTAACTTTTTATATTCTATTAGGGGAGGTAAAAGAAGAGGTGGAACTGCATCAGTAACAAAAACCACAATGTCCTCAAATGAAGTTTCTTTTAGCAGTTACACGTCATTTGAGCATCATGCCTTGTTTTTAGCAGCCCTCCCATCCTTTGCATAACGGTTTACAGACCACCCCAGTACTCCACTTCTTTTATCAGTGATTTCTCTGAATTATTATCAATCATTCACTCCACCTACAACAGGATTTTAATAACTGGTGATTTTAATCTACACACTGACAACACCTCGGACCCAGTATCCAGAGAATTTTTAAACCTCTTAAACTGTTTAGATTTTAAACAACATATCACACAGCCGACCCACAGCAGAGGGCACACCCTGGACCTGGTCATAACCTATGGCCTGTCCGTGGGTGTGTCCTCTGTTGTGGATCTGGCTGTGTCCGACCACTTTTGTGTGTTTAACATCCGTTTTAACCAATGGGAGGCCCCGGTGAGAACAGTGAGGAAACGCTACCTAACTTCTGAAGTGGCTGCAAATTTTATCCAGATTTTACAGAGCACTCCTGCAGAGATTTTACCAGCACCCTGTGATTTTATTGTGGACAATTTTAACAACAAACTCAAGTCAACGCTGGACTTAGTGGCTCCACTTTTAATCAAAACAATTAGAACAAAACCTACACCCCCATGGAGAAATCAGGAAATCAAACAACTGAAAAGATACTGCAGGAGTACTGAGAGGAGATGGAGAAAATCAAACCCAACAGTCCACTACGAAATATTACGTCAACATCTCAAAACCTACAATAACGCAGTCAAACAGGCAAGAATTTCTGGTAACACTTTACAATAAGGTACACAAAATTAAAGTAGTTACTGAGGAACTAAGGAGTAACTAATGAGGAACTACTGAGGAACTAATGAGTAGTTACTGAGGAACTACGGTACACAAAATTAGAGTAGTTACTGATGAACTAATGAGTAACTAATGAGGAACGAATGAGTAGTTACTGAGGAACTAAGCTACACAAAATTAGAGTAGTTACTGGGGAGCTAATGAGGAACTAATGAGGAACTAATGAGTAGTTACTGAGGAACTACGGTACACAAAATTAGAGTAGTTACTGATGAACTAATGAGGAACTAATGAGTAACTAATGAGGAACGAATGAGTAACTAATGAGGAACTAATGGAGGAACAAATGAGTAGTTACTGAGGAACTAAGCTACACAAAATTAGAGTAGTTACTGGGGAACTAATGAGGAACTAATGAGTAGTTACTGAGGAACTACGGTACACAAAATTAGAGTAGTTACTGATGAACTAATGAGGAACTAATGAGTAACTAATGAGGAACGAATGAGTAACTAATGAGGAACTAATGGAGGAACAAATGAGTAGTTACTGAGGAACTAAGCTACACAAAATTAGAGTAGTTACTGGGGAACTAATGAGGAACAAATGAGTAGTTACTGAGGAACTACGGTACACAAAATTAGAGTAGTTACTGATGAACTAATGAGGAACTAATGAGTAACTAATGAGGAACGAATGAGTAACTAATGAGGAACTAATGGAGGAACAAATGAGTAGTTACTGAGGAACTAAGCTACACAAAATTAGAGTAGTTACTGGGAAACTAATGAGGAACGAATGAGGAACTAATGAGGAACGAAAGAGTAGTTACTGAGGAACTCAGCTACACAAAATAAGAGTAGTTACTGAGGAACGAATGAGGAACGAATGATGAACTAATGAGTAGTCACTGAGGAACTAAGGTACATAAAATTAGAGTAGTTACTGAGGGACTAATGAGGAACTAATGATGAACTAACTATTAGTTAATGGTCAGTTCTTCATTAACTCATGATCAAATTTCAGAGGAGTAGCTACTGAGGAACTAATGAGGAACTAACTATTGGTTAATGGTCAGTTCTTAATTAACTCATGATCAAATTTCACAGAGGGGTTAATCACGACTTAATAATTAGTGAACTAGTTACTTCATCAGTACAGAATCATTACTCAATAACCCGTCCATTAGTTAACCTTTTTATGTCCTAAAGTAAAGTGACACATAATAAGTAGTCTTTCATTACATTATCATCATCTTTACAATTAGTTCATTAACAAATAAAAATCACAGACAGCAGGATTCTTGAGAAGAGTTTAATTAATTATTTTCAGACCACACACACATTAATATGACCATCCATGTTATTCTGTACAAGGTGCGGACATACCAAACTGACATCAAAGAACTGGCGGCAATGAAAGCCAACTGTTGCATCGTCTACGTCGCCTCACGTCACCCTGTGTCAGTTGCATTTGAACACACCACAAAGACTACACCCAACGCTTGAAACTGTTACTCATTTATTTTGGCACTGCCCCACTGTCAAAAGACTCTGGAGTGATATTTGTAATTTTATTGCGAACAATATTAAAAAATAATTTAAGCAGTTTTGGAGGGATGTGCTGTTTGGACTTTTTGACTTTAACAGAAATACGGCAAAACCCATTGAAAGATTTATCATTAATCTCATCTTACTTTTGGCAAGATTTCACATTCACAAATGTAAGTTTACACATAGAAAACATTTTATATTTTTAATATTTTCTTGTAAACTCTTATCCCCCCTGGCCCCTGTTATATGACATATGTGTAATGTTGAAGATCTGCATTCTGTAAACTTCCTGTCTTAAATAAAGTTGTGGGGGAAAAAAAGAAGACTACATCCGACGGCCAAGTAGCACATATGTTCTGCGCCTGCGTGAAAGGAAATAACGCAAAAAGGGAAACCGGAAGTCCGTTGAATGCATGAGATCAACAAAGTAGCGTGGAGTGACAGAGTGATACATCCTGTCAGCCGAGGGGTTTCCTATCTGTGCAGCCGAGCACCGCAGCACTTCCACGGACTATTACATCCAGACGGTCCCCGTGTTTCCTCCGCAGGCTCCACTTCACTCAGCTGCCTGATAAACCCGCTGCTTCTTCCCACTTTAACCTGAATAACAAACCAGGGCTCGGTGCTCCGGTTGGATCCAAACGGAGAGCCGGGGCTAGCTCAGAGACTAGCGGAGGCTAACTGGCTGCTTCCCTCCGGTCATGCTGCGGCTAACGCTCCGCTAGCCGCTCCCAGCTAGCTCCGGTTTGTTATTGAGGTTAAAGTGGGAAGAAGCAGCGGATCTGTCGGGCAGCTGAGTGAAGTGGAGCCTGAGGAGGAAGCACCGGTTAGCCCCCGTTTCACTACAGGCAGATTCGCTTGCTACAGGGAAGAGGATATAACACCTGAACAGCCAGTCAGAGGGATCTCTCTCATCGACAAGCTCCGCCGCCAACTGAACATGCTCAATCAGCCGAAAATTTGGAATGAATGATGAACTATTAGTTAATGGTCAGTTCTTCAGTAAGTCCTGATCAAATTTCAGAGGAGTAGTTACTGAGGAACTAATGAGGAACTAACTGTTACTTAATCATTACCTACCTTTTTTGTGTACCCTAAAGTAAAGTGAGACATCAAAATGAGTAGGTAATGAGTACTGAATCACTACCTACTCATTTTGATGTCTCACTTTACTTTAGTTACTTTTTGTGTAGCCTACCCTAATCAGTAGCTAATGATTCAGTACTCATTACCTACTCATTTTGATGTCTCACTTTACTTTAGGGTACACAAAAAGAGTAACTAATGAGTAGGTAATGATTCAGTACTCATTACCTACTCATTTTAAAGAGAGACATCAAAATGAGTAGGTAATGAGTACTAAATCATTACCTACTCATTTTGATGTCTCACTTTACTTTAGGGTACACAAAAAGAGTAACTAATGAGTAGGTAATGATTCAGTAATCATTACCATTATCATTACCGTCTCACTTTACTTTAGGGTACACAAAAAGGGTAGGTAATGATTAAGTAATAGTTAGTTCCTCATTAGTTCCTCAGTAACTACTGAAATTTGATCAGGAGTTACTGAAGAACTGACCATTAACTAATAGTTAGTTCCTCATTAGTTCCAAATTTGTTTCATAGTAACTACTTTAAATTTTGTGCACCTCAAACAACTGTACTGTGAACAACGGTGTGATCAGTATACAGTACTTTACACGCAGCCCCCATGATAAATTCTTTAAGCTTAGCCTACCTGAAATGTGACACACTATCATATTTATTTCTAAGGCATCATCGTACAGAATAACATGGATGGTCATATTAATGTGTATGTGGTCTGAAAATAATGAATAAAACTCTTCAAGAATCCTGCTGTCTGATTATTTTTTGTTAATGAACTAATTGTAAAGATGATGATAATGTAATGAAAGACTACTCATTATGTGTCACTTTACTTTAGGACATAAAAAGGTTAACTAATGGACGGGTTATTGAGTAATGATTCTGCACTGATGAAGTAACTAGTTCACTAATTATTAAGTCGTGATTAACCCCTCTATGAAATTTGATCATGAGTTAATGAAGAACTGACCATTAACTAATAGTTCATCATTAGTTCCTCATTCGTTCCTCATTCGTTCCTCAGTAACTACTCTAATTTTGTGTACCTTAGTTCCTCAGTAACTACTCCTCTGAAATTTGATCATGAGTTACTGAGGAACTGACCATTAACTAATAGTTAGTTCCTCATTCGTTCCTCATTAGTTCCTCAGTAACTACTCTAATTTTGTGTACCTTATTGTAAAGTGTTACGGAATTTCCCACTTCAAAAAACTAATCTCTGACAATAAAAACAATCACAAATTCCTCTTCTCCACAATAGATATTTTAACAAACAGTAATTTTAACAGATCACCTAAGACAACAACCAATGCCCTTTGTGAGGACTTTGCAGACCACTTCAGAAGTAAAATCAATGACATCAGATCCAGTCTTTTATCACAACAGATTTTAACTGTCGACACACCTGGATCATTGCTTTTACCTGAGGAAACACTGGAGAGTTTTGCCCTGGTTGATGTGAGGACACTTGGTCGAGTTTTCTCCCAAGTAAAGCCCACAACCTGCCTTTTAGACCCAATTCCCACACCATTTTTTAAAACATTTTATGGATTCTTTGAGGAACAGCTACTGTACATGGTGAATTGCTCTGTCTTCCCGGCCTCCTTGAAAACGACGGTGGTGAAGCCCCTTCTGAAGAAGAGCAATTTAGACCCCAACATTTTTAATAATTATCATGCAGTCTTGGTACTACTGGATCTAACCGCCACCTTTGATACAGTAGACCATCACATTTTATTAAATAGACTGAGGCACCTGGTCGGCCTCTCTGGTACTGTTTTTAACTGGTTCGTCTCTTACCTTACTGATCGACACTTCTTTGTAAGTATGGATACATGGTCCTCAGGAACCCATGAGATAAAGTGTGGGGTCCCCCAGGGGTCAATTTTAGGTCCAACTCTTTTTAATCTCTACATGCTTCCTCTGGGGGACGGCATCAGGAAGCACGGCATCAGCTTTCATAGTTATGCTGATGATATGCAACTGTACATTGCCATGTCTCCTGATGACACAGGGCCAATTGATGCCCTTTTTAACTGCATTTTAGATATCAAGTCATGGATGGCAGTGAATTTCCTGCAGCTCAACCAGGACAAAACAGAGGTTTTAAATTATTGGTCCTAAAGGCAAGAGAGAGAAACTTTTACCAAAACTACAGGATTTTAAACCAACACAATCTGTAAAAAAAATCTGGGTGTGATTTTTGACTCTGAGCTCTGTTTTATTCCACATAATAAAAACATAACAAAGGCAGGTTTCTACCACCTTAAGAATATAGCCAGAGTCCGCCCGTTTCTCTCTCAGGCCAGCACGGAGGTGCTGATGCATGCTTTTATCTCCTGTAGGTTAGATTATTGTAATGTCCTGCTCTCTGGTCTTCCAAAAAGAGTATCTCAAATCTACAATTATTACAGAATTCAGCTGCACGAGTGCTGACGAGGACCAGAGGGCGGGAGCACATTACACCAGTTTTAAAATTGCTGCATTGGCTCCCCGTGTGCTTCAGGATCGATTTTAAGGTTCTTTTATTAGTTTTTAAATGTCTTAACAGTCTTGGCCTTCTTATTTATCTGACCTGCTTTTACCATATCAACCCTTGCGGACCCTGAGGTCCTCCGGCACCGGCCTTTTAACCATACCACAAGTTAGGACTAAAACACACAGGGAGGCGGCATTTAGTTATTATGGCCCCCGATTGTGGAACAGCCTGCCGGAGAACATCAGAGCTGCAGAGACTGTTGATGTTTTTAAAAAGAGGCTCAAGACTCATCTTTTTAATCAGGCTTTTAACTGATCTCTTTATTTATCTATTTTAAAATTCCTCTTATAACCGATTTATCCATCTATTATCTATTTTTTATTTATTTTTTATATTCTTACCCTTCCTCTTTTTACGTTCTTATCTCATTTAACCTTTATCCTTTGTTATTTTAGTTAGCCTATAGGTTTTAGTTTTGATGCATTTTATGTCTCTGTTTTAGATCATTCTTACCTAGCTACTAACTCAATTTTATGAGCTATATAGCTTTTTGTTTATTTGGTTCTTTTTATACCTTTTATCCTATCTTACTGTTTTAGTCCCTCAGCTTTTAGCTCCAGTGTTTCCTCATGGGGGCCTACCACACTGAGAGTTGTTCGTGGTCTACCGATGGGGGTGCCGTTGGGAGACCGCTCTGACCTGGGTGGCTGTAGGGCACTGCACCTTGGTGTGGGGCCTCATGTCTGCCCTGGTCGGGGTATCTCGCGGCGCTCCCTGTGGCCGTGGACCATGGGCCCTCTCAGTGTGGACTACCCCCAGAGGTGGCTTTTTCCTTACCTCAGGTCTCGGTGCTAGGCCATGTCTCTTTAGTGATAGCTTGTGTCTCTTTAGTGATAGCTTGTGTCTCTTTAGTGATAGCTTGTGTCTCTTTAGTGATAGCTTGTGTCTCTTTAGTGATAGCTTGTGTCTCTTTAGTGATAGCTTGTGTCTCTTTAGTGATAGCTTGTGTCTCTTTAGTGATAGCTTGTGTCTCTTTAGTGATAGCGCGTGTGTGTGTGTGTGTGTGTGTGTGTGTGTGTGTGTGTGTGTGTGTGTGTGTGTGTGTGTGTGTGTGTGTTTGTGTGTGTGTGTGTGTGTGTGTGTGTGTGTGTGTGTGTGTGTGTGTGTGTGTGTGTGTGTGTGTGTGTGTGTGTGTGTGTGTGTGTGTGTGTGTGTGTATATATACACACACATGTATATTTACGTATCTCTCTGTGGGGTGGGTGGGTTGGGTTCTCTCTTTTCTTTTTGTTTTCTGGTTTGGATCTTTGTTGTTTTTAACCTCTGTGAGGCACTTTGTGTTACTGTTGTATGATAAGTGCCATATAAATAAAGTTGATTTGATTTGAAAATCGCCTACAATAATAACTTTATCTGATTTAAGAACTAAACTGGATAAAAACTCTGAGAATTCAGATACAAATTCAGAATACGGGCCAGGAGCACGGTACACTATAACAAATAAAAGTGGCTGCGAGGTTTTCCAGGTCGGAAAGTAAAAGACTAAGAACAAGGCTTTCAAATGAATTATAATCTAGTTTAGGTTTAGGGCTGATTAACAGGCTAGAGTTAAAAATGGCTGCAACTCCCCCTCCTCGGCCGCTGCCTCGAGGAATGTGGGTATTATGACTGGGAGGAGTGGACTCATTTAGACTAACATATTCATCTTGACACAGCCAGGTTTCAGTAAGACTGAGTAAATCAATACGATTATCTGATATTAATTCGTTTACTAAATACTGCTTTAGACGATAGAGACCTGATATTTAACAGTCCGCATTTAATTCTCCTGTTTTGTCTTTCTGTCACAGAAGAGGTTTTAATTTTTATGAGGTTGTTATGCACAACTCCTCTTTGTTTAATTTTAGATTTAAATAATTTAGGTGGTCGGGGGACAGACACCGTTTGTATAAAACTATGAAAACTATGGATGGGTAACTGAACTAGAAGCTCAAAGAGGCGTTTAGGACTGCGACTCTGAGTCCTGATCTCAACTCTGGGTTGTCAGGGATTTAAATTACCAATAAAATTTGCCAGATTCCTAGAAATGAGAGCAGCTCCATCCAAAGTGGGATGAATGCCGTCTCTCCTAATAAGACCAGGTTTTCCCCAGAAAGTTTGCCAATGATTAACGAAACCCACATCGTTTGCTGGACACCACCTGGACAGCCAGCAATTAAATGATGACATGTGGCTAAACATGTCATCAGTGGTCAGATTTGGGAGGGGTCCAGAGAAAACTACGGAGTCCGACATCATTTTTGCATATTCACACACCGAGGCAATATTAATTTTAGTGACCTCCGATTGGCGTAACCGGGTGTCATTGCCGCCAACGTGAATAACAATCTTACTGAATCTACGTTTAGCTTTAGCCAGCAGTTTTAAATTTGATTCAATATCGCCCGCTCTGGCCCCAGGGATGCATTTGACTATGGCCGCTGGTGTTGCTAACTTCACGTTCCTCAGAATAGAGCTGCCAATAACCAGAGTTTTATCCTCAGTGGGTGTGTCGCTGAGTGGGGAAAAGCGGTTGGAAACGTGAACAGGCTGGTGGTGAGCCGTGGGCTTCGGCTTGGAGCTATGCCTCTGGCGAATGGTTACCCAACCTCCTGGCTGAACAGGCGTTACCGGAGGACCGCTAGGAGAGGCTAAGGCTATGCTATGTGGCTCTGCACCAGCTACAGGGGGCTGGCTAACTACCGCAGCTACTGAATGGTTTTCCATGGTGTGGAGCCGCGCTTCTAATTCACTAAGCCTCGCCTCCAACGCAGCAAATAAGCTACACTTATTACAATTACCACTGTCGCTAAAGGAGGCAGAGGCATAACTGAACATTTGGCACACCGAGCAAGAAAGAGCAGAGGGAGAAGCCATCGCTAACTGTAAGGCTAATGTAGCTACCAAGGCTAGTAACATGCAAACAACAGCTAAGAGATTAGCGAGAAAGTCGTTGAAAGGAGGAGAGCTATAAGTGCTTAAACAGAACCAGTGTGGGTTAAGACTTGAAGTAGACGTTAAAGCAACTGAAGTGAGAAAGCAGGCTAGTAGAATTCACTAGAGCAGCACAGAGACGCTGTCACAGAAACAGCGGAAATGACACAACTCGCTTACTGCAATACATCAGCACGTCAGCAGTTCACGCTAAAGCTATTTATTTAATAAAGAAATTATTCAGAATGTTCAATTTCATTCTTTCTGAGCTCCTGCTCAGTTTCCTGCTTGTTAATAGGGGCCTACCACAGTGGTTACCTCTGCCACAAGGCACTCACCTTGTCAAAATGATATACCATCAGCTGCAGCCTTCTGCAGTGTGTTTACAGAATAAAGGTGGAAGTATGCCAAGATGAGGACAGAGACAGCCTCCAGAGCCTCTGATGGTTTTCCCAGGGTTATGACGGTGGGTAGAGTCTGGCCATGGTGAAGGCAGCAATTTGGACAACAGGCACACACCAAAACAAACAAACATATAATAACAAACAAGGACAACATTGTTAAACCTGAATATGTTTGTGTACAGCTTTCTCTCTCTGGCTTCAGAACAATTGGGGCAGGATGAATCTCCCTCAAGTGCTGTTTTCAGCAGGTAGCTCTGGTCTACACTATGTGGCCCCAACTTACCGTTGTCTCTTTGAGGCTCTTAGACCTGATGCCTACTATCCCCATCCTCAGCATCAGCTGACAGACAATCTCCTTGAGAAGGACATAACAAGGCAGACTGCACGGAGCATATTAATAATTTTCCCTTACCACAGCTCTGTCTCAGACCCTGTAGGAATCTGGTGCAGACTCCTCAGCCCAGACCCTCAGTGATACAACCCTTCAGCCTTTTGATTTCATCTCTAAGGAGCTTGGAGAGTTGATTTCAATAGTGACACTGGCACACCACCAGGATTGGCTAATGCGGTCCCTTCTGTCAGAGGAATGCTGTCACACCCTCTATGCCCTTTCAGTGGTTTCAGGTCAAATGTTTGGGCCAAATGTGCAGTAGGCACTATAATACAGTGTGCAAGCAGATTAGGCCAGCTGCTCGCTAGCCTACATCAGGGCTTTGTTTCAGAAAGACCAAAAACACTCAGGTGGTTCCACACAAATCAAGGGAAACACACTACAGTTCCAATGCTGGCCACCCATTTTCTTTGGGGTCAGAATGTCTGTGGTCAGAGATCTCACAAAGTTCTTGGCCCTCAGCCAGGATCTGGCAGCCCAGTTAAAGAAAGACACTATTGAATTTGTAAAGTGCCATACACAGCTCAGTGGGTTCCATTCCGTATAGGGGAACTATCTCCATTTCAAAATCCAAACATTATTCTTATGGTCAGTGTCAATGTGGGAATACTCATCGTTTGTGCTAGTCATGCATTGACCATATCCACCACCACGTTTGAACATAGGGTGGTTCATAAGTGTACTTGGTACCAAAACACCCTGGGCCAAAAATCAAAGCTAAACTTTGTAGCCATGGCATCAGGGACCCCATTAACAAAGTGCCCTGGTAAAAAGAGTTGCTCTAATTGGCAAAATTCTAAGAAAATTGTGTTTTATGAGAATTAAGACAAGGCCTTGTTAAGTTATTCACAAAGCATCTTAGCCCTCAAGACAGCTTCTAAAGGCAAAAAACTGTTAGGAGTAGGAAGGAGGACTTTTAAGAGGCTTAAGAGTTTCTTAAAGGCGCTGTATGTAAGAATGTGGCCAAAACGGTTACTGCACTCAAATTCAAAATACTGCCGCGAGTCGTGTCCACCCCCCCTCCCCTACAGATTCGAGGTTGCTGGACAGCGGCACGCTGGAGACTGATTTGTTTGCCCACGGGCGGCTGCCGTGGCAGGGCCGCGTCGCCGCGTACTTGATCTTCGGTTTTCCAGCGGACCGTTCGAGCAAGTCCAGCTTCTCTGCTGCTAACGCTGCTGCCAGGATACAGCTGAGGAGGAGCCGGCTGCTAATGCTATGTACCGGGACACTGCTAAGGCTGCTGCCAGGATACAGCTGAGGACTCCTTGCTAGAATTTTTTAGACTAGGTTAGAAGCTATCTGAGAGTATTCTCAAAATGTTTGTAAATACGGCCCCAGGTCTGTGGCCCATATGTCAATGACATTTGGTAAAGAGCGGAGCAGAGCCGTCAACTGATTACCACCTGGTGGTGCGTTGGATCAGATGGCAGGGGAGGCTGCCGGACAGGCCTTGTAAACCCAAACGTGCACTGGGGGT
The DNA here is from genome assembly GCF_041903045.1 of Epinephelus lanceolatus. NCBI lineage: Eukaryota > Metazoa > Chordata > Actinopteri > Perciformes > Serranidae > Epinephelus > Epinephelus lanceolatus. The sequence goes on from NC_135747.1 coordinate 43,707,235, forward strand.
AAACTGGGAACTTCTGGCTGAGCCCCCTGTCCGAGAGGTCTTCAACTCCCACCTCCAGAAGAATTTTTCATGCATGCTGGGGAGTTTGGGATATGAAATCCCAGTGGACTATGTTCAAAGTCTCCATTTTGGAGGCAGCTGCTAAAAGTTGTGGTCAGAAGGTAGTTGCTGCCTGTTGTGGTGACAACCTATGAACTTTCTGGTGGACAACAGCATTAAAGGAGGCCCTCAGGCGTAAGAATGAAGCCTTTCAGGCTTGGTCGGCTCAGGGGTCTCCTGAAGCAGTAGACAGGTACCAGTTGTCCAGAGGGGCTGCAGCTGTTGCGGACCTCAAAAGCAAAAACTTGGATGAGTGAGGAGTTCGAGGAGGCTATGGAGAGGGACGTTCAGTTGGTCTCAAGTAGAGTAGTAATAGGTCTCAATACATCAAGATCTATTTTTAGTTCAGCATTGTCCAGGTTGTGATGGAAAAAAGGTTGTTGACTAATAACGTGTCGTAGTTTTCCACATTTAAAGGAAAACGTAGCTCTTATTCTGACAGGCTCATTAGAGTGTGTGTATGAACTCATTTAATCGTATTTCTTTTGTTTGTTTTGTGTTTTTTGGTAACTTGGGGGTTTCTATATAATTGTGTTGATGTTTTTTTTTTTCCTCTGCATTATGGTGATGAGTCATAGTCATACTGTATTCAAGTTGTGCTGTGGCGCATTCATGTACTGTGGGGACATCCATAAACAAAGTAGCTGCTAAACGAACAGTGGCTGTTGGGGAGTATAAAGCTGGCAGCTTTACTTTATTCTTTTAAACCATGTGTTATGTTTATTTTGTTTTGCTGTTTTTAGTTTTGACAACATAGTTTTCAATGAGATGTTGTGTGACAACTCACACTCAAGTTTGGCACATCAAATCATTGCATCATAAGGCCCATAAAACAGCATGTATTTACTCTGGTTGACTACCTTGAGGTGTACCATGAGCCAGAGTGTGATGTCACGTAGTCACCTTTGGCCTACTGAATAGATGGAATTTGCATATGGGAGGAGTGGACAGAGACAAATCAGCTGCACATCAGAGAGACAGGAGGACCTGCTGAGCTCTGGCAGCTTTCTGATCAAAGCCATTTGTCAGTGGCCATGGAGGAGGATGAACTCTGCTTTCCCCAGGTCAACACCTCCTGCAGGAAGACAAGTCGCCCTCACTTGGAGGCCACAGTCACTCTCAGTGTGCTGTCCTGCATCACTCTGCTCACTATGGTTCTTAACCTGCTGGTCATCACCTCTATCTCCCACTTCAGGCAGAGATACACTTTTCTGCTTGGCTTACAAAGTGTTTATTCTTTGGTTACAGTTGCATGAAGAAATGGCTTTGAGCTCTGCAGCATGATGTCACATTTAAGCTGATGATAACTTTGATTATGGTGCTGTTGAGATGTGTTACTGAAACAATTAGTGATGATTTCACACATTTCAGGCTGCTGCACATCCACTAACCTTCTCCTCATGTTCATAAGTAGTGCATAAGAGTAATGTTCTCTTGTTTCATTACTGCATACTGGTTATTTGCAAATGCTCTTACATTTGCAATACTGTGCTGTATTTAGGCCTCATTGTTATAGGACAATTCATACTCCTAGTATCATAACTGCTAATAACTCCTATTTCTACACATAGATATGACTGTATTTAGTGTTTTTATCTTCTCGTTTCAGGCAGCTCCACACCACCACCAACCTTCTCCTACTCTCTCTGGCTGTTGCTGACTTCCTTGTGGGTTTCTTGCAGATGCCAGCTGATATCCTCCTCTATCGAGGTTGTTGGGTTTTGGGAGATTTAATATGTGCCATAACCTACTTTATAGGTTATATCTCTGTCTGTGTTTCAGTAGGAAACATGGTTCTCATATCAGTTGACCGCTACATTGCTATTTGTGACCCCATGTTTTACTCCACCAAAGTCACTGTGAAAAGAGTTCAATGCTGCATTTGTCTGTGTTGGATATTTTCTGCTGTTCACAGCAGTTGGATGCTGAGGGATTTATTGAAACAGCCAGGCAGGTATAACTCCTGTTATGGAGAGTGTGTAATTGTAGTTAATTATATTGATGGAGCTGTTGACCTTGTTGTGACCTTTTTTGCTCCCATTCTTGTCATCATAGTTTTGTATATGAGAGTGTTTGTAGTAGCTGTGACTCAGGCTCGTGCCATGCGCTCCCACATTACAGCTGTCACAGCACAACGTTCAAAGAAAATAACTGCTAAGAAATCTGAGATGAAAGCAGTCAGAACTCTTGGTGTTGTTGTAGTTGTGTTTCTTGTGTGCTTCTCTCCTTATTATTGTTTCACCATTGCAGCTGAGAACAACTTGGTAGCAGTGACAACTGCAGCCAGTCAGATTTGGCTAATGTACTTTAATTCCTGTCTAAACCCTGTGATCTATGCCTTTTTCTACCCCTGGTTCAGGAAAGCTATTAAACACACTGTAACACTTCAGATACTGAAGCCTGGCTCCTCTGAGGCTAACATAGTGTAGAGACAGACTGTGACAGAGAGACTAAAACTATTCTCTCCCTTTGATGTGGAAATTATTTATGTTGAAATCTTCATTACACTTCTCATTTTTGTATATATTTTATATTTCTATATTCTAATGTCCACATACTGTTTGATTACTTCCTGCTGTGACACAAGAATTTCCCAGTTTGCCTGCCATCCATCCGTCCGTCCGTCCACCCACCCTTTGGAGCAAATGTGTAGATCCCACTGAGATGACAAACTAAACAAATACAGAATACACTACAGTTCATGCATTAAGATTAGAACAAAAGCATAACACAGGAGCACACAGTGAGTGTCTAAAGCACTAGATGATTTGTTGATTTTATCCACAGATGTCTCTCCTCTCTATAACAAAACGGACCTGGTGATTCACGATGGATAAAAAAATAAAAATAAATTCAATAAAAACACTAAATAAAAAACAGTTTCATATAACAAATCAGTGTTTCTCCGCCCATGTTTGCCCACCACCTGCTCATCTGTTTAAGACAGTAAAACACTGAATAAAGCAGCTTCACATTACAAGTCAGGCTTTTTTTGACACTGCACATTGTGGAGGGGCTAACTACAGCAGCCAATGCAGAAATGCAAATGTCCCTATCTAGAGTCAGTGTTTGGTTTGTCCCTTCTGGGCTACTGTAGAAACATGTTGGTGCAACATGAAGATCTTTGTAGCCACGGATGTGCTCACTAAATGAACAGCTTATTCACAAAAAGGTGATAATACACTGAAGAAAATAGGGCTTTCGACACTTTGGATTTCCTGCCCGACATGTTATTAACTAGCCTGTGGAATAACCGCAGGTACCAGCCCAGGAAATTAACCTGACTCCTGTCTGACTGCTGAACGTGGACACTTCCTGTGTCTGTCCTTTCAGATTAGATTCACACATGGTCTAGTCATATAGGTTTGGATTTATTCTGACAAGGCACAGCTTTTCCTGTGACTAAGTGACCAGTGAATTCAAATGACCTCTCTGGTAGACTAACATTTGGTCGACTATTAGGGAGCAGCCCTAAAAGAAAACATTATATTCCATGTCTGCCAAGATATCCTAAATCCAACACATGGGAGTTTTAAGCAGTGGCGGATTTAGGAAATTTGGGGCCCAAGGCAAAGGCAGGCATGGGGCCCTCTGAAATGAGAAGACAACACACAAAACAACAGGTCAATTATACAGATACATACATTTTAACAGTATTATTTTTTACCAGCAGGTTCTCTGATAGAATACTTAGAATGGATCACATACATAGAATTGATTTCACTATATAAGTTGTTATTTCATAACTGTATATGTGTGACAGATGATTTACCTTTACACAGCTCAAATTTGGGCAGCAGCAGCAGCAGCAGCTGTCCTCTATGTTGTGGTGCTGAAATGAGAAGACAACACACAAAACAACAGGTCAATTATACAGATACATACATTTTAACAGAATACACATGTATTATTTGTTTTACCTTTTGTCCCTCTCTTCCTGTCCCTTTTACTCATATTAATCTCTCTTTTCTTTTTCTCTTCCTGTCTTTTTCTCGTAGTCTTTGTATTTCTCTCCCTTTTGTCCTTGTCTTTTTTCTTCTTCTTCTGTCCCTTTTACTCATATCCCTCTCTTTTTCTTTTTCTCTTCCTGTCCCTTTTACACATCTTCCTGTCCCTTTTTCTTGTTGTCTTCATCTCCATTGTTTTCTTCTGTCCCTTTTACTGGTTGTCTTCCTCTCCTTTTTCTTTTTTCTTTTTCTCTTCCTGTCTTTTTCTCATAGTCTTTGTATTTCTCTCCCTTTTGTCCTTGTCTTTTTTCTCTTCCTGTCCCTTTAACTCACATTCCTCTCTTTTTTCTTTTTCTCTTCCTGTCTTTTTCTCATAGTCTTTGTATTTCTCTCCCTTTTGTCCTTGTCTTTTTTTCCTCTTCCTGTCCCTTTTACACATATTCCTGTCCCTTCTTGTTGTCTCCCTCTCCATGTTTTCTTTTGTCCCTTTTTCTTGTAGTCTTTGTATTTTCTCCCTTTTGTCCCTAAAATCTTATTTTGCGATCCTTGGCCTCAGCAAATCTTGCAATGAGGAGATCCATATCCACTGACTTCCTGACTTCTTGCTCGATGGAGAGAACAGCGAGTGCAGACAGCCTCTCCTGTGACATTGTTGACCTCAGATATGTTTTAATGAGCTTCAGTTTCGAGAAACTTCTCTCACCTGAGGCCACTGTCACAGGGAGAGTGAGCAGAAGTCTCAGTGCTATACTCATATTTGGATATAGGTCTAAGATATTCTCCTTATAGATATAATCAAGCATCTCAGATGGTGTTGAGATATTTGTGGGGAAGGATCTAACTGTTCCCTTTACCTCAAGTTTCAGGTCCTCTGCATCAACATCATCAAATCTCTGCTCCAGTCTGTGGCAGCATTCATCCAGCTTCCCTTCCTTCTCAGTGCTTCTCATGACGTCAGTGGAGTAGAGAAATCCATACAGCTCATAGAAGGTTTCCATGTGTGAAAATCTTTCCTTTAAAGTAATAAGAGCTTTATCAATAAGAGACAAGAAAAATTCTCTTTTGTAGATCTCTTCTGCAGTTGACTGAGTTTGCTCTTTGCCTTCATACTCACACTGTTGGGTTGTTCTTCTCTGACGCACCTCTGGCCAGCTCATCTCTACCTCAAGCTTCTCTGCTATTTCCCTGGCCTCTGTTTTGGCAGTGTTGAACCCATCATCCCGAAATTCCTGAAGGAATTCTGTCACTGCCCTGATTTCTTTCCTGACTGTTTCAATACAAACCTTCTGGCTCTGCAGGGTCTTGCTGGCTTTATTTATCTGGAACAACACATTGTACCATACAATGGTACTTACCACAAAAGGCCACCTCTGCACCTCCTTGCAGATGCTTCCCAGCTGTTGAAACAACTTCTGCATCCCTTTTCTCCATGGCATATTCCTTTAGAGCAGTCAATGCCTCCACAATTTCAGGAAGCTGGTAGCAAACAGCTTTGATAGCTTCAACCCTGGACTCCCATCTGGTTGTTGACAATGCCTTCAGTGTGAAATTCTTGACGTGCTCTGTGAGAATGGACCAGCGGTGAACTGAGGAGCTGAACAGAGTGTAGAGTCGCTGTAGCAGACCAAAGAAGCTGATGGATGTCACAGATGACTTGGCAGCATCCCCAACAACAAGGTTCAAAGTGTGGCTTCCACAGGGAACACACAAAGCCTTGCTGTTTAGTTCTAACACTCTCTTTTGGACCCCCTGCTTTTTACCCTGCATGTTACTGCTGTTGTCATAAGACTGGCCACAGCAGTTGGAGAGGTCCAAACCTAGTGTTTCTAGGTGCCCTAAAAATGACTCACATAACCCTTTTCCTGTTGTGTCAAGTGCCTGAAGAAAACCAACAAAGTGCTCATGAATGGAGATACCTTTTGAGGTTTCACAATTCACAATCCGTAGTACCACTGAAAGCTGCTCATTGTGACTGAGGTCTGGAGTGCAGTCCATGATAACAGCATAATATTTAGCTTTCTTTACTTTCTCCACAATTGCATCAATTGTGCACTTTGCTACAAGGGAGATGAGTTCATTTTGAATGTGTTTGCTCAAGTAATTGTCACTTAGCTCTTTGGCCTGACTTCTCCTCAGATGCTCTCTCATAATTGGGTGAAACTGAGCCATGAGTTGAACTTGCCCAAGGAAATTTCCATTTCCAGGCTCAAACAGCCTGTCAGAGTGGCCACGAAATGCTAGATTGCGCTCTGCCAGATGGTTAACGATTGCAATCAATCTTGTCAGTACCTCTTTCCAGCGATTTACTTCAAGAGAAAGAAGATTTTGGTTCACCAGATCAGGTGAACCAAAATAGCCGTGTGTCTGGAGTTTCTGCGATAGGTTGCGCCAAGCATCCATATTTGCAATGTGCTCAGCTGACTTTTCATGCTGTCTCAGGTGGGCTGAAAGATTTTTCCAATCATTAAACCCATCCTCACTCAGCTGATTGCTCCTTTCTCTGTTTCCAAACAGGCGGCAGCAAAAACATAACACGGTCCTTCTTTTCACTGTAGACAAGCCATGATCTGCATATCTGTTCTCCATTTGTCATTTGCATGTAGTAATTGCTGCTAGTAAATCTGCGCCCATCTTCATGTCTTGGGAAGATCCTGTCCTTCACCTGAAGTGGTCCTCTCTGCACTATTGAGCAGCGTGCACTATCAGACAGCTGTTCTGGCCAGAGTGCTGGGTCATCTTCAAGAAGTACAGTGTGCTGACTGACATCTTACTAGAAGAGTGGATGATGCTGGAGTCTCGTGATCTGGTGGAACAACATCATCCAAACCTGGCTGGATAATTTCAGAGCTCTCACAGCCCATCTCTGTCTCATTCTGAAAACAAACACACACAAAACACAGTATAAGGCTCTTACCTTGTGGTGAAATGTATATTTACTCAAGTGCTAACGTAGACATTTGAGGATTTCATGCAACTTCAACTGTAAGTTGAAGTTGCATGAAATGCTGTATGTAACATATTTCAAACCCTTCCTGCCCAGTGAAAACCATGTACCCTTAAAATGATGATTTAATGCTAATATTTGTGATAAACTGAAAGAGTCTTCCTTTGTCGGGTGACTTCTTAAGCCAAAATTCTTTAAAAAATCCTCTTGGGCCAGCTGGAAAATGCATCATGACAAGGCTGAAAACAGGCTGCATCTCACAGGAGAGACTAGTGATGCTACAAATATTATGACAATTGCTTATATATATATATATATATATATATATATATATATATATATATATATATATATATATATATATATATATATATATATATATATATATATATATATATATATATATATATATATATATATATATATATATATATATATATATATATATATATATATATATATATATATATATATATATATATATATATATATATATATATATATATATATAAATATAAATAAGACAGACAGTCTGTAACTCCAACACAGTGGTTATTTCACCTGTGCCTCATAAGACTACTCCAGTTAATTTGACACTTTTTCACCCATTAAATTATGCTACTTTGACTGACATAGTTAGAAACCTTAGGTCCACTACCTGCTGCCTTGACACTCTGCCTACAAGCTTTTTTTAAAGATGTTTTAACTGCATAGCATCAGATATACTACAGATAGTCAACTGTTCTCTTCAGTCAGGCCTTTTCCCAACGGCCCTGAAGACTGCAGTCATTAAACCTCTTAAAAAAGCCTAATCTGGATGCCTCAGTAATAAATAACTACAGGTCCATATCAAACCTACCATTTTTAGGAAAGATCATTGAAAAGGTTGTTTTTCAGCAACTTAACACCTTCTTGGAGCAAAACAATTCCTTTGATGCCTTTCAGTCTGGATTTTGAGCACATCACAGCACTGAGACTGCACTTGTAAAAGTTTAAAATGACATTCATCTGAGCAGTGATGCATCAAAAATTTCGGTTCTGGTATTACTGGACCTCAGTGCTGCATTCGACACAGTTGACCATAACATACTGCTCGACAGACTAGAAAAGTTTGTGGGACTTTCTGGCACTGTGCTAAATTGGTTTAAATCTTATTTACAAGACAGGGATTTCTTTGTGTCACTTGGCAATTATGAATCTGCGCGAACAAAAATTACATGTGGAGTTCCTCAAGGGTCCATTCTTGGGCCTCTTCTGTTCATCTATATGCTCCCTCTTGCTCAGATTATGGAATATCATAACATACTTATGCAGATGACACAACTTTACATAACAGTGTCACCAGATGACTACAGTCCCCTACATCTGCTAAATAAGTGCATTGACGAAATCAATATGTGGATGTGCCAGAATTACAACTAAACACAGACAAAACTGAGATAGTTGTTTTTGGCCCCAAAGAACAAAGATCAATAGTCAGTGCTCACCTTGACGCCATGACACTAAAACCTACAAATCAAGCCAGAAATCTTGGTGTAGTTCTGAACTCAGACCTAAATTTCAATAGTCACATTAAGACAATTACTAAATCAGCCTACTACCACCTTAAAAACATAGCAAGAATAAAAGAATTTCTGTCTAAACCAGATACAGAAAAACTTGTTCATGCTTTCATTTTCAGCAGGCTGGACTGTTGTAACAGTGTCTTCACAGGCCTGAGTAAAAAATCAATCAATCAATCAGACAACTGCAGCTCGTCCAGAACGCTGCTGCCAGAGTCCTCACCAACACCAAGAGAGTGGAGCACATTACACCAGTGCTTAAATCACTGCACTGGCTTCCTGTGTGTCAAAGGATAGACTTTAAAATCTTGTTACTTGTCTATAAAGCACTAAATGGTCTCGGGCCTAAATACATCTCTGATATACTTGTACGTTATGAAGCATCCAGACCCCTCAGATCATCTGGAACAGGTTTACTCAGTGTTCCCAGGATCAAAACCAAACAAGGTGAAGCAGCCTTTAGTTTCTATGCTCCCTGCCTGTGGAACAAACTTCCAGAATATCTGAGGTCGGCTGAAACTGTCAACTCATTTAAATCAGGGCTTAAAACATTATTATTTACTGCAGCTTACCAGTGAACTAGATATGTAACTTGCTAGGATAATCTGTAGCTATTGTTTTTATATCTGTCTGCTGTTGCTTTTGCATTATGTTTGCTTTTAAATGCATTTTCTGCACTGTTTTTCTTGCTTTTAGCTTTTCTTTTTAATGATCTATTGTTCCTTTAATGTTTTATCTTAACGTATTTCTCTTGTAAAGCACATTGAATTGCCTTGTGTATGAATGGTGCTATATAAATAAAATTGCCTTGCCTTGCCTTCAATGACCGGGAACTGCTCATTGGTTCGACATCCCATTGTTCCGACCATATTAAACCCATTGTTCTGAAATCATCATGATGCCCTGTGGTTAAGGTCTGGTTAGGTTTAGGCACAAAAACCACTTGGTTAGGGTCAGGAAAAGATCATGGTGTGGGTTAAAATGAAAAAGAAAGTGGCAAACACATAAGCTGTGAGCCTGCTTCGCCTCAAGCCTTTCTCAGTTGACCCAGAGCCAGTCGCGGGGCACCATCAAGGTAGAAATACGCCCGCCGGGAGCCGTTCAGCACCGACCCCAGAGTTAATAACAAGAGGTTATGGTGTTTCACTCTCTTCTCTCTATGGCACTTGTATCTCGACCAGTAGCCTACTTTTGTTGCGTTTGCTGATCCTCTATGGTACACAAATACAGTATAGCCTAGTATAATCACATATCGGAACAACGGGATGTCGGACCAATGGGCTGTTGGCCGTCCAATGACCTAATGGTCTGTTTTACTGGACTGTGCATAACATAGGAAATTTTATGTCGTTGTGGTTGATGCTTGGGATGAGTATGCTACAAATGAACTGCCTCATGTGGGATCAATAAAGTTGTCTGAATCTAAATCAATAAATAATATTTTAGGGTAGCCTACATGTCCCTAGCTTTTTTTCCTCTCATTTGAAACAGTTAACCACAGGGCTCCAAAGGCTCCAAGTTAGACAGCAAACAAGTGAAATAGCTACAGTAGCCATTGGTGGACAGTTCACAGCACAGCTAGACTAGACTTGCCAAGCATGCTGCTCACGTGGATGGACCCACACTACCAGTGGACTACCTTGCTGCTCATGTCTTCCAAGTTCAGATTGTCTGTCAAGGTAAATATTTTATCTGAGTGTGACAGATGTCAACTGGCTTGATGTTTTTGGTCAAGGACTTTGAGTTATTCACAAAAAGATTTGAATCGGTTAGTATAGCGCCACCTATGGACGAATCGTGGGTATTCTTTCTGGTATAGTTACTCATGGTCTCTAGTTGCAGTATGCAAATTTTGAGCATTTTTGGTCAAGGACTTTGAGTTATTCACGAAAAGCTTTGTGGACCGACCAACCGACCGACCGACAGACAGAGTGACCTATAGAGTTGTGGGTTGCTGCTAAAAAGAAAAAGAAAAAAGTATTTAATGTATTTGAAAATACAAAATACATGCATTTAATTCTGATACATTTTCTGGCACCAGTATTTTGTATTTTATTTTGATACATTTGAGGGGTATTTTGTATTTTGATACAAAATACATCAAAATGTATTTTGTAGCCTATCAAAATACATTTTGATGTATTTTTGCCCATCTGTGTGTAGGAGCCTGAATGAATACTCCATGAAGTATCGGATGACATGGTTTCATCAATGTTATCACAGCTTTTTGGTACACAGCAGCTACCATAGTTTAATACACATTTGAAACAGTGAGGAGCTAGAGTGCACGAAAAGCTTTGTGGACCGACCAACCGACCGACCGACTGACTGACAGAGTGACCTATAGAGTTGCGGGTTGCTGCTAAAAAGAAAAAGAAAAAAGTATTTAATGTATTTGAAAATACAAAATACATGCATTTAATTCTGATACATTTTCTGGCACCAGTATTTTGTATTTTATTTTGATACAAAATACCCCTCAAATAAATGTATTTTGATACAAAATACATCAAAATGTATTTTGTAGCCTATCAAAATACATTTTGATGTATTTTTGCCCATCTGTGTGTAGGAGCCTGAATGAATACTCCATGAAGTATTGGATGACATGGTTTCATCAATGTTATCACAGCTTTTTGGTACACAGCAGCTACCATAGTTTAACACATTTGAAACAGTGAGGAGCTAGAGTGCGCTATCCATTTGAATGCAATATATGATTTCAATGTTAGATGGGAGAAATTCCTGCATACTGTGGCTTTAACATATTTAATTCTTTAAGAAAATGACTGTGATGTGATCTGAAAACTTTATTCAACCCAGAGGAGAGAGTGAGCCAAGCTGACAAACACAGACAGGAAGAAACCCCTCATAGTGACAACAGAAGTGAAAATGGACTGTGCATTTCTTGTGGCCTCCTGGATATTTAACTGTAGCTTTATGCTCAGAATTTGTGTTAGGATGCATTAGTTTCTGTGATTGTCTCAAAAAATTTATTTTGGTTGTTTTAAATGTCTTCTGTCTCTGCTAAGTTACTAAAATGATACTCATCATGGCCAGCAGAGAGCAGCATGCACTGTGAAGCAGGCCAATGACTCATGGTGACAGAGGGACAAGGAGGCATTATGTTCTGATGAACTGTCAGGTTTTCTTGAGTCAACTTTTCTCTTACAGCCACATTCAGAGGTGTTTTCTGTCCTGCCATTAACCTCTGACTTCATGGTGACATTTTATTCTGTGAAAATGAGAAGATTCAAGTCTGAAGTAGCGTTCTGCTGTCTGTCAGAATGTCTTTGCTTATATATTTTGTTTGACTTCCTCTGACTAGTCTTTGCTGTTCTGTCGTCTCTGCATGTCATCCATGTTTCACAGACTGATGTAAAGAATCAGAGTGACTCAGCTCTTCTCTATTTGAACAGGTCGACTGATTTTCAGATTATACACAGCTGTCACTCAACACAGCTGGGTTTAATTACAGATTAAAAGGAAAATCACCTGCTTGGACTCCCACTGTGCCTTTAAACCACTAAAATGTGCCAATAATATTGTCCAGTACATTTTAGGATTTCTGTGTTACATAAGATTTCTTTATGTCAGCTTTTCTGTCATATATTTGCTCTTTTGTCTTTGATTGTGAAGCACTTTGTGACATCTGCTCTTGAGAGGTGCTTTTCTTTTGTTCCACTGCAAACCAAAGAAATACTTTTATCATTACCAAAATATTTCTAATTCTACAAAAATCCTCTACTTATTTTTTTAAGCATTTAAGCAGTTTACAGTTTATTTTATTCATTTATTTTGGTAAAACTCTTCATCACACCAGAGAGGGTGATCCCGGCTGACAAAAATAAAAATGTCAGGAGAAATTCTGATTCTGACGGACCTGAACCAGAACATGTGATGATGCAGAAATCTGTGACACAGACACACACGATATTGTCTGTGTTTCATAAAAAACAAAATCATTTTCACAGTAATCAGGGAGTCATGAGCAGGAGGACGCTGACACAAGCAAAATGATTTAACAGAATATGATATATATATTCTCATGGCATAACGCTGGAGTAGGAAGATATCAGGGAAAGGCAAAAAATAAATAAAATAAAAAAATCCTCCACATGCAAGCCACCCACAGTCCCCGCCGCCTTTTTGTGGTTTTGGTCTCTTGAGGTCATTTTGCATCTCCTTGCAGTTGTTTTGTACCTTTTCATGGTCTGTTTCGGTCTCATGACGCAAATGTGTGGCTTTTTTGGTCATTTTTTGTCTCTGTGAGGTCATTTCGTGTCTCCTTGATGTTATTTTGTGTCTTCATATAGTTTTTTGGGTCTCTTGAGATAATCTTGTCTTTTTTGATCATTTTGTGTCTCCTTGCGGTCATTTTGATTCTCTGTGCGGTCAGTATGTGCTAATTTGACTGACATTTTTAGAGCAGAGACCAGGGGACCCTTTGACATTTTGTGCCCCGGGGGCTTGTGCCCAGTAGGCCTGTCAAGTATTCTAGCCATGCCAATATATGTCTGTCTACTCTGTACTGTCTCAGCTTGTGCATGAAATATAGACGCTACAAATCTGTCTCATAAATCTGTGTTAAAAGTCCATCTTGTTTCCAAATATTTGCAGTCATCCTTCACTTCAGTACCTTCCCCATGGATCTACATTTGTTGGTCGTAGGGTTTGCTTAACTGTCCTAAAGTCAAAGACGATTAATTTGGTTTTCTTGGTGTAGAAAACTGGACCAACACCAACCAATAAACTGATGTACCCACCAACAATCGCTGGTTTCATCATCATCTTGAATCAAACCCACTGCTGCCGTAACATCAGCAGATTTAACAGTGACATGATCAGATGTGCTGCTTCTGCACTGCACTGCACTGCATAAAGAGTAAATAAAACTGAGGAAATACTGCTCCCCTGTGGAGCCTCAGCATCAGTGATAATGGGGGAGGACTCTACTGTTTATACTCTGACACACTGTTATCGGTCAGTCTGAAAGGACTCAAACCATCTGATGATCGCAGTCCCTTTTTATTTGGTACCTGTCATTTCCCTTTTTTGTTTTATTTTACCTGAAGGTCACAGCTCTCTGGAGCTGATTGGAGGGTAACTCAGGCCACCTGTTGTGCAGGTGTGGGTACTGACTACTGATAAAGAATGGAGAGCAGCTTGGTGCATTTCCACAGTGGGCCAATCAGGGTGTGACGCTGCACTCTCTGAGGGCTGAAGAGAGCTGAGAACAGGTACACCCAGGACATTCTGACTCTTCCTTGTTTGAATGCAGACTTCATGTTAGCAAACAGAAACTCTGGTCTCCAGGCCTGTTTGAGAATTCAATGCTGTCTTTTGCTGTTTGAGGGGATTTTGTGCATCTTAAGACTTCAGTGGAGGGAACATTAAAGAACCCCTTAACACTGGGTCACCTGCATCTGAACTGCTTTTGTTTTTTCATGCAAGAGTTTAGCTCGTCAAATGATCACCTAACACTCACAGGCCTTATATAGTGATTTTATTTATTGGTTTATTTGATTAAGACCCAATATAAGCCCTACCCCATATATAAACACATATGGTTATGGTTAGTCTGACTACTGCAGAGTCATTTTTTGCAAGAGTAAATGAAGTATGTAACCTTTCCCATTGAATACAAAAGCCAGATGTTAGTGGGTATTTTGTCCAGCGGGAAAGGGGCTGAAGACTCCAGGTTCCTGTTGCAAAACACGTGATACAGTAAGCACAATTTGGTGTCACGTTACAGCTCAAGAAGTTTGCATTTCTAACATATTCCCCTTAGCTGAGTATCTGTAAAAAATCATAGACTGACTATTGTCTGTACAGTCACGCCGTTTCCAAAGGAGCTAATTAGTGAAAAGCACTTTTTAGCCAATGTCAAGCCAAAACTTGAACAAAAAAAAAATAAACACAACTGGTCCCACCCTGTGTGCACGGTTCATTACCATGGCAATTTGGCCACCTTAAGAGAGCCACCTTTTAGACTCATCATACCTTGCTAATCCACTTCTGTTTGTGGTACAACCTGATGCTTTTCCCTTGAGGTTTGGATATCTTTAATAAATAAATTAAATTGATGCTCAAATCATAAAACCAGTTTGAAAAAATAATTTAAGATAAAATGGACAATCAAGGTCAGAGTTGCCTTAATGTTGCTGAGTGAAGCACACATGATGGAGAAACATTTATTGAATAGTGCATATACACAGTTCTGTGATTGGTCCTTTTTAAATGTGTAATATTTACTTTATATAACTTGACATTTATAAAGCTGAAATCTACAAGCAAAGAAAGCAACATTCACAAATACATGTAGATCACATACAGTTGGTGCTCCAGTTCATTCTGTCACTGTAATTTTAGTTCTACTTTCAAACACCAGGGGGCAGAGTTGAGTCATGACTGGCCATAGTTAAGTCCTCTCAGCTTGTTACAGATCAGATGTAGAATTCTTGGTCATCTTCTTCCTCCTTGTCTGCCTCTTGAACTGGAGCACTGATAACGCTGCAGCTGTCGGACTGGTTTAAAGAAACGTCACTCAGAGACGGAGCAGCACTTGTGTTCACACTGGTGCTGTGGATACGTGACCCAAACAAGGTGGAGGGAGTGCCACTGGTGGTAAAGCTGTTCGGAAGCCGTCCCAGTGTGGTGGCCCTGTAGGTGTTCTCTGGGATGCCGGGAGAGAGGGATGGGCCGACGTCTTCTGGTGGCGCCGATAACGGCCGAGTCTGTGGCAGGCTGGATTTGATGTACGCAGACACCACTGTGAGGTCCACAGTGCTGCTTGGGTTCACTTTGTTCCCCGTGTCCACATCTGTCTCCTCCGCCCCGATCAGAGCGTCCAAGTTGAGGCGGAAGGGCGGGATGAGGGAGGAGCTCCTGTGATGGTGGGGGCTGGGAGATGGTCCAGGAGAGGAGCAGGTGGAGCGGGAGCTGCCTGAGCCCAGGTTGGGGAGAGAGAAGAGGGAGCCAGACCGGTGGCCCCTCCACTGGGACCTCCAGGTGTCCGGGTGGTGCTGGTCAGGCCACTGGTCCTGCTCCTCCGGCTCCTCACAGACCAGAGTTTGGGAGCTGTGGGCGGTCTGGACTCTGGAACGGGACATCGCCCGGTGGTGGTGACGACGGTTCCTGTAGGAGGCGGAGCTGCGGGTGAAGGTGGATGGAGCCGAGGCTGACTGGGTGACAGAGGATGAATGGATGTAGCAGGGATCCTGTTGGTGTCTGAAGTGTGCACCTTGGACCTGAGCAGGATGAGAAGGAAAAATAAACGGGATTATATACAGCAGGATTTGTATGAAACTTTATCAGAAGTTGTAGTCCAGTTACACACCAAAAAAGACAACTCAAAAAGTCAGAAACTTTGTCTTTTGTAGAATAAATTTTAGTAGTAGTGGTGCACAATTCATGCATAATATGCAACACAAAGATGATCATTATTATTATTTGTTACAGTATTATCAGTAGTGTTTGACTCTGTGAGAAAAGTGGAATATTAGGTGGTGATTCGGAGGTCAGCCCAAAAAAAATGTTGGCCTTGTACGTTTCTGCAAACCATGAATGTTACATTTTTATGTTTTATATGTATCATATCAGCGTTTCTAAAGTGACGTAGTTTATGAACTGACTTTGTCATCAGGAGGTGAAGGGGATGGAGGATTCCATGTCACCTGGGTAAGACACCTACCGAGCTGCAGACCACTTCTCAAGACCAACAAACAAAACCAGTTGTTCTTTAGTTATCGCTGTTTTTCCTCTGGGGACTGTGCCACCCAAAAACTGGGTATATAAAGCCAACACTTGATCTTTTCCTAACCAGAACTAAGTGGGTTTTGTGCCTAACCCTAACCACACGGGGCCTCCCAGTGGCTCACCTGGTAGAGTGTGCCACACATACTACAGCTGTGTCCTACCTGCAACGATTCCAACCTCAGGCCCTTTGCTGCACATTATCCACTCTCTCCTCTCCCCCCTTTCCTGTCACTTTGTCTGCACTATCAATAAAAGGCAACTTGATGAAACAACAACAACAAAAAGTTCATGGTGTAGCATTTGGGTTGAGTTGCACTAGCAACTTCTACTTGCACAAAGTGTGTTTAAGTACAAGTCGCCAGTCAAAGGCAGGTAACCTCTGTTTGCAATAAACCCTTCAAGAATACACTCTTTTCCATCAAGTGTGTAATAATTGTTTCCTCTATCTTATAATCTACCAAGAAAGCCCAAAAATATCCAGAGCCTCCAACATCTCAGGGTGAATCTCATCCACTCCTGGTGCCTTGTTACTGCAGTTTTTTAACTTGCGTCACCTCTGGCAGAGAGATGGACAGGGCTTTCCCTGAGCCTTCCCACAGAGGGGAGTTCCTTCCATCTCCAGTTATTCCTGCCTATAAACCCCGTCTTCCCCTCCTGACTGAGTCATCTGACAATCTGCCAGAACAACTTTAAAGGCTGACTGTCCCTCTGCGTGGCTTTCCTAAACTCTTCCTACAACTGTTTTCACTTCCATGACCTTCTGGAGTCCTTCACCTTTTAGCTTGACCGCCTCCTTCATAGATCTTATGTTAATAACGAATAAGGAGTCATTACTCACGAATCATTAGTTTTGATAAAAATTTTAACTGCAGTGACAAATAACCTAAATAAACAATGTTTTACTTTTAGATCATGTCTCTTGCCTTATCTGATCTCTCCATCATATCACACACAACTGGCCCTAGAAGATCACATTCTTATCCTATAAATGCCAGTTCATGTACAGGAAATGCTGCATTCATGGTTGTTGTGCTGCTGCAGTGAAGGCTTTGGTTCAGCTCGTTTAGATCCATGTCCACAATTTCCCACAAGTCTGGCTGAAGATTTCTG
Organism: Epinephelus lanceolatus; assembly: GCF_041903045.1. Taxonomy (NCBI): domain Eukaryota; kingdom Metazoa; phylum Chordata; class Actinopteri; order Perciformes; family Serranidae; genus Epinephelus; species Epinephelus lanceolatus. The sequence continues at coordinate 43,724,655 of NC_135747.1, forward strand.
ATCACCCCGCTGGCAGATTTCGTTGTTTCATACTGCCGAATTTCTTACAATTACACCATAATCTACCTGAGCTTGACGGTTCCTTCATGACCTTTGCCACCGCAGTATATTCAGAATATTTTGTTTGTTTGGAGGACTGCTGCGGTAAAACAGCATAGCAACTCTCCCACGCATGTCCCAAAGAGGTGGTTAAATCTGAGGTCAAAGGGGTTACAAAATAGGAGGTGCATATTCAAGACTATTAACTTCTCCCTGTAGGGCTCTCGTGCAACCAAGCACTCTTCACGCAACATGCAGCACTGCAAAGCAAAGGAGGAAGGGGTACAAGAGAACCCCGGGGTTTAAAAAAGCCCCCACAGGCCCCCTTTTCTCAGCCAGGCCACTTTATGAATCACAGCAGCAGCTGGAGAACTCATCAGAGTCCAGACAAGTCTCACGTGTATCACACCTCCATTTATCGACCAAAGTCTCTTAAAACTCAGACTGCTGTTCAGAAAAGCTGCTACACCACAAATCTCCAGTCTCATCATCATCCACTAACAAGTCAGCTCTGTTTTTAACATGTGAGGCAGCTGCAGCAGTATTCATTTCATCGCTCTGTCAGTTCAGTTTTCTCGTCTGTGTTTTCCTTCGCTGTGAGTACTGAAACGCGCCGCTCCCTCCTCCTCATCATGCTGATAGTTTCTCCATGTTTCTGTTCTCATGTCTGCTCCATCATCCGGCCTTCTAACCAAACAATACAAGCAGAATCAAGAACTTTCCACTCAGCAGCCTCAAGGCAATTATTTCCAAGAACACTGGGATGGAGGAGAGTTTTCAGTTTTCCATATGTTCAGGTTAAAAAACAATAAATATCATGGAAGCAAATCTCAAAGTTTCCTGAGAACAAGAGTTAAATAAAAATATATTCTGAGAACAAGAGTTAAATAAAAATATATTCTTAAGTATAAATATTCTTACTGATCATGGTGGGCTGAAACCAAATATTCATACAGTGCATACACCTTCAACTTCAGATGTATGACCCCCAATTCATCACTTAATGCCTGCCGTACATGAGAAGACTGAAAATACTTTGAAAAGACTAGAGTGTTTAGGCACACACTTAGATTGGGCAAAGACTGGGGATCTTCCATGGTCACTATTTGCTCGACTAAAACTGAGAAATATGACTAACAATTCCTTACATGTGCGCAACAACTGTGCGCACATAACTTTTGAAACACATGATAAAAGTATCTTTAAAGATGAAGTTGTACAGACAAACTTTACATTTTAGATTTTGTCACCTCAGCTTGCTGCCAGCCCCTGTTGGTTAGCTTTTAGTGGGAGGAGTCTGTGGGAATGAGAGGTGAACCGTTTCAAAAATTAAAATTTCTCACTGAAAGTGCTGGTTGGTGGATCAGATACATGCAGAATTAAACACAGACTCTTGTTCACGTCACCATGTTTGCTGTTGTAAATGTTGTTGACAATGTTCACGTCATTAACCTTAAGTATTTGCACAAGACTAAAAAGTTATCATCATACCAAACATGTTTGATTTTGTCTGAAAGTCAAGACAGGAAAAAGACAGCTTAGACCATGTTAAGGCTAATTTATACTCCCTTTACATACGTAAATAGGTACATCCGTTCCAACGTCACTGCCCTCACACGTCCATGCTTAATTTATGATGGCATAGATACAGGTAATAAATCACACTAGAGGGTGGAGTCAACGGAGGTAGCATTGCAGACAGTGGTGGTCTGTGCAGCCATTACATATATTCTTTTCACTATATTACTGATTAGTTCTGCCATTATTAAAATTTCTCCGCCATCTCCTATGCTCGTATCTTGCTTGAGCTACACTATGCTGCCCCCACAACTCTGGTGGTACTGCTTCATTTCATTCGTATCTGTAAGCCTTCAGAAAACGCGCACAAATATGGACGAAATGAACGCAGAGCACAGACAGAACGCCTTGTTTGTGACTGATGTCTGTAGCCACGGGGGAGAGGCGAATTTTGTCAGTTTTTCATAATCCAGCAGTTGGGAACATTACAGGATCAATACTGCATGGCATAAATAAAGATGTTGGCCTGTCAGTTACATGGCATGATTTATGAAATCTTTCATTATGTACAGCTGAATGAGTCACAATGAGTCTGACTGTGTATAATGTATAACTGTATTTTAGCAGAATAACATTACAAAGATTGAAGTTATTCAAGTTAACAAGTTATTTTAAATCAAACAAACTCACCTGACAATCAACAGGCAACTGAACTGAAGGAAACAGCCTGTTAGCTAGTTAGCAGCTTGTTCCCTAAGCTAGCACACTGTCATACAGTCTCTCCGAAATCCACTGCAAAAGTAAAACATTTTTTAACATAGTCAAGGCAAATTCCAAACTGAAATGTTGCAGAGGGGAGGAGTTTCACAGGCACGTCAGATATCAGAGATTCCCATAGGAATGAATGGACTTCCAGCTGACTCCTCTCCATACACATACTGAAGTGAAATGAGGCAGAGGTCTCTGTCTGTCTCCGTTTCTAAAAACAGTCGATCATGGAGCGCACACCAACTGAGGTGGAATTCTTTTTTTTATTCAACATTAGAAATATGTCTACGACAGTGAAATCCCTTGAAGTTGATGGTGTAAGGTTGGCATACTGTAAGATGGAATGCATACGGAGAAAAATTAAACCTATAATCTGTGATTAACACTGAAAGCTCATGTCAAAAGAGTATAAAAAAGCACAACAATGTGAGACCACTGACCCCAGTGTCTCTATCTATAGTAACAGTGCAGCTCGTTAGGGAAACAGCTCATTAGGGGGACGCCTGATTTTGTGAGTGTCTCGTTGAGTGGACTGAATGAGAGGCGAACAATCACACCAGCTCTCATTATCTGCTCAGAGCTTTGCTCCCTTTGATGTGTGTGTGTGTGTGACAGTTTACGCGATGTTATTGAGGTTATAGCGGAGTGGGAAGAGTGTGTGCAAAGAGAACGTGTTATGTTACATAAACAAGATTCATTTGTGCCATTTGTCTGCTCACAGGTTGCGGCTGCAGGGTGTGCACACAGAACCTGCTCTTGTCCAGCGTCAACTCAGACATCCAAAACAGCGACACTGTACAGCGCATCAACATATCCATCCAGCTCACAAAGACAGCCTGAAATGACTGCAGTCAAGTCCAATAAACACTTTCAGGTGAAAGTTCAGGTGAAACACAACCTTATTTAGTGTCTTATTTTGATACACAACCTGACAGTGTAATTTTGGGTAAAAAGTTGTGGTACAATTTTATCTATTTTTGCCTCTCAGTGAATAAGGACCACTCTTTATTCTTTTAATAGCATTCACCATTTATTTCTTTACCAACACATTGTGAAACAATTTGGGAAGAATGGCGATCGACTGGTATGGGAACACCAAAGAACATCTAGAAAGCTGGCTGATTACAGGAACCACCTGCATTTCAATTTGAGATGCAGGCATCACAGGATCATTCCCAACAGCTTACACTTGGGCTCCACCGTGAAAGGACACAAGGCTGCAACAATCCATCAGATGGCTGAGAACCAGCTGCACAACGAGAGTGAGACAGATCCATTTCACCACTGATGCACTTAAATCCAAGACTGACCATATATTTAAGGAACTGACAGCAATTCTACCCAGTGAAGTCCTGGAAAATGTCTCTAAGTTTGTTGAGAGGGCACAGACATCACAACACACTAAGGGCAAGGAACGACAGACACGGACATTCCTGACACAAAGTCCTGACTTGGAGAAACAAGGACAACAACACAGCACGTCTGGACATTTATGAGAAGTGGTTGAAAAACTTATCAGACAGCGCGCTCACCCAACTGGAAAAGGATGTCTTTGACAAGGGACTGAACTTTGCTGTAACACCAGAACAGATACTGGTTATAGATCTTATCACGGCAACGGAGTCAGCCATCAGAAACAAGTTGGCAGCCACATAGGCAGAACAACTGAGACTTAAGGTATCAGCCGCTCTCGCTGATGCAAAAGCACCTCCTACCAACCTCACCATCGAAGAAAGGAAGGCTCTGGCATCACTGAGGAAAGACCTGAACATCAGCATCTTGCCGGCAGACAAAAGGAGATGCACTGTGGTGCTGAAGACAGTGGACTACCTGCCGAGACACTGAGGCGAGATCTTACCAGTGGCTATAAAGAGAAGGTTATGGACTTTAAGCTAAAACTGGAAAACGACAAAGTCATTGACAGACCACTGTTTTATCAACTCTACCCTGGAAAGGCTATCCTGTGCATCTATGGACTCCCCAAGATACACAAGGAAGGAGCACCATTCCGACCCATCATCAGCAGCATCAACTCAATCACGTGCAACATCTCCAAACACCTAGCTATGATCCTAGCTCCTCTGGTTGGTAACACTCCACACCACACCAAAAACTCTCAGGATTTTACCAACAAAACCAGAGAGAACACTGGACTCTGAGGAAACTATGGTATCATACGACATCACCTCACTTTTCACTTGCATTCCCACCAAAGAAGCAGTAACGACAGTGAGAAAACATTCAAACAGCACTCTTTTCAGCAGAATCAGCTTCACCCCAGACCACATTTGTGACCTGCTTGATCTCTGTTTGACCACCACCTACTTCAAGTACAGTGAAGGTTTCTACTGACAAAAGCACTGCTGTGCTATGGGCTCACTGGTGTCCCCTATAGCGGCCAATCTTTACATGGAAGATGTGAAGAAGAGAGCTCTGACCATCTTTACAGGAACTGCTCCTAGCCACTGGTTCAGATATGTGGATGACACCTGCATATTTTTTCGGATATTTTCATAATATTTTCTGGAAGTTTTAGAAACATTTGTTCGGATATATTATTTTTTCAGACATTTCATAAACATTTTTTCAGATATTTTAATAATGTTTTTTGTGTTTCTGTTTTTTGTCCTCTATACTCCACCATGTCCTGTTTATCCTTCTCTCACTCTGTCCTTTGCTTCACTCTGAGCCATGAAGTGGTTTTACCGCTGCATATTTATCTCTCCCACACAGGAAAGAAGAGGCAGTGAGTGTGTGTCGGCTGTGATTTGAAACTTAATGACACTTGAGGGAGCCCAGAGCAGAGCAAGTTTGTGCCTGTGGTTTTCCCAAAGATGCTGCATGTCAACTGCACGTAGTTACTGAAACTGTTCTGTGCATGTTTGTGTGAAAGCCTGTGCGCCTCCATCTGCTAATACAACATGACAGGATCTGTCCTGTTTTCTGTGAGGACAACATGTTACAATGCCGGCGAGGAGACGCAGCAGGGGGTGCTGGGTAATGAGGTTGTTGACATGGCGATGATCAGACCCTTAAACTTCAGTTATGTTGGGATGAGCCAGGTCAGCCGGAGATCTGACCTCAGCTGGATAACAACACCGCAAACGAACACTAATTCTCAACTACGCACACACACACAGCGGAGATGAGAGGATTTGTGATTTAAGTCAATAAATGTAAAAAACTGATTGGCTTCACAGTTTGGTTTCAAATCAATCTCCAGAATATTAAGTATTCTGATAATCAGTTGTTTTCATTCATTTCCTTGTTCCAGTTGTTAAAATGTTTGATTTGTTGCTGTTGTGTCAGATGTAACAGTTAATAAACTGAATATATTTAGGTTTTCGAGTGTTCTTCAGACATTTTTAAGACATCATCTTGAGGTCTGGGAAATTACGACTGGCATTATTTACCACTTTCTGACACTGCCCAAAAATACAGCACAAAGTACTCTGTATAAACCTGATAAAACACTCAACAGTTCCAATCAGTTCAGATTCTGGGGCACTTTTGGATGAATTTAGAAACTTAAGTTTAGTTTCCAAATGTGACAAGAAGAAATCAGTCGCCTTCATCACTACGAGGTTTAGTACTGTATTATTTAGAGCCATCGACCACGTCACACCAAACAGAATAAATTAGACAGCTAGAATTACCACCTTGCAATTAAATGCCTCCGCTAACCAGTCTCAGGCTGCTGTCAGCCCTAGAGTGGTCTCCTCTGGTCTGAATCAGGGACTCATGTTGTTCCAAAGTTGTATAATTGCCTAGAGTTGGTTGGTGTTCTCACGGCAGCATTTACAAGAGGACCAGATCAAATGCCTTGTGTGAGAAAGCTGCTCTTGATTGGTCAGAATTTCCATGTGGGAAAAATCCAGGAAGTAAAGCAAACGTTGAAGAAGAGTACACTTGCAAGATAAATGTGACACTTTCTAATGTCACAATGGAGGGACAACTACACAGGTTGATTTTAGCGCTGCTCATCGTGGACTATATTGCTGTCATTGTTCATTTTAGTCAAAGCATACAGTTTGAAAACGAGGCGCGGCTCCAACTAGAAAACAATGTTTTGATGCATTGGATGTGCTGAATGTGCATATTAAGGCAGTACAGGAGGAGGTGCACATTAATAATCCTCCAGGACTGTAACATGCTCATGTTTAACTCAGTGTTTGAATGTTTATGAATTCTTGGCCAAAAACATGTTATGTGAGGTCACATTGACCTTCGACCACCAAAATCGATCAATTCTTACACAATACGTGCAGGATTTTTAAAGGATTAGTTTGATGCTTGGGGAAATACATTTACTTGCATCCTGGCCGTGGCTTAGATTGCCAGAATAAATGTCAGCATTGTATGTTTCTGTAAACCACAGATACATTACAAATACATCTGTACTTTATTATTTAGCAGATATGTTGAAACTTAACATTTATTTATGTTTCAACAATGCTGTGGTGAGGTTAAGCCACAAAAATGTCTAGTTATGGTTAGGAAAAGAATAAGTTTTGGCTTAAAACATCCACTTTTGGTGACACAATCCTGGCTGGAAATGCAGCGATCACCTTCTTAACCCACTGGTTTTGTTGGTTGTTAATCTCAAACAGTGATCTGCAGCTTGGCAGGCATCTCGCCTAATGTAACACCATCTACCATCCACCTCCACCACCCAATGACAAAGTCAGCTCATATACATATGAAACTATTAACTACTGTTGTTGTCCTGCCATGTTTCTCCCTGATGCTGCCAGGCGACTGCCAAAAGCTGCAAATCAGAACTGAAGTACAGAGAGTTGTTGACTAGAGATTATAAACTGTCTCAACGTGGTCACTTCCTGTGAACTGGCAGCTTTTTACAACGCTGACGAATGGCATTTTGCAAGAAGTTGTATGTTTCAACTCATCTTGTCGCCAATCTAAACTGGGCTTCACAGACAGGAGAGACTTGCTAACCACTTCCTTGTGTCAGACGTGATGTGGTGTAATGCAGTTGCAGTGTTATAGCGCAGAGGAGCACATGACTTGAGACCAGGTGGCCGTTAAGCATCATGCATATGGTCCATTGTCATGACAGATTAGCGTATTGTTTCACTCGGTGCTGTTCCAATCTCAGTAATGGACTGTTGCTTAATCGGCTTGAACTTTCAAAACTACTTATCTACCTCCGCCTGGACACACAGCTCTCTGAAACTGATACCCTCCAAACAAGGACCTGTGTGTGTGTGTGTGTGTGTGTGTGTGTGTGTGTGTGTGTGTTCATTCACACACACTTTCTTTGTGTGATCATAGTGAAACAGTTAAATGTGCACATGCAGTCTTTTCCAGTCTGGATGGATGGATGGATGATGGTGATGGATACATTTATGGCTGGGTGGATTAAATGGGGCTGAAAATTGAGGAGACTCAGAGCTGCTCTGTCTGCTGTGTGATTTTGTTATTTTTGGCTGCAGAATCTGCGACATCCATCTCTGAACCATTTTTCACTTGTTCTTTCATCCAAGACACTGACTTTTCTGTTTTCTTGTACGCAATACAGACTGTAAACAGAGTAAACTGTCCCTCTCTCTGTCTCCTCATTTTGTCCTGCAACTTGGTGTCGAGGTTCATAAGCCCCTTTTTTGCCTGCCTGTTAAGTAAAAACAATTCCTCATTCACCGTCATGGACTTTCCACGTCCACATATGACGTCCAAGGTACCCTGGGTGTGTTGGTTGTTGACGTTCTGGGACGCCGTGTCAACTTCAGCCTGTTACATGCATTGTCTGTTTTCAAAATACTAAATACTAAATAATGTGTGTGACTCACCATGGGAGAATTACAAGTAGCTGTTAGCGGCTAACTCAAAGAAGAACAGCGGCTGTAAATGTTTGCAAATTAGGAAAATAGAGATTTGGGAGCTCCTCCAAGCAGAGGATGAGATCAGCCGCCATAGAACAGGGACGATAAATGAGTGTTATTGACACATTAATGCCATTGTTGCTGTGCAGAGAGCGCTGCTAACATGTATGTTTTGTCACACTGAAGGCCAACACTGTTGAGTTACATGTCATAACAGTCACGTCTGTTTTGATTCCACAAAGCTGCAATGTAGTGCATCATCACACACTGGAGTGGAATGATGCCATCGTTGTTTAGTTCTGTGCAAAGGAGGCATAAAGACGTGACTTTGTTGTGGCCCTAAAGCGCCATCTCTGTGTAAAAAGATAAAACTTAAGATACTGATAGATTTGTTTTGATCTGAGTAAACTGGGGAAAAACTTCTTCTTACTTCTAAGCCTTCTGCCTCAAGAGTTCTGAGCACAAGTGTGAAATGGTTTAGAAAAGGCCACATGGTACCAAAAACACATCACTTGTTCCTCAGCCCAGGGGACAACTTTTCATTAAATCTATCCGAAATCAGTTGAGCCATTTTTGGGACAAACACAAAGTATTAAAGACGTAACCAACAAAAAGCTCTCACCTGCAGCAAGATCTTATTTCCATCGTAGTCCTCTGTCTGCCAGCGGACTTCACTGATTGGGCTGCAGGGGTGAGGCAGCAGCGGCACCAGCGTCCCGACGTCTCGTACCCTCACCTCCATCACTGCTGACTCCAGCACCACCGGACTCTGACCTCGCGGGAGCCTCTTAAATGATAACTGGATCTCCATATCTGGGTTGGAGTACACCACAAAGAAGCAGAAGTCCTCCTTCTTCTGCGCTACCCTCCGCTGCAGCAGCAGCTTGTAAAGCCGCACCATGTCGGCGTAATTTTCATGTCGGCAATAAACAGTAAATCGCACAATTTCTTTCCCATAATGGACTTGCCGCACGGCCCAGAGTGGTGTGCCAGCAGACAGTGTGAAAAAGTCCTGACTGCATGGTGTCAGCGGTAACATCCGCCGGCCATTGCTGACTTTTTCAGTGTGGTGGTAGCGCCAAGGCGGCCTCTGCAGAGCGTGGTGCAGCATCAGAATCTGCTCCTCGCCACCGTACGCCTCCTGGAGGAAGAGGATGACCGCCAGGGCCGGCTGGCAGGCTGCAACCGGGCTGCTGTTTTGATGGTGCTTGGGCCGGGAGACAGAGGCCCGCTCTGAGACCCGGAAGAGCTGCAGCTCAGGGTGAACCCACGCCAGCACAGCATCGGCAGCACGCTGCAGGAACTTGCCCTGGCCGGGGTCGGCGATGAGGTGGACGCTGACAAGGAAGGGATCCTGGAGCTCACCCATGGATAATTCACCTCCACACACAACAGCATCAAGAAAAGACAAGAGAGGGCAGAAAGGGCAAGAACAGAAATGGGATGAGAAAGGACACAAAATTATCATCAGCTTGTTAAATCTGGCATTGTATCAGACAAATAAACCCTGTCACCTGGAAAATACATAGTTTAACATTCAGTGTAATATCATTTTGTTGCATCATATCTGTGCATGGCACCAACAGCATCAACATCATCCTCACTGTGACCTCGTCACATGTCCACGTTTGGTCATGGACTTTCCACGTCCACATATGACGTCCAAGGTACCCTGGGTGTGTTGGTTGTTGACGTTCTGGGACGCCGTGTCAACTTCAGCCTGTTACATGCATTGTCTGTTTTCAAAATACACTTCTGTTTTCACAGGAAATGTACAGCTTGCATACAGTCTCTTTCAAAATAAAAGCACTACGTCGCTACAACACTACTAATTGGCTTTTTTTCTTTAGCAACACACACGTGGTTACGTTTAGCCAACACACACGTGGTTACGTTTAGCCAACACACACATGGTTACGTTTAGCTAACACACACACGTGGTTACGTTTAGCCAACACACACGTGGTTACGTTTAGCCAACACACACATGGTTACGTTTAGCCAACACACACACGTGGTGACGTTTAGCCGACGCACACAGGTGGTTACGTTTACCCAAAACACACACATGGTTACGTTTAGCCAACACACACACGTGGTTACGTTTAGCCGACACACACAGGTGGTTACGTTTAGCCGACACACACACGTGGTTACGTTTAGCCGACGCACACAGGTGGTTACGTTTAGCCGACACACACACGTGGTTACGTTTAGCCGACGCACACAGGTGGTTACGTTTACCCAACACACACACATGGTTACGTTTAGCCAACACACACACGTGGTTACGTTTAGCCGACGCACACAGGTGGTTACGTTTAGCCGACGCACACAGGTGGTTACGTTTAGCCAACACACACACATGGTTACGTTTAGCCAACACACACACATGGTTACGTTTAGCCAACACACACACATGGTTACATTTAGCCAACACACACACATGGTTACGTTTAGCCGACGCACACACATGGTTGGATTTAGGAAAAAAGAACAGGGTTTGTCTTTACAATCTCACAGGAAGTGAACATCGGCCTCCTGGGTGAAAGTCAGACAAACATTATTTGTAGGTCTATGGATGCAAACTCAGTTTCACATTTGAAAGCTTGATTCTCTGTTCACCCATCCACCACTTCACCCTCCACATCCTTACTTTACATCTTTCCATATGAAGGAAACATGACTTTTTCTGCATGTCAGATTCATTCAAAATAAACATAATTCCTGATGTTTTCTTTTCTTTCCTTTGTTTACCTCTTTGTTCACATCACTTTCCTCCCTCCTTCCCACACATCCCTTACTCCCATCCATCTCCATTTCACTCATCCACATCTTAACTCCATCTTTCTCCAAGTCTCTGTTTACCTTTCTCCCCCTCCGAGCCTCTCTCCTCTCTCCCCTCCACCAGACCCATGTGGAGCAGGACTCCTCTGTGGAGGCTCATTATTGCCATTAGGAGGTCATTACTGAAGCCCTGAGGAATGTTTCAGACCACAGCAGGAGCAGTGCATTCAGGTGTAGCCTCCCCCTGAACCCCTGACCTGGAAAAGCTCTGCACCCTGACACAGGTACCACAACACCACCACTGACTCATCCCTACATGTTACATGTACACACTCACACCGTATCATCTCATCTCCATGTTCTCTCATGTTCCTACGGTCTTTATCTGACCTCTCGGGGGACTTGTCCTATTTCGTCTGTGCTTTCAGGCACTTTGGGAAAGGACACGCAGTCTTCGTGTCCCTGGCACAGCCGACTGGTGGCTGCTGCCAGAATCCTTCCATGAAACAGAGACGCCAAACAGGAACAGGTTCAGTCTCATGGGTCCCGCTGGCCTTTGCAAAAGGACAGTTTCTACTTGACCACAGAGGTGACATTTTCTAAATGTTAAGATCAGGTTACAAGGAAACGCTGCTTAAAGGTGGCCATTAGAGACGTAACGACACAGAGTGACACACGAGACAGAGTTCACAGTTTGATACACTTAAAATGTTTTCAACTAAGTCTGAATGAAAGCAAAGTGTGACGGCAAGAATAAATACTTCGAACCATTTCTTAGTTTTTAATAGTTTCTATTTGTAAAATGATGATTTGAGACTCTTGAAAATTGTCTCTACATTAAGGTTCATTTGTGAACTTAGTTTAAATGGGGCTGAAGAATGAAAACACATTTAAGGACGTCCCCAGGATGTCCTTAAACAGGTTAAACTTGGGCTGGGCGATATAGCCTATAAATAATATTGCAATATTTTGAGGCTATATCATGGTACAGGACATAAATCACGATATTTAGAAATCTCTTGTAAACTACTGTTGACTACTAAAACACAAAACTACTTAAACTACTATTACAATAAAGCAATGATAATAAAATAAAGTACTGTTACAATTAAGCTAGAAAAACTATTCTCATGATAAAGTTATAGTACTGTTATATAAAAGGTAAATAAAGTTAACTAAAGTACCGTTATATTGAAGTTAAATTAAGTAACGTCATAATAACAATAAATAAATGTTAAACTATTACAGCGGTGCCATTAAACTGAGGATTTACTCAACAGTCGCACTGTGTATCCTGCACCACCTTGAATGCTCACACACTATCGAGGAGACAGTGGTCTTGTGTCAGTGTGCGTCAGATGCTTAAAAAATGACATGACAGTTTATATTTGATGTTTGATGCCTTCATTTTGTAAATCGTGGAACAAGCCGCGATACATCAGATACATCATATATAATCGATATATATATATATATATCGCTCACTGCTAGATTAAGCTGATGGCAACAGGTTAGTGAAGATGGCAGACGCAGCAGCTCTTGGCTCTCCTAATTTCGTTGTACTTGTTCCTGAATTCGTAGTACTTGTACAGCGACAAAGGCTTTCTATTCAAATTTTGTCTTTAAAGATGCCAGTTTTATATTTCAGATTTAAAAAAATGAAAATAAAATCAGTGTCAAAATTTTCAGGCTGCAGCTGAGACTTTATTATTATTTATATAATTTATTATTTATACTTTTAGAGTTTATAGTGTTAATACTGATGTAATTTCACAGCCTCTGGTTTGTGTAAATGAAGGAAATTAGAGAATTGAAAAAAATGAATAGACCCTCAATTCAGATAATGAAACTCTTTAACTTCTATTAGTTAGAACTGAAACTAAACCTGAATAGATGGAGTGAGGGGATTTGAGAAGAAAGCAGATTTAACGTTGGATTACGATTCAATAAAACGGTCAAACCCAACTTCAGTGTCCTCGTGTGGCTGAGGAGATAAATACAGCAGGATCAAGAACTGCAGCTTTAAGCTGGATGCCAGGGCACAGACGTCCTGATGCCGCACACACACACACACACACACACACACACACACACACACACACACACACACACACACACACACACACACACACACACACACACACACTGGGCACCATGCTTATTAACGACTGCCTGATTGATCCCATTAGAATCAATGTCTGTCTCCCTGACATGTAGCTGCATCGAGACACCAAACACGGGGATGATAGGGATCTTTAAGGGTACTTACTGTCCAGCACATCGGACTGTCACACAGACGGCTTCATTTCTCTGCAGTACGATACACACAGTTCCCACAGCGTCCTCTTTCAGGAGCCAGAACACGACATGAGCCCAACAGGAACACAGACTTTTGTCCAAAATGTTCGACTTCTGCCTCGTTACAACTGATGACAAACAGTAAAGCAAACAGAGCTGCAGAAAGCGAGATGTCATCATAAATCACTCTTTTACATTTACTTTCCACTCCTTTTATTTAGCCTTTTATTTTTGTTTGTTTACTTGGCTTGTCTCTAACTTTTCTTTCTTCTCCTCCACTCCTCCTTTTATCTCATGCCTCATCCATCCAAAGTTCCTGGGAGTCGGTAACTAAACTGACTCAGGGATTAAAGACGAATCGAGGTCAGGATCGAGGCCACAGACAATCTGAGGTCCACACCCTCGTTTATTTCTGTCTGATCGCATTAGAATCAGAAAATATCTCCTGAGCATCAAACTGACATCCAGACCAAAACCACTGTTTGAACCACGTGGATGATCTGTGTCCAATTGGATATTTAAAATCCTTCAAAAAAACCTGAACCATCGCCTTCAACAACGTCAGTGCCAACATTTAAAATTCATACATGCAACTAATGCCTGCCGTACACCACAAGACTTGGACAAAACTTTTAACAGACTCAAGTGTGACATGTAAAGACAGTGTGTGTTTTCAGTAACACACTGTAAGATTTTTGCATGATCTTACAGAGTCATTAACTGCAAGACTACAACTAGATTCTTTTTGAGATCCTGCTCTTGGTGCTGAACATTACACCAAACTCCTTTTTAAGAAATATGACGTATTAAGAACTCCTTACGTGTCCACAAAAACACTTAACTGTAGAGACACGAGATAAAAGGCTTCATATGTCAACAGAATTCTTGTCAATTCAGCACCATTTTTATCCATAAAGAGAAACAGTATTTTTTGGATTTTGTTGCTTCAACTCGCTGCTATTTTAGTGGCTGCATGAATGAGAGGGGTGCTGAGGACAGAAGACAGCTGGACCATGTGGTGCGTACTGCTTCAAGAATTACTGGACCACCATTATCAGAAATCTACAAAAGAAGATCCTTAAAGTTTTAAAGACACGTCTGACCCGACGAACAACCTTTTTAATTTCCTTCCTTCTTACAAAAGATTAAGAAGCATTAAGAGCAGAACATCCAGGTTCCAATAACGGCACATATCCTGAAGCTGACGCTGTCCGCCTCCTTAACGTTACAAACAGCAGGTTAAAGACTTGTGCATTAGGACAGATTTTTAAATGCACTTGTACCGCTTTATCTAGACCAGGGGTCAGAAACCTCTACTATCAAAAGAGCCATTTTTGACCAAAAATAATTAAAAGAAATCTGTGTGGAGCTGCAAAGCATATTTGAGCCTTATAGTGAAGGTAACACAGAATATGAAGTCTAAATGAGCATTCCACAAGGTGGCGACTGTGCAGGGCGCTCTTTATGATTATTTGGTTCTTTTTGCAGAGCTGCAGTGAAAGCAAACTACTCTACCAACACATGACTAAATTCTCTATTTTATTCCAAGACTTTTTACTTTTTTGGATTTGGCATCCACAGCTAACCTGCTAAGAAGACTCAAGACGAGCCACTGCTATAGAGGTTTGGCAAAATTTCGCGGAATGGTGGCAGCCAGTCGATGGATTTTAGTTGTTGAAATGCTAAAATGTTTATCTGGTAAATAGGGTTCACATTTTCACAGTTAGAGTGTAAGGATTTCTTTAGGCCTACAACACTGATAAATGAAAATGTTAAAAAAAAAGATTGCCTAACCCTGATCCAGGTGCTAGTTTATTCAAATATGATGCTTTTATGTGTTGGATCGAATTTTACCCATTTGTTTATTATGATTATTTTATACATATGGAGATTACCTATCTGTTTTTCATTTTTGCTTAATGTATTACATGCTTTATGAGTGAGTGATCGTGCTTTCTTTGTCTAAGTGAGCTCTCAGACACAAATTACAATCATACTGATACGGCAGTTAAGTATGGACTTTAATCTTTTGGGGTAACTACAGCATTTTACAGCTGGTTGATGGTTGTTGGATTCATCCACCACCCCTCCCACCCACCGTACTTGGACTTACGCCACCTTGACTTACATTGTTGTCCCAATGCATTTCCCACCGACGCCAGCTGGCGCCATTAAACAATAAGGGCAACTGGCCGCGTGTCATGCTGATGTGAAAGGACGGCTTTTTTCGTCAGTGTCTGACACTGGAAGTCACGGACTAAGTGCTGGATTTCGACGACTTCGGAATGAGACCAGGGTGGTTTTTCCAAATGATTTCTCACTTGACTTCTCCATCCTCTCGTTCCAACCTGTAGAATATGACACAGCCACTGATGTCATCACAGTTTAAACTTTGGGTGAGGAAAAAAACCCTGCTATTTTTTGGTTCCAACTGAAAACCAGCTGTTCGGGATTTGAATTTATTTTTGGTCAAATGCTCTGAATGGTTCAAAGTTAGGTGTGGAAACCAGAACAGAACTGTTTCCATGCTGGTGGGTAAGAGGTGTTAGACACAGAAATGTTGGAAAATAAGGTCCAGTTTGAAAAATACCAAAGTTACCCTTTAAAACTAAACTTCTAAATTGAGGAGATTCACAGTTCCATGTGTCACAGACACAGCAGAACATTCTCTCAGTCACATACAGAAGGAGCTGAGTATTTTATGGAAGACTAAACCAGAAGATACAACTGAATACCTCGTACACTCAGGCTTAAGCTCTCCTCAGCAATAAGCTTTAATGGGGAGCTGGCACACACAAGAATAAATTAGAGATTAAGTCACCCCAATCCTGTGAAGGGAATGAAGGGGGTTTGTGTGTAAAGCTGTGGGGGAGTGCATCTCTAAGCTCTTAATCCACTACAGTCTTCAGCTGAAGCTGATGTTCTGACTCGACTGTGTGTGTGTGTGTGTGTGTGTGTGTGTGTGTGTGTGTGCAACCATCCCCAACACACACACAATCACCCTGCACATTCAGACGGGGCTGTCTTTGTTAATTCTCACAGACTTTTACCTTCGCTGTGTGTTTGAGTGTTAACCAGCAACACATGCTCGCAGCCATGTGCTCTGATGATGACGTGAGATAAAACAACATGCCTTCTAGTGGCCCCTGCACATATGAGAATGATTAGCAGCGAAAACTCAACCAAGGCCTCTGAGTGTGTGTGTGTGTGTGTGTGTGTGTGTGTGTGTGCTCTCAGCTTCAGCTAGCTTGGCCCTCAGTGTAAGTCTAAACAACTGAAGGAGGAAATTCAAGACGGGGCCCCTTTTTGTCGTCTGGTAAAAAGAAAAAAGTTCCTGCATTCATGTCGGTTGGAGCCGTGTCAGGTCCATTAACATGTTAAGTCTTGACTATAATGTGAAATAATGTATGTTCAGTGAAGCCTTTCAAAATGTTAAACACAGAAGTTTTACTGTAATTGTGCCACGTTATCTTTTCTAAGTCATCCATGCACTTTCTGCCTATTCTAATAAGGGTCGTAGGGGGCGGAGCTTATCCCAGCTCCTAGACAGGTCACCAGACTATCACAGGCCTGACACATACAGACAGACAACCATTCACACTCACATTCACACCTACGGACAATTTAAGCCCTGTTTGCACCGAGCGGTCTGGTACAGTTACATGTTTCTGTCTCCACAGTGTAAAGTTGTGGATGGTCCCAACAGAAGCGTTCCTTAGCGTCCCCATGTTTGGTCCCCCCTCTGTTGGGGTACCTAGCACACAGATCTGGTACTAAAAGGTGGAGCTAGAAACCCTGCAGTCTGATTGGTCAGTAGAGGACGCTCACGCTGGTTTTATGTAACCTCTGTTCATACATCAGTAAACTACAACTATAAAATGAAAGAGAAAAAAATAACTTCATTCACTGGGCCGACTGCCGGCAACTTTTAAGGTGGAACGTTAACTTGTAATGTTACTCAATGCATGAGTTGATGACGTGAATCCATCAGCACACCTTAAATTTCACTGTGACAACTTTGACCATCACTTTAGTTTTTATATGACACACACTTTTAGTAATGACTTTAAAAATATAGATGAATTTGGAGCGGATTATGTGAAGGTCATATATTCTAATCCTCACTTCCTGTGGGCTACAGCAACACTAAACCCCTGAGCTTGCCTGAGAAGGACTAAATGCACAAAGCTGCTATTTTTAAATATCCCATGGAGAGAGACTCTCACTGCAGCCTGTTCTATTTTGTTGTGAAAATGTGGGCGTGCAGCCTCGTTCTGTGGACGATAAACCAGGTGCAGACTTCCATCTGTGTCACCGCTGATGAGGAAATACAGCGAGTGCTGGACGGAGCAGTGAGTGACAACAACCCCGCCCACATTTAAGAGGACTGTCTGAACACACCGAGGGTCTAGGTACCATGTCTGAAGGCTTACTGCTGGTTCCAGAGGGACTGGACTGAAAGGGTTTGAGAGTCATCAATTAACCTGCCTGTCTTTGGACTGTGGGAGGAAGCCGGAGCACCCAGAGGAAACCCACGCTGACATGAGAGAACATGCAAACTCCGCACAGAAGGGTTAGAAGCTAATAAATGAACATTAATATTCAATATGTAGCCAGGACTTCTGTCTGGGGGGCCAGTGTACTGGGTACCCTGTGTACAAAGGCAGTGTCCTTGCTGTTTGATTCCAGCCCGTGGCCCTTTGCTGCATGTCGTCCTCTCTCTCTCGCTCTCCCACTTTTACTCTTCAAACCTGTCCTGTCATTACAGGCAAAAAAGCCCCAAAATCTTAAAAAAATAAAGATTTAGGTCTGCAGTAGAAACAGAGGGGCTGGGGGCTGTGTGTCACAGGGAGGGGAGTGAGGTCAGAAGTATTGAGAGACAGACTGACACATTGTTCCATGAGTACTTGCTGACGGTAAAAAAAAAAAAATCAAGAACAATATCAGCCTTATTGTTGGAGTCTCTGTCATATGAGAACGGCTTTGAGACATTACAGTGCTGCTGACCTTAAAGTTTCCCAGAAGATAAAAGCAACGAGTTCAAAATGTGACGCCACAGTTTTCTGGCTTCAAACTGCTGCTGGTTTGAAACTGAAGAGTCAAATAGATTAGATAGGTTACGACAGACTGTTGTGGGGAAAGATTAGAAGGGAAGGCTTAGTGAGGCGACCGAGGCCAGTCAGCACGGCGAGCCCAAGTTCATGTGTGTCATGTGACCTTCACAGACCTGGGTCAAAGCAGTCTGGCTTAGTTAGAGGGACAAAAGCTGAAGAGGTGCTGTGACCCTGTTTAACTCCAGTTTAACACAAACAGTGTGACCAAGGAGTTTCTCATGGCCTGAGGGTCACACTTCAGGCAAACCCCCCAAATCAGGTGAGAGTTAAAGGGACTTTCAGCTCCCTAAAACTGTGAGACTGTATAAAATAAGGGCTACAGTTCATGTACTGTTCATCTGATATCACTGTTAACACCCTTGAATTAAAGCTGAATGTCATCACTTCAGCTTCAGGTCATCATGGGTTCAACATTTTGGACGTGATCCACAGTGGATCCATAGAGAACAAACCCAAACCTGCTGTGAATTATTTATTTTGTTTTGATTTTAAAAGACACCCAATCCGAAGAGGACACTTGAACTGCAAGACTTGGTCCACAAAGACCTTGAGGATAATTAGACCTCGTCCAACATGTGATGTGTGCACCATTTAACAAGCAGCCATGTTACAAAAAGTGGAAATACATATTTAATCCAGAACTTAATATTCACAAAAAAAAAAGTTTCTGTAGCGCAGGATACACTTGAATGCACCCAGGTATCAGACACTCTGACACAGACTTTTGAACCTGGTTCAACGGTCAGGTTCATGAAAACCTCTAAATTCAACCCAAATGAAAACCAGGGCTGAAAAATAAAGCCAGCATGGAGGTGCCAAAACTGCAGTTCGTCTAATGTCCACTTGAGGCTGTCTCCAAAAGTGAGTCGATCCTCACAGACCTCCAACTTTACAGCAGAAATAAACATGTTTACAGCCTGGTACAAAACAGTTTAGGTCTCCGTAGCTCATTGCCAACATTAGCCAACAGTTATTAACATGTTTTATAATAGTGTCTGATGGAAGCCACTGCTTCTGTGTTAGCTCATGCTAACCAGGCAGAGATAGCAGGAGGAAAGCGGCTCATGCAGACGGTCCTTAAGCGCTGCATCAAACAGCAACAACATCTAACCATCGGCAATCAGCTGTCGCTGCCCCCAAACCATCACAAATAAATTCTTAGGCTGGGGGAAACACTGAATGCTCATGATAGTAAGCTCCGAATCCAAGACAGCATCGCAGCTATTTTGGCAATTTCCACTTGCCCCCACAATTCATTGCAAAAAACACCTATAAACAGTAACATGCACTGCAATTTTTTTCAATCAATGGGTGACGTCACGGTGGCTTCGTCCATTGTTCTATACAGTCTATTCTTCAACCCTTAAGTCATTGCCTCATGTCTAACCCAATGTGCTGGAGCCAAAACACATTTCCAAGTGAAGACGCCACTGTATGTGCACTCAGTGAGCACACACTTACTAATTCATTAACATAAAGAGCCCACAACAAGGCTGACAGACAAAACTGCTTCACTAAAACCATTAACAAACAGCTGACCGCAGCGGATTCAGCTGCGATCACCGCCTCGCAGTCCAAACCCTATTTTAGAGGACGCACATTTGGTAACACTTAATCCAAGCTGCCTTATGGCGGAGCCTGGAGCTCAGGCTCTACGTTCAACCAGGGAGGAAGCACCAGGAGTGTGTGTGTGTGTGTGTGTGTGTGTGTGTGTGTGTGTGTGTGTGTGTGTGTGTGGTGCTGTTACGGGTGGTCCCTGATCCATCAGGTGCTATTCAAACTGACTGTACTGAGAGTGCTTTGGCTGACATCACAGCGAGTGGTTTGGCGTGTAAAAGGATCCTCAGCACTGTCCGTCTCACACAGACGAGTGCGTCGTCTTCCTCAGAGTGTGAATACGAGTCTGTGCTGATGAAAGGTAAAGAGGTAGCTAACGCTGATACCCAAATACCAAATACAACAAAATGTTAAACTGAGAAAATGGATGTGAACAAATACGCTCAGAACCTTTTCTTGTGAGTTAAACGTCGTGCACGGGGACTTCAAAACTCAACAACACAAAGGTCTGCACACTCGCAAAACATGAAATGTGCATGTATGTTTCAGGCCCTTTAATGTGGAGTAACATCTTATCTTGATTTTTAAGTTTTAACCACTGGTTTTGACCTTATTTTATTTCTCCTGTTTATTTCTACTATTTTATTTACTTTCTTTTTTATTCTGTGGACTTTTAATTTTTTTTTGTTAGTTTGTTCCGTCCTGTTTGGTTTGCTTTTTTAATAGTTTATTGTGTTAGAGCTGTAATTTGCTAGTGTTGCAAAACTTAATGTTCAGTTGTTTATGTTGTTTAAATTGTGTTTGTCATTTAAATTTTGCCATGTGAAGCATTTTGGGCTGCGTGTTTGTATGAAAGGTGCTGTCTAAATAAAGTTGAGTTGAAATTAAAAGTTTTAAATATACAACTTATGGAACCTTCATGTGTTCCACTGTTGGTGTGTCTGTCTGCAGTTTAACACATCTTTGAATAGTTTTGGTGAATGAAGTGAAACTGTGCAGGCTCGTGCACTTTCACCAGTAATCTACTGACTGATAAACATCAGTGTGGGTCGTGTACAAATTTTGGGAGAGTGGATTTGGAGTAAGTTGCGCACACATGTGCTGCTGGTTCTGCTAATCTGCTGCCTGTCTGAGCTGAAATAACAAGAGCAAGGTCTCAGGCATGACTAGAGTCAGGACGAGCAGATTGTTTGACTGTGTGGTAAAGACTTGTCATTTACTGCTGATGACTTGAACGCACCACAAAGGACATTATTAACATGACCTGAGACACAGATACAACACAAAGGTTCAGTTAAAGACTGGACTAACTTGAGAAGTGATGCTGTTCACCTGACATGTGGACTCAAGTCACTAATTTGATGACTTTAGGCTCCACTAAAAATTTTTTTTAAAGACTTGCAACTCCACTTGGACTTGAACACCAATGACTTGTGACTTCGCTTGGACTTGAAACTTTTGACATATACTTGATACCTTCCCCCATCCCAAAAGATTAAGAAGTATGTTCTTTTACAAGTGTACAGCAAATCAATTCATTCCCTGAATCTATTAACACTATTCATTTCCACCAAGTCAACTATTAATTCCCCAAATCCACTTTGTTTAAAGGTCCAGTGTGCAGGATTTACAAGCATCTACTGGCGGTAACAGAACATAATATTCATAACTGTTTTCATTAGTTTATAATCGCCTGAAAATAAAAATGGTTGTGTTTTTGTGACCTTAAAATCAGCTGTTTATACAGCTGATTTTATAATATATTAGCTCAAGATAGAGCCATTAGAGTTTTTGTGTTTTTGCGTCACTACTGTAGTTCTCTTACATGCTTGGCCAACATCATCCTCACTGTGACCTCGTCACATGTCCACGTTTGGTCATGGACTTTCCACGTCCACATATGACGTCCAAGGTACCCTGGGTGTGTTGGTTGTTGATGTTCTGGGACGCCGTGTCAACTTCAGCCTGTTACATGCATTGTCTGTTTTCAAAATACACTTCTGTTTTCACAGGAAATGTACAGTTTGCATACAGTCTCTTTCAAAATAAAAGCACTACGTCGGTACAACACCGCCAACTAATGTTTTTTTTCCCTTCAACAACAAACATACATTTAGGAAAAAAGAACATGGTTTGGCCTCCACCACCCCTCCTGCCCACCCTACTCGAACTTCTGCCACCTTAACTTTCATTGTTGTCCCGCTGTGTTTCCCCCTGATGCTGCTGGGCACCGTTACTCAACAAACGGCAACTGGCCGTGTATCATGCTGACATGAAAGGACGTCTTTTTTTGTCTGACACTGGAGGTCACTGACTAAGTGCCAGATTTCGACGACTTCAGAGTGAGACATAGTTGCCTTGGCACACATGAGAAGTTTCAGTTGTTTGCAATCTGCAACCTCACCACTAGATGCCACTAATTACCACATATAAAACCTTTAATCAATCTGATAGCATGCAATTAAGTTGCAGGAGAGATCCATGAAGAACCAACGTTACGTTACTGAGCCAGCTGGAAAAAAATACCAATGATAATTTTGTTTGCATACAAAAACCTTATGGTGATTTAAAAAAACAACTCATGGCAGTATGTAAATGTGTGCACTTGTATAACACATACCGTTTTTATTTAGATTTTTGTAAAGGTAAAATAATTTTATTCTGTTAAAATGGCATTACTACTTCGTGACTTGGTGAGGATTTGAAACTCAAAGATTAGGACATGTCTTAATTTGGAACTTGAGTGCAAAATCTTACTTGTGACGAGTCACCTCTGATATTCATGACCTGCAGTTTTTCAGCAAAGGCCGATCAGTGTCTTTACATTCTGTAGTTATATCTATCTGCTGGTTTGCACTGACACCACAGAGTGTCTGTTCTTATGTGGCTCAGATTGCTGACGAACACAAAACAGATTCCATGTTACTGTATTTAATTGAATCTAATTGATTTCAGACTCTCTGTAACGGTTCGCTCTCCCACAGTCTATAAATCAGAGGTTCATAAAGCTCCTCCTGAAAATTAAAAAACTTTCCTCAGTGTCTAACTGGAGCTTTTACTGTAAAGCATCCATAGGAAATAAAGTGTATCGTCACCGAGGTTATTGTTTTGATGTGTCTACAAATAAGATGTTTTAATGTCTTACCAGAATGTTCAGCACATTTCGATGGCAGACTATTATTAATTTTTGTGCGCTAGTAAAGGAACAGTTCAGGTTTGATACCACATCAGTGCTCACACTCTTACCGTGAATCCGGTCATGCACATGTGCAGATACACTTCAACATGTTTACTCACGCTCACACAGATATATGTGTTTGTGTCAGGGAGCAAACAGCTGCTGTTGACAGCCTGATCCCTGAATATATATCCCTCTGACGTCACCCTGCAACTCCCAGGCTTCGGTTAACACAACTATCAATCCTGTCTGTGGTAGAAAAGACTCACTGAACTGCTCGATATGCTGATGCATATTTATTTTATTCACTGTTCTGAAATCTTTCTTTCAATCCTGATTTCATTCTGAGGAAGAAATATTTACACAGTCTTTGTTTTGCTCACCATCAGCTGCAGGAGTCCTGAATCCGTCTCATGTTTTTCTCCTCTGGATTCTCTGTGGTGTAAATTTTCGTTTCTATATGTGCACGTCATAAATACATCCTCGGCTCATATTTTAGGTGTTCAACTGTGACACATCATGCACCGCCTGTTAGTATATTTGTATCTGTGTCTCTGCTCAGCGTCTTTGTGTCCTAACAGTCTGACCTCTGCAGAGTTTAAAGCCTCCTTTTGGCCCAAAAACATTTATTACTGTGACAGCCGACCCCCTCAGTCCTGCATGTACACACACACACACACACACACAGAAACCCATTGGGGGAAAGGTCACAGGTCACTCACGCTGAATGGACACTCATCTGCTGCGACCAATAGAAAGTGGGGTGGTATGATAAAGCGTTTGGGGTGGAGCTCAGTTTAACCCTCTTGAATCAAAACCTATTTACCTTCTACTGACGGTACAAAAGATGCTGCACACACACCATCTGCAGCAGACGGCATCAAAGACAGATTACACTTTGTTTTCCGTCACTGCTGCTGCATGAAATTATTGCAACTACAAGTTCTGCTTTTCAGCTTTAATTCTGAGCAACCAGATTGCCAGGAAAATAATGCTGGCATTGTATGTTTCTGCAAACCACCGATATGTTAAATGTTGAAATTCTACATTTTTGACATTTCAACAATGCTGTCGCTGACGCGTGGTTAGGCTTAGGCACAAAAACCAGTTGGCTATGGTTTGGAGAAAAGATCATGTACTGAACTGAAGAGGCACTTTTTGTGGCACTATCCAGGTGGGAAAGGCAGCAAGGTCTTGATATAAAAACAACCATTTTATCAGTAAACAATACCCCATTTTTGTCACACTATTCCTGCAGAAAACGCAGCAATGTCTCCGTAATAAACAACTGTTTTTAAGACACTATCTCAACTGGAAAAATCACATTTGGTAGCTAAAATTCTGTTGAAAACACAGCAATGACTTGCCTGTAGTTTTGTTTTTGATTCAAGCGAGTTTCACTGAATTCCGTAATACTCTGAATGTGTTCGGTCGCACAGCTCGGCTTACAGAAGCTTCAAATGGGTGACAAACTGTTGTCTCTAGTCAACAACTGTCAGTGCTCCCCCTCAGCTGCAGCAGTCAATAACAGACTCACTGTCCTTAACAACCGCTAACATGTTGATACCGTTTCAGTTTCAGCCATTTAACTCCTCCAGTTTCAGTCAGGACCTACAGTCCAGTGTAACCTGGGTCAGACTGACGGTGGAGCTTTAACATGATCTCAGTCTGTCTGCAGGAGGCTTATGGCCAGTCTGAGCTGAGGTCAAAGGTCAGGGGTTAGGACCACCTGTGTAAACACCAGAACGCTCTCTACCAGAACCTAAATATACTTCTGTGGAGGCAGGAGGCGGTAAGACCGATGCTGCATGCACCTCTGCATGTGAACTCATCAGCGCACACAGACGTGCATGAACACACACACATTGGGGACAGAAAGGAGGCAGCCACACACAGCGCTGAGACAGATGAGTCCTCTTCATCATCTCTCCACATCTTTGGACAATCTGTCAACACAGCAGTTTGCATCCATCTGTCCCGTCCTCTCTGTCAGCGTCAGCGTGAGCCTCAGACAAAGTGAAAGAAGCAGCCTCAGTCACTGTCTGTCTGTGTGTCGCGTACAGTTTCACCTCAGACCAGTACTAGACAAAGAACTACCCGAAGACTTCCTGTGATTCTAAATACTTTCATAGATCATCACGGTTGCCGCCCCTGAGGGAATCCTGCCATGTCCTTAACTTGAACTATCAGGTCAAAGACGAGTCATTCCCTGAGGGGCAATAAAGGCTCGACACACAGCAAGTCACTCGGCATCTCAGTCATTTAGAGCGTCATCTTTATTTCTTTTCTTCCTTTATTGGACAAAAACTACAGAGGATTATTTTCCATGGACAAATGGTGCAAATTAAATTACAACTTCATTACGTCTTCATCCTTTGGTTGAGTTTCAGTCTGTTAATCTGAGTGACACACGAGTGAATTCCTAAATCATATGAAGTCCTGCAGTAAAACAATTCTAGTCCAGTGGTGTCTTTCTGCTGACCTTTATCTATATACTGTGTTTAAAGTTCTTGTGTTTTCTGACAAACGTGCGCTCGTTCTGTTGCAGCCTGGACAAACAAGTTGGCATCATACATTTCTGCATACCATGAATTCCTTACATTTGTATATTTCATACATATCATATCAGCGTTTCTAATCTGCGCTGAGTGTCATCGGGAGGTGGAGAGGATGGTGGATGGTGAGACATCTACGATGTCTACCAAGCTGCAGAGCAATGTTTGAGACCAACAAACAACAAAACAGTTGTTTTTGTACCGAGACATTGCTGTGTTTACTGCCGGGAAAGTCCCATTATAAGCCATTTACTTTTTAGCAAGACAATGTTGCGTTTCTCGCCGGGACAACGCCATGAAACAGTTCTTTTTTACCAGAACATTGCTGCATTTCCTGCAGGGATAGTGCAAGAAAAGCAGATATTTTTTAATGACATTGCTGCATTACCAGCGGGGATGTGCCACCAAAACCATGTATTTTAAACCAAAATGTGATCTTCTCCTGACCATAACAAAATGGTTTTTGTAAATTAACCTAACCACACATTAACCACAGCGTTCTTGAAAGGTAAAAACGTTGAGTTTCAACTTATCTGCTACATTATTACCTACAAATGTAACACATCCAAAGTGTGCAGAAACTACAGGGCCAACATTTATCCTGGTGATGGGGTTGTTTGTTCCCATCCTGACCTCCAGTGGAGACAGAGACAATAGTGGGCAGACGCTCATCTGATACAGGAAAGACAACGGATACATGACGGGAAAAGACCAAACCACACACTGCTGGATCTGTGTGTGTGTGTGTGTGTGTGTGTGTGTGTGTGTGTGTGTGTGTGTGTGTGTGTGTGTGTGTGTGTGTGTGTGTGTGTGTGTGTGTGTGTGTGTGTGTGTGTGTGTGTGTGTGTGTGTGTGGGGTCCTACATTTCCTGCCATGCGGGTGTGGTGCGGGTGGGATAACGCCGTTTCCTGTAGAACAGATTAATGAGCTAATATTGGATATAATCCTCCCATTGTGAAAGGCCCAGAGACCTGGCAACCAGACTGGAGAGAGGTCAAGACCTCTGTGAACACAGATACACACATTCACACAATAACTACACACACACTCTGACTCTATATATACAAAAGCACGAGATGGGTAACTCAGCAGCGAGTGGCGAGCACACAGTTAGAGCTCTGTTGGCAGGTATGACACACAAATAACAGTAACTGATCTACAACTCAGTGTGTGTTCAGGAAGATGATTTCTGATGGTTTAGTAAGAAATGTAATCACTTTCATCAATTTGACTGAAACGTCAAAATCAACTGAACCATGACAGTGCTAATATATTATAATTAGTTTATCATATGTCATCTATATATCTGTATATCATACTATGGTATCAACATCAGCATCACAAAAGTTAAATGCAAATATTGTAAATTAAAATCCACCACAGTTAACTTTGTCCGCTCATCCCTTCAAAAAAAATAATTCCACTTTATTACAACGTGCATCTTATTTTTGTTGTTGTGACCATCTGCTATGACAGCACTGGTCTCTATATACAGACTCTACATTCAGTGAATGTAGAGTCTGTAGGCAAACCCCGGAGATCTTGCCTCTGGAAGAAGAGCGGAAGAGCCCTGGTTTCTGGTTGTAGGCTGTTTGTAGTCTGCGTGATATTGACCAATCACGTTTGAGCCGGCTGCAGTCCGTGTGGTGAACTAACGAGGTGGAACGTAATTGGTGTCACTGCAAACTCTGAATCCATCCCAATGGTTCAGCATATTTACTTATATATAAACGGAAGTCGGAAACGGAAATTCACCTCCTCCGCCCAAATCAAACCGGAATGCCCCCAGAGGCTGTATCGCCGTCTGCCAGAAGTCAGACGCCGAATACAGCTGATGGGTTCCGAGAATGTGACAACACTAATACTGTCTTCATTTATTTCAGAAGTTATTTCTTTAATGTGTGAATGCAGTGACATTTTTAAAAAGTCAGATGAAGTAAGAAACAATCAGATGATCCGACAGGTCGTACACAAACCAGCAGCTAATCCAGATTATCCACATGACAATCCAGATTATCAGGCAAACAAGTACATGGTGAGAACAGGAAGTAAAGTGGGAAGTAGATCTGTAAACTGGGATGATGATGATGATGATGATGATGATGATGATGATGATGATGATGATGATGATGATGATGATGTGATAATAATAATGTTTGTCCCCGACCTGTCTGATGACCTGACGGATCCTGTTTCTTCCATCTTTTTCATGATGTCGCTGAGTTTCCACATCTCATTTCATTTTCTCAACATTTTTAGGAGATTTTTTAAACATTTTATCAATATTTTTCAGACTTTTAAAAAATATTTTTTTTAGACATTTTTAAAAATATTTTTCTGACTTTTTTTCATACATTTTATCAACATTTTTTGGTTAAAAAAAAAACAAAACAAAACAAAAAAAAAAAGGATTCCGCACACTTATCGCTTTATTTGTTAAGTTTTCAGTCTACTTGACCTTCACCTTCATTTGGCATTTTTAGGATTTTTTTTAATTTTATTTTTCTGACATTTTATCAACATTTTTCAGACTTTTTTTTTTCAATATTTTTTGGACATTTTGTGAATATTTTGTCAGACTTTTTTAAATATATTTTTCAAACAATTTTTTTTTTCCTGACATTTTACCAACATTTTTTGGTAAAAAAAGGTTTCCACACACTTATCGTTTTATTTGTTAAGTTTTCGGTCTACTTGACCTTCATCATCAGAGCATACACATTTCTGACATTTTAAAAATATTTTTTAGACATTTTATCGACATTTTTTTGGGCATCTTATTTTCATTAATGATAATAATAATCATTAATTAATTATTGTGAGCCTCTATGTTGTGCCTCACAGTTGGAGCAGTAATGACCTGAGCAGCATCACTCAGTATGTGAAGCTGTTACATCGTATGTCGTATCCTGTGATTCAGTCGGCGCTGTCATCATACAGTCTGCAGACATCAAACCTGATGTCACACCCAAGTTTATTAGATCCATGTGACACAGTGTAGCTGCACTAAACTTAGAGGACTGATAACATCTCACAGTCTGTCGGAGGCTTCAGAGAAATAAAGTCCTGGACCTGAGCTGTGAGTGTCTGAGTCACTGTTAGCAATGTTTTCTGTCACCACAGGGTTACTTACTGCTGGTTGAGGACAGGGGACTGTAATCAGACCTGCAGAGGACGACAGGAGAGACAGAGAGAGGGGACATGAAACAGAGAGAGGAGACAGGAGTTTATATTACAGTGTGAAGTACAATCAACATGATTTACAGGACGACACACTCCTGTTTCACACAAAGTGCTGACAGATGGTTAAACACAGGGAGAAGACTGACTGCAGAGGTCACCGAAAAATGCACTCAGACATTTCATAGTGGTTTTAATCTGAAGGGGCAAAACACAGGGACGTTTACACAAATGCTCTTATAATACAATTATCACTATCATGACCACTATACTGTGCCGAGTACAGTCTTTAGGTACTAAAAGAAAATCTGGCCCATGACTGGAGATCTTGGCCAATCAAAGGTCATTTCAGAGAGAGGGCGTTCCTATTGGCTGTTCTAAACTGCAGATGCGCTTGAAGGTCCTTTCAGTGACAGCTCAATTCATGGCAGAGAATCTTGAAGAGGCAGCTGCTATTCCAGCATTGACAACAGCTGACTAAACTACAAAGCAACCCAAGAAAATGAAGATATACTGATCAAAGAGAGCATGAGGGTCGTACACATGCTGCGTTATTTATGCCCTCAGACTCATTGTTTTTAACGAAGATGCGCGGCAGGCACGCTTAAACACCACAGCGACACCGGAGTGCCTATTTTTCAGGGCGCGACGGCTGCACCGTGAAATAAGAGCAGCACACACCGCATGTCATGTGACGAGGTCCAACCAATTACAGCTGACAGATATCTTTCCTTCATCAGTAAATATCAGTCTGATAAATATGGAGGAGGAGTTGATCATGTTAGTGCAGAGCTGTCAGAGCGTCACATCTGTCCCACAGACAAACAGGAAGTAGATCAGCTCTGACCTCAGGGTTTCAGGTAAACAGGCTGTGACACTGTGCTTGTTGTGGTTGCTTAGCAACCTCAGAAGCAACCATCCTCTTGAAAGCTGGCACAGAAAAGGCACAAGAGCAGCGACCAGCGGCTGACCTCGGCACTTAAAGACGCGCATGTGTACGGCCCTTAAATGGAGTCTGACAATTCAAAACAAACACCTTCTGTTAACCAGAGCCAAAGGTTCACAGCTGCGGCTTCAAATTCATGTTTATGTAGCTAACGTTAGCTAGCGCCTCGAATCACAGTGTGTCCTCCGCCTCACTCCTCGCCACTTCAAACAACCTCAACAGGAGGAGAGCAGGCAGCAGAAACAGACCCCCAGTCAGTGGTTGCAGCAACCTTAATCCAGACAGTTCAAACCCCAGCTCTGGACGACTGAATCAGCAAACTTTCTGTTGCTGCTGTTGCTGCTGTTACACAGGTTAGACCTTGCACTGCTGCTGGCCACCAGCCCTCTGAGACACCCGATACTGGGGGGTTTATGCTGGCCGAATTCAAGCCACTACAACCACTAACCTAAGGTCCATCTCTCCTCCTGGGGAATCAGTCCACAGTGGGTGGCTAGCAGCTAATTCTTGTCTCACTTGTGATCTGATAAACAGAAGGAGCTCTACAATGAAATAAGATCAAATAAATCAGTGTATGGAAACACTGTTACTGTGTGGAACGTGTGCATATGGCCATGGTCGTCTGGTGGGAGGGGCTTCGGACAGAGAGGGGAGAGCTGCAGGACAAAGGTGAATTTTCAAATTCTTACATTTTTCTGCTTTAAACATACAAGTTCCTCAAATTGGTGTTGGTAGGTATCATTTTTAGCTTTGGACAGAGCTGGGCTCAGTGTTTGCTCTGCTTCCACTCTTCATGCTAAGCTTATCTGACCATGTTCTGGCTCAAAGTCTGTAACTAACACACAGACATGACACTGCTGCTACTGATCTAACTTTTTACAAGAAAGTAGTGAATGTCTCAGTGAAAGGATCCTGCTTGTTCACACAGAAACTCTCATTCAGGGAAGAGACGTGTCTAATCTGAAGCTCCCATCTTTGAGGTGGGAGGGAGGCAGAATTAGATTTCCGCTGATCTGATCTCCTCAGATTGGAGAGCAAATTCTGGCATTTCGTGCAATTACACAAATATCTGATGTGAAGCATACGAGAGGCTCAGACTGACTGAGGAGCGACTCTGCATCCTACACGTCATAACTCCCTGAAACCTAAACTCACATGTACATCGCACAACCTGAGGTTATTAGTCCCACGGGAGTCAGCTGACAACCGGTGAAAACTGTTTCTGCACACACACACACACACACACACACACACACACACACACACACACACACACACACACACACACACTGTGACTCCATCTCTAAACTAATAAAGCCTCTGGAGCGACAGGACAGCAGGAAACAGAGGGCCCAGTCTGTTTCCTGCAGCAGGAGGTTATCAATCTAACTAACAGGATCATTAGTGGTGTGGAGAGAGGAACGGAGAGGTGAGCAGAGAAAGGTAAGAAGGAGAGACGATGAGGGACTGCAGAGGGGGAAAAGTTGGCGTCAGGAGCGAAAGAAAAGACAAATATACAGAGCGGATTATAAACGACCGGAGGGTTCCTGCAGAAGAACTCACAGACGTGTCCCTGCGTGCAGAGAAAAATGACAATGTGGAAAAAAGACTTTAAGGGTTCTGAGTGGTTGGAGCAGAGCTGGAAGCAGCAGTGTGTGCAGTTACAGCTCTGGTTTGACGGCTCCCTTGGGTGTGAGTATTTGGCAGGACTCTCCCAGTTAGCATCTCTGCTGGCGTTCCCAGTCTGGCCGCGCTGCATCGCTTCATCTCCGTCCAAAGACAATAAACAGAGTGAAGCGAAGACTGCAGACACACCAGGGTCTGACTGCAGAGCGACCTGATGCGAGTCTGACGGGTTTGTTTGAACAGATTCGGGTGTCTCTTACTTGATTAGGGTGGGGATAAAGGGAGGGAGAGGATGAGGAGGAGCACAGATGAAGAAACATGAAGCGATAAATCCTCACACGCCTGCCTGTTCCAAACACTGAGTCACAGGAGCGCTTTACGGCCTGCCACCTCTGCAGTTAGCTCTGCTGATGTTCGGAAAGATCCTCGGTCATGGTTTAAAGAAACCTCTGCTGACTGATGGAGGAGACGGAGCGTGACCCTCTGCCCATGTTGAAAACACGCCTCACCATTCAACCTGTCATCTGTAAGTCTGAGGATGGGACGGTGTTTTATCACAGACTACAATAAAAACACTCACTCACAAACATTCGTGGTCAATTTCCATCATAGGGACGATATTTTGTGTCCAGCAGCACCTATAGAAACTGCTGAGCAACCAACAGTAAAACAGTCTCAGTATAAACAGGCTGCACACACACCAACCTCAAAAAACGCAAAAGCTCTTCATCAAGCATATTTCACATCAAAAGATATGATGCCATGTCTAACTGTTGAAAAGCTGCGGTGTAGAATTTAGGGGGATATATTGGCAGAAATGGAATATAATAGAATCAGTCTGTTTTCTTTAGTGTTTAATCAGCTGAAAATTTTTGTTTCCTTTGAATGAGCTGTTTATATCTACACAGGGAGCAGGTCCTCGTCTACATGCTGCACCGCCATGTTTCTAAGGTAACAGCTGCTCACAGTTTGCTGTTTGGTGCTTTATTATTATAAACTTCATGCCATTAATGCCAGTATCAGTGTTTTTAAAAGGTATTGCATCAAGGTTTGAAATTGCAGTGTCACTGCAACAGCAGAAAAAGCTGAAAACTGCTGTGCCAGCCAGCTGAATCAGATTCAGCCATTTAATTAGCCTGGAAATCCAGACCCAAATCTAGAAAGATTTAGGATCTGGCCATGAGTAATGAAAATGGCTCAACTCGAGGGGCGGCACCAAGCATGCATTTGTAGATATCACTGCACGCAATTGAATAACACTACGACCAATCAGAACAATACACGGGGTGACGTATCCAGAGCTTAGCTACCAGCGGAGCTAACTGGTAGATTAGACTCTTGCTGTATCCGGTCAGCAAAACAGCAAAAACGTCCTTCTTGCAAAGGAAAGACTCGAGCACCGTCTTCTGTTCCTCTTTTAGAGAAAAAGCCAAGTCTAACTCGTTCATTGTAGCGGCCAAAACTGTTTCAAACAACTGGTGTTCATCCGTAGCCATCTTGCAATGTTTACTGACTGATTCTGGACTTCGTCGTCGCAGCGCTGTCGTCATCTGTTTAGCTCGCCTCTGGCCCGCCTATATCAGATACACCGATGTGATTGGTGCAGCTCGGCTACAAGGGCATGGGTAATGAGCATCATTACTGATTGCCAGAGTGACTCGCTGAGCAAATTCAAATTGTGCTCTCGCGAGAACTCTGGATTTCAAGGGTACCATTTAATTTGAATATTTAACGATTATTTTTATCCATAAAAAATGTTAAAGTTTGAACAGGTTCAGAGGAGGGCTGTGTGATTGTGATTGCCTCTAAATTTCATATTGTGGATTGTTATTGCTCCAGACAGCCAATACACAATTAAATCGCCAAGGGGGGGGTTACGGCCTTGCCACTTGTCTTACGTCGATCACTACCAGTCAGCATGACAGCCAACACTGACACCACTGTGGCTTTGGTGGCAAAGAAAAACTCCTCATGTCCAATTTGGGAGTTTTTTGGGTTTATCCCAGATGCCAGAGGTGAGCCGAAGGACACAACAACATGGTAGGAACTTAAATGCAACAGGCTAAAAGATACAGGCTATAGCCTAGGCCTACCACCACATTTTTATATTTTTGTGTTATAATGATGTTATTTTAATATTTTGCATCACATGCAAAAGTGCGTGTCTCCGGCTTGTCAACACAGCTGTGCGCTGACAAGCCGGAGACGTGTTGCTCCTCCTCACTTCAAGTCGCTGTCATTAACTTTTAACCTGCAAAGGCGACAGTGCCGCAACATTGTAGGAATTTATGAAAAACCCTGTGAACATTTCAATAGTTATACATTAAAACAATATTTATTTGCAATTACTCTATTGAACGATGTTGGCAAAAGTTACTGATTTACACATCCGCCTGACAATAAAATTTGTTGGAGTGTTTCTGACCAAAACAAGGAGCTAAACGACACTAAAACGCTCTGTAGCTGCAGAGTGTGTTCTCACCTGAAAGGGTAAAACACCAAAAGACAACAAGTGCCCACTTCCTCATCTTTACAGCCTCTGTGAAGTGTGTGACTTGTGACTGGAGGAGAGTTGACAGCAGAGACACACGGACATGAAGACAGTGACTGAAAACAGTGGCTGTGGGAGCTGAACAGGAAGTGGAGTGAGGCAGCAGAGGTGGAGGATGTGACCTGATGGAGGCCGTGGCTCTGTCAGCTGGACGGTCCCTGCTTTTCCTCTCACATCAGCACTTCACACAAAGCTCTCTGCTGCAGAGCGTTCCCACGAAACACACGCACACACACACACACACACACACACATCATGTTGTCCCAGTCACAGCTAATGAAATAACACGCTCCCAGGTGACTCATTTATTTACTGATGGATTACTTTACCCGGCTTAATAACCTTCAGTATGAGGCTGAAGAGAACAACAGGCCTGAGACTTTGTCTTCTGTAATGTTTAGTCTAAAATGATGTGTTTCACACACTTTAAAGGGACAGTTCAGATGTTTTGAAATGGGGCTGTATGAGGTTTTTATCCAAAGTCAGTGTATTGTAGATCGTGGTGTTGCACAGGCAGGCTGGAGTCCGACAGGGACGCTACAGCTGTGGATGGAGGCCAACAACAAAACGTATTTTAGCCACTTAAAGAAAGTCTACTGAAGTCTGTGAGAATTCAATTTCCATCAGACAGTCTGTTCTGCTGGCTCTAGTTCCTCATCTAAGCTCTCGTCAAAGTCACCAGACTCCACTGACAAAAACAGTCATTGCCTCACTAAACACAGGAGCTGCTGGTCTACCACTGCCTCCATCAGTTAGTTAGTTTGTGTTACTGCGGCATTTAAAGTGTTTAGTTCTAATCTACCAAAGTCACACAGTAACACAAACAAAACTGATAGATCAGCAGCTCCTGTGTAGAGCTATGATAAACCACTGTTTTTCTCAATGGAGTCTGACTTTAAAGAAAGTGATGTTACCATCATCATCCTCACTGTGACCTCGTCACATGTCCACGTTTGGTCATGGACTTTCCACGTCCACATATGACGTCCAAGGTACCCTAGGTGTGTTGGTTGTTGACGTTCTGGGACGCCGTGTCAACTTCAGCCTGTTACATGCATTGTCTGTTTTCAAAATACACTTCTGTTTTCACAGGAAATGTACAGTTTGATACAGTCTCTTTCAAAATAAAAGCACTACGTTGCTACAACACCACCAACTGATGTTTTTTTTCCTTCAACAACACACACGTGGTTACGTTTAGCCAACACGCACACGTGGTTACGTTTAGCCAACACGCACACGTGGTTACGTTTAGCCAACACGCACACGTGGTTACGTTTAGCCAACACGCACACGTGGTTACGTTTAGCCAACACACACACGTGGTTACGTTTAGCCGACACACACATGTGGTTATGTTTAGCCAACACACACGTGGTTATGTTTAGCCAACATACACATGTGGTTATGTTTAGCCAACACACATGTGGTTACGTTTAGCCAACACACACACGTGGTTACGTCTAGCCAACACACACACGTGGTTACGTTTAGCCGACACACACACGTGGTTACGTTTAGCCGACACACACACGTGGTTACGTTTAGCCGACACACACATGTGGTTATGTTTAGCCAACACACACGTGGTTACGTTTAGCCAACACACACACATGGTTATGTTTAGCCAACACACACACATGGTTATGTTTAGCCAACACACACACATGGTTACGTTTAGCCAACACACACACATGGTTACGTTTAGCCAACACACACACGTGGTTACGTTTAGCCAACACACACACGTGGTTATGTTTAACCAACACACACGTGGTTATGTTTAACCAACACACGTGGTTACGTTTAGCCAACACACGTGGTTATGTTTAGCC
Organism: Epinephelus lanceolatus; assembly: GCF_041903045.1. Lineage (NCBI taxonomy): Eukaryota > Metazoa > Chordata > Actinopteri > Perciformes > Serranidae > Epinephelus > Epinephelus lanceolatus. The sequence goes on from NC_135747.1 coordinate 43,760,448, forward strand.
AACACACACACGTGGTTATGTTTAACCAACACACACGGTTACGTTTAGCCAACACACACACGGTTACGTTTAGCCAACACACACACGTGGTTACGTTTAGCCAACACACACACGTGGTTACGTTTAGCCGGCACAAACACGTGGTTACGCTTAGCCAACACACGTACACGTGGTTACGTTTAGCTGGCACGCACACATGGTTAGGTTTAGGAAAAAAGAACAGGGTTTGGCTTTACAATCTTACAGGAAGTGAACACCGACTTCCTGGGTGAAAGTAGGAGGTTGTTGGACCCACCCCCCCCACCATGCGCCGGATTTCAGCGACTTAAGAGTGAGACCGGGTTGGTGTAGCGTCTTCAGTTCCAGTGTTCAGTTCGTCTGCATGTCATAACAGATGAGCCCTCGGCGAGGTGAACAGACGCAGTTCAACATAAAACAACTCAGAAACTGCTCAAAATGTATAAACAATCATCTCGACATGAAATTTTACTAAAATGTTTGGAGACATTACAAAGATTTCTATTCAGATTATTGCCCGTCATGTGGCTCCGCAGATCTCACAGAAGCAAATACAAGATAATACTCTAAAGAAACACAAGTCCTCAGTTTTGATAACATCTTTAAAGCGTTCAGGAACATTTAGGATCTGATTCTATACACCAACACACAGACACAGGACTTTCACTACAACACCACCACATCCAGTCAGTGACGTACCAGAGGAGAAACTGAGGCACATCTTTGTCTAACGGCTGAAAACAGAAGGAACAATAAAACAATAAATAAATTAATTTAACTTTCACATCCTCCACAGATCCATCAGACATTACATCAGGCGCTGACACAAGTCAGAGTGCCCCGCAGATATCAGCAGAAATTATTAGAAGAGTGACAGTAACAGATTCATGGTGACAACATTTAGGAGCTCAGATCAATTAGTCTTCCCACTGATGGTGTGTCTGCAGCCGGAATCGGGCCAGGAACATCACACATGCGAGCTGGGCCGACTGACAAGTATAAACGCACAAGTATAAATCCCGGCATGCCAAGTTTGGGCCGATGCTGTGCCTGAGGTCTGCGTCACCAGACTGATGAAAATGCGTCATAGGTCACTTTTCCTCACATGTAAATAACATGACGCGCTTGGCTGAGCTCTGTGACGCCAAACCTCATTTAAAATGTGTCATATTAACGTTTTCTTGTTTGTCTGACGGTGTGCGGCTCCTGTGACGTCACATCTCACCGTTAACTTGCGCTCGCTTTAATTCGGCGGGTCGTTAAATGAATACATTTCATACAGAGACGCTGAGGACGAGTTTCAACACATGAAAAGACTCTGAACTGAGGTGTTGAAGTAACTGGTCAAACCTTATAAACTCTCACAGTTCTACTTCCTGATTCAAACACAGAGTATAAATGTGATGTTGAGGTCGAGTCCCATCTCAGAGCGACTCGTGCTCCACTCACCCTCCAGTCTCGGCTCCTGAATCCACGCAGTCATCTTCAGCTGAGGTCTTCTCCATGTCACAGGCCCGGGTGGACAGCTGCCTGCTGCATTGTCTCAGTGTCCCGAGGAGACGGACAGGACGGGGACATTCACACACACACGACCCGGGTGAGATAACAGAGGTGTGTGTGTGTGTGTGTGTGTGTGTGTGTGTGTGTGTGTGTGTCACTCTTGCTCTCAGCTCTGTGATCAAACTGTGCTGCTGGAGCAACAGGAGGCTGCGCTCTGCAGTGAGGCCTTCAGGAGCCGTCGGAAATATGAGCACCACTATGGGACTGCCTTGGTGTTGTTAATTTGTATTTAATTACTATGATAGATGCGCTGCTTGTAACTACAATTAAAATGTCCTCAGAAATTAAAATAAAGTTCTGTAAAAGAAAAAAGTAAATCAGAGTGAGGGAGGTTGATTTTGACTGAAACAATTCTCAAGGCCAGACAAAGTTTAAATTATGAGATAAGTTTTGTTAAGAAGACACTCTGTTATAGTTAATCATGTTTTGGACTTAGTTATCTGAAATTTATTTTTCAAATTATAAGATTATTTGAATGTAGCACTTCATAAATATGAGATGGTAAATTTAAGATTTCGATTTATTTATTCATTATTTCATAACGCTGATGTCCTGTCCCACTGCTGTGACCTCCTGTGCCAGAGATGTGACTCAGTAAAACTTGTAATTTTGATTTTTTTTTTTTTTTTTTAAGAAAATGCAGGTATAATGTTTAGCACATTTCTACAGAGAAATAAAATATAAAACATAAAGGATACAGATTTACAGTAAAAGAGTGAAGAGGAAAAATAAATTGTAAATCATTTAGTAATTCATTTTACCCTTTACACTACCATTGAAAAAAGCAAAAGTGTCGACAAGAGGTACAAAGATAAAGATTATTTTATAAAGGTTAAATAATGAAATAATTTATTGACTGTACTAAAATATTTTTTGGTTTGTTTGTTTTTAGTATTTTCTCTTCTGTTGAGCATCGTTTATTTTTGTCATTTTAAAATTGCATCCCTTTTCCCTCCTTTTTATTATACATATTTCCTGAGCTTTCTACCGGTTTTTCCCCGTTAAAGGGTTTTTTTTGGGGGAGTTTTTCCTGATCAGCTGTGAGGGTCATAAGGACAGAGGGATGTTGTATGCTGTAAAGCCCTGTGAGGCAAATTGTGATTTGTGATATTGGGCTTTATAAATACAATTGATTGATTGATATTTACATATTATATTAGTTATTAAAAGTCATACATAAATAGGCCAATCAATTTCATGTCATGTCAACAGAAATTATATAATATCATTTCCATGTCGTTTCAGTTTAACAGTTTAAAAGTCAGCCTGGATGAAAACAAAACAAAACTATATATTACAGCACTTGGGCATATTCTTATACAGGTATGAAAGATTATAATTACTTTTTTCATCGCTATTTATTCTGTCAGAGATGGGCTCCCAGTGATAAGAACTAATGAACCAAATTAACTCTGCTAGAAATAAAATTTAAAAAAAAAAATAAAGAAAACATAAAATAGGGACTACCGGATGAGTTTGGTTTGTTTTTCTGTGGTAATTTTCAGTTGTAATAAAAAGCGATGTTAAACTTCCTGACGATGATGATCCAAGATACTGGGCTGGTTAGAGTGAGACCGTCTCACGTTTAATGTTGCTTTTTTTTCCGAGGAGCTCCTGAAGGCAACATTGGTGAGTGTTCAGCTGTGGCTCCATCTGCAGGATTAATGCAGTACTGCAGTGAATAAACCCAGACAGGCAGTCATCAGGTTTCTGACCCACACACAGCAGGAATGACTCCACTGAGCCGCCAGATCATCGGCCACATTAAATCAGATTAATATGTTTGTGCAACAGAAAATGAATAAATGAATTCTAAAAGTCTCATGATGTCATGAAATGTGTTATTTTGTCAGAATCGTGTGACACTGTGCGCTTAACTGATGCGACTAATGAATGGAAAGAATCAATGAAATTATTTTGATGGTAAAAGACAGATGATAAACTAAAATTAATTGTGTGGCCAGAACAATGTCTTATAAACAGTCCTTAGAAGATCCATTAAATTCACTTTTATTTTCTTATTCTGATGACAGCTGTGGCCCCGAAGAAGAAGAAAATATTTGTAATAATAATATTACATTGCTGTTTTTTATTATTTAATAGTGTTGGTGTTATTTAATAGAGTTTTTTAAATTAAGCTGTAAAATATTTGACAGTACATTCACAGTAAATTACTGTGACATTTTTACAGTAAATAGCTGTTTTATGACAGCTGTGTACTGTCATCTCACAGCAGTTATGTCTGCACATTACTGTGATTTAACAGTATGCTCCTGTAGTCTGCATGAATTTCACAATAAAATTCTGAATTTGGTTTAATATCACAGTAAAAGCCTGTGAGGTGATAATGATGTAATTTATTGTTACATATTGTAACGTCCTGGATCTATTTTGCAGTTTACTGTAAGTCTTTTCTTCTCATGCCACTGTCTGCCTCGACTCCACTACTTATCTGACAGCTGTAGGTAGTTTACAAATTAAGATTTTTCACTTGAAACATATGGAAATATATGAAACCATGAAAATGTCACTACAGAAACCTTTGGGGATTCTTCTTTTAGCTCAGGAGTCTGCAACCTTTGCCATTAAAAGAGCCATTTTTGACCAAAAATAATTTGAAAAATCTGTGTGGAGCCACAAAACATGTTTGAGCCTTATGATCAAGGTAAATAGCCTATTAAGTCTAAATTAGGGTATACTTATGGTCTAAATAAGCATTTGTTAATATGTTTTACCACAAGGTGGACACTGTGCAGGGCACTATTAATAATTATCTGGTACTTAAATTTTGCAGAGCTGGCAGTGAGAGCAAACAAATCTGCCCACGCACTACTACATTCTCTATTTTATTCGATTTACTTTTTTGGATTTGGCATCCATAGCTAACCAGCCACTGCTATCGAGGTTCAGCAACATTTGGATTCATAGAATGAATTTCCATAGACTTCTTTTCTCAAAAGCTCAACTGGACTGGGGCTAAAGAGCCACATGTGGCTCCGGAGCCACAGGTTGCCTACCCCTGTTTTAGCTGAACACCCTGTCTTTAAACATCAGACCTGCTGGCTCAGTTTTAAACTCAAAACATATCTCTTTAATATAACCTTTGACTACCAGTTATCTGTAATATTTTATGTGTTTTTATCTTTTCTTAAATGATTGTTTCTAATTATAAATCATTATTTGTTTTCTCCCAGAACGATGGTTGTATAAACATATGTTTTTATCCCCTTGCTATGTTTGTGTCTGCCGCTGCATTCTGTGTATGAGAGGTGCTTTATAAATAAAAGTTAATTAATTCATTAAAGTACAGCTGGAACTGTGAGACAATTATTGAATTGACAAAAAAATAAAAATAAAAAAATATATAAATTATAATTCTAAATAAATTTATTTTTTTGCTGCTTTTGCTTTTTATGATTTAATGCAGTGATATTTAAAATAAATTCCCAAAAAGTGATGTTTTTAATTAAAAATATGGAGCGACAGAATGAAATTGATGACGTCATCTCCAGGCGCCACACAGCGCAGGAAGGAGGGGGGGTGGCGGTTCTCGTGCACGTTGATGTTTTTATGAATTAGCCTAGCTAGCTGCAGACGGACCATCATCATCACCTTCATCATCATCTTCCTCCGGACAGCTCGGCTGCAATCAGACATGTCTGTGACCGAGATGTTCAGTTACATTCAGGGTTTCCTGAGCGCCGACCAGGACGTCAGAGAGGTATGAATCAACATCCGGCCGCGAGCCGTTAAACCTGTTAGCTGTGTCAGGCTGCTAGCTAACGGCTAACCGGAGCCGAGTCCCGTTAATGCACGTTAAATATGTTCAGTAAGTACCAACAGGAGTCTGGTTCATCAGCCGGCAGCGTCTCCAAACACTGACCCTCATCTCTAACTGTCTTATGTTGATTTATCCCTGTTAATAAGAACATATCAAACATGTAAAAGGTGAATATCTGAAATATAAATTATTCCCTCTGCTGTCTCTCGCTGTTTATTCCACGCGCGTTAAAGTTACGTGTCGTTACGCTCAAAGGGGAAACACCACACTGTGGATTTAACCAGATGGAGCTCTGTAGTTTCTGTTAGTGCTTTAAACACTCCACAGTGTCTCTGCTGTGAGCAGACTATCACAAGAAGTAGGTTTCAGATTTACAGAAACAGCAGAGGGTCCTGGATTCTTCCGATATTAAAGGTCCCACATTGTGACAAGTCAGGTGTCCATGTCTCTGTGAAAGTAAAGCAGGTGCAGGTGCTGTATAAATACAGGCAAAGAATCCAAACTCTCAGGCCACAGAGAAATGCTCACAGTTTGTATTCAGAAACTGTGTCGCTAAACGAGCCGTCAGGATTTCACTGAGTTTGTGATGTCACAACTCTACTATATGGTGCAGCCACAGGGTCATCAGTTGAGGGTCCACGCAGTTTAATATATTCAGCCTCATACTTGTGTTTGTCCATGTCGTCGAGCTAGTTTGCTGTGTCTGTTAAGTAGCTGCCCACGAGTCACTCACTCTACAGCAGGAAATGGCACATCAAAATAAAAGTACAGTGAATTTCTGACACAGAGCTTTAAGTGTGTTTTTTAAAAAACTTGACACATTTATGAAGTCACCTGCAGTCTATTCAGAACTGGGGAGAGAGAGAGAGAGAGAGAGAGAGAGAGAGAGACCTTTATTGTCACATACATACATACTACACACACACAGCCATACACATACATAGTCACTCAGTCATACAAAAAAGTGCCAACATAGATACATTCACATTTACAGTTATATTGCTCAGGTTCATTTATTGCACTTTGTGTTTATGAGGTGTATGTGTTGTTAGGTATGGGTTCGGGTTTGTAGGCTTGTGTTCAATGTGGTGATGGCTCTGGAATAAAAGCTGTTTAACAGTCTGGTGGTTCTGGTTTTAACTGTCCGGTAACGCCTGCCTGAGGGCACAAGTTCAAACAGATGATGGGCTGGGTGGGATGGATCCTGCAGAATATGCGTCTGCGGATTGTGAACCACTGAGTGTTTATTTACAACTTACAGGTAGAAAAACCTCTCATCACGTAATCTGGAAATCCAGATGCCCCGCCCCTAGCAAATTCTAATTTGCTCTGCACGGGGATCTGGCCCCGACAAGCAGAGCCCACTGAAACGCCATCAGACCAATCAGATCAGTCTATCTGACAGAGGCGGGCTCTGGGCAGGCGTAACATGATGAGGACAGCGCTGCGCCGTAGGAGTCGAAAAGTAAACAGCCAAGATGGCAGCTGCTGAAGGACCGCATCCATTCACTTTAGCTGTGGAAGAAACGCCAAGCCAACTAGACTTATCTTTTTCCTTGAGAGAGGAACAGAAGACTGCCCTAGAAGCCTTCGCTTCCAGGAAGGACGTTTTTGACGTTTTGCCGATGGGATATGAAAAAGCATAATATATCAGGTCCCGTTTATACAACAACAATTTCAATTGAAAACAGTAACCGTTTAGTTGCGATTTGGCCAATTGTTTACACGACAGCTGCGTTTTGGGTGGAAACAGCAGCGTCTCCGTTGCAATATGCAGTTCCTCTGAAAACAGACTTTTCGCACATGCTCATTACGCTTCCAGTCACTGGGCATGCGCGAGAAAGTCGACCATCACAACAACAATGGCGGACTCCCAAGCTCTGCTTGTGTTGCTCAACCTGTTGAATGTATCAACACTTCCCCATCATAGTGTAGATTTACTGTAGCAACTCCACCTCGTCGTCCGTCCAGACAAACGTTTGTGCGGTTGCCATTTTGTTTGTTTATACATTACCGCTTTGTAGAAGGAAGCGTAAGCGTCACACTGCCAACTACTGGCCTGGCATGTGTACTGCAGTGTTTTTGGTCATTTTTGCAGATCTGTGTGCACGGCGATTGTTATCAAAACGTTGTCGTCTAAACGTGGAACTTCTTTCAAAACGAAAATGAGAAACGATTCTGTTTTCAGTGGATCGTTTTCGTGTGAACATGGCCTCAGTTAGCCCCACTGGTCAGCAAACAAATGGGACTTAGTGCAATGAATACGTCACCTTGTTTTTTGCTCTTATTGGCCATTGTGCTATCCAATTGCGTGCGGCGGCATTTGAAATGCCTCAGTTAGTGCCGCCCCTTGGGTAGGAAGGGTGTATCGGTGAGATGAAAATGTTTCCACAACAGTGTTTCAGACAGAGGGTGGTTACAGGTGTATTCAAACAGTGTGAGAAAACTAAAGTGTTTTCTGAACATTAAGTAAAAATGTTCCAGTAGAGCCCCAGAATTCAGGTATGAACTGTGAAGTGTGTTTTGATAGAAAAAGATGGATCAGGAAGAATCTGATATTTAATGGACTTTGTTGCAGGATATCCGTAAGGTGGTGCAGACGTTGGAGCAGACTGCCAGAGAAATCCTGACCGTTCTCCAGAGCGTCCATCAGCCGTCTGGGTTCAAAGAGAGTGAGTGTGTCATACAGTCTGAACTGTTTTCACTGGTACTCATGAAAGATGTCTGCCTCCTCAAGTTATCAGTCTGAACATGAATCTTTTTTCCTCTCTCCGGTCAGTTCCCAGTAAATGTGCAAAGGCTCGGGAGCTGTTCTGCACCGTCAGGACTCAGATCGGTGAGCTGAAAACAAAGTTTCCTGTGGAGCAGTATTACAGGTACGAGACACTTGACAGCAGCTGTGGTGATGGCTCAGTGCACACTCTGAGATGTGATGTAAAGTTTACTATATAGTTCATTCACACAAAGTTAATCTGCAGAAATACACACAAAGCAGTTTAACTCACCGTGAATTTTATGTGAAGTTCAGCAGTGAGAACACCTGATCAGACTGTAGCAGCAGATTTATGTTTTTAATTGTCATGTTGCTTCATTGTGTGTTTCAATGTTCATGCGCAGAATTAATTATCATGGTGAAATAAATTGAAGTCAAGTGTTTGATGTCTTTGTCTCCGACCTGTTTGACCCCTCTTTAGGTTCCATGAACACTGGCGGTTTGTCCTGCAGCGCTTGGCTTTCCTAGCAGCCTTCGTCGTTTACCTGGAGACTGAAACTCTGGTGGTTCGGGAGGAAGTGGCCAAGATACTGGGCAGTAGGTACCAGTTGGTGTGTTGGAGTGTAACAGTGATGGAGGAATGAGGCTTCACCCTTTCTTTCTCTCTCTTAAACTCCACAGTTGAGGTGGTGCGAGAGAAAGGCTTCCACCTGGATGTAGAGGACTACCTGGCAGGTGTGCTCATCATGGCCAGTGAACTGGTGAGTGTGTGTAACTGACGGCTGCTGTCATGAAGGTCGTAATGTTCAGTTTTGGTTAATCAGCTCAGAGTTTGTGCTGCTGCTGAGTTGAACTTTGTATCAGTGAGGCTGAACAGCAGAGACACCTCTTATTTACTGATAGGCTGATGGCAGTCAACAAGGCAAATATTGACCGATACTGATGTTCAGCCAATAAATCAGGTGCATCCCGAGTAAAATAAGTGCCTGCTTCTTCTTCCAGTCACGGTTGGCGGTGAACAGCGTCACAGCAGGAGACTACACCCGACCGCTCCGCATCTCCAACTTCATCAACGAGCTGGACTCGGGCTTCCGCCTCCTCAACCTGAAGAACGACCCGCTGCGGAAACGCTACGACGGCCTCAAGTACGACGTGAAGAAGATCGAGGAGGTGGTTTACGACCTGTCCATCCGAGGGCTGGCCAAGGAGGCTGAGACTGGCGGGGACAAGTAGACCTCAGAGGCGGGAATTGGCTGTGGGAGACCGAGGAGGGCGTGGAAGCTCTCTCCACGGCTGCTGCACCTTTAACCTCACATGGAAGGCACGACCCAGGGATGTACCTGAGGCCCCAGCAACTGAGGACGGACTGTGTGACTGTGTGTGTGACTTGTGTGTGTGTGTGTGTGTGTGTGTGTGTGTGTGTGTGTGTGTGTGTGAGGTGCTTTAGATGGATGGCGGTCTGTCAGAATGGCGGCGCAGACGGTGACGGACACCGTCGCTCAAGATGGAAGGTTCAGTTTATTGCTGGTTTCTGGAAATCCGTGTTCTCAGCTTCATCTTGTTTGTGTGTCTTTGTTTCACTGAGTTGGTTTTTGCAGCAGTCGACTTGTTTTTATCAGATTTATGTTGTAGTGATGTTAAATTCACCTGAGAGGTCGGGCGGATGTCGGGCGGGGGTCGCTCAGAGCGTTACAACCACGCTGATCTTTTTTTGTGGCTGTTTATTTGTTAAAGAAAAGAAAAAAAAGAAAGTGAAATGTATTTGTGTTCACCAGGTGACGACTGGTGGTTTTCTAAGGACTCTATTGTTAAAAAAAAAAAAAATGGATGCATCCAAACTGATCCAAGAGTCTCATTTATGCACGAAATATTTGATGCAACGAGCAAACAATAAAAACTTAATCTATAGCTGCAACGATTAATCGATTAGTTAAATTAAACTGTTAAATTCATCTCCAGCTAACTGGATAAATTGGATTTTCTTTGAGTTGTGGACAAAATAAAAAATTCATGAGCAACATTTTCTGACATTTATAAACCGAAACACTAATCAATTAATCGAGGAAACAATCAACAGATTAATTGACAGCGCTGCTGGAATCTTAAAGACAGTCACAATCAACAAATCCATTTTACAACATTCTGCAGATTGTCATAATTCCTGATTTGCCTGAAAAGAAGCCTTGATTCAGATTTTGATCACCTGACCTGCACACACCTAATCTTTTCTAAATGAGAGTCTGGGAGAGGTCGAGCCAAAGAAATGACAAAGATGCACTTCACATGATGTAGAGTTCCTCTGTCATTAGTTAGATTCAGTTTTGACGGTGGCGAGGAGCCCTTACAGAACACAACAGTGCCAATGAACACGTCTGATGAGACGTTTGAATATTTTGGTTGTGTGGAAATCCGTCAGCAAACACAAACTAGTCAGAATGTCACGTACTGCATGTTCCTGTTTTTTTTCTTCACTTTGAAGTGACAGGTCGGATTTTTCGAAGTAGGTTTTTATGGGTAATAAAATCACTGTCAGTTGAAGTGTAAACTATATTAAGAGTATTTTCACTGTTTTACAGCTTGTTACCAAGAGCCACCAGACTCCATTGACAAAAGCATTAATTTAAGCTCACTGAACACAGGAGCTGCTGGTCTGTCACTGCTTTGATCAGTAAGTTAGTTTGTGACACTGTGTGACTTTAGAGTTTAAAAGTTTTATGTCCAACTCACCGAAGTTGCACAATAACACAAACTAACTTAACTGATGGAGGCAGCAGTCGACCTGCAGCTCCTGTATTCACTGATGTTAAATCACTGGTTTTCTCAATGGAGTCTGGCTTTGAAGAGAGGGGCTTCATTTTCCTGTTGGAAATCACTGTAAGGCAGTTAAAATATTCTAAAAAAAAAAAACCAAAATCCCCCACAAAATCTAAAAGAAATAAAATAAATGAAAATCACAAAAAATAATCTAAAATAAAAATAGACATATTCTAAATGCTGACTGACGTGTCTTTTGGTAATTACCCATAAAACCTCACTTCAAAAACTCTGAACTGTCCCTTTAAGAAAATGTCCTGACAGTTTGTTTCTATTGTTGGCGTCCAGGTTTCTGTTTGCTTCTATCCTGTAGTGACGCTGGACTGTATTTTCTAGAAATAATTCACTCTCTTTCATCGTGTGCTTTTGTTTCCTGGAGTGATTCGTGCATTTCGCGTGTACCTGCGTGTGTTCCTGTCTTTGAATCAGTTGTCTTAAAGATGCTTAAAAGGACTGTAAATACATTTCTACATTCTACGTCTCCAGCTTTGTCAGAGTCTCCAAACATGAGCACACCACACACAGAGGAAAAACAAAAAGCAAAGAGGTCGTGTTTAAAATCTTTTAATATAATTCACAATATATTACATTGGAGAAATAATACATCAGGTCTTTGAAATGCAAAAAGAGGAAAACAAAAACTCAGCAGGCTTTTTTTTCTCTTTACAGTTTGAAAGGCTTAATCTGAAACAGCGTCAGGAGTATGGGTGTGAGGCTGAGCAGCCCTGCCGTACGAAATACAGTGATTTGCTACCTCTTCTAGTGCTACGTCATCAGAAACAGTGTCAGTCTTACACAAGTTTTGGTTTGATGAGCTGCTGAAATCAGCTCGGCTCCTTCTTCTAATGAAGATCTGTGAACGTGTTTTATACCGGAGAGCGTTCTCTTACTGAATCCTAATAAAGTGCATCAAACAATAAAGCCTTCGTAAATAAACAGAAATCAGAGGATCAGGTGATGACGTGTTCTCAGCAGCTGGGGAGCGTCCGTCAGACGAGTCATTATATTGCCTGTTAATGGGAGTGCCGACAGAGGGCGGTGTCGTCCGTGTGTCAGATGAATGCTACTGTGACAGGTTGCACGTGTTTAGTTTTAGTATAACAGTAATCGAGTACCAAGGCACAACAGCTCAGCGCTGGGTCACATAACAGTTAACACCGTGTCATGACGAGATGGTTGAGACGATTGTTCGAGTGAAGTCAGAGTTTTTCAACCTTAACGCACGAACTGCCACGAGCCCTGCAGCAGGAGAGAGTTCATGTTGGTGGGATTAAGTAGAGATGGTGACGTGTTACAAAGGGACAGTGCTGAGATGATGAGTCAGTTTGCAAACTTCATTAATAATTATCAGAACTGACTTCCTCAAAGTCTTTAGGGTCAACTGCACAAACCATCTTAAGATTGTCCTTTAAGTCCTAGTTAAGGTTTTCTCAAAATAAAAGCAGCTGCACAAAACACCCTTAAGTCTTCTCCTTAAGGTTTGCTTAAAATGTTCACTCAAGTATTTATGGTTTTCTCCTTGTCCTGGTTATACTTAAGGAACCTCTCGACCGCTGCACGAAAGACCTGAGCAACCAAAGCAAGGTACCAGTTTGGCGAGTGGTGGAATGGGCAGCTGTTGGAAGAGCTCTGTTGTGATTTGATATTTAACATCTGTTATATTCCTAACTTTTCTAAGACTTGGAGAACATGCTTCTAAAACCTGCCTCTGATTTGGTACCCAACCATTACCACAGGGAAAACAAAAATGAGAGTGACGGCAAACAAGATGGCGGCGCTGCTGACCTTCCAGCTAGCAGCAACTTAGCACATGAGGAGCGTAACAGTCTGCCATGTCTCTGGGTCATATACAAAAAAACACCTTAAGGTCCCTCTGACTCTGTCTTAACTGAACATGAGCGAGTTTATGGTGATAAATAAAAGCTAACACACTCTGAGCAGAGTGCTCTGAGAGAACCTGACGGAGACTCTTCTGATTTTACACTTTAGATTTGACTGAATTTTCATTACAGTCGTTTTCTGTTTCCTGATATTTAAGGATCAGATTCACTTCGCTAGTTTGTTCTTCCTCTGATTGTATTCCTCCAGAAGTTTCATGTCTTCCTCCTCTGACCTGTCTGGTTTTCTTTTCTTCTGCCATTTTTTTCAATATCTAACTATAAGACAACTCTGCTTGGACTCATGACGCCTGTTATCGTCTCACAAACAGTCTCCATGGAATCTTTTACCACTGTACAACAAAGTGAATTAGTTTTTATTAACAAAGGAAACCATTTAAAGGATTCTGTGCAACTGTGTAAGTCCCTCAGCTAAAGAGAAATTAAGCCTTAAGTGTCATAGTTAAGGAGAAAACTTAAGCTGTTTTGTGCAACCGGTCCCTGTTCTCAAACTCCGGTTCAGGTAATACTGGTGGGATGCGAGGAGTCTCCATAGTATTTAAAAAATATATATAATAATTTAAATATTTTGCAAAACACTACATTTTGAATGAAAGTACTTCAGCTGAGATCTCTGCTGCACGCATTCGTCCATGATTAGTGAGGAGTTAAAACTAGTGATGGAGGTCCTAGACACCAGAGGAAAATGTTGGCACTGTTCGTTTCTGCAAACCACAGATATGTTACATTTGTACATTTCACACAGATCATATCAATAGTCGGGTTTCCATCCGCCTATTTTTATTCGCATTTTCAACAATTGCGAAAAAAAACTTGAATGGAAACGCCAGAAATTCGAAAAAAGGCTGAAATATTGCAAAAAAGTTTTTACGCTTGGAGGGGGTGGGAAAGTCAGCGTATCGATATTAGGAAAATGCAACTTTTGGCAATGGAAACAGATTTAGCGAATAAACAATGACATAGGCTACCGAATCCTACTTCTACTTCACACACACACACCTGTGTGAACCTAGAGAGAGGTAATTACTCCAGTGTCAGGTGAGTGTATTTCATTTGTATTCGCATTTTCTTTTGCACATTTTCACAAAATTCGCTTAAAATTTGCGATACATTTGGATGGAAACCCACCTAATGTTTCTAAAGTGACGTAGCATCTGAGCTGATGTGATCATCGGGAGGTGGAGCAGATGTTGGATGGTGCAACACCTACGTCTGACAAGCTTCAGACGGTTCAACAACAAACCACAGAACCAGTTGTTTGTTAGCGAGTCATCACTGCCTTTCCAGCTGATTTTTTTTTTTGCCACCAAGCGTGGGTGGGTTTTAGTGACCCATGGCTCTTTTTTTTAGCAACTTATTAAGTACCATATTTCTGTTTTTTTAGAGACCTGTTGCCATTTTTCCAGCTGCTTTTAGCCGCCAAACATGGGTGCTTTTTAGTGCATGTTGCTGTTTTGCCAGCAAGTATAGTGCTACGAAAAGTGGGGTTCTCCAGCGAGGATTGTTCCCCCAAATACTGGGTATTTTAAATCGAAACATAATCTCTACCGAACCATAACTTAAGGCTGCCCCCTTTATAGTCGACCAGAAAGGTCATAAGTCGGCAAGATTTCATTGGTCGCTTAGCTGCAGGAAAAAAAACAAAAAACATCAAACTCTATGAGGAGCTGCGCCATGTCAAAATAAATCCAAACCTATATGACTGGAGCATGTGTGACTTTACTATGAAAGGACAGACACAGGAAGTGTCCACGCTCAGCAGTCAGACAGGAGTCAGGTTAATCTCCAGGGCTGGTACCTGCGGTTATTCCACAGGCTAGTTAATAACATGTCGGGCAGGAAATCCAAAGTGTGGGATCATTTTGAGAAGGTGAAGGACGAACCCAAGGTGATATGTAAACTCATCTTCATTGGTCGACTACAAACATGACGTATCATGTGAAACATGGAAGTAGCTACATGCCCATTAGCCCACAGCGTCATTAACAGGCGGCTCGCTCAGTGTGTGACGTGCACTTGGAGATAAAATATAGGCCTATATTAATGAAGGGGCAGCCCTACCAGAACCAATTGGGTTTTGTGCCTAAACGTAACCACACATTCACCAAAGTGTTGCTGACACGTAAAGTTTTAACGTATGGACTACAAAAATAATGTATCCGCGGTTGGCAGAAACGTACAGTGCCAAATTTTGAGCTGTCCGTCTCATGGCCCTCCTGAACGCAAGGTTGAAAAACTGTTCTCAGCACAACTGTGGCGTCTGACTTTACCTGATGTCGACAGGAAACAGTTAAAGGAGACTGAACTCACAAACTGCTCTCATGGCACAAAGATTATCTGAACTCCTTCATGTCGGGATCACGGAGGGAAGATTTAACGATGCCGACAAACACGATCAGATTTGAGACTTGAGTTGATTCTGCCACATGAAACTCAGTAACACCTGAAGGCCAAAGGAATCCTGGGAAATCAAAACCACGTACAGTAGCTACTTATTGTGGAACTGGCAGAGATTATTGCTGTTACGTAGATTAAACACAGTGATACAGGAGGTCTGCTCAGCCTGTCAAACAGGCTCTCGCTCAACTGCATCTCTGGCAGTGAAAGTTGCTCTGCTGCCGGCGGACAGTAGAGGGCGGCACACGGACAGGAGAGGGCAGTGACAACAAACAGAAACCACTGAACAGAAGCTCTCGCCATGTCTCCACCTCCACGTACCAAAACCCCCACTGTCTGGTATAAAAAAATGACATTACAATTGTTCTTTTTGTTGCAGTCAGTCGGTTCAGTCATGCTTTTCAAAAAACACACAGCTCTGCTCCTCCTCCAGGAGCAAACAGTCTTTACAATCAAGGCTGACGAGCACAGCCCAGGTTTTTTGGTTGTCCAGGATTTTTTCGTTCAACAACTTAAATCTTCGCATGTGATTTTCTGACGTGTGGCGCACTCATAGCTCTGTAAGAAAAGTGCCGTACCTTTCTCTTGTCAGACTTGAGAGAGGTTTTTTTAATGGGACATGTTTTAACAGTGGCGTCACTCAGAAATGCTTCTTGTCGTCAGTTGCGGAGGATTCAGATTATTTACAGTGTGAGAAAGGCAGGCGGGGGAGGGGGAGCGGTCAGTCTCACGAGCGGGTCTGGTTTGTGCTGATCATGATGTTGGGCAGAGCGTTGCGTCTTTTCCTCCAGGTGCCCAGGTCTCGAGCGTACCTCTTGATCTGATGGAACCACTGCTGGGTGCGAGATTTGTCCGAGGCGCGGAAAACAAAAGACTCGCGCCGAATATCGAGCACCTCAAACGTGTCCTCGCAGTCCGGGTCTGTGGACACCACACAGTTGCCCAGTCGGATGGGCTCTCTGAGCACGGTGAACTTCCCGCTGCTCTTGTCTTTGATTAGAACCAGCACTCCGTCTCGTATGCCGTCACCACCGCCTTCTCCCTGTTCCCCCCGGGCCCCCGGGTCCTGTCCTGGGGCCTCCCCGGCCCGCAGTGTCCTCACCATCAGCAGACTCTGGACATTTTGGAACTTGAGGGCCTTGCTGCCCTTCTTCACCCACTGACCATCTGCCGGCTGGGACAGCTGGAGTGGCCCCTCCATGACAAACCGCGTGTTCTCTCTGGCCCAGCCCACCGTCTTCATCGACACCTCTCTCATCTCAATGTTGATGACCTCGCGGTTTTTGCGGCTGTCACGGCGGAATGAACGCAGTGACCAGGTGACGCCATTGCCCTCCTGTTTGGTCTTCATGTTGATGTGCTCCAGATGGGATTCCACACGACTCTTGGCCTCACGGAGACGCGCGTAGTCGGGGTGACATTCGGGAGTGACCTTGATGATGCGGCTCAATAGAAGCGGGTATTTAGTGACGCGCTGGAGGGGCGCCATGAGGAAGGAGCGCAGGTTCATGCGACGCAGTGCCGTGTTGTCATTCTGGGAAACATCCAAGAAGATTCTGAGAAGACAGAAGGAAAGAAAATGGAGTTAAAACCAGAGAGACCCTGAACGCGTCCTGGGAAAACTCTTTAAAAGCTGATTAATGGGAATCACAAGACGGTCTGACACAGGGTGAGCTGTGGCTCTGTCTAAAAATATGAATCATTGCAGCTCTGCTCTGAAAATAGAACTTCTTCTGAATAAGTGATAACCCGCTGTCTTTTCCATTAAGAATTATACAGAAGAGCCGAGACAGGAACCAGAGAAAGCTCCCACAGTGACTCCACCATCACACACCAACAGGAAGAAGAGTCTGTGTACTGTGTGTGTACCTGAGCAGCTCTTTCTCCTTCTCCAGCGTGTTTAGCAAGTTGACAGACGTGGACTGCTGCAGGCAGTAGGTCTGGAAGGCCGGCAGCATGTTGACGAACTCCAGAAAGATCTCTCCTATGTACACCGTGAGCAGATCCTCGTCTCCCTGAGGTCAGAACACACCAGATAATACGGTCAAGTCTAAAACACATATTTATCCTCTTCCCTACAGTCAATCAGACCCAAACTGGCCGAGGCGCTCTGAGCATGCTCCACAGTTTCCGCCCCGGGCTTTGACCCGGAAGTCCAATAGCATTAAATGTGTAAGAGAAGAAGAAGCCGGTAACAACATGGAGAAATCTACATCCAGAGCCGTGACTTTTTGGACGGACCAAATGTACAGAGCTGTAAAGTTGTCCACCATGGTAGCAGTTAGCTGCTAGCTAACCGTAGCTAACTTGTTTGTCCATTGTTTGGTCTGTGACGTAATAGGTCAACAGGAAAAAGGTCCAATACTAACAAGCTGAAAGGGGGCATATCTCCACCTATCGTAGCGGAGTCGCACATACTTGGCTCAATAAATGGATTCCCCTCCCGTGCTTTTTTAACTGCAGTGACTGGATTCTGTGTGTGTTGCATAGTTGTGCCTTTACTTTGACGTAGTGCTGCAGTGAAGTTATGAAGCCTCTCACTTTCAGATGAACTTAAAATTGGAGGAGACCCTGAGTGTGTCTGTGCTGTAGAGTGTTGCCGTTTGATGTATTCTACATTCCACATCTGGAGACGTGCAGTATCTTCCGTGGACCAAACTACTCCCCGTCCTGCGTCTTAGCAAGCGTTACAGGCCGTTACAGCGTTTTTTTGTTTGTTTTTTCAAGTGTCCCAGGTCAACAGCATGTGATCTGGAGGACTGAATACAACAGCAAAGAGCAAAGCGAACCTGGAGCACTCTGTGTTCACAGTGCACGTGGACTTGAAGCCAGAGGCGTCTGAGTTCTTGTGGAGCATTCACCTATGCCCAAAAAATGCTGAGTCACTGCTCTGAGTCCATTCAGAGGTCTGAAAAGAACCAAATGTGAAAACACCCTCAGTGTGACTCAGCAGATTGTAGAATTAGTGTACAAGACGTTAACTCTTCACCTCCCGCCTGGTTCGGTCATCTTAACTTTACATCCAAGAGTAAACTCTGTGGGACTGTGACTGTCAGGTAAAATAACTGGCCAGCCACAAAAGCCGTTGACCCAACTCTTTACAGAGAGGATGAGGAAGACAGTGAGGAGTATCTCAGCAGATAGCTGCCATCCTCTCCTCAACCAGTTTGAGCTCTTGAGCTGTGGGAGGCGCTGTAGAGCTCCTCTGGTGACTGTAAATGTATTTAAGAAGTCCTTCATCCCAAAGTCCCGTCAGTGTCCTGAACTCAACACAGTGACTGACATTGATTTATGTAACACCAGCAGCTCAGAGCTTAAGAGCATTAAATCTGAACCACCTTGTTTCAGCCCTGACTAGTTTTTCCGTGTGTGTGTGTGTGTGTGTGTGTCACCTGGTCAAAGGCCTGGTCGATGTTGTCCTGGAGGTGTTCAGTGAAGCGATCGTTGACGTCGATCAGCTCCTGAACGTTACTGAACACCACGGTGAGCTGCTCGGCGGTCAGCAGCCCGGCGCTCTGCATGGGGCAGTAGAACTCCTCCTTGATGATGCGCAGGTCCTCGCCGTAGCTCGACTCCGTGTTCAGAAACTCCAGGATGGCCTCCTTGCGCTCAGTGCGCAGCTTGGAGCAACGTTCGCACATGCGCTCTCCTCGCTCTTTGGAGGCCCCGTCCCTCAGTCCGCAGTCTGGACAGGGTCTCTGGGCCTCCCAGGCTCTGAGGGAGGCGGACGGTCTCTTCCAGGTGCGAGACAGACCTGGGCCAATGCCGCTGTCCACCCGTTCCACCTCGGCTCCTCGGTTCCTGCGGTAACGGCGAGGCTCGCTGTCCTCCTCTTCCCGCTCATCGCTGAGGCCCACCACTCCGCTGTCGACACTCAGGCTGCTGATGGTGCTCCAGCGGTGCTGACCGGACCGGGTCACACCCAGACCGGCCTGGCGCTCCTCGCCAGGGGGCTCAGATCGACCACGGATCGCTGCTGGAGCTGACAGGAGAGAGGGGGAGATGGTCAGAGTCATTAGTGCTCATGATGTTTATGGATCTGTCTCAGTTATCCACACTACATACACACACACACACACACACACACACACACACACACACACTGCATTAAAAGCCTCCCTAATGAACGCCCATTTAATCTGGACTAGTCGTTACTGGTCGTGTCAGAATTAAGGAAGTATTATAGATATCATCTTCCTCCAATCATTGATCCCTAACCTCCGAGTCAAGGACACAACCTTTGTCCACGTGTGTGTCGATACTCTTGTGCACGTGTGTGTGTGTGTGTGTGTGCTGAGCGGCTGAGACAAAGTTTCAAATGTTTTATTCAAACACCTCCCTAATTATCCAGGTGCTGTCTTAATTACATATTAACATGGCACCACAGGATGATGATGATGATGATGATGATGATGATCGTTTTTTTGGCTCTGAGGTAAAAATATTTCTGCTCCGTATCACTGAAATATTCCGAGAGCAGCAGATTCATTGTTAGCAGCTGACATATTGACTGACGTCCTGTGACCAGTGTCAGAGAGCTTCTGTTGACAGGAAGAGCACAGTATCCACAGGGGAACTCTGGGTGTGTGTGTGTGTGTGTGTGTGTGTGTGTGTGTGTGTGTTTGGTGGGGGAGGTGAGGGCCGGGGGCAAAGGCCAAACTACTGAGAGACAAGCGTGACACTAAGTTGCATCAGAGAAACAAAACACATGCAGCTCTTAATGTCTGTAATCTTTAAATAACGATGCAAACTATAAAACGGCTGGTGTTTGTGACGCCGCCACAAAGGTAAGGAGAGAAACATGTAGGGCCGCCACCTGACAGTCGACCAGTTAAGTCATTAGTCAGCAAGATTTCATTGGTCGCTTTGTCACAGAAAAAACAAACAAAAAACAAACAAACATGAAACTCTATTAGGAGCTGCTCCTTGTCAAGATGAATCCAAACCTACGTCCTCCTGAGACCCAGAAGAAAAAAGGTTTTGATAATTATATTTTTCAGATTAAGTCTTTGGGTTACAGGAAACATTTCATAGCAAATCATTTTATCTTTTCTTTATCATCTGTCCTTCGTAGTGCACATCAGGTCTTGTTTGATCACAAAATGTAACATTAAGATGTGATAACATTCATTTTCTGTGGAGTTTTGTCTAAATTTCTTTCATTTCATGAACATTACAACAGTTAGATGAAGGAAACACATCGAACACTCACATTAGAGCTTTTTGATTAAACTGCATTCTGATATCAGTATGAGTTATTGGCCAAATGAGTTGTTACAACAAACAGAGGAGCTGTTTGTTGTAAAACATCTGAATGAATGTTCATTTAGACCTGTTAGGATGTTTACAGGCTAATTGAGTTTGCTGCCGTCACTATAGAGCTCAAAGTCTGTGGCTACAGACAGACAATTTTGGCCAGAGAAATATTTTTTCAGATCTGTTTTAATAGTAAAGATTACTGACCCCTGAGTGAGGTAGTTCACATCCACAAAGAGGCGAATAGCATCAGAAAAACACAGATTTTTAATGTGAAACTGCTTAATTTTGTGTTTGACCAGTTTAAATCACCTGGTCCATTTGTGTTGGAGAGGAAGAGACCTCTGCGGATGATTCAGCTCCTGCTAAGAACCTCCTGAACATCTGCATCTCAAGTTATCAAAGAAAAAAGATGAGCATACAAAAGCAGGCGCTGGGCTAACAGTCTGTCTGTGACGAGCCAAACAGTGTAGGAGAAACACTGCTCTGCGGATAATTCAGCTCCCAGTAAAAACCTCCTCAACGATGAAGACTGATGGAATTCTAACTGGGAGAAGTTTAGCTGGTTGCAATCTGCAGTCCTCACAGCCTGCCCCTTTAAGGATTTTTAACCATCAGCCGATCATCATAACTGTTTCTGAAGGAGATCTGAGTCCAGATGAAGATTAATAATTTGCAAATATTTTCTGTTTCTAAATGACAACTGGTAGTGTTTGTGGAGCCTTGAATTATGGCCCCTCAGATACGTTACTGAACTGTGATTACAAATGTAATAGATTACACACAGAACACAGGCCAAACACACTAACAGGCACAAACAGCTGCCACACACGTGTCATGTACTCACCACTGTCTCTGTCTCGGTCTCTGTCGCGGTCTCTGCGGTGGCCGTGGAATCGGGCGGCTGCAGCGATCTTCATCTCCAGCTGTTTGCGCTTGGAGGCGTCGGCTGGCATGGGGTCGCTGTAGTGGGGCCGGAGACGGCACTCGCGCTGCGCCCTCACCGTCTCAGCCAGCTCATAAGCTGCGTCCGAGCTGGAGCGCCTGCAGCCCAGACCGGTGTGCTGCCAGTTGGAAGGACACGTGTGTCAATCAAGTGGTCATGTTGCCATAGCAACAGATGAAGAAGGGCAGAACTCTCGGAGGACATAAGGTTAGAGTGACGATGAGAGAGAGAAATCGCAGCTCGTGTGTGCGTCTGTGTGAGGAGTTTTTATGTCACCATGTTCGCTGTCATGACATCATTACATAACACATCTTGGTTATCTCTCTGATCCCAGCTACTGACAAGAATCCAAATTTCATACTGAGACGCAGCACTAATCGTCTGCCAAGTTCTGTAACGGAGTCTAAACACAACACGGCCACACATCCACAGATCTGCTCTTATCACAACTTTAAACCACCCAGCCTGAAGATGAGAGACGTCCCCCGAGTCACAACTCAAAGCATCTCCTGGATCTTTACTGAGGGGAGGCGAGGAATTCCCCGACACACTGCAGCATCCTGCACGGACACACACTCCTCACGTGGCTTTTAAAATCCCGTCAGGGTCTGTGAAGCCCCTGAGTGCTGACCTAAGGTGGAAAGTTCAAAGGTCATCACTACGACACATGACCCCAGAGGCATCACCCACATCCGCTGCATGTGATGATATCGGCTTTACGTGAAAGACAGCTCCCCTAATGTTGACGTTGTCTCTCAGCTAACAGCTACACATGACTGAGAGGTGCAGGGAGGCTCTATCATCGTCATCATCATCATCATCATCATCGCTCTGTAGCAGAAAACAACATGAGATACAGCTCGCAGCAATCAGGTAAAATGAAGGAGAATAATTCATGTTGGGCTGAATGATCAAACTGCAGCTGTGGCTGTGGGAATGCAGCAGCAGGCTCCACTGTGGATTCACAACCAGAAAAATAAGAAAAGCATCGACACCTCGACATCTGTTCCCTAAACTACCTACAGCTCTGCAGCATGCACACAAAATGTGATTCCATGTCAGTGTCTTGTGTTCTGCAGCTGCAGAGAGAAGCACAATGCTAGCTGCAGCTGAGGCTGGTGTCAAGCTGCAGCCAGCGGAGAGGAGCCATGCAGAGAGCAGGAATGAAGCGCTGAGTTACCAGCAGCCGGCTGCTGTCGGGGGCTTAATCCTCTTTCTGCTGCATCCTCACACGTCGAGCTGTTGCTGAGAAGACCGAGCGCTGCATGCCCGTTCCTGTCCCTCAACAAATACCTCTGCATCAGTGTGTGTGAGTGATGTGCATGTGTGTCGCAGTCCCCTTGCTTGTCCCAGTCATCCTTGAATGCCAGCAGATCTATGTGTTTCTGTGCACGGCGAAAAAGGCGGCGAGCAGAGACGCGCACGGACGACACATTTCAGACATGTAAAGGAAAAATGAAAAAAGAAAATCCTTACACATTCTCCTGCTTCCTCTCTTCCTCCTCCTCCTCCTCCTGCAGGCGTCTCGTCGCCAGCCTCGGCTCCGCAGGCCGTTGCCGACGTTGCCATGGCAACGGCGGAGGGCTGACAGTCGGTCGAGGGGGCGGTGATGTCACAGCCTCCGTCCCGGTCACCTGACAGCCTGACGGGGGCCTCGGCGGAGATCTCTGCACTGCAGCTGGTGGAGGGAAGAGGAGACAGCGGTACGCAGGGGGAGAGAAGGGAGGGAGCGAAAAGGGAAGGACAAGGGGAGGAAGAAGAGGGAAGGAATGGGAGGAAGAGATGGAGAAAGGAGGAAGGAGGAGGATGTTGGAAAGAGGAAGTCAGTGTGTGAAGGAGGAGAAGTCAGAGGATGGAGAAAGAAAAGGAGGCGATAAGGGTGGAAATTGTAATTCTGGCAGAGCTCTTGCCTCCTTACAGCATCTCTGTCATTCATTCCTCCTCATCCTTCCCTCGCCGGCTCACATGCTTCTCTGCTTCCTGCTGTGTCTTCCTCTCTATGCCCACCACCCACCCTCCTCTTCCTCCTCCTCCTCCCCCTCCATCATCTTTCTACCCTCCAAACACCCAAATCAATGCCTCTCCTCTCTCCTCTCCCCAATCCTCCAATTAGACACATCAGCGGACATTAACACCTGAACCCCTGGACCACAGGGACACACACACACACACACACACACACACACACACACACAGAATACTTTTCCTTCATTCCTTTGTCTCATCACTGTGGATCCATTCTTGCAGCCGGCATGTGATCTGAGACACACACACACACGGAGCACACACCACACATGCATGCCTGCAGGGACTGAAGCGTGCATTTGTATGAGCACATAAAAACACACACACACACACACAGCAGAGAGGAGAGGTCTGAGGCAGCGGTGCGCCTGAGGAGTAAAACGCTGACCATGAACCACAATATGTGTGTGGTACGTTTGTTGCAAGTCATTCCCACATCTCTCTCTCTCTCTCTCTCTCTCTCTCTCTCTCTCTCTCTCTCTCTCTCTCTCTCTCTCTCTCTCTCTCTCTCTCATTTCCTGTCTGATGTCTCTGCTGAGCATCCTCGGACCAACCGTCCAACAAAGGTACAAACATGGCAAAAAAAATAATTAGGTCTAATCAAGTCTGTGTCAGTTCAGTGGAGCTATTTTACTTCAAGCTGCAGTGATTCATTGTTTGGCCGACAAAGCAAAATCATCATCAGAGTCATGAGCCTGGACACCTGATGAATATAAGTCATATAGACCCAATTTCCTTTTAAATCTGATTTGGACTCCACAAGGGTGCAGACATGTAGTTTCAGATCAGGTAAACCAAAATCAAAACAAACAAACAAACAAAAAAGGAAATACACAGATGCTTTTTTTGTGTTTGTGTTTAGTGTCAACCTCCGCTGCTGAAAAACTGCAGTTCCTCTAATGTCCACCAGAGGCTGGCTCCAAGAGCGAGTCAACCCCCACAGACCCCCATGTTAACATGTAGAAATAAACATGTTTACAGCCTGGTACAGAAAAGGTTTTGATCTCTGCACCTAATTTCAACATTCTGCACTAGGGATGGATTTTTATATCACTCATCCATTTACATTTTATTAAGGCTTTAAGTTATGTATAATTAAGGGCGGGGCCTCTGTGGGTGGCGTCAGTTGACAAATCACTACTACAATGACACAGTTGGGTCAGTAATGTAAGCCTTGTGTTAGTTCTCACTATTTCAGGGCCTTTCCCAAACCAGCCCCTACATCCTCTCCCAAATCAGCCCCTACACCCTCTTCCAAACCAGCCCCTACATCCTCTCCCAAACCAGCCCCTAAACCCTCTTCCAAACCAGCCCCTACATCCTCTCCCAAACCAGCCCCTACATCCTCTTCCAAACCAGCCCCTACATCCTCTCCCAAACCAGCCCCTAAACCCTCTTCCAAACCAGCCCCTACATCCTCTCCCAAACCAGCCCCTACATCCTCTCCCAAACCAGCCCCTACATCCTCTCCCAAACCAGCCTCTACACCCTCTTCCAAACCAGCCCCTACATCCTCTCCCAAACCAGCCCCTACATCCTCTCCCAAATCAGCCCCTACACCCTCTCCCAAACCAGCCTCTACACCCTCTTCCAAACCAGCCCCTACATCCTCTCCCAAATCAGCCCCTACACCCTCTTCCAAACCAGCCCCTACATCCTCTCCCAAACCAGCCCCTACACCCTCTCCCAAACCATCCCCTACATCCTCTCCCAAATCAGCCTCTACACCCTCTCCCAAATCAGCCCCTACACCCTCTCCCAAATCAGCCCCTACACCCTCTCCCAAACCATCCCCTACATCCTCTCCCAAACCAGCCTCTACACCCTCTCCCAAATCAGCCTCTACACCCTCTCCCAAATCAGCCCCTACACCCTCTCCCAAATCAGCCCCTACACCCTCTCCCAAACCATCCCCTACATCCTCTCCCAAACCAGCCTCTACACCCTCTCCCAAATCAGCCCCTACACCCTCTCCCAAATCAGCCCCTACACCCTCTCCCAAACCAGCCCCTACACCCTCTCCCAAACCAGCCTCTACATCCTCTCCCTATACACTTGCTCTACGTTTCGGACGGCAAAAATGCCAGAGGCTGAATCCAAACGTCTGCCCTCTGGACCTGCGCAGTGTGATGTATTTACTGTCATCAAGTAAAGTCTGCGCTTGCATAGACTGCAAGCGGCTGATAGACAGGCTTTGAGACTGTTTTACTCGTTGCCATGGAAACATTCAACCATCGCTGCTATCATATTCATCTATGTGTCATAAGTTGATGAACAGTGTGAGCTCATCTGTACCTGCAGATAACAAGATATAAATCCCATTTTAGGGCTGCCACTAACGATTATTTTCATTGTCGACTAATCTGTCGATTATTTCTTCGATTAGTCGACTAATCATTTCATCGAAAAATGTGTTAAAATGTTGAAAAATGTCGGTCTGTCTCGCCCAAACCCCAAAATTACGTCATCTAATGTCTTGTTTCATACTCACGCCAAAGGGTTTAGTTCACTGTCATGGGAGAGTGTGTAAAGCTGCCAATATCTGAACGAAAGATGCTGCAGTAAGAGTATTTTGGGTACTTTTATAGTACCTTTCTATGAAAAATGACTCAAACCGATTAGTCGACTACTAAAATAGTCACCGATTATTTTAATAATCGATTAGTCATCGATTAGTCGACTAATCGTGGCAGCCCTATCCCATTTAGAGCCTTTTTTGTGACTGAACACAAATATATTCATACAGTACATCTCTATGGTTGCAGAATCAGAAATACCTGTACATAAGGATAGGACTATAACTCAATAATTAGCGTCGGCCTACTTAAAACACCTACGTTTGTTGTGTTTCGGCCATTTTTTTGCCTCTCTCTCAGCACAGTCTGATAGGCTGAAATAATAAAACACATTTTCAGTCCCTGCACTGAAACATATCTCTGTATCATGATGTGGTTAAATATTATTTCTGACCGACAAATTCAAGTAACATTTTAACAGACCTAACTATCAACAACTATTTTACACATTCATAAGCTGTTGGTTTGTTTTGGCAGTTGAAAAAACCACAACGTCATGACAGTGTTCCAATGAATTGTGGGTTATTAAATCAGTGAAGTCTGCACCCCAAGCGGACTCTCTGGGGGTCTGCATAGCGTCCGCCTGAGGCCCCTGTGGACTGGATGAATTGTGGATTTGGAGCCCTCAGCACTCCCAGACTTCCTGGGAACACGTCCACAAAGTCCGCAAGCCTGCAAGTGTGGTAGAGTCTAAACATTTGGATTCAGCCTAAAACAGGAGTCCACAAAACAGTGGGTGACATCATGGTGGCTGCGTTAATTTTTTTCACACATGGTTTATATATTTATTTCAATCTAGCAGGTGACATCACAGTACAGTGGGACTGGGTATCATGTTTTCCAAATTGGGAGTCAAATCATTCTTACACTAACGCCACGCAAAAATGTTTTCTTAATGAGGTCTGATACTTTAATGATCATTAATATTGTATTGGTGTTGAATGATTGATGTTCAATATTGTATTGCTGCAGGTGTGACCTCCACCAAATCCATTCATTCATTAACACTGTGAATGCATCATGATACTTGAACGCTACCATATTCACATTTTATCAACATGTCTCTCACACCAAACTGTGAGCTGCAGAAGCTAAAACAGAAACAATCCCCTGCAGCGTCCACATTAAAGCTTCATATTACATGTGTTCATATTGATTAGTCAGGCTTTAAATTAATGCACACAGCTTTAAATTCTGCTTTCACACATTATTAAGAGGAGCCAGCGACTGTAGAGTCTATTGATTGTGTTTTTCAGACAGTGCAGCAGTGTGAAATATAATATCACTGCAACAAAGAAAATAAAACTCTTGTTACAGCAGTTTTAAGATAATTATATTTTTACTCAGATTAAATGTGTTTGTGGTTCTTTATCGGCTCAGCAGGTTTAATGGGCCCCAGGATCAAAACACATAACACAGTCTCACAGTGTCGGCTCCCACAGAGAAACAGAGGCTGAAAGTTCCTGAAATATTGACTGTCTTATTCCCAAAGTGCTGAATGTAACCACGGGGTGGGTGGGGGTGAGGGGGGGGGGGGGGTCTTAGTCTCAGGAGCAGGTGGGTTAGTGTTGATCTATACAACAGCACCTATATATAACTGAGAGATCTGGTGAGATATTGGCTCCTGGGCTTGACTGAAACGTCTCATCTTATCATCAGTCAAACTGCTGCTGCTTCTGTCGCTGCTAAATATGTTTGCATTTTCTTTGTCTCACCCCAACACGACTGTGACTGCAGGGATGCACGATATTGGATTTTATGCCGATATCTGATATATAACAACTTCTATGGCCTATAACTGATATCAATACACACTTTAACTGCCTAATTTTACAGCTGGGTCTGAAGTGTCAGACACCCACGATAAAAGCTGTCCTTTCACATTGGCATGATACGTGACTGATTGCAATGATTGTTTAACGGCGCCCAGTGGCGTCAGGGGTAAACACGGTGTGACAACAACTGAGTTTCACCCAGGAGACCGGTGTTCACTTCCTGTAAGACTGTAAAGCCAAACCCTGTTCTTTTTTCCTAAACGTAACCACGTGTGTGTGCGTGTGTGTGTGTTGGCTAAACGTAACCGTGTGTGTGTGTGTGTGTGTGTGTGTGTGTGTGTGTGTGTGTGTGTGTGTGTGTTGGCTAAACGTAACCACGTGTGTGTGTGTGTGTGTGTGTGTGTGTGTGTGTGTGTGTGTGTGTGTTGGCTAAACGTAACCACGTGTGTGTGTTGGCTAAACGTAACCACGTGTGTGTGTTGGCTAAACGTAACCTGTGTGTCGGCTAAACGTAACCACGTGTGTGTGTGTGTGTGTGTGTGTCGGCTAAACGTAACCACGTGTGTGTGTGTGTGTGTGTTGGCTAAACGTAAGACGTAAGATAATGTAAAATCCAATATGGTGCACCCCTAGAAGGTAGAACTATAAAAACTATACAAGAGCATATCAATGCAAAACTTGCAGGGTGAGTTAACATCAGAACCCTGGTGACGTCTTCAAGTCGCCTGATTTGTCTGAAAATCTACGTTGGTTTATTTTTATGACGTGCAATTTTTATTTTATAATATTCAAATCAGTCGCTTCACATGGTCATTACAGTCCGTCACAACAACAAAACAACCCCCCACCCGTAACCAAGAGGAGTCCACCTACTTATAAAGTGGCTCGAAAATTATAAATATGCTACAAACATTATTGATCAAAGAGACATATGACAGGGGGTAATCAATTAAATTATGTACGTAAGCTAGGAGGAATATGTATCTGAAAAAAAATTAAATATAAAATAAAATAAAGCAGATTGAAATAAAAATGAAATTTAAAAAAAGAGCAAAATAAAATAGAATAAATTAAAGTAAAATAAAATGAAATAAATAAAAAATTAAGCAAAATAAAACAGAATAAAATAAAATGAATAACATAAAATAAAATATAGCAAAATAAAATAAAATGAAAGACATAAAAACATTAAGCAAAATAAAATAGAATAAAGTAAAATAAAACAAAAGTTAAAAAACTAAAGAAATTTAATTTCCACTGATAAAAATATCACAGAATCATCCAGTTACATTTCAGAAGCAGGAGCCAGAGTGCATTTGCATATTTTCCTGCTAAATGACTTCAATGATTAACTGACGACTGTCAATCCACCGATCAATTTATTGCTCCAATACTGGTTTCAATCTCTGCTATGATCCACAGTTCTCTTGGGCCTGTTCTGTGTCCTCACATGTCCCCACAGAGACTAAACATGGAGTCTCATTATTCAAATGGTTCTTACATAACTGTCTTTTCTGAGCTGCGTCTATCCCAAACCAGTTCAACTGCCGCTGAGCTCTTCCTGGACACGTCACAAAAATCATTTCTCAATATTCTCTGATCCTGTGTGGCGCTCGCACACACTTAAACACACACACACACACACGCACACACACACACACACACACACACACACACACACACACACACACACACACTTTTCATATGACAGCAAACCCTGAACCTTTTCTGTTCTGTGTGATGCATGTCATCAGGGACAGATGAAAGGTGTCCGAATGTCCAAATTAAACTGGTGCCAGTGTGGTGAAAAGGCAGACATAATGAATGCAGCTCTGAGAGCACAGCTCATCCAATCGCTGGACAAACTGTCATTAAAGGCCTTTCTCTCACAGTATTAGCTGTCACACTGCGGGTGATGCATGGGAAGTAATAACCTGCAGCTTAATTCATCAGGAAACCGCTGTATGTGATAGATCACCGCTCAACACGGCGCCGTGTGACACTGAAATTAGCCCGGCTGTCACTTTCACTGATGCATATCACTCCACTCAGACATATTTATGAGTCTGCAGCTAATAGAGACAAATAAACGTTACACATATGCCTCAATGTGCACGCCACGCGTAACAGGTCTGCGTCCTGCAGTTAACTCAGCGGTCTGGTTTAGTGCTTCCTCTTCTATCAAACCCTCCCAGGTGTGATCATATGAACATCACTGTAACAACACAACAGAGAGAGTTCTGCTCTGTGAGCACGTTTGACTGCACGATCGTCTAAAACAAAGATGGTGGAAGTCAAATACCTCAGGGTGCAGAGATCACACAGAACGCACTCATATTTAATTAATAAATCTGAAGTATTAAAATATTCACAGAGCCTCAAGTCAAATTCAAATCACCGGGGAGAGCGTGCGGCATGGTGTGATGCATTATGGGTGCTTTTTGAACTTAAAAGATGAATCTGCTGGGGATAAACATTGTTGACTGCTAGCTGTGGGGCTGCTCTGTGAGAGCGCTGCGCTGGTGCTGAGATGATGAGCGGACTAATCGACTAGGAGACAAGTAATCAACTAGTTTGGTGATCAATTAATCGTTTAAGTTATTACTGAGGCAAAATGTAAAACACTCTGTGTTTCAAGGATTTGCTGCTTCTCTGTTGTCACAAACTGAAAACACTTTTAGCCATGCTGACAACACGACCCTACAGATGGTAGTGTGAGGGACTGTTTGTCACTCATGAGAAGGAGGCACTTCAGATAGTTTTTAAGCACTGGGGACGGAGTTGTGAGTTTTTTTAATTGGCTTAGAGGAGGGACATCTATCCATTGTCAACTGCTTATCAGAGGCCGGGTCTCAGGGGGCAGCAGGCTGAGCAAAATACTCCAGACGTCCCTCTCCACAGTGACGCTGGGCGTTCTCAGGTCAGATGAGATATATGTAGTGTCCTCTCAGCCCTAGAGTGGTCTCCTTTGGTCTGAATCAGGGACTCATGTTGTTCCAAAGTTGTATAATTGCCTAGAGTTGGTTCGTGTTCTCACGGCAGCATTTACAAGAGGACCAGATCAAATGCCTTGTGTGAGAAAGCTGCTCTTGATTGGTCAGAATTTCCATGTGGGAAAAATCCAGGAAGTAAAGCAAACGTTGAAGAAGAGTACACTTGCAAGATAAATGTGACACTTTCTAATGTCACAATGGAGGGACAACTACGCAGGTTGATTTTAGCGCTGCTCATCGTGGACTATATTGCTGTCATTGTTCATTTTAGTCAAAGCATACAGTTTGAAAACGAGGCGCGGCTCCAACTAGAAAACAATGTTTTGATGCATTGGATGTGCTGAATGTGCATATTAAGGCAGTACAGGAGGAGGTGCACATTAATAATCCTCCAGGACTGTAACATGCTCATGTTTAACCCAAACAATGTGTCATGTGACTGCAGTTGCTTCACATCCAGGTCGCTATGTGGATCCTCAGCTGGTATAAAAGCACACGATCTGCTGGAAGTGAGGGAGGGGCCTCTTCAATGAAACCTCGGCAGGATTTAGATAAATATGTCATTTATTGGGATTAATGTCTCCACCAGTTTTTATCATCCAAGCGTGAAAAAATACTGACAGAAACCTCATAATTTATATTTTCCAATGTGTCCACTGCCGAATAATGAGATTTTTACAATAACGTGATTTTGTTAAAACATTAAAGTTTTTAAGAGATGGAGCGCTAAGTTCCATGAATGTTTCATTTAGCCCTCCTGCCCTCCAGAAATATATTCTCCCTAAAAGTCTCTTGACTCTGACAATACTGACACATCTGTTCAAATTGCACAACAACATTAGAGTGCGCCAAAATGACCACAGTACCCGAGTACCACGGCGATCCTCATGCTGCGTTCCAGGCAGGCTTTTGAACTCGTAAGTCACGACTTCAATTCACGAGTTACGACTTTGTAGCGTTCCAGGAAAGTTACGGCAAACTGCCAGTTACTTCCTGTTTAACGTTGAACATGGCGAACTGTATGTTTGTGCTTCTCCAATATTTCTATCGCCAAAGGTGCCTGCTCCTTGCTCATTTGAACGAAACAGAGGAGGAAAACAGCGCACAAGGTCACAGATGCTATTATACTTTTTATTTTACGTTATGTGTCTGTTTGAAAACGTATTTTGTATTGATTATTCTTGCACTGGAAACCAGCTGTTAGAGCGGCTGCCAATAATGCCTTAACATTAGGGTTATTTTATGTCTATTTCTCACCATGTATCACCTGCATCAACACCGCATCCATAGGGCTGCCATTGTTATTTAGAGGAGTAAGGTAATTGGTTTAGAGTTTAGAGGGCTGTGTGATGTCAGAAACCGTAACTGGGAGTACATCGATCTGGTACGAGTTCACGGGTGGGAAGTTACGGGTTTGACTGCCGTTCCAGTGCACTTTCACGGGTTACAGGTTGTGAAAACACGAGTTACGGGTTGCCTGGAACGCACCATCAGTATACTGAGGGTTAATGACGATCACCTGGGGACACTCGTTAGTCTGTTCCAAACTGTGTTCACTGAATGATAGGGAGGACTCTTGCCTTGCCTCTGCAGGATCCTTCCTTGGGAGGACTCATCATTCCAAGAAAGAATCCTTGGGGGAAAACTTTGAGAAACACCAACTGTTAGCATGTTAGCACGCTAACGTTAGCATGTAGCTAAAAACACCTCAGTGCCAAAGCACAGTATCACAGATTTGTTCTCACATGGCTGCAGACTCCTGTTTTTGTTAAAGTGCTGATTGGATGAAATGACTTATTTGATGACATCACATCAGGCGTTTTTCACTTCACTGTAAAAATAAGCTTTAGCTGCAGTCCAGCCTGCAGCTCTGCTCTGCCACATGTGGCCTGCACGTGCACAAAGACACACAGCAGTTACTTCTTCTGCTGCCTTCATGCAGGAGAGCTTCAGACATCCATCATCTCTTCAGCAGAGCAGACAAAGAAGCGACAGTGGAGAGTCCTGACAGGCAGCGAGAGATACTGACTCTATCTCCCATCTATCACTGCCTGCAGTTTATATTCTCCAACAGGCCTTATCAAGCAGCTCCTCTGTTCAGGGTCTAATATATACTGTACTCTGCACGGAGGCCTGGACCCAAGTGGCACCACAGTGCTGTAAAACACACCCTCCTCTTGTTTGTCCTTGATCAGAATGAACCACAATGGAGTGAAGCCTGCATCTATTTAGCCAACAGCTGACAGTGGGAGAGGAGAGACGCTCTTTAGGGACGCTGCCAGTCTTCCAGTCTGTCGTGCTCCACGCCAGCCTCCCGCCCACAGTCTTGTCTGCAGCGCCAACCCTGTTAGCTCTGACAGCTGTTATCACAATAACTGAGATAAATCGATAACACAACAAACACACGCCGGCTCACACAGATGGACTCGTACACACCGACACGTTGTCCTGGCACCGCCAAGCCACACGTGAAAGTGTGCTCACACACACTTCGCTGATAAACACACGCCTCTGCTGCTGAAGGTTGCTACAGGGCTCAGATGATGTGTGCTGCAGGATCTAATTTCCCCATCAGAGAGATTAACTGGATTTAACAACAATGTGCTTATTGGTAAAACACTCAGGTCTCATCGCAGCACAAACACAGGAATTAGAAACACAATCTTTGTTCTCATTTGTCTACCTGCTGCTGCTTTGTATTCAAACATGGAGTCAAACACACAGAGGACTCTCACAGCTCTGATCTGAGCAGCGGTCAGAGTATTCAGACTGTTTGCATCTGTAACAGCAGCAGTAACACAGAGTAAATATACTCAGCTACACATAAAGATCCTGCAGTCAAATACTTTGCTCTACCAGCAGCATAAGGACGTTAAAACAGGCCCCAGTGCACGCTATCCTGCATGTAGTGTCTCGACACAAAAAGAGAATTCACACTGTAAAACATCAGCACAGAACACTGGAGCCAAAATGTGGGTTTTAATTTATAGCTGCAGTTTGTATGTGGGCAGTTACACTCCAGACCAGTAGGGGGCAACAGCAGGATCTCAGTGCTGCTCCCCCGCGATACTGCACAATATGATGCACCTAAAGTAAGTGTGCACTTAGTCACTCAACGTTTTGAGCATCTGTTGCCAGTTAATGTGGTGTCTACAGGAGTCACACACTAACATTTTATGTTTTTTGAGATCTTTTCAAGGTCACATTTAACCAAAGTCTGATTTTTGGAAAAAATATATTTTTTATTCGGCACTCTAACCCCCATCTCCCCCTCTGACACCAGCACATACAGCACTCTCCCATCCACACAGGTCAACAGTATGAAAGGAGTGAGTTAATCTACATGTTATCACGTAAGTCAGATTTGGAACATCAGAAATTGAAACTGAAGACCTTGACTTGTTTTGACAAAGAAAAAAAAACTGGATATTTGAAATTACATAAAATGTTTGTGGTGATTAAAACCTCAGAAATGCAAATTTAAGACTATCTGATGACTTTTAAAGCCTCATATTTATAGAACTGAATTGAAGACATTTAATGATGTGCAGATACCCTGATTAAACACTACAGGGTCAGTGTCACTGATGTATAATTGACATATGAGCAACATTTTTTGCAGCCGATAAATGTGGAGTTTTACTTCTATATAGAGTTAGATCAGAATGGGGGGCCAGATAAAACAACTTGAAAATACCTGGGGGGCCAACTGATTCTCACATCAAATGGGTTTATAAAATAAGAAATAAAGTGAGACAAATGCAACCATTTTTATCTTTTAATGAACTATTACTACGTGATGCCTGTCTGCAAACTGTATGATAGTCCTGTCATTGTGAGGTGAAGGGTGAAAATGTGAAGTGATCTTGCTCGATTAACCGTTATTGTGTAAAGGGCCACATATGGTATATTTTGAAAGTCAAGCCGAGGGCCGATTAAAATTGGTCTGCGGGCCAGCCTTTGGACATGCCTGAGTTAGATGCTTTAAGTTATGTATTGTATTTTATCTGCTTCTTTATATGCCATCCTTGTTGTATGAAACCAGAGCTGCTTTCACAATAAGAGCTTAATTTATGTAAACGGAGCACTTTAAATTACACAATACTCAACGGTTGGAAGAACCTGAGTAATTATATCCAGGTACAATTTGAGGTACTTTTCTTGAGCTTGTTCATGTGATATAAATATGATATTTTTACTTTTCATACTTTAGTAAAAGTGCTAAAGTCTGCTCAGCAAAATGTACTTGTATAAAACTTTGAACACAGGTCTTCTACATGTGTTTCAACATGGTGGTATTTTTGAGTTTTACTGAAGTAAGGGATCTGAAGTGATCTGACTGTAATAAACACACACACCCCGCCCCTCTCGCCTGCCCCACCCGCCCCCCCAGACTGACCTCTTCTTGATGAGGTCCAGCGCCGAGCCGATGAGGCCGTCCTTCATCTTGTAGATCTTGGCTCCGTAGCGAGACAGGTCCGTCCCCTCCAGCAGGAGCGCCGGGCAGCAGCTGGAGGGCCGGCCCCAGTTCTCCCTGCTGGGCGGGAAGGGAACCGACCCAGCTGGTTCCAGACTGCTCCTCCTGCGCCTGCTGCTCCCATCACCATCATCATCATCATCTCCTCCAGCAGTGGGGGCTTTCTCCTGGGCTGAGCTGGCCAGAGGCTGCAGGGGTGAACGTGGGGACGGGCCTGTGCGGATGGGGGAGTATGTGCTGGTGACGGAGGTGTAGACGGGACCTGCAGTGGTGTCACAGGGAGGTCTCTCTGAGGTCCCTCTGCTCATTCCTCCCTCCTCCTCCTCTGAGTGCTCTCTGTTTCCTCCACCAGAGGACGACTGAGGAACAGTCCGATCAGTCAGAGGTATTTCACTGTTTGATGTTCCTCTTTCTTCAGACACCTCAGCGTCACGTTTTCCAGACGCCACAGAACCCGCTGTGGCCTCTCTGCTCTGTTCTCCCTCCCTCTGCCTCATCCTCTTAAACTCCTCAAACGTAGGGATATGGAGGCGTCCCACAGGAGGTCTGCGGCGCTCCGATGCTGAATCTGTCCCACTCCCATTTCCTGCGATATTGTCTGTGGTGTAGGACACCTTCACCACCTTCGGGCTGGACGGGGAGCTGTGGAGAGCCAGGTTGGGGCTGCTGTTCTGCCGGCGGAGCTGTAAGCGCCTCAGCACCTCCTGCTTGATCTCCTCTGGGCTGGTGATGCGCATCGTGCACGGCGGCCTGGTCCCAGCAACTGTTGAATTCAGGTGATGCACACCCTCCCGTTTAATGGGTGCAGCTCCTGGGGTCACCTGAGGCCGCAAAGGGAGGGGCTTCAGAGGCTCAACTGATGACCTCGCACTCTGGAGGCGGAGTTTGTCCCTGAGGCCCTTCCTCGCGTCCCATTCGTCGACACCACCTGGAAGAAGCAGCTGAGGGAAGAGTGGGAGGTCCTTCCTGGGCAGCCCGTGACGCGGGTAAAACGCCAGGCTCTCTTGGTTGGGTACGAGTCCATGGGCCCCCAACACAGATCCATCTGGGGGCCCGTCATACCAGTGACTGGTGGAGGTGTAGCGTAAAATAAACTCACTGTCCATGGTCCTGTAGGGGGCAGCACTGAACGCACACAGGCCAGAGTCTGCCACAGTGTTCCAGGTCAGGTTCTCCATGCTCCTGTAAGGCCTGCTCACGTTGTTTCCTGTGTGGCTGCAGGAGCCCGGGGCCACCCCCTGACTCGGCCCCGCCCCCAGAGGGCCCTGCCTGCTGGAGCAGTACCTCAGCCCCAGGTTAGTGAGCAGGGTGCTGCTGTTACACCGGGCCATGAGCGGGAAGGGCGGCCCCTGGAGGCCCAGGTAGTGAGGGACGCCGGGTCTGTGTCGGGGGAACGTGGATAGGGGGTCAGGGGACAGGGGGAGGTCGGCGATGCAGGGCTCCATGTCGATGATGAGGTCGAGGGGGGAGGCGCAGCCAGCAGGAGAGCCGGCGGAGGCTGCGGCGGAGGAGGTGGAGGGGTAGTCACATGGTGGAGGAGGCTTTACGTCTGGCATGGCTGCGGACTGAGCGAGCCGCCCTCGGACACACTGTCAGCAGGTACGAAGATCTGCAGCCTGCAGGGACGAAGACAGAAGGTGGGATGATAAAATCAGAGATACAAAGACGACACAGACGTTCATGTAGACGAAAACTGAAACTCTGTTCACCCTGTGTCTGTGGGCCTGTCGTGTTCTGTCAGTGTCTGTATTAACTGTATACGTACAGAGAAAAGCTGAAACTCTGTCTTTAAGGCCTCGCCATCACTTTACATCCTCACTACCCATGTTTTATGTGTTTTCCCCCGGTGTCCATGGAGCCAGTGTTTCACATGAATCTCTGTATTGTATGAAAATAAACAGCAGGCTGTTAAAACCTGCTTTAGTTGAGCTGTAAAATCTGTGAACATCAAGTCTGCATCAATGTGTGTCCCAGACACCTTAGCAGGTGGTCTGACTGATCGAATCACAATGTGTCTTGGTGGTCGTTTACACTTGTATTTAGCGCTGTCCACCTGTGATGGGATCACCCAGGACACATGTCTTAACAGGGCCTGAGGTGATCAGGTTGTTCATCGTGGTCTGGCCCAAATTTGTGACCAAAATTTGAGAGAAATACGTCTTTCGTGTGCGTAAAAAAAAGCTCATCAATGTGTATGAATGTTTCAGCACCTTGTTGTATCGATGACACCAAGAATTAAAAAGAGGTCAGACCCGGTACTAGCAAGGTGTACCTAATAAAGTGACCGGTGAGTGCAATTTATCTGATTCTGAATCTGAGACACTGAAGCTGATCCAAAGTTTAAATAAAAAAAGCTCTGCTATGGAGAGCTGGGAAATGATCCAAATTACTTTGGATGGAATGATTTAGTGACGATCTGATCGTATCGTGTTACAGCTTTAAAACTCCAATCCTCTAAATTAATGCCTCCCAGATAACTGTAATTAAAACCTGACAAAATGACTCCACACCAAATAAAACTGGCTCAAACTTCACTGCATTAAATGTGATTATTTTATATGTATTCAGTGTGTATTCACTGAAATGTGAAACTCCACCTTCTCTCATCAGACTGTCTGTTAAACTGATATTACAGCTCAGCTATTTCAGCTTCTGTCACTGAATCCACAGCTGAGACTTTGTGCAGCGGCCTCGGCCATGTGACAGAGATTTGTCAGAGGTCTTCAGCCACGGGGACTCCACGCACATATCAGAATATTGGATAACCACGGCTCTGGACACAGAGACAGCGTCTCTGAAGCGCGGTTCCTTCACCAGAATAATCACATTCATTTGGTATAAATGGCTCCCTGTCTGCCCCCTCGGGCTCCTCTTTTTTCTTTCTCTGCAGCAAGAATAATAATAGAGGGATTATTGCCCTGCTTGTCAGGCTATTAAAACATGAGATTGAGAGACAGATACAGAGAGACAGACAGCGCAGGAAGGAGGGGAAAAAGGGACAAAGATGAGAGAGGAAATGAGTGTGACGCTGAGAGAAAGCAGTAAGCTGAAGGGACGGTAATGAAGATAACTGCTCGGCTGTCCGCTGGCGGCCAGCTCTGCTCTTTCCTTCTGACTAATCAGACAGCAGTTGTAGATTAGCCAGGAGACGGTACTGGGTGCACTGCAGCTCTTCCTCTCTGTCTGTAATAAGTACAAAAAGTGTGTCGGCCGCCCAACCCAAACGCCCATCATCCGTAT
This sequence comes from Epinephelus lanceolatus, assembly GCF_041903045.1. Taxonomy (NCBI): domain Eukaryota; kingdom Metazoa; phylum Chordata; class Actinopteri; order Perciformes; family Serranidae; genus Epinephelus; species Epinephelus lanceolatus. The sequence continues at coordinate 43,798,917 of NC_135747.1, forward strand.
CTCATATTCTGTCTACATGACAGTCTGCAGCGCGGCGTTACGCCTGTGATTATGACTGCGATTATGAAACAGGGACTCAGAGGGCTCATCCCCGATGCATTAGGTGAATAATAAAACCCAAATCATCTTTAGATTCAAACGCTCTCTGATGCCAAACCACGAACAGGCCGCCGCGCTCCTCTGCAGCTCTGCAGTAATACAAACATCTCCATTCCTCACATGTTCCTGATCAGAGTTCATCACTAACCTGCAACGTTACAAGAGCAGGCGCGTCCCCGCAAATCTCATTTGTTTATTAAATGGATGAAGCCTCAAAACAGAAACCACGGACGTTCATGTGTTGATCTAACGTGAAACACTGAGGACTGAAAAATCGCATGAAAAGAAAAGTCTCATTCATCATTCATTAGCACAGTGCAGCGAGAGAGGATTCACACACAGAACAAAGGAAACCTGGATTATTGGATGCTTCTCTTCACATACTGGGGCTGTGAAAACCGTTTGAGTCCTGTCAGTGTAAATGAAGCATGCGCCCTTTAAATGTGGGTCAGGCTACAGGTGCACCTGGCCAGTCATCAGAGCCTGATTGAACACATGTGAAGCCAACTGCCAGCAGCTCAGGTCATTACAAAGGCAAATCCAAAATGCAATGATTGCCATCTGTAAAGTGTCCTGCAACAGCTGCTTCAGGATCAGCACGGCTGATAGAACTTCTCCAAACCACCACCTTGGACATGACGATCTCTTATCATGGTGGTTTAAATGTGGACCACAGTTCACTCCAGTGTGAGCACAGATATTCACCCATCAGCCACCAGATTCAAACCACCGACAGGTGAAGTGAATAACATGTATGATCTCGTTAACGTGCAGTGTTCTGCTGGGAAACCAACAGTCACTGGTGCAGATCCAGTAACCCCCATCGTGACAACAGCACACTGATGCCATGTTTTTTAATGATCGCAACACAAAATAAAGACCAGCTCTGCTCTACAGGAACCAGTGAAGGGAAACAGGGAAGCTCGGAGCTCATCACCCATCCGGCAGCTAACGTCCGGGTGCTGGCGGCAGCATGAAGCCAAACACCGTTCATCTGCACACACTGTGATGACAGACAGCTTGTTGAATATCGGCGAAGTTTCCCCGGGCCCGTTGTCTTGTGTCTCGATCACCAGTGACGTGGTGGTTCACTTACACACTGTGATCTGTGTCGTTAGGTTTAACTTCTATCTTTATCTTTTAGCCAGACTCTGACATCCTGAATATATCCTTAAAACAGACCACCATAGAGGACTAAAACAGGACATCTGTTTGAGGTGCAGCTCAGCTCTTGTGAATCACTTCATTACCATGAACGCACTCAGTCATTCATTCTGACTCAGTCGCACATATGTGGCCCCGACAGATCCATTAATGCTTTGTTGGTTTTATCCTTTAACTGTCTCATATCCTTCATACTGCATGACACAGTTTGTGTAGCTATCATTTCATAATTGTGCTAGTATTCCTGTTCCTTTGATCGCTCCAACGTAACCTGGATAACTGGGAATTTAAAAGCTGATACAGCCAATGAGCGCAGAGCTCTGAGGATGTGGCATTTATAAATATATATTATGAATGGTTGTCTGTATCTGTGATAGTCTGGTGACCTGTCCAGGGTGAACCCCGCCTCTCGCCGAAAGTCAGCAGGGATAGGCTCCACCCCCCACGACCCCCAACAAGTGGTTGCGGAAAATGAATGAATGAATGATACATATGAAACGTACAAATGTAATACATCTGTGGTTTTCAGAAACGTACAATTCCACATGTTATTCTGGCGACTGGACATTATTACCTCTGCGCTGATGATGACCTCTGCGACCCAACAAGGTCAAAGCTGACTGGTGTGTAACGACACTTGTGTCCGACTAAGTTGTGTCTTTTAAAAAGCTTTTCCGTTGCTCTGTGCAGGATGAGTGATCACAGAAATAAAAACATTGCTCAGTTTTTTAACGTGACACAGTCTGAGCACTTGGCCTCGACATTTTTGTACATTTCCTGTCGTCCTGTTTGGCAGACACAATAGTCTGTGCGTGCGTGTGTGTGTGTGTGTGTCTGTGTGTCTGTGTGTGGCTCTGATTGGAGAGAAAACGCTGATATGTGGAATGTGGGTTTCATTAGCATGAGCGTGTGTGTGAGTAGCAGCAGCATGCTGCTCAGCACGCCTGAGCCTCTCTCTGGTTGAATTACTGCCAGTATAAAGGCTCTCTGGAGGTCCGCTCTCTCTCTGCTCCCTCTGTCACTGGAGCTAACTGAAGAATAACTCATCCCTACCAGCAGGACAGTAAATCAGCCACCATGTCCCAGCATGCACAGGGGCTGCTTTCTGTAGATATGATGGCGGAGTGCGTGACGAGGACAGCATCAAAATGAGGACATAAATCATTAATGTGATCAGATTCACTGTCAGAGAGACTCCATTATTAACAACACTCACAAATCTCCATCCTAACAAGTCAGTGTGGTTATTACTGAGCCCTTAAATCTGAAATAATGTGGCCAAAAGTAAGTGGACGCCTTTATGATGAACTGGAGCAGTGACTGTGAGCCTTATCGGCCAGCATCAGTGTCCCACCTCACTACTGCTGATGTGACTGAATGGGAGCAGATCCCTGCAGCCAGGTTTACACATCTGGTGGAACTACAAGAACAGAGGCTGTTACTGCAGCACATTAATGACCTAGGTTTTAGAGAGCGCTGTTCAACAATCAGGTTTCAGGTTTCTACTTTGGATCTGTACTGCCTTTGCTAAGAATTTAAAAACAATTCTAACAGTGGCCTCAGATTATTTCTCGTACAAATCAACGTGAAGACACTTCTAGAATAATGTTTCATTTTAATCTGCACATGAAACAACTGGAAATTTGTCACAGTAAAGGATGAAGTCTGAATCGACTGTGTCCCTGTGCAGTTAGTGATTGCATATATATATATTTTTTTCCTTTAAGGTGTCACAAACCTTAAAAGGTCGGAGGTCAGTAGCATAGAAGGATTTTTCCCCACGTAACAGCTCTGATACCACTCTCCCACCGCTGTGGGTCTTGAACCAGTTCTGTTGAAGATTCTTGGACTCCGGGTGAGATCCAGCGAACCAGCCTGTGTTTCTTCCAGTTGTGAGCAGAACCACTGCGCTCATTCAAGATGCTCCTGCGCCTGCACAGAATCAGTTACTGGTGATCACTGCAGAGTGCATGCAGTTAGGTTTTGTCTTGATGCCTACTTGCTCTGAAGTCACACACACACACACACATGGGCAACGATAACCTCACAAGATCGAGGCGGACGCAGTTTTTAGACCCAGGGCATGATGGGAAACACCTGGCTGTCACCTGGTCAAAGAGCTGATTGGCTCTGACCAAAGTTTCAACCACAAACATCACATTTTGTAGAAAATCCTAACTTTCTGTGTTACTGTAATATTCGACAACAGATTGTCGGCTGTTTGTGCAACAAAGGTTTAACCCCGTGTTGTTAAGAATCAGATGTGGTCGCCTACAGATGGATCTGACAAGACGGAAATATGTCTTTGACTTCCTGGTTATATTTTATGGCTGCTCAAAACTGTTCGACGTGAATGCAGCGTTCTGTCACTGCCTCTGACTGCTGCCACCACTCAACATTCATTCAATCATCACAAATGAAGCTATTGTAAAAACCGATGTGTCATCAACGAAGAGTTTTGCACAGCGCACAGTAGAAGCAAGATGGTGGATCATGAGCATTAGATTAGATTTTTTTTTTAAAACAAGCAGGGTCATAAGGACAGAGGGATGTTGTATGCTGTAAAGCCCTGTGAGGCAAATTGTGATTTATGATATTGGGCTTTATACATAAAATTGATTGATTGAAGCATCGACCAACTTTCAATGATAAGAGACAGTTTCTCATTTGTCTTCTCCATCCTCCCTGTCCAACCTGTAGAATATGACGCACACACTGAAGCTGTTGCGATTCGACTTCAGGTCAAAGACAACCTGCTATTTCTTTGTTCCAGCTGAGAAGTTTTCTGGTTTTAAACCAGTTTATTTTTGGCTGAAACGCTTCGAACGGTTAGAAATTACACAAACCAGAAGAAAACCACAGGGAGCTGAGTTGGGAACCGGAGAGTCACCAGGTCAAGTCACCGTCTGGACCAAATATACTGAACCCCCAACTGCTCGTAGCGCCTGTTCAAGTCTGATATCCCTCTATTAATGCATGTACAGGTCCTGTTTGTGTGTGTGTGTGTGTGTGTGTGTGTGTGTGTGTGTGTGTGTGTGTGTGTGTGTGTGTGCATGACAACAGAGTGAAAAATGTAATTTCCCCTCAGGGATTAATAAAGTGTATAAAAAAAATGGCACTGAAGTGTCTTTCTTCTTATAAAGCAACCTGTTTTTAATATTTCATTGAAACAAATCATCACTGAGGTCTCGTTCACTCAGATGTGACTGAGACTGAGCAGTAATAAAAGCAGCCTTCAAACATGTTTTAAAAATGTCTGTGTTAGAGTTTCTATGCAGCAGATCATCAACCCACTCGTCTCTACTGTGTAATTCTGTCTGTGATGTCATGAGTCACTGTGTGTCTCTCTGTGGCTGGGCAGAGGTTATCTAACAGCGAGCATCGTGTTGCAGAGATCAGGTTTGGAGGCGACTCCTCCTGTTGCAGCCAGCAGTTCCTGCAGCTGCTGGCAGCGCGCTGTCTCATCTTCTAAACTTACCCCATTTTAATCAAGCCTCTACGCTGCTGCTCTCCTCCTGCAGGTCATTGGATCAGATCCCAAAGTGCCCGACCTCCTCCTCTCTGCCTCCTCTCAGTGCAGCGATGTGTCTGGAGTTTCCTCACAGCCAGACAGACGTGGCCCGGAGCTACGAGGAAAGAGAGGAAGAAAGCGTATCAATCAATGAGCTGCTTTTTCTGGACATAACAACAAACTTAGGTGAACGCTCTGCCAAGAGGAGCTGCTGCTGCTCCTCACTCTGACACAGACACAGAGACCTGAGGCTTGAATAGCAGATGGATCCTGATACTGTAAAACAAACCGTGTCCTCCTTTCACAGATTCAATTAGATGTTGAGTCAATTACATAATTAGAGGAGAGAGTCGCAGGTTACACACAGCACGCCAGCAGCTTCCATACAATATGTTTGTGTGTGTGTGTGTGTGTGTGTGTGTGTGTGTGTGTGTGTGTGTGTGTGTGTGTGCATTCAATCAGTCGGAGGTGTCTTTAAAACAGCCTGCAGGTAATTATTCAGTTCTACGTTTCCTCTTCACAACAGATTTGCATAAAACGTATTTAATATAAAGATAATTACTGCAATTAAAATAAACAAAATAAAAAATAAATTGAAAAAATTAAACACTTGTTGTTGTTTTTTTAATAAATATAAAATAACAAATTAAAAATTAAATCAAATAAATCAAAATTAATGAAAAAGCTGTCCCACACAAAAAAACACAATTAAGCTCAATCATTTAAACTAAAAATAAAATAACTGAAAACTGTCTTTAATAAAATGTAATAAAAACAAAAAAATGAATTAAATCAGACTTTTGTAATTGTCAGATATATATGATAGAATAAATAAGATAAATATAAATAAAATTTAACTAAATTAAATCAATTAAAATTAGAATAATTAAAAAGTGATCCCTCTACAATCAAAAAAGTAACTTAACATGAATTAAAAACAAAATTTAACAAATGTCCCTGTCAAATAAAAAAATAGGAAAAAAGAAATAAATCTGGTGCGACATGTGTTTTGCGTCTGTCAAATAAACGATAAAATAGAATAAAAAAAATAAAATAAATTAGACGTTTATCCTTGTCGAATTAATAATGAATTAAATTAAATAACATAAAATAACATTAAAGTTTTACATGTGCCTGTCAAATAAACAATAAAATTGATTAGAATAAAATTACAATTAAAAAAATTATAAAAAATAATTAAAAATAATTAATTAATTACTTAAATTAGGCTTCTGTGATTGTCAAATATATAATGAAATAAATCACACAAAAACAAACTAAAATAAATAGAAATTAGAATTATTAAAAAGTCGTCTGAGGCAAAACAAAAACATACAAATGAAGTAACGACATAAATTAAATGTCAACTAAATGATAAAATAGAATTAAAAAATATAAATTAAATAATATAAATAAAATAAATTAGACATTTGTCTGTGTCAAATAAATAATAAAAACACATAAATTAAGCTGAAACATTTAAATTAAAAATAACTAAAAACTTAATAAAATAAAATACAGGTAATTAAAATACCATTACCAAACGATACACACACTGATGGACTGACAGCAACACATTCAAACCCAACCGGCCATCCTAACACACAACAGCACACATGAGTGTAATGTGGGCCAGCAGGAGTAAAACAAAAGACACTGAGCTCCAATTAAAGATAAACTCCGGCTGGGAAACGCAGCTCTGCAGGAACGATGAATAATCAGTTCACTTAAAAAAAACAAAACAAAACAAAACAATCCCCACCTCGTCTTTAAACACAGCTGCTCCACCACAACCAGAGACCAGAGACCAGCCTCCAGCACGTCAACACCGTCAGCCACACGATGAGAAAACCAAATGTTGTCATTCAGAGCTCAGGTCACATGGTCTGTGACGTTAACACCCCCCTCTCCTCCCCTCCTCCCCCCCGGGGGACGAAGAGTGCTGTGGCTGCATCATCCAAAGCTTTGACAAGTGGCTGACACTTAGAAATAACCAACCCCCCCCCACCCACCCACCCTCCACCTGCTCCTCCATCCCAGGAGTCCTGGATGACTGACAGGGTTTCCAATGGATCCTCCTCTCTTCCCGTACAGGCTCCTCCTGCAGACACCTGCAGTCCAACTCTCACATGTTGTTCGTCACCAGATCATCTGATTTAAAACAGATTTTAAATCCTGTGAATGATCTGCAGCTCCGCTCGGCACACTGGGAGACTTCTCCCCTCTCACAGAGTCACCCCGCTCTGACAATCCCACTGAAACTGATAGGCTTTCCACAGAGAGGATGAGGGATTGGTTATCGGCGCCGACTGAAGTGACCCATTTATTTATTTCATTTTTCTGCTCTTTTTATCCGCCGAGCGTTTAAATCACTGAGCCAATTCCCTGCCGTCCCAGCTTCACTCAGCCTCTGAAGTGTTTGTGAGCAGAGCATGCACACTGTCTTATTACTGATCCGTGTGTGTGTGTGTGTGCTGCCTTTTAGATCCTATGCAGCAGTAGAGGAGGTGATAATAGTGTGCTCCATGCTTTTTGACACCTCCAGTGTTCCCTGCAGACATAAAGCCTCACGCCTCCGTCTGTCTGGTCCAGCTGTGGTGTGTGTGTGTGTGTGTGTGTGTGTTTAATAGACTGTCTCTCAGCCTCACACGCCTCAGTCTCGTATCTCCTGAAAATGTCATCACTTCATCTTCATAAATGTAAATTATTTCAGTGGTTCCATGAAAACAGAAGTAAACATATTCAGCTGTCTGCATCCACAAACGTCCTGATCCACCGGGGGGGGGGGGGGGGCAGACAGTGACTTAAAGCAGGCGGATCCAGCTGTGAGAAACCTCGCACAATAAGATAAACACAGGTTTTACATTTACACTTCTCTGAATCCTCTATATCAAATATATCACCCATACTGGAATCAGACTCAGAGTGACTTCACTGATCCCCAGGAGGGAACTGGGATATGTTACAGTGACTCTTCTATAGAAGCACAGAGAATTATGAAGTATGTGAATGTGCATGACAAAATACAAACAAAAATAAAATACATATTTTTAAATAAAATGTTTTGTTTTGAGGTCACACTGACCTTTGACCTGTGTAGGGTTGCAACAGTATGAGATTTTCACAGTACGATAACCGCTTGTGTAAAAAGTCTCCTCTTAGAAAATGCGTTTGTTTTTCAATATCATAGATGAGCAAATGTACACGATATAATAACCGTCAACTTTTATATCACGGTGCTGCAACCCCAGACCTATGACCACCAAAATCTGATCGAGTCATTACCTATGACCACCAAAATCTGATCGAGTCATTGTTGAGTCCAAGTGGACATTTGTGCCAAATTTGAAGATATTTTCTTGCAGCATTCTTGAGATATCGTGTTCACAAGCATGGGACAGACAGACGTACAGACAACCTGTAAACATAAAGCCTCCAGCCGAGGCTATCTGCGGTGCGGAGGCATAAAATAACCTCCCTGATCTTGACTTCTCTTGTGATTCCATCGCTGTTTTGCAGCTGACGATCACACATCAGATGTCAGAGCCCAGACAAACACAAACAATGATAAATATGCACAAATGAATGAATAAAATCAAAAAATGTTTTACTGAGGCACAGCAGCCCCGTCGCCAGCAGAAAATGAATTTGTTAAATTTGCACATTTCATATGAATCATATCAACAGTGACATAGTTTATGAGATGACGTTGACACCAGGAGGGGACGATGGTCCGTGTGACAGCTGATGATTGGGTTGGACACTGAAGACATAAATACAGAATATTACCAACGTAAAAATATGCCCAAAAATAATATTTCAAACTGCAGTTCAGCAACACATTATAAACCCTGAACAATAAAACCTAGTCCAATGCAACATCACAAACTACAGTCTTCAGAATCAACACGTCTCTGACACAGAGCCAAAGCACAGTACAAGGGCTTCAGATTCAGACTCCTGCTGAGACACTGCACGTCTGTGGGAGGTGAACACATTCATGCCATGTTGCTTTTAAGGGGGTTTAAATATAGTTAACTCAAAGCTCTGTGCCACCTGAAGGAGTCCTGACTAATGCTGAGTCCTTGTACTGTGCTGAACTTGAATTTCACAGGGGCGGGCAGTGGGTGGAAAGAAAAATCTGTTTTATATTTTTCAGAATAAAACGCAGTAAAAGATGTGCAGTATATGTGTAATGCTTTGACAGTTCCTTTTATTTTGAAAGTCAGTGACACAAGTGTAACCTTTGACCCCGTGGTCCCCTGGCCAAAATGAAGTCTAAATTTGTAGCTTTATTTAGCCCCCTTAGCGACAAGCAATGCCAACATGGTTCGTACCAGTGGATGCCTTAGGTTGTCTTATTCCCCCAGACACCACTACCTTTGTGCTAGTTTAAAAATGAGTGCCCCACAGCCTTTTAAAGACATTAATGTCGGCCTCCAGTTATTTTGAGGAGCGGCACAGGTGGGACCAGCCCCCCCCCCCCCCACCACCACCACCACCACCACTGTACTCCTGAGTGCCTGCGTGTGAAAGCATGAGCCTTGGCAGCTTTTGGAAAACATTGAAAAAGCCTGCTCAGTCATGGCTGAATGTTGTGAGGCAGTAAAGTCAAAGTGACCTCTAAATGTTTGAGGCTGTTCTCCTTCAGCAGGTACTCCACTGAGTCAGAAACATCTTCTCCATCTAAGAGTGGGTAAATTTATCAATATAAAAATACTGATAAGTGCAGCTTTATCTGTATTTTATTACCAAAGGAAATCCTCGTGGTTATAGTACAGTGTGTGGGTGTAAACGTGCCTGAGTGCACAGACACGCTGTTTCCCACTCAGCATGTGGCAGAAGATGGCAGGCTGCTGTCCGCACACTGTGTGCCGGCGTGCAGTCTGGACTCAGACACGACTGGAACACAGACGGCTGCTGTGATATTTCACTTTGAACAAGAGTGAGCCTGAAGCAGCGGCCACGGGGCCGACGTTGAAATACAGCCGATTCGTTTCTCTTTTATGAGCCCCTGAAGCCACAAGAACAGCAGCCTGCAACAACAGGGACCGACACCGAGGCCGAGGGAGCGGAGCGTGTAAATGTCAGGCAGGCAGGTGAGGGCAGACGGCTCCACAGGTGAGGTCAACATCAAATACAAAACGTTTACTATCACTGTCTGAATTTAATTCCATCTGCATGACATTCAGCTCAGACTGTGACAGACTTCATACCTCACTTCACTCCTGGTTTAATGGATACAAACCAAAATCTATTTTGGAGTATCCAGCGTTCATCCCTGGTAAGCCACAGAGCTGGTTGTAAAAAGTTTGTTGGCAAGACTTCACCACAGAAACTTCCTCATAATCCACTTTTTCGCTGTCTAACTGTGCGCTCAGCATTTTGATACTTTTGGCAAAATATGGCCAAACACACTGACGCCAGCACAACTTCAGAGCTTGGAGACGGCGACATGCTGATACAGAGGGAGTGTGTTTGGAAATGTTTTGGAAAATCAGTGACAGTTTGCAGCATCCTGAGAGAGCTTATGGAGAGAGAAGACGTGGATCATGGAGCTGAGTTAGTCAAGTAGGTGAGTGTGGTTTTAAAGCTCTTTTAAAAACTGTAGTTACAAAGAAGTTCAGAGAGAAAAAGGACAAAACTACAAACTTTTTACTTGTACACTTAGAGTTGGTGAGTGTTTATGCCCTTACACATTACTGGCCTTTTAAACAGTGTGTGTGATCTGTGACTGTCTTCAGACGGACAACAACCAGCCGGCGCAAACCCCACCTCCGTCAGACCAGACAGCCCCGACTCCCTGCGAGATCAGCAAACTTTCTGTTGCTGCCCTTACACAGGTTAGACTGGTACCAGTCCTCTGTGACACCCAGCACTGATGGGTGTGAGCTGGCCAAATTACAGCTGCTACAGCTGCTGACCGACAGTCAGACTTCTGAATTGCTGCTTGCTCTCCTCCTGAGGAAGAAGGCAACAGCAGCAGGGAGCGAGGCGAAACACCGTCGGGTGGCTAGCAGCTAATTCTCGTCTCATTTGTGGTCTGATAAACTGAGAGAACGGGGCAGCGAGGGGCTGAGTGAATGCTCTGCAGGCAGCTCTACAATGAAATAAGGAAATAAAAACTGATGTATGGGAAACACTGTTAATGTATGAAGCGCATGCATGCACCTGAGGTTGTCTGGTGGGAGGGGCTTAGAGCAGAGAGGGAGGAGCTGCAGGAGGAGGGCGTGTTTTCAAATTTCCAGATTCCTGCCTGGCCCTTAAGTGTATCAAAGTCTTTTAGAGGGTGTTCGGGAGTATATAAGTCATATGCATGCTGCAGTTTTCCATAAGTAACTTGCTCCAATGGCTCACCTGTCGTCCCGCCTCTCAGTGCGTAAGTCATCTATTAATCCTGCAGTTTACATCCCTGTGAAAGTCTATCACATAAAGCTCCAATCCTCCCAGCGTGATCTGGGCTCAGCGTCACTGTCGGGATCTATTGATTGAGATGCTTATCTGCAGTGTCTCACATAAAGAGACCTCGCCGCCATTATCATTATAGATTTGTGCATATAGGCAGGATTTGTGACGAGGAGGAAAGTAACTTTATAGTTGCTTTGCAACTGACAATTCAGGCACAGATGTGTTCAAAATAACGAATTTAAGGCTTAAACGTGCAGGCGAGTATTTACATGTGACATACACACAAATAATTTATGTTGTTTTAAACTAAAATTGTGATTAGTTTTGTTACAATAACTGTTTAAGTCCATTAGCATGCAATAATACCACGAGTATTAGCTTCATTTTCTTGTATGTCAAACACTTCTTTATGACTCTGGTGACACAACAAAATGAGCACTTTTAAGAAATCACTTTGAGCTGTGGGAACTCTGTAATGTGAGAATCTGTCAGCATGTTTTATATTTGCAGGCTGAACAATTAACTGATGAATTACAAACATTTAATAATGAAAAAAACCTTCCAGATTTTTATGTAACCAAGGGCAATCAAACTGAACCACTCTGCATCTTAGAGACACACACACAACACACACACACACACACAGGGCCCAGCAGGTAATAAGAGACTAGTATCCTAATGAAGTGAAGTGGCTCTCCATCTCCTGTCAGGAGGAGGGCGGACGGAGGAGAGGTTAGAGCTCTTGAGGATTAGCGGAGGCTCAACATTAAACGCTACTTGACGGATTAGTTTACTAACCGGATGCAAATGAAGGCGTGAGGACAGAATCAGGGAAGCAGGGAGAGAGGGATGAGCACTGAAGGAGCATCTGGATGTGGCAGCTGAAGGATGTGAAGCGTCCATGTGTGCTGGAGAAGCATCACGGGGGCTGTAAGAGTTTTAGATATCAGGAGCTTCATCAAGGTAACTGATGGTTTAGTGGAGGGAGACGTAATGAGTCATTGTCCTTGTATGAGACATTATGCATATGGACGACTGTTGTGAGTGTGAATAAAACTAAATATAAAACAGCTGTACAAAGCCTTGTGTGGCTCCAGACGGAGCTGCGTGAAGCCTCAAATGATGTCACTCCTGTTTGAACAGGCCCCCAAGAAGTGAGCTGAGCTTTGAGAAATTTTCATAGCCTCATAGCCTCCGTGAAATGACTCCTTTCACCATCAGAATTTAATCTATTTGGACCGATAACATTTGGAAAGCCTAGAAGAGCTGCGAAATTAAATCACTGTATCCCTATTCAAGTTAGCAGAGCGCTAAATCGGAAGTAGCCGACACAGCCAGTGGAAGTCTCTAGTGCTCCTAACTATGGGCCCAGTGATGCAGAAGCAGCGATCATCCGGGTCTTTTTTAACGCAGAAACAAAGCTACAAAGCTGTATCCGTTTCTCTTTATACATCCATGGATTTGAAGCTTTGAGTTTGGCGTTTCTGCTGTCGCCATCTTGGATTTTTGGAGCCACATGTGACCACATTTGGACAAAAATGTTGGTGCTAACCCAAATGCATGAGTCAGCAACCTTTCTTGTCAAAAGAGGCGTTTTTAGCCAGAAAGGATAAAAAAAATATATCTGGAACTGTAAAACATATCTGAGCCTGATAGTGAAGGAAACAACAGCTTAGTCTAAACTAGTCTGAGTGGGCGGAAGTTCGCTGCATAGATCAGCCTCTCATTGGGCGGAACGAGCCACCCGCTGAAGTCCCGCCCTACCACCTCCGGTTGTCATAGTCGACAAACGTTCTTTACTAACTTTTGTGGTGTTTGATCTTGCGGGGATGTAGCCATTTTCCTGCCATGGTTCGCGTCCTGTAGGCGATATTTTTGTGGGCGTGTTACACCAAAACCTGTTTCCCCCGGCAATATTTTTGCAAGCGCACCGTTGCTGTGGCACCGCCCAGAACGATTGTGATTGGTTGAAAGAAATACAAGCAGCCGGGGCGTTTTTTTCTCCAATCTTAAAGTGAGAGTCGGTCCAGCCAGACTTTTCTTTTCTTGAGAAAGGTCTGGTGAGCGAGACTAAGTCTAAACTAACCTATCAACATTACTGACAGGTCTAAATGAACATTTGTTTCATATGTTGTTCCCACAGAGTGGCTCTACACTGAGCTGCTGATGATTATTTGGTACTTTAACTTTGCAGCGTTGCGATAAAGTAAACAAATCTGTCCACACACCTTTAACTTCTCTAGTTTCCTCAAAGACTCTTTGTTTTTTTGATTAGGTATCCATCACTAGCCTTTTAAGGGAAACTCAAGGTGACACAACGCTGCTGAGGTTCATCAAAATTTAGAGGAAAAGGCGCCAGATCGTAGACGTGTGACGCACATGTTAGTTGATGAAATGCTAAATCCTTTTTTATTCAGTGTGTAGCTACACTTTTTATAAATGAAGAACAGTGCTAAATAAAAATAAGAATTTTTTGTCAAAGCTACAGGGAGACAATGGAGAGATGCTAAAGTGTGGCTCCAGAGCTGCAGGTTGCTGACCCCTGTCCAATACTCTCCAATATGGAGTTATGCCATGGTTACGTTACCAATCCAATGCTGTCGCAGTGGTAGCTTGTTAACGGATGCCACCCACCTGTCACTCAAAGCAGCCACACCCTCAATTATGCCCAACTTCAAGCCTTAACAAAATGTAAACGGGCAAGTTATATAAAAATACATCACTTGTTCAGTCGTCATGAATGTTGAACTCAGCTACAGAGACCAAACCTGTTTTTTGTATCAGGCTGTAAACATGTTTACTTGGACATTTTAACTTGGAGGGAGAGGTTTTAAAATCAAAAACGGAGGAAACAAAGTAAATTTGGAGCACCCTGCTGGATCAGGGCATTTCTTAGGTTTGCAAAGACTTGTTTGGACTTTGATCAATAAGCGTGTAAATATTAGTGTTAGCTGCTTAAATCTGAATGTTTGTGGTGATGGTGAGCGACCACCAAGTCCTGTGTGTTTCCTTCACTTTGGCAGCTTGGATGCACGAGTTAGGAAATGACACCTTTCCTATTTTTAAGCTCTGATTTCCAGCCATAAATGAACGCAGCATTAGCATTGATAATGAGCGTAATAGACGGGGAACTGGGTCTCAATTAACAGAGAAAGGTTGTAAAATGAAAAGAAAAAAGAAAAACAGCTTCCAGCTTCTGCTATTTTTGCATACGAGTTTCTTCAAAGGCAACATTCATCATTTCCATTTTTCCCTCTCAGACACATTCCAACACACACATGCAGACACACACACAGACACACACACCCCTCTCTGTTTCCCCATCAGCAAGTGAAATGTGGGTTAATGAGGCACCACCTGGGGGCACTGTCAGCAACACCTCCACCACCAGGCTCATCAGAGGGAGGAGAGGCATGAGAGTGGGCGGGGGCCTACGAGACACCGAGCACAGGCAACATCAAAGGTGGAAGTGTGGAAGAGTGCAGTTAATTAGGCTGAATGACTGCGGTATGTGCACGAACTACACGTCTCAGGGGAGACGGATAGAGTTGTACAGTAGAGACGCTTTACTACAGCCGCTGAGAGCTCGGCTCTGCAGGAAGCTCAAGTTAAATGAAGTCACTGTTACTGTAGATGTGAGTTGAGTCGTAGCAGGAAGCAGCGTTAAAACACAAAAGCAGGTGTTTAAACAACACTGGGTGAAATCTTTCATCCTCCTCATTCAGACGTCATCAGCACAGGCTCCAGCTGTTTGCTCTTTGAAGCCATATTGCCTGATGCACAGAAACTATTTGAGACACACTCCGGCACGCACCTGAACAGATCCGGCATCAGCACGTTTCTTTTTGTCTGACAGAGAAACAGTGGGCCGAATTAAAGGAGGCGTGTCTTATGTCAGTGTATTCCAGGCCCCCAGGAAGTCTGTAGTGTGCCTGCTCTATGGGCGGCACAGAACAGAAGCAGTGCTTATTATCTGGGTAACTTTATACATGACAGTTGAACTTTTTTGGCTTTTCAAGGGAATGAACAGGCCCTCACCGTGAAAGCTGTATCCAGGTCTCTTTACATACATGGCCAATTCACATCCTGCGTGATGGCTGTGTGAGGCACATCTGGTTTTGCTGGTTTCCTGCATCCATCACAGTAAAGGCGCTTGCACATGACCAGTATTAAAAATCTCTTGATGCCCACTGTGCCATTGTTTTCCTATGGAAGCGGGATGGAGAAGAGACCATTATTAACCATGTCCAGCTACCCCATAGTTTATGATATGACTTCCAGGGAATACCACGACCTCCAGAAGAAAAGAAAGGCCTGGAGAAGAATTTCCCTGGAAATGGGGATTCCGGCTGAGTTTATTAATATGATACAAAATAAGAAAGAAGCATTAGCTGTAGCTGTAGGTGGCATTCAGTGCGTGTGTATGCTCAGCGTTGGCAATCGGCAATCATGTGCAAGCGCCTTAACTTGTGTGTGTGGTTGGAGACCATATGGTGTCGATTTTGTGTTGTGGTGGTGGCCAATCATTTTTGTTGGATCTTGGCGTGTTGTTGTTGCTATGGCAGCAACTTTGTAGCTGGTCTACTTGTTGGTCACCTGTGTTACTGTTGTTGGTGTTGGTGAACGCAGTGACTTTGTTTGGCTTTGTGCTGGTTTTCTTTTCACCTCATGGTCGTAGCCATTTTGCACCTGGTGGGAGTGGCACTCACTGATTGGGCTACTTGTGTAGTTACTGCTTATTCTTGATCTCAGTGGCATCTCCATTTGCTTCATATTGAAGATGTGTTTGCATGTAGTGCTGGGCACCCTCAGCACCATTGTTCCAGGTCGTAGTGTTTTTGGATTAGTCTACATGCACAGGGAAATATCACAGCTTCTGAGTCTTGTGGTGTGTGTTTTTGATCTGCATGTTTAGCTGTGTTAACCTTATCATTACAGACCTGGTAAGTAGCACTGTTGTACCTTTCCCCTCTGTTGTAGATCTGTCCAGGTGTGCTGCAGTGCTTAACCAGGTGCATCACACCTGGCATGGAGGAGGTCCTAAGAGCTCCTGTGCCAGTGGCAAAGGAGAGAGGCCTCTGGTGGAGTGGCTGCTGCCTCTCAGCCTGGGATTTTTATTGTCTTGTTTGCTTGTTTATTTGTTAATAACTCCCATGGATTTGAGTGTTTTAAAGGTGTTTATGTGGTTATTTTGGGTCAGTGATGGAGTTTTGTTCGTCCCATAGGGCCACCCAAGGATGAGGCGTAACATCAGTTTACTAGTTTCCACTTCCTTCCCGTCTCAGTCAGAGGAGCTAAACACAAACAATAAACGCTGCTTGTAAACCAAAGAAAATATGTTTGCAAGTCTTTTAGTCTGAGAACTGTGTGTGGCTCTAATCTAATCTGATCGTTGCTGCGAGACACTTTTCTCAGCTTCAACAACGATTTGAGCTTCAACCACTTTCCAAAAAGCACCAGCCTTCATGCGTTGTGGATTCACAAAATCAGGAGGAAGGGTTTTCAGTGACCTGACACACTGAGGTTTGCAGCTGCAGACTTCTTTGGTTTACATGCAGCATCTATTAATGTTGTTGTTTGTGTTGAGCAGCTCTGACTGAGACGGGAAGGAAACCGGACGTGCGTCACTGTATTTGTGCACTGAGCCTATAAATGGCAGTAATTCACCAACAACTGGGCCAAAAAAGGCAGTGACGAAGAAGAGGACTGCTATCAAGTTAACTAAACAATAGAAATGATTTGACGAATGTTCGAGGAGGAAGTAAAATGTATTCAACATTTCTGTTAGACCTGAAGCATGAACACATTTTGGTGAGGAACACTGAGGGTAAACAGAAAATGTTCTCACAGGAAAGCTCCTCAGGGCACCTTTACCCTTCACCATCAACTATCTCCACAGGCATCGGCACATTTCCCATGTGGCATCTCCAGAGCCGCCGTAATCCTCATGTGTGGTAGCATTTTTGAGGAGGCACATGTCAGTTACAACAGGAGTTTCATGTGTGAGCTCAGACACTGTGGTTTGTTAGAAAGATGATAGTGTGTGTCGAGTGCACTCCATCATTCAGTTAAACGCACTACAAAGGTTTATAATAAATGACAAATGTGTCTTTACAGCAGGCAGAGAAAAGAACCTCCAAAACACCCTGCACTGCTGTGTCCTTCTTCTTCTCCTGTGCTCCGGGTCATCTGTGTCTCATCCATATTTCATGTGCTGGGAGGTGGAGGTGTTGCAGATGAATTATACAGACAGCAGATGACCTGAGAGCAAACACCTCGCTTCTTTTGCATGAGGTTTTCCATGAGCTCCACTGCACATATTCAAAGAAAGACAAAGGAGGAAGTCTTTCCTGCTGTGGAGTGACGCTTCAAAGGAGCCAATTCATGCAAATGATGGCCGCAGCTATCATGTGATATGAGGCCTTGTAATAAAGATAAAGTGCTGCGGAAAGAGCGGCGCTTTGAAGTGATACAGGGAGGGTCTGATATCCCTCTGAGAGATGTGGGTTATTATGCCTGATCTGGTTGTTATTTTAAAGTGTTCTTCAGGTTTATTGTATTATTCATTTATCTTGTTACACGTCCTGTTTGTTGTTTGACCCATAATTTCTCTTTCCTTCCAGACATGTCGGGGTGTGACTGCGATTAGGAACGTCCTTTATTCAAACCTTTTTATTTAACCTTGGAGTCATCCTCTTGACTACAACAGAAAACACAGTGTACTTGTGTTATATATATAAAACTTAATATCATATCTCATCACTTTAAGCACCAAAACTTTAGTGTCAGTTCCAAAAATATAAATTCCTTCCTTGATCATTTTTAATTCAAACTGAGGGTGTTGCCAACCCAGTGTCACTCCAAAGTCATCGAAAACCGCGGCTTGGTCAGTGACGTCTGGCGTCAGACACCGACAAAAAAAGCTCCTTTCATGTTGCCATGATATGGAGTTGGTCGCCATTATTGGTCAATGGCGCTGACAATGCCAATTATGTTATAGCATAAATGAGACTTAAAATATGAGAGGCTCAACATAGAGTTACACATTTGAGTGTCTTCTAATCTCAAGAGAAAGACAAAGAATTGGTACATCACAAATATGTGACACAGCCTTCCCATACACACACATTCAAGGTTCTTCCCGTCACTTAAGCTACACTTCATATGTTTCCCAGGTCTGGTTACATGAGACATATACACAAGTAAGTTACATTTGCACGTTTCATACACACCACACCTCTCTAAGTGATATCGTATATGGCTGACTGTGTAATCTGGAGGTGGAGGGGACGGTGAATGGCGAGATGCCTGCCAAGCTGCAGACCACTGTTCAAGACGAACAAACAACAAAACTGGTTGTTTTCTAGGGACCCCTCGCTGTGTTTCCAGTCGGGATAGCACCAAGAAAAACGTCTGTATTGTAGCGAGTCATGACTGTGTCTTCCAGCAGCTTTTTAGCCACCAAACGTGGGTACTTTTCGCAACCTGTCGCTGTGCTTCTATCGTTATTTTTCAGAGATATCGCTACATTTGCAGTTGAGACAGAGACAAAAAGTGACTTAGTCATCGCAGTGTTTTCTGCCAGAATAGTGCCAACAATGCCGTGTATTTTAAGCCAAAACTTGATATTTTCCAAACCAATACCAAGTGCTTTTTGTGCCTAAACACAACCGCACATTACTGAAACGTAAACTTTACACGTATCCGCTACATATTAACGTGCGACATGCCAACATTTACTCTGACCACTGGGCTACAGACACAAGATCTGTGGTCAATATCAGACTCAGTCGAAGTCTGCATGTGTGTGTTTCATGTTTAATTGATGAAGCAGCAAACCATGTAATTACCCAGTGATCACAGAGGGAAAACAAGCCTTGATAAAAATAGCCGTAATCTCAATAATAGTGTGTGTGTGTGTGTGTGTGTGTGTGTGTGTGTGTGTGTGTCACATAATCAGCAGAGTGGCTTTCTGTCACGGTGCAGACGGCCTCTCATATCAACTGGTAACAGATTAGTGGCTGCATCCATAACAACAGGTAGATGCACGCTGCACACACACACACACACACACACACAGATACCAGATCAAACTGTAACACATCTCTTCCCACAGCTGTGCTGCAGCTCAGTGATTACGATCCAAGGTGACAGTTTAAAGTTCAGATCCTCAAACAGGACGTTTCATGAACAAGTTTATGAAGCTCCGACTGTGTGAAGTCTGTTTTCCCTCTGAGCAGAAATGAAGCGCTCCCTTCATCACCACTGCACGATGAATGAAAGAATGAGAGTCTCATCCCAGCAGAAAGAAAAGCAGAGACTAACAGATCGAGACAGCGTGTGATATAATGACTAATCTCTATATTTAGCTTTGTGGGAGAAAAAACTAAAGCACACTGCTGACATTTAAGAGACAGGGAGAAATAACGAGTCAGTGTTTTCAGGATGAGGCCACTCGCCCGAGGCGCAGCGCTCTGATGCACCGTTTCAAATCAAAAGAACATTCTCCATATTTTTTGTTTCAAGAAGCTTTCAACATCCACAACAGACCAAATACAATTCATTAAAACTGAGATACACCAAAACTGTCACTCTGTTCGTTAATCCTTCCACTTTGAGACTTTCATCATTCATTCATCATCTTCTGTGGCTGCCTCAGTTTTCATTCATGCTTTTGTAAGTAGAGGTCGACAAACAGACACACAAGAGTCTCCTGGATCATTTTACAGGTTTGGAACAACATTCGATCACTGCTTGGACGCACATCGATAGAATCTGTGACGGCGCATCATTACATCATTGGTGCATTTTTTGTTCAGTGGCAAAGACTTAACATTATTCATGCATAAGAAACAAGACTTCTACTTCTGGAACCCTTGATGCCCAAAATACCTGCTCACACTTCCTGTTTGGTGCCTTCTTAAACCTTCTTTAATGAAATAAATATTATTTCCAAAGTGACACTGCCTGTTGGAAACTGGTCATCAGATTGACCTTTCATGTACAGCACAGTATAAACTACTTCTACTTATTAGATTCAGGCCAGAATTAATTTTAATTCTTAAAAAAATAATACGACTTTGAGCTGAGAAATATTCACGCTCCAGGAAAACACACAGACTGTATAAAGCGATGCATGTAGCCAACATGACAACGTCATTCACTGGTTTGTGGATTTCCATCCTTAAGCCTCGAATTTCACTTTCTGTCGCAATCTTGGATTTTTGGTGCCAGAAGTGACCATGCAGGAGAGGGTGAAGCTAACCCTAACACTAGCTGCTAGCTTGATTAGCACGGTGCATTTACAGCTTTGGTTAACTGTGATAATGCTAATGCTAATTTCTGCCAGCAAAAAACTGGCTTAAAACCATCAAAACAAAATGTACTTACTAGAAAATTAAACCTCCAACACGTTAGAGGGTCTTTACAACCAAACACTGAACAAGACTGTTGCAACAACTTTATTGACCACCGCGAATTATTCATGTACACACATGTTTACTCTGAACAACCGCGAAGACGAGTGAGCTGGCCGACTGGACCGACGGAGCTGCACCCGAGGGATGTCCAGCGGAGTCGCCTGGTCGGAGCAAGCTGCTCGCGTCCAAGTACGTTTCTCACGCCTAATGCAACATGAAGGGAAAGGCACGCAGTTACGGGCTTGCTAGCCTCAGCTAATGAGGTTACACAGGCCAGGTTTAGCACAGCAGCGTGACAAAGACTTTATAGGTGACCAAAATGTTACAGTTAACGTTAATGAACCGGAAACACACCAAAATTGTGACAGCTGTACTTATACAGTAGCAACTTGTCAACGAACAGCACCACCTGTCACTCAAAGATATGCACTTAACTATAACTAACCCTGACTGTTTTAGTACCAGTGTGTAAACATGTTTATTTCTGCTGTGAAGTTGCACATTTTAACATGGGGGGTCTGTGGGGACTGACTCGTTCCTGGAGCCAGCCTCAAGTGGACATTAGAGGAACTGCAGGTTTTGACTGTCCAGCGCTGGCTTCATTTTTGCCGAGGTTGCTGCCTGGTGAAAACACAGCAGCACAGACTGAACAGTTAAAACTATGTACGCTACACTGGGCTGTAACTGCTTCACAAGGCCGATGTTTGTGTTCAGTCTACATGACACACACACACACACACACACACACACACACACACTCACATGCCCTCAGGGTGTTTTCATTTGTCTCTTGTCATGTCTGCAGGGGATCATAATGACATCAGCAACAACAACACCTACTTCAACAAAACACCAACAGTCTGCTCACATTCATATCCATATGCTCACACACACACACACACACACACACACACACACACACACACACACACACAAACGCACACACACACACACACACACACACACACACACACACACACACAGCCTGACCTCATTCCTACAATCTGTCTCCTGGGAGAAAAAGGAGGAGGTAGATGTGGAGAGGAAAAATGACATCAGGTGAGATGAAGAGACGCGTGCAGAGATGAATTCAGCCGAAGAGGTGAAGAGGAGTGTGAGAGGAAGAATACATGATAAAAGCCTGAGTGAACCCAGGAGGAGGAGGAGGAGGAGGAGGAGGAGGAGGAGGAGGAGGAGGGCTGCAGGTGATTGGAGGGACAGATAAACAGAGAAAGAGATGGACAGAGGAGATAGAGGTATCATTGTCGTCCCTGGGGTGGCGTTAATAAACAAAAGGAGGGTAATAAGGTAGGAGAGGATATGCTGGGCAGCAGATGGCTACGTGAGTCACTCTCGTCTCTGGAAATGAAGGGGGACAGGGAGATAAGAGACGGAGAGGGTGGACGGGGAAAAGAGAAATACAGAGTGACAATGGAGGCAGAGAGAGAAAAAAATCATTCATTTATCCCATCAAAGCTTCTCTGCATCTCCTTACAGCCGCCCGTCACTCAGGAGGAGAATAAATAGATGGTGCTGTGTTTTATTTACCTGCCGGGTCACAGGCAGCTGCCCGGGATAAATCCTCCCCGTCCAGAGGAAAAGTGAATAAAAGAGGGAAATGTTTCACTGATGCCTCGCTGTTCCTGGAAACCCAGGAGCCTCTTTGCAGAGTAACAGACACCACACTCGATACCACTGATACTTTCATACATTATCATGTCACGTAGACATTAAGAATCTATGTTTCAACAATGCTGTGGTTAACATGCGATTAGGTTTAGGCACAAGCATTATGATTATGGTTAAAAGATCTTGTTCTGGCTTAAGTATCCACTTTTCGTGGCACAATCCCCGCAGGAAACGCAGCAATGTCCCTGTTAAAAACAACCACTTTTCATGGCATTATCCAGGCAGTAAAGCAGCAGTTTTGATTTAAAAAAAAAAAGCTTTTCGTGGCACGACTCTGGTAAGAAATGCACCGATGTCGCAGTAAAAAAGAGCAGTGTTTTTGTGACTCTATCACAGCAGGAAACACAGCGATGTTTTGATAAAAAAAAACATCTGCTTTTTGTGCCACTATTCTTGCAGAAAATGTAGCAATGCCTCAGTAAAAACAACTGCTTTTTCTTGCACTATCCTGGCAGAAAAGGCACTGATGGCTCAGTAAAAAACAGCAGTGTTTTGTGACTCTATCACGGCGGGAAACGCAGCGATGTTTTGATGAAAAAATAAGCATTTATTGTGGCACTATTCTGACAGGAAATGCAGCTACGCCTCAGTAAAAACGGGAACTGCCCATTGGTTCGACATCCCATTGTTCCGACCATATTAAACTCATTGTTCCGAAGTCCATTCCGAAATCATCATGATGCCCTGTGGTTAAGGTCTGGTTAGGTTTAGGCACAAAAACACTTGGTTAGGGTCAGGAAAAGATCATGGTGTGGGTTAAAATGAAAAAGAAAGTGACAAACACATAAGCTGTGAGCCTGCTCTGCCTCAAGCCGGTCGCGGCGCACCATACGCCTGCCGCGAGCCGTTCAGCACTGCGGACAGTCGGACTAATGGGATGTCGAACCAATGACATGGACCCAGTAAAAACAACCGCTTTTCATGGTGCACTGTGGAGCTATCCCATCAAAAAATGCTGCGATATTTCAGTAAAAAATTTAAGTAAAATTTCATGGAATTATCCCGTCAAAAAACCTTGCTGTGTTTCAATAAAAAAACTACTTTTTGTGACACTATCCAGGCAAGAAACAGCAATGTTTCGGAAATAAACGGCCATTTTTCAAAGCACTATGTTTCAGTAATAAACAACCACTTTGCATGGCACTGTCCCGGCAGGAAACACAGCAATGCTTTGATAAAAAATCAACCACTTTTCGTGGCACTATAGTGGCAGGAAATGAGGATGTTTTGGGATAAAACAACCAGTTTTCACAGCACTACACAGTGACAGGGCGCTGAAAGACACCCACATTTTGTGCCTTAAAAGCTGCTTGTAAAACACTGAGGGGGCACCGAAACAACCAGTTTATTGTTTGCTGGTCTCCAACAGCAGTTGAGCAGCTTAGCAGGCGTCTCACCCAGGTGTCACACCATCCACCCTCCCCTCCACCTTCTGGCAACAAAGTCAGCTCATAGACTTCCACTTTAGAGAAGTTGATATGGTGAGTATAAAATTGTATACATAAAAATGTAAAGTATTTGTGTTTTGCATAAACATGCAATGCCAATATTTTCTCCTGTTACTGAGCTGCAACACTGATAGAATCAGAACTTAAAGTTGCCTCCTTCCAGACAGTCAGGAACATATTAAATATGTGTCTGTGTGACTGAAAATAATCTGTGAGTCTATAGAATAAAAATTACTTCAGCCACATGCTCTCTTCATCACCTCCTTCCTCTGGATCAATGCCGCCCTCTGACCTTGTTGAGGGGGTGTCGGCGTTTTCAAAGGGCCTTTCTTGTCAGCTCATTGTCAGCTTTAACGAGGATCCATCACAGATACATGATGGCCTGCCTGCTTATCGACTGGCTGGCTCCTACAGATGCCTGTAAGGATCTGAATCTGCTGAAGGCATTTTGGATGACTCACGCAGAGAGCCAGAAAACGAGGAGGAGGAGGGAGTGAAATAAAAGAGGAGAGCAGAGCAGGAAAAGCCCCTTCTTCTTTCTCCTCCAGAAGCCAAGGACATGCTGGTAATTGGCTTAAACTGTGTGGAGGGAGGAGAGGAGAGGAGAGGAGAGGAGAGGAGAGGGTGGAGCTGGAGGGATGTGATGATAGCAGCATGGAGGAGAGGAGAGGAGGGAAAGTGGTGGAGGACAGAGAGCCATAGATCATCTGTCACACAGTTTACAGAGACCTGACATACGAGCATCAACACTTAAAGCCTGCATGAATCTGTAATGTGTGTGTGTGTATTTATATTATGGACATGCCTGCAGCTGTAGTGTGGCCTTTAATTCTGTGGACCTTCTTCAGGGATATAACCATTGAATTATTTATCTTAGACCACATCACCAAAGTTTTGGTTCACATAAAAAAATCAATATGAAAGTCAGTGCCAGTTGAAGAAGTGCTGTGTCCTGTGCTGTGTGTAACGAGGTGAAAATGAGCGGTGTGTAACTTCCACACAGGATACAGGGGTTGGCGATCGTTAAGGTTAGGTAAAGTTTCATGTCCTCAACTATAGTTTGTCCTAACCGTGATCTTTCCCCACGCTGCAGCTGCCGAGCGCAGATTTTGTTGACAATAAGGAAGAATTGTTAATCACACTGTCAATGACTTTAATCAGGGTTCTGCAGCCTTGTCCAGTCGACATCCAGAAATCATTCTTGACAAGACGTTCTACATGTTCTGGGAATATTGACATGTCTTTGTGCGCCTTTTTTGGGGGGGCCCATCTTACATCCAAATCCATCTTATCCAAACCAGTGCACAGCGCAGCACAAATGTAGACATATTGGTGGAACCCTTTTAGTTTAAACAGACCGAGGTGACCTTCTGCAACAGGAGGGGCTGTTGAAGACTTGTGGGAGGAGCTGTTGATGACACCGCACGTGCGAGCCACTGGCGGTGGATAAATAGGAAACAGCTGATAGCAGGAATTAGCGAGCAGCTAGTAGCAAGAGGGAAACACAAACCTGACAGACACTGTAAAGATGAGCAACTGGGGAGACAAGGAATTGCGCGCCCTCCTTGTCCTCACAAACGAAGAGGCCATTAACCGTCAGATGACGGGGACGGTGAAGGACGGGCCGACTTACGAGAGAATCACCGAAGGACTGACCAGCCGCGGCTTCCCTCCCACGTCACTGTTTACGTCACACGCTGAGCTACACGTTTTGTTACTTGCTCACGCCCCCCATTGCCCCGAAAAAGGCACATTCTGTATAAACAAAAGTAGGTAGGCGGCATTTTGCTGCACTCCCCGATTTTGTTTTTATACTGCCAATGCTGAAAAAACACTGATTGGGCTTTCCTGTAAATTTGCACAATTCCTGTCTAAAAAGGGCTGAAGTCTTAAAATGAGGTGTGGTCAGGCGCATTGTTGGTATGTTGCTATTTCAATGCAGCAGACAGCAACCGCCTAAAAGCCAGCGATATCAAGGTAAGAAACAACCGCTTATTGTGGTTCCATCCTGGCAGGAAACGCAGCGATGTTTCAGCACAAAACAACCAGTTTTCGGGGCGCTACACAGTGACAGGGCGCTAACAGACACACACATTTGTTGCCTTAAAAGCTGCTAAAACACAACCAGTTTATTGTTTGCTGGTTTCCAACAGAGGTCGTACAGCTTGGCAGGTGTTTCACCTGGGGCTCACACCATCCACCACCCTCTCCACCTTCCGACAACAAAGTCAGCTCATAGACTTTCACTTTAGAACAGGGAATATATGATGAGTGGTCTTAAGTCAGACAGGAGCAGTGTTTTCCTCCTATTTAAAGGGCTCATTATCAGCTCATTATTCAGATAGTAGCATGAGCCTACATAGCTGGGTTCACAACACGCGTACACTCTGCAGATGGGTGAAATAACACAACATTAATGAGGAAGATATTAACAACATTCTCTAGAGTGTGAACATAGCAGAGAGCAAAGCTGCTGTCAGACATACTGTGCACATTTACACACCAGGAGCAGCGTAACTTCACTGACTGTTTCAGAAGCTGTGAGTTAAGTTCAGTTTGGGATGACACTGTGATTGGTTAAATTCATGTTACTCCCAAAAGACACCTAAGATAATTAAGGGACTAAATACAACCCCTTAACCCCTTGTGCCTTACTTTGCAGCCAGATGATGCGCCATTAAACTAGCAAAAGTGGAGTCACCCCAACTGCACTTTAACGCCCAGACAAACCAAACTAACATCAGAAAACTAGCGCTAATAAGAGCTCCCTGCTGCATCGCCTCACATCCCCGTCTCTGCCAAATGTTGCACATGAACACACCAAACCGACAAGCAGGTATGTTCTGTGCCTGCATGAGGACACACCCCTCCACAGCAGCAGACGGCGGTCGTCTGTATTCATCATTGAAAAAGGGAAACAGGAAGAGCGTCTTGATGCTAGTTAGCCAGTTAGCACATTAACAACACAATCAGAGCATATTTACCGTGCGCAAGTGAACAAGAACACAAACCATCAGGAAACGTCTCTGCTGAAGAGAAAAAGAATCTGACCTCATGGAACAAGTTGGTTTTGGTCTCACTCCCTCTGGACTTTAGCTCCTCCTTTACGCAGCTCATTGACAGTTCTCTTCTCCTCACCTGAGCTCAGCTGATGATGCCAATTCAACATGCTGAATCTCCATTCATCCATTTTCATCCACTTATCCGAAGCCAGGTCTCAGAGGCAGCAGGCCGAGCAAAGCACTCCAGACGTCCCTCTCCTCAGCAACACTTTCCAGCTCCTCCTGGAGGACCCCGAGGTGTTCCCAGACCAGATGAGATATATAATCCCTCCAGTGTGTTCTGGGTCTGCCCCGGGGCCTCCTACCAGCTGCATGTGCACGGGAAACCTCTAACAGGAGGCGCCCAGGAGGATCCTGATCAGATGCCTGAACCACCTCACATGGTCCCTTTAGAAGCAGAGGAGCAGCGGCTCTACTCCGAGCTCCCTCCAGATGTCTGACTCCTCCCCCTATCTCTGAGGCTGAGCCCAGACACCCTACAGAGGAAACTCATTTCAGACATTTGTATCCACGATCTCATTCTTTCAGTCACTACCCAGAGCTCATGACCATAGGTGAGGGTTGGGACATAGATGGACCTGTGGACCTCTTCACCACGATGGTGCAGCGTAGCGCCCACATCACTGCAGACACAGCACCAAACCACAGATGCTGAATCTGTGGGGGAAAAGGTGACTACTGCAGACGAGGGTCAAAGTGCGGGACACACCACACCGACGAGGACAGCAGACGCTCACCAACGGCCCGACTTTGACCAACAGCCAACCATCGGCTTGGTGTGACAGGGCATTTGGCACATGTGCAACCCATGCTGTAAAGACAAGCAGCAGCACAGTTGCCTGAATTCAATAGTCTGCTGATTTAAATCAGGAACTATGTGATCAAAACACGAGTAAAGAACTTAACTGATCAGATCTACTTTCAGTACTTTACAGATTTTGATTCTCTGTGGTGAGAACAGATTTCTGTTAAAACCAAAGAGTTTGAAGGTTTTTAATCTTCTCGAGCAGCATTTATGCACATCTCCAAACAAGGAACCTGTCAGTCTCTAAACTCTACAACATGGAGAAGAAGAAGACAAAAAAAGACGACAAAGAAAAGACAAAGAGGAAGAATAAGAAGAGATGCTTCCCCTGACATCAGGGAAGCCTCACGTTGCTCTCACACTGTCCATCTGTCCTCTCTGAGCCGTCAAAACCCTCTACGCTCTGAAAATCAAACTTGACATCCCGCACTGGGCGCCACTTTATATTCTGCCCCACACCGTACAGAAGAAAGATGCTCCAACAGCAGCTGACATGTTTCTGCAGGCAAAACAATTGTTGCTATTAGAATTCTTAATTTGGACTGGAACATACCGACAGACAAACTGAAGTGCCGTTTCATTGGACACAGAGGCTGCTGAGGAGCCGGCCGCACTGGAATGGATCTTTTTATTAACGGCAGATGGAAATTCCTAATTACTAACGGCGGGAGGCCTTTTGGTCGTCCTAACCGGTGGGCACAGAGAGATGATTAGCCTCGCCTGAACTTTCTAAAGCCCTGAATCCAGACCTCTCCCCTCCCACCCCCCTGCATCAACATCACTATGCAAACCTGCCTGTGTCAACTCAATTTATTTTCCAATTTCCCGCAGGGTGAAAGAGTGGCTCTCACTCTCCGTCCCTGTCTGCCATCTATCACTCTACAACTCTCTATCTCCTCCTCCTCTTTCTCTCTGTCACTCCCTGCGTCCCCTCCTCTCCGCTCTTATTGTCTGCTGTTGTCTTCCTCCTCCACGTGACGGACAGGTGACCCACAGGAGGCAGACAGGAGGAAACTATTTATAGTTTGTGTTAGAGATGAAACAATCAGCGGATTAATTGAATAACAGATCGACTAAATTAAGCAGACGACAATCTAAATACAGACGATGAAGCTGTTAAAGAAATCAATATGTTTATTTAAACAAAGAATTAAATGACTGATGGGAAACTGCTCTCAGTCTGGAGCTTCTGCTTGTTCGTCTCTTGCAGCTTAGAGTTTGTTTTTAAAGGTACATTTACAGTTTGCTTCAGTCTCAGCTCTCGTCACTGCAGCTCATTGTACCCTGCACCACTGCCTGTCCACCGAACAGCACGCTGACACTTTGTGACCAGCTGCTGAGGAAAGGGAAACATTTAATAGTAGACTAAAAATAATAATAATGACTTTATTTGTGAAGCTTCTACAAAAACAGAGTGAAGCAGAGGCAGGACACACCCCAGGGCAGTAAAACAGCAGAAAGCTAAATAAGGCCGAGCAAGACCAAACTGAGGTGAGATTAAAACAAGAAGACAGAAAACACAACAACACAGTACAGAGAGGAGAGATGACGATGATTAAAGACAAGGACAGTAAACAAAAAAATATAAGTACAATAAAAAGAATAAAAGCAATAAACACAACAAAAACAAGACAAGACAACAGCACAGAACAGCAAGTCCATAAAGACGTGATGGTTTAGCAGCCACTGAGATATTTTCCTCAACAGTTGGTGGAGACCAAACCAGAGCTGAACAGAGAGTGAATGCTGGACTTACATGTATTCAGGTGGACACAAACAGGACTCTGAATAAATTCAAAATCCAGCTCCGAGCCGGGATTTTCCCTGGGTTTGTTCGAGACCAAGGTGGCAAAGGCCTGTGGCGGGGGGCATCTTGACAGCTGTACTTTTAGATACCCCCCCCCCCCTCTATTAAATATGAAAGGAGGCCCCCACATGCTTGAGCTTTACACTGCTGACTTGTATCATCAGAACAGACATGTCCTGTGATTTTCAGCCTCCTATGACTATATTTACTCTTTACAGCAGGCACATCCTGACAGTTGAGAATATTACTGTCAGGTATTGTCCCCCTCTATTAAATATGAAAGGAGGCTGGAAATCACAGGACATGTCTGTTCTGATGATACAAGTCAGCGGTCCGGAAATGTGCGTTTCTCTTCTATAATACACATTCTACATCTCAGAGGCGACGTCTTTCCACATATGGGCTTCCTTCGCCTTTCAAATGGAGCAGAGCTCCATGGGAAACAGTAGGAGAGACACAGCCCGAGGGGGAACCGGGATCTGACACAACACGAGAAGCAGGTCTGTGGAGCTGTGCGCCGGATGAAAAAACAAGCGCATCGCACCGAATGTGCGTCGCTACGGCGTCACTTTCACTAAATCTTGTAACTTCCTTATCATACTAAAATGTTAACAGCCAAAATCTTATATTAAAATGAAACTTTCACATTAAAGGGGCAAGGGATTGGCACAGCAACAGAAAAATGTATTTTAAATGAACAAAATATAGCTGCTAATACAGCTATTAGCTACACAGCTTGTATTAGCTCCTAAGTGTCTTAAACGAAAACGGAAAACCTAGTCGCCGTTTAGGAGGACAGATACAGCTCAAATGTCCCGTATACGACGAGAGTTACACATTATGACAATCTTAGTAAAACCGAAGTCCCTCACACAATAACTGACGTTTGCATGGCATAACTTGCATTGGCTGTAAAGGATGACGGTCACTGAGATGAGCAGCAGATTTGTAGTGTTGCTACCCTTCGCAGCAACTTTCTTTCTGCACTTTCTGCACACAGGATAGTTGTCCTCCACCAGCTGTCCCTCGGCATTCTTCAGAAACCCAAAGTACACCCAGACCTCAGACTTTGTGCATTTAGTTGGGGGAGAAATGTCCTGAGTGCCGCTATCACCACCTTCCGCCATGTTTTCATTCTTTGTGTTTACACATGCTACGCATTCATGCAGCACCTGCATCGCGAGACTTGAATGAGGCTGTTGTTACATATCCTGATAATCCACTGCGATAATACAATTAATTTAAACATAAACGGTAATTCTTACTGTGTAAAAATTAACCGAAATTTAGCGTAATATTGGTAATCGTTACATCCCTACTGTGTACTAGATGTGTTAAGTCACCAGACCTTGAAGCCAATTTGACCAAGTGGCCAAACTGTGTAACTACAACTTACAGGTCAGTCACATGACATGATGCCATTTAGCCCAATATTTCAGAGTATTTCTTTTTTTCGATATGACAAATTATTAAAACAATATATAATCATTAATTAAAGAAGACAGAATTGTAACAAAATCAGTGATTTAGTTTCATATGTTCCTTCAAATCTCCAGTAAAACCTAAAGAAAAATGATGATGTCATTTCTTTAGTGAACAACAACAGTAACTCACAGTGAGTTTCAGATTCTGTTACAATATTAATAGTTCAGCTAATTACACATTTAAAGACTGTCCCAAGGGATATATATATATATATATATATATATGTATAAATCATCTCTGATCATCAGGCTGTAACCTGCGACAGGCTGTTATGAGACAGAATCACTATGCTGCTGCCAGAGGAGCCGCTGACTGAGTTCCCTCCCTTTATTCCACACTACTGAGGCTCCTCCTCTTTTTGGAACCAACAGAGTCCATCATCATTTCACTTTCAGACATGCTTGTTGTTGCCGTGGGTAACAGTGTGACATCAGTGTCAACAAGTCGAAGTATGCAAGTATCACGATATGAATTTTTCATATCATATTAAAAATCACACAGGTATTATCGTGATATTGAGATGATGATAGTCATGGCACTATCCTGGGTGGAAACACAGTGACAGGATGCTAAAGGACACCCAGTATGTTGTTTACTGGTCTGTAATGGTCTGGAGGGTCCTTTCCTTCCACCTCCCAGTGACAAAGTCAGCTCAGCGTCACTTCAGAAACACTGATAGGATTCACATGAAATGTTCAAACAAATCTCTGGTTCGCAGAAATGTACAGTGCAAACATTTATTCTTCTGCTGATGAGGCTGACAATGTAGTGTGCTGTTGTTAAATGCAGAGCCCTTATAAGAGTCAAATATGTCATGTCACTCAGCAGACATTGATCGTATTTAATATGTGTGCACACTGGGTGGCGCTGTGTTAATATTTTGAGATTAGCGTATAAATGTAGGAAGGAAACTGTGCTGTCAGGTGTTCGACCCTGGAGGGGCAAATGGTTTTTGTCCACTGTGGCGCGCAACAGTGTTCAACATGCTGACAGGTGTGTGTTCAGTTTTGGATTAAAGATGAAGAAATGGACATTTATTAAACCTTACGCATGCTGGTATGAAATAAATATGATGATCCTTCTGCACCTGGAGCCTGCAGGTGATTTTCTGAACACAACACAACAAAGGAAACTGTGGCATCAACAGAAGCAAGCACGTCAGCTAGATCAGGCCGGGTTAAATACCTCAGTAGCTGCAAGTAATAGACTAGCTCCTACACCCATTTAATTTCAATTCATGAAGGATGTTCGCCTTTTTTGGATTCTCAGTCACACAATGGAAAACCAAAGTTTTCTTCATGAATTCATGGAAACAGGTGGGTTACTGACGTACAAATGGTCATTTCATGATGAAGAATTCCTTTGAATTATAGATATCAAACAAATTGTAGTTTTAAAAAAGCAAAGTGAGTAAAAAATATTTAAGCACATCATACTGTAAGGAACAACAAATTGAGCGCAGCGTTAGTTCAGGCTGGATGCGATGTGAAGCTCAGCTCACATCCCAGCTACATCAGCTGATCTTAAACAACCCAATTAGCTGATTGGTGAAGGGAGTCGGCTGATAGATCACATGACTCCTTTCTATGCAACCAATTGGCGAATCTCATTCAGGGCGCCCTATTTACACTGCTCTGACCTGCCTTCACCCCAGCTCCTCCTTTTCATGTTGTGTCTGACTTATCAATGTCATTTCTCTTTGTCACTGATGCTGCTGTGTCCTGTTCCTGGGGGTCTTTGCTGCTGCTCTCCCTGCCTTAGGCTTTCCATGTGGGCACATGGAAGGGCAGAGAGGTTTGCTTTCTTTGTCTTAGGCTTTCTACGTAGGTAAGTGGAAGGACAGAGAGGTGTGCTTTCTTTGTTTTAGGCTTTCTACGTAGGCCAGTGGAAGGGCAGAGAGGTGTGCTTTCTTTGTCGTAGGCTTTCTACGTGGGCCAGTGGAAGGGCAGGGAGGTTTGCTTTCTTTGTCTTAGGCTTTCTACGTATGCGAGTGGAAGGGCAGAGAGGTTTGCTTTCTTTGTCTTAGGCTTTCTACATATGCGAGTGGAAGGGCAGAGAGGTTTGCTTTCTCTGCCTTAGAAGAGACCCCAGAACAGAGCCACACTGCCAAATATAACACTGCAAATGGAAATAAAGTTTTCTTTGACTGACTGAATAAGGATTTTTTTCCATACATCTTCCAAATCATCATTCAGCAATAAAAAATGTGAAATAAATTTCCACTGATATCATCATATTGATTGAAGCTGTCCCACCCAGCCCTGGCTGCACCTCTAGTTTACATAATCAGGCCGGTTGATATTCATGCTGCTCTGAGATCAGCCAACAAACACACAAACACAGGCGGGCCGGCGGTCGGCTGCAGAGGAATACACTATCGACCAACCACGAATTTATCAGCCACAACAATTAATCTTGTAGGAGGCGGGTGGCGACCCTGAGTGTGTGTGTGTGTGTGTGTGTGTGTGTGTGTGTGTCTAAGTGAGCCTCTGAGAGAGAAATGGGGCGAGACCACAGGATAATATTGAAGATATCTTCCGCGCTGATCGTCCCTGATACACACTCACACACAGGCAGACGGACCACATACAGATTTCAGAGGGTCAGCCAGGCATGAGGAGACGCTCCTCACATTCCCTCCACCTGCAGATCATATAACACTCAGAGACGGCTCAACATCTAGGGCTGGATCTGTCTTTCCTTTCTCCTAGGAGAGCCTTTCACCCTCTGAGTGATATCTGCAGGTCAAACATGCAAACAGGCGTTAAAATGCCTGATATGAGGCTCTGAATAAGCAAACAGAGGGTTGTAAAAAGCTGAGCTGTCAGAAGAGAAAAAAGAGCTACCTGTGTCCATGCAAAGCATCACATTACACCTGCTGTCATCCCCTGACTTCCCTCCATACAAGGCAACATGAATTATTGAGCGATCCCGGCTTTGTCAACTACTACACCTCCGATTAAACAGAATAAACAACCTGCGTTCACCATTCATAAAAACAAAAGATCCACGCCGAACCAGGCTGGAGCAGGGAGGATCTGAGTGTGATGATGCCGTTATACAACACAGTGATAAATACATGCAGTCCTGTCACTCACAAAGCCGAGCACATGCTTCCTCTTTATCTCTAGTTTCTCCACCGGCAACAACTGTCTCCACTCTGCAGCTCCTTCCTCCACAGAGGCTCAAACTCCTCGACAGGAGCCAATAATAGACGAACATCCAGAGGAATATCTGCAGGTTTGTGTACTCACCTTTGTTATTGGAGGTGTGTTTGTTGGTCGGTGTGTGTGTTATGAGCTCCGCAGCGCAGCAGGCAGCCTCTCCTCTCCGTCTCGCTCCCACTGCGAGCTGGAGTAGAGTGTGTGTGAGAGTGTGTGTGTATGTGAGCCCTCTCACTGGCTATTGTTACAGGGGAAGGGAGCCAAACTGAGCATGCTCCAACGTGAACAGCCCTTGTGGTTGGCATGGAAACCAGAAAGCGGCTGTCGCACTCGAGTTGTGAGGTGCTTTCTGTTGCAGACACACACAGGGCAGAGTGCAGGCAGGTGCTGCTGCTACTGCTGGCGTGTCGTCACCGGCCACGTTTGGAGGTCTTGATTAATCCTTAATTCTCTTTGGTTTCACTCTCGTCAGTCGGGACGAGGTGACAGCTGCTCTGACAGACCAGCGACCTGGATCACATTCAGGAGTTCACACAGTGTCCTGGATAAAAACTAATCCACCACAGTCCAGAGCTTTCAGTAACACACCTGATGTGTCACCTGGAGGATCCCAAAATGTGACAGAGACTCTGGAGCGTCCTGACGTGATCACATGACACATCATCTCTCTAGGGACAAACTGTGACGAACCTCACGTACAGAGATACTGTGTCTAAATAAATGATTTGAAGTTCTTTAATTATCTTTCCTGTTATGCTGTCATTAATACGTCAACTGCAGAGAGATGATGGGAAATAAGCAGAGATGCTTTAACCTCAACAAAGTACTTATTCTCTTAGAATCAAAGGTACTAACTAGAACCATATAGGGTACGTCAGTTTGTCCCCAGTGGACGACTCTTTTTGGTTCCTGGTAGAAACTTTGTGAAAGGTTCCACCTAAAAAAAAAAACTACAAGAGGATCTACAGAGAACCCTTCTGTGGTGTAACAGTCTTACCCACAACATTCTTGAAGTCTCTATCTAGAACCTTTCCACCTTCTAAAGGCCAAAATACACCGGCAGCGAACACCACGTGTAAAAAAAACACCCCTACTATTTTCAATGCAAACCCCACACTGGCACTAACATCTCCTAAAAGGCTCCTAAAGGCTGATGGGGTCCAACATGACCAACAACGTTCATAGTTCACAGTCATGTTTTAAGCGGGAGGAGATTTTGTGAAATCATAATAATTACAGGCCTTTACTTTTTCAATAGTGCAGAAGGGTTGGAAACCCAAAAAAAAAATCAGCAGACTGTGTGGTGTTGTATTGGCTGAAAAATGGTATCAATATATTTATTATGACAGAACACAAGTAAAATAAATCGATGAAGGGGCTTTCAGAAACATCTGCCTCGAAAATTTTTGAATATCTCAGGGTGAAGATCTTTGAACAGCCGTGTTTTCAACAATCACTGAACAACTCTTTCTTCCAGAAAGGGTTCTTTGGATTAAAAACGATTCCTTAAGGAACCCTTATGGCCCTTTGGTCATGGCTCTAAAACGGTGGTCTTACGTCGCACTGTCAAACAGGTTCAAGGACGGCCGTTGTCAACGTCTTGCGACCAAAGATAACCTGAGATAAAATTCTGATGGTGTCAGAAATTTAGGATGACCATCTTACAGTGTGACAGCTGCTACGACCTACGTCTACTCATCAACCAATAGAAGTGCAGCAGGAAATGACGCAATGGTCACCGCGACACCGGCGCTAAACCCAAACAAATGATCGCTTGCCATGGAGGTAAAATGAACTAAAAGAAGTGTGTGGAAAGTTTGGTGGAGCTGCTATCATGACCGCCAGAAAAAAGACACTGCATGGAAGGAAACTGCAGAGGAACTGCAACTTCCAGGTGAGCAAGCTACCTATGGTGGCGCAGATGGATGGCGTACGCTGATGCGGTGCAGACTGACATATGTCGCAACCTGCGATTCAGTAATTAACGGCCATCGTACAATCTGCACACATCAAACTTGACGTCGTACCAAAGTTTATTAGATCCACGTCTCACAGTGTGTCATGCAATGGTCTTACAAGACTGCTAAAATCGCACAGTGTATAGAGGGCATAAGTCTTACAAGGAAGCCTTGCAACCCGATCTCACTCCGAAGTCGTCGAAATCTGATGCTTGGTCAGTGAGTTCTGTCACACACCAACGAAAAAGCCACCATTTCATGTCAGAATGATATGTGGCCGGTCGGTGTTACTGTTTAACAGGATCTGGCGGCATTGTGGAGAAACACAGCGGGACAACAACGAATGTCAACACGAAAGAAGTCCAAGTTGGGCAGGTGGGAGGGGTGGCGGATGGTTCCAACTTTCACCCAGGAGGCCGGTGTTCACTTCCTGTAAGACTGTAAAACCAAATCCTGTTCTTTTTTCCTAAACCCAACCATGTGTGTTTCTTGTTAAAGGAAAAAAAAAGTCATTCTGCGGTGTTGTACCAACGTAGTGCTTTTATTTTGAAAGAGACTGTATGCAAACTGTACACTTCCTGTGAAAACAGAAGTGTATTTTGAAAACAGACAATGCATGTAACAGGCTGAAGTTGACACGGCGTCCCAGAACGTCAACAACCAACACACCCAGGGTACCTTGGACGTCATATGTGGACGTGGAAAGTCCATGACCAAACGTGGACATGTGACGAGGTCACAGTGAGGATGAGTTGACCCTTGACGAACCCTTGTGTTAAAAAAAAAGGTTCTTCAGAAGCAAATGCTTCTGGGTAGAAACTCAGCCCTTCAGGGGGAACTCTTTTGGAACCCTTATGTCTAAAAGTGTATATAAAACCATGATCAATCCCCAGCGTAAGCAAGTTGTTGTCGGCCACATCATTAACAGTTTTATTTTTGAAATAGTTTAAAAAGGCACAAATAAACGATGTCATCCTGTCGACTGAAGCATCGGATCACAGAACACTGGAGGTCACCAACAGTCGATGTACTCTGTTTAATTTGGAGAATCTGTTGTGGACATCATCACATATTAATGCTGAGATGAAACTAAAATAAATGTGTCCATATTAAACCACTGACCTTTATCTACATCACAGATATGAGTGTTATTACCTGTGAAGGGCAGAATTATTCATCAGGACGCCGCATTAGAGGAAAAATGTGATTGACACTGATCAATACATTTCCTCCACCGATCATGAATAATGAAAATGAACGGAGCGCTTGGCTTCTCTTTTCACCAGGCTGGTTTTAATACGAAGTCTCTCCTGAATCTCAATAAAATCCCATTTTCCTCATTGAAATGCACATTCATTTACGCAGCTGGATGCTCAGAGTCTAATCAGATCTTCTGCTCGGTCGGACGAACATGTGTCGTCAGAATGAACCATTTCAGCAGGCATCAAACACGAGGTATGAACGTTGCGTAAGTGCCTCGCAGAACGACGCTCAGATATTTGTCCCCTGCTGCAGTGTGTTGGTGTGTGCTATTTGTTGGGCATATGTAGAGGGTCTCCAGGGGCATCCAACAGCCCTGACTTCCTGTGGGAATAACAGTCACGAAAGGCACCATGCGGGCATTAGCCAGACGGCTCGTGGTGTGTTTGTGTCCATGTAACAAGAGCACAAACAGAGCTGTGGATTGCTGTCAAACAGAGACAAAGCTTTAAGAGAAAACATGGGTCACTTCCAGCTCCATCTTTCTGCCAATATAACACTGGAGCCTTCTTTTGTTCCCTCCATCCTTACATGCCAAAAACACCACTTTCTTCACTCTGCTTATTTTGATCTGACTCCATCATCCACCGCGAACAGAGAGAGATATCAGCTGTTGGTGGAGCCATTATCGGCGCTCAGCTCAGCCCTTCATTGTGGAGAGTGTGTTCACTAAGTACCTGCTGCTCTGCATCTCAAGGCTACCTGCCATCACCACAGACACACTCAAACGTTCACGGCTGTTTCGCCAATATTTAGCTGCTCTGTCACACATCCAACGATCAATACAGCGACCGCAGGAGGCCATTGATCAGACGGTGGAGGCGGAGGTCTGTGTGTTTTTGGTGAGTATACATTATGTCATCACTGCCAACCTGATGAGGTTTAAATTCACGTTTATATTCATTAATAACCATTTAAATTCTGCAGTGACAGGCGGTAATATGACTGCAGGTGCTGCTCAGGTTAGAAACTGACAGGCGCCACATGCAAATAACCACATGACAGACCTCTGACATCACAGCCAGCCGCCAGAAGAAAACGTTTCTGCAAACCATAAATACGTTTGTACATATTATACATGTGATATCAGCGTTTCCAAAGTGACAAAAGAGCTGACTTTGTCATCTGGAGGTGGAGGAGACGGTGGATCATGTGACACCCAGGCGAGACGGCTTCCAAGCTGCAGACCACCACAGACGACCGCTGAGACCAACAAACAACAAAACAGGACGTCTTTTAGTGACCCATTCATGTGTTTTATTGGGATAGTGCCTTCAAATGTGGTGGAATTTTACTGAGACTTTCCTCTGGGATACTGCCACAAACTGCAGCTATTTTAAGATCTTTCCCAAACCATAACCAGGTGGTTTTTGGAGGGGATGGTGGATGGCATGTCACCTACAGGTGAGACACCTGTAGACCAAAACATTATCTTTTCCTAACCATCCATAACTAAGCTGTTTCTGAACCCAAACCTAGCCACATGTCAACCACAGAGAGAAGTTCATTCTTGAGACCAAGTGAACGTTTGTGTCAAATCTGAAGAGGCGTTCTTGAGATATCATGTTCACACTGATGGGACATATGTATGTAAAGATGGACGAACAACCTGAAAACATAATGCCTCTGGCCACGGTAATCGCCAGCACAGAGGCATACAAAAGATGTGGGTAGATTTGGGGGTGTGTTATGCCCCAGTCAAGGGTGTTGGAGCGTAACATAAAAAGTAAGACAGAGAGCATATAGTGAACAACAGGGAGCAATTTATTGCTGATACAGTGGATCTGAGAGTTGATCACAGAAGAAAATGGTTTTCTGTCAAACACAGGTGCAACATGAAGCGAGGACTTCAGGGTGACACATGGCCAAAATAACAAACAAAACCCACCAATTTTCCCTCAGAGTGCTGCCCAGGCCTTACAAGCAAAAGAAGCAAACAAAAATACGATGCTCGTCCTGACTCCCTGAACTCAACAAAAACAGGAGAAGAAAAGGTTACAACAAAAATGGAAGTTCACCCCTACGGTTTTGTGCGAAGTAATGTAAAGTGCTGGGCTATTTACAATATATGTACAAGCACAGTTAGCACAGAGCTGGGCTAGTGTAAAGCTAACACACACACAAAGAGACTAAACAACAAACAATACGACCGGGTGCTAACAACGGCCCACTCGGCGTTAGGGACACAGCATTTCATTGATCGCAAGGCCGACGAGGAGAGCGACCAGCTGGCAGCATCAAACCTCGGCATGTTAGTGGTTCTGTTTGTTCTCCTGGTTCTGACTCACCTGCGAAAACGTTGCTGAAATATGATGGTTTTAATCCTCTGGTATTAAAGTTTATTATTTCCCACCTGGCAGCCCTGCTTGTCACATTATTCATGGTCATAATAAGTATGTAGTTTCTGGGTGGATGTCCTGATGTGATGTGCTGTGGCTTGTGCAGACTGTGTTCTTGTCATTTCTGGTTTATTCCTGCAGAAGCCAATAAAGAGAAGCCTTTACTGTGGGTTTATGTGTGTGTGTGTGTGTGTGTGTGTGTGTGTGTGTGTGTTAATGTCCAGTTCGACCCTGTTCTGTCATCAGACCCACACTGAGATCTGGGCGGTACTGACACCGAGGGTTCGAGATGAGATGTATCCAGTGCCCCGCTCCGCCGGGCGACACACGCTTAGATAATTTATGAGGGCTCCTCCATTGGTTCAATAATTCATAGCGCACTCGCTCTGCTGTTGGTGAGTCACGGACGAGCCTTTTACTGAGAGAAGTCGAGGGAGCCACAGAGTGAGACACATTTGTGGGGGGCAAACTCAATAACAACTTGCCACACCATAACTTTCTGAGGCTCGCTAAATTTAGCACCGCTTCCGTGACTCAGGGGAGGAGCCGCACAAGAAGATGGAGGAGGGTGAGCCAGCTTTTAGTGTGGAGTAAGTAACCCTGAGAGCCAGAGAGCGTGAAGCATGGAGGGGTCTCCTGAACAGCAGGAAGTAAAGACAGGACCAGCTTCAGTCATATCATTAGTCCACGTTATTACAGCCACACACAGGAGGCCTGATAGAGTGTGTGTTCACATCACACTGGCCTCACTGCTGCACAATGGCTCTCACTGTTAGCTCTCCTGGGGACCAACAATGCATTGTTGTTGACCCCCTTGGCGAGCTGGGAGTGTTTACACGTCGTGGGGGGAGGACTGCATTAACACAGGACGTCGTAAATATTGTCCTTTGCCAGTGTGTTTATGTGGCGCTTGATTGCTTGGCAACCACAGGGGCATTGTGGGGCACAGCGCCGTCCTTTGATGACTGACAGTCAATAGAGTGATGGATGGCTGGGTGGAGGTTGATGGAGGGCACAATGCACAAAGGAACACAGTGACACACATACAGGAAACTGCCACAGGCTTGACACACTGAACTATATTTAAATCACTAACTGGGTCTTTGTCTGCCGGCGTTTAAGGTAAACCTGCGTGAGTCTGTTCACAGTGAGAGCTACATGTTCTGTGCTATTATTCCCCTTTTATGCCCATACATCACCCATGGTGCAGAGGTCACATTACAAGCATTACATTGCCCATCTTGTTTGGAACATTACACAAGTAATATTAAGAGAATACTTCACCCACACAATGACCAGTTGTATGTCAGTTATTCACCCTAATGACTTGAATTCGTAAAGAAAACGGTTTTCCTCACACGACTCTACGCTGAACGAAGAATCCAAGAAAGGTAAATACTCTTCATGAATGGGCACCACATTTAAAAACAACCACAACAAAACTCTCTCAAACATTTCCTTACAAACTGCCACAAAGCCCGTGCAGGATAAACCAAGTCGCATCTCTCTAGTTGTTTGCTCAGTACTTCCCAAACAGTACAAACATGCCAATGCAGGACCCAGTAGCATGCCTGTGCGTGCTACTCAACAGTGCACGAGACCGCTCATATGCACGTCCCAGAGTCCTGCACCGGGTCAGGTACCCAAAGGGTAATCCACAAAAAGCTGTGTAACAGGTAAAAATATGTTTATGTATAAAATGACAAGTAAAATTGACCATGTACATAACCACGTGTGTGTGTTTTGGCTAAATGTAACCACGTGTGTGTGTTTTGGCTAAATGTAACCACGTGTGTGTGTTTTGGCTAAATGTAACCACGTGTGTGTGTTGTTGTTGAAGGTTCTTGGTTCTCAAATGAATCCTGAAGACTTTGGTGTTTCCCTCAGTTTTCCTCTTGTGAGGTTGACATTAATGATTTTGATTAAAATGTCTCAGCAGCTACTGGATGGATCACCATGAGATCTGATGATATTAATATTTCTTGCAGAATGAGCATCTCTTCGCTGATCATTTGACTTTTCATTTAATTATCCAGCAGAACTCTTGGCGCTGCCATGAGCCTCTAAATGCTAATCTAAAGCTGTATTCAACACCCCTGAGTCTTACAGAGATGCTGCTGTGGCTGTCAACTCTTCTTCTACACTCTCTGTTGTTACAGTAGGATAGTTCTGTGAACACATTGAAGGGACGGCAGGCGGCGGGGGACATGCCCCACATTCCTCAGCAGAAACTGCTGCTTCATTCACTCATGACGTGTGAAGGTATGAGTGTGCACAACACACATCTCTGGGCTTACAGTATCCTAGATATACTCACATCATCTTGGTCGTCTTATCAATTCATCTAACGGTTACTGTTTTGAATTGTAGGTTTAATTTATGAAATGGAGACTTTACATTTTCCCAGATGACAAGGTGACGTCTTGTTTTTTTCCAACCAACAGTTACAAAGATATTCAACTTAGCAACAACAAAGGCCAGGCTTGTGTTTGTAACTGGGCCGATGTGTGCAGGCCGATGTGTGCAGGCTGACGTGCTAACCTCAGCAGCAGCCAAATCAGCTGCCAGTGTTTGTGTGTTTTTATTGATTGGACCAGGCGGCACACTGGAACAGGTGACCCATCTGGAAAAGGGAGAATAAATGGAAAACAGGGCCACACGTAATCATAACGACCCATTAACCTCATCCATTATTTAATTTTCCATCCACTCTCCACAGGTCTGATAGGAGAGAGGCCAACGCAGAACCCTACTAAAGTGGCACCAACACGTCACACGTTATGTAAAGAAACCTCCATGACCCACATTCTGTGCTGTGTTTGTGAATGAGTAGGTGAGCGTACAGTATGTGTGTACACACACACACACACACACACACACACACACTCCCTCCTGAGCCCCGTATTGGCTGATTTAAAGCCCTGTGTGCAGATGGGAGGCTGCTGTCATAATCAGCATGCCTGCAGCTGCGCTGCACACTGAATGAACCCGCCGTCCTAATGGGAAGTCTTGAAATCCAATTTTCCTGTCCATCTATCCGTCTGCACGGCGAACCATACAGCTCCTCTCTGAGCCCGATCGCTTCGACTCCATCTACATGCCTCTCTCATCAGACTGCCCTGATTGCTCTCCTCCAGATGACACCACAGATCCGGTTAGAGCGACTGATGTGGTGCAGGATTATTCTGCCGGTCGCTAATGTTGCTTTTCATCATCATCTCTGACAGAAATATTACAATATACACACTGAACTGGCTCCTCAGCTGAACAGCCAACAGAACATGTTGACATTGTGTGTTTCTGCAAACCACAGATTCACGTGTACGTTTCATATGTATCATATCAACATTTCTGATGTGGTGTAGTATCTGAGCTGAGGTGGAGGGGAGGGTGGATCATGTG
The DNA here is from genome assembly GCF_041903045.1 of Epinephelus lanceolatus. Lineage (NCBI taxonomy): Eukaryota > Metazoa > Chordata > Actinopteri > Perciformes > Serranidae > Epinephelus > Epinephelus lanceolatus. The sequence continues at coordinate 43,841,937 of NC_135747.1, forward strand.
TCACCTAGGTGAGACACCTGCCAAGCTGCACTGTTCAAGACCAACAAACTGCCGTTTTTCCAGCAGCTTTTTACCATCCAAAGGTGGCTGTTTTTTAACAAGACATTACTTAGTTTTCTTCAAGGATAGAGCCATGACAACTGGTTGCTTTTCTCCTGAAACACTGCTGCATTTCCAGCCTGGATTGTGCCACCAAAACGGGTATTTTCAGCCAAAATATGATCTTTTCCTAACCGTGACCAACTGGTTTGTGTGCCTAAACTTAACCACACGTTAACCACAGTGTTGTTGAAACAAAGAAACGTTTAGTTTCAATGTATCTGCTCCATAATAATGTCCAAATGTGACATATCTGTGGTTTACAGAAAGGTAATGCCAACATGTATTTGACTGAATCATGACAACAGGTAAATAAAAAAGGTGCTCTTTCTTACAAAGTTAAACAGCTCCATCTCATCTGATGGTGCCACATAACAGCACAGGGTGCCAAGAGGTACCAGCATGCATCTGAACAGGTAAGAGCCAAATAGGAAATTGCCAAGTAAATCTACTGCTCTGCAGAAACACGGCTGGGCTTCACTCGTCTGCCAAATGGACGCCTCTCTTAATATTCAGCCTAAATTAATCGCCTCAGTAGATACAGTAAACACAGGGTTGCTGACACGCCGATGCCTCAGTGCAACATATCTGCAGATGGAGCACTGGACTGGATGTACTGGCAACACCGACTGGATCACATTCAATCTAAGCAAGATTAGCCTCTGAAACACGGACATCAACGTTGTTCCTCTTTTCCCAAAAGGCGGCAGCTCCTACAGACCGTGCTGCGTGGGAGGCAGGAATAGAAACACATTAGCCATCAAAATTAAGCCAGTCTTGATAGTAACAGTCGGAAGCTTGGGCGTACTTCAGAAACATCAGCATTTACACATGAATAGAGGGGGCCGGCTGAGAGCTATTATAATGCAGAATATTCAGACGCTGGGTAGGGCTGTTTGAATCTCAATGACACTGTACTGCAGCGTAACATTATGCAAGATGCAGATGACATAACTGAGAGTCCAAGGAAGGAGCAGGAAACCAACACGGTCGCCGCCCTTTGAATAACGGCATGTTGGAAAGCCATTAGAGGAGACCTTGGGCTATCTGTGGATGAAAAGGCGCAGCCAGCAGTGAAGCTGTCGCCAGAAAAAGGAGCTTCTACTGTTAAATAAATACAAACAGAGAGCGGTGAAGACGCTGTGGGGAAAGCTGCTGTTTATTTACATGAGCAAAAAGTGAAAAGAAACATTTCATTTTAAGGAAAGGAGGTTAAACTGCACGGAGGAAACAACCTGTAAGCCATGGAGAGGGAGTGTGTTCTTATATTTGGAAGTTTAACATCAGCACTATATGAAAAAATGCAGCCCCTCATTCATTTCAATGAGATCATATAAAATAATGGACAAAGCCACTGTGAAGCCTCAGGTTTGACTTTATAGCCGTCGCCATCTTGGATTTTTGGAGCCAGAAGTAACCGTAGTTGGGTTGGTTAGCACGGTGTATTGACTGTACAGCTATGGTTTATTGTGATAATGAGAATTTCAGACAGTAAAGAACAGTCTTAAAACCATGAACGCTGACTCACTTTTTTTTAGGCGACCAGAATGTTAAAATTAACTTTCGTGAACTGAAAACTCACTGAAACAGCGACAGCGACACCAACACTCTGAAACAGAGGGCTATGGCAAAAAATGCATGTCGCGCAAAAACTTTGACCATGGCTCAACGTGTCCGGCAACACAGAGTAGCCCCTTTTACACTGCCAGATTTTCAGTGAATGTTGGGCCGTTTTGCCGGCAAGCTGCGAGTGTTTAGACACACAGAGCCGGATTGGCGAGTTGATCCGAGGTGCCCAATTTTCCGCCTCGTAGGGTAGACATATTGGTGGAACCCTTTTAGTTTAAACAGACCGAGGCGGCCTTCTGCAACAGGAGGAGCTGTTGATGACTTGTGGGAGGAGCTGTTGATGACGCCGCACGTGCGAGCCACTGGCGGTGGATAAACAGGAAACAGCTGATAGCAGGAATTAGCGAGCAGCTAGTAGCAAGAGGGAAACACAAACCTGACAGACACTGTAAAGATGAGCAACTGGGGAGACAAGGAATTGCGCGCCCTCCTTGTCCTCGCAAACGAAGAGGCCATTAACTGTCAGATGACGGGGACGGTGAAGAACGGGCCGACTTACGAGAGAATCGCCGAAGGACTGACCAGCCGCGGCTTCCCTCCCACGTCACTGTTTACGTCACACGCTGAGCTACACGTTTTGTTACTTGCTCACGCCCCCCATTGCCCCGAAAAAGGCACATTCTGTATAAACAAAAGTAGGTAGGCGGCATTTTGCTGCACTCCCCAATTTTGTTTTTATACTGCCAATGCTGAAAAAACACTGATTGGACTTTCCTGCAAATTTGCACAATTCCTGTTTAAGGACTAGTGTTGGCTAATCAAATGAGTGCAAGCACACATTCCAGGTGGATTACTTTGTAGGTATACGGCATAATCCTACTGTCTACATCCTGATTTACAAGATGGAGGATAAAATGATGATCGCCAGGATTAACACATTGTAGCATAAACAAGAGAATTACAAAACTGTCATGATGTACCAATTCTTTGGCTTCTCTGGAGATTAAAAGACCCTAAAATGTGCAACTCCACGTCTGAGCCTCTTATTTTAAGTCTCATTTATGCTACAACACACACACAGCTGTAACCACATCTTAGCAGCAGCTTTTAAAATGCTTTGCTTTTTGGGGAAACGCTGTTGCAGGTCGGTTACTGCGCGGCAAGGTGAAAGCAGCTTCAGAGCGATTTATAAGAATCAGCAAAACAGGAGATGTTGCACTTTTCTCGGAGGAGGGACACCAGGAACCAGACCTGGGAGGAGAGCTCGCCAGCAAGTGTCTGGTTGCCAGGCACTGACCCATGGTGCACTGCCTCACACAGCCAGAATAATCCACATGGGGCATCACCACTCACGGGGATGGACACCAGGGTTAGGTGCATGCAATCATACACTGGCTTGAGTTTCCTGCTGCAAGAAAATGCTGACCACCACAATTTCCAAGGTAAACAAGGTCAAAGACCAAGAGAACATTTCCAGTAAAGCCTTTTCGTTTGTAGCCCAAAATTCTACATTTGTCTCAGATATAATGCGACATACAACACTTCCTTTCAACCATCTTTAGACCCTTGATTTGTACAAAAACAACTCAAAAATACAGAATATATCTGACAGAATAAAAAGAGAAAAGAGGAGAGACCTTTACCAGAGCATCTCCAGGTAATAGAGCTGTTTCAGCACTTTAAGGAGGAGAGAGTCAGCGGAGGAGACAGACAGAGGAGCGGGGGGGAGGAGGAGGAGGGAGGATGTGCAGACCAGCAGATTAATCCACATTTTACCAAAGCGCTGAAGGCGAAGCAGACACGGTGAGTTCAGGCTCTTCAGCCTCTCCAATCAGACAGTTTCCTCTGGGACGCTGCCGATCAACTAACCAAACCTTTTTACTCAACACGCCGATTCAGCTGCTTCAGGATTATCCTTCCTACTGGTGGAAATGTGCTCTGACCTGAATCCTGATCGTCTAAAGGAAGGCTGTGGACATCAACACATGTACACACACCAACACACACACGCAGAAGCTGTCAAACTGTCAGTTGGAGGCGCACAGAGGCTTTCAGTCTCATTAACATTCTGCATCGGGCTTCACATCTCTCACACACACACACACACACACACACACACACACACACACACACACACACACACACACACACACAGGGAGCAATCTCCTCTGAGAGAAATATATTTTGCCGGTAAAATGCCACCGCCTTCACTTTATGGATGGGAAATCTGCGAGAACAACACCTCGCTGTGTGGCTGCTGGTTCTCTGAGAAAAAATGCTCTCAGGCAAAAATCCACTCAGTCAGATGCTATTTTTGTTTTTCTGGGGGTTTCTTTTTTTTCGTTTGTTTTTTGTGGAGCAGGCGCTAATGGTTAATTGCTTCAGGGGCAGCCAATGGGAGGGATTCTGTGAGTGGTTCTTGTTGTCAGACGAGATTAAGAAAAAGCTCCAGTCTGAATCTCCATCAGATAACTCGCTGTGTTGCAGTTTCATAGAGAAAAGATCAGGTGAAAACCAAACGTGTCAGAGAGGCTTTTCTTACCAGCTGATTCTTAGTATTTTACATAAATAAATGAGATCATGCTGTGATAGTTATCAAATGGCCGATGGACCTGCACTTGTGTAGCACCTTTCTAGTCTTCCAACCACTCAAAGCACTTGTTACACTTTGCGTCACATTCACTCACACACTGTTGGCTGAGGCGAACATACATGGTGCCACCTGCTACACAACTTTAAGACACTCACACACCTATGGAACAGCCATCAGGAGCAATTTGGGGTTCAGTATCTTGCTCAAGGACACTTGGACATGTGGAGGAGCTGCAGTTTTACAATATAACTGTGGTGAAGTGTTTAACTATGACATGCAGAAATTAATATAGTGAACAGAAAAACTAGAATCTTACCTTCAAAGCATCAGTGCCCTGTCAGACCGATGGTGCCGTCCTGATGTCGTTCCAGTCTTGATTCCTGAGGAAAAAGAAAAACAAACGTTTTACGTCTCTGTTGAGCGATGTGACGTCCTGAAGCTCCTGTTCTGCTGTTGTTTTATGCACACTGGATAAAAAGCTTTAGTTAACCGTGTGTGTGTACATGTGTGGAGGAAATTAAGATTGAGCACCAAAAACTGAAGACTATAGTTTGAAGACATCAACTGAGAAAGATGGAAAATGTTTATCACCCAGTTTTGTACCTAATTTTATGTTAAGTCTTCATCACTGCTAACGTCATTATTTTTCTGAGGAGGAAGTGAACTGTCATATGTTGCCTATTTTCACTTGAGAACATAGATGAAGTGGGGTTACATTTTAGCGCAACATGAAATGGCGACGTACCCGCTGAGGCAGGTGTTGTCCCAGGGCCCCCATACAAAATGGTGTTCTCGGGGCAACAACAGCTGGTCTCACCCTCATCATCACCACATGTTCAGTTACCTTCCATCTGCAGTCTCCTAAATACATTTATACACACACCAGTTTGTTCAATCTAAAACGTATTAGCACTGTGACAACACACTGTTTTCTAAATAAAGCATGTACATTTAGTTTACACTGTTTGGACATGTTGATATTTGCTTTTGTAAGTTAGTATTCCTTTTGCTTTGTCTTTGAGTTCCCTGAAGTCACTTCCTGGTTGGAGTTGGGCAAAAGCTTGGAGTGAGGGCGGAGCCTGGTTTTATGCAGAAGGCCATCGCATGGACCAAACTAAGAGCGGTGACATCACGGGGGGGATTAAGGGTTTCTATGTGTTAGTCTTAGTTATTGTCTGTTTAGTTCTCCCCTTTGTGTTTAATGTGGTCTGATCAGTCAGTCAGTATATTGCTCCAGTGTCTCAGTCTGTCAGGCTAGTTTTGTTAGTTTTATTTTTCAGTAGTTATATTTTGTTGACCTCTTTTAAGGGTCCTATAACTCCAATTCTCTTCTCTTAAGTCACTCACTTTGGGAAAACAAACCCACCTTTTTTTTAAAAAAAAAAACTTGTTTGGAACTTTAAATGGAATTTGACATAAATTTTCTGGGAACTAAAGTAAAGCTGGGGTTAAAATGTCCAGCCTGTGACAGGAGACTCTGGCCAATCACAGATCATTTCAGAGAGATGCCAATGTTCCTGTTGGCTGTTCTACAAACACAGATGCATGTGCACGTCTCTTCAGTGAAACTCTGATTCAATGGAGGAGAATCCTGCAGAGAAAGTTGCTGCTCCAGCATTGCCAACAACTGTCTCCACTGCAGAGCAACCCAACAAAGAGACGGACTGATCAAACAGAGTCTGAAAGAGAGTCTGACAATAAACTAAATAAAACACGTGTCAGTATCAGTGAAGAGTTTCAGACATGGAGACAACATGATGCTAACAGTTTAGCCTTCTGCTAACTGGAGCCAAAGACTCACAGCTGCAGCTTCAGGTTCATGTTTATGTAGCTAACGTTAGCGAGAGCCTCGAATCACAGAATTTTTACACATATATTTATTTTAAAAAACGGTTTCAAGATTCAATTTTAGTGGTAAAGCAAACGTTAAACCAAAAAAACTCCTGTTTTTATTACTTTAAGTGTCACTGTGACTAACATGGACACAGCCATACCATGAAACAACCATACTTTCTGAGACAGTTATCATGCAGTGAAAATCTCAGACTGTTGCATATTTGCGTGCCATTCTTTCAAGTTGTGTTGACTTTGGTCAACTGTGGTTGTTTTTTAATGTGCTATATGAATAAACTGGATATGACTTTTTTCTGCTTTGTTTTCCTTTTCCAGATTTGGGCGTCGCCCAGCTCTGAGGAACAGCGTAGAAACCCAGACAGACGGATGCAGGTGAAGGCACGTCTGTTCGTCACATCTAATCATACCTGATGAATAAACGTGCTTCGTCACGTTTATATAAAAATCTTGTAAATTCATTATTGCCAATAAAACAGTCCTGATAATTAATTTGCATCACTGTGCAAAGACTCTTTAAAGCAACACAAATGTTTCACCTCTGTTTAAACCACACAGCAAATCAGTCTGTCTCTATAATCATGAGTAAAATGTGTTACATGTGACATGTGTGTAGCTGGGACATCTGCCCAGATTCATCTCCAGCTGAGCCTTTTTTTTCCTTTGTGTGGAAAATAGAAAGAAGGGATGAATGGTGGCGAGATAAATGAAGGTGTGGACAGACGGGAACATCAGAGCATGTAGCGCAGAGAGAGAAGAAGAAAAGGAGAGGTGCAGAAAATGAGAGCAGGGTTACAAATGGTTGTTAGTGAAGGAGAAGGGTCGGATGTGGAGAGTGAGAACAGCTGGAGCCTCGACTTCAGCTCCACTCATGGTTACACCTGATGATGCGTGGAGCAGAGGTCACGCATTGAGGGAGCTTTTACCTCGTCACAGGCTCAGCCAGGTTTTTTAAAAATGACTGAGCTGACAGGAAACTGCTGCCGATGTTTGCTGAGGTAACTTCAAAGTAACAACCTGCCTCACAGTCACTGAACACATCACGACTCAGAGCAAAGCTTGCAGGTGAGTTATGAGGGACGCAGCGAGCAGTAAACACGTCAGGTCACATTAACGTCTTTACTTATATTCTTAACCTGAGAGACACTCTGCTCACACTGTGCTTTAAACTTTACACCTGAACCCTTTACAGCTGCCACTACATTACAAATCACAAGGCACAATTACAGCTATTGTGTTACTGTATGCTAATACACCCAGACTAATGAACCTGAGGGATTATGCAGGTTAGTCCAGATTATAGTATTATTGGATGGAGGCCACATTAGAGGAGGTTACACACACACATTAGAAATGAATCCTCTGAGCAGGTTAAACACTAAACAGGCGAGTTTCTCAGTTAGACTGTTACAAATGTTGGATTTTAGACAATTTAATGCAAGAAACAACTTCAGCTGCAGAGAAGAGACGATCAGTGACAGTGACAGAGTTTCCACCAGGTTACTCAGCATATTTTAGCCTCTGATCTTAATTTCAAAGGTCCAGTGTGTCAGATTTAACAGTGAGGACTGCAGATTGCAACCGACTGAAACTCCTCCCAGTTAGAATTCCTTCAAGGTTAAAAGTTCAGGAGGTTTTTACCAGGAGCTGAATTATCCACAGAGGTCTCTTCTTCTCCATCACAAACAGAGCAGGTGATTAACGCCTTAAAAACACTAATTAAAGCAGTTTCACATGACAAATGAGCCTTTTTTCCAACGCTGACAGTAGTATTTTTGATGCTGCAGCCTGCAGAGGTTGAGTTAACTTCACCCATTTAAAGGTTTAGTATGCAAATAAACAAAGTACAGACTCCTACAGCTGTAATCAGTCTCAATCATCACTTATGACCCACTGTCAGCGTGAGGCTGCGTATTTCTCTGCAGAGACTCCGCCCTCTGCCTGGTTTTATTATCTTATTCTTATACTGCTGTGGTGGGGACGTTCTGGCACGTCATGTAGGTGAGGTTGGGATCAGGTAGTAGCATCGTGCATCCAGGAGGAAGTTATGAAGATCATCAACACAGCGCCGAAAAAAACGCACATCCAGTTAGATGTGAAAATACACTGGCTCCATACAGGCTGAAATGTTTATTTCAATGGAGTCTGGTGGGTTTGCAGATGGTGATTTTGGGGCTGTTTCTGATTTTTAAAATTTTTTTTTTTTGGTCTGTCTCTGTAGGGATCCTTTAAGTAAGTTATCACACACTTATAATACCAATCTGAGCCTGTACAGTTTTAGTGGACGTACACTGACGGTGCTCAGTTGCCTGCAGGGATTATCTTGCAGCCAGTCTCACTCACCACTGGACCATTTTTAAAAACTTGTCTTCCCAAAAAACATGGTTGAAAAATACTCAAGTATCCCTTTAAGTATAGTACAGTAAATGTACTAAGTTACTTTCTGCCTCTGAGCACAGCTCAGACACACTTGTATTTCTACTCTTCTGACCACTCAAAGAGCTTTTACACTACAAGTCACATTCACCCATTCACACACACTCGCCGAAGCTATCATACATGGTGCCACCTGCTACTCAGTAACCATTCACACACACTCACACACTGATGGAGCAGCCATCAGGAGCACTTTGGGGCTCAGTATTCTGCCCAAGGACACGTCAACATGCAGACTAGAGGAGCTGGGGAACGTCAGACTAGTGGACGACCTGCTCCACCTCTGAGCCACGGCCGCACCTTGACAATAAACTACACCGAAACCAAACAGGCCTGACAGCAACTTTAATTATAAAAAATGTACATAAAATGTGTAAAATCTGTATCTGCTGAATGTTGTGTCTGTGAGGACACACTCCAAACTGATGATATCAACCAAATATCAAAGTGAAGCTGATAAACCTCCAGTGACTCATCTGCATATCAACTGTGAGACACGTCGGCCCCAAGGTTCAGAAACTCATGGTCTGTGTTTGTTTGTGGAGTCTGGTACACTGTCCACGTCCTTCACAGTGTGTGTGTGTGTGTGTGTGTGTGTGTGTGTGTGTGTTCATTTGAAGAGAGATCTCTGAGCCGCCCAGCCCAGCCAGCCTTGTCAGACTGACAGAGCATGGATGCTAAGCGCTGGTATTAGCATTTTATCAGCTGACCTTCGTGCTCTCTGCTCTACCTCTTCCTCACTCCAGCCTTCACTCTCCCCTCAGTGAAGACACAGTAAACAGCTCTGTATGATCCAGACTGCGCTGCATCAATCACAACTGTTGGGATGAATCACTGTGTCTCTGAGATCTGGAGGGTGTGTGTGTGCACGCAGAATAAAAAGGCCATAATTAACAGTTTCACCTCCAGCAGCAGTTTTTCTCCGTGTTCTCCCAGAAGCTGCTTATCGTTGCCACAGCTGCCTGATTCTTAATTACTCCGCTGGTAATTAGTGGTTGTCCATAATTGGGATAGGGACTCCACACTGTCATCCACCCACTGTGGCCTTTGTTGATTGTGTTGGTTTGTAAAAAGGGGGAGGACAGGTCTCACACACACAGACACACACACACACACACACAACGTCGGTCATGCTGCCTTCACGTGGCCGTGCGTGCAGCTGTGACTGATGTTCTAACAGGACGTGAGGGGATGTGTTACAGTTTATCCTGCAGGCAGGACACAGGAACAAAAGGAGGTCCTCAGGGGACGACAGGTTTCATGTCAGAGGTTCCATTTGCTGCCTCGAACACACTCCCATTATCATCGTTAAGAAGCTTACTGCTTTGTTCTCTTCTTGTTTCTATTCATTGTTCTTACTTCAGTCTGTGTCCAACACAATCAGCATGAATGGTGACGCTGTACGTTTCTGCAAACCACAGATACATTAGCTTTATATGTTGTTATGTAGCAGAAACACTGAAACTTACTGTTTCAACAAGGCTGTTTTTAACACGTGGTTAGCTTTAGGCACAAGAAACACAAACTAAGGGTTAGTTTGGGAGCAATATCCCAGCAGGACACACAATGATGTCTCAGTAAATAACAAGCGCTTTACGTGGAACTATTCAGCAGAAAACACAGCAGCAAATGCAGCAGTGTCTTAGGAAAAAACAAACACATTTGGTGGCATTATGCAGGCAGGACACACAGCAATGTCTCCATAAAAAACAACTGCATTTCATGGAGCTATCGTGGCAAATGCAGTGATATCTCTGTAAAAAAAAAACACTTTTCATTGCACTATCCCAGCAGGAAACAACCGCATTATGCTGCATTTTCCCAGCAGGAAAAATTGCTTTTTTTGTGGCATTATTCTGGCAGAAAACACAGCAGTGTCTCTGTAAAAAACAAATGCATTTTGTGGCATTTTCCCAGCAGCAAATGTAGTGAAGTCTTAGTAAAAAACAGCAGCATCTCATGGGACTATCCTGGAAACAATCACTTTTTCGTGGCATTATGCAGGTAGGACACACGGAGATGTCTCAGTAAAGCACAACTGCTTCAGTGGAACTGTCCCAGCAGGAAATGCAATGATGTCGCAATAAAAAAGAAACCGCTTTTTGTGGCATTGTTCTGGCAGGAAATGCTCTGTAAAAAACACCCACGTTTGGTGGCTAAAAGGCCGCAAGAAGACGCAGCGATGACTCGCTATAAAACAGCTGGTTTTGTTGTTTGTTGGTTGCTAACAGTGGTCTGCAGCTTTCTGCAGCTTGGCAGGCGTCACACCTCAGTGACAGAGCAGCCAGCATTACACACTACGTCACTTTAGAAACGTTGATATGATACATATGAAATATGCAAAAACAGATAATATCAACATTTTCCTCTGGTGACTGGCGTCTTTTTCAGTGAGCGTATCATTCAGGACACATTTTTGAAATTTTAATTTCTTGATACAAGTGTAATCTGTGCGTTCTTGAGTCAAGGTGACATTCCTCTAGTCACAGCTGAGGAGGCTGAGTGCCTTCTGACTGACATCAAGACCAGAGGAGAGGAGTTTTTACGAACTGTCATCTTGACTCTGTTCTGCTTTATAACATTTTTAAAATGTTCGTTTCATTGCATGCAAACAGAACATTAAACAAAACTGCAGTCTGAGATGTTAAACACACTTTTTAGATGTCTGAGCTCCAAATGACTGAAGACAGGACAAGGTTTGAACCCTCCGAGGACTCAGGTCAATGAAAACTGCTGAAACTGGTGGAGTCGTACAAGATGGGGCTGCTTAAAATCATTCATCCATTGTCTATAAGATGTGTTTATGTGGACTTATAATCAGAATATAAATGCATCATGTCATGAGAGACCACCCTGAGCTGGTGACACAGTTTTCAACCACACTGAAGCTCACACTGTGGTGAGGAGGTGTTCTTCTCTTTTCATTAGTAAACTGTGTAAAAAAACTGCTCATAAAACCTTAATCCTTTAATGACCACAGTAATGACTGATACTTAAAGGGACACTCTGGCAGATGGGCGCGGAGCTCCGGGAGCCTGAACACGGTTCATCTGCACACACTCCCCACACCGTGCTCACACAGACCTGGTTGAAAATCAGTGAAGTATCTGTTTAGGATCGAAGTGACTGGAAGTCAAGGGACTAAAAAAAAAAACAAGGTAATGAAAGGTAATTACGCTCATCAGGCAGAGCTGATGTTGCTCCAGAAAAAAAACAGTCCATAAAGATGGCTGTCGCAGGTCTACACATCAGCATCAGAGCCCCGCAGGGCCTGAATGTACCCACCATGCATTTCTGCTGCCTTAGCCTGACAGATCGACCTGTCTCGTTAAATCGACTCCTGTTTACTGAAGGTGGCTGTGTGTGTGTGTGTGTGTGTGTGTGTGTGTAGCTAGCAGGAAGCTGGGAGAGTCTGCAGGTCCGACTGTGAACTTTAATCACATCACCTCTCTGATACACCTCCATGTAGAGAGAGAGCAGCACTGAGCAGGAAACTCTCTGAGACTCTACGCTGTGTTTTCTCTCACTGAGCTCAGCATCAGTCCGTTCGTTACGTTCAAACACACAGTGAAAGATAAAAGCCTTGAAGTGCCACTACACTCATTTCTGCATTATGTCTTTCTACCAGGTGAGATGACCGCTCACGCAGGGCTGCAGCCAAGAAGAAATACAGAGATCTTGAGTTTCTCCAAAATGACATCACGCTTCTTAGAAAGTTTTGGCCACAGCCCTGATAAAAATTGCATTTAGCCGACACACACACACACGGTTACGTTTAGCCGACACACACACGTGGTTACGTTTAGCCAACACACACACGTGGTTACGTTTAGCCGACACACACACACACATGGTTACGTTTAGCCGACACACACACGTGGTTACGTTTAGCCGACACACACACGTGGTTACTTTTAGCCGACACACACACGTGGTTACGTTTAGCCGACACACACACGTGGTTACGTTTAGCCGACACACACACGTGGTTACGTTTAGCCGACACACACACGTGGTTACGTTTAGCCGACACATACACATGGTTACATTTAGCCAACACACACACATGGTTACGTTTAGCCAACACACACACACACGTGGTTACGTTTAGCCAACACACACACGTGGTTACGTTTAGCCGACACATACACGTGGTTATGTTTAGCCGACACATACACGTGGTTACGTTTAGCCAACACACACACGTGGTTACGTTTAGCCAACACACACACGTGGTTACATTTAGCCGACACACACACGTGGTTACGTTTAGCCAACACACACACGGTTACGTTTAGCCGACACACACACACGTGGTTACGTTTAGCCAACACACACACATGGTTACGTTTAGCCAACACACACACATGGTTACGTTTAGCCGACACATACACGTGGTTACGTTTAGCCGGCACACACACGTGGTTACGTTTAGCCGACACACGTGGTTACTTTTAGCCAACACACACAGACGTGGTTACATTTAGCCAACACACACACGTGGTTATGTTTAGCCAACACACACACATGGTTACGTTTAGCCGACACATACACGTGGTTACATTTAGCCAACACACACACATGGTTACGTTTAGCCAACACACACACATGGTTACGTTTAGCCAACACACACACACACGTGGTTAAATTTAGCCAACACACACACGTGGTTACGTTTAGCCGACACACACACGTGGTTACGTTTAGCCAACACACACACGTGGTTACGTTTAGCCAACACACACACGTGGTTACTTTTAGCCAACACACACAGACGTGGTTACGTTTAGCCGACACACACACGTGATTACATTTAGCCAACACACACACGTGGTTACGTTTAGCCAACACACACACACACGTGGTTACGTTTAGCCAACACACACACGTGGTTACGTTTAGCCGACACACACACGTGGTTACATTTAGCCAACACACACACGTGGTTACATTTAGCCAACACACACACGTGGTTACTTTTAGCCAACACACACAGACGTGGTTACGTTTAGCCGACACATACACGTGGTTACATTTAGCCAACACACACACGTGGTTACGTTTAGCCAACACACACACACACGTGGTTACGTTTAGCCAACACACACACGTGGTTACGTTTAGCCGACACACACACGTGGTTACGTTTAGCCAACACACACACGTGGTTACGTTTAGCCGACACATACACGTGGTTACGTTTAGCCAACACATACACGTGGTTACGTTTAGCCGACACACACACGTGGTTACTTTTAGCCAACACACACAGACGTGGTTACGTTTAGCCGACACACACACGTGGTTACATTTAGCCAACACACACGTGGTTACGTTTAGCTGACACACACACGTGGTTGGGTTTAGAAAAAACAGAACAGGGTTTGGCTTTACAATCTTACAGGGAGTGAGACCGGCCTCCTGGGTGAAAGTTGGTTGTTGGACCCATCCATCAGCCCTCCCACTTGCCTACTCAGATTTCCGCTGCCTTAACTTTTATTGCTATCATGCCGATGTGAAAAGACAGCTTTTTTTCGTCAGTGTCTGACACCAGAAGTGAGACCACGGAGTGAGACCGGGTTGCTAAGGTAGTTATACAGGCCTGTCGTTTCTGCCTAAACCACACACACACACACACACACACACACACAAAATGAACACTCTGCAGGCGAAGCAGGAACATGTTTCAGTGCGCACTAACACACGTCCTGTGGGGAATGACTTTGTGAGAGCGCCCATGACAATCCAAATGGTTTTCCAGTCATGTGACTTTCATCCTGGGGAAAAAAAACACTCCAACTAATTCAGGTTTCATCAACTATTTATGTGCAGCCGGCCGGAGGATTTTCCGTTCCTGGAAAACTGAAGAAACTGCTGCTGATGCAAATAACACAATTTTACCGTATTCATTAACATTATCTGATTGCAGTCTGGACGTCAGCCAACATTCCCATCAGCCCCGGGGGCGGTTCCAGTCGCAGCCCGGGGGCACCTGCCCACCACAGCCCAGGCATCCCCGAAAAGGTGTTACTACAGGACTCCAGGGAGACAACAGGGAGACAACAGGGCTCCCAGAGGGACAACAGCACTGCCTCTGTTTCATTTACTAAATGGCTTCACAGGAAATAAAGACAGTAATCTTTCAGCTGCTGCGTGGTCTCACCCTCTCCTGTCCTGAGTATCAAGCACATCGACAGACAGAAGTCTCCTCAGCTGACACACAGTCACAGTCCTGCAGAGAGGACAGCGTCCAGGCTGCAGAGGTGAGGCGAGTTCACCCCAACAGCTGTTTCCCTGCTTTGATTCAGGTAATGACATTAACTTATTTAGAGTCATTTCTGCTGCAGCCGCAGCCTCGCGCTACACAAAGCTAACTATTAGGGCCGACTGATCAGTCTGAGACCATTATTTGATTAGAGAATCAAAATTAATTCAATCAAGCGCGATTTGGATACTCAGATAATCACTTGGGTCATTTTTAATGACTCCAATATCAATATTTGCTCATCAGAGTTTCTCAAATGAGATGATTTGCTGCTTTTTTCCATTTCAAATCACTTGAGATGTAAATGTGACTTGTAGTGTAAAAGTTCGTGTTCAACAAATCAAGTAGCAAGATTAAGATACATAAGTTGATTAAGAGACAAAAAGATCATATAATCATGTTTCATGTACAAGGCATTATAAGACTCCTTGATCTGCATCTGAATATGATAAAACATTGTTGTATATGTCAAAGTATTCATAGGAACACACTTATAACACACTATGTCTTGTTTAATGATGAAACACATACTCAAATGTTGTAATACACACACACATTCACATATTGTGTTCTAAAGGTTCACTTTGTATAAGAATGAGAGCACTGAGGACTATATAAAAAAGTCCCCAAAATTCACATGTTTTTTAAAAATAGAGTGAAAGCGAAACCAGACCTAAGGGTAGAAGATTTGGGAAATTCCAGGCTGCATTACACCATTAAAAACGGGCCCGATCAGAATTGGACACAAAGGAAAGTTTTCCACCAATAGAATTGGACTTGAGTGGGAAGGATTAGCAAAAAGAGGTGGAGACTCATTTGAATCTCCACCAGCATATAAGCCAGGGCTCTGAGAGCAGCTTTTCAGTCACACTCCGGAGTCTGACTCGCTAAGTTGTATGTGTTAGAGCCTGTTGACACATTAAACTTGATTGCATCGGACTTTGCCTGTTTCCAGTGTTTCTTTAAGTATTTATGAGCTGAACCTAAGATATCAAAATCTACATCTGAGGACAACTGACAAGAGACAAGAGGTTCAAGGTCGGGAGCCTACAGGCCCACTTCCAGGCGCCGACTTTAGACACTTCAGACTTTAATAAAACAATCCCACTTCCTGAAGCTTTCACTCATGTCACACAACCTCTCGCAGCACAACTGTAAATGTCCAATATTTCCATTTTTTTGGAGCTCTTG
The DNA here is from genome assembly GCF_041903045.1 of Epinephelus lanceolatus. Lineage (NCBI taxonomy): Eukaryota > Metazoa > Chordata > Actinopteri > Perciformes > Serranidae > Epinephelus > Epinephelus lanceolatus. The sequence goes on from NC_135747.1 coordinate 43,857,941, forward strand.
AAGGGCTGTTTGTCCCTGAAGTTGAGACTGAAGGTTCAGTGTCAAGCTTTAAAACAGTGGTTGACAAAACATCCTCGATGCAGGACTCATAGAAGTTGCAGTGTATATCAATTAGGGATCCATGATACTGGATTTTTTGCTAATATCTGATACATACAGACTCTCATGGTGACAGCCTCCTGCAGATGGAGACATGAAACACTGTTCAGTGTCTGTAATAATACCTTAAAATGAGACACTTATATCTACACAGAGAGCAGGTCCTCATTGGCTGCACCGCCATGTTTCTACAGGAGCCCAGAGTGGGCAAACCACACACTGACTCTAGATAGAGACAGTCACGTTTTCGCATCGGCCACCATAGTTAGCAGCCCCTCTGTGTGTGAGGAGCAGCGTTGGAAAAACATTTGCAATGTGAAACTGTTTATTCAGTGTTTCAGTCAGCTGGTGAGTTTGTTTCTGAGGTTTATACCACAACGATTTCAACTGAAAACAGTGAACTTCAGTTGCGTTTTGGCCAATCATTTACATGACAGCGGCGTTTTGGGTGCCTGAAAACACAACGTTTTGTAAATGGGTTCCAGAGTGCAATCTTTTGGAAACAGCAGCGTCTCCGTTGTCATGGAAACTTGCAGTAAGCAGTTTCTTTGAAAACGGAGACTTTTCGCACATGTGCATTGCGGTTCCAGTCACTGGGCATGCGCGAGAAAGTCGACCATCACAACAACAATGGCGGACTCCCGAGCTCTGCTTGTGCTGCACAGCCTGTTGAATGTATCAACACTTCACCGTCATAGTGTAGATTTACTGTAGCAACTCCACCTCGTCGGCCGTCCAGACAAACATTTGTGCGGTTGCCATTTTGTTTGCTGACTTCACCATGTTGTAGTGCTGTCCAAACGTGTAGTGTACAGTATAAATCCCACCATGCATTGCACTGAAGGAACAGACAAAACACATTCAGATACCCACACAGATGGGACATCACTGAGGTCATGGTGCCCAATGTGTTTTATCACAACATCAGCTGTGACCCATCAGAACCACTGAGACATACAGACACATTAAACACTGTGTGATGGGTAACATCTGTGAGTTACAGCTCATTTAAATCTCACAGCATGCTGGGACACTCCGCCCACTGAGCCCCAACACCATGTTAACAGCACAGTGATGGTGTGTTTACTGGCTGCAAACTGATCAGGTGAAATCAGCTTTATACATTTCAGTCAAAGGAACTCAAAACTTGTTGATTTAATAGTAAAATAAATGATGTCGACACAAACTCCACCTTCTGTATTATTAAAACATCAGGAGCAGTGACATGAAGTGAAACTGTGACAGCTGCAGGGTGAAAGGTCGTTTTGTTTTTAAGGCACTGCTACAACACATAACCTGCTACCTCACTCCTCAAATCCATCTCTCATCACACTCAGGAATTTTTAACCCTTGAAACTCCTCAGATCAGTTCAGAGCTCCGTAAATTAGCTTTTACTTTTTCACCCCAAATAAAAGGAACAAGTTACAACAGGTATTTAAATCACTGCTGTAACACAGTTTCATGCTCAGACACAGTTTTCCCTGAATAAACAATGGATGATGATGATGAAGATGAGAACATGCAAATGTGTCATCAGAGTTCAGCCTCAAACTGAGCTGTTGTACATGGAGCCTGAATATACAGACTGATGTCAGTGTAAAATCACACACACACACACACACACACACACACACACACACACACACACACACACACACACACACACACACACTCCCTGCAGGAACCCTTCAGGTCAAACACAGAGGAAATGACCGAGGTTTCATTTCCTGTCTCTATATTCACATCACAGCATCATCTGTATCATTCAGATACTCACTCAGAGTTTCAGCTCCATCCGTGTGTGTGTGTGTGTGTGTGTGTGTGTGTGGCTCCCCAGCAGGTTGATGAGTCCTCACACTGAGGCATCTGATGGACTAACGGACACCGGGAGTCGTGCACACCGGACAGTAACGACACCGACACGAGACCTCACACCGGCGGCTCGCTGCTTCCTCCTCTGTCCGTCCCTCGTGCTGCTCGGAGGGATTTCACCGGAGGATCCCGGGTACAGCAGCTCTGCTCCTTTGCGGGGTTCTCCTTGGGAACTGTGCTGCCTTCACGGGCTGCTCGGAAAATCAACACTTACGGTTTTACATTGGGAACACGTCTTGTAGCAGAGACTGTGATTAGAAAAGACAGATTTTTATAGATAACTCCAATTAATAAATTATTGTAACTAAAAAAATCAAACAGAAAAACAGCAGAGAAGACAGTAAACATCTATTTAACTATTTATAAATGCATATAAATATAATATTAAAGGAGGGGTCACCTCTGAGTCTGGACTCTATAAATCTCTCCGCAGTCTAAAAGTTTATTTGACAAAATATACAAAGGACAGAGAGAAGAATGTATTTCAATGGAAAAGCACTACATATTGATCTGCACTGACAGGATGTGTTAGCACTGCTAGACACCAGAAGAAAATGTACGTTTCTGCAAATCACAGCTACGTTACATTTGCATGTGTCATACATCATCAACGTTTCTAAAGTGACTTGGTGTGTGAGCTGAGTCAGTCATCTCTGCGTCTTCAGCAGGATTTAGCCACCAAACATTTGGGTTTTTGGTGATCTGTCACTGTGTCACTACCAGAGATAGTGCCCTGTAAAGTGATTGTTTCTTACTGCATTTCCTGCTGGTATTTCCTGCCACCAGAACTGGGTTTCATCAGGCAAAACACCATCTTTTCCTCACTATAACCATGTGACATTGTACTTAAATCAAACCAAACATAGTACACGAGGAGTTTCAACATATCTGCCTTGTAGTAATATACACATGTATCTGTGGTTTGCAGCATTTATTCTGGTGATTGTGTTGCTTCCTCCTTCACCTCACAGCCTGATGTTATCGTGGCAGTGGAGTGATTTGTGATTTATATAATAACAAATATGGAAAATTACGTGTCAGCTGTTTTTGGTGTCTTTATTTTTGTCATTCGATGTTTATTACTTCCAAACAGTTTTCCAACAGCAAAACTAGAAATGCAGACTGCCTGGAAAACAAGACACGAGATGTCTTATCCAAGATATTTAATAAGTCCCATTACAAGCTATTAAGATAAGATAAGATAAGATAAGATAAGATAAGATACACCTTTATTGATCCCATAATTGAGAAATTCCAGAAGAAGAATTCCAATTAAGAAGAAGAAGAAGAAGAAGAAGAATGTCTTTATTGCAACAAGTACAACGAAACTGTAAGGTGCAGTCCTCCTTAAGTGCCATTTAAAAAGTATGATAAAAACACAAGAATAAAAGTATAAAAGAATGCAGTAAAAGACAAAAAAGTGCACAGTAAAAATAAATAATAAATAACATTGCACAACATTCAGACAGCAACCAGTGTAAAAACAGTCTCATAAAAACACAGCGCCAGTCAAACAGTGTTTAGTGCAGTAATGGCTCTTGCGTATAAACTGTTTCTTAGTCTGTTTGTTGTTAAAATGAATAAATTAATTAGTGGGGTTCTGTGTGGCCCTGACAGCGCCAATCTGATTTCAGGCGGCTGTTTTTATTTGCACCGTGGTTAGCAGCAATAAACACTGAAGGAATTATAACCAGGAGAAGTCTCAACAGGTCACAATCTGGGGTCCATGACACAGTTTGGCCACACGGTGCTTTGTTGATTGTTGATGGTGAGGGTTGTTCTATTTCCGACTGCCAGTGAAGGCAGCGCCAAGCATAGGACGAACGCTCCCACTCTGCTCCTGATTGGCTCAGATGCAAAAGGCTGGCTGTGAACACACTCAGCCCATATGTCCCCCTCCTCAGCCCGGCACGCCCTCAGGCTGGAGGGGCGGAGAGTCCACATCATGGTGGTGGTCTGTGGGTCCAGACTGAGACCAGTCTGAGACCTGATGAGTCTGCCCACTGCTCTGCTTGATAGATAGATAGATAGATAGATAGATAGATAGATAGATAGATAGATTTTCCTGTTTAAAGTCAGTCCTCAGGCCAGACTTTAGACATGCTTGATGTCGGACACATTGAAACTTTGTGTTTTAACAACATTGTGGTTAATGTGTGGTCAGGTTTAGGCACAAAACCCACTTTTATTTATGGTTATGGTTTGGAAAAGATCATGTTTTGACTCAGAAAACCTGCTTTTCATAGCATTAGAAAACTCAGCGACATCTTGCTAAACCCAGCTGATTTTAATGTCTCTATCCTCGCTGGAAACAGCAACAGGTTGCTGAAAAACAACCACGTCTGGTGACCAAAGTCTGCTGGAAACACAGTAGTGAGTCACTAACACACAACCGGTTTGTTGTTGGTCTCGAACAGGTGACTCGCCGAGGTGTTAAGGTGCGGACACACCAAACCGACAGCAAAGAACTAGCGGCGACGAAAGCCAACTGTTGCGTCGTCTACGTCGCCTCACGTCGCCCTGTGTCAGTTGCATTTGAACACACTACACGGACTACATCCGACAGCCAAGTAGCACGTACGTTCTGCGCCTGCGTGAGAGAGAGCGGAGTGAGAGAGTGGTACATCCTGTCAGCCGAGGGGTTTCCTATCTGTGCAGCCGAGCACCGCAGCACCTCCACGGACTATTACATCCAGACGGTCCCGGTGTTTCCTCCGCAGGCTCCACTTCACTCAGCTGCCCGATAAACCCGCTGCTTCTTCCCACTTTAACCTGAATAACAAACCAGGGCTCGGTGCTCCGGTTGGATCCAAACGGAGAGCCGGGGCTAGCTCAGAGACTAGCGGAGGCTAACTGGCTGTGCTTCCCTCCGGTCATGCTGCGGCTAACGCTCTGCTAGCTGCTCCCAGCTAGCTCCGGTTTGTTATTCAGGTTAAAGCGTGAAGAAGCAGCGGGTCTGTGGGGCAGCTGAGTGAAGTGGAGCCTGAGGAGGAAGCACCGGTAACTGGGTTGTAACAGACTCGAGACTCGAGATGTGACTTGGACTCACCTCAAAATACTTTTTGTTGTTCCAACATTTGCATCAAAACTGCTTCACTAATGTGACGATAGTGAACGAGCAGAATCACTTTCTTTCTCTTCCTTTATTTAAAAGCTAAAGGTCTTAATGAGTTTATAACTTCATCAGAGAGATCAGGACTAGCAGACGCTGTAAAAACAGTCTCAACAATGACTTTAACACAAACAACAGACAGAGATAAAACTGGAGTATAAATAAATCTGACTGTAGAGACACGAGCTGCAGAGTCTGTCCTGACTGAGCTGACTGTCGTCTCTTTCTCTACTTTACAACCTAAGAACTCTCTGCTGTGGCTCAAACCTCCGTATTGTTCACTTGTGGATAGTTGCTTGGAAACACAAACCCTCACCTCCCGCGGTCCGAGGCCAACCACAGCAGTAACTGATATCACCAGAGGACGGCCACTGTTTACTCCCAACCATGGAAACGAACCCCTGCTGCCTGCTGTTCATCACTGAAACAGGATTCTTGTCCTTCAGTGATCCATCTTCGTCAACACGACACTGGCATCTTTAAAATCACACAGAAAATGAGGGGAAGCAATTACAGTCACTCACTTGTTTTGCAATTGATGAATTTTACTCAGATTCTCACCCTGTGCCCTGCCAGACGATCGGCAGTTTGATCCCCGGCTCCTCCAGTCTGCATGTCGAAGTGTCCTTGGGCAAGATACTGAACCCCAAACTGCTCCTGATGGCTGCTCCATCAGTGTGTGAGTGGCTCTGCGTATTATAGCCTCGACCACCAGTGTGTGACTGGGACATGTAGCGTACTCTGTGTAGTGTAAAAAGCGCTTCAAGTGGTCAGAAGAAAAGTGCTATACAATGCAGTCCATTTACCAATACAGCTCTGACCTTTGACCCCTCTGCCTAGTGTTACTGTGGAGATAAAACAAAATGCCATTTGCATTTCTCTGTCATCGTATTTTCATAGTCGTGTCCCTTCGCTGTCGGTTATCTTTATGATCATTATGTTCATTTTAACAATTCCTATTCCAGTTATTACTGTCGATTCAGCTGCTCATCCGTCACTGCAGCTCCTGACAGCTGTCAGGTTGTGATCTGTCTGCAGCTCAGTCGATGTGACGTATCATCGGCTGCAGAGGATTGTGGGTCAGAATAAGAAAAGTATACTGGCTCACATTTGAGAAGTGTGACCATATGCAGTTGAACATCCAGGTATTTTTTACGAGCTAAATCTTTGTCTGGCCTCCTAAACAGTGAGGTAGTGTGGACGTTGTCCTCCTGGTTCTCCTCATCACACATCAGTGCTCCAGCGTATGTCCTCCAGCTCTTCACTTGCTCATCACCACATCATTGTCTCAATACTTGTGGTAACACACACACACACACATACACACACACACACACTCAGACCTCGTGTTAATTCACTGAAAACTTATCCTGCTGTGTTTCTTCTGCCGACTTTTCTTCTGCTCTCCTGTGTGCTCGGATCACTGCCTCGCCCTCCTGCCTGCATCACCTGCCCGCTCAGCCCCAAAACCTCCAAACCCCTCGCCTCGCTCCACACCTGCCACGCTCTGCCACTCCTCACCCCTCATCATCCCCACCAGAGAAATCCCCTGGACTTCATTCACCATCTTCACCTTCTAAATTATCACAATAAATCTTCTTCTCTTCGAATCCTCTGCTCAGTGTCTGCGCTCATGTTCACCTCCTCTGCTCACAACACTTCCTGGATGTAGATTTTATGTCAGTTGCCAGTGGACCAATAAATGGGTGTAATTTGCACTCCAGGTGATCGGGGTTAAAGATTATTACTTCTGTCTCGTCTGAGTTTAGCTGCAGAAAATTAAAAGTCATCCATTTCTCCACAGCAGTCGCACACTCCATTAAACTGCCCAGGAAGTGAATGATTTCGGGCTTTAGGGAGAAGTTGATGTGCGTGTCATCAGCACAACAATGATAGGATGACTGATAATGCTCCTTAAGTATACAGTATATAAATGGAAAACAAAATGCGGGCCAAGAAAAGATCCCTGTGGCACCCCGCACTTAAGTGGAACTGAAGATGAAACACCAATGGAAACAGAACATAATCTGTTTGAGAGACTTGACTCAACAGCCTGTTGTCAGAAGAAACAGTTGGCATTGTGCGTTTCTGCAAACTATCAATATGTTACGCATGTTTCATACATATTATATCATCAATTCTAAAGTGACGTATATGAGTTGACTTTGTCATCAGGACACGGAAGGAATGGTTGATGTCATGTCACCTAGATGGGACATCTTTTAAGCTACAGACCACTGTTCAGGACCAACAAACAACAAAACCAATTGTTTTTTAGCAAGTCATGCTGTTTTTTCCAGCAATATTGTAGGCAACAAACGGTTTTGTAGCAACCTGTCACTGTTTTTCTGGTGGATTTTCTGGCAACGAGCATGGGTGTTTTGTGGCAACTGATCTCTGATTTTTCAGCAGCATTGTAGGGACCAAATATAGATGTTTGGTAGCGACCCATCATTGTGTTTCCAGTGGATTTTTACGGGTATTTTGTAGCCACCTGTCACTTTTTTCCAGCCACTTTTCTCACCAAAGTTGAGTGTTTTACAGCAACACTGCTGTTTTTCCAGCAGCTTTTCTGGCACCAAACATTGTATTTAGTAGCCACCTGTTGCTGTTTTCAAGCAGCTTTTCTGACACCAAATGTGAGCACTGTTTTTCCACATGATCTTTCCTAAGCACTACCAAATGGATATGTGTCTTGACATAACCCCACATTATTGAAAAGTAAAGTTTTAACATATCTGCTCCATAATAACATAGAGATGTTACATACCTGTGATTTGCAGAAATGTACAATGCCAACATTTGTTTGGGTCTGGACTCAAACCATGTGACAGCAGTTCTGAACATATCTACACACCAGTTTTAATGTTTTTGATAAAAATGGAGTGGAATGAAGTTTGAGCTCAAATGTTACAGAACAGGCTTATTTACACCCCCACTGTTTGTTTGTTTATTAGTGCCCTGTTGTTTATTTGTATTTCAGATGATCCCCTGCCCCTCCTGTTCCACTTGTCCTCCATATAAGACCACTCACCCACCCACACACACTGTGGTGTAAACAGAGGGACCACACTGGAACAACCTGGTGATAATACGCTGCTGTAATCTCCACATTCGTCTTGTCTCAGATGTTGATCCTTTAATGTTTGCAGGCAGCAGAGCATATGGCCGTGGTAAAGTGCCCAGAATTTAAGGCTTAACAATCATTAACAGTTTAAAGAAAGGAAAAGAGATAAAGAGATTATTTTCACTGCCACAGGGTTCATGGAGCCCCCCCAATACATTCATATATATGCAGTGACACATTCCTTAAGAATTTTACAAAGACAAAGTGACAAAATCAATCAAAAAATATTGCATGCACCAATAAAACTAAAAGTAAACATAAAGTTAAAGAAAGAAAAAACACTAAATCTCATTTTCATTTAAAATTAACATCAAGGCAAACAGAGAAGATTATAGTAAAGACGAAAGAATGTAAGGTTTTATCTGTTGAGTTGGCCAGATGTGTAACAGGGATGCTTAAAGATTAATAGAACAACAGAACTTATTCAATCAGCACATATGAAAGATGTGGTTATGGATGTGTTTATCTTATCACATTATGTGGAAATTGAAAATGATAAATTTCATTTTTACAGTTTCTGGTTTTGATTAATGCTGTAATTTTGTTTGTTTTGTACAAAATACAACCATTTAAAATTGTATATCCCTCCCATGAGCTGAAATAACACACACTAGTCCCTCACCAGTGCATAAAAAAATATCTGCTGACTCAGTGGTTTAGGGAAGTGATGCAACATCTCAAACTTGACAAACTCAGATTCACATTAAAGGGGACTTTTTATGGAAATTATGCAATATACACTGTTCTCTTTACTGACAACTCTACGTGATGATAATAATAATAAACTTTATTTATATAGCACCTTTCAGAACATACAAAGTTCTGCACAATAAAACTAAATACATTTTAAACACAAGCAGATAAAATAATGAAAACTAAAATCTAGTGGCGTGGCGTGGAGATTTGGGGAAAAGCATACAAGACACACACTCAGTCAGTCTTTGTTTTACAGAAAAGAGCCATACGAATCATCACAAGATCACAGTACACAGAGCACACTAATGGTTTATTTGTAAAATTAAGAGCACTTAAATTCCAGGATTTAGTAGATTACAAGATTGTGCAGATAATGTATAAAGTTCATAACAAGTTTATGCCGAGTAAAATTGTAAATATGTTTGAAAAACAAAAGATTCTAAGTATGAACTTAGAGGAATATATGTTTAAAAAAATAAAAGCTAGGACCGATATTAAATGTATGTCCATCTCTATAAAGGGGGTGAATTTATGGAACAATCTTGAGGATGAATTGAAAAATATGTGAGACATTTCAAAGATTTAAAAGTCTCCTCGAGGAAAGATGATTGATACGCACAAGCAAAATGTCTGATTTTTGGGAATTAGGTATTTTAAGTATTGTTTGTTTGTTGCTGTGGAACATTGTTGACTGGTGATGTGTAATGGGTTGGTATTGTTGCCTTTGCATTTCAACTGGAGTAGGAAATGGTGTAAATTATGAATCTTCAAAAAATATATTTTTTCTGCTAGTTGTAACTAGGAGAGAAGGGTAGGCGTCATAAGCTTATAAGCTCATAAGCTACACCTTTTTTGGTTAAAATGATAAGAGATACTACGTTGTGCTGTGTTGTACTTTTTGTTGAGTGACCGAAATAAACAAACACTTCACTTCACCAGATAATAAATGGGAAATAAAATCAATTAGATAGTAATAAAACAGACAGCTCAGGATGTGCTTTCTGTTTTTGTGCATATGTATACATGGATATGTTTTTATTTCACAGTTTTTCTTTTGCAATGTTGTATAACAGTTTATATGTTGTTAAAATACACACACACACACACACACACACACACACACACACACACACACATGCATATGTAATGATACCATCCCCTTCTCTGTCACAAGTAGAGAACAGTCCCTCACAGCCCAGACACCCTGTAACGTCACTCAGTGTAGCTCCGACAATATTACCATGACTCCAACCAATCAGACTCCTCTTACCCAAACCTGACCAATCCAACCAACTTAGGCGAATACTAGCCAATTAGAGGGCGAGGAGGGCGGGTCATACCTTCGCCATCCTAGGAAAAGAGACCTTTAGCTTGCCGTACATGGTCATCGGATAGAGAGTAGCAGTAGAAAGTTTCCAGTTCATGAGCGTGTCAGGATGAATGGAACAGCTTACTCCAACTTTGACAACCAGGAACACGTCCTGAAACTAGGAGAGACGTTTGAGAAGCACCCGAAGAGCGGCTACCACACAGTGCGGTGTAAGTATGGCTGCTAACGGCGGCTAACTGTAGCATGCTAGTTAGCATTGTAGCTAAAAGGTCCGAAGGCAGCTGTTTGACACTTCCGCCGCCTCGTCAGTGTGTTTGTAGCCTCCCGCTGTCGGTTAGTTTCCCTCAGCGCTGAACTATGTGTGTTTTATTTCGTCTTAATAAGTTAGTTACGTCACAACTGTTACAGCCTGTTAATGCCCCAACTGTCAGAGTGTTAGCTTCTGTTAGCTTCTGTTAGCATCGCTTCAGACTGTACACCACCGCCATCTGGTGGTGAAGGTAGACAACTGCAGCACTGAGGGACCAAATGTGTTTGTGTTTTTGAAATATTATAATGTTACTGATGTTAATATTGAGTTTATTATATGTGTTTAAATGTGCACATTTCCTTTTCTTAACAAATATTAAATCTAATCATATTACTATTAAAATCTTACTTGATTTTATGTGTTATAGTTTTACAACTCCATGATTTTATGAATCAGTTAATCCATGTTTTAAACTGTTTTAAATGTCGTGTCATGTGAAGCACTCAGTACTTATATTGCCTTTATTGTAAAGCACTTCTTGTATGAAAGGTGCTGTATAAATAAGTTTATTTGCCTGTACAGATGACTTCAAACCAGCCTCCATTGATACGACGTGTGAAGGGGAGCTTGAAGTTGGCAAAGGAGAGCAAGTTACAATAACTTTACCCAATTTAGAGGTCAGTGTCTGATGCACCAGAGCGTCTCTGCACCAGGAATATATATGTGTGTATGTTTGAGATTTGCTAGGGATGCACGATATCATTACATCATCCTTGTTGGCCAATATCGGCTTTAAATTCATCAAAATCAGGCAACATGCGTTTTCTTATTTTGTACAATAGATGAATATCACAGACACTGAACACTTTTTCTTGTCTCCATCTGCTGGTGGGCCGTCGCAATAAGAGTATACATGTATAATACGATGTTAATTCCACTACAGAAGAGACTTGATGGTGATCACTGAAATTAGGTGGGAAAAGTGGATATATCAGTATGGGTGATCAGCCAAATGAGTTGTTGTATAACGTAGTGTTGTCACGGTACAAAAATTGGGACACATGGTACGATACCAGTGAAAGTGCTTTTTGTCATTTATAAAAAGATAAATCACTTTTCTATAATACATCAATGATATTTCAATGGAATAAATTAATTATTGACTTATTCATACTTCAAAAAGAGCATCAATAAGTGATTAACATAGGGGGGATCAAAATAAAATAAATAAATAAAATAAGAATCAACCAGCCACCCTCCTCCTCTGACAAGTAAAGAACAGTCCCTTCATAAGTAAAGAACAGTCCCTTCATAAGTAAAGAACAGTCCCTAAAGTGCGGTGAGTTTTGTGGGCCGTTACCTGCCATGCAGAGAGAAATGTGAACGGCTCGTTTCTCCTCTGACACGCCACATACCTGTGTGCCGCCACGGCTCGGCTGTTCAGGTACTTCTGGGCAGTCATGACACCAACAAAGAGGAAATTACTGGACCTGGAGCCGGACTTCTCCGTCGCCGGTAAGCTGCTATCTTGCGCTGGCCATAGTGCTCGGCCGTATTCCTGTCTGTGACCCCCGTTCAACCCACAACCGGCAGGATTCACCTTTCATTTCTGCTGCTGGTTGAAATCTGTACTCATACAGCGTGCTCCTGAATGATTTCTTTTGCTTGCACAAAACTATTTTTAGTTGCAAATGCGAGTAAAATGTCGCAGCGTAGAGCTCTGTGGAAAACAAATCACTGTAGCATATATAAACAAATCTAGCCTACAAGTAAAAAGAAATAAATAATAACTTTCACTGCTTAAAGATACTCAATAGCTCAGCTAATACCTGACATGTCACTGGATACAAACCACTGCAGCAGCATATTGAATGCCAGGTAGCCAGCGCACACTGTTATTGGACAGCGCATGGACACTCACCCTCTTGCGACTGGACTTTGAACTTATCCCACAGTAGTACTACGGTACTCCAACATTATGGTATCATATGTACCGTGGTGTTTAAGTACCGCGGTCTACCATTGGTACCAGTATACCGTGCAACACTAGTATAATGGCATATCAGATATCGACAAAAAATCTAGTATCGTGCATCCCTAGGTTTCACAAATCATCGTTGAACACTCTGTGCAGGGTTGGAAATCAGCACCAGCCTCCAGCCAAGTGCTGGTAAAACATGCAAGTGGCTGCTGGATCTGCTTCACTCAAGCATGTAAATGTGGTAATGTATTAAACGGTTGGTAGATTGAGAATCCATCAGCCACAGTAGCAGGTGGACAAAAAAGCTCATTTCCAACCCTGACTCTGTTCAGGGCCTCAGCACCTACTGAAGACACATTATTATCAGTTAATATTTTCAAAAATTTAAGTTGTACAGTTTTAATCTTTATTGTGGTGTCTGGTCAGAAGTCTTTGGGAGGGGGGGCGCCCAGTAGCTCAGTGGGTATATTGCACTTTGGACCCCACCCGCCCCCTGCACCCATCCTTCCAACTATTACCATCAGGTCACCGTTACAAAGTCCCACTTTCCCGGAAGAACACATACAAAAAAACTTTTGTTCCCACGGCCATCACCACCCTGAACAACTGAAGTCCCACCCAGATACACTGCTTTGTCGTTTATCTTGTATAATGTCTATTGTGTTTTGTGTGTCCATTAGGGGTGTTACGGTACACAAAAATCTCGGTTCGGTACGTACCTCGGTACAAGTGCACGGTTCGTTTTTTTTTTCAGTACAGTAATGAAAAAAATAGACAACTATTAAATATCTTTTACTTATTGGTAACCTTATTAAAACATACCACCACAGCAGTTAACTCTTTTTACACAATTTTTGAATGAAATAAATACATATAAAATCCTGCTTTTTCACATTGTTTGAATGAAAATAGAAATATAAAAGTGAAAAATAAATTCCTGCTGTTTTTTTAACACATTTTTTGAATGAAAAATATAAATATACATTTCTGCTTTAACAGTTTTACTCAATTAAAATAAAAAGTATAGTGCAGCTGGTCAGCTTTAAAGCCTGCTCAGATTCAGTTTTACTAGGAACTTACTTAGCTTTCCCACTTTGTTAAAGTGCAGTAAACAAAACATGCTTATATCTAAAGTGCAGCTTAAACAATTTTACTCAACTCCAATGGCGTTGGTTATTTCTTTAGCGCGATGGTCAGGGAAACGCTCTTTCTTTTTAAACGACGACGATATCGTAGTTTGCACCAGATTGCTTTTTCTAGTCGTGCCGGTTAACATTCAAACTCGGGTGGTGTCGCTTTAGATGCGTTAGCATGTTAGACGTGTTTCCAAGTACATACCCGACCGCTGTTCTGCAGTGTCGGCACACTGCTTTTGTCTTGTCCACTTGTTTATTTCCATCTCTGTATTTTACCCTGAAACCAAAGTGTTCCCAAACGGAGGACTTAAGGTTTGCGGGTGGGTCTTCAGGTTCGTCAGGCTCACTTGCCATGTTGTCAAAATGCGAGAATGCGCTGCACAAAGTGAAAGCGGAGATTTACGGGACTTGGTCCGTCACTCAATTATGTCCGTTGGGGAACTAGATATTTTAAATGGTTCGGCTCGCAAAAACGGAATTAAAATAAAACAAATTATATAAAATAATATCCTGCGCCCAATAATTCAGTACAGGGTCGTGCCGAACCGAAAGTCACATACCGAACGGTTCGACACAAATACATGTACCGTTACGGCCCTAGTGTCCTTGTCTATTTTATTTCGGAGCTTGCCAAAGACAAATTTCTGTTACTTGTGACAGACAATAAAGGTTTATCTTATCTTATCTTATCTTATCTTATTGGGCGTCACATGCAGCAAAGGGCTGTGGGTTGGATTACAGCCCACAGCCCTTTGCTGCATGTCATCCTCTCGCTCTGCCCCTTTCCCGTAAAGGTAAAAGCCAAAAAAAAAAAAATCTTTATCAAAAAAAATGTCTTTTGTGGGGGAAGGGGACTCAGTCTTCTGTCTGCAGTATTTCTTTAATCCTGACTACGATCCTGTCTGTGTTGTTCGTGTGTTTGTTGTTTTAGGGTTCGAGTACTCCAGTAACGGTCTTTAAAGGCTCCAAAAGGCCATACATGAAGGAGTGTATCCTCATCGTCAATCATGATACTGGAGAGTACAGACTGGAGAAACTCAACAGCAACATCGCTGTGAAGAAGACCAGGTGGGTTAAATACTGCTCATGAATTAGGTCAGTGAGAGATATGATAATGTTGTGCAGTGGAACAAACTCCCAGTAAACTGCAGGTCCTTTTTTTTTATTTATTGATGTCTTACACTGAACTGTAACTTTTATTTTTGTATTTTATACCTATCGTAATATCTTTTTAGCTTGTATTTTCTATTCTGGTGCTTTGGTTAAGGTTTTAATTTTATCATGTGTGTCTTTTGCACTTTGTCTCGATGTTTTTGATGTTTTATGTCGAGCACTTTGAATCACCTTGTTGCAGAAATGTGTGATATAACAAACCTGCCTTGTGTTAAACTGGTGCAACATTTTGATGAGAAACTTTCTGCCTGTCTTTGCGGCACTGTTCTTGTGACTGTCGCAGGGCTGAGGGCAGCAGTAAGATCCACTCTCGCCTGGAGCAACAGACGAGTCGCCTGAGCCAGCAGATGAAGACCAACAACAGCAGCAGCAGCAGCAGTAAGACGTCCATCAGCTCCAAGAGCTCTCCACCCAAAGAGAAGACGTCCCCAGCATCGCCCATGGACGACATCGAGAGAGGTGACGTAGTGTCTGCAACTGTAACTGTAGAGACGTCATCTGGTTTTTTAGCACATTTACATGTAGATGACGCTGCTCAGGTTTATTTAACGGCGCTCTTTCCCATAAATTAAGATAATCATCACATATTTCTCACTCTTAGTTTGTGCGTATGCGTCTGTTTGCAGAGTTGATGGCGGAGGCGCGGGTCATGGACCAGCTGAGCAGCGGCGACAGCTCCTCAGACTCCAACAGCTCTTCGTCCTCCAGCAGTGACGACAGCTCCAGCAGCAGCGACTCAGAAGACGAACAGACCTCTGCCCCGCCCCCGGCCCCGACCAATCACAGCATGCCTATCCTCACCACCAGCGCCAACAACAACAGCCGTCACCAGGAGAGTGGAGGAGGACTCATGAACACACTCAGTGAGTCGCCCTCTCAGCTCCGTCTGAGGATGTTCTCCTCTCCTGTAGCACTCCGTATGTTGTATCTTTACATAGAAGCTGATGTTGGCCTGCTGCTCCTGAGGCGGGTAAAGATTCAGCATGTTTACGGCTTGAAGCCCCTTTGAGTTTTTCCCCCTTTTTGCAAGTTACTGTCGATAATTATTTCAATGTGTTTTGTTAAATTTTAACTTCTAATTTCAAAACAGAACTTTGTTACATATTTATTAAACTGAAGCTCCTCTTCCACTGGACAACAAAACTATCACCCACCAACTTCTGGCTTTTGTATTTTATGGGACACGTTTCAAGCAGCATTCGTTTCGGGACAAATGAGTCAGTAATCCTGGGTATTTATCGTCTCCATCGGCAGCGATGGAAATACGACACCCAGGTGGACAGGCTAATTTTCGCCCCTTTTCTGTGGCGAGGAGATGAAACACCGCCACAAATTATGTCTCCCTCCACACAGTACTGGAACATCGTTCTCTGCACTGAGTTTAAAAGAGAGTCTGAATAAATAAGAGACATAAAAAAGAAAGAACCACCGTTATATTTTCACTTTTCCAGCACATCTGTGACACTGAATGTGACACATTAGTGTAACAAACAGAATGGCGTACTCGTCTACAGCAGAGCTGAGCACACGGCTCTCGTCTACAATGGGAAATGAGTCTATTGCCTACGTTTAGCATCTTTTCTCAAGTATAAAAATCTGCATATATGCACAGAGATTGGACAACAAACCCCAGAGAGCTCATGGATGCATCAGCGCAGCATACAGTTCTTCTTGCACGTGACCGTCTGTAGTTTGATACCCTAACGTTACCGTTTATGTGCGTTGTATTGCATTGTCCTCAAAATGTCTGACTGTGACAGCTACTACTACCACTGCTGTGTGTGTATGTGTGTGTGTGTGTGTGTGCGCGCAACAGCCACAGCACGTGCCCATCTGCACAGCCCACATGGGTGCTCAGCTGTACAAAAAAAAAAAAGCACGAGCTTGCCGCTGATTGGTTAAAAGGTTCAAGATGGTCTGTGACGCATTGCCTGTGAATGAACAGGTTGAATCCCTTCATGCATGAGGATCTGAGTCTTTCAGACCACTGCAACTTTTCTCTGCAGTGTCCTTAAACCGTTTCATTGTGTCTGGAATCTTTGGTCTGAACTGGCCTTAAAAGGATTCAAACTAAAGGATCAGAGAACCCCATGTAGAATCCTACGTAGAAAAGCAGTGTCTGTGGGTTCGATTTCAGCCCACGACTTTTGCTGCATGTCATCCTCCCTCTCTCTGCCCCTTTCACACTTCATCAAAATCCCCAAAAAATCTTTGAAAACAAAAAAAACCCTTTTTGATAGAAGGGAGTCAGACTTATGTCTGCAGTATTTCTACATTCATGACTATGATCTTTTGTCGGATCAGAGAACCCACTAAAACGAATCAATCAAATACTGAAGACACGCTGCAGGACAAAGGACTCATGTTGTTTAATGATGCTTTAAAACTCTGTTCTCTCTTGTGTTGCAGAGAGCGACCTGCAGCTGAGTGAATCAGGCAGTGAGAGTGACTGAACAATGCGAGGACGTCTGTGGACATCAGGAGGATTTTCAGTGGGGAGTAAAGGAAGCGGGTACACACCTGTCAGTGTCTTGTTTCATTTAACGTGGGACTGTCTTCTCTACATATCCACATTTCTGCTAGCAAAGATCATTTGTTGCTTCTCCGCCAACAAACTTTTTGTCTCAGTTTTTGCTTCATGGTGCTTTTTTTTTTTTTTTTTTTCTTTTTTCATGTGAAGACTGCAAGTTAGCGAGATGCCTTGGTTTAGAGCGATGAAGAGAAGCAGGAAATTATGACAAACTATCTGTAATATTTCATCTCTCTGGTTGCACATCTATGGTTAAACTGAGCAAACATATCAGAGGCAGAACGACGGCGGTGTTCATGAAGTGTAGACGATGTTACTGCCCAACAGTCAGTCGTGTTAAACCACCTCTGGAGTTTCTGCATCTCAGTTCAGTGATATCAGGACATGTTGTTGTGCCTTAGGTCAGATGTGGGTTAATAGCTTCAGTTCAGCTGCATTACATGAATCTGCCCAACAGGCATTAAACTTTATTTAGGACGAGCCACACTGATGCAGCAGTCTTCTGCTTTTGTCTCAGAATTATAGTAAAGTTAGAAACTTTAGCTTTGAATCACTGAAACTGCAGGACGTCAACAGATTTTCATTTAAAGCTGCATTAATTCAAATAAAATAAAAACTTTCTGCAGTGCTGTGAAACAAGCTAAAAACAAAATGCTGAGTATGTCTACATGCACAAAATATCCTTCATTCTGAAAAAGACAATATTCATACAGAGCATGGTAATGAAAATGAATATATCACTAATATTCCTGTTCACACGCAGCCGTGCAGACTCCAATTAGCGCGCCCCAACATGTCTTCTATCACATCAACATAAAGAGAAGTGGAACGGATGTTTTCAAAGTTTCCAAACTCTTTTGACCTCGTGAACTCAGCCCTCCTCTTTCGCTCCTTCAGCCACCACACCTGCAGTAAATGGCCTGTGATGGGATATTTGCCCAAAACCTGTTGCTATCAGTCTTTCATGAAGTTTAAAAGTAGGTGTGTGTGTGTGTCTCTCTGACCTGAAATGTTGGCTTTTCTTCTGCATCTCTACACAGGCCTCACAACCGGTTGGCAAGTTGGTTTGTGTACGTCTCCATGACAACACAGACCGTATGGTGCAAACTGCTGGTAAAGCTCCAGCTGACGTGCCCAAATAATGCTATTAAAACCTGAATAATTCGCTAATATTCCACGTGTCTTTATCGTAGAATCCTACATTCAGTAAAAGGCCTGATTCAGAATATTTAAATGGAACATGCTCTTTACATGAGCCCCATTAAACTCAGAGTCTCGTCATATTTGGAATTACCGTGGAATAATAGTGTGCATGTAAACGTAGCCAGTGATGAATTAAAGTGGAAGCAAACAGTCGCTCAGTTACAGATGTAGAAGTCACTTATCAGCTCTGACTGACTCTGAGCAGGTGATGCACAGTTTCTTTTCTGTTTTTGGTCGGTCACGGCTGCTCTGACTGGAAACAGGTGATGAGAGTTTGAAAACCAAACAGCCCAGTTGCCGGACAAAAATGTTGGCTTTGCACGTTTCTGAAAACCACGTACGTACACGTGTACATTTAAGTGATGCAGTTTACGAGCTGATTTGTCATCAGGAGGTGGATGGCGTGTCAACGCTCGCCAAGCTGCAGACCACTGCTGTGTTTGCAGCTGAGATAGAGCCACAAAAATGGGTTCCCTATTATCGAGACATGGCTGTGTTTGCAGCTGGGATAGTGCTCTGAAAAGTTGTTTTTTTATTACCGAATTACTGCTACTTTTCCAGCCGGGATAGAGCAGTTGCAACGTACAAATGTAACGTATCTTTAGTTTGCAGAAACGTATAACCCCTACATTTACTCTGGTGACTGGGTTCAACCAAAATAACGAGCTGAAAGATTCTAAAATGTTTTGTAGAGCTTCAGGTGAGAGTTGATAGATGATGATTGCTGTAGCTTTAAGAATGAAGACGTCTCTGTGACCTT
Organism: Epinephelus lanceolatus; assembly: GCF_041903045.1. NCBI lineage: Eukaryota > Metazoa > Chordata > Actinopteri > Perciformes > Serranidae > Epinephelus > Epinephelus lanceolatus. The sequence goes on from NC_135747.1 coordinate 43,877,211, forward strand.
GTTAATTGTGATATTTCAGTTTCTGGCGAGGCGGTGCACGAGCACTCAGTTGACTCAGAGAGAGTCGTGCTTTGTAGCTTTAAACCTGCAATACTTGAATCTAATTATTTATATTTCAAAATATCCTCGACCAACGGTGAGATGCTTAATATATTTGATATATATTTTAATAGCCAAGCGATTGGAAGTTAGTCTGAAGTGTGCTGCGTAAAACAAGCCAGATGCTTTGATGCTGCGTCTCAGTGAGTCTGAGAGAACGCCATGTGCCTTTATTTGCCTCGGCCTGTTGAAACACAGGTGCCACATCCCTGCTGAGCTGCGTCAGCCAACAGGAAGCTGCTGTTTATGTTCTGGCATTTCTTTGGTGTCCCAGCTGACTAATACAGAGACTGAAATGAAGACGTCTTAAGTCAATAATGTGTTTAGCCTTAAGGACGGTGGCCTCAGAGGATCATTTGTAAACTATTTGAGAGAAATTTCTTTGTAGAAAAATAAAGATTTTAATAATTTTTTGTGCTTTTGGGTGAATTATTATTTACATAATTTTGTGGCAGCGTGTGTGAAATGTTTGATTATTTATCATCTGTCATACTGATCACAGTATATTTCTGTTTGAAAACCACCGTGTTGCTGCCACAGAGGCGCTGACATCTGTTGTCGTGGTGACCCCGGGGGTCTCGTCAGGTTACAGCAGGACATCCTGGATGCCGTCTGCCTTCCTGTTAGTCTTCTTCCTCAGTGTTGAATTTACAGTTAATATGTGGACGCACTCTGAATACACTGATTGTCTGACACATGTTCTTCTGTCTCTGTCCTGCCTGAGCTCTGGTTCAGTTGATGTGCGGCTCAACTGAAACAATAATTTATGTTCTCATGCAGTTGAGACGACGGCTGCGTCCTCTCTGATAGTGAAACTGTCACAGTTTCACACTGCCCCTCCACACGCTGTAAGATAACACACAATACTCTGAATGTTTTTCTTCAGATTTAAAAACTCATCAGTGTAACGAGGTTTGTCTCTGCAGCCCGAGGGAGAGACTCCACATGTGAAGACCTGTGTGGTATCTTTTGGCACTGAGCCTGTTTCTGCCCCTTTTTTTCTCAACATAAGGAATTTATCTCTGGAAATCTGCCAGCTGCTGAAACTGAATCTCCTCTAACATTCTCAGCCTGAACACAGACTGTTAGTCATGCGACACCTTCACAGCACACTCTGCCCTTTCTTTTGTTTGTTGTACAATGCATGAAAACACTCGAGTGTCTCAGAATCAGAATCTGGTTACTGCGGAGCTCTCACATATAAAGCCTGGACTTTGTGTCCCGGTGCATGACGTAAACACAGAAGTGAAAATAAAAACAAGGATCACAAAAGACAAGAAACGAATATACAAGAATCACAGAACATTTATTTATTTAAAACAAAAGAGCAGAGCTGTTTGTGCAAAACTGTCCAAAGAGTGTAAAAAGAACAAGAATGGAAATGTATCTGCACTATGGCACAAAGACGTGCTTTAATGTAACACATTTACACCCACTGGCCACTTTATTAGGTACATTTATTAGGTAGGTTGTATGGTCCATATTGACATGATGACATCACACAGTTGATCCATGATGAGAATCAGCCATCAGAAGATGTATCTCTCTCTGGGTAACTATCCAGCATTAAATCAGAATTGATTGAAAGCTCCACCATAAAATGTGAGCACATTAATGTGCTTTCATCACTTCATATTGCCCCCCCCCCCCCCCCCCCCGCTTCATGAACACATGCATATATGCATATATATTTAATACTTATTCCTGTATTTATTGATAAATTAATTTATTAATTTCCACATTTATTTACACGTTTGTTTTTTCTGTATTTCTTTATTGCTGTACTGATTTATTCCCATATTTATCATACTCTAGTCATTATTCATCCTCCATATGATATTACATCTGAAGTGTTTCTTGACTCAGATCAGTGGAGATTAATTACATTTTATTAATGCTGTCAGCAGCATTGAAAGATGACATTTAAAAAATTGGACTCTACAAAAATAATCAAAGAAAGTGAGAAATGAATCAGGTAATTGAACATTTTTATAGTACCTTTATAGATTTTATTATTATTATGTATTTTATTTATGTTTTAGACAGTGACTGACTATTTAAAAGAATAAAAAAAACAGATGTGTTTGTCTGGATACATACAGCAAATTAAAATAACAAATTACACTTTTTTTTTTTTTACCATTTATCTGTGAACACAGGGAAATGTAAAGGTGGCAAGGGCCCACTCTCTCTACCGGCCCCTCCACCCCAGGGGCCCCGGTGCAATCACACTGCCTGCACTGTCTATATTTATGCCCCTGGCTGACAGGTATCTGAACAAGATGATGACGTGCCTGAGGTTGAGGGTTCGAGCCCCATTGATGCAGAACAAAGGTGTTACTGCTCACTCAGACGCTGTGGTGTGATGTGTGTGTTACAGACACGTGGTTTCTAGGATATTCATACTTTAACAAGTTAGTTATGATCCGGGCAGTTCGTGTTGTCTTCCTCCTCCTCACTGTACCCTGCCTCAGCAGCTGTCCTGTCTGTGCTGCAGTAGGAGCTCAGAGTTTATTATAAAGTTTATTCTGATTGAAATGTCACAGATACGGTGCTGTACCTGCGCGGAAGTGATTCTCCCACATTACTAACATGTATGATCAACAGGTGAGCGTGTTATAAGTTCACCTTTGTTCTGCTGCAGTTGATGATCTGTTATCAAAGTCCACACTTGTTCTCAGAGGCTGGATCTGTATGCCTCGCGGTGCCACTGCAAACAAAGAGCCATTATTTCCACCCTGCGGCTCCGCACAGCGCACACTGACGCAGCCCGGAGCTGACGCGCTTCTCTCGGCTCCTGCACACAGACTGCGCCGGTAACATGTTCCGAAACACGCTGCTGACCGGACTGAGACTGAACCGACGGCATCATGACGGGATTCACAGAGTCACAGCCGGGCTGAGTCTAAGGATACATGGAGACATCCACCGCCGAGACGCATCCACCTCCTCCTCCACCGTGATGGCTGACAGACTGAAGACTATGGATGATTTAGGCGGCCCGAGTCTCCTGACCACCCTCAACTGGCTCTTTGTTAAAGGCTATTTCCAAACGACGCAACAGATGCAGGCGAGTGGGATCAGGAGGAGAGAGGAGGGGGCTGTGCTGCTGTTGTTGTTGTTGTTGACAAGTCACTGCAGGTGAAGTCAGATAAAATGGGACAAATAAGCTTTGACATTTTGGCCTCTTTGAATTTTAGCAGCCAGTCACCAAATATGTTTTTGCATCGTTACCGTATCAGTTTGATTTGTCTGAGTTCAGATCAGGTCAAATGTAGGCTAAAGCAGGGTTAAAGAGAGCCAGAGCTGACCTCAGTGCTGTGCAGTGGAAAAAGAGAAATAACACAACAAACCCCCAAAACATGCAGAAAAGAACCAGTAAAGAGAAAGTGAAGCACAAAATACAAAGATCTGAAAATAAAATATAAAAGATAATAAGTTGTTTCCAAGCGAGCTGCAGTGAAGGGTATCACAGCAACCATGATTAAAGTATGTTGAATTTTATTAAATGTTTGATTCATAATCAAAATAGTTTCATAATACACTTTATTTTTTATTAAAAGGGGCACTTGTGTGATGCATTCAGGTACAAAGGGACATTTTCCAGCATCAGGTGACATAAAAACATGCCCTGTGCTGTTGTGTGCCACCTTGTGATAATACAGCATCAAAGTATTGCGACAACACTAACTGAAGGTTATGTAAGATGGTATGTTGAGAAAGTTCAGATGATCACATTATTTCCTTCTGCACAGTGACACGTTAGCAGTTGGAGTTCAGTAGAAAGAAAATAGTTTCTGTGTGAAACTGCAGCAGCAAGGTCTGTGGGTTTGAGCTCCACAAGCTGAGTGTCATCTAGTTCTGTTATACTGGAGAGAAGTCAGACATCTCTACGGCCCATATCTCAACACTCTGCAGCTCACACCAGAACTGTCTCGACCAGAGGTGTCAGATTTGATCTGATTGCAGGTGGACCGGAGCAGTAAATCACTGCATAGTGTCCTAAAAATAACAACAAAGAAGTACATTTTTAAAAACACTAATCCATTTACAAACAGATGACAAACAGCCTGTGACGTCTTCAGAAGAATAAATGCAATCTCAACAATATTTCCACAGTCTGCTGCTCACAGTCATTACATGTGCGTTAGTCTGTACATTTCCACTGCTGTGTCGTGATCCTGACGTCACCAAACTAAAGTGAGAGAAAGCTGTGTTGAGCTGAGCTCTGTTCTGGTCGGGGTGAAAAACCAATCAATCATTCAATCAATTTTATTTATAAAGCCCAATATCACAAATCACAATTTGCCTCACAGGGCTTTACAGCATACGACATCCCTCTGTCCTTAAGACCCTCACAGCTGATCAGGAAAAACTCCCCAAAAAAAAACCCCTTTAACAGGGAAAAATGGTAGAAACCTCAGGAAGAGCAACTGAGGAGGGATCCCTCTTCCAGGACGGACAGACGTGCAATAGATGTCGTACAGAACAGATCAACATAATAAATTAACAGTAATCCATATGACACAATGAGACAGAGAGAGAGAGAGACAGAGACAGAGAGAGAGAGAGAGAGAGAGATGCAGGTAATGACAGTAGCTTACAACAACATTATTGAAAGTAATAATATTATAGTTATAGTTCTGGCTACTGTGGTACAATATGTTGAAAGTATGTATTAATATCTGGCAGTATACATGTGTGACAATAGTCATATGTGTATAATAACAGTAGAAGTATGACTAATGACTAATGATGGCAGCAGCAGCAGGAGGCATCTGGCAGGACCACGGCAGCAGCACAACCACACACGTCACGCTGTCCAGGCACCGCTGTGATATGAGTTAATCTGAGAGACAGTGGAGCACAAAGGCTCCGGAGAAGAAGCCGAGTTAGTGACATCCAGAATGGCCGAGTTAGCAAGATGCAGTAATAGAATACGAGAGAGAGAGAGAGAAGGAGAGAAGGTGCCCGGTGTATTATAGGGGGGTCCTCCGGCAGACTAGGCCTAAGTCAGCCTAACTAGGGGCTGGTACAGGGCAAGCCTGAGCCAGCCCTAACTATAAGCTTTATCAAAGAGGAAAGTCTTAAGTCTAGTCTTAAATGTGGAGACGGTGTCTGCCTCCCGGACCGTAACAGGAAGATGATTCCACAGGAGAGGAGCCTGATAGCTGAAGGCTCTGGCTCCTGATCTGCTTTTGGAGACTTTAGGGACCACGAGTAACCCTGCGTTCTCAGAGCGCAGTGTTCTGGTGGGATAATATGGCACTATGAGCTCTCTAAGATATGATGGAGCTTGACCATTTAGAGCTTTATAAGTTAACAGTAGGATTTTAAATTCAATTCTGGATTTTACAGGGAGCCAGTGCAGAGAAGCTAAAACAGGAGAAATATGATCACGTTTCTTAGTTCCTGTTAGTACACGTGCTGCTGCATTCTGAATTAGCTGGAGAGTTTTTAAGGACTTACTAGAGCTACCTGATAATAGAGAGTTACAGTAATCCAGCCTTGAGGTAACAAAAGCGTGGACCAATTTTTCTGCATCTTTTCGGGTCAGGATAGGCCTAATTTTCGCAATATTACGCAGATGAAAAAATGCAGTCCGTGAGGTTTGTTTTAAATGAGAATTAAAAGACAAATCTTGATCAAATATTACTCCGAGGTTTCTTACGGTAGTGCTAGAGGCCAGAGCAATGCCATCTAGAGAAACTATGTCATCAGATAAAGAGTCTCTGAGTTGTTTGGGGCCAAGAACAATAACTTCAGTTTTGTCTGAATTTAACATCAGGAAATTGGTGCTCATCCAAGTTTTTATGTCTTTAAGGCAGTTATGGAGTTTAGTTAATTGATTACTTTCTTCTGGCTTCACCGATAAATACAACTGAGTATCATCCGCATAACAATGGAAATTTATAGAGTAATTTCTAATGATGTTACCTAAAGGAAGCATATATAGAGTAAATAGGATTGGTCCGAGCACAGAACCTTGCGGAACTCCAAAACAAACTTTGGTACGTAAGGATGATTCATTACGAACGTCAACAAACTGAAAACGATCAGATAAATAAGATTTAAACCAGCTTAGTGCAGAACCTTTTAGGCCAATTAAGTGATCCAGTCTCTGCAGTAGAATTTGATGGTCAATTGTGTCAAACGCCGCACTAAGATCTAATAAAACAAGTACAGAGACAAGTCCTTTGTCTGAAGCAATCAGAAGGTCATTTGTAATTTTAACTAGTGCTGTCTCAGTGCTATGATGCACTCTAAATCCTGACTGAAATTCCTCAAATAAATTATTATCATGGAGAAAATCACACAGCTGGTCTGCGACTACTTTCTCAAGGATCTTTGACATAAAGGGAAGATTAGATATTGGTCTATAGTTGGCTAACACCTCTGGATCCAGGGTGGGCTTTTTTAGGAGAGGTTTAATTACAGCTACCTTAAAAGACTGTGGTACATAGCCTGTTAATAAGGATATATTGATCATATCTAATATATGAGTGTTAACTAAAGGAAAGACCTCCTTAAGTAGCCTAGTTGGGATGGGGTCTAAGAGACACGTTGATGATTTAGATGAAGAAATCACTGCTGTCAATTCTTGAAGAGAAATTGGGGAGAAGCAATCTAAATATATATTAGGTCTTACAGCTGTGTTTGAGGTTAGATAGGTACTATCTGAGGACAGGAGGTCATGAATTTTGCCTCTAATAGTTAGAATTTTGTCATTAAAAAAGCTCATAAAATCATTACTGCTAAGGGCTAAAGGAATACAAGGCTCAATAGAGCTTTGACTCTCAGTCAGCCTGGCTACAGTGCTGAAAAGAAACCTGGGGTTGTTCTTGTTTTCTTCTATTAATGCTGAGTAATAGTTTGCTCTGGCATTGCGGAGGCCCCTCTTATAAGTTTTGAGACTGTCTGTCCAGATTAAACGAGATTCTTCCAGTTTGGTCAATCGCCAATTCCTTTCAAATTTTTGCGATATTTGTTTTAACTTACGGGTTTGAGAGTTATACCAAGGAGCAAACTTTCTTTGCTTTGTTAACTTCTTTTTAAGAGGAGCTACAGAGTCGAGTGTTGTTCGCAGCGAGCCTACAGCGCTATCAACAAAATGATCAAAGTCGGTACATGAAACCTCTGTTACTGAGGGACTTGGTATTGAATTTAATGATGGAGTAATCTTTTCCTTAAATTTTGCGACAGCACAATCTGATAAACATCTAGTATAGTAACTGTTGCTGAGTGGCGTGTAATCGGGTAAAAAGAAATCAAAAGTAATCAGATAATGATCTGATAGCGAGGGATTCTGTGGAAAGACTGTTAGGTTATCAATTTCAATTCCATATGTCAGAACTAGATCGAGGGTATGGTTAAAACAGTGAGTGGGTTCATGTACACCCTGACTGAAGCCAATGGAGTCTATTAATGAGATAAACGCGGTAGCCAGGGAGTCATTATCAACGTCGACATGAATGTTAAAATCGCCTACAATAATAACTTTATCTGATTTAAGAACTAAACTGGATAAAAACTCTGAGAATTCAGATACAAATTCAGAATACGGGCCAGGAGCACGGTACACTATAACAAATAAAAGTGGCTGCGAGGTTTTCCAGGTCGGATGTAAAAGACTAAGAACGAGGCTTTCAAATGAATTATAATCTAGTTTAGGTTTAGGGCTGAAGCCTCTGAAGAATGAACACAGACAGCTTCTCAGTGTTTGACCTGGCTCCTCTCAGCCTCCACATGTGCATCACTGTTAGATGTGCAGGTTCATCCAGTGGTTGGACCCTTTGGTGGGCCAGTTCTGATCTAGGCTGATAAACAGCACTTTAGCTGCGAGGAAAAATACCATAAAACTTCAGTCAGTAGCCGGGGCTGTTATTGGCTCCACAGGACTTTAATTTGTTTCACACAAAACTGTTGCTCAGCAAAGATCCAGATATACAATCAAATTGCTTATTTGAACCAGTATAAATATTACTTGTATAAAAATGTGGCTTCAAATAACATATCAGTTATATGTTATGTTATGAGACTTGTTTTACAGCACCCACCATACTGACACTGCACCACTTTATCCTGTTAAAACAATATTCATAACTGGTGCTCATGGTTTTAATAAAATAAAATAAACTAACGATGTGTACCATCTCCACGTTGACAAAAGTTTAAACATTTATATCTGTATGTGCAGTTAGAGCAGCTAACTAATGTTAGCTCAAGTGGGTAGTTACCAACCTGGTTTTATACATCCAAAGAAAAATTAACTACTTGGAAACCAGACCAGGCCTCTAATAGAGACAGGCCCCTAATAGAGACAGGCCTTTAATGGAGACAGGCCTCTAATAGAGAAGGGCCTTTAATGGAGACAGGCCTCTAATAGACACAGGCCTCTAATGGAGACAGGCCTCTAATGGAGACAGGCCTCTAATGGAGACAGGCCTCTAATAGAGACAGGCCTTTAATGTATTAATTAATTTGTATTTATTTTGTTTATATGCACTGTCACTCTTCACAGATGAAGTTCCTAACCGGAAAATAAAGTTCTTTGAATTGAATTGAATTGAGACAGGCCTCTAACAGAGACAGGCCTCTAATGGAGACAGGCCGCTAATGGAGACAGGTCTCTAATGGAGACAGGCCTCTAATAGAGGCAGGCCTCTAATAGAGACAGGCCTCTAATAGAGACAGGCCTCTAACAGAGACAGGCTTCTAATGGAGACAGGCCTCCAATAGAGACAGGCCTTCAATGGAGACAGGCCTCTAATAGAGACAGGCCTCTAATGGAGACAGGCCTCTAATAGAGACAGGCCTCTAATAGAGACAGGCCTTTAATGTATTAATTAATTTGTATTTATTTTGTTTATATGCACTGTCACTCTTCACAGATGAAGTTCCTAACCGAAAAATAAAGTTCTTTGAATTGAACTGAATTGAATTAAATTGAATTGAGACAGGCCTCTAATAGAGACAGGCCTCTAACAGAGACGGGCCTCTAATAGAGACAGGCTTCTAATGGAGACAGGCCTTTAATGTATTAATTAATTTGTATTTATTTTGTTTAATATGCACTGTCACTCTTCACAGATGAAGTTCCTAACCGAAAAATAAAGTTCTTTGAATTGAATTGAATTGAATTGAGACAGGCCTCTAACAGAGACAGGCCTCTAATGGAGACAGGCCGCTAATGGAGACAGGCCTCTAATGGAGACAGGCCTCTAATGGAGACAGGCCTCTAATAGAGGCAGGCCTCTAATAGAGACAGGCTTCTAATGGAGACAGGCCTCTAATGGAGACAGGCCTCTAATAGAGACAGGCCTCTAATGGAGACAGGCCTCTAACAGAGACAGGCCTCTAATGGAGACAGGCCTCCAATGGAGACAGGCCTCTAATAGAGACAGGCCTTCAATGGAGACAGGCCTCTAATAGAGACAGGCCTCCAATGGAGACAGGCCTTTAATAGAGACAGGCCTTCAATGGAGACAGGCCTCTAATAGAGACAGGCCCCCAATGGAGACAGGCCTTTAATAGAGACAAGCCTCCAATGGAGACAGGCCTCTATTAGAGACAGGCCTCTAATAGAGACAGGCTTCTAATGGAGACAGGCCTCTAATGGAGACAGGCCCCTAATAGAGACAGGCCTCTAATGGAGACAGGCCTCTAATAGAGACAGGCCTCTAATGGAGACAGGCCTCTAATAGAGGCAGGCCTCTAATGGAGACAGGCTTCTAATGGAGACAGGCCTCTAATAGAGACAGGCCTCTAATGGAGACAGGCCTCTAATAGAGGCAGGCCTCTAATGGAGACAGGCCTTTATTTGTTTATTTGGGCTTTTTATGGTATGTATTTTTAATTTGGGGCAAACCGTCCCTTTGAGTTATGTTAGTACGTTGAACATCTCATAACTCTGATAACTCTTTGCTCACAGATCGAGCACAGCAGGATGTACGGCCCTCTGTGGAAGTCAAAATACGGCCCTTTGGTCGTGGTGAACGTGGCCAGCGCCGAGCTGATAGAGCAGGTGCTGAGGCAGGAGGGGAGACTCCCGGTCCGGACAGACATGCCCCACTGGAGGGGCTACAGAGAGCTCAGGAACAAGGCCCACGGCCCCCTGACTGAGTGAGTCATCCTCTAACTTTACATCCACTTTGTGTCCAAAACGCTGTGATCACAATCTTTCAAAGTAACGATAAAAATGAACACGAGGAAAAAGGAAAAGGACAGTGGAGATGGGTGTTAAAGAAAAGTTGTGGATTTATTTTACGGTGTACATAAAGTCTAAAAATAACAAAAACTACTTTAGAAGTAAAGAAAGGCAGAAAAAATGATTAGCAAACAAACACAAACAAAGAGAAGAAACACAGGAAACCAGCAAAAAAAAAGGTGCACCCACCTTTCACCCATAACGTAGGACAGAAAATACGTCCATAAATAACCCACTGTGAATTTTGAAGCTGTTATGTATCTTAAAAAAAAGGCGGTTGCTAACTACAGAACGTCATCACGCCGCACAGCCTTTTTGTGGTAGAGAATTGAAGTGAAGTGATTTTTTTTAAATTAGATCGTGAAGGGTCATACATTTTCCACCAGTCACTTCGAAAAGTTCAAGGAAAAATATTTGTGGCTACAGGGGGGGGGGGACAGTCCCTCATCAGTGCATAAACCACACACATCATGCAGCCTGGTTGGTATATTTTAGTACATTCCCTAATAGACCCACAGTGGGCTGGGTGCTAAGTCATTGTGGAGCATGACACCAACCAAGAGGAAATTACTGGACCTGTAGCCGGGCTTCTTGGTCGCTGGTAAACCACGTTATCTTGCGGTGGCCATAGTGCTCTGCCGTATTCCTGTCTGTGACCCCCGTTCAACCCACAACCAGGGTCTGCTGCTTTAATAGTAGAGCAGTAGACCTGATGTAGCCCTGTGTGCTTGCTTTGGCTGGTCTGGCGCTGGCTGGTTGGTGCAGCCTGGACCCAAATGTTGTTGTTGCCATGTGCGGAGCCTGGGCTGCCTACAGAGACCGGACTTTTTCACAGCATATTCAGAGGACACGTAGCGAGTGGATCGTGAGGAGATGTTTGCTGTATGTGACATATGACTTGACTTGTGACTTGCTTGACCTGAGCAACGACTCGACTTGACTTGCTTGACTTATAGCAGGGACTTGACTTGCTTGATTCTCACCACAACTAACTTGGGACTTACTTGAGACTTGCATATGTGTGACTTTCCCCCATGTCTGGTTTTTGGACAGTAACGGAGCACACTGACGGACAAGTGGATGAATACACAAAAAAAATACCTGTCAGTAGAATCGGTTGGTTTTTGTCTTTCTATGGAATTTGCTGATGAGATTAAAAATATCAGCAAATATCACCTGACTCATCCTAACAGGTGAAACAAAGTTAAATAGGCTTTGTCAGGTTTTGGAGTTGGAGAACTCTGACAAACAGGATGGCAATAATCTAAAACTCAATGGAAAAATCCCACTGGCTTTCTGACGAGGGAACCAGGGCGATGCTAACGTCCACATCGGCCGACAGGGAAACATCATCTCGGCAGCACTCTGTGGTCCCTTTAGTCAAATGTAATCATTTCCAATTTAAACTGGTATCATTTCAAAGTTTGCAAGCTTCCAGTAAAATGTTGCTCACTGTTAGCAGAGCTGAAAAGAGGCGAGACACTTTGGAACGTGCATGACATCACATCCTTTGGATTTTACCAGAAAATTCAAGTCCTTTATAAAGAAATCAGTCTGAAGGCTGATACAGGCAGCTGACAAAGACGTGGCAGGTCTCAGTTTTTTAGTTACGTCACAACCTGTTCACCCACTGCCAATAAAAAAACATGTAAACATATAGAACCTTTTGTATCTTGATAAGGATTGTTCCAGTTTGACTTGTGCAGATGTTACACAGCTTTATCTTCTTTTTCTTTGTCCTCATTTGTAGAATGGGGGCCAACTGGCAGCGCATCCGCAGCATCCTGAACCCTCGGATGTTGAAACCCAAACACGTCTCGTCCTACTCCAACACCATCAACAATGTGGTGACAGACTTCATCGCCAGACTGGCCTGGCTGAGGGAGACCAGCGGCGGCGGAGTGATGGTCAACAACCTGACGGAAGAACTCTACAAATTTGCTTTTGAAGGTCAGCAGAGGTCAAACTAATGAACTCAGCTTTTACAGATAGTTAAAAACATCTTGATCAGAGGTCACTGCAGGTCACAAAAACATGTCACTGAGCAGTTTCTGCTTAAAGGTTTCTCACAGGAAGTGCTCTCACTGACATGGAAGATATTTCAGGCTCAACATGTTCTACAGTTGGCTTTTTTAAATTCCTGTCAATCTTCACAAAAATAGGGTTGTTCGTTCTTATTAAAAGTCAATTCCCAAAAACACAGGCCATAAGAAGCAAACTGTGCACATGAACGGTACAGTTTATTTCCAGCACTCGGCCTCTGACCTCATACCTTTGTTCAAATCACAGCCGTGCTGACACTCAGTCCGACAGCACGACTTCCTGTGTGGTATTTGATCCAGCAGTTCTACAAGTGCCATCTATCAACGGTGAAAGTGACAACAGCTTCTGATTTGTTTGTCTGTTTAATGATTTATTTGACTCTGCCAACACAAGGAGTACAGCATGGAGACTGGGACTGGACTGTTGCCAAGCAACACAAACATTCCAATACACTTGCTTCCTACTTTGTTTAAACTAGGTCCACACATCGTTTCGACGCTGTTACTACCTCCGGCCTGGAGGCGAGACAACTCTGTCAGCCCATTGCATGACTGTACCTTTATACAATACCCGTTGCACTTGATAAGAAGCAACATTGTGCATCACTTTTCTTGGACTTGTCTAAAGCTTTTGATACTGTTGATCACAGTGTTTTAAAACTCAGACTGCTCAACTCGGGACTTTCTGAACAAGCAGTTGCTTGGTTCTCCAATTATCTTAGTGACAGATCCCAGTGCATTAAGAGTGAAGATCTACGCTCAGATACTGTAACTGTTTCCAAGGGTGTACCACAGGGCTCTGTATTAGGTCCACTTTTATTTACTATTTATATAAATAATCTGGGTCAAAGTGTGTCAGAACCAGGTGCAAATTTTCTTTTTTATGCTGATGACACAGTGATTTATTGTTGTGCGTCAACTCTTGTACAGGCCATTGAATCTTTGCAAAATGTTTCTAATGTGGTTCAACATACCTTACTTGAGCTGAAACTTGTTCTCAACGCAGACAAGTGGAAACTCATGCTGTTCAGCAATGCCAGAAATGGGCCACTAAATGTTCCTTCAGTGGTCACTCTTGATGGTAACATCATAGAGGTTGTAAATTGATATAAATACCTGGGCATCTTGATCGATGACTCGCTCACTTTTAAGTCACATGTGATGTGCTTGGTGAAGAAGCTGAGGTTAAAGTTGGGGTTTTATTTTCGCAATAAGATGTGTTTTTCTTTTCATGTGAAAAAGCGTCTTGTTGCTGCCACCTTTTTACCTGTACTGGACTATGGTGATCTGTTATATATGCATGCCTCTGCACAATGTCTTCAGCAGGTTGATGCAGCCTACCCTGCCTCCTTGAGGTTCATTACAAACTGCAAACCCCTCACTCACCACTGTGAGTTGTACTCTAGGGTAGGATGGTGTGCGCTGGCCCTGCGTAGGATGTGCCATTGGTACATGTTCATTTATAAGGCTATTCTTGGTCTGCTCCCACATTATCTGTGTATATCTATTGTGCAGAAAGTGGGGCAGTACTCTTTGCGTTCTCAAGACCTCTTCCTGCTTAATGTGCCATTTGCACGCACTGATCATGGTAAAAGGGCTTTTAAGCATTCTGCTCCTTCGTCATGGAACACACTGCAGAATGTGTTAAAACTTGATAATCTTATTACTTTGACTGCTTTTAAATCTAAAATGAAAGAAACAGAGTCTGAATCTTTACAGTGTCAGTGTTTTGATGCATCGTGCTTGATGATGTGTATTCTTGAGATTGTTTTTATGTTTAATTCCCTGTATTGTTGTTTTTGTTGGTCTGGAACTGCTTTTATTGTTTATTGTTGCTGCCTGTCTTGGCCAGGTCTCCCTCACAAAAGAGATTTTTAATCTCAGTGGAACTGATTTAACACCTGGTTAAATAAAGGTTAAATAAATAAATAAATAAATAAATAAAATAAATACAGAACAGCGAGGCGGCAGATGTTCCAGCTGTGAACAGACAGTGTAGAAGGAGCTTTACAAAGAACACTTCTGCAGAAGCAAGTGGTTCTGGGTCAAACCTCAGCCCTTCAGGAAGAAATGAGGCTGGTCAAATCACTGTGGGGCAGTAAAACGTTAAATATTTTCCACTGAGATCTCAAGTAGTTCACAGATGGACAGAAATGTCCTGGACTCTTTCCTGCCGTCTGCATGACCTCACTCTGTGAGTAAGATCAGTGTCACAAACTTGCCTCAACCTGAAGTCCGAGCGCTTTGTGATGACTGCAACAACACATTGATCTCTTTACAGCATGTGGGCGGAGCAGAGAGTCAGTCAGCTGTTTGTAGGGCAGTCTGTGATTGTTGACTTTGACACAGTTGTCCTTGACAGCTGATTAGATAATAACAAGGTAGGTTCAGGTGCATTGTATGACCTTTAATCAGCATTGTTAAGCCCCATTAGAACAGGGTTAGTAGGACACAGGAGGCGCAGAGCATTTACCACTAACAGTATATTTACAGCATATTTACAGCGTGGTATCACTTTTACTGAGGTTACTGATCTGAATGCAGAATTTTGTAATCAAAAGACAAAAGACATTTTTGCCGTAACTCAAGAATTACTTCGCCAGTTGTAACAGAGCTTCACACAAATGTCTGACAGGACATGTATATACCCAAAAGGTCAAAGGTCAACTTCACTGTGACATCATAACGTTCTGCTTAAAACACTTCTGGCCCTTAGTCAGCATCATAACTCAGGAGCAGAAGACTCAACAGATCTGTGCTGTCGAGGGGAAGATGTGTGTGAAGTATCCATGTTTGACGGGTTTGCAGAGGCATCAAACCTTAAGGTTGTGATTCTAGTTTTGAATTTCCTGTCACACCAGGAGAACACTCTGGAAAATGTGTTTACGTTAAGTTTATTTAACAGAAAGTTCTTCTTCTTACAGCCATCTTAGTGGCACCTCTCCGGTCCCTGGGCACGTGCCGCAGTGTTTGCATACAACAATAAACCTGCCCTTATAAAGTGTTTAGAGAGCGCTGCCTATGCTTGTTAACATATGACAGTATATGTACGTGACAATAATAATCATATATGAAGAGGCCCAGACCCTGACTATCTTTGGAGACGATCTCTGTTTATTCTTGACAATTCTGACATCCGTCCACTTTCATCTGCTTATCCGGAGGCCAGGTCTCGAGGGCAGCAGGCTGAGCAAAGCACCCCAGACATCTCTCTCCTCAGCAACGCTTTCCAGCTCCTCTGGGTGGATCCCAAGGTGTTCTCAGGCCAGATGAGATATATAATCCCTCAAGCGTGTTCTGGATCTGCCCCACGACCTCCTACCAGTGGGACACGCCTCAAACAGCAAGAAGCAAAAACCAAATCCTCCATCGATTACAACCATATGACTTGGGGCCCTACACAAATTAGGTGACAGAGGAATATGTTCGCATATGATACAATAAGTTTTGGCTGAAAAATGAACTTATAAACAGCTTAACAGCACTAAAACAAGGAAATTATTATGAGAGCAACTTCTCTTACCTCTCCCATGGAGTACAGCAGCAAAAGGGGAGAGGAAACAGTATCGAACGTTCCACATACCTGAGCGTGTCAGGTAATAGCAGCTGAAACTAATATTGTGTAATTATAATACTTAATAATTTGACTTTGTTACACATGTTACTGCTGTATAACTGACCTTGTTATATAATGATAGTAGAAGTATGACTATTAATACTGGTGGCAGGAAGCATCAGGCAGAACCACAACCTGTGATCCAGGCATAGCCATGATTCGAGGGAAGCTGTGAGACAGTGAAGCACAAAGGCTTCGGAGAGGAAGCCGAGTTGGTGACATGCAGTCAGAGGACGTGGATGTTAGCAGATGAAAAAGAACCAACTCTTCAGTTACCAACGTTCGGTGCATCTGGAGACCATTCGTCGTTCATTCGTTCAGTATCAGTAAGTGCTTATCCTGTTCAGGGGCGCTGCAGCTGATCTCAGCTGACACTGGACGTCAGACCAACACAGGCCTAACACAAACATCTGGAGTCTCTTATTTTTCATCTTAACAGAGAAATTAAGTGAGAAATGTAAGAACGTTGCTGCATGAGTCCCAGTGGGACATGTGATGGACTGACATGACTTCACTAAGTCTTGGCAAGAGAGTGATCTTATCTCCTGAAAACGTCGTTCCTTTAAACACCAGCGAGCTCCTCAGATGGTCTGTTTACTGACTGTGTGCTTTAACAGCGAGGGGCTGTTTAACATGACCGATGACACACATTCTTTACATGCTCAAAGTATGTGGACACACTCGTTCACATACTTTTATGTACACGTGGTCTAGGACAGTTTTTTTTTTCCCTGGTTTGGCCCCTGAGATTCAGCGAAGAGAAATCTTTATGCTGCAGTGATGTTTTACTGTTGACAACAGTTCCAACATGATAATGTCCTCTGGGTGCCATGTTGAGGTGTCCACATACTTTTGGCCATCGTGCATGTGCTCTGTGCAGGTTTTAATCAGCTCACCTGTAGTGTCCCACAGGAGCTGAGCAGTCTCTGTGTAACAGCCGTGTGTTTGAACGCAGGGATCTGCTCCGTGCTGTTTGAGACTCGTATGGGCTGCATGAACGAAGTCATGCCCGAGGAAACCCAGAAGTTCATCTTTTCCGTGGGGGAAATGTTCCGCCTCTCCCCCATCATCGTCCTCTTCCCCAAGTCCCTCTGGCCCTACGTGCCTTTCTGGAAGAAGTTTGTGGCGGTCTGGGATCATCTCTTCAAAGTTGGTGAGCAACATTATATTTATTGTGTATATTTTTTATATCTTTATTTATTTTGCATATTCTATAAATAACGTTTTATCTTTGAGTTATTACAACCAGCGACTCTGGCGTGCAGCATGTTACAGAAGGACGGCTGCTGATATTTGATATGTAGCAGATGATGTTCACAGTCGTCCGTGATGGTTTCTGATGAGTTCAGATTCATTTATGCAAAGCTGTTTTCTGAAACATTAATATACAGCATGAGTCCAACATTATCTGCATGTAATTCTACAAGTCAAGCAAGTTTCTTGAGCCTGCTCCTTTATACTGTACAGAAATAAACCATAACTGAAACAAACAAAAAACAAAAAATACACCTGAGAGTTTGGCCACACATTCACCTGTCAGCACGTCACAGTTTGTGACAAGGTTGAAAGATCATTTTATATACATCATATCAAACTGAGTTAAAAGGAAATCAAGAGCACCACAATCCAAGCATGACCACTTTATTAGGTACACCTTGCCCACACCAGGTTGGACCCCGTTTTTAATTCTTGGTGTCACAGATTCAACAAGGTGCTGAAACGTTCCTCAGAGATGTTGGTCCATATTGACATGATGACATCACACAGTTGATCCATGATGAGAATCTCCTGTTCCAGCACATCCCAAAGGTGCTCTATTGGACTGAGATCTGGGGTCTAATTTATAAAACAGTGTGTAGGACCTGTACTAAAAATCTACATATATACAAAGCCAAAAATGTAGTGCGCCAAATATTCAACAATCTCTACAGTTAGGTATCCACCTCACCGTCTGCATTGCCAATAACCCGTGTCCAAAATGTTCGTCAGCATGGGTCGAAGTGTTGTTATTATAGGGTTATAAAGGTGCCCGAGGCTTCTGGGTTCAGTTCTTGGTCTGGACCACAAAGTCACATGGGTTTATTTGGACGTCATCTCTGAACATGGAATAAACCGCCTTAAGTTGAATTCTGACCAGCGTCCTGTTTTCCCTCAGAGTGCTCTGAGCTTTTTTTGAAGTCCAGGAGAAAATGTTGGCATTGTGCCTTTATGCAAACCACCGATATGTTTCATCTTATCAACATTTCTATAGTGACATAGAATATGAGCTGACTTCATGAGGTGAAGGTGGATGTTGCTGACAGGATACACTGTGACTGTAAACTGTCCAAGTGTGATTACTGTCCCCAGTAAGAGTCACACCTAAAATCAAATCAAATCAGTTACTTTGTTTCTTATGTGTGTTAATAAACTGTCAGTGTCACTGTCATTTAAAACATGTTTTAAGGAGTTTGACAGTTGTGCATCCTGTTTCCCAGGTACAGTCCTTGGACCTCATGTCTGAGGCCTTGTTGTGTTCATGTTCTCTGCCACTGATTAACGTCACAAAAGTTTACTACAGTTCATCTGCATTAGCAAATCATTTTAAGGTTGCTATACACTGGTGACTGTCTAAGGCCCGAAGTCCACCATCCACTTCTGAACATGATCCCTGCCTGCAGTGTGTTTATTTCGCCATCTAGTGGACAAGTGAGGAGCCTGCTGTGTTGGCGCTGCTGTGAGTGATTGTAAAGGCTGTATGATCTCGTGTCTCACAGCTGAAGATCTGGTGCAGAAGAAAATGGAGGAGATCCAGGAGAGGGTGCACCTGGACCAGAATGTGGAGGGAGCGTACCTCACACACCTGCTGCTCAGCGATCAGATGACGGTCACTGAGATCCTGGGGAGCATGACCGAACTCCTGCTTGCAGGAGTCGACACAGTGAGTGGAGACAGAGTGTGTGTGTGTGTGTGTGTGCGTGTGTGTGTGTGTGTGTGTGTGTGTGTGTGTGTGTTCCACGTTTTTCTCCTCACTGACTTGGTCAATCCATGTGAAATTTGGCACAGTGGTAGAGGGTCATGGGAGGATGCCAATGAAGCAATATTACATCAATTGGCCAAAGGGGGGCGCTATAGCAACCCATTGAAATGTCAAACTTTGAATGGGCATATCTCATGCCCCGTATGTCGTAGAGACATGAAACTTTGCACAGAGATGCCTCTCCTCATGAGGAACACATTTGCCTCAAGAACCCATAACCTCCGCTTATATAGATTTTCCGCCATTTTGAATTTTTTGAAAAACACTTCAAATGGATCTCTTCCTAGGAAGTTTGAGCGATCTGCATGAAACTGGGTGAACATAATCTAGGGACCAATATCTAAAGTTCCCTCTTGGCAAAAGTTGGAAAACTTACTAAAACTGAGCTTCTATAAGGCAATGAATATTGCGGAGGGCGTGGCTCATCACATAAAGGTGTATAACATCTCAAGGGTTTCACCCATCACCACGCAACTTTGTAGGCATATGACCACACATAATCTGAGGGGACCCCTCCATTATTGACCCCATCAAACAAAATGGGGGCGCTAGGGAGATAATTTCTTATCTAGGCCTAACCGCCATATGGATTTTTACTAAACTTGGTAGATATGTAGAACAGGATGCCTCAAGGTGACTGGAGAAATTTAACTCTAATTGGCAACTGGGTGGCGCTATAACAACAGAAAAATGCTTCAAAATGGCTAAAATGTGACCGATGGCTGTGGCTCCCCCTGTGGACCAATGTTGGTGTTTGTTATGACTAAGTCATGGTATGGTATGCTGCTGCAACAAGGGCTAGCTGCACCTTTCCCATGTGAACTACCAGTGTGCCTGACTTTTAAGTCAATACAATATATAAACACTTTAACTATCTGCCTTTCAACGTGCTGCCTCAACTACTAATGTACAGTTGTAGCCCACTAACTATCCCACTATTGGCAATGGTACTACTGTACTTTCAGTAAAGCAATCGCACTATCAAATTCACAAAAACTGAATACATTGCTCTTCTTAATGGGTTCAGGTGACTATTTAATCTGCGATTTCCTATGACCTGTATCCCAAACACACACCATGTGAAACTGTACGTGGGCAAATGTGCACTCAATGGGTATGGACTAGTTGGACTTAATTATTTGTAACCCAATCTACACATATGTACCATGAGCCACAAATATTTCACTAACCACAAACATGTCTTTCTATATTTGTGTTGTGTAAAGTCATATCCACAAAAATACAGCCTGATTTGCAAACACACAAAACTTACTCTGTGAACACAAACTAAAACTGAAGCTGTACCTTAGAGAACAGAAGGTAGCGGTGTGTTCTTTCTGTCGCAGACCTCCAACACCATCTCGTGGGCTCTGTACAACTTGGCGAAGGAGCCAGAGATCCAGGAGCAGTTATACCAGGAGGTGATCAGTGTGTGTCCGGGGGACAAGGTGCCAAACAGCGATGACATCGCTCAGATGCCGTACCTGAAGGCCATCATCAGAGAGACGCTACGGTCAGAGGCTTTCATTGGCGTTCATATACGTGTTACATTAACAGAGAGGACACCTGAGTGCACAAGACGAAGGTTCTTACAGTAACTGAAAGGCTGTAACATGATCTGAGGCCCAAATGTGGACATTTATCTGATGACTTTACAAAATCATAACAAGATTTTTATGCTTTTGTTGAACAAACAGATGAAACTCTTGTTGACTCCTCCCTCTGCTCTGTGGTCTGCAGGTTGTATCCAGTGGTTCCAGGAAATGCCCGCCTCACAGTTGAAAATGAGATCGTGGTTGGAGATCATCTCTTCCCCAAAAAAGTGAGACACGTCAGACACAACGACACAAGTCCTGAAATGTTTACTGGTTACAAAAAAAATTACTGACTGTTCAGAAACTTTGGATCCTCGTTTCATCACAAGCTAATTTAGGCACAAACGTAGCAGCTGAACATCAGTGTTGGTTGATGTTGGCCTGCCACAAATAAGATGGTGTTCACAGATGGCTCCGACGTCTTCTGTTTTGTCACATCAGTTTTGCACAGGCTATAAAGCAGGGCTCAAGACTGACAGCGTCCCTGTTGTCCCCGAAAACATGTCTGGGACAAACAGAGCTCTCCCAGGAGACGCTTTCAAGACAAAAGGACGCAGTAATAATGTCACATTGTGAACAACATATCTGTGTTGAAATCAGCAGGTGGAGAACTGGAAGACATTTGTTGATCACAGCAAAATAATTAGATATTAGAGAGGGAATTATGATTTAATATAAAAAACTGGACTCTGGAAAAAATGACTAAAAAAGTTTTTCATATGAAAGACGGTCATATTAAAGGTTGTTTCATAAATCTGTGTGATTAAATTTGTGCTAATTCAAAGATGTTGTAATGAAGGACTGAATGACTTTAAAACAGTTCAGTTATTTTTTACAATAAAATGTCTTTGTTTCCTGGGAACTAAAGGGAGAACAAATAACAACAAAAACTAAACAAAAACAACACACACAAAAAAAAAACATCAATACTGGCCATCAGCCAAATGATTTTTTTTTTTATCAGCCCAGATAATACCGTCAGTTCATCCCTAATCACAAAGCCTTCAGCTGTACAGCTGTGTCTCACATGTGCAGACATACAGACAGACTGACTGACATAATGACATCCACAGTATGACATCATAACAGGAAGTCATCTCTCTCAGACGCTGTTCCACCTGTGCCACTACGCCGTGTCCTATGACGAGAGCATCTTCCCCAACCCCCACGCCTTCCTGCCGCAGCGCTGGCTCCGAGGATCCGAGGAGAAGTCCAGGCAGCACCCATTTGGGTCGGTACCGTTTGGTTTTGGGATCCGGGCGTGTCTGGGCAGACGGGTGGCTGAGCTGGAGATGTATCTCCTCCTGTCCAGGGTAAGAACAGATTTACTGTGTCTGTCGACGCTGTTTTCATTCATCTCTGCTGCTGTGACTTTCTAGCCTGGTTCCAGACCATAGACCCCGCCCACTCAACTGAGTAGGCTTGCATCTCTGGTCTGGCAGACTTCAATGAATTTGCGATTTATCTCGTCCAAACGATGGACGGACCAATGAACGCCGGGGGTCTAGCGATTAGCCAATCAGCGCCACGCTGATGTCAAGCTGTACGCCGGTGGGTAACTGGTGAGGATAGCAACAATGGCGACCGCTACAGATCCTACAGACCACATTAACGATGCTATCGAGGTATTTCGCCACTACTCGCGTTAATGGAGGACCAAATTAAGGAAGCTGCTGAACTGGATTTAACGGCGATGCGGCTGGGCGTGCACGACGACAGAGACATTTTAAACGGGCAATGCTCGCTTGTTTTCGGCACCCCCGAGGCATGGATACTAATGACGTCAGATTCTGGGTGATCGTTGATCTCTACTGATTGGTTAGGGAAAAAATCAAATTCCCTCCCCCTTGTAAATCGCCTTCAATGGAAGCCATGTCAGACTGAAGGTTCTGCGAGCTTCAGTCTGACACTCAGGCTAGTGACTTTCCCTGTTATCATGGGTTATCATTCAGGTCAATCTTTTTCATTCCCTTTGGGAGCTCCGCTGTCAGCACATAGTTTAAATCACACTACAGACCGACCCAAACATTACACCCATATATGACTGCTGAACATTCCAGAACCACAGGCATCAGTCTGCTGTCATATCATCCTCCACTCTTCTGGGCACAGACATGACATGTTGGAGCCCGGCTGCAGAGATTTGTTCCCATTTGGCCACAGGAGCACCACAAGGCTCCAGCACTGGTATCAGGTGACAGGCTGGTGGCCAGTTCTTCCTTAAAGTGCTGGATGGCTTTAAGGTCAGGAGTCTGAGCGGGCCAGTCCAGTTCCTCATGACCAGAACAAAATGTTATCATCGTACGTTTCTGCAAACCACAGATCTGTTACACTCGTACATTTCATAGGTATCATATCAGCGTTATTAAAGTGACCTGGTATATGAGCTGCGTCTGTCAGGAGCAGGTGGATGGTGGATGGCGTGGCACCAAAGCCACATACTTGTAAAGTTGCAGACCACTGCAGTGATCAGCGGAGGTCCTCGTGCGCCCGCTAAAGTCTGTACACCCCGTCCTTGTGAACACGATATGTCAGGAACACCTGAAGGGAATTTCCTCAAATTTGGCACTAACGTCCATTTGGACTCAACAATGAACTGACAAGATTTCAGTGGTCAAAGGTCAGTGTGACCTCACAAAACATGTTTTTGTCCATAACTCCATGACAAAACTTGACGCAAATGTCCAACAGGATAAAATAATGAAGGTCAAAAGGTCAAAGGTCAGCTTGACTGTGACATCATCATGTTTTAACGTCATATCTCAGGAACAGAAGGGGAGACATTTGGTCAGATACTGAATTGGTGACTCTAATCTTGAAACTGTGCTGATTGTATAGATCTTCTGTGTGTGAAGCATCCATGTTTTCACTGACATGGATGGAGACTGTCAGAGACACTGGACTGGTGGGTGGAGTCATACAACCACAGGGTGGACTGGTGGGCGGAGTCACACAACCACAGGGTGGACTGGTGGGCGGAGTCATACAACCACAGGGTGGACTGGTGGGCGGAGTCATACAACCACAGGGTGGACTGGTGGGCGGAGTCATACAACCACAGGGTGGACTGGTGGGAGGAGTCATACAACCACAGGGTGGACTGGTGGGCGGAGTCATACAACCACAGGGTGGACTGGTGGGCGGAGTTATACAACCACAGGGTGGACTGGTGGGCGGAGTCATACAACCACAAGGCGGACTGGTGGGAGGAGTCATACAACCACAGGGAGGACTGGTGGGCGGAGTCATACAACCACAGGGTGGACTGGTGGGAGGAGTCATACAACCACAGGGTGGACTGGTGGGCGGAGTCATACAACCACAGGGTGGTGATTCTAGTTAGCACCAAACGTGGGTAATATTAGTGACCTGTTGTTGTATTTTCAGAATGTCATTGTTTTTTTTTTGTGCATTGTCGCCCTGTTTGCACTGAGGATGGTGCCATGAAAAGCGTTTCCTGCAGGGACAGTGACTTTAAAAGCAGTTGTGTTTTCACCCAGACATCACTGTGTTTTCAGCCTGGATTGTGCCACCAAAAGCGGCTATTATAGGTCAAAACAACATGTTTTCCGAACTATAACCACGTGGTTTTTGTGCCTCAGTCTAACCACGTTAACCACAGCTTCAGTGGAATGTTAGGACATGTAAAGTTCAAAGACTAAGCCACATAATAAAGCACAAATGTTCCATATCTGTGGTGTGCAGAAACGTACAGTGCCAACATTTATTCTGGCGCCGGGGTTGGTGAAACATCTCTTCTTGGACGCAGCTTTGTGAACAAAACGTCAAATGTCAAAGGGCCGACGCTCCCTCTGTTGTGTGATGAAGAAATCTGTGTGTGACTTTAACACCAGGAAATGTTTGAGATCATTGTATCAGGGCCAAACTAACATTTAAACATCACAACCTTGTGAACAGAGCAGGTTCAACATTGACCTTTGTTTTCATTTTTTAGTCACATTCAGAGAACAGTATTGATCTGTAGTAACAATCCAACCAGAGGACAGAGCACCGGCTGTTCCTCCTGTGTTGTGTTTGGCAGTGGGATCGATACAAACCACAAATCAGTCGTCTGTGTTCTCGGCCAAAAACCACCGTTATAATTCAGTCAGCTGGCGAGCACTCACTAATCATTACCTGGAATGGGAGCTGTGTGCACTCACACAAATGAATATCCTGATTTCATGTATTTCTACTTAAACAAATGTTTTCTTATTTAAAGGTGATAAAACACTACGAGGTGAGGCCGGATCCTGCAGGAACCATCGTCGAGCCGATCACCAGAACCCTGCTTTGTCCCGCTAAACCGATCAACCTGCAGTTCCTGGACAGACGAGCTGAGCAGGATCAGCTGAGAGTTTCTGTGTGAGCTGGTTTAGTATTCACACTGCGTCCCCCGTCTGTCACAGAGCACTTGTTTAGAGAGCGTTCACACGATGAGGACCGACCGGCTGGAATGCACCTTAAACTGTGGCTTCACAGACACGAGCTGAATGAAGATGTAATACGGTGTGCAGTGAGGATCACAAAGCTTTATGTTTCATGTAGATATGATTACATTAACCCTGCAGCAGCTCCTCCAGGAGTTTATTTAGTTTCAGTTTCAGAGATGTGTTTGTTCAGTTGTCAGGGCCGTTGCCTCGCAGCAGAAAGTGTCCTGAGTTCAAACCTAATAACAAGCTGGGTCCTTTCTGTCTGCAGTCTGCATGCTCTCTTCATGTTTCTGTCAGTTTCATCAAGTCTCCCCAAAACAACTAAACACATCTGTATTTTTAGTTATGATCAACAAAACTCATGAAAAGACCAAAAATAAAAACTCTAAATACTTAAAGCCTCCCCCACTCTCTCTCTGTGGCATCAAATCCATGTCCATCAGTTTCAACTGCACTGGGGCGCAGCAGAGGGGGGGTTTAGGGGCCCCAGCCCCCAAAATTTTTCTTAAAAGCCCCTGAAGTCCATAAAGATATTTAATGTAACTGAATAAATGCTCTGATGTTGTTCTTTTGTACATGTTAAAAGAACACTTCACCCACAAATTGACCATTTGGATTTCAAATACTTGTCACATGTTTGTGTTTTGTGTCTTGCGACCCCGTCCCTCAGGGGGTCCTGTGGGGGGTCCTGTGGGGGGTCCTGTGGGGGGTCCTGCAGGACTACAGAGTATTGGGGTCGCTGCTACAAGAACATCCAGTCCCTGTTTGACCAAAGTGAGAGCTCTGTCTGCGTACTCGGTGTAAAGTCAAATTGTCTCAGTGAGTGTTGGGCTCCACCATGTTGTCCCCTGTCACCGGTATTGTTTGTGATTTTCATGGACAGGATCTGGAGGTGCAGCTGGGAGGAGGAAGGGGTCCGGTTTGGGGACCTCAGAATTGCATCTGTGCTTTTTGCAGATGATGTGGTTCTGTTGGCTTCATCACACCGTGACCTCCAGCATGACCTGGGGCGCTTTGAGTGTGAAGCGGTCAGGATGAGAGTCAGCACCTCCAAATCTGAGGTCATGTTTGTCTGCTGGAGAACGGAGGATTGTTCCCTCTCGGTTGGGAGAGAGTTACTGCCTCAAGAGAAGGAGTTCAAGTATCTCAGGGTCTTGTTCACAGTGAGGGTAAAATGGAGCGTGAGATGGATCTGCAGTTTGGTGCGGCGTCTGCAGTGATGCGGGCGCAGCGCAGGACCATCGTGTTGAAGAGGGAGCTGAGCCAGAAGGTGAAGCTTTTGATTTCCTGGTCCATCTGCGTCCCAACCCTCACCTATGGTCATGAGCTCTGGGTAGTGACTCAAAGAATGAGGTCACAGATACAAGCGTCTGAAATGAGTTTCCTCTGTAGGGTGTCTGGGCTCAGCCTCAGAGATAGGGGGAGGAGTCAGACATCTGGAGGGAGCTCGGAGTAGAGCCGCTGCTCCTTCATGTTGAGGTGGTTCAACATCTGATCAGGATCCTCCTGGTCCAGCTGGTAGGAGGCCCCGGGGCAGACCCAGAACACACTGGAGGGATTATAGATCTCATCTGGTCTGGGAACGCCTCAGGATCCTCCAGGAGGAGCTGGAGAGTGTGGTGGACCACATGTTACCTTGAATTTGTGTATAAAACTTTTCTTACAGTCCAACAAAAAGCATTTCTCATGAACTGAAGTCACTGGGGGTGTTCGGTTTTCTGTTTGTGTTCCTTGTTTCATGTTATTCAATCATGTTTAATCTGCTTCCTGTTTTATTTTGTAGATTCCCTCCTCATGTGTCATATCTGGTTTTACTTCCTGTCTTTGTGTGTTTCCCGCCTGTTTTCTGCCACACCTGTCTTCATCAGCCTCGTTAGTCCTTCCCTGTTCCCACAGGGTGCGTCCCAAGTCTCTTAAATTACTGCTAGTGCTACTGTTAGCTGACTTTGCTAGCTGTTTAGCCCCTCCCACCTAGGAAAAAATGCGAGGAGCTAGCGCTAGGAGCGATGAGCGAGCATTGTCGGTTTAAGAGACATGAGACGGCCTTACCCTGAAGCGTCACGTGAAGCGACGTCCATTCCTGATGACGGCGGCACCGCTGGAGCTGGATCTGCTCCGTAAAGCAGCCAGCGTCTGGCGTTACTATGGGTACATCCCAAGTCTCATTATATTCGCTGATCAAAACAGTAACAGTAACCTTGGTCACACACTTCTGCATGTATTACCATTGTTAGTGAGTCATTTGCCGAAGTTTGTGGCAATTAGAGAACGGTCTGTAACCCTGCTATTCCACTGTCACTGTGATGAGCACCATCATTCAATTAACTCACCATCATTCAACAAGTCAGCTGGTGAATGTAATCAGGTGTGGTCACAAACTATCAGCTGCAATGCCAGCTGAAGCCAGTCAACTCATTACCTTAGGCAAGAATGTCAGGTACCAGGGCTATATAAGGGTCAGACAATGTCTGACCCAGTCACATCCACAACAAATGAGAGGAAGGAAATGGAAAGAGGAAAAAAACAGCTTATGCTCTGTGCCTTGTCCACCTGGGATGCGCTCCAGCAGGAGGAGGAGGCATACCTGTTTAAACGCAGGAGAGCTCAGAGGCATGTAGCCATGTGGTTATTACAGGTAATCATCAAACAAATATAATGCTTCATATAATGCTTCAATGAATAGTATGTAAAATTATATCATAAAGACAGAAAACACATTGATAGCTGTAGGTTGTCTAATCAGATATCATGGCACAAGCCCAGACACAAAAGGTGTAATGTATGTCAGCCAGGTAAATAAAATATCATCCTCATAATAGGCCCATATATGATAAGAAACATATTGAAATATAAACTAAAATGTATAATAAATAAGGAAGCATATATCATGGCCTCGGAATATGTTGCCTGTGTGAAACATATGTCAGGATCCAGGTAGTTCAAATGTTGTTATTGCATGAAGAAATGAAGTGTGGGAAGTAACACAGCTTTCTGTCTTTTGTAGATAGAAGGGTCACCAATACATACACGCCTCAACCCTCATGTGCCAGTCCTTGCTGTGTACTTTGATGGCCAGAGGGACCTCATGAGGGACTACAGACTGAGGCGTCAGTCTGTAGTCCCTCATGAGGATCCTGCCATCAAAGTACACACAAGGCTGGTCACATGAGGTGCATGTATTGGTGACCCTCTACTGGTTGGCACACGGCCTATCATACAGTGTGGTGTCCCGGGCCTTTCATGTCCCCAAGAGCACGGTCTGCAGGCTGGTGCACACGGGAGTGGAGAAGATAGCAGCCCTTTGCCAGGAGGTCATCCGTCTGCCCACCGCCGGAGCACTGGACAAGGTTGGCCAGACCTTTGCACGGCTGGCCAACAGTCCAGTGTTCTCCAGGTGCGTGGGCTCCATCGACGGCTGCCATGTCCGCATCAAGACCCCCTCAGGACCTGAGGGCCAGGATTACCTCAACAGGAAGCTCTTCCCATCCATACAGTTGCAGGCAGTATGTGATGGGAAGGGCCTCTTCATCAACACCTTTGTGGGGTATCCTGGCTCTGTCCATGACACCAGAGTTCTGAAGAACAGCAGGCTCTACAGAGTGGCTCTGTATCCTCCCCCAGGTGAGACTAATTGAAATTACATCAACATCCATCAATAACGGGGGACATTGGTGTGGTTCCACCACGTCCCGTGAGGGGGTAACGATGCGGACATGGCCAGCGAGACCGACTGGCAGGGCTGCTCTCGGCTCCTCGTGTGCAACCTGTGGAGCTGCAGGAGCACGATTACCTGTAGACCGTGGGGACATGAAGGCCTGGGACACGGGCCCACCACACTGTATGACAGGCAGTGTGCCTTTTTTGTTTCAGTTAGTGTGTGTATATCTATCTATCTATCCATCCATCTATCCATCTATCTATCTTCCTTAGTTGCCTGTGTTGTCTAAGTTTGAGTTGTGCAACATTCCTTTGCACATTACTCTGAACAGGAATGTGTGAGCATACACTGTCAATTGTGTGGCTGAAATCATTGTTAGATCCAGAATGTCAGGTAACACAGATTCAAGACTGTTGTCCACAACTTAACCATTTAATTGTTACTGTCAGACGTGAATATACTGTGACATAGAATGCATATAACACTGTACACAAGTTAAATGTGTCTTGTATTGCGAGATGTATCAATATAACAAAATAAATATTCCAACTTCAAATGCTGCAGTTTCACTGCAAGGTATCAATATAACAAAATAAAACTGAAAACACTGCAGTCTGGCAGGTACTTATCAACACAAAATTAAAGCATAACTGAAAACACTGCAGCACAAAAAGTCAAAAGAGGAGGAAATAAAAAACAAACTCAAAACTTCTTGGCCACCTCCTCGAACAGGTCCAAGAACCTCTTCCTGTCATGCTTCATGTCTTCAAGACGCTTGTCATCCTTGGCAGCCTGGTCCTTGAGGAACGCCAGCACTGTCCCTCTGGTGGTCCACTGTCTCTTGGGTGGGGGACAGGCAGAGGTGGATGGCCCATCATCCCCCTGTGTGGTGGTGCTGCCACTTGTGCCAGGCTGTGCACTCTCCTCCTCCTCCTCCTCCTATGCCTGCTTCTGGAAGATATCAAAAGGGATGTGTCAGTGTGATGTAGACATACAATCACTAGAATTTACTACATTATGTATCCAACAACAGTCACAAATGCGTTATCTGAATGTGACCTGAGCTCATGAGTACAAAATCTCAACTTGTATCGGATCTTAAGGTTGTCCCACTTCTTTGACACTTGGGCGGGGGACATCTTTCCCTCCACACCCAGTAACTGTGTTATTTCCCTGTGAAGATTGAAACATGTCAACTTATTGCATCCCTGGTATGATCCCAGACACCAGATATTTAAGTTGAATATAAGTACATAGGTATCTCTCTGAAATCAATAAGATGACAACAACAGTAACAAGTACAAAGAACAAACTCTATACAATAAGCAAAGAGATGACAACAAACAATGTTGCTCATGACAGGCCAGACTTTGAGGGACCACACATTAGTGCTAAAGTGCCAAGGTTTTACAGTACTATGTTATTGCACACACAGGTGTGTGTGTGTGATGTTTATTTATCATTAGGTCAGATCACATCTTATGTCTTGTATTGTTGTCTTATTGTCTTGTGTTTTTATACACCAGAGAGGTGTTTTCTACAATTTCGTTGTTTGCTTGATTTACAATGGCAATCCAGGACTATAGTTGGATCATCACTCAGTGCACATGCTTGTGCTGGTGAGTGGAATGGCATTCAGGTAAAATATGAAACTGAACTCACCTCCAGGCCTTCTTTGCCGTGCCTCTCCCCCCCGTGAAGAGCTGCTCGTGCTCGACACGCAGGTCTATGAGCCTGTAGATTTCCTCGTCAGTCACTGTTGAATAAGACATATTTCAGACCTGTTAGACTACCTACAAGCCATGAAACATTATTCCATTCACACGACATGCAGGACAAATGTGGTTCTGGACATGTAGCAGCCGCACATCATCGACAGTCCGATGAACAACGCGTGACTGAAATAAACCTAATTGCAACTAACAATCTTGCTTGAAATATCATTACTCTTTGAAGTACGTACGTGAATTACAGCGATTCATTGCAAAGAATGCATGTAACGGGTACTTACTCTTGTACTGTTTCTCCGCCATCTCGTTCAAATGAGCCAGATGTAGGGGGCGGGTATTTATACGTCAGAGCCTCAAGCTGAAAAAGACTTCCTGTTAGGAACCTCTCAACCATCCTAGCTCGTAGCTGCTTAAAGCTTGCTGCTAACTCCTAGCGCTAGCTCCTCGCTGCACAAATAAGAGACTTGGGACGGCCTAGAAGATGGCGGACCTCGAACGACTTCTGGTTCAAGCGAGGAGCTAGCAGTAGCACTATAAAAATAAGAGACTTGGGACGCACCCACAGTCTTCCCCTCACACCTGTTCTGTATTAGTCTCATTTGCTCCACCCTAGTGTTCCCCTCCACACCCTTGTTGTCAGCCAATCCTCATTCCCCTCCTTCTGCCCGTGTCTCCTCCAGCTGTGTCTCATTCTTGTGATTAGTTTCCTGTGTATAAATACCTGTGTGTTTCCCTTTGTTCTTTGTCAGTTCATCTGCGTTCATCCACATGTTTGTGGTGTTGCTCACTGCTCTGTCTCCTGCCTGGGGCCTGTTGTTCGAAAGTTGAATTAACCAATCCAGGATATGTGGAAAAGCGAGGCTGGACAAAGTCTCATCAGTCCATCCTGGCTTAATTGGTTGTTCGAACGGCAAGCCAGGCTGAGGAGCGGCTATGTCAAGCCAGGTGTAACTTATTCAGGTAAGTGCGCGTCCACGGCTTTCTTAAATAGACCACGTGGGTCGATCACAGTTTCACTGATGCACCAATGGAGATGACACGTGCGGCTTACTTCTTGCCCAGAGAGCAGCGTGTCATCATGGAGACTTATGAAGAGGTTAAACACATAACTAAAAAAGGAAACAGTAGCAATTATTAAGCAGAGAGAAAATGTGTGGCAGACAATTGCAGACCGACTGAATGCGTAAGTATCCTAATCTAAAAATATACACTTCCTGCGCAAATGAATCTGTCATAATTACAATTAAAGTTCCCTTCACAAATTAACAGTTGTACACACTACATAATGTATTAGAAGTCAGTGATGTGGTGCTCATAGAAAATATATTTGTAGCAGGACACAGATGCTGAACAGCCTGACAGCCTGCCTGGAAATATAGTGAGTATTGCCAATTGCTGTGCTAATAGATATGTGTTTTACAGAATTCACAAACTGTCAGACAGCTATATGCAAGTCATCTGAGGAAGCAGATAGTGCTGGCAGATGTCAAGCTCCAGTGTGAAAAGAGGAAGCTGCAGGACATGGAGCTTGACAGACAAATAAAAAAAAACTTAAGGAAACTGGAAATTAAGAAACTACAGAAAGAAGTAAGTGACTTTAATGCACATTGTAAACATGACTGTGATGCAATGTATTAATCAATTATATTTCTCTCTGTCTTCCCAGCTCAAAGCAGACACTGACTCATTACAGTATTTTTCATCTAAATAAAACGAGGTCAAAGAATATTGTGGTTTCATCTTCCTGTTTTCATTCATTGATGTAAAGTACACTGAAGTTATTGGTCCAGTTAACTGGGAATATACCTACCTAATAACCACTAATCATGTGCTACCAATGCCAAATACACCTCCTTGTATGTGTATTCCAACAATTAATCCTTTATTGGAGAGGATATGTGCATGTCAAAGTATCCTTGGGCAAGATGCTGAACCCCAGATTACTCCCAATATTGTATGCATCCTGTGTGGTAGACTGACGGCATTAGCGTGTGTCTTAGAATGGGTGAGTGAGCAGCTGCACACTGCTTAGCGCTTTTATCTTAAGCGCTTTATAGCTACTATGTAAAAATAAAAAATTAAAATAAAATCCTGCTATAAGCAGCTATTTAATAAAAACTGCAAACAAAGCAGCTAGGTAACAACCCCCTGCTATAAAAGCAGCTATTTAAAGAACGAGAAACAAAAAACAGCTCTAAAACCATCAGTATGACTGTCATTGCACAGCTCCCTGCTGTGCGGCGCTGGGTTTGCGGACCCAGCAGTCTGTACAGGTAGCGGTTCCCACCCCCTGAAAAGCGGTACCGCTCATACAGGTGGTCGTCATGGTGGAGCAACGGGTCCGACCTGTCCCACAGCACTCACTC
Organism: Epinephelus lanceolatus; assembly: GCF_041903045.1. Classification (NCBI taxonomy): domain Eukaryota; kingdom Metazoa; phylum Chordata; class Actinopteri; order Perciformes; family Serranidae; genus Epinephelus; species Epinephelus lanceolatus. The sequence continues at coordinate 43,909,976 of NC_135747.1, forward strand.
GTGTCTAAATGCTCTGCGCACAATAAGTGCCTCTTCCTCTAGTCCTGCAACCTCATTCAAAACGGACACGCCATTGTGAAGGAAGAAACACACACATATATTGCCCTCATCACTGACTTTATTGAAGACACTTGACGATGCTTATTGATTGATTGATTCTTTTAATGACCACACAGCCAGGCTGGTGGAATTTGTTTCCAGTACAGCTCATTGAAACAGGTTCCAACATAAAGGACATTAAACATAGTCTATAACATAGACCTAGATATACAGACAAACATATTATTACATGAATAATTAGACTATGAAAAAAAGAATGTTTTAAATGTTAACTTTTTTTTTGTAGGCTTAATGTATTTTGTTCAAAAATGAGGCAAATACGTACATAAGAACATGAAATGATGGTAAAACACATTGATTTCCGATCGCAGTGACAGCTGACTGGACAGATAAGGCACCAGGCTAAACTAAGCCTGGTTGTTACCCTGGTCGGGGACCAGGCTAAGTGCACAGAATAAATCTCCATGGCAACATATGTGCCTCTGCTTTTGAACAACCGAATCAATGCTAAATTAAGCCAGGATAACCAGCATGTCCCAGCTTAACCCCTTATCTAGGTTTTGAACAACAGGGCTCCGGTGTCCGGTCTTCTGTTTGGATCTTTGTTTTCAGTTTGGTTTTGCTTCATCAGCTTTATTGAAGCTCATTTTCTGTTGAACCTTCAACCTGCCTGTTGCTCTGCATCTGGGTCCCTCCTGAACTGATGATGACAGGGACCATGTTTAACCACAGCACAGCTACATCACAACATTAGTGTACGACACTAGAACATTAGTTAGTGCGTTCAAAATCATGTGTTAATATAGATGAATCACAGGAAAAATAACGTAAAAACACTTTGAGCCAGTGTGTCATTGAAGGCCACAGTGTCTTTGTCACATGATGGAGGCGAGACGGCGCTGCTCGGCGCCATGAATGGAACATTTACATTTAAAGGGACATTGTGTAACATTTTCAGTTGTTTATCGGCAAAAATTGATGTCTGCATTCATAAATATGTCATCACTGGTGTACTATTACCTCCACCAATAATCTGACTTATTCTCGTAAAAGGAGAATTTCGGATTTGTTTGTACATTGTGCGGGTAAGTCGTCTGTGGGCTTCCATTACATTTCGCCATCTTGAGAATACACCCGCCAGCAAGGGACATACAGCACCGCCTTCGGCGTTTTTGTTGAGAGCCAGGCCAGCACTGCATGACTGAGGAGCTGAAGGAGAGGAGCAAGAGGCGCTTCGCTACTACCCTGGCAAATTTGAAACAAAGTCCCACTCTTTGAGCATAATGCAGGATCATGCATATGCAGGATCATAGGAGACGGAATCCTTGTTGCCAAGAAAGCGCAAAAGGGAATAGAAAAGGCAGCGTGACCGGCGAATTAAAAAAACGAAGGCCCACATCAGGGTTGCCTTTCCCAGGTAGAGAGAGCTGCTGAAGGAGAATGGTAATGCAATAGCCAGTCACGTTGCCTTTTTGACTCCCTTTTGCGCCTTCTTGGCGACGAGGATTCCGTCTCCCGTGATGCTGCATAATACATGATCCTGCATTATGCTCAAAGAGTGGGACTTTGTTATGCTGCAGTAATGCCGGGGTAGTAGCGGCGCTGGCCGCTAATAGTGGCTAACAGCTGTTAGCGGTGCAGTGTTGCAAGGAGAGGGATGAGGTGTGTGAGGTTGAGCCACTTGTCAGTTGTCAAAAGACAAGACGTGATTGGTTTGTTTCAATTTACACCCGCCCCAACAGTCCTACGTTGTAAATACAGCCAGCATGGTGAGGATGCAATATATGATTTTAACGTTAGACGGGAGAAATTCCTACACACTGTGGCTTTAAATAATGCCAAGATGGAACTGTTGATAAGAGCACTGTTCTCTGCAGAGTTTTGGCACCATCGGAGAACACAAGCATTTAGGTCTGAGCTAGCACAGCCTCTGATGCTAACGCTAGCAGCCAACCTTGTCATGCCACACTGGACCAGGTGTTCAGACTGAGTCAGTCTACCTGTGTCTGACTCAGTGTTGCCAGGTGGGAAATGTAGGATTATCGTACTAGAGACTCAAAATTATCGTATTTTGAGGGAAGTTATCGTACATCCGTCAAAACCAAAATAACAATCCTACTGATGCGCTATAGGCAAATATAGTCACTCTAGTGTTTACTTTTTCTCCATTCCACGATAATTATCGTACACCTGGCAACGCTGGTCTGACTGCAAATGGACTGCAGAGCAGTTTGGGTGGTCGAGCACAGGGGGACAACTGTGTTAAACATCCAGCAGCTTCACTACGACACATCTGACAAAAATTAATTTGAACTGAAATGTTTTAAAAACTTTTACAGCAAAAATTATTATGATTAATTGAGGTGAATTAATCAAAGAGCATGTAATGAATTGAATTATTTTAATCACTTCACAGCCATAGTTACAATATTAAACACTTTCATCTGCGAGTAACGTGTGTGTGAAGTCCATTTAAGCAAAGATTAAATGCACACATTATACTGATGCACTGACGTGTTTTAAATGTTAAAGTCTTAGTGAAAATGAATCTGTTTGAGAAGCAGTGGCTCCAGTGTTAAAGCAGGTCGTCCACTAATCAGGAGATCAGTAGTTTGATCCCCAGCTCCTCCAGTCTGCACATCAAGATATCCTTGGGAAAGATACTGACCCCCAAATTGCTCCTGATGACTGTGCTGTCAGTTTGTGAATGTGTATGAATGTTAATGTAACTGAGCAGCAGGTGGCACCTTGTGTGGTCGTGTTGGCAACCAGCATGTGAATGGGTGAAGTCGACATGTAGCGTTTAGGTGCTTTGAGTGGTTGGAAGACAAGAGAAGCACTATACAAGTGTAAATACACTTACAAAGCATCCAACAGGAGACTTGAATCGTGCTGCTTGGGTTGTGTGAGAGTTTGCTGTTGTTAAATGGGTCCTTCTTTACTTCAGTTCATGAAGAATGTTTGCCTTCTTTGGACTCAAAGTTTCTTCACAAATTCAAGGTAACATGCAGGGAACAATTCATGCACAAATGGTCTTTTTGGGATGACATATCCCTTTAAAAAGCTTCAGACTCCTCCTGTTGTGGAAACCAACATCAAAAAATAAAGGCAGTAAGTTGCAGGTATTACACACTATGGGACGAACAAAACTCCACCACTGACCAAAATAACCACATAAAACATCTTTAAACCAATCAGATCCATGAGATTTATTAACAAACCAACATGCAAACAAGACAATAAAATCCCTACGTAGTGGCAGCAGTCTTCTCACCACAGGCCTCCCTCCTCTGCCTCTGCACCTCCCCCATGCCAGGTGAGATGCACCTCGTTAGGTGACGCAGCTCACCTGGGCAGATCTGCACCAGAGGGAAAGAGACAGCAGCACAGAACATGCACAGCTGTAACAACGGGCCTTTGAATCACAGACGTTAACTGTTCACTTGCTTTGACAGTTTCCAATTAGCTGTCTCACTAACACAGAGTCAGTACGTTTACATGGACAGTTTAATGCCACTTTTAATCGGAATGAAAGGCCATTCCGATTAAAAGTGGTCATGTAAATGGTCATTCCAACTGAAAATTAAATCCGATTAAAGGGGGTGGTTTATTCCGTTTGTCATTCCGAATGAAATAATTTTGTGTGCATGTATACACTCATTCCTCTTTAAGTTCATTCCGGTCTTTCCGCTCATGCTCGTTTCCTTGCCCTTCTGGCGCGATGACGTATATAGCGCGCATAGCAACGGGCTGAGATAGAGCAGTCAGACTCGTTGCACTCACTGGTTTCCATTCGCCACAGCACGGTCTTCTATCTCCCTTCTTCGACCTTCTACCTCCCTTCTCCTCCTCAACAGACGAAGCATTAGCAGAACAAGGTTGTTGTCGTACTGCTGCTTCAAGAATATAAGCAAAACAAGCCTGAAAAAGGCACTAAGAACGGCGTCGTCAAGCATCTTGTTATCCGGAGCGAAGACTACAGTGTTTTCTTCTGGTAAACACATCCGCGATGCCCCCTATCCAATCAGAAACCTTCCCTGCCCCAAACCTTGCACTGACCCAAATAAAGGCGATTAAACTGATCTCTGTGTAAACCCTCATTCAGAATGAATATTTCTCATGTAAACTACCTGGAAAGACTTTAATTCCGAATGATTTCATTCAGATTTATTTCATTCTGAATGAGAAGCCATCATGTAACCGTACCCAGTGACGCTGTGTGAGGGGAGGAGCTTGTCTGGTTGAAAGCTCATTATTTACCTGCCATCGTTTGTATGTAATACAATCAGCACACATGTTTATATATATGTGGCTTCAAATACCTGAAAATGAAACGTAGTATTTTGTTTATCTTGGGTTTTTTTTCTTCTGTGGCTTGTGCAGCGTCAGACTGATACATCCACTCATTTAAACTCTGACAGCTTAAATTCTATTTAAGGAAGTCTAAGCGTAATGAGCATTATAAATGTCTTTTACTTTTTCAGAAAGGGATTTTGTTTTAGTCTTTATTGTGTATTTAAGGGTTAATTTTGATCATTAAAAACAGAAGTTTAGAAAATATATGTTCTCTCAGTCATTAGGATGGGCCACGCCTCAGCTGGACTTTAAATGTGCAGATACAAGATGAATTATTCTTTAGGCTGAGTGTCTTGTACATAAAGAAATGTATTGTCGTAAAATGTTCAACAGTTAATATTTGTATTTTGTACAGAGACATATTTCACGCAACGTCTCAGTGGGTCGACCCACAGCATGGTGTTTTTTAAAGCAGCACATTGTGTATGAAGAGGTTTAAGACTCCGTCCTACAGAGGAGGAAACATCCTGGTTTGAGTCTCGACCACATGTCCTCCTGTGTCTCCTGATTTTGTCTAATAAAGACAGAAATGATTTAATGTGTATTGTTTTAAGTGTTGCTATTTACATAAAGTGTGAGCCTGAAGATGTGTCTCAGTTTCATTTAAACAACAAACTGAGCTTTGATGGCCTGTACTGTAACCCCACCGCCAACATGGAGCACTCTGTTCACAACATTAGCGTGACACCACACACACTGTCTGCCTGTCCAGTGTAACAGACAGAACTCTAACAGAACTGTGACAGAACTCTTTGCTTGGATAAAACCTAGAGAGAACCTTAAACTCTTAAAGAACTCTGATGGATCTTTCACATAATGACGACAGAACTCTGAGAAAACTTTATTTTGACCAAAATCTCACAGAACTTTTAATAGAACACTGATGACACTTTGATAAAACTGTGATGGGAAGTTGACAGAACTCTGACGGATCAGCTCTGTGTATTGAATAAGACATTTTCTCCTTATCCAAGTTTCCCACTTTTCCTCTGTGAACATGACAACATGTATGAGCTCTTAAAGTCCAGGGATTGATAAACTGACATGAGGCTCCACATGCTCATTCAAAGATGTTACTTACAAAAAAAAGTCACTAAGGAGGACTGAGGAGTAAATTGTGTCCACATGTGTGTTGACTCAGCAGAGATAACATTAAATGAAGCTGATCTATAGGAGAGTAAATATTTCAAAGCAATACAAGATGCCCAGGAGCCCCACTGCATTATATTCTGATTTATTTTTCCTCTTTCGTTTCTTCTATTTTGTCAATGAAGTCGTCTCCAAAGTCGATCATTTTTCTCAGTGCGCTCAGGATCAGGGTGTCAACATCATCGTTGATCTCGATTTCATCACTGTAGTTCTTCACAGGAAAGATGCAGTTCATTGGGATTCCCACGGCTGAGCTGAAGTCTTTCATCTGAGGGTTTCAGTCCATAAATTAGCGTGACTCAGTGTTTCTGTGCTCATATAGTACAAATATAGTAAAATAACATGAGGTTATGTTTCTGTTCAGACTCACAGAAAGACAGAACCTTACCTTCTGCTTCACGTGCTTGCTCATGTACACATTCCTCAGGGTCTTCTCAGTTTCAGGACAGGCCTCATCAATTTTGGTGATTATCATCATCTGGGGGATCCCTGCAGACAGAAACACACTCAATATTTTAGCTTTTCAGCCAGTTTCTTTTCATCAGGTCTGACAAACACAAACTCTTAAACACTGACCCAGTAGTGAGGGAGAAAACAGTCTGACTTGAGTCAACCATAAATCTTTTAATCTTTTAAGGTTGAAGCCATGACCCAAAGCTAACGTGATGAGGGTCACAACAGAGGACACACTCTGGATCTCATCATCACCCACAGCTTGTAACACTAGTGTGTCCTCTGTTGTTGACTTGGCTGTGTCTGACCATTATTGTGTGTTTTTCAATATCACCGGTTTTATTCAGCGGGAGACCTCGGTGCGAACTGTGAGGAAGCAATATCTTACCTCTGAAGTGGCTGCAAATTTTATTGAAGTTTTAGATAAATGTCCTCCAGTTATTTTACCTGCTTCCTGCAATTTTATTGTTGAAGATTTTAACAGTAAACTAAAGTCAAGTCTTGATTCAGTCGCTCCACTAAAAACAAAGCTGGTACAAGACAGTCATATTACCCCATGGAGAAATGAAGAAATCAAAAAACTGAAAAGAAATTGCAGGATAGCAGAAAGGAGATGGAGGAAAAACAAATTAACAGTTAACCACCAAATATTCCGTGAGCAACTTAAAATTTACAATAATGCACTCAGACAAGCAAGAAACACTTGCTTTGCCAGTATAATCAGTAATCATGAAAATAATCCCAGAGTCCTCTTCTCCACCATCGACTTTTTAATCAACCCTGATTTTAACAAGTTCCAAGCACAGATTCCCTTTGTGAAGACTTTGCAGCCCACTTGGTAAAGTTGATGGCATCAGATCTGATATTTTATCCCATCAAAATACAGTTCTTAACACATCTGAATGCTTGTTTTTATCTGAGGAAGCACTGGACAGTTTTGTCCTGGTTGATCCTGAGACACTTGGTAGAGTTTTCTTCCAAGTGAAACCAACAACCTGTCTTTTAGACCCAATTCCTACATCACTTTTTAAAACATTTTATGGATTCTTCGAAGATGAGCTTTTAAACATTGTGAATTCTTCTCTTCAAATGGGTGCTTTCCCCAATGCCTTTAAAACAGCAGTGGTGAGACCCCTTTTGAAGAAGAACAATTTAGATCCTAATGTTCTTAACAACTACAGACCGGTATCCAACTTACCATTTTTAAGTAAAATTTTAGAGAAAACTGTTTTTATTCAGCTTAATAATTTTTGTAAATAATAACAACATCTTTGATAAATACCAATCTGGATTTAGGAAGAATCACAGTACAGAGACAGCCCTGCTGAAGATCGTTAATGATCTCAGGTGTAACTTGGACTCACACAAGTTATCAGTCCTGGTGCTACTGGATCTAAGCGCTGCCTCCAACACCCTGTTCTTTTAAACAGACTCCAACAGCTGGTCAGCCTCTCTGGCACTGTTCTTAAGTGGTTCACTTCCTATCTCACAGATAGAAAATTCTTGGTAAGTAAGTCTCTTCAGAGATCCATGAAATTAAATGTGGTGTACCCCAAGGCTCAATTTTAGGTCCCATACTTCTTAATTTGTACATGCTGCCTCTTGGTTGTGTCATCAGGAGACATGGTATTAACTTCCACAGTTACGCTGATGATACACAACTGTACATCTCCATGTCTCCTGATGACACAGGGCCAATTGATGCCCTTTTTAACTGTATCTTGGACATCAAATCCTGGATGGCAGAAAACTTTTTACAGCTCAACCAGGACAAAACTGAAGTTTTACTCATCAGTCCTGAGGCTCAGAGAGAGAAACTTTTATCCAAACTACAGGCATTGTCCTTAAATCCATCAATTCAAGTTAAAAACCTGGGCGTTATTTTTGACTCTGAGCTTACCTTTATTCCACACATTAAGCATGTAACAAAAACAGGCTTTTATCATCTAAAAAACATAGCCAGAGTCCGCCCGTTTCTCTCTCGAGCTAACACGGAGACGCTAATGCATGTTTTTATCTCTAGTCGTATTGATTACTGTAATGCCCTGCTTTCTGGTCTTCCCTACCTATTTAATCAGGCTTTTAACTAATATTTTCTTAGTTTTCTGATGTTTTACTGTCATTGACACTTTTACTTAGGTTTTAATATCATTCTTAGTTGTTTACTGATTTAATGTAATTTTTAGTCTTGTACTGAGGTTTTAATGTCACTCTTAGTCTTTTATTGATGTTTTATGTTATTCTTAGTTTTTAACTCCAGTGTTTCCTCAGTGGGGGCCCTCTGCACTGGGGGCTGTGATTGGCCCTGGCTGCATTGGCGCTGCCTCGTGGGTTGCTTTGACTGGGTCGGGGGGGGCTGCACTCTGCCTTCTTGGCAGTGGTGTGGGCCCCTCTATCTGCCCATGTTGAGGTGGACTCCGTGTTGGTGTCCTGGTGGCCACGGGCTGTGATCAGCTCCCGGTGCAGACGGCTCCCTGCAGTATTGTTTCCTCACCTGGTTGCTCTGCGCTCTGCCACATGTTTTTTATGTCTACATCATGACTGTGTGGGTGGATGGGTGGGTGTGTCTGTGGGTGGGTGCGGGTGGCTGGGGGGTGGATGGGAAGGGCATTTCTTCTAACCATGTAAAGCACTTTGTGCTACATTTTTGTATGAAAAATGCTTTATAAATAAAGATTGATTGATTGATTGATTGATTTAGTCTTTGTTTCTGTCTGACGTGTCATTTTATCAGTTTACCAAAGTATAAAGCTGCCAGGGACCCATAACACAAGAGAAATGACACATACGTCTGTAGAAATGAACACGGCCCATCAGTCATACCATGTTGTTGTTATGTATATAGGTTATGCTGTGGTAAAGCCCTACATCAGCACCACGTGTTGGTGCTACACTTTGTGTTTTAACACCATCGAGCCTCATGGGTAACTGTTGGAGTCTGATAACTGAGATAATCACATCAAGTTAAAGCAGTTGGCACAAACACTTTGAGTAAACTCAGTGTTCTCAGCAGGATGTAACTTCTGTAAATGATCCTTTTTATACAACAGGAATATCAATAGTCTACAAAACTGTGAATGAACAGAATAATTACCAATCATTGATCTTACCCAGGTCCCTGGCCATCTCTCTGATTTCTGCCATCTTCCTCAGAACTGAGTCTGTAATTTCTACTGAGTTTGCAGAAAGAACACACACCAGGACATGAACTCTGTCGTCCAGAGAGGGGGATTTGTTGTAGCTTGGATCAGTACCTGACAGTGGACCAATAGGATTGAACTGGAAAACAATGGAAAGAAAAAAAACATTATATATACATACATACATAGAAGGTGTATATATACATATAGATATATATTTATGTAAAATCACCCCCTCAGGGTGGTATCTGTATCATCCTCGAGCTTGGGTCCTCTACCAGAGGTCTGGGAGTCTGAGGGTCCTGTGTAGTATCTTAGCTGTTCCTAGGATTGCACACTTCTGGACTGAGGCTTCAGATGTTATTCCAGGAATTGGCTGGAGCCACTCTCCTAGTTTGGGGGTCACTGCCCCAGGCGCTCCTACTACTACGGGTACCATGTCAACTTTGACCTTCCACATTTGCTCCAGCTGTTCTTTTAACCCTTGAAACATCTCCACCTTTCCACGTTCCTTCTTTCTGATGTTGCTGTCGGCTGGTATCGCCACATCTACCACCACTGCCTTCCTCTGGTGTTTGTCAACCACCACTATGTCCAGTTGGTTAGCCAGCTGCTGTTTGTCAGTCTGGAAGCTGAACTCTCACATTCCAGTATCCATGTGTGTGGCATTGAGTCGTAGGCTTTCTTATAGTCAATCCAGGCGGCGCACAGGTTGGTCTTCCTGCTCTTGCAGTCTCAGGCGATTGCTCTGTCAACCACTAGCTGGTGCTTGGCTCCTCTGGTGTTACTGCCAATTCCTTCCTGTGCCTCGCCCATGTATTGGCCCATATGCCTAGTTATCTTAGCCTCTGTGATGCCTGACAGGGGCTTCCATGTTGTGGAGAGACAGATTATCAGTTTGTAGTTGGATGGGATGGTCTTTCATGATCAGGACAGTCCGGCCCTGTGTCAACCATCCTGGGTGGGTCCCATCCCTTAGCAGCTGGTTCATCTGTGCTGCTCAGCGTTCATGGAGTGCAGTTAGCTTCTTCAGCCAGCATGTATGGATCATATCAGGGCCTGGTGCTGTCCAGCCCTTCATCTTTGACACTCTTTCCTGGATGTCTGCCATTGAGATGGTTACTGGTTCTTGTTCTGGGAGGTTGCTGTGGCCAGCTCTTAGGGCCAGCTCTTAGGTCCACCAGCCATTGGGCACTGGTGTTGTGTGATGCCTCTCTTTCCCATATGCCCTTCCAGTATGTTTCCATCTCAGCTCTTGGTGGGACTGACCTGCTGTTATTTCCCTGCCACTGAGAAAACACCTTGGTTGGTTCAGTGGAGAACATCCTGTTTATTCTCCTGGCTTCTACTTCTTTGGTGTAAATCTTCTGCCGGGTGCCCAGAGCTGTTAGTCTTTGTTTTTGTTTCAGGAATGGAGAGCCTGTTGTATTTCCTTGGTACCCTTTTATTCACCATGTTACCTTCGTGTAGCCCTGCTAGTTGGCTAACTTCTCTCCGTGTTGCCTTTATCTTGGCCTCTAACCGTCTCTTCCATGGAGGATACTGGTTCTTATGTACTATGTCCATCTTGTATCCAATCATCTCCAGGATTACTGTTGCTGTGCTGTGAATCAGCTTGTTGGTCTCGGTGATGGTCCTTGTAGGGATGGTATTTAGGGCAGCATTCAAATCTTCTAGCAGATCATCTGAAGGTACTTGACAGCTCAGCTTCGGGATTCGTCAGAGACTCCAGGTTTCCAATTTGCTCACGATCTTCCTTCTCAGGTCAGCTGCTCTTTCAGTGAGGCTGTTTGTATCTACTGGGGCTTGGTACCCAATCTTGACATTGTGGATTTACAATATTGTAAATTGTAATTAGTCATATCCAAGGTAGGCAGGTATAGCATTAGGAGTCTTGCCTAAGGAGTGTGTGTGTGTGTGTGTGTGTGTGTGTGTGTGTGTTATAGCTTAAATGTAATGACCAAATTAAAGTTTAAATAAAGTAGCTGTAAGCAAGTGGAAGCAGAAATTAAACATATTCCACCCAGTATTAAGTTTAATGATGTCAAACATTTAACAGTTGTACCATGTAACCCTCTTTCACGTGTCCTTCCATGGTCAGTTTGATGTCTGCAGGACGAACTCCCTGGGTTTCGCCTTCCTCCAAACCCATGATGTCATTGAAGACGATAGGATACGTCCCTTGGTTTCCTTTCCCAATTTTGCTATGATGAGTTTCATACTGTGACACAGAAACAAAATGAAATGCTTGTTTTACTGACAGTGATGCCATGAACAGACGCACAGCTTTGATTTACTAGCTGCAGCTGAGGCTCATGGGTATTGTAGGTTTCTGAGTCATCCAACAAAGTGTAAGTAAGACTATACAGCCAAATTAGTATATTTAGTTAGTTTGATGTATGTTTTTACTGTGTTTCTTTAAACATTTATTTCATTCATTAGAAGGTTTTGCACTTTTTTGGTGAAACTTCTTCTAGCAGTTGTTGCACTGGCCGCAGCAGGAACACACAGTCTGCCTCGTATGGTGCTGACGACAGAGTTGATGAAGCTGGACTTTCCAGCTCCAACAGGCCCGTACAGAAGAACTCGGAGATGGTTGATGTCGTCCCTTTCAGGCTTATAGTCTCGCACATACTGAAGACTTTCTTTGTCTCTGTTTAACGGGAAAAAAAATGGTATGAATATTTTTTTTTAAAGATATATATATTGTACATATTTTATATATATATATATATATATATATATATATATACAGTACAGGCCAAAAGTTTGGACACACCTTCTCATTCAATGCGTTTTCTTTATTTTCATGACTATTTACATTGTAGATTCTCACTGAAGGCATCAAAACTATGAATGAACACATGTGGAGTTATGTACTTAACAAAAAAAGGTGAAATAACTGAAAACATGTTTTATATTCTAGTTTCTTCAAAATAGCCACCCTTTGCTCTGATTACTGCTTTGCACACTCTTGGCATTCTCTCCATGAGCTTCAAGAGGTAGTCACCTGAAATGGTTTCCACTTCACAGGTGTGCCTTATCAGGGTTAATTAGTGGAATTTCTTGCTTTATCAATGGGGTTGGGACCATCAGTTGTGTTGTGCAGAAGTCAGGTTAATACACAGCCGACAGCCCTATTGGACAACTGTTAAAATTCATATTATGGCAAGAACCAATCAGCTAACTAAAGAAAAACCAGTGGCCATCATTACTTTAAGAAATGAAGGTCAGTCAGTCCGGAAAATTGCAAAAACTTTAAATGTGTCCCCAAGTGGAGTCGCAAAAACCATCAAGCGCTACAAGGAAACTGGCACACATGAGGACCGACCCAGGAAAGGAAGACCAAGAGTCACCTCTGCTTCTGAGGATAAGTTCATCCGAGTCACCAGCCTCAGAAATGGCAAGTTAACAGCAGCTCAGATCAGAGACCAGATGAATGCCACACAGAGTTCTAGCAGCAGACCCATCTCTAGAACAACTGTTAAGAGGAGACTGCGCCAATCAGGCCTTCATGGTCAAATAGCTGCTAGGAAACCACTGCTAAGGAGAGGCAACAAGCAGAAGAGATTTGTTTGGGCCAAGAAACACAAGGAATGGACATTAGACCAGTGGAAATCTGTGCTTTGGTCTGATGAGTCCAAATTTGAGATCTTTGGTTCCAACCGCCGTGTCTTTGTGAGACGCAGAAAAGGTGAACGGATGGATTCCACATGCCTGGTTCCCACTGTGAAGCATGGAGGAGGAGGTGTGATGGTGTGGGGGTGTTTTGCTGGTGACACTGTTGGGGATTTATTCAAAATTGAAGGCACACTGAACCAGCATGGCTACCACAGCATCCTGCAGCGACATGCCATCCCATCCGGTTTGCGTTTAGTTGGACGATCATTTATTTTTCAACAGGACAATGACCCCAAACACACCTCCAGGCTGTGTAAGGGCTATTTGACCAAGAAGGAGAGTGATGGAGTGCTGCGGCAGATGACCTGGCCTCCACAGTCACCGGACCTGAACCCAATCCAGATGGTTTGGGGTGAGCTGGACCGCAGAGTGAAGGCAAAGGGGCCAACAAGTGCTAAACACCTCTGGGAACTCCTTCAAGACTGTTGGAAAACCATTTCAGGTGACTACCTCTTGAAGCTCATGGAGAGAATGCCAAGAGTGTGCAAAGCAGTAATCAGAGCAAAGGGTGGCTATTTTGAAGAAACTAGAATATAAAACATGTTTTCAGTTATTTCACCTTTTTTTGTTAAGTACATAACTCCACATGTGTTCATTCATAGTTTTGATGCCTTCAGTGAGAATCTACAATGTAAATAGTCATGAAAATAAAGAAAACGCATTGAATGAGAAGGTGTGTCCAAACTTTTGGCCTGTACTGTATATATATATATAATATGTACAATATATATCTTTAAAAAAATAATATTCATACCATATATATATATAAAATATGTAGTAGCATATGACATAAAACAGACTCACAGAAACACAAAATGAACAATGAATAAAAGAAATCAAGTTATTGTGCAGAATAATTAGTGTTAGAAAGCATCTAGAGATAAATGAGAGCAGGTATAAAGCTAGTACATAGCTGGACTGTGTATAATATGATTTGGCATAAGTGGCATTGAATGAGTGAAACTGCTGTAAAAGCCTCACGGGGGTGTAAATGAGCACAGTTTGCACCTATTCGTTTGGAAAGAGACTGACCAATGGGGAAATTGTAACAGTCGACAGACTAATGGTGTAACTTCAGCAGTTACTCAGTAAGTCAGGGAAAGACTTCATTGTTTAAAGAGCTGAAGAGGTAAAACTCCAGCAACACCTGGAGTAGGCTATACAGAACATCTTGTACTCTAGGGTGCTGGGCAGTAGGCAGCCTTTTGCAGTAATATTTGTCTGAATTACTGAGAGTCCTTAGGTGAAGTTCCCAGGGTGGCGTTGTTAGCTCCTTTTGATCATACTAGTTAATGCCCTTAACAATAACATAACCTCTGCCCTGCCACAGATGTAAAGTGAATATAATATAATCAGTGTGTTTTCTTCAGTGAAAGCTGAAAATAAGAATCATGTTCTCATTACCTCAGAATGAGCTGTTTATATCTACACAGGGAGCAGGTCCTCGTCTACAGAGATCACCATGTTGCACCGCCATGTTTCTACAGTAGCCCAGAACGGACAAACCAAACACTGACTCTAGATAGAGACATTCATGTTTTCACATCAGCCACCATCATTTCCCAACACACTTGGCTCACGAGGGAAGTTTCAGTTAGAAGCAGTGTTTCAATCTTGCCACTATGCCACTAAACTCCACACACTAGACCTCTTCACATGACCCTTTGATGTATGTGGAGTTTTCAGTTTGCTGAAAATGTCCTCTAATATCTATCTTTTAATATTATTTACTGCTTCTATCATGTCAGATATTTTATTCAGTTCAGCTAATTTAATACCTAAAGTATAGTTTTATAAGCTCAGCAGATTTTTTTTTATTTTTATTTTGTCTGTCCTTTCAAAAGTGTTATTGTGGATAATATTTAGTTTTGATCTGTTTGTTTTTGGGGGGGTTTCTTAAAATGATAATGTGTCATAAAATGTTTGCAGTAATGGTTGTAATGACCACAGTACCCATTTGTTTGTGTAAGTCATTCTTGGACTAACTGAGGTTAATAGACACGTTTTGCTTGAGGAAAAATGGAATGTCTGGATACAATTAAAAAAAGTGTGTACTCGCTCCTTGCTTTACACTGGCGTAGATTAAATAGATTAATGGTAAAACTGCTAAACTGAAACAAAATATGCAAAATAACAAGCAAACCAAGACGTAAATAATTCATGCACCATTAGGCTGCAGCACCTTCGCTTTATACACGATCTGATCTGCAGGGGTTAAGCACATACTCAAAAGCCATTAATAAACACACAACACACACAATACAAAATAGCTCAGTATGGCATACATCCCAGGTCCCTTGTTGGAGGAGCGAGGAATGAGGACACATGAGAGCCACTTTCACTGAAGTCTTTAAAGCCACTACAAGGAACTTTTAACTGGATATGCAAAAGTCTCTGGTTTCTGCTGATGTCTGTGCGTGAACTACAACAGCAAATGAGACCATCGGTGTGAAGATAAGCTATTTCTATATAGTGTATATCCATACCTTTGGGAAACTGTGTACGGGTCCGTCGCTTCCAGGACGAAACGATTGACGGCACTCAGAAGGTCACAGGTCATCTTACCTAGCTGCTTACATTTGACTAGTAGTGAAATGAAATAGTGACTATTATAAATAGGCGCAATATGCGCTTGAGCTCATGGGAAATGTCGGCTTCATTCCGGCAAAACACTACCGCTTTTGTCCACAGGGTCGCCAAAATCAACTCAAAATGTAAGTTCCTTGTAGGGGCTTTAATCAACTATCACACCCTGTTTTGGATTAACTGGACACTGCAGCTGGACTGATCTGATACATCACAACATCAGTAAAGTTTCATACTGGAGTGAAGTGACATATAAATTGACATATAAGAGATTAATCTCAACTGCATCACTCCTAACCCTGCATATTTACATATTTGTTTTCTGATTCACTGTCTAGTTTAAAAAACAGCTGTGTAGATAGTAACTCAGCAAAGCAGCACAGACAACTTTATTACAACTCTCATAATCTATTATTTCTCACATTAACTTTTATAATGGAAACAAAGACAGAGAGTCTGTCTGTGAGCAAGAGACACTTTATACACCACTTATTGTCATTTCCATTCAGTTACATGTGAGCAGTGTCCAAAATTTACTTTTTGACTCACCGGCCAAGAAGACTGGTAGATGAAGGAAATCCAACAGTCAAGCTTGTTTTTTACCGGCCAAAGAGATAAACTGCCTTTTTGTGTCATGTGTATATTTGTTTCAGTACATTTCATTGAGATAATAAGGTCTTATGTTGAATACAAACTTTAAGTAGAAAGGTCCACGAGTGTTAGCCTGCTAGGACCGTCCTGATGACACGAGCTTAAAATCTTCTTTGGCTCTCTGCATCAAACACTTACAGTGGGCGGGAGTACTCTCCTTGACAAACTCCTTCAGCCAATCAGCATAACAAACACCAGAGAGCATCTTCTTCACCACCATTGGAGCCTGTCGATAAATTAAGCTTTTGCCAAATCCAGTCAGAAGAATGACAGAAATGTCTTTTCCTCAGAGAAACTCAGTGAGGTCATGTTCTTGTTCTTGTTTGTTGTTATCGACTCTATTTCTACAGTAACTTCACTTATTGCTGTGTTTACTCTGCGAACGTCAGAGTTAGTGCTTGTTGCTTCAGAAGCAGCTGTTACTGTTCTGCAAACTGCGGCCTGCATTTTACTACTAGAACTACAACGCAGTCCCTAAATGGCTGCTTATGTTGTCAAGCACAGCGCAGATCCCTGATTGGCCCCGATTGAATTGTAATTTCTGCAAAGTGTTTGGGGCAGTAGCAGTAGTAGTATAAAAACAGAGTACTGGTCTTTCATATGCAGGTGTTTGTTAAGCAGAGAGAAAACACTACTGCTCCTCTAACTTTGTGTTTTTGTAAGTATGAGCAGTGTGCACGTGAAGCCGACTGATCCATCTGTGATCAGCTGTGATCAGCTGCCGCCATCATCACAGACAGACGTTGCTTCATGAGATGTTTCAGAGGAAACAACATCTCATTCCTCTGAAAACATATTTCCTTGTTTCCTCTCTCCTCACATGGTTTCCTTGCATGTCTCCATGCATCTTCGGTGAGAGGGACTAAGATGCAAGTAAAAGAGGCAAGTGAGAGAAACATGGATGCAGTTTCAGAGACTTGGGATGTTCTCCATGTATAAATTTAGAAATAGGAATAATTACAAATTAAAGAATTGGCTCCTACAATTGTTTTATAACTGGACACACACAAAAATCATATAACATGAGACAGGTAATAATGATGGTGTAATGAAAACACATTTTATTTCTGTAGTTGCCTTGGCCTCTGCCTCTCTTCCTGTTTCACCTGTCTGGTGCTTTTAAAGGGGATGAGAGGAGCTCCTGTGATTGGTTATTACTGAAGCTCACCCCACTTGTTGAGTCTGTGCTAATCAAGTATTCAGGCTCTCTTCCACATCATTCTGAGCTGGGCCCACACTGCTCTGCTGAGAGCACTCAGGTGAGTTTCTTTCTACATTTGTGTATCTAAAGGAAAGTTCAGAGACACACAGCACAGGGACACCACATATGTTTGAGTGAACTCACCCCCAGTTTATCTCCCTCCATTCCTCACTGAAAGCTGAAGAGAAAACTGTGTCATTATTTAGAAAACAAGCAAATAATGTGAATACACAAGTTGAGTAACAAAGTATATTATTCCATATTAATAATGATTATAATAAAACTTGACAGGTTGTTCA
This sequence comes from Epinephelus lanceolatus, assembly GCF_041903045.1. NCBI lineage: Eukaryota > Metazoa > Chordata > Actinopteri > Perciformes > Serranidae > Epinephelus > Epinephelus lanceolatus. Next base: position 43,927,552 of record NC_135747.1, read on the forward strand.
AAAAATAAACTTCATATCTTACTGGGAGACGGTGGAGTTGGTGGTGGTACTTCTAGAAAGGAAAACAGAGGAAACATTTAAATAAATTCTGCAACACTTTTCATGTGAGGCCTAGAACATGTTACCTGAACATGGAATTGATAAATATGCAAATATTGCAAGTTATATTGAAGTGTCTCTTAGACCCCATCCCAACTAGGCTACTTAAGGAGGTCTTTCCTTTAGTTAACACTCATATATTAGATGATCAATATATCCTTATTAACAGGCTATGTACCACAGTCTTTTAAGGTAGCTGTAATTAAACCTCTACTAAAAAAGCCCACCCTGGATCCAGAGGTGTTAGCCAACTATAGACCAATATCTAATCTTCCCTTTATGTCAAAGATCCTTGAGAAAGTAGTCGCAGACCAGCTGTGTGATTTTCTCCATGATAATAATTTATTTTGCCGCCTGATGCCGACTCCTACTGCTATTGTTATGAGTCATACCGCCACTGTTTTACAACACATATAATTATCATTGTCACAGACCTGTACTATCATGTGTTAGTACATAAGTGTAAAATACATACCATCATAAACAACTGATATTATTCAGATTTCTATAATTGTTATTGTTGCTGTTGTCATTATTGTTGTTGCTGTGCATCTGTCTCTCAATTCAACAAACGTTATTAGCTTGACATTTAACCTGCTGCCAAAGCACAAATACAATTAAAAGGCAGTGAATAACATTTAAATAATTACACAAATAATAGTCAACAGAGCAAACCATGTATCATAGGTGTACTGTATGTATCAGCTTATCAGATCCTCAGTGATCCTACCCACCCTCTCCACCTAAAAGAGACAGCAGGTAAAACAACAAACTCCTGCAGCGTAAAATTAGAACAACAAGGTACAGCAAATCATTTGTGCCTACAGCACTGACATCAGTAAAATATAGATGCAAGCAGCAATGCTTGGGCTCAAGCCAGTGTGGACCTTTAAAACTTGAGAGCTGGGTGGGATCAAGACCTATGATGGGCGTCCAAATCTCTACCGGGCCACGCTTTTCTTTGGAAACTCTGTCACTTCCTATATGATTGATTTTTGATTGATTTTTTTATTCACGTGTCATGCCACAAGTGGCCCATCCCACATGGGATTACATGACACCAATGAAACATAGAAAAAACATTTCATATGTGACTTCCGGTACACATAACAAAGTTCAACTTTACATAACCACAACACAAAAAAAGAAGACAAAACGAGACATAATCATCTGTACAATGCCATACTTCTTTTGACACAAGCCTTTTCTATAAATTCTGCCAATAAAAATGTTTTATGTTCAAATAACCATGCCAGCAAATCTATATCCTGTCTCATCTCTTCCACTTCCAGTTTGTTAAATAACTTTTCTCTTAAATCATGATAATATGGACAACCCAAAACAAAATGAACTTCATTTTCAGTTTCATTGAGATCACATAAAAAACACAATCTGTCATCCTCATTTGTTCCAACCCAAGGTCCTGTTTCAATATGCAGCGGAAGAATACCTGACCTGAACTGGGCACACAATGATCTTCTCCTCTTAGACAAATTATATTTGACATAATTCTCTACACCAAACTCATTTTTAATGCAACAGAAAATTCTAAGTTTTGGTTTGTTCCAAACCTCAATGGTCCACTTCTGTTTTAGCTGCTGAGAAACAATCTCTTTAATCATTTCAATATCTACCTTCTCCCTATAAATATAAGATTCCTCAAAACCTGTCTTCTGTAATAATAACATTTTCTTGCAAAGTCTACTATCACTTATACCGAGATATCTATTCCATAATCTACACATACACACCACCCACCGAACTTCGCAAGGTTCCCAACCCATATCTCCAGTGATTGCTAGAATAGGTGCATACTTATTAACTCCTAAAAAATACCTAATAGCTCTTTGATGGAGTTGCTCACATCTCTTAGGTTCTTTATAGCCCCATACCCCAGCAGCATAATCCAACACAGGAGAGACACAGGCATCATAGAGTTTAGTGTAGGAAGAGAACCCCATATCTCTTAAGGTTCTTGTCTTAGCAATGACTCCTCCTAGAGCCCTCCCAGCAGACTCAGCAAGCACTGTAGTACCTTTGGCAAAACTCAAATGCTCATTGAGGTGAAAACCAAGATATTTATAAGAATCTGTATATTTCAGGCGTTTTCCCCAAAATAAAACTGAAACTTACTTAAAGCCTGTGAAGGCAGCCTAAAATGCATTATTTGAGATTTTTTGACATTTATTGTGAGTCGCCATTTTTTACACCAAACACTAGCAGCAGTGAGCATTTTTTTGTAGATTTTCCTCTGTTTCTGCAAGTATAACAAAATCATCTGCATATAAAAGGGCACTCACATTTTCCTCACCACATCTCACTCCACATCCTAGTGGTTTGATAACATTATACAAGATTACAAGATTATTTATATACACTGCAAATAACGTAGGTGAGAGAACGTCACCCTGTTTTACTCCCACTGTTGTAGGAAACCATCCTGTCCTTGCATCATTTACCCTGACACAGGCTTCTGGATCACCATAGATTTTCTTCACAGCATTATAGAATTTACCGTTTCCTATAAGTCAACTGTAGGAACATTTTGGGGACATGCTTTAAAGGCTCAGTTAAACGGTCCACTGAGTTTGGGTGATGTTTGAACAAACCTGCATTGATTCATGGCCAAATTTTGCAAAAGGTCATTGCACTTGTTTGGAGCTTGTGGCGCTCCCTATTTACCCATTTCAAAATAATTTAACAGATGTGGTTCATCAATATTATTTAACATACCATGCAAGTTTTGCAATGATTGGTCACATGTCTTTTTTGCATGCGTTGTGCCCCTATGCATTGTTTTGGTCAGATTCATAAAGCTGTGCAGACACCTGATTCTCATTTATTAACCTCGATCATTGTGGTGCTGGGTGCACAGGCTCGAGCCTCATTCCCACACCCACAGTTCATCATAAACATTTGTGCCCCTCCACCACTTATCAGATCTGTCTATGACAAATACAACAAAGAAACAACATGTGTCGCATCATGAGGTTCTCCAACAGTGCCAGAGCAGCCATTATTATGAATATTTGCAGTGTCCTTGACACCAGTTAATCACATTTCTGCAAACCATCATGACAGTAAAATCTCAGTCATTATTATTGAATGTCAGAGGGATGATCAGTGATTCATTTATAGCACTCATGTGGAAACTGACTTTACAAAGTGATTCACAGGATCAAATAAAGTGGTCACTCAGTGGGTGATAATGTGAATAAATGTACCTTTAATTGACATTTTACAGAAAGTTGTGTAAGCTGCAAAAATTATTAAAACAATCAGTGAAGTAGGCAAACAACTTAAAAACAATGTTTTACAGCTCTTATTATTTGATCTGCTCCTCATCTTTCCTGCAGCTATGTGACGTAAAACCATGTGAGGTGTTCATGTTCTCGCTGCACATTCTTCCTTTATAAATACCATTTCAGTCAAAGAAAGCAGCCATCAGTCGAGTGGGCTGGGATGTGAGCTTAGCTTGACATTGTGTCCTGTCTGAACTAACGCTATGTTCAATGTTATGTATAGAAAAAGACATGTGCATTATTTTTATATTTTGTGGGTGCATCTGGCCGCTGGTTGCCACCTTTTCATATAGCCCTGCCCTCACAGCCCTGCTGTGGATGTACACGCCCATAAATGTCCTGAACCCAGAAGAAAATAATAAATCTAGGCAGATACACCAGCATACAGCCAGAGTGGGAGAGAGATTACTGTTGTTTGAGTCTATGCATTTTTTAGGAAAATCCTGGAGAGTATGCCTTTAAGTTTGGCTTGTTTGTCTACACACTCATGGAAAATAAAAATCAGTACATGAGCAAACAGGAATGTGATGAAGAGATGCAAAAACCCCTCAGAGGGGCTTCAACAGGACACAGTAGAAGACATCCAGTACACAAAGTAAAAAATTCAGATCACTAATCATTAATCAGTTTTCATTAGTCAGTTTTCAAAGCTCATAAAGATAACACCAGGGAGATAAAAACAAACCTTCACCAGCTTTCCTGAATTGTGCAGGAGCCAATTTTAAAATATAAGATGTCAGAGCACTCCATATGACTGAACGTCTTAAACCAAACTGCAGCTGAGATGTTTGACAGACAGGAGGCCTGAGTTTATGATTATCTGGGGTAAAATAATTGTGACATTGATGATTGTAGGAATAGTGATCACGAAAATTTGAGGGATGGGTCCTGTTCAGGGAACTGTATGCAGACAGAGCAATCTGTAGTTAGTTGATTTGATAAACACTGATGATGCCTAACAATGGTTGAGAAGACTGAGATTGGTGATTCATAGTGCTCATTTCTAAGGACATAAGATATGAGCAAGTTTGGTAGAATGAGTACTGTTCAAACTAAGTTACAGTAATAAATATATGGATAAACCAAAAGCTCCGTTAGTTAGAGTTTAACATAGGTCAGACTTTTCCTATTTTAGTTATAAATGTGCTGATCTGTTTGTTTGATTTTCAGGATAGAGATTTGTCAGGTTGAACACCCAGAAATTTTTGAAGAGACTTTTGAAAAAATAGTGTCATTAATTTTTATATTTAAAGACTGGCTATTGCTCCCTGGCACAATGCCAAAGAGAAGTCAACAAGTTTTCTTTATATTAATGAGATAATTTATACAGTTAAACAAATCACTTATCTTAATGAGTTCACTGTTTATTACTGTAGCAGTTTTATCAGGGTCTTTGTATAACTTGAAAACTGTTGTGTCATCAGAAAAAATACTTTGGACCAGGCCTGCAGGCCACGTCCAGCCCAGAAGCAATCTTCAAGTGCCCAAGCTAAAGACTGGTATAGATTGGTATGGATTGGTACGGATTGGTATGGATTGATACAGATTGGTATGGATTGGTACAGATTGGTATGGATTGGTACAGATTGGTATGGACTGGTACAGATTTGGACGGATTGGTATGGATTGGTACGGATTGGTACGGATTGGTACAGATTGGTATGGATTGGTACAGATTGGTATGGACTGGTACAGATTTGGATGGATTGGTATGGATTGGAACGGATTGGTACGGATTGGTACAGATTGGTATGGATTGGTACAGATTGGTATGGATTGGTATGGATTGGTACAGATTGGTATGGATTGGTATGGATTGGTACAGATTGGTATGGATTGATACAGATTGGTATGGATTGGTATGGATTGGTACGGATCGGTATGGATTGATACAGATTGGTATGGATTGGTACAGATTGGGATGGATTGGTACAGATTGGTATGGATTGGTATGGATTGGTACAGATTGGTATGGATTGATACAGATTGGTATGGATTGGTATGGATTGGTACGGATCGGTATGGATTGATACAGATTGGTATGGATTGGTACAGATTGGTATGGATTGGTATGGATTGGTACGGATCGGTATGGATTGATACAGATTGGTATGGATTGGTACAGATTGGTATGGATTGGTACAGATTGGTATGGACTGGTACAGATTGGGACGGATTGGTGCAGATTGGTATGGATTGGTATGGATTGGTACAGATTGGTATGGATTGATACAGATTGGTATGGACTGGTACAGATTGGGACGGATTGGTACAGATTGGTATGGATTGGTATAGATTGGTACGGATCGGTATGGATTGATACAGATTGGTATGGATTGGTACAGATTGGTATGGATTGGTACAGATTGGTATGGACTGGTACAGATTGGGACGGATTGGTACAGATTGGTATGGATTGGTATGGATTGGTACAGATTGGTATGGATTGGTACAGATTGGTATGGATTGGTACAGATTGGGACGGATTGGTACAGATTGGTATGGATTGGTATGGATTGGTACAGATTGGTATGGATTGATACAGATTGGTATGGATTGGTACAGATTGGTATGGATTGGTACAGATTGGGATGGATTGGTACGGATTGGTATGGACTGGTACAGATTTGGACGGATTGGTATGGATTGGTACGGATCAGTATGGATTGGTACGGATTGGTATGGATTGGTACGGATTGGAACGGATTGGTACGGATTGGTACAGATTGGTACAGATTGGTATGGATTGGTACAGATTGGTATGGACTGGTACAGATTGGGACGGATTGATACAGATTGGTATGGATTGGTACGGATCGGTATGGATCAGTATGGATTGGTACGGATTGGTATGGATTGGTACGGATCAGTATGGATTGGTACGGATTGGTATGGATTGGTATGGATTGTACGGATTGGTATGGATTGGTATGGATTGGTACAGATTGGTATGGATTGGTACAGATTGGTATGGATTGGTATGGATTGTACGGATTGGTACGGATTGGTATGGATTGGTACAGATTGTACGGATTGGTACAGATTGGTATGGATTGGTACGGATTGGTATGGATTGGTACAGATTGTACGGATTGGTACGGATTGGTATGGATTGGTACGGATTGGTATGGATTGGTACAGATTGTACGGATTGGTACAGATTGGTATGGATTGGTACGGATTGGTATGGATTGGTACAGATTGTACGGATTGGTACAGATTGGTATGGATTGGTACGGATTGGTATGGATTGGTACAGATTGTACGGATTGGTACGGATTGGTATGGATTGGTACAGATTGTACGGATTGGTACGGATTGGTATGGATTGGTACGGATTGGTATGGATTGGTACAGATTGTACGGATTGGTACAGATTGGTATGAATTGGTACGGATTGGTATGGATTGGTACAGATTGTACGGATTGGTACGGATTGGTATGGATTGGTACGGATTGGTATGGATTGGTACAGATTGGTACGGATTGGTACGGATTGGTATGGATTGGTACAGATTGGTACAGATTGGTATGGATTGGTATGGATTGATACAGATTGGTACAGATTGGTACGGATTGGTACGGATTGGTATGGATTGGTACAGATTGGTACAGATTGGTATGGATTGGTATGGATTGGTACGGATTGGTACGGATTGGTACGGATTGGTACAGATTGGTACAGATTGGTATGGATTGGTATGGATTGGTACAGATTGGTACAGATTGGTACGGATTGGTACGGATTGGTATGGATTGGTACAGATTGGTACAGATTGGTATGGATTGGTATGGATTGGTACTACTATTAAACCAGCCCCGGTGCAAAGTTAGTAAAGATCACAGTATTATATTATTTTCATATTGTCTCAGCTGCTGAGACTAAGGGAAGATAATTACTAAAGTCACAAAAACTACACTGTTAACTGTAAATAAGTGCAGCAAAACCTTCGCTAATATAAAACCAATACTTTATCAGTACAGTGTTTATATTAAAGGCTGCTGACTGCTGACGATGTCCAGCCCATCAATATTTCCTGCTTTTAAAATCCAGCCCAGTTGAATTTCTAATTGAATATCCCGGCTTTAGACAGTTTGGTTGAAACATTACTTCTTTTCTTTAATACTTCTTCATTTGTTTGAATGAAAGATAATGGCCCAGAGACTGATTCCTGAGGTACTCCACAAGTGATGTAACATTGGATGGATGAATGTCATTATCGTTATAAGAAACAAAGAACTGTTACCTGTCCTTGAGGTAACTCGAAAACCAAAGAAACTCAGTTTAATTTCCTCCAAGATGGGAAAGTTAATATAGAGGAATGGGATGACTTATAGTATCAAAGGCTTTAGATAAGTCCAAGAAGATTCTCATAGTGCTAGACAAACTCAGAGACAGCCAACATGGTGGAGAGGTTCTTTCTAAACCCGTACTTATAGGTATGTAAAATATGCCGAACCAAATGATTCAACAGTTTTTGAAAAACAGGTTTTTCCAACCCTTTTTCCATGACAGGTAGACTTGAGATTGTTCAGTAATGACTGAGATGAGCTGGATCACCTTCTCTGTAAACTGGAATGATCTACAGCAGTGACAACACATTACATGTGATGGAGTGAATGTCCCTTGTTACGACCCACTTCTGATCAATGCACTGTATAACTGTGTGTAAATTATGGTTATATTTTGGATTTTTAAACTGATCTGCAGCTAATAGTGTATCTTACCTGGATCAGCAATAAAAAGGCTCCTCATCCGTTCCGCTGCAGACAGAAAGGAAGACATGAAGAAAATTATTATTGACATACAGCACACTGGGAGTATATGTTATATACATGTTATATACAGGAGTATATGTTATATACAGGATTATAGTTATATACAGGAGTATAGGTTATATACAGGAGTATATGTTATATACAGGAGTATAGGTTATATACAGGAATATATGTTATATACAGGAGTATAGTTATATACAGGAGTATATGTTATATACAGGAGTATATGTTATATACATGTTATATACAGGAGTATATGTTATATACAGGATTATAGTTATATACAGGATTATAGGTTATATACAGGAGTATATGTTATATACAGGAGTATATGTTATATACAGGAGTATAGTTATATACAGGAGTATATGTTATATACAGGAGTATAGGTTATATACAGGAGTATAGTTATATACAGGAGTATATGTTATATACAGGAGTATAGTTATATACAGGAGTATAGTTATATGCAGGAGTATATGTTATATGCAGGAGTATATGTTATATACAGGAGTATAGTTATATACAGGAGTATATGTTATATGCAGGAGTATATGTTATATACAGGAGTATATGTTATATACAGGAGTATAGTTATATACAGGAGTATATGTTATATACAGGAGTATAGTTATATACAGGAGTATATGTTATATACAGGAGTATAGGTTATATACAGGAGTATAGTTATATACAGGAGTATATGTTATATACAGGAGTATAGTTATATACAGGAGTATAGTTATATGCAGGAGTATATGTTATATGCAGGAGTATATGTTATATACAGGAGTATAGTTATATACAGGAGTATATGTTATATGCAGGAGTATATGTTATATACAGGAGTATAGTTATATACAGGAGTATAGGTTATATACAGGAGTATAGTTATATGCAGGAGTATATGTTATATACAGGAGTATAGTTATATACAGGAGTATATGTTATATACAGGAGTATAGTTATATACAGGAGTATATGTTATATACAGGAGTGTATGTTATATACAGGAGTATAGTTATATGCAGGAGTATATGTTATATACAGGAGTATATGTTATATACAGGAGTATAGTTATATGCAGGAGTATATGTTATATGCAGGAGTATATGTTATATACAGGAGTATAGTTATATACAGGAGTGTAGTTATATACAGGAGTATAGTTATATACAGGAGTATATGTTATATACAGGAGTATAGTTATATACAGGAGTATAGTTATATGCAGGAGTATATGTTATATACAGGAGTATAGTTATATACAGGAGTATATGTTATATACAGGAGTATAGTTATATGCAGGAGTATATGTTATATACAGGAGTATAGTTATATGCAGGAGTATAGTTATATGCAGGAGTATATGTTATATACAGGAGTATAGTTATATGCAGGAGTATATGTTATATGCAGGAGTATAGTTATATGCAGGAGTATATGTTATATGCAGGAGTATATGTTATATACAGGAGTATAGTTATATGCAGGAGTATATGTTATATACAGGAGTATAGTTATATGCAGGAGTATATGTTATATGCAGGAGTATATGTTATATGCAGGAGTATATGTTATATACAGGAGTATAGTTATATGCAGGAGTATATGTTATATACAGGAGTATAGTTATATGCAGGAGTATATGTTATATGCAGGAGTATAGTTATATGCAGGAGTATATGTTATATGCAGGAGTATATGTTATATACAGGAGTATAGTTATATGCAGGAGTATATGTTATATACAGGAGTATAGTTATATGCAGGAGTATATGTTATATGCAGGAGTATATGTTATATGCAGGAGTATATGTTATATACAGGAGTATATGTTATATACAGGAGTATATGTATATGTTTGCTCTGAGACTAAATATTTCAGTAAGAAGAGAATGGTTAATTCACTTCATCATTAGAGAGACAGTTCATTGGTTAAAATGTTTAAACAAACTGTTTCTGAAATTTTCAAATGTGGTTTAATAAAACACAACAACAGCGAGACTGCCAGGAATGCTTTACATCAAACACAAAGGCATTAGGGTATAACTGAACTACAGAACTATGTAAAAACACAAAACAACTTCTTGTTTAATTGAGTCTCACTTCTTTTTAAAAACATATTTATTCCAAATATTTGGTGGATTTAAAGCTTTACTTCAACAATCTGTCCAATCTATCATCTGCACAGTACAGTTTACTGAGAGGAGAAACATCCTTACCAAGAGTTTTTTTAGGTGGCGTGGCCATCTTATAGCTGTCATCGATCTGCAGCAAACAGAAGAACGAACGGACTCTTTATATGTCATGCAACCTTCCTGTGTCATGAACCACATGACTTACAAGAAATGTACTCAATTCTCATCAACCAGTATGGGTGTGTGTTGGGGTGGGATTGTACTGCTATCTTTGTCAGGAACATTTTCAGTGTTAAACCACTGGGTGGGGTCATGAGGACCTCTTGATTTTAAGGGACTAAGAAAACTTAGATTATTATTCAAGATATAAACGTATTAAGTGAAATCTCTCAGGATAAGGACACAGTGAAGACCTGAGCACAAGCTATTGACTATCATCAAACAAGTCCCTATGAATATAAGTATAACTCATCTCTGGTGGAATATTTCCATTTCCATCACAGCTTCTTCCTTGGCTCCCTCAATACTGGACCAACTTCAAACATTGTTCACATCAGTCTCTTTAAACAATTTACAGGGGGAAATGGGGTCCAAGTTACAAAATGCTAAAGTTATCTTTTAACCATACTTTGAGCATGCTTTTTAAGCATATATAAGCATACATTCACTCAGTGAAAGTGAAAGTCACAGTGCTGGTTTAACAGAATATGGTGAATGTCTTGTGAGTCATGTGGTTCATGAAAGAGGAGGAACCTGTTATTTAAAAAAAAGAACCATCGTTCTTCTGTTTGGTGCAGATCACAGATCAGCCACAGCTACGGGATGGACAAGCAAGGGAGAAATACTGGTAAGGATGTTTCTACTCTGTCAAAGTTTTGTGTTGTGATGATTGATAGACATGGTTCATATATATATGTGTGTGTGTGTGTGTGTGTGTGTGTGTGTGTGTGGTTTTAGTAAAGCTATGAAAACACTTGATTCTGTCTTCAGACTAAATGTTGTAACATTTACTGTGTAGCACGAACTTAAATAACTTTTACAGTAAACTGTCAGAGGGAAGTTTATAAACTGCATATTCTCAGCTGAGTTTTAGATTTTTAGATAGGCTAAAAATTATTACTTTTACTCTGTAATATCTGGATACATTCATCATGTTTCTTTTATCAAGACAATATCACACTGGAGAGGGAGTGCTGTTTTAGACTACTGAGTATTATCACGACTGTAAGTCGGTCACTGGAGATAATTACAGCTGTGTTGATACTTAGTCACACGGCATATAAAATGCACAGAAAAAGTGACAACAGATTAAGATTTGTTTGTTTATTCTTTATTGAACTTCACCAACACAAATAGTTCCACAGCTAGACTGAGGCTGGACTGTTGCTAAGCAACACACTTAACATTCCTGTATACTAGCTTTGTGTAGGTCTGCATGTTACCACAGGCCAACTAGGTTACTCTTATAATGTACATTAATCTGTATGTTTCCAGTGACATATGAGTCTGCTGACAGTCACTATGGTGGAATACTGTCATTGTGATGAGTTAACAGCTGATCAGACAGAAACATGAGCTGATGTCACATAAGTATTGGACCCAAATAGGGTCCAACGTATTGCAGCTATGTATGAGCACATCTGAATGCATGAAAACATTTGGTGTGAATACATTCAAATATATGAATGTTTAAAAATGTTTTGATCAAGTAACTTAAATGCTTCAATGTGCAAAAAATATCTGAACAAAGAAGATTTGCACAAATGTTTACAGTTACAAATAAAAAATAAATATACATACATCGATGTTGTATAAAAAACTGGACAAAGTGTTGGACAAAAAAAGGTTCAACTGCCACGTGTGAAAACTTAACTTAAAGTATAACTTGTCTGTTGTGGATGAAGCTGGCTCAGAAGAAGGGGTTCCAGTGCCGTCCTTGCTGTGCTGTGTTATAGTGGTGCAGAGGATCCTGTTCGCTCTGTGTGTCTTCACAGAGTCAGCAGTTCGATGCTACCTCGGCTTTGTTCTTCTTTGCGTGAAACGTTAGCTTGCAAACTTTGTGTCTGTGTGGAGGCACTAACTTATCTGATGTTAGCTACCATTTAAAAGACTTGAGTGTGGCTGCTTGAGCAGGCCACGTTCAGAGAGCAAGGCTGCAGCTCCTGCTGAGAGACCAGATGAGGAAAGGCAAATAAAACCAGCAGTGAGTTTTAGTTGATGAATAAGAGCAGCAGTGACTGATGAGAGCAGAGTAACAATTTGTTTTCACTTCAGTGAAACTCTGAAGGTTAATCACACTTCTGTAGTTTATTGATGCTGAGGTAGAGACAGTCTGTCTGAATCCTGCAACATGACATCAACACTGAAATCCTCTCTGTTTGGACATTATAGACAGAACTGATGGAGGTAACCAGCCCAAAGGTGGAGGCAGCTCTAATGATGATGGTGGTGGGCCAGACAACCAGTCCAAAGGTGGAGTCAGCTCTAATGACGGTGGACCAGACAACCAGTCCAAAGGTGGAGTCAGCTCTAATGATGGTGGACCAGACAACCAGTCCAAAGGTGAAGTCAGCTCTGATGACGGTGGACCAGACAACCAGTCCAAAGGTGGAGGCAGCTCTAATGACAGTGGACCAGACAACCAGTCCAAAGGTGGAGGCAGCTCTAATGATGGTGGTGGTGGACCAGACAACCAGTCCAAAGGTGGAGGCAGCTCTAATGATGGTGGTGGTGGACCAGACAACCAGTCCAAAGGTGGAGGCAGCTCTAATGATGGTGGTGGTGGACCAGACAACCAGTCCAAAGGTGGAGGCAGCTCTGATGGTGGTGGACCAGACAACCAGTCCAAAGGCGGAGTCAGCTCTGATGATGGTTGTGGGCCAGACAACCAGTCCAAAGGTGGAGGCAGCTCTAATGATGGTGGTGGTGGACCAGACAACCAGTCCAAAGGTGGAGGCAGCTCTAATGATGGTGGTGGTGGACCAGACAACCAGTCCAAAGGTGGAGGCAGCTCTGATGGTGGTGGACCAGACAACCAGTCCAAAGGTGGAGGCAGCTCTAATGATGATGATGGTGGACCAGACAACCAGTCCAAAGGTGGAGTCAGCTCTGATGATGGTTGTGGGCCAGACAACCAGTCCAAAGGTGGAGGCAGCTCTAATGATGGTGGTGGTGGACCAGACAACCAGTCCAAAGGTGAAGTCAGCTCTGATGACGGTGGACCAGACAACCAGTCCAAAGGTGGAGGCAGCTCTAATGACAGTGGACCAGACAACCAGTCCAAAGGTGGAGGCAGCTCTAATGATGGTGGTGGTGGACCAGACAACCAGTCCAAAGGTGGAGGCAGCTCTAATGATGGTGGTGGTGGACCAGACAACCAGTCCAAAGGTAGAGGCAGCTCTGATGGTGGTGGACCAGACAACCAGTCCAAAGGTGGAGGCAGCTCTAATGATGATGATGGTGGACCAGACAACCAGTCCAAAGGTGGAGTCAGCTCTGATGATGGTTGTGGGCCAGACAACCAGTCCAAAGGTGGAGGCAGCTCTAATGATGGTGGTGGTGGACCAGACAACCAGTCCAAAGGTGGAGGCAGCTCTAATGATGGTGGTGGTGGACCAGACAACCAGTCCAAAGGTGGAGGCAGCTCTGATGGTGGTGGACCAGACAACCAGTCCAAAGGTGGAGGCAGCTCTAATGATGATGATGGTGGACCAGACAACCAGTCCAAAGGTGGAGTCAGCTCTGATGATGGTTGTGGGCCAGACAACCAGTCCAAAGGTGGAGGCAGCACTAATGATGGTGGTGGTGGACCAGACAACCAGTCCAAAGGTGGAGTCAGCTCTGATGATGGACCAGACAACCAGTCCAAAGGTGGAGGCAGCTCTGATGATGGTGGGCCAGACAACCAGTCCAAAGGTGGCGGCAGCTCTAATAATGGTGGTGGTGGACCAGACAACCAGTCCAAAGGTGGAGTCAGCTCTGATGATGGTTGTGGGCCAGACAACCAGTCCAAAGGTGGAGGCAGCACTAATGATGGTGGTGGTGGACCAGACAACCAGTCCAAAGGTGGAGTCAGCTCTGATGATGGACCAGACAACCAGTCCAAAGGTGGAGGCAGCTCTGATGATGGTGGGCCAGACAACCAGTCCAAAGGTGGCGGCAGCTCTAATAATGGTGGTGGTGGGCCAGACAACCAGTCCAAAGGTGGAGGCAGCTCTGATGATGGTGGGCCAGACAACCAGCGTGGAGGCAGCTCTAATGATGATGGTGGGCCAGACAACCAGTCCAAAGGTGGAGGCAGCTTTGATGATGATGGTGGACCAGACAACCAGTCCAAAGGTGGAGGCAGCTCTAATGATGGTGGGCCAGACAACCAGTCCAAAGGTGGAGTCAGCCCTAATAATGGTGGTGGACCAAACAACCAGTCCAAAGGTGGAGGCAGCACTAATGATGGTGGTGGACCAGACAACCAGTCCAAAAGTGGAGGCAGCTCTAATGATGGTGGACCAGACAACCAGTCCAAAGGTGGAGGCAGCTCTGATGATGGTGGATCAGACAACCAGTTCAAAGGTGGAGGCAGCTCTGATGATGATGGTGGGCCAGACAACCAGCCCAAAGGTGGAGGCAGCTCTAATGATGGTGGACCAGACAACCAGCCCAAAGGTGGAGGCAGCACTAATGATGGTGGTGGACCAGACAACCAGTCCAAAGGTGGAGGCAGCTCTGATGATGGTGGACCAGACAACCAGCCCAAAGGTGGAGGCAGCTCTAATGATGGTGGGCCAGACAACCAGCCCAAAGGTGGAGGCAGCACTAATGATGGTGGTGGACCAGACAACCAGTCCAAAGGTGGAGGCAGCTCTGATGATGGTGGACCAGACAACCAGTCCAAAGGTGGAGTCAGCTCTAATGGTGGTGGACCAGACAACCAGACCAAAGGTGGAGTCAGCTCTAATGATGGTGGACCAGACAACCAGTCCAAAGGTGGAGGCAGCTCTGATGATGGTGGACCAGACAACCAGTCCAAAGGTGGAGTCAGCTCTAATGGTGGTGGACCAGACAACCAGACCAAAGGTGGAGTCAGCTCTAATGATGGTGGGCCAGACAACCAGACCAAAGGTGAAGTCAGCTCTAATGATGGTGGACCAGACAACCAGTCCAAAGGTGGAGGCAGCTCTGATGATGATGGTGGACCAGACAACCAGTCCAAAGGTGGAGGCAGCTCTGATGATGATGGTGGACCAGACAACCAGTCCAAAGGTGGAGTCAGCTCTAATGATGATGGTGGAACACACTTACAGGTTAGTTCACTTCCTGTATGTCCTTGACCAGTGTGAGTGTAGATGGGACCACTGACTTTCACCCAGGCCGGTGTTCACTTCCTGTAAGATTGTGAAGCCAAACCCTGTTCTCTATCGTCTCGAGACTATCTCTCCACTCCGTTACATATTCCATATGTACCCGGTATGATCTCCCTGCTTGTCAGGGTATGTGGATAATTCTTTAAGACACACCGGCTTGCCCGGCCACACCCCATTGCGTAGCTATAAAGCACCTGCGCTGGTGTGTAATCACTGATTGTTTGATCTCCACTTGTGCATCAGGGTGCAGTGTCTCACAATCCGTATTTCAAAAAAAGAAAAGAATTGAGTTGTAAGGAAAGAGAAGGAAGGTGTACAGCTTTGAGTCCGCTTACCTGTGTAAGTCAGGGCGTCCGTCTTTGGCAGCCTCCCTGGATTGCTGTGTCCTAGAGCTCTTTCTGCCCTGTGTCAGCAGAGTCATCATCCTGCCTGGTCGAGCTGGAGGTTGTCTGGCTCCCGGCAGTGGTGGCTGTGTGTTATTCCCGGCGTATTGCTCGCGGCTCGTGAGCTAATGCGCTTGGTGGATACGCGCAGAGTGCTGACGGTTTTTGCTTTAAGCATTCTCTCACCAGCGTATTGCTCGCGGCTCATGAGCTGACACGCTTGGTGAGGTCCACGTTGAGCATTGTCTGTCCTGGTCTGGTCGAGCCAGAGGTCTCTGACTCCCGGCTTTGGCGGAGTTTCTCCCCGGGGTATTGCTTGCGGCTCGCGGGCTGACGCGCTCGGTGGCGAACCCTCTCCCTCTCATAGCGTACGGCTCCCACAGCGGCCGGCACGCAGAGTAAACTTGAAACAAATAAAATAAATAAATATAAAGCAAAGTTAGCTGCGGTCAAGAGAAGGCTGGGACACGGGGTCAAACATGGGGGGATTGCACATGCGCAGTGTAACTTGAGCTGCGATGCTGGAGGGTGACAGCAGGGGCGCTAGATAAAAAGCGCAGGATCCGCTCAGGCGATCAAGGAGCGGCTTGGTGCGGTCTGCTTGGACTTTTGGACGGCAGCTCACGCCATCTACTGAGCCTTTGAGGAAGTGCAGACCAGATTTTACTGTGCATGCATCAGGAGGGACACTGCTGTGTGGGTTGTGGGGTGGCCATGCCCCTAGAGGATGGGCATGATAGCTGCGTACTATGTTTGGGACATGAGCACGCTCTGGTTTCTAAGGAGAATCCTCAGTTGTGCAGGGGCCTAGGTAGAAAACTGGGAGAATGGCTGCAGCCTCGGAGGGAAGGGCATGTTCAGGAGTCTGGCAGGCTCCATTGCCTCCTCTTCAGCCTATGGTGGTCCGACCTCTGCTTAGCTCCTTCCCCGCCTTCAGAGTTAGGCAGGGAGGAAGAGGAGGCTGAGGAGGAGGATGTGGATGTGGAAACCGTCTTTTCCTCTGAGGACAATGACCTCTCTTGTGCACAGCAGACAGTGGGCGAAACAACAAGAGGGGAGTTAGCCCGCCGCTTTGAGGAGGTGATTAACAGGGCTTCCAGGGCTCTGGGCGTTGCCCTCCCTGAGAACCCCCGAGCCGCATCCTCTAGGTTTGAGGAGGATATGGAGGTGCGCCCTGCATCAACCCAGGTGCCCCTCCTACCTGACTTTAAAGATCTGCTGTGCCAGCAGTTCCATTCTCCAGCGGCTGCTCACAAGTGGTCTGCGACATGTCGCCGGTTTTCCAATGTGCATGACAGGGTCCAGATTGCCTGTGGGCCACTTCCCCCAGTGGACCAAATCCTCACCCCACTAGTTTCTCCCTCCAGCTCCATCCTTGGTAATGCCACCTGCTCCAGCAAGAACTGCAGGGTTATGGATAGTCTGCTCACTAATCTACATAAGGCTATGGCGGTGCACACCCAGCTGGCTAATACCGGGGCTATTCTGTCCCTTTACCTCCGCGACTTGTCTCGTCAGGTCCATGATGACACCAGTGTAGGTGAGGAGCTGCAGACGGCCTCCTCATGCCTCTCCTCTCCAGTGCCTTGGCTTCCTTCTGGGTGGTTAGGCGCCACTTGTGGCTGTCTCAATCCCAGCTCCAGCAGGGGGATAGAGACTGCCTGCTTAAAGTGCCAGTGGTACCCACTGCTATGTTTGGGCCTCATGCTACCGCCTTGATGCAGCAGGCACAGGAGAGCCGTCGCTGTGCGAAGGAGGTCTCAGGGGGCCTTGCCAGGCATGTCACGGGCTCTAGGGGGTCAAGGCCGTCTCAGTCTCAGCTGGCACCAACTCCAGAGGCCTCAACATGGGGTCAAGGGGATCTCAGACTCCAATTGGAGGCTTCCCGGCGGGATAGGTACCGCCGACAGGGCAGACGGAGAGGACCACCTGCTAAGGCCATGGGGTCCTCCAAGTGCCCCCCGCCCTCCTGACAATTACCAGGCCCTGGCCAACCTGTCTCCTCTGCCTGCCCCTCGTGAGATGGCCTGGTTGGCCCTGGGAGCGGACCCATGGGTGGTCTCAACCATGACCCATGGATACCATATCCAGTTTTCACACCGGCCACCTGTAACAAGGAAACCCACCTTTACAACAGTGAGCGATCCTCAACGGAGACTAGTTCTGGAGACGGAGCTGTCCACCCTCCTAGAGAAGGTGGCTATAAGGGAGGTGGCCTCTGGGGATCATCAGGCCAGGTTTTTCTCCCGCTACTTCCTGACCCCAAAGAAGGATGGGGGGCTTCGCCTGATTCTGGACCTCAGGGGGCTCAACAGGTATCTCCTGCCCCTGCGATACCGGTTCCTGACAGTCCCCAGGGTGAGACAGGCAGTGACAGCAGGGGACTGGTTTGCCACCATAGACCTCAAGGATGCGTATTTCCAGATACCCATCTGGAGGGGTCACTGGCGGTTCCTGCGCTTTGATTTCGCAGGCAGGGTGTACGAGTTTCGGGTGCTGCCATTCGGTATTTCTCTGGCACCCCGAACCTTCACTCGCTGTATGGATGTGGCCCTCTCAGAGGGATCAGGATCCTAAATTACCTCGATGACTGGCTGGTCTGTGCAGCCTCAGAGGAGCAGTGCCGCCACCACGTAGCCCCGCTGTTGGAGCACGTTCAGCGCCTAGGTCTGTGCCTGAACTACAAGAAGAGCAGGCTCCAGCCTTCCCAGGTGACGACCTTCCTGGGGATGGTCCTGGACTCGAGGAGGGCAACGGTTACATTGACCCTGGAGAGGCAGCAGGTTTTCAGAACTTGCCTTGCCCCTTTCCAGTTGCATGCTCTGGTCAACTGGGGACTCTGCCTTCGCCTCATGGGCTTAATGACAGCCACGATGCAGGTGGTCAACCCTCGCCCTCTTGCATATGCGGCCTGTGCAGAGATGCCTGCTGGGCTTGGGTCTGTGCCCTCAGAGGTCCCACAAGACCAAAGTGGTAGTCTCTCGGAGGCTCCACAGGGCCCTCCAGTGGTGGAAGGTCCCAGCAAACATCGTGGTAGGTCAGGCTCTGGGTCCAGTGGTTTATCGCCAGCTGGTGTACACGGATGCATCCTCCTCGGGGTGGGGCACAGTACACGAAGGCCGCGGCATCAATGGTGTCTGGACCGGCCGGTGGCTGTATCAGCACATAAATGTCCTAAAGCTGAGGGCAGTTTCCTGCCGAGGCTGAGGGGTCATCACATCATTGTCCGCATCGACAGCACAGTGACGGCCGCTTACATCAACAGACAGGGGGACCTGGGCTCCCCTGCCCTGTGCAAGCTGGCAACCACTCTGTGGCAGTGGGCTCACCCGCTCTTCCTCTCACTCAGGGCCGTGCATGTGCCAGGGGCACTGAACTCTGCAGCAAACATCATGTCGAGAGGAGGGCCCCAGCCGGGGGAGTGGAGACTCCACCCTCAGGTGGTCTCCAAGATATGGCGCCGCTTTGGCAGGGCGGAGGTCGACCTGTTCGCGTCCAGGGAGTCGACACATTGCCCGCTCTTCTTCTCCCTGAGGAACGACGATCCCCCCTTGGGGTGAGATGCTCTGGCTCATCCGTGGCTCCGGATTCTGCTCTATGCCTTTCCTCCCTTCACTCTTCTCCAGCCTCTTCTCCGAAGAGTTCTGGTGGAGCAGGTGCGGCTTATATTGGTGGCACCTATGTGGCCCCACATGCTGTGGTTCTCGGCAATTCCGCCTCTGCTGGACGGGCCGCCATGGGATCTCCTGCACCGGAGGGACCCTTTCCAGCGGGGCTCAGGCTGGTGGCTTGGCCCCTGAGAGGGAAAGGCTCCTGGCCTTAGGATTGCCAGAGCCTGTGGGGGGACAATGCAGCATGCCCGGGCACCATCCATGAGAGCTGCTTATTCGCACCGTTGGCAGATGTTTACCAACTGGTGTGAGTCTCAGTAGGTGGACCCCTACTTGGCTCCGGCTCAGGAGATCCTGCGGTTCTTGCAGTCCCAGCTTGAGGCACAGAAAGCTGCTGTAACACTGCGAGGGTTGGTGGCAGCAATCAAGGCAGTGCGTATCGGCGAGTTTGCACTGAGTGTGGAAGACTGTGTCCTCATTTCCCGGTTCCTTCGGGGGGCCCAGCGACTCACGGTGCGTACCACTGGTCTGGCAGTTCCCCCTTGGGACGTGGATGTCGTCCTTGGGGCCCTTCAGCATTCCCCCTGTGAACCCCTTGGGGGTGCTGATTTGATGTGGCTCTCCATGAAAACCGCCTTTCTGCTCGCCGTCACTTCGGCGAGAAGAGTGAGTGAAGTTCATGCCTTGTCGGTGCATGGTGACTGTTGTCGGTTCTCCCCGGATGGCTCGAGTGTGGTTCTCCGCCCCAACCCAGCCTTCCTGCCTAAGGTCCTTACTGAGTTCCATCTGGCTCAGTCAGTCGAGCTTAGGTCTCTCTCCTCTCCTAGTGCTGACGAGGAGGTTGAGCAGGGCCAGTCTGCTCTGTGCCCGGTCAAGGCCTTGACAGAGTACATTCGGCGCACTCAGGCTGTCCGGAGGTCCGACCAGCTCTTCATGTGTTATGACCCTGGGCATTTAGGCAGGCCTTTGTCGAAGTCCAGGCTGTCACACTGGATTGTAGACACTATTCGGCAGGCTTATGTACTGTCGGGTGTGCCTGTTCCATCAGGGGTCCAGGCACATTCCACTCGGAGTGTGGCTGCCTCATGGGCCTTGTGGCGGGGGGCCTCCCTTGCTTCCATATGCTCCGCCGCCACGTGGTCATCCCAGTCGACCTTTACCAGGTTCTACCATTTGAACGTGGCCGCCAGCCCCTCGTTTGGGGAGCGGGTGCTGGGCATGGCCCGACGGTAGACATTTTTGTCTCCCCCTCAGCCTTGCGTCTTGCGGGCTGATTGAGCGGCTGCTCCGTGAACAGGATTGCCTTTGCATCTTGCAGGGCCCCTACCTGTCCCCCTTGGGTTAGCCCTGCGTCTTGCAGGCTTCCCGGGCAGCCCTTCCCTCCCATGGGTGGCCCTAGCGCCTTGCGGGGCCTACTCCGGTGAGTTGTATATAGTGTACATTTGTAAATAGTTAGATTGTTGCACATTGTGGTGTGGGATTGTGGGCTGCACTGTCTCACAGGCACTTTATAACTACACAATGGGGCGTGTGTGTCTTAAAGAATTATCCACGTACCCTGACAAGCAGGGGGATCATACCGGGTACATATGGAATATGTAACGGAGTGGAGAGATAGTCTCTTCACTTAGAGAACCAAGGTTACAGTGTAACCATACGTTCTTTTTTCATAAACCCACCCACGTGTGTGTGTTAGTCACTTTCCTCCACTGACAGTAATGTTTCCGTAACATTGTAATTTATTTCTTGTCCTGTCTGTGTTTATTTGCATGTTTTCATCTCTGTGTTTTCTGTGTTTCAGGAAAAGAAAAAAAAGGAACTCCTGAAGAGTCTACAGAAACTAAAAAAAAGGATGTCAGTAGAATGTTTCACATGTATGTACAATATTTATCATCATTGTACGTTATCATGTCATTTTATATTTTACAAATACTAATTATATAAATAGACTTAAAAATACAAAAACCTTATGAAAAATATATAAAATGAGTCTATGAGCATGTTTTCTCTTTGTAGGTGCTGAACATTTGAAAAAGTGCTCCATCAACAAAACTCCGATTGACCCGAAGGATCTTTCAGATTTCTTTGATCTTTTAGAGAAAGAATTACCCCAGAGAGGTAATTAAATCTACATATGTATGTATATGTCACCAGAGGGGGATTTAAACATTTACTTTATAAAAAGTAACACGATAAAGTCTGATGTTTTTTGACTTTGAACAATGATAACTGAGTGACCATTGTAGTGACAAAGTCCTATACTGAGAAGCCACTACTGGCTGCTAATGGGCCTATTGTTTGGACGTGTGCCGAAAAAACAAAGTCCAGTCTTTTCCAATAATATTTACAATGTGTTTATTTTCTCATTGCATTTCAGTTGAATTGTCCATCACTTCCAATAAGTTGACTTTGACAAAACGCAGAACAGAAACCACAAAATAAAAACTGTAAACGTAAATTCGTGCACAGTCAAAAACTGTTTGCTTCCCCAGCAGCATCATTGTCACAACAATCAATGAACTTAAAACACCTGTGGTAAATCTCAGCCGCCACCACAAACAACTCATGGCTGCCCTCTAGTGGCGTGGAGGCGCATTACATTCAAACATAAATTATGGCTCTTACAACCATCTTCTTGGCAGCATTTAAAAGAAAAAACAGCTCCTTATCAAATATTAAATGTAGTATTGAAATCTTAAACAAACCAACGGAGACACAATTCTGTTTATGAAATTTAAAAAATGTCTTTTTAACTCTAAAAACTATAATCATAATTTCAGTTGAGGTGAATTACATTTTTTCATTTAACCTTTATTTAAATGTCGAGGAATCATTGAGGGCGAGCCCTCATTTACAATGATGTCGAGAGCACAACAAACAACAATTAAAAATCACAAAGAATGAGCAAATAACAACAGACCGAACACCTTTAAAAACAGTAACATTCAAAAGTACAGTAGTTGATAATCATAGTTTTAAACTGGCCTATAGTAACCCTTGTGTTGAGTTTGAGTGTACGTAGCAAGATGTTCCAACTAAAAGCAGTTTTACCAAATTCAGTGTTAGTGCGGGGAACATCGAGCATTAAGCAATCAGTTGAACGTGTAGAGTAATTACTATGCGACCAGTTCAATAAAGTGTTGAGGTATGGTGGCATGCTGCCGTTCAAAACTTTATAAAT
The DNA here is from genome assembly GCF_041903045.1 of Epinephelus lanceolatus. Classification (NCBI taxonomy): domain Eukaryota; kingdom Metazoa; phylum Chordata; class Actinopteri; order Perciformes; family Serranidae; genus Epinephelus; species Epinephelus lanceolatus. The sequence continues at coordinate 43,950,408 of NC_135747.1, forward strand.
GAAAAGTAGCCAGTGCATATCTCTTCGCACAGATAAAGGTACCCATCCCACCTTATCATATAAAACACAATGATGGGTGGAGTAACTGGAACCAGTGATGAATCTGAGCGCAGAGTGATAAATTGAGTCCAATGAAGTGAGAGTGGAGGCAGAAGCATGTCTATAGATAACATCACCATAATCCAGAACTGATAAAAATACAGCCTCAATGATCTGTTTCCTACAAAGTAAGGGGAAATTTAATTTGTGTCTATGTAAGTATCCGATTTTGTGTTTTAGTTGACTTGCCAGTATGTCAATATGGAATTTAAATGTTAGTTTCTGATCCAACCAGATGCCGAGATACTTATATTCTGAAACCCTTTCAATACTGTGTCCTGTGAAAGTGGTGATGTGTAAACTGTCATCTGTAATATTTCTGGCTCTTGAGAATATCATGTATTTGGTCTTGTCTGCATTAAGAACTAATTTCAGATTGAAAAGTGAATGTTGTAGTTTGTCGAAGGCTTGCTGGAGGATTTCAGTGGCTGAGTGTGCAGTGTTAGAGGTGCAGTACAGAACTGTATCATTGGCGTAAAGATGGGCATTAGAATTTGTTATAGAGGATGTAATATTGTTGTTATAAATGGTTAACAGGACAGGACACAGTATTGAATAGGAAGTGCATGCAGATTACATTTTCACACACTAAACGTGATGAATTTATTATATATGTTGCATAGTTGTAACTTTGATGACTCAACAGTCGCCTTTATGAAGTACTTAAATACACTGCTAAAACAATGAAGGGAACATTTAAATCACACAAAATCTTTTCTGATGAACACTGAATAATTAGTTGAGTACAAAAAGATGAAACAACAGTCAGTGGAAACCAAAACCATCGACCCACTGAGAGCTGGATTCAAAATTAGTGTCAAACATTTAAATCACAGGCTGATCCATGTGTGAATTTTATCACATCAACTCATCATGTGACTCAATGGTGTGTACGGCCTCCGCCTGCCTGTATGACCTCCTGACAACGGCTGGGCTCCTGATGAGTCAGAGGACAGTGTCCTGGAGGATCTCCTCCCAGACCTGGATCAGCGCATCACTGAGCTCCTGGACAGCCTGTGGTGGACGCACCGACACATAACGTCCCATAGGTGCTCAGCTGGATTTAGGTCAGGGAACGAGAGGACCAGTCAATGACATCACTGCCTTCATCATCCAGGAACTGCCTACACACTCTGGACACATGAAGCTGGACCAGGAGGAACCCAGGGCCCACTGCACTCGGAGGAAACCAGGGCCCCCTGCACCAGGAGGAACCCAGGGCCCCCTGCACCAGGAGGAACCCAGGGCCCCCTGCACCAGGAGGAACCCAGGGCCCCCTGCACCAGGAGGAACCCAGGGCCCCCTGCACCAGGAGGAACCCAGGGCCCTCTGCACCAGGAGGAACCCAGGGCCCTCTGCACCAGGAGGATTGGGCTGCAGGTGCCGCCACATGCTACCAGTAGTGCCAAGGACACTAGCAGAAGACCAAACTAGAGAAGAATCAGTCAGGAAGGATAAGGAGAGAGCAACTGTCTGTGGACACCACATGTAAAACCATTTCCTGTTTGTCTCTCCATTGTTCCTGTTGTCACTTTGATTTGAACCAAAGCAGCTGAAACTGATTGAAACTGATCTCCCTGAAGTTTAACTGACTTCCGGTTAGACTGTAACCACTAAGTGTTCCCTTCATTTTTTGTGAGCAAAAAAAAGGGCTCTGCCTCAACAACCTGCAACAATAATAATATTCCAATAATATAATATGTATATGTTTATAAGTTATGGGGGGATTTTTTTTTCTTTTACCGCTGATCATTTAAATAACACCTAAATTAACTTTATTATTTTGAGCGTAGGACTTTGTAACAAAGTCTTTTCACAGTGTGGTATTAGCACTCTTAGTCAGAGGGGGACACCAGCTGAATGAAGAATTTCAATAAGTTCTTTCTGAGGTCCAGGAGAGTTCAAGCAATGTAAGTGAACATGAGCTGCTCTCTCTCAGAGCCAGAAACCAGGGGAGGAAGTGTTAAACTTGTGATTTCATCAGGTACAAAGTCTGCAGCTGCTCCAGAGACGATGAATGGAGACCAGACTTTATACCCTATGACATTACATATTTAAGTTTTAGCACTCTGGATTCTGGAGTTGCTCATCTTTACTCATCTTTTTGGACTGTTTTATACCAGAGGAATAACATGGATGAATTTTGAAAATGGGCAAAGTTCCCCTTTAGGTAAATGATCCAAATACTTCCTCCACCTCAGAAACCTGGGTGTCATTTTATTAGCAGGTTCTTTTAAGTTTGAAATGTATTCATAACTGTTTGTTTCTCTTTCAGCAAAGTGGCATTCCCCATTCAGTTGGTTTTGTCCAGCAGTATCTACAGTGAAGGTGTTCTCTGTCGTCACTGGTCAGACCTTTGGTGCTGATGAGGCCATACTGAGACAACTGAAGAAAACTGAAGCAGTGGAGACCAATGACCTGCAGGATAGTGACGTCATCATCGTCTTCTGTTCAGTCAAGTCTCGTGTTGAATCTGATGTGGATGCAGCCATGAGAAAGGATTCAGGTAATGAACAGATTTATTTTAACTTGATCCCCACAGTTTGTTCAGGAGTAACACTCAGTCTGTTTCCATGACGACAGAGAAAATGGATTTATTGTGTCAGTCTTTTAAAATCAGTGAGTCAGTGTGAGTGAAATGGTCCTGCAGTGAATGTGTCACAGTGGGACTAACACACCCAGATCATGTGACTCCTGCATGTATACAGTCAATCAGACCCAAACTGGCCGAGGCACTCTGAGCATGCTCCACAGTTTCCGCCCCGGGCTTTGACCCGGAAGTCCAATAGCATTAAATGTGTAAGAGAAGAAGAAGCCGGTAACAACATGGAGAAATCTACATCCAGAGCCGTGACTTTTTGGACGGACCAAATGTACAGAGCTGTAAAGTTGTCCACCATGGTAGCACTTAGCTGCTAGCTAACCGTAGCTAACTTGTTTGTCCATTGTTTGGTCTGTGACGTAATAGGTCAACAGGAAAAAGGTCCAATACTAACAAGCTGAAAGGGGGCATATCTCCACCTATCGTAGAGGAGTCGCACATACTTGGCTCAATAAATGGATTCCCCTCCCGTGCTTGTATACTGGGACAAGGACAGGAGTCCAGTTAAATGTCCTCGTCCAGCTGGAACTGGAGCTCCAATTCACTGTTTCCATGGAAACATACTGAGTGACTCCTGCTCACACATGTAGTGAAACAGAGTCCATGTTCTGTCTGAAGCTTCTCTTCAGCCTCAAGAATCAAACTGACCACGAGTGATACGATGATTTGGTCTCTGTCAGTCGGGGGTCTTCTTCTTGTGTTGGAGGGGTGTGGGGGCTTTCATAGTTCTGTGTCCAGGAGCCTGTTCCAGGTCCAAGTGATGAATGAATGAATGAATGAATGAATCAATCAATCAATCAATTTTATTTATAAAGCCCAATATCACAAATCACAATTTGCCTCACAGGGCTTTACAGCATACGACATCCCTCTGTCCTTATGACCCTCACAGCTGATCAGGAAAAACTCCCCAAAAAACCCTTTAACGGGGAAAAAACGGTAGAAACCTCAGGAAGAGCAACTGAGGAGGGATCCCTCTTCCAGGACGGACGAGCAATAGATGTCGTACAGAACAGATCAGCATAATAAATTAACAGTAATCCGTATGACACAATGAGACAGAGAGAGAGAGAGAGAGAGAGAGAGAGAGAGAGAGAGACAGAGAGAGAGAGAGAGAGAGAGAGAGAGAGAGAGAGAGAAGGTGCCCGGTGTATTATAGGGGGGTCCTCTGGCAGACTAGGCCTAAGTCAGCCTAACTAGGGGCTGGTACAGGGCAAGCCTGAGCCAGCCCTAACTATAAGCTTTATCAAAGAGGAAAGTCTTAAGTCTAGTCTTAAATGTGGAGACGGTGTCTGCCTCCCGGACCGTAACAGGAAGATGATTCCACAGGAGAGGAGCCTGATAGCTGAAGGCTCTGGCTCCTGATCTACTTTTGGAGACTTTAGGGACCACGAGTAACCCTGCGTTCTCAGAGCGCAGTGTTCTGGTGGGATAATATGGCACTATGAGCTCTCTAAGATATGACGGAGCTTGACCATTTAGAGCTTTATAAGTTAACAGTAGGATTTTAAATTCAATTCTGGATTTTACAGGGAGCCAGTGCAGAGAAGCTAAAACAGGAGAAATATGATCTCGTTTCTTAGTTCCTGTTAGTACACGTGCTGCTGCATTCTGAATTAGCTGGAGAGTTTTTAAGGACTTACTAGAGCTACCTGATAATAGAGAGTTACAGTAATCCAGCCTTGAGGGTCAGGATAGGACTAATTTTTGCAATATTACGCAGATGAAAAAATGCAGTCCGTGAGGTTTGTTTTAAATGAGAATTAAAAGACAAATCTTGATCAAATATTACTCCGAGGTTTCTTACAGTAGTGCTAGAGGCCAGAGCAATGCCATCTAGAGAAACTATGTCATCAGATAAAGAGTCTCTGAGTTGTTTGGGGCCAAGAACAATAACTTCAGTTTTGTCTGAATTTAACATCAGGAAATTGGTGCTCATCCAAGTTTTTATGTCTTTAAGGCAGTTATGGAGTTTAGTTAATTGATTACTTTCTTCTGGCTTCATCGATAAATACAACTGTGTATCATCCGCATAACAATGGAAATTTACAGAGTGATTTCTAATGATGTTACCTAAAGGAAGCATATATAGAGTAAATAGGATTGGTCCGAGCACAGAACCTTGCGGAACTCCAAAACAAACTTTAGTACGTAAGGATGATTCATTATGAACGTCAACAAACTGAAAACGATCAGATAAATAAGATTTAAACCAGCTTAGTGCAGAACCTTTTAGGCCAATTAAGTGATCCAGTCTCTGTAGCAGAATTTGATGGTCAATAGTGTCAAACGCCGCACTAAGATCTAATAAAACAAGTACAGAGACAAGTCCTTTGTCTGAAGCAATCAGGAGGTCATTTGTAATTTTAACTAGTGCTGTCTCAGTGCTATGATGCACTCTAAATCCTGACTGAAATTCCTCAAATAAATTATTATCATGGAGAAAATCACACAGCTGGTCTGCGACTACTTTCTCAAGGATCTTTGACATAAAGGGACAGAGGGATGTCGTATGCTGTAAAGCCCTGTGAGGCAAATTGTGATTTGTGATATTGGGCTTTATAAATAAAATTGAATTGAATTGAAAGGGAAGATTAGATATTGGTCTATAGTTGGCTAACACCTCTGGATCCAGGGTGGGCTTTTTTAGGAGAGGTTTAATTACAGCTACCTTAAAAGACTGTGGTACATAGCCTGTTAATAAGGATATATTGATCATCTAATATATGAGTGTTAACTAAAGGAAAGACCTCCTTAAGTAGCCTAGTTGGGATGGGGTCTAAGAGACACGTTGATGATTTAGATGAAGAAATCACTGCGGTCAATTCTTGAAGAGAAATTGGGGAGAAGCAATCTAAATATATATTAGGTCTTACAGCTGTGTTTGAGGTTAGATAGGTACTATCTGAGGACAGGAGGTCATGAATTTTGCCTCTAATAGTTAGAATTTTGTCATTAAAAAAGCTCATAAAATCATTACTGCTAAGGGCTAAAGGAATACAAGGCTCAATAGAGCTTTGACTCTCAGTCAGCCTGGCTACAGTGCTGAAAAGAAACCTGGGGTTGTTCTTGTTTTCTTCTAATGCTGAGTAATAGTTTGCTCTGGCATTGCGGAGGCCCCTCTTATACGTTTTGAGACTGTCTGTCCAGATTAAACGAGATTCTTCCAGTTTGGTCAATCGCCAATTCCTTTCAAATTTTTGCGATATTTGTTTTAACTTACGGGTTTGAGAGTTATACCAAGGAGCAAACTTTCTTTGCTTTTTTAACTTCTTTTTAAGAGGAGCTACAGAGTCGAGTGTTGTTCACAGTGAGCCTACGGCGCAATCGACAAAATGATCAATTCGGGAGAGGTTAAAGTCGGTATGGGAAACCTCTGTTACTGAAGGACTTGGTATTAAATTTAACAACGGAGTAATCATGTCCTTAAATTTTGCGACAGCACTATCTGATAAACATCTAGTATAGTAACTGTTGCTGAGTGGCGTGTAATCGAGTAAACAGAAATCAAAAGTAATCAGATAATGATCTGATAGCGAGGGATTCTGTGGAAAGACTGTTAGGTTATCAATTTCAATTCCATACATCAGAACTAGATCGAGGGTATGGTTAAAACAGTGAGTGGGTTCATGTACATCCTGACTGAAGCCAATGGAGTCTAATAATGAGATAAACGCGGTAGCCAGGGAGTCATTATCAACGTCGACATGAATGTTAAAATTGTCTATAGTAATGACTTTATCTGATTTAAGAACTAAACTGGATAAAAACTGAGAATTCAGATACAAATTCAGAATACGGGCCAGGAGCACGGTACACTATAACAAATAAAAGTGGCTGTGAGGTTTTCCAGGTCGGATGTAAAAAACTAAGAACAAGGCTTTCAAATGAATTATAATCTTGTTTAGGTTTAGGGCTTGTATGGCTTGACTTACTTAGGACTAAATAAGAAAGAAAAACAATAAACCTACAAGCCATGAGGTGGCTGAAACCGGGCTAAACATATGATTAACGCGTTCATGGGCCACTTGTCAGTTGAATAATTGAGTTCCACAGGTCCGTTGCAATACTCCAAACTGTATTTATTTACACCACACAAAATAGTCCAAAATGCACTATTGCATGAAAGATACGATGCAAACGGTATACCTTGACAAGTGCAAACAACAACCCAAACTGACAGTCAAAAACTTGTATGCTCCTGCCGGTAACAAAACACACCTGAATATCACCAGAGCCATACACTTTAAATAGACAGGCAAACCATTTCCGCTCCACAGGCAGGTGGAGCCACCCACCGGGCAATATTGGAATTGCACGAACCCAAATGCATACAGAGACATAATGCAAAGAAATAAGGATACATAATGCATAACAATAAAGAAATGTAGAAATAAATGAAATATGAAACATGGCACTGAACCATGCAAATTGGCTCTAACAGGGCTGATTAACAGACTAGAGTTAAAAATGGCTGCAACTCCCCCTCCTCGGCCGCTGCCTCGAGGAATGTGGGTATTATTATGACTGGGAGGAGTGGATTCATTTAGACTAACATATTCATCAGGACGCAGCCAGGTTTCGGTGAGACTGAGTAAATCAATATGATTATCTGATATTAATTCGTTTACTAACACTGCTTTAGACGATAGAGACCTGATATTTAACAGTCCGCATTTAATTCTCCTGTTTTGACTTTCTGTCACAGAAGAGGTTTTAATTTTTATGAGGTTGTTATGCACAACTCCTCTTTGTTTAATTTTAGATTTAAATAATTTAGGTGGTCGGGGGACAGACACCGTTTGTATAAAACTATGAAAACTATGGCTGGGTAACTGAACTAGAAGCTCAGAGAGGCGTATAGGACTGCGACTCTGAGTCCTGATCTCAGCTCTGGGTTGTCAGGGATTTGAATTACTAAAAAATTTGCCAGGTTCCTAGAAATGAGAGCAGCTCCATCCAAAGTGGGATGAATGCCGTCTCTCCTAATAAGACCAGGTTTTCCCCAGAAAGTTTGCCAATTATTAACGAAACCCACATCGTTTGCTGGACACCACCTGGACAGCCAGTGATTAAATGATGACATGCGGCTAAACATGTCATCAGTGGTCAGATTTGGGAGGGGTCCAGAGAAAACTACGGAGTCCGACATCATTTTTGCATATTCACACACCGAGGCAATATTAATTTTAGTGACCTCCGATTGGCGTAACCGGGTGTCATTGCTGCCAACGTGAATAACAATCTTACTAAATCTACATTTAGCTTTAGCCAGCAGTTTTCAATTTGACTAAATGTCGCCTGCTCTGGCCCCAGGGATACATTTGACTACGGCCGCTGGTGTTGCTAACTTAATGTTCCTCAGAATAGAGCTGCCAATAAGTTTCTGAGTTTTATCCTCAGCGGGTGTGTCGCTGAGTGGGGAAAAGCGGTTGGAAACGTGAACAGGCTGGCGGTGAGCCGTGGGCTTCGGCTTGGAGCTGTGCCTCTGGCGAACGGTTACCCAACCTCCCGGCTGAACGGATGTTAGCAGAGGACAGCTAGCGGAGGCTATGCTATGTGGCTCCGTACCGGCTACAGGGGGCTGGCTAACTACCGCAGCTACTGAATGGTTTTCCATGGTGTGGAGCCGCGCTTCTAATTCACTAAGCCTCGCCTCCAACGCAGCAAATAAGCTACACTTGTTCCAATTACCACTGTTGCTAAAGGAGGCAGAGGCATAACTGAACATTTGGCACACCGAGCAAGAAAAAGCAGAAGGAGAAGCCATCGCTAACTGTAAAGCTAATGTAGCTACCAAGGCTAGTAACGTGCAAACAACATCTAAGAGATTAGCGAGAAAGTCGTAGAAAGGAGGAGAGCTATAAGTGCTTAAACAGAACTAGTGTGGGTTAAGACTTGAAGTAGACGTTAAAGCAACTGAAGTGAGAAAGCAGGCTAGTAGAATTCACCAGAGCAGTACAGAGACGCTGTCACAGAAACACCGGAGATGACACAACTCGCTTACCGCAATACGTCAGCACCATGAACCAGCACCAATGAATGAATGAATGAATAAATGAATGTATGAATGAATATGGGGCACGATGTACTGAATTGTTCCTACCTGTGTTGATTACCACTCCTGTGATAAAACATTCTCTGCTGCATGTTCATCATCACAGGAAGTCTGTTTCTAACCGTTCTCTTCTTCTCTGGTGTTTCAGTGTCATCTGGAAACAAACCAGTTATTTTAGTGGTGATGTGTCACACCAGAGATCACGACTTTTCACCTGGTGTGACACAATGGTCAGAAATGTATCCGAACATCAAGATGGTCACTCACATTCTCTTCCATGAGACTCAGCCGGGATTACTGAACTGTCCAAGAAATCACCGGGCCATCCAACAAATACAAAAAGAGTTAAAGAAATTCAGTAAATGATGAAAATGATCTTTGACCTAACAGTTAGTCAGGTTGGTTCGTTTGATGCCTGGATATGAAAGAATGAAATAAAGAAAGCAGAATTATCATTTGATTCACAGTCCAGAGTCATAGTTTGTTTCATGTCCTCCTAAATGACTAATAACATATTTCATCAATAGTCTTGTTGATCAGAACAAAATACTTTATGAATCATCTGCAGGTTAATGTGTCTGTATTCTGGTGTATTACTGTCACACAGCAGATATAAAAGAAACACTTTTAATTCAGCTTTCATATTAATGTTCTGTTGGTTTGTCTTTAACCCTCGTATCAAATCTTTGCTTCACAAATCAAAGTTGAACTGATTTCATGTTGATTTAATAAAAAAGATTTTCTGTCTATGGATTTTTTTTTCTTATTTAAATTAAAAGACATCATTCAAATCTGTAGATGTCCCTCATACACATCAGCAGTATTCTTATTACTATATAACAATTACAAGCACAACTTTACATTACCTATACACACGCATAACCTACATAATATATTAGTACAATATTTGTAATGTTACCTACAACATCATTTAATATTCCTACTGCTACTTCTATGAGTAACAATAATAATAACAATAAGAAATTATTACAGTATTTGTATTACTACCTATATTACTACATAATGTAACTGTAATATTTGTATTATTGTTGGTTTATATTATATCATAATTTTCCATGTCAGTCATGTGCACTTTATACATTTCTATTGTATTGTGTTTATTTCACACAAACTCTACATCACATTATATATTGTATATGGTTCTTATGTTGTTTAAATGCATTTATCTATATATATATTTAAGGTATTTCATACATAGTTGACACATGCACTACTAAACTTTTTCACAAATATTTACACTGATCACGTTTACAGTCTGAAGTATTGTAATACTTATATTGTACAGCGTATTTATGTAATGTTTAAATAATCTTTCGTTTAATCTCTGTAAATGATTTAATCTTTTGCATTTATTTCCTTCAGAGTTCTTACAGGTTTTAAATTGAAAACACGTTGTGATCTTCTGATCAAAGATAAAGTTGTTTGCTTTCTCTGGTGAACAAACTGTGATGGAGACTCCAAACAGATATTTGCTGTTACTGATATATGATCAGTGGATTAAGGACAGTACATGGAGGGAGGTGCAAACACGTCTTTGTGTTAATAGAGCCTCTAATGTATGTTATCATCATCTAGCAAATGAACTTGCGCTTCTCTGGGTGTGTTGGTCTAAAAATGAGGAGTGGTCAGGCGCAGTCATGGTGCGTTGCTAGTTAGATGGGGTAAAAAGCAAATGCGCCAGTGACCAACAAAAACCTGGTCTAAAGTCAAGTCTCTAGGCAGGTGCACAATGCGCGTGCACTCTGCTCAGACACACACGGAGCAGCCACACATATGCAAAAGATAACAAATAAAAATATGATTACAATGTGAAAGGTTATTATTGTGCACATTAAAATATTTATGAGAAACACGTCTTAATGGTCAGTCATTAATCAGAATGATCTAATCGCAGTAATAATGATCATATAATTTGTAATAATGACAAATGAAATTGTGAAATTATCTGACCAATCAATCATTTTTTTGACTGAAAACCAAAGTCCACACATTGCATTTATTTTAACATGTTATACTAGGCTACATTATATTATATTATTATATTGTAATCTGAGTGTAGAGAGGACACACATGCAAATAAGAGGCAGAACACAGCTCTAGGAAACATGTGAAAACAATTAACAAACGTGGGTGGGGGAGAAAACACTGAGCAGGTCCTATAGCTGCAGGATCAGCACCTTGGGGAGCTCCGCGGCAGTCCTGACAGCTGTGCTCTGTTATATGATGAAAACAGGTTTGAATAATATTCCACAGATATTTAGTAAGATCTTTCTTGTATTAGTGATCCCACGCCTGCTTTACCTCGGGGAGCTTGGGTGCCTGTCTGCTGTCCTCGTAGATCTGGTTCTGACGGGCGTTCACCTCCTGCACGAGGAGATCCGTCTCCTCAGCTGTAAAACGCTCACTCTTTGCAGTTGGTAGGTCCGCCATCTAACTAGCTCTCTGCCATGCGCTCCAATCACGCCTCTTTTAAAGGGAATGAGAGGTGACACTCTGATTGGCTTATTGAATGATACACCCAAAACACACCAATGACTAATTCACAGAGTAAGTCCAACCCTTATAGACTCTCCGCCATGGCACACAGTCTGAAAACGCGCTGTCTAACTAGCAAGTGACTGGGACACGCCCATGCGCTGCACACCTGGTGCTTCGCGTTTTAGACCATCTAAATAGGGCCCCTAGACTTACTTTATTCATCCCAGAGAGAAATTCGTATGTCGTATGACGTATGTGTGCATGGGGGACGTTCAGATGTAGCGTCTTTTGCATGCACAAACCCATTACTTTCAATGTAGACACGCGTCATGCGCACTCACAACTCAAAGCGACGCCGTAGCGGTGCACATTCGGTGTGACGTGCTTGTTTTTCTGTCCTGCGCACAGCTCCACAGACCTGCTTCTCCCTCCGGTGTTGTGTCAGATCCTGGTTCCCCCTCGGGCTGTGTCTCTCCTACTGTTTACTGTATGTGGAAAGACGTTGCCTCTGAGATGTAGAATGTGTATTATAGAAGAGAAACGCACATTTCAGGACCGCTGACTTGTATCATCAGAACAGACATGTCCTGTGATTTTCAGCCTCCTTTCATATTTAAAAGAGGGGGACAATACCTGACAGTAATATTCTCAACTGTCAGGATGTGCCTGCTGTAAAGAGTAAATATAGTCATAGGAGGCTGAAAATCACAGGACATGTCTGTTCTGATGATACAAGTCAGCAGTGTAAAGCTCAAGCATGTGGGGGCCTCCTTTCATATTTAATAGAGGGGGGACAATATCTGACAGTAATATTCTCAGCTGTCAGGATGTGCCTGTTGTAAAGAGTAAATATAATCATAGAAAGCTGAAAATCACAGGACATGTCCGTTCTGATTATACAAGTCAGCAGTGTAAAGCTCAAGCATGTGGGGGCCTCCTTTCATATTTAATAGAGGGGGGGGCGGGGGCGTATCTAAAAGTACAGCTGTCACGATGCCCCCCGCCACAGGCCTTTGCCACCTTAGTCTCAAAAAGACCCAGGGAAAACAATGAGAGATAGTGTTATCAGAGAGTGCAACACTCTTTATTTTATTTTTATTTTTTCGAATTTAATATCTAATATTTCCATTTATTCTTTTATTTCATTTTTAAGGTTTGGATATTTGTGAACACTTATTTGAACAGAATATAGATTCTGATATTGTTGAAAAGGATGTTGTGTTGTTAAGAATAATGTTGGAGATGTTGAAACAAATCTACATTGTGAAGCAACCCTTACTTGCACTGAATTGGAAATGTTTTAGAAAAATACACTGAATTACAAGGCTTTAGAGAACAGTGCGCTATTGTAGACTTAACATGTAAGGTTATAATAGGTTCTGATCTAAAGTGGGCTGGTCTGGGGCATGAAACTCCAGGGCTGAAAATGAGTCCCACTCCGGCCCTGGTTATCATGATCGGTGTGAGATGTTCTATGTGTTTAATAAGTGTTACGGGTTATTGCAGAGACTGTTTTTAATATCAAACACAAGCTGCAGAAAACACTGTTTTACTTCAGCAAGAGTATTAATATCACTGTGTAGAAATATGAATCCACTGAAGTATAAAAGTGTCACCATCAAAATAAAGAACCAGCAGTTAAAGTAAAGGTGGAGCTGATTGTGATGACTTTATAATAATACCTCATCACCTTTATTATTGATTATATTTTGTATCAATAATCTGAAGCTGTCAGATAAATGGATGCAGTGGAGGAGGAGCACAAACACCTCCATATCTGACTGAAGTAAATGCACTGAGTAACTCTGCAGCACTGATCACATTTCAGATTAGAGTGTGTGTCTGGTCGTGCTGGTGTTCTGATGTTCTGCAGGGACTGTGTGCGTTTGTGTGTGTGTGTGTGTGTGTGTGTGTGTGTGTGTGTGTGTGTGTGTGTGTGTGTGTGCTCCCTGTTACACCACATGTTAATGATACTGCAGACAAAGGCATTTCAACAACAAGACAGCTTCTTTTTTTATTTCAACACATCTGGACATACATAAATCAGAAATCAGGACCTCATTTTGTTCATGACTCAGTTAACAAAAAATATCAATTTGTATCAGCAAGATTTTGAATTTTTTTACCTTTATGTTTTATTATTCAACTAAATTCTTTCATTTAGTTTTTTTCTAAAGAATTTCCCTCTTATGTTCTTACGTTTGCTTTGTTTTTTTAAACAACTTTAAATTGTTTTATGACCTTTATGTTTTCTTTTCTTTCAATACAAGTCCAAAACATTTTTTGTGAAAGAGAAATTCACATGTTGAAGAAAAGAGATGCTGATCCGTGAAATAAAACTGAAAAGGTTTATTACTATCCAAGTATCATATTAATAAGAATAGCAAGTGACTGATGGCATCTGAAGCTTTTTGTTTCTGCATCCAGAGTGTAGCTAATGCTTGGGTCCTGAGCTGTTTTAATTTCAGATATGTATAGAGATGATAAGTGTGGGGGAAAAAATGGTAGACTGAAAGTGAAAGTTAGTGTATTTATGCACATAACAGAAAACCACAGACGCATCAGTGAGACATTAACTGTGAGAACATGGCTAATCAGCTTTCAGATCAGACTTTAAAAACCCTCTTTGGAAGACTAGTGGTGATGAATGCCCCTGCTGTGTCACACTGCCTTAACCAAAATGTTTCACCTGAGCACATCACAAAAACACTACAGCCATGTAGTCAGTACAGCCATGACCAAACAGCACGTACATTCTGTGCCTGCATGACAGGAAATAAGTCTCCACAACAGCAGACAGCAGTCATCTGTGTTCGTCATTCAAAAGGGAAACAGGAAGGGCGTCTTGATGCCAGTTAGCACATTAATAACACAATCAGAGCATATTTACTGTGCACCAGTGAACAATAACACAAACCATCAGGAAACATTTCTGCTACAGTCACAGTTTGATACAGACCATAATATAGTATAAAGAAATATATCTAAAAACACTGTTTAGGTTTGAAGCTTTTTTCCTCTCTTTAGTGTTTGTACAGAGATTTTTATAGTTTGCACAAAGTATAAATGTTCTCATCCTGCAGATAATTCACTTGTTACTTCACATTTTTTAATCATTCAAAAAAATTACGTACACATGTTGAACTCAAAATATTATTACCAGTGCTAACACAGAGCTGGTCATGAACATAATAATTTACCCTCTGGAGTCTATTGATGGATCATTTATCTAACATGTAGATAAAGTGCTGATGTAGGGCTTTACCACAGCGTAACCTATATACATAGCAACAACATGGTATGACTGATGGGCCATGTTAATTTCTACACACATGTTGGGGTCAACACATTAGGCTTCACACAGAGGCACCAAATATCTTGGGATTTAATTGGCTATCGGAAATAATTAATAATTATTATTAATAATTAATAATTATGTTAAATAATGTGACTTAATTAACATTAAATCACCTCGTGGGGCACCATTCCCGTAAAGGGAAAAATGATAGCCAGTTAAAGATATCAGTCTCATAAAATAGGCTAAACTATTAATTTGGAGTTTTGATTAATAATTAAATTAATGACAACAATCAAAATTAACGGTAATGCCTGAAGGATTTCGGAGTTCTTGACGCAGCAGAGGTTGACTATTCATTCACTCTTGTGCAACATTAAACAGACAGCAGGCATGATTCCAAAGAATTATATTAATTCACAAACTAGCGGAGCAAACCAAAACACACAAATTCTAACTAACTATAGAGTGCCGAAGTCACGCCCCTTCCGGTGAAGCTCATGGGACCTTAGATTGGAAAAAATATGAATGGCAGTGAATGAGGAGAGAAATATTATCTTTTGGTCCCGTTTGAGTTGTGACATGAAATCCAAATATGTCGTTAATGAATTTAAAACATAAATTTTAAGGTCAAGAAAGTCATACTTTGTGGTAAAACTGCTGAGATATAAGCTTTTGAAAAAACGTAATTAGAAAGACTAGACAGGAGGTGGTCGCGTATGTGACGTCATAGCTTTCGCTCGCTTCCAGCAGCTTGGAGTGACTGCAACCTGGCACAAAACACACAGACATCTTCGATCATAAATCGATTAATCATAAAACAGTGGAATTTCAGCGGGGAGGCCAAGCTGCTGGAAGCGAGCGAAAGCTATGACGTCACTTACGCGACCTCCTCCTGTGTACTCTTAAGTCTTTCTAATTAAAAAGCTTATATCTCAACAGTTGACTAAAGTATGACACAAAGTATGACTTTCTTGACCTTAAAATTTATGTTTTAAACTCATTAACAACATATTTAGATTTCATGTCACAGCTCAAATGGGAACAAAAGATAATATTGTTCTCCCCATTCACTGCCATTCATATTTTTTCCGATCTAAGGTCCCATGAACTCTACCGGAAGGGGCGTGACTTTGGCACTCCATATACAAGCTTGGTGTGTATATGCGTGTGTGTGTGTGTGTGTGTGTGTGTGAGAGAGAGAGAGAGAGAGAGAAAGAAGAGAAAGACAAAGGCGGGTGTGCCATTTGGCCTACAAAACAAAATGGCTGACAACAGAGAACTACCAAAATGGCCGAATCAAGGCTTGCTTCAGGGGGAGGTGTCTGTCTGGCCGTGTGGTCAGGACAAAGACAAAGGAAAAGAAGCGTGAACTTTGAAATGCCTGTTTAGGTGTAGCTCTGTTGAAAGCCTGTTTGTTAATGAGTCTATGTGAATGCAATTTGTGTTGCAAACGGTCTGGATTAGTGCAGAGATTGTTTAGCAGTTAGCAAGAATCTGTTTGTGAACAGTATTAGCAAACTAAACACTTAGCTTTGGCGAAGCCAACTAATCAATGACCTAACTGCAGTCTATCACAACAATAACTCAGTAAACAGCATCAAATCACATACAACAAGTTAAACAGTCTTGCTTAGCCTGTAAAGCTGTGATAAGCTATGCCCAGTTGTTACATTACCGATCCTTGAGTGGATGGGGAAAGAGTCACTTGGTGGTGTACTGCTGTTAGCCGGCAGAAGAAGGCTGGGAAAGTGTGGTTTCAGTCTTTGTTGTGTCCTTTGTTCCAAAGGTGAAACTCCGAGGAAGCTGGTCGCTCAGGGTTTAGCAGAGTTAGATGCTGGATGCTAACTCGGTTGGTTCTCTTTGTTGCTGGAAAGCTAGTTGCAAACCTTGTGCTTGCACCTCTACCTTTCCAGTTCAGGTTAGAGAGTCGGTGATCAATTGTCCTCCCTTTAGTGGTTTGGAGCAAGGAGCAAGGGTCTGAGCATCTGGGCTGGTCCAGGCCCAGCTGGAAAGAGGTGTCAACTGTTCAACAGCTGGAGCAAGAGAGAGAAGGCTTGGAGGGAGCAGACCTTGTACAGATGCCTGTGACATCACAGAGTCACATGTCACTGTAAAAGTACTGTCCAATCAAGTTGTGAGACTTGTGTCTCACTGAGGTGTGAGGTGAGACCTCCTGTGGAGATGGGTGCCACCTAGCTCTCTTTGTTTGAAGACAAAGAGCATGCAAAGGAAAAAGCCTTTAAATGTCCAGTGATGATTTTACCAAATGATAAATCATCTGTGGTCCTGTGAATCCCAACAGACGTATGTGTTATTTCTCTTGTGTTATGGGTTCCTGGCAGCTTTATACTTTGGTAAACTGATAAAATGACACGTCAGACTTAGTGCTGTCAGAAACAATGACTAAATGACCCTCATCACGTTAGCTTTGGGTCATGGCTTCATAGAGGAAAAAATGGGAGGGGAGAACTTGTCTCAAAAATGTGTTTAAGTTGCTGATCAGCTCACAGTTTGGGGTTTGGGTATACAGTGCATTCAGAAAGTATTCAGACCCACTTCACTTTTGTCACTTTTGTATTTTGCAGCCAGGTGCTACTGTCATTAAAATTCTTTTTTTTCCACATTAATCTACACTCAGTGCCCCATAATGACAAAGTGAAAATAGATTTTTTTGCAAATTTAATAAAAAGAAAAAACTGAAATATCACATTGGCATAAGTATTCAGAGCCTTTGCAATACTTGAAATTGTGCTCAGGTGCCTCTCATTCCCCTTGACCATTGCTGAGATGTCTCTGCACCTTGAATGGAGTACACCTGTGGCAAATTAAATTGATGATGATGATGATTCATGATTTGGAAAAGGCACACACCTCTCTATAAAAGGCCTCACAGGTGACAATGCATACCAGAGCAAAAACCAAGCCATGAGGTCAAAGAAACTGCCTGCAGAGCTCAGAGACAGGATTGTTGCAAGGGGGTCCATGTTATTGGTTCGACAGCCCATTGGTTCGACATCCCATTAGTCCGACTGTCTGCAGTGCTGAACGGCTCGCGGCAGGCGTATGGTGCGCCGCGACCGGCTTGAGGCGGAGCAGGCTCACGGCTTATGTGTTTGTCACTTTCTTTTTCATTTTAACCCACACCATGATCTTTTCCTGACCCTTTTGTGCCTAAACCTTACCAGACCTTAACCACAGGGCATCATGATGATTTCGGAACGGACTTCGGAACAATGAGTTTAATATGGTCGGAACAATGGGATGTCGAACCAATGGGCTGTCGAACCAATGGGCAGTTCCCGTTGCAAGGCACAAATCTGGGGAAGGCTACAAAAAGATTTCTGCTGCAGTGGATCTTCCCAAGAGCACAGTGGTATCCATAGTTCTTAAATGGAAGAAGTTTGGCACAACCAGATCTCAACCAAGAGCTGGTCACCTGGTGAAACTGAACAATCTGGGGAAAAGGGCTTTAGTAAGAGAGGTGACCAAGAACCCGATGGTCACTCTGACTGAGCTCCAGAGATCTGTGTGGAGATGGGACAAAGTTCCAGAAGGACAACCATCACTGCTGCCCTCCACCAATCTGGGCTTTATGGCAGAGTTGCTCGACGGAAGCCTCTCCTCGGTGCAACACACATGAAGGCCCACTTGGAGTTTGCAAAGACACACCTGAAGGACTCTCAGACTGTGAAAACAAGATTCTCTGGAGTGGCCTAGCCAAAGCCCTGACCTGAACCCTATCAAACATCTCTGGAGAGACCCGAACATGGCTGTCCACTGACGGTCCCCATCCAACCTGACTGGGCTTGCGAGGATTTGCAAAGAAGAATGGCAACCCAGAGCTGAGATCAGGACTCAGAGTCGCAGTCCTTTACGCCTCTCTGAGCTTCTGGTTCAGTTACCCAGCCATAGTTTTCATAGTTTTATACAAACGGTGTCTGTCCCCCGACCACCTAAATCATTTAAATCTAAAATTAAACAAAGAGGAGTTGTGCATAACAACCTCATAAAAATTAAAACCTCTTCTGTGACAGAAAGACAAAACAGGAGAATTAAATGCGGACTGTTAAATATCAGGTCTCTATCGTCGAAAGCAGTGTTAGTAAACAAATTAATATCAGATAATCATATTGATTTACTCAGTCTCACTGAAACCTGGCTGTGTCCAGATGAATATGTCAGTCTCAATGAGTCCACTCCTCCCAGTCATAATAATACCCACATTCCTCGAGGCAGCGGCCGAGGAGGGGGAGTTGCAGCCATTTTTAACTCTAGTCTGTTAATCAGCCCTAAACCTAAACTAGATTATAATTCATTTGAAAGCCTCGTTCTTAGTGTTTTACATCCGACCTGGAAAACCTCGCAGCCACTTTTATTTGTTATAGTGTACCGTGCTCCTGGCCCGTATTCTGAATTTGTATCTGAATTCTCAGAGTTTTTATCCAGTTTAGTTCTTAAATCAGATAAAGTTATTATTGTAGGCGATTTTAACATTCATGTCGACGTTGATAATGACTCCCTGGCTACCATGTTTATCTCATTATTAGACTCCATTGGCTTCAGTCAGGGTGTACATGAACCCACTCATTGTTTTAACCATACCCTCGATCTAGTTCTGCCCTGCCTGCTGCTCTTTGTCTTGTGCTGTCTCTGTCTGATCTATCGGAGCCTCTCTCTGCATTTCTATCTGAAAACTAATACCATGGATTTGATTAGCTGGTCTCTCAACGCAACTGACCAAATTTTCTCGACAAGGAGACTGGGCAAAGGAGAGCCCGCCTGCCCTGACGGAACGTTTGCAGCCAGATACACGATGGACTCCTGGGAGAAGTGGAGGATCGTGTGCCTGTCGATCCTTTCCGTTGAGGATGTTGAAGACGTCTACATAATAGGAATTATGATAACAGGCATTCTGCTGTTTGGAGTTAGCAGCTTCCTGATCTGTCGCAAAGTTCAGAAGACATTGGCAGCACTTTTGGCAATCGAGAAGCTGGCCGTCATGACTGAGGGAATGTGCAGGGCTGTCAACACTCAGACTCAAGCGATATGTGAGTTCAGTCGCAAGCTGGATGCGACTCCTGAACTCCTTCGCAAGACAGATGCAAACTTGGGGAAGTTGTCAGCTCGGCTCGGCTGAAACTGGCCACCAATTCGGACATATTGGAAGCAAGCCACCGGTAGACTCAGAGAGACTCAAAGGCAGACGAAAAACTGCAGTGTCGGCCTGACCCAAAACGGTTGTTATCTTCATTGGCTCCCCGAGATAACCAGCTCTCCCCCCGCCCCCCTTCATCGCAATGTAGCATGGGAGGGTGATGCGATGCGCCCAAATGTAGCTGCGTGCACGCCCCCCAGTGTCTGTGCTGCAACACCTCCCCTCCCCAACACGCTCCCCCTCTTCCATATGTGCAAGTCTTTGAGTTTTGTTGTAATGTCTTATTATGTTGCTTATTATTTAATTAAACCTCTACTAAAAAAGCCCACCCTGGATCCAGAGGTGTTAGCCAACTATAGACCAATATCTAATCTTCCCTTTATGTCAAAGATCCTTGAGAAAGTAGTCGCAGACCAGCTGTGTGATTTTCTCCATGATAATAATTTATTTGAGGAATTTCAGTCAGGATTTAGAGTGCATCATAGCACTGAGACAGCACTAGTTAAAATTACAAATGACCTCCTGATTGCTTCAGACAAAGGACTTGTCTCTGTACTTGTTTTATTAGATCTTAGTGCGGCGTTTGACACAATTGACCATCAAATTCTACTGCAGAGACTGGATCACTTAATTGGCCTAAAAGGTTCTGCACTAAGCTGGTTTAAATCTTATTTATCTGATCGTTTTCAGTTTGTTGACGTTCATAATGAATCATCCTTACGTACCAAAGTTTGTTTTGGAGTTCCGCAAGGTTCTGTGCTCGGACCAATCCTATTTACTCTATATATGCTTCCTTTAGGTAACATCATTAGAAATCACTCTGTAAATTTCCATTGTTATGTATGATACTCAGTTGTATTTATCTATGAAGCCAGAAGAAAGTAATCAATTAACTAAACTCCATAACTGCCTTAAAGACATAAAAACTTGGATGAGCACCAATTTCCTGATGTTAAATTCAGACAAAACTGAAGTTATTGTTCTTGGCCCCAAACAACTCAGAGACTCTTTATCTGATGACATAGTTTCTCTAGATGGCATTGCTCTGGCCTCTAGCACTACCGTAAGAAACCTCGGAGTAATATTTGATCAAGATTTGTCTTTTAATTCTCATTTAAAGCAAACCTCACGGACTGCATTTTTTCATCTGCGTAATATTGTGAAAATTAGGCCTATCCTGACCCGAAAAGATGCAGAAAAATTGGTCCACGCTTTTGTTACCTCTAGGCTGGATTACTGTAACTCTCTATTATCAGGTAGCTCTAGTAAGTCCTTAAAAACTCTCCAGCTAATTCAGAATGCAGCAGCACGTGTACTAACAGGAACTAAGAAACGAGATCATATTTCTCCTGTTTTAGCTTCTCTGCACTGGCTCCCTGTAAAATCCAGAACTGAATTTAAAATCCTACTGTTAACTTATAAAGCTCTAAATGGTCAAGCTCCGTCATATCTTAGAGAGCTCATAGTGCCATATTATCCCACCAGAACACTGCGCTCTGAGAACGCAGGGTTACTCGTGGTCCCTAAAGTCTCCAAAAGCAGATCAGGAGCCAGAGCCTTCAGCTATCAGGCTCCTCTCCTGTGGAATCATCTTCCTGTTACGGTCCGGGAGGCAGACACCGTCTCCACATTTAAGACTAGACTTAAGACTTTCCTCTTTGATAAAGCTTATAGTTAGGGCTGGCTCAGGCTTGCCCTGTACCAGCCCCTAGTTAGGCTGACTTAGGCCTAGTCTGCCGGAGGACCCCCCTATAATACACCGGGCACCTTCTCTCTCTCTCTCTCTCTCTCTCTCTCTCTCTCTCTCTCTCTCTCTCTCTCTCGTATTCTATTACTGCATCTTGCTAACTCGGCCATTCTGGATGTCACTAACTCGGCTTCTTCTCCGGAGCCTTTGTGCTCCACTGTCTCTCAGATTAACTCATATCACAGCGGTGCCTGGACAGTGTGACGTGTGTGGTTGTGCTGCTGCCGTGGTCCTGCCAGATGCCTCCTGCTGCTGCTGCCATCATTAGTCATTAATCATACTTCTACTGTTATTATACACATATGACTATTGTCACACATGTATACTGCCAGATATTAATACATACTTTCAACATATTGTACCACAGTAACCAGAACTATAACTATAATATTATTACTTTCATTAATGTTGTTGTAAGCTACTGTCATTACCTGCATCTCTCTCTCCCTCTCTCTCTGTCTCATTGTGTCATATGGATTACTGTTAATTTATTATGCTGATCTGTTCTGTACGACATCTATTGCACGTCTGTCCGTCCTGGAAGAGGGATCCCTCCTCAGTTGCTCTTCCTGAGGTTTCTACCGTTTTTTTCCCTGTTAAAGGGTTTTTTGGGGAGTTTTTCCTGATCAGCTGTGAGGGTCATAAGGACAGAGGGATGTCGTATGCTGTAAAGCCCTGTGAGGCAAATTGTGATTTGTGATATTGGGCTTTATAAATAAAATTGATTGATTGATTGATTGATTGGCAGAAAGTCCCCCAATCCAGGTGTGCAAAGCTTGTTGTGTCATACCCAAGAAGGCTCAAGGCTGTAATTGCTGCCAAAGGTGCTTCAACTAAGTACTGAGTATAGTGTCTGAATACTTACGCCAATGTGACATTTCAGTTTTTGTTTTTTTAAAAAATGTGCAAAAAAAATTCTAAAATTGTATTTTCACTTTGTCATTATGGGGCACTAAGCGTAGATTAATGTGGAGAAAAAAAATGAATTTAAATGATTGTAGCATCTGGCTGCAAATAACAAAAGTGACAAAAGTGGAGGAAGTCTGATAACTTTCTGAATGCACTGTATATATAGGATGTGTCAATCCCTGCTGAGAGTAACATCAGGAAGAAAAAGCATGAAGAGACTGAGAAGTACCTGAGGGATCAATTGGAACAGATGTGGAAGGTGAGGTCCACATCTGTTCCAATTCATTCCCGGTGTGTTAACTGTTTCTTTGTTTCAACAGTGGTGGAAAGTAGATGATAACCTTGGTACTAAAGCACACTACAGTTGTAAGCACTCAGTCATAATGCTGTATAACAATAATCATAAAATATTAAAGCATTCTGTGATGACTTTTAAGGACAATGCTTCATAATTGTTGGTGGTTCACTGATGTTTTCTTGCAAGGATCACAGTGCATCATTATTCTCATAGTTGTAATACGTTCAGCTACTCACTGGTGTAATGTATCATGATGGGATTCAAAGTTAATACTTTCTAAAAGTGAAGATTGAAGATAAGATCAAAAAGATAAACTCTGATGATGGACTGCTACTCTTCGCCATTTCACTGTGAATGTGCAGACCGCTCTCTTTTCCCGGTCATTGGATACTGATATTGTTTCATGGCCCTCAGCATCCCATACAAGTTCATAAGGTACCATTCAGTGTCTCTATGAGAGAGATGCTTGCAGCTAACTCCAATATGAAGCCATTCATGGCAAAATAAGAGGCTCAGAGCAACTGATGGAGTACCAGTATAAAATATAATTTCTTTTTTCTTTGTCCTACTCCATGTAAAGCGTCTTTCAGGACTCTGAAAAGTGTTATATAAGTCTGATGTTTTATTATAAGAGTCCACACAGTCTGGATGGGTCAAACATACACAGGACTTTGACCCAGGAGACCGCTGTTTGTGTTCCCTGTGAAACCAAAAGTCAGTATTGACTTGTTTTAACTTGCTTATGTGAGTTAACTCATGTAATCTACCTAACTTCTTTTCACCAAACCCGTGATCTTTTCCTGAACCCAACCATTTCACAATGTTCACTACGTGTTAGAAAGGCTTTCTGGCAGGAATGTTCTGATATGGAGAGTAATGGGTGCCTCTGTGTCTGTATAACCCTGTTTACACCTGGTATTAACAATACAATCACAAATAGTCAGCTATAAGTACAGAATCAACCAATGCGTCTTGAGATCCAATCTCTCAGACCATTGCTGTAAGTCATCTGGGTCGTCAGCAGTGTGTATGCTAATGTGTACTGATGTCCTCTGCATAGGCAGAAGTAAATGGAATGGATGGAACTGCCCTTGTATAGCACCATTCTAGTCCTCTGCCCACTCAAAGTGCTTTAACACTACATGTCACTTTCACCCATTCACACATCCATTCACACGCTGATGGCCGAGGCTATCGTACAAGGTGCCACCTGCTACTCAGTTAAACATTCATGCACTCACATACTGAGCAATTTGGGGTTCAGTATCTTGCCCAAGGATTATTTGATATGTGAACTGGAGGTGCCAGGTATCAAACCACCTATCTTCCAGTTAGTAGACTCTACCTCCTCAGCCACAGCTGCCCCACCCCGAGTACGAACTCAATTGTGCATGCTCTGCATCGTTTTCATTTATCAGTCTATCTTACAAACCAGCGCAGATGCGAGCGTAGAAATGATCTCACAATGGGGTTCACGTGTGATTCATGAGACATTCTTATCTCACCAGTCACAGCGTAGGATCAATCAGGTGTTGATAAATGTACATATCCCACCCCAATATATTCTCTGTTTAGAGGCCTCGCCCTGAGAGTTTACGGCATAGAGACATGTAATATGGCCATGAAGAGAACCTTGTCTCTTTCAAGAAGACTTTTTTCCAAGGAGAGGGAATTTTCTAGGCTAGAAATGGAAATGTTGACATCGCAGGTCCAATTTAACAAGCTGGTTGTATTTGTCATACTGAAAAGTTTCATCAAAACAAGTAAGAAAAACGCAGTATTGAAAGAAATCACTGCTGCGGTCAACAGCGTTACAGTGGACAGTCAAACTCCAGTTGAGGATGGAATATTTCAGTTATACATACATGATATGTAAACGACCTACAGTCTACATATATTAATAATATAGCCTATATATATATTATATAAAATTGATATTGTCATAAAATTCATTTAAAAACTTATAACTGACCCAGACCAAGGAGGGCATGATCGGGCCTGTTTTTATTTCTGGCATTACAGGAGAAGGAGACAGATGTGCGTCTCAGCTGGACACCAGTAAACATTTAATCACCCCAGCTGCTAGTATCTAAATAATGACACTGTTGCAGGGTTTATTTCTTTCTTGTTAATGATGTTTCTAGAAAAAGAAAAGTTTCATATGGAGCCAGAGATGAACGGTGTTCATCCTTCAGTCAGTCCCACAGAGCCAGGCAGCTGCCAGCTGTGACAGGGAGCTATGGAGTCAGATCAGTATCATAATGAATGAACTCACGCAGGGTTTTTCACAAATGCACATGCTCTGGTTCACAAATATAATGTTTATGCAAATTTGTAATATAAATTCAGAAATGCACACGATCTGGTTCACAAATATTATTTTGAGGCACACTTGTAATATAAATTCACAGATAATGCGAATCGCTGAATGTGCATTTACAAACTGCTTCTCATTTGTGAACCTCTCTACATTTGTGAGAGAAGTCTGTGTGGTGAATTTTGAGACTCCCCTGACGTCGCAGGTCAACGAATGTCACCATTGGCTGATAAATCTGTCAATCAATTTTATGATTCTGATTGACAGATTTATCAGTTAATCAGGTGTGTTTGCTTTCAGCCAATCGTATGGCTCCTTACATTTTCTCCACACTTTTAAACCAATGGCAGAGCTACTGAGCTAAAAAGTGTGCCTCAAAATAATATTTGCGAACCAGATCGTGTGCATTTCTGAATTTATATTACAAGTTTGCATAAACATTATATTTGCAAAACAGATCATGTGCATTAGTGAGTCCGAAATACAACTGCAAACCAGAGCATGTGCATTAGTGAAAAACCCTGCGTGAGTTCATTCATTATGAGACTGATCTGACCCCATAGCTGCCGTGATTTTTCGCTTCACAACAGTGTCGGCTGTGCCTGTTGTGTGCAACTGTTGAGGAGTGTGGCGTCTGCTCTTCCTCACCGTGAGATGGTGCTTTGAGCTGGGTGTTAAGCTCGCTCTGTTTTATTTCTAACTTCCGCTAGCTCTGTTAGCCTTATGTTAACAGGTTGTCCTACTCTCTGTCCTGTTGTAGCTGAGGTCACAGCACAGTGATTTCTCCTCTTCTGTGTGTGTGTGTGTTACGGCTGCGGCCGTATATTGTAACATTTATTGCATGTATATTGTTTTTTTATGTGAGAGTAAGACCTCTCCTTTTTCTGAGGATCTGTGCCAGGTGCCGCTCCATCTCCTTCTCTGAGTGTTGGGTTCTGGCTGGTCGTGGCTGCTGCCGATTGGCTGACGCGGGGGCTTGGCCTTTTTAAACCCCGGCCATCCGTCAAAATTCGAGGGTTGTTTTGACAGCAGCGTTCTTTCTCGTCCCGACGCCAAACCTGCCTGTGTCTTTGTAAAATGGTTCTATTGTGTTTTTTTTTGACTGGAGAGCAGTGAGCCTTAGCTGAACTGTGAGATTGTTGTTTGTGTCCTGCCGCTACGAGCGGTGAGCCGTTTGTCTGCAGCCGACCCGTTGCAGCGCTAAACAGCATTTTTCTTTGTCAATTGCACGTCACTTGTAAATATTTGTATATAGCACTAAGCAGTAGGGGTGAGCTGCCATTTATGTTGAACTGTTTTCTCCTGTTTTTGTTTAGTTTAGGAAGTTAGGTTTAGTAATTGTATTTTTGTTTCTTTTCTTTCACATAGGGTTTAGTTAGTACTTTGGGAAAGGTAGTTTGTTTTATTTGTTGTTTTGGCCTGTGCTCACCCTGAAGAAAAGCGTCCTTATTTATAAAACTGTGTTTCTATTTGTGTGATGGTGAATAAACTCACCTTTTTTGTCGTGCATTACCTTGTGTCGGCTCATTTTTATGTTACACTTCCCAACCCCTAGACGGGTGCGTAACAGTGTGTGTGTGTGTGTGTTCAGTGTGTGTGTGGTGTGTGTCTCTCTTCTGGTAATCATCTCTTTGTGGGGACAATGATCTGTTTACACAGTCACATCATGGGGACCTGTTGCGGTGTGGGGACAAAAAAAAAACAGGTCCCCATCCAGAAAGCATGTTTTTCCGTCAGTGTGTGTGTGAGGTGTGCTCAGCAGCGGCCACTACAGTTTCTGGCTGGCGTTGCACCAAGTGCTCCACACACATTCTTCCAAATATGATTGGTACCACCCACTTCCTGGTCCTCCTGAGGAAGGATGGCAGCAGCAAGAAGTACTTTTCTGTGTTAAAGATCGCAATTCACATGGTGGACACAGCAGATTGTTTGCAGGAGATGCCAGCTAACATGCAAAGGATTTCTACACAGGAGCAAAAGTATAACATGAGGTAAGTGCATTTATATGGCAAATCAATATAACCAGTGATCAACCCTTAAGTTAGGTTGATTAGCTCTGATGATTTCGCATGATAGCTAAAAAGACACTGCTAAATGTGTAGTCAAAATGGTAACTCGGAGGGTGTGTGGTGAAAAGAATTTTTCAATGACTTTCTGGATTTTACTTTAATGTGTGATTTTAATTTTGCTATGATGAATTTCTCTTCAATATTTGTAGTAATGTTACATTTTCCATTGCATTGTAGGAGTATTTAAATTAATGATAAATATTTAATTTAATATTTTTACTTCATTAGAAACTGTTGACTAAATTACTTTTATTTTGTATTTGAAACAATACTCAGGATATTTCCTGTAATACTAAGCATTACAATCATTACTGTCAGGTGGCACAACTGATAATAGTCAGGTGGTGGGACCAGGTAAAATATTCATTTAAGAACATAAAAACTAGCTTCAGATTTAATTCTACACTCTCTATTTCATATTCGTGTATTTTTCATTATTTTAAGCAGCTAAAAGGAGGAAGGAGGTTAAATGTGATGGTTGTCTAGTGTGAATCAGTCCACCCAACAATTTAATGTAATACATCAATAAGGTTAGTGGTAGTGAGATACTAAGGGCAGATCTTAACATTCAGAAAGTATTTTTTTCTTGGTTAGTTTTCAGTGTATTGTGGACACTCACGATGTCCCCACAACACACCTTCAGTCAGTGTAAAGTAGAGTGTCTGAGTAAAACCTGTGTCTGAAGCCCTTGACAAAACTGGTCCCCACAGCCCTGTGTGAAAGACGACTAGAAGGGGGGGGCTTTGAGTTTGAACATGCTGCACTTTAGCCAATCACAATGGAGGGGGCGTGGCCGAGACATGCAGGTGTCCCCAGGAAATGTGTACCTACAGAAACAAAACAGCAAGCTCCGCGTCCATAGCGACAACTCCACCCAAAACGTTCTCGTCAACGTGAAAAAAAATATTTTCTCCAGCGGATGTCTTAGTTACAACATGATTGAGCTAACTGGAGTAGTTTTATGTTGTATCCGACAACGGGAGGCTTTTAACAGATGACGTCCTGATGTTAGCTTTGCTGCTGCTGTTAGCTGTCCCTGTCAGCTGCAGCCACTGATGCTTTCTAGACATCGTGATTTCCCAAAACTGAATAAATACCACATATTGCAACACAAAACTGCTTTGCTAGCTCAATCATGTTGTAACTAAGATATCCGCTGGAAAAAAATATTTTTTTCACGGACCGTTTAATGAGTTATTACCTTATTTTTTATACAGTCTATGGTTATTACAGACACCGCTAGTGGCTAACGTTAACAGCTAACGGCTAATGTTAACAGCTAACGGTTAGCCCAGCTTATTATTGTTATTATTTACAAAACGTGCACACAGAAATAGTAACGTTTGTTCAGTCATTGTGTTTATAGACATATATAGTGACGTGAAAAATGTGATATATAGCTAAACTCTGCTGGTTTTCTACCCTAAGTATTTGTAAACAACACGGCGATTCCCTGGGGGCACCGCTGGAAGTGAAGGGCGTGAGCGTTCGCCGAGGCCCCTGCACTTCCTGTTAGTTGAAAACCTCCGAGCTGTGCCTCCAGAGGTAAAGGAAGAAGAAAAAATGTTTTTTGTTTGTTTGTTTGTTTGTTTTTTACCGGTGGATTTCCAGATTGTGTGAACACAGACAGGGCTTGGCTGGCTGATAAGAAATACTTTAATATGAATTTAGTCTCTGAAGTCTGGTTTATGTTGACATGTATCCCATCTTAGAGATTTTGTCTGAACAAGAGGTCCATCTTATACATATTATGCAGTGTTTACAGCAGATCTATCTGTATCTGAATCCCTGGACAAAACTCGTCCCCACACGGAACTGTAACATTTTGGGCCCTTTTTAAATGATCTAAAGCACACAAAAATTACAAATAAAATTAAACTTAAACATAAAAATGATAGATAAAAGCCATTATTGCAACAAATAACACATCAACTATGTGTTGTCAGTATTATATAGTACATGTAATTTATCTACCTTTTTGAAGGTATGAATGAAAGGCCACCGTCGTCCAAAAGACACAAACCACTATCATCAGATGATGAGATGCCTTCACGAGTCAGTGCTATGAAGCCTTCATCTACAGATGATGTCTTTACACATCTCTCTTTTTGATGGTGTCTGCTCCTTTTTGAGTATTTATTGTCAGTATATGAATTAAACTAGAAATTGTGCACTCATGTTCTTTTTTATGTTCTTCACAAAAAATGAGCCAAGGCCAAAAATAACCATGTGCATTATTTTTGTTTTAGTAAACAGTGAAAACAGGTCCCACAGACCACAACACCACGCAAGGGTTAATGAGTGGATAGATGCGCTGGAAGAACTGGACCTGAATGATATTTATTTATTTATTTGCATCCTAATCATCTTTTCCTTGACTCCATTTATCATTTCAGTCCAAGCAGAAGAATGCACAAACCAGTATTTGACAGTGTAATTCTATAGTGTAAATAGTCGTTCTGCAGGTGCAAATAACTTCAAAACAGAGTTCCAACCTACACTCCTTATCTCTCCATTTACACATTTGTTTTCCTGACTACTTTAAGGTACGGCTAGTCAGAAGAGGAACAGAACACCCTGGCAGCAGACAGAGGTGCAGGTGGTGGAAAGGCACATGAATCACTTCATCAGATCTTGCATTGTACCAGCAAAGAGGGACTGTGTGGAGTGCTTAATGGCTGAACCCGAGGCTCTCAAGAACTGGGACTGGCAGAACGTGAAATTTTATGTTTACAACCACATTACAGCTTACAAAAGGAAGGTACAATGGAAATAGTGTGAAGGTCAACTCTCAGGTAGGGTAGTTTTTGTTTACATTCACGTCTCAAATGATCAACATATTCAGTCGACCCTTACGACACATTCAGTGTGTTATGCTGTTATCTTTTAGCATTTCATGGCTTTGTTCTGAGGTGTCAATGATAACCAAAAATTACAGTATTTTTGAAAGGAACATATATGAAAGTTGTGATATTATATTATATATATTTTAAAAGTAGTAGTGACTGGGTGAGAATTAAAGAGAATAGCTTTACCAGGGAAGGGTTTCAAGGTTTGTCTTTTTGTGGGTATGATATGGATCGGAAAATATCCAGACAATAACTTATTACTCTTTCAATCCTTTTTTGTGTGAGTGAGGGAGCTTTTTACTGCTTCATCTATTAATATTTACTTTAATCACACCAATAATCCTATCAAACTGAGGGATATCAATCAATCAAACATACATTCTGCTATGTTGTGAAGATTATTACATGCATACATACATAGCAAGAGGTACTATGGGGGGGGGGGGGCTGTGGGTGTGTGGTATTAATTTTGTTTTCTTTTCCAGGACAGGAGCTTGTGCAGTGTGGGGCAGACTTCCCCGGTGGTGGTTTTCCCCCTCACTCCCCTTACTTTGTTGTGGCACGTGGTGGTTTGGATTGTAGTGATTTTCTTTGGTTTGTGTTGTGTCCCTTACCTCTGCTTTAGTCTGTCCGCCTGAGTCAAGTAGCCTGCTAACCCTGTTCCTGCCATTTGTTTATGATTTTCTACAGCAATAAACAGTGGTTTTCATTTGACACTCAGGTCGTGTATTTTTGACATCATTGTGTTATTTTAAACTATAGTAAACTTTTAATCAATTATTAGCTGACAGGTATGTGTTTGATATGATTAACAATATATCATATTATATGTTCTGCCTAATGCCCCTTTTGGGTATGATATAATGCAGTTAAATTCTGTCCTTAGGTCTGGGATATCGTAGCCATCCCTGAGCACAACAATGCCAGCCATTTTGGATGGCACTGTTGACATGACCAGTCAATACATCACGTTTCCTTACACTGTGGGTGAACAGGCCAACATTAAAAGGCAATTTGCAGCAATGTCCGGCTTTCCAAATGTAATCGGCGCAATTGAGTGCACTCGCATTGCTATAAGGGCTCCGAGTGAAAATGAATTTGTCTATGTGAACCGTAAAAATGTGCATAAACAAGTTATTTGTGCCTCAAACATGGTTCTGATAAATTTAGTGGCACGGTGGCCTGGCTCCACACATGACTCATTCATCCTGAGGCACAGCAGTGTAGGGAACAGACTGCAGGCAGGCGCTGCGCATGATGGCTGCCTCCTTGGTAAGTACATAAACACCACACCACTGTAGAAATTCAAATGATTAAAGCCTGATTTATAATTACTCTTCTGTTATACCTTGCAGGTGACAGTGGCTACCCCCTAACCTAAGGCGCTGTCTCCTCACCCCACTCACCAACCCGCAGAGCGCAGAAGAGGTGCGCTTTAATGTGGCCCATGCTCATGCGTGCTCCATTGTGGAGCGAGCCATCGGCCTCCTAAAATAACGGTGGGGGTGTTTAGATGCCTCAGTGGGGCAGACTGCTCTATCACCCTACAGAGGTGTGTAAAATTATTAGAGCGTGTGGTGTTCTGCATAACGTGGCACTGAGGGATGCCATTCCCCTCCCACCTGGCCTCCCTCCCCAACAGCATGAGGACCCCGACCACCAGCCACCTCCCTGACATGAAGGATTTCAACAGGGAGCAAGGCTCCGTGAAGGTGTCATGCGGCGTTTGTAATGAGACAAGCAAGTAGGTTTCATTTTTTAGCAAGAGCTTTAATGGAGCTGGCAATTTCAGACATGACATCACATATGTTACTCATGACGTATTTATTGGAGTTCGTCTCTGACTTCATTGATTGCACTGATGGTGTCCCTCTGGTGTCTCTCTCAGGACAGTGTCGGTCAGGACCCGGCCACTTCCAGGTGCGGAACACACTGGTGCTGAGCGCACTGGTGCTGGGGACGGCCAGGCCTGCAGCCACGGTGCCAGGACACGCCGTGCCGGGAACCTCCTCGTCACCCACCACTTCCAACTCTAGAGTGACTGAGGACACAACATAAGTCCACTGTCTTCTCACAAGTCTCTGTTGAAATATTTAATTTATACATTTAATAAACAGATAAACTACTTAACCGGTCTCCTCTGTGGTCTCCGCCAAATCAGTGTCTCCTTCCCTCTCTAACACGATGCCACACACACTGGCTGTCCCAAGGATGGAGGCTATTTTGGTGTGGGTTCGGGTGTGCTCTGGCCCCCACCTGTAGCAGACACGCTTTGACGGTGCCATGCCACTCTCCTCTTGGCCTCTACCTTCAGATCAGACCACTTCTTCACCTCTGGCACAGATTGCTCTGTGGCACTCACATTTACAGTGGTGACGACGTGCTGCCACTCACTTCTTTCTCTTTTATTAGTGATGCCACTACCGTGACCACCAAATAATATAATTTTCCTGGCCTCCACCTCCCCCATAAGCACCTACTTCATTCTCCTTGAAATTCCTTTTCCTTGTCTTCTCTGCCATGAGCGAGCGTA
Organism: Epinephelus lanceolatus; assembly: GCF_041903045.1. NCBI lineage: Eukaryota > Metazoa > Chordata > Actinopteri > Perciformes > Serranidae > Epinephelus > Epinephelus lanceolatus. The sequence goes on from NC_135747.1 coordinate 43,982,841, forward strand.
AAATGTCATTGATCATCATTGTCAAATATTCATGAGGTACTTTGCATTGACCATTCGTGGTAGAATGTGGGTGTGTAGAGGGTGGAATATGAGGTGAATCCACCTGCACAACCTTCCAAGTGGACTGTGATTTATAAAGGGAAAAGTGCTTGCAGGTGTGCGCGCACAGTTTTTATAAATCCAATTATTTTTGGGCGCACGTACACTTTTAGTATGGCTCCTACGCAATGTTTTATAAATGAGGCCCCTTGTAACTATGGAGCTAGAACAGTCTCAAAATGAATAAATGCAGACAGAAATTAATAAATGCACAAAAAAGGATTCACAAATGTATTTGGGGATTTATATGTATATATGACTGAAAACACAAACACATTTTCAATGCACACAAAAATATGTTTCATTCCATATATAAGTAAAAGAAAATCCGCATATAAAAAATAAGATTTATAAACATTTGTGATGCACACACAAATATTTCTTGTTTTAAATATGTCCAATTGAAATTCACAAATGTACGCATGTAGAAGTATTTGCAATTTTCAGCAAATACATATTTGGAGGTTGTTACATTGATATATGAACTGTTGAACCTGCATTTACAAAGTGCTTTTAATTTGTAAACTTCCCTGCATTTGTGTGTGCGAGTTTTGAGACTCCCCTGACGTTACTCGATTCACAAATGCATTTTTTTTTTACAAGGGATTGTCTGCAGCCAATCAGATGTCTCACTCCTTTACAGCCAATCACATGAGTGCCTCCCCACAAGGGGTGTTATGTGACATCATTAAAGCCCGCAGCTCCAAGTGGGAGACATGACTTCAACGCAACATCACTCATCACTCACTGCCGTAACAACGGCCACGCCCCCTTTTGGGTGAAAGTTTTGAACTCTACCCGGGAGAGACGCTAGTCGCGGTTAGGAGTTCATAATGCCGAAAATTTGCTGCGTTGTTTGTTCGTGATTTTCTTTGCTCCCAGATAGAGTGAAGAATGGGGAAAGAAGAAACATGTGGCTCACAGCCATCAAATGGCAGGTTAAAGACGAAGAGCTGTGGATCCAGCCAGTCACTACACCTAACGTTACATCTGTGGCAGGCACTTCATCACAGGTTAGTTGGCTAACGTTAGCTAGCTAGCTAAAGTCAGTCATCAATCATTTTCACTTCCTCGTTGTAGCGAAGGCGGTCAGGACCTCTTAAACTCTCTCTGTAGCCTGACTGACCATTTCATCTGAAGGGGAACGACTCAACTGATTTGTTTTTATTTACACTTTGTGTGTGAAGAGCTCTGCCGCCAGTCGAAATCCCATGTTTCTATCACCGATGACGTCACCAGCGCGCAACCTGTTGCAGTTCATTGTAGTCCCGTTGAAGTCATGTAGTAAGGTGAAGCCAGAGGCTGCAGTTTCAGGACCACAGGTTTAGGACCATTAAAGTTTCTGAGCGGAGGCGGCAATTACCTTAAGTTTATTAGGGACCTCGGCTGTAGGGACGAAGGACAAATCTGGCTTGTTTGTCTCATCAAGACCTACAAATTACGCGCTGACACCCCAGACCTAAGTCCAACAGGAAGTGAGCTATTTGCCCTTTCAAAGTAAGATTTCTCTTTTTCAAAAACTATCTTCTCCTACACCGTTTATCGTATCGGCTTCAAACTCACACACATCAATCAATCAATTCAATCAATCAATCAATTTTATTTATAAAGCCCAATATCACAAATCACAATTTGCCTCACAGGGCTTTACAGCATACGACATCCCTCTGTCCTTATGACCCTCACAGCTGATCAGGAAAAACTCCCCAAAAAAACACACGACAGCTCACACCCTGCTGAAGTTCTGAATGACTTTGTCATTACTCGGACGGTTTGGATTTTATAAGCGCTCAAAGTTGACATGCCACAAAACCTCCTGACGATCTTCAAAAGAAAAGCTGAAGGCCAACACATCTTTAACTTGTGACTAAGATCGCATTTTTGACTCCACAAACATAAAAGCTATATGTGTGCATTCAGGACGCGTGTATCTCCCTGCTGGTATGATCAGATTGATGATTGGACCCACAGTTTGGGAATTAAACGGAGGAGTTCAAGACATTTTAAAGCCATGTTAATCTGCCTGCTCTCACAGCTTGTCTCTGCTGCATGCAACTCATTAATCGTCAAAACAACACCTTCACTCTGACACACACAGTCCTCTGTGTGTGTGCGTGACTCACAATCTTTAAAGGACAGCTTAAAGCAGCAGAATCTTCATTTGAAACAGCATCTACACATTATATATCAGTGTTTTCCATCTCCCATATACTACTACAGCCTTTATTACTGATAATGCTGTTGCTACTTTTATGATTATGAAATGTTTGTCTAGCTTGCATATGAGGTGTCTCAAGATTTAGGAAAATACAATTTTTTTGAACATAATAAAAGTAAAAAGTTAGTTGACATGCTGCTGTTTTGTGCTATGACCTATTTAAGTGTTGGAAGCTGTTATTTACATGACAACGCCTGAATGCAACACAGACCGCACTCCAACAGAGTGTGTGCGTACAGTGCCTTGCTGCGCTGCTTGGTGTTTGTCTGTGTGTAACAGCAGTCTGTTGATGGCTATTTTAGGGGTGTCAAATTATTGCATTAATTGCGAATAATTAATTACAGCCATATTTAACGCGCTATGTTTTTTGATGTATATGTCTGTAGGCGTATAATTGGGTCCATGTCATTGGTCCGACAGCCCATTGGTCCGACAGCCCATTGGTCCGACAGCCCATTGGTCCGACTGTCCGCAGTGCTGAACGGCTTCCGGCGGGCGTATTTCTGCCTTGATGGTGCACTGCGACCGGCTCTGGGTCAGCTGGGAAAGGCTTGAGGCGAAGCAGGCTCACAGCTTATGTGTTTGTCACTTTCTTTTTCATTTTAACCCGCACCATGATCTTTTCCTGACCCTAACCAAGTGGTTTTTGTGCCTAAACCTAACCAGACCTTAACCACAGGGCATCATGATGATTTCGGAACAATGGGACTTCGGAACAATGAGTTTAATATGGTCGGAACAATGGGATGTTGAACCAATGGGCAGTTCCCGTATAATTGGGCTTCTTTGTGCTTGAGTTGTGGGAGAGCTGCAGCGCTACAAAGCAGAGCCCAGCATCAGCACTGATGACTGTCCCCTGCAGTGGCCGTCTGCTCACTCAGGAGCCTATGAAAAGCTGTCTGCCCTAGCACGCAAGTATCTGACCTCCCCGGCAACCTCCGTGTAATTTTCGGGACAATCAGGGCAGGATTCAGGATTCAGGACAACTGCTTGGATTGCAGTTGTCCTGAATCCTGAATCCTGCCCTGATTGTCCCGAAAATTGCATTAGAGCAGAGTCTGGAGTAGTTATTCCCCAATAAAACATTAAAAACTGATCATGATGGTTGAGACGTCCTGCAGCTCCCACCGGCTGCACATTGGCTGCAGTAGCTAGTTGCTACGTGAATTATGGGTGTTGTAGTTTGAAGAAGAGAAGACAGCGCAAGTTGCAGCCACAAGGACAGGGAAAGCACAGGCAGCCACGAGAAGGAGTGATTTGCACATTGCAGTGCAGCCTCTTGTTCTAACTGTTCAAAACTGTTCTATAAACTGATACAGCTGTAATGAATGTACCAGGTGTCTTTTATTTTGTCAGCTTTTATTTTTTATTAAGTTTAAAGGACAAGTGCACTTACACCGATCACTTCCATGAAATAAAATGAGAAATTGGAAAAGAGGAAAATAATTTAGAAAATTGTTAAAATTAAATTAGGGAACTGATCACAGATGTGTTGTGTTAATATGCAGCTATGCTTTTAATGAAGCTGACATGTCATGACAGTCAAGCACCCCCTGGTGATCGAGACTGAAGGTTGCAGCACTCTTTATTGGGACTAATCTCAAAAACAATAGAATGTAATGGCTAGGTGTACTGCATCTGTGTTCAAGTGTGTTATTGTTGAAAACAATAAATATGACTATGAAACCACTTTAAAATTCTGCCATTTGAGGATCCTTCCTTGACTTTGAGAAACACCCAGAGTCTTTGCAGATCTCTGAAGTATCAAGCTCCTGCAATCTGACCCAAACACAAGCAGAGCCACTGATCATGAGCACACTGACTGGCTCACACAGCTGTCAATCATGATGTAAACCCCTTTTTAGAGCATCAAATAACTTCTAACTTTTAATTAAACCTCAGGCTGTCAAACATTCCCACTTTAAGGGTAAGGCCTTTCCAGAGTGCAAGATGGCAGCAGGCAGGCAGGGCTGGTGTGTTGGCTCTCATCCACACATTCATCACAAACTTTTGTGGTACTGGAGCTCCATGTGAACACAACTTGTTGACCAGCCAAAGCAACGCTGCACATAAACACTTTGGAGTGACTCAAAGTGATCTGTTCAGTACTTTCATCAGACCAGGTATAGAAAACAGGGCTACCTACAAACAGCAACTCAACTGAAATACTCATGATCACATTTAACCTGCTGTTAGCCAGCAGCATTTATCAATGTCCAGGCCCACTGTTTGGTCCCAAACCTGAGCCAGTGTCTCCTATGACCCTCAAACCCACCACGGCAGGCAACTACACCAGTCTGCAGGTGCACACACGCACAAACATCATCAACACTACAAATACAGATTCTCATTACCCACCTCTTTGGCTGTCTGGTCGTTGAGCGCTGTGGAGACCATGTTGACCACATCGACTGACACCTGTGGGCAAGTCTGACGAGGCAAATACTTCAGCGGAGGATAGGAAAGAGTCACGGACACCTGGACAGCGTGCAGCAACACCAACACCCAGAGACAAACAGCAACAACTTGGCTTTTCTGTCAGAGCTTCTAAACTACAGAACACTCTTACATCTGGTAGAACAAACTAACACCTATAAGGTCTGGCGTTTGGAAAATCAGACGTGAACGTTTCTAATCAACACAGTACATTGTTCATCAAACCACTGCTGTTGTTATTTCTGGCTAATGTTGCTAACTTGCTTAAGCACATTGAACTGGCAGCCAACGCTGAGCAACACAGCTGGAAGCAGCTGTGCCCAGTGTAAGCTGGCTGCAGAGGCTTTGTGGGCAAGTCAGCTACCAGGCTGTGCAAAGAAATGGGAATCTGAGGCCGAGTCCAACATCCGTCCATCAAAGCTGTCTCTGGCACAGCCGAACAGGCGAGCTGGTGGCTCTGGATTAAGAGGAGAGACACCACTAACAACAGCAGGTTTGTAGGGAGTAAAAGCAGAGGGGTGCACCTGGGACACTAGGTGTTGCTGATGAGCCCTCTGGAGGTGTTGAGCCTCTCATCGAAACTCCAGTGAAGGAGGGTACCCAGCTGATGACCCCAGTGAAGCCTTTACCCTCCCTTAACCCCCCCAGCATGGCTCCAGCTGTCACTCACAATCACAAGCATGTGTTTAAAACAACTAACAAGTTAAAGTTTTTCTCCTCTTAGTTTCTTCTCTCATCAGACTGAAGGAGTCAGTGGAAGTAAAGTGTACAGCCTGGTCCGGTGGGGGAGAATTCAGTCTCGGCTCTGCCTTCCCTTTGCTCCTTCTACTTCTCTGTCCAGCTCACCTTAACCCTTTGACTCCCACTCAGAAACCCCCGCTCATAGTTTCATGTCTGTGCATCAGGGGACTGTAACAGCTCGCCCTAAACTGAACAAATAAAACTCCAGTGTGGAATAACTTTGAGTACTGTGGTCTCAGCCCTCCTGAGTGTGATATATGTGTCGGTTGTTCAGTGTTTGGTGGTGTTTGTTGGTGGTGTTTTGTGTATCCAAATGTGACAGATTGTGAAAACAAATTTCCCCATGAGACAATAAAGGCTATCTATCTACCTAATATAGTCATATTAGTATTAGTAGATGTGTCATGAATGTGTGTGTCAAGCGTGTGTCCAGCCCACATCTAAGATCTAAGACCAAACACTGCTGTGGTTCAACAACGTTATTTAAAGCACCCACAGTGTAAACAGAGAACTTTGTCTCCTCACTTAAAATATACAAATAAAATGTGGCACTAAGCACATCTCCATTTTATTACTCTCATTTTAAACTTGTATTCTTTTCGCTGCTTTATTTTCATTATCTCCCACATGAAGTGCTGTCAGTGGTCTGTGCAGTAGTAGGCTGATGCTGCCATCTTGTGGACTGTTTCATCACTACATCATCAGAGACTCAAAATGACCTCAGAGACACAAAAACCAGACAAAGAAGCTCAACATGAGGAAAAAGGGTCGCTACAAACACCGACAAAGAAATGCAGAGCAACTACAAACTGATTTAAAATGACTGAAAAGAGGGTTCAGTAGTGGGTCGTAGTCAGTCCAGTACTGAACAGCTGACCAGTGTAGTTGGAGGAGGATGATCACAGAGTCTCAAAATGACTACAAAGAGACAAAAGGGGTGGGATAACCTCAAAGAGGCACAAATTAACTACAAAGAGACACAATGATACTCTATATGACTACAGACATACAAAACAACAAGGAGAGACAAAGACACTCACAACGACTATAAAAAGTAACAGAACGACCACAAAGAGGTGCAGAGCAACTAAAGACATATTCAAAACCACCACAGTGGCTACAAAGAGATTCAAAATAGCTAAAAAGAGACAAGAAATGACCACAAAGAGGCTCAAAATGAATACAAAAAATGTGAAAGCAACTACAAAAAGGGACAAAACAGCCACAAAGAGACACAAAGAAACTGCAAGGAGACACAAAATGAAAACAAAGAAGCTCAAAATTTATACAAAAAGACAAAGACAAAACAGCTAAAAAGGGGACGAAACAACAGAGAGACAGGGAGACTCACAGAGACTGGGAGCAAAACAACCACAAAGAGACATAAAAAACCACAAAGAGATGCAAAATTCAAAAAAGATTTTAAGTTGGGATTAGTCTCCCATGACTTTGCTCCACCACCACCTGAGTATCAGCAGAAGACCAAATATTAATCGAGTCACTCTGGGTTCAATAAGAGGAGTCGGTACGATTCCACTGAGGAACAGTGCCTTGCAGTCAGCCTGGTCCATCAGAGACAACGATGGATGATTAATACACACACATGTCAGCACTAAACTCTTTTCTGCTAATAATAATAATAACAATAATAATAATAATAATAATGATAATAATAATGATAATACGTCCCGCTGGTGTCATGATGTTGCTCTATATAGAGACATGTCACTACTGTGCTTAGTGCCTTTAAAAATTCTGCTTTTATATTGGACCATTTTTGCCTCAGGTTTTAGCACCGAAGCACAAATTTCATGATCATTACATTATTGTTACTAAAAATCAAGTTAAAATCAAAGTCTTTTATATTGTTTGAACTGTTTTCTTTTTCTTTTTTGAGTCTGTATTTTATTTTGTTTGCTTTTCTGTGTTTTGTTGTATTTTAGGTGCCCTTGTGTGACCGAGGGACAGCAGATGAAAAATAGCCTTTTGGCATTTTTATAACATCTGACCCTTCTTAAATAAACTGAACTGAACTAAAATGTCACATCGGTGTGTGTGCGTGTGTGTGTGTGTGTGTGTGTGTGTGTGGAGGAGATCGGCACTGGCACAGAGCGCAGAGGAAAACCGATACCGTGAGCGTTTATCAGTACTACGCTCTTTGATCATTTAGCCCCGGAGCTAATTTAGTACCGGGTTTCAGTACCCATCCTTAATCAAAACACAAACGAAGTGAAGCTTGTAGAAATGAAATAAAGTTTGCAGCGGCTGCTCGTACCAGGAAGTGCAGAACGCTGCAAGTGTGTGTTCCACCAATCAGCGTTCTTCAGCACACAGCCCCGCCCCTCAAGAATTCCGGGGAATCTGAAAAGTCCTACCCTCCTTGTTACGTACTTTTTCAGGGAAAGTTTGGGGTTGAGGGAAAGTTTTTTTCCGGGGTAATTTCAGTGCAAACGCGCCAAGGTTTTTCAAAATCCTGGGTAAATGAGAAAAGTTCCTGAAAAGAGACAAAACAACAACAAGAAAGAGTCTAAACAAACATAAAGTCTGTGTGGTGGTGGGGCCCTCTGCATGTCTGAGCCCGGGGCCCATTGTCTCCTCATCCCCTGAGTGCACGCGGAGAGGCCGTGCGTGCGTGTTGCTCCTGGTGAATGAAATGAAATGAGTAACTGCTCAGCGTCACTCATCCGAGGAAAAGACGCATCCTGTCCAACAGTGTGTGGACACTTGGACCCTCCGTCCCACAGTCAGTGTGTGGCTGCAGCCCAACAACGGCCCTATTGTAGAGTCAGACCCCCCCCCCCCCCATCGTACCTCACCACAGCTAACGGACCTCCTGCTCCACACACACACACACACACACACACACACACACACACCGTCACCAGCTTTACGCACATGTATGATGTGTGTGTGTGTGTGTGTGTGTGTGTGTGTGTGTGTGTCTCTGAGGTGTGCAGGGCCTCCGACACTCCGAGCGGAAGAAGTGAGAGTTGTTTGGTGGAACATTAACGCCAGTCTGCTTTAAGAGGATTCATGACCGAGCCTCTACACTCGTGTCCTCGGAGCAGAGACGGAGTGGGACGGACTTGGAAATCAGTCAGCAGCTCCCGATGCGACAGCAAACATCCAAAAAGTCTCCACAGCAAATAAAGCACCATGAGTAAGGTAAGAAGTGTGTGTGCAGCGGACTGTTTGAGGGGCTCAAATGTTTTTAACAAATGATTTAAACCCACTGTAAAAGAAAAAAAAAGTTTTCTGGAGTGTGTGTGGATCAGGGGCGAGGACAGGGGACAGGGGACAGGGGACAGACGGAGCGGAGCGGCTTCTGGTGTCTGGTAAATGAAGTGAAAATGCGTTTTCCTCTCGTCCTGTAAGTGAATCCGCAGCCGAGTGTTTGAGACTCACAGAACAGGTCTGTCTCTGCAGACCAGGACTGCAGGGGCGCTAAGTTAGTAGTGAGATGATGCAACAGGCGCTCAGGCTGCAGGGACCGTTTGGAGATCTGGTGCCACACATGCACTCAAGACTTGTGTGGAGACACATGGTCACAGCTGAACATTTAAAGGGTCATTTCACCAACATAGAACACAGGGAGACTTATAACCACCCACAGAGACAGACTACCAGCCTGTCTGAGCACACTTTGTTTTAATAGCACAGATTTTGATCTGGCCCAGCATCGGCACAAACTCAGCACGCGGGCTGAAATTAGTCTGACCACATGCAGCTGCCAGACTCTGCTGAGAAACCAAGTCCTCCTGAGGAAACTGTCCCTGAGAGCTGTTAACAGAGAGTTATCCAGAGTCAGAGGGACACTGACCGATAAAACATCCTCACTGTCTCCTGGAGCTGATGTTCACATCACTCAGTCGTGACATCATCATGGTGTGGAAATGGAGTTAAAAGACACTCCTCTGAAGGACAAAGTCAGTGTACTGTGAAATTTAAAAATATATTTGTATATGAGTTTATCATGTGCAGGACGATGATCATAAACCAGCACACTGTTTGTTTCAAAAAGTCCAGTTTGTAGGATTAAGAGGCGTCCAGCAGTGAGCGAAAACAGGAACGTCTCTCTTTCTAGAGCCCGTGTTTGATTTGTGTGTTCTGGGCTACTGTAGAAACAACATGGCCGCCTCAGAGGAAGGCGACCCACACTCCAGAGTCCTGCACTTTAAAATGTTGGTGAGCATTGCTAGTGATTATAGTTTCCTTGATATTACTGCTATATGTAGATACGTGCTATATAAAGGCACATATGACTTTATGTGCTAGAAAATATATATTAACTTAAGATTTTGAGGCAAGATGACTTTGGGGGCCCAGACATTTTAACTTTGATGGAGAAAAATCTCTCAGACATTTTAGCAACATTTTTTTCTGACATTTTATTGACATTTTTTTTTGGACATTTTGTCAACAATATATTATGCCCTTGGGGGACATTTTATTATTTTTTTGGGCACTTTATCAACTTTTTTTTTCAGACTTTTTATTAACATTTTCTTCTGATATTTTATCAACATTTTTTGGACATTTTATTAACATTTTCTTCTGATATTTTATTAACAATTTTTGGACAGTTTATTAACATTTTCTTCTGATATTTTATCAACATTTTTTGGACATTTTATTAACATTTTCTTCTGATATTTTATTAACAATTTTTGGACATTTTATTAACATTTTCTTCTGATATTTTATTAACAATATTTGGATAGTTTATTAACATTTTCTTTTGATATTTTATCAACATTTTTTGGACATTTTATTAACATTTTCTTCTGATATTTTATTAACTTTTTAAAAAACATTTATCAACATTTTCTGCATGATCATATTAAAAGTGTTGAAATAGTCTGACAGTAATTCTTTTCATTTTTGCATATTGATTTACTCCAGTGAATCATGTGTTCTTAACATAATCAGCCACATTCCTGTTATTCCATGTCAAATATTGATCAGCTCTGTTAGAGACAGAGAAAATATTTATTATACCTGCTCCTTTTTTTAATATTTGACAAAGAGATTAGTCATTGGATTATGAATTAACTGACAGAGGGTTTAACATTTCTTACTGCACCTGGTTTAAAAAGTGTCGACTCCCATTCAGTGAACAAACTGTGTCCTCTTTCAGAAACTATGTGGGACCAATTATCCCATCAGCATCTGCTTCATCGTGGTGAACGAGTTCTGCGAACGCTTCTCCTACTATGGCATGAAAGGTACGTAACTTTCCACAGGTGGAAACATGTGGTCGCCCAGATCGACCTGAAGAACAGCATTCTGTGTGAACAGTGTTTGACACAAAGCTGAACGAGCAGTGATGCTCATAGAGTCAGAGTTACAGAGAGCCTTCAGACCGGGGTCTCCACCTTCCCTCACATGACCTCACTGACACTCACATGTCATTTCCTCTTCAAGCAGTTTAAATCAATACTTCCAGGAACAGGAAGTAAAATTCACTTGATGAGAAGGTGTGATGAGGTTTGAGGAGCAGGAACCGGAGGGAGATTAATATTTTTGTCTGATGAATAACTTAAATAAATATAGATGAATTGAATAATCACCTCATCACTGCATCAGTTCATTGTGAGTGAACAGCTTTCACCGTTCAGTGTCTCACTCTGAGGGCTGAGTTCACACGAGCCGCCAGAAAACATCATTTGCCTCAGCGTGTTGTCAGAAACCTCGTGAACGCATGAATCAATCATTTGAGCTGAGTGTGACAGAAAAAGAAAAAACTCTTTACTAACTAGCTTTTTCTCAAAGCTTTCAGACACGTCTTTAGTTAACAACTGTCTGCTGAGGAAGATCATGTGCTGCAGTTGAAAGCTCAGGGAAAAGCTTTGAAGCTGACTTTGAATGAAGAGTTTTTCATCAGATAATTTCTGTGTTAGCACCAGATAATAAAGTGATATTTATATAGTACTGTGGGGCAGTTTTTCTGGTTGCTGACTTCACAATTTGCGTTATGATGTTGACTTCAACTCATGTTGGTCAAACGACGAACAAGGTGAACAAGGTGACTGGTAAACATGACCATGTGACTCTGATGTATCTGCTCATGTGGTGACATCACATCCAGGCTGGTAACAACAACAGACAAGTTTATCTTCTTAAAGGGGAACAACAACTAACTTAATAATTCCTGTATGTTATTTCTATGGCCGAGAAGAGTTCAGTCAATAATTGTCAACATGAGCTTCTCTCCCTCGAAGCCAGAAACCAGAAAAAATGTTGATGAAATGTCCGGAATTTTTTTTTTTTTTTTATAAAATGAAATGCCAGAAAAATATTTTAAAAAATGTTCAGAAAATATCATAGAAAATGTTAAAACAACATTTGAAAAATTGTTGATAAAACTTCCAAAAATATTAGGAAAATATCTGAAAAAAATGTAAATAAAATGTCAAAAAAAGTTTAAAAAAAAAAAAATCTAAAGCTATTTTGAAATTATCCCAAAAAAAAAAAAAAATGTTAATGAAATGTCCAAAAAAGTTGATAAAATGTTTTTTTTTTAAAAAATCAGTAAAATGTCCGAAGATATGTAAATAAAATGTCTCAAAAATGTTGAAAAAACTTCCAAAAAATAGCGTGAAATTATTGGAAAGAAATTTCATGAAATGTCCAAAAAAAGTTAATGACATTTCTGAAAAAAACTTGATAAAATATCTGAAAAAATCTTGATAAACGTTCTGAAAAAAATGTTGATTTAAATGTCAGAAAAATGTCGATAAAATATTCTGAAAATATCTGATTTTTTTTTACAAAATGTCTTAGAATATGTTATTAAAATGTCCAAAAACATTAATAAAATATCTGTAAAAAGAGAAGTGAGTCTCAAACTTGTGACGTCATCAAGTCTAAAGTCGGGAGCTGCTCCATAGATGATGAATGGAAGAGTGAAGTTTGTCGTGTTTTTACACCTAAATGAACGTTATTATTAGTACACGTGTTCTCAGTTGTGAAGTTTGGACTCTACATGTCCTCTGATCGGGGTCACAGCTTCATGCTCGTGTGTCTGTTCACAGCGCTGCTCACGCTTTACTTCGTCAACTACCTGCACTGGGATGAGGACCTCTCCACCGCTATCTACCACGCCTTCGGCAGCCTCTGCTACTTCACACCCATCCTGGGAGCGCTCATCGCTGACTCCTGGCTCGGAAAATTCAAGTGAGTCCCGTGTCCTTCGTCCCCGAAAAGGGTCAGTTCACTCGGAATCACCAACAACTAGGTGTCAGATGTGTCATCATGGATCTGTAGTTTCATCATCACTGGTGTGTTTTATCCCCTTTAACCTGAGAGCTTTGTCTGAGTTGTGTAACAGCTCCTATTAGTGGGCATGAATCACTCCGACCACACACACACACACACACACACACACACAGATGTTGTATAATGATAAGTGCTCTGACTGTCGGTCACCACTGTCCACAGGACCATCATCTACCTGTCCTTCGTCTACGTCATCGGCCATGTGGTGAAGTCGGTCGGAGCCATTCCCACTGTGGGGAACACCACCGTGCACGTGTGAGTGATCAGGAGCTGGTTCAGGACCAGTGCTGTCAGACAGAGGACACACACAGGTCCCTGTTATTACTGTGCATTAAGGTGTGTGGTGCCAGCCCAGTTCAGCCCAGTTCAGCCCAGTTCAGCCCAGTCAGCAGAAGAAAATGTGGCTTTGTTGTGTTCAAACAATGAATATGTGACACTGCAGGAGCTCATCAGGTCAGTTTATATGTGTAGAGGGTGAAATCAGATGGGATGGATCGCAGCCTTCAGACGAGTCCTCCTCATTCATGGCTGCAGTCACACACTTTATACTGAGTGCATGATGAACAGGAACGCGTCGTGAGAGAGGAGACAGAGGGAAGTCTTCACAGATTATTTTCTTTATTGAACAAGTTATTACATCATCAGTTAGACAGTAAGAGACGTCTGTCACAAGTTCCCACAGTCCAACATGACGTCATCAGATTGTGTATTCTGTCCAACCAACAGTCCGACACCCGAAGACCTTCATTTACATAAATCAAATTAATCCAAACTGTTGAAGCACTGGATTAATTCTTCTGTGAGTGAAGAGCCGTGTCCCTCCCTGATAACGGTTGTGTTCATGTCTTCATTTTCATTGTAAAGCCCTGATGAAGACATGAAGTGGTCCACACGTGTCAGCTCGTTTAATCATTTAGCCTCGACAGTAGAGCTGCAGCGATTAGTCGACTAATCAATGACTTATTGACCATCAAAATAATCAGTTAATAATTCAGTAGTCGACTAATCGGTTTGAGTCTTTTCATAGAAAAGAACTATAAGTACCCAAAATACTCTTATTGCAGCTTCTCACGTTCAGATATCGGCAGCTTTACACACTCTCCCATGACGGGGAACTCAAACCCTTTGGCGTGAGTACGAAACAAGACATTAGGTGACATCATTTTGGGGTTTGGGAGAGACAGACCAACATTTTTCAACATTTTAACACATTTTTCAATAAAATGATTAGTCGACTAACGACAATGAAAATAATCGTTAGTTGCAGCCCTACTCTGCAGTAAAGACTTTTAAATATGTTCTTCCTTGTTCTTTATCTTGTTGGAGAGCCTTCCTGTAGATCCCCACTCACCATGAGCACCCGACACAAGGTTTTGATCTGCCTTTGAGTTGCCTCTCTCTTTCTAAGGTTTCATTTTTTGTTGGGCAACTTCAGACTATCAGTTTCTGTAACGCCCCACCGCACTCCACCGCTGACCCAGACTAACCACATAAGACACCTTTAAACCATCAGTCATTAATAAATCATGCAAACATGATAATAACTCTCAGACTGAGAGGCAGCGGTCCCCTCACACCACCTCTCCTCCTCTGCTGCTGCCACACAAGCGCTTTAACACTTCCTCCTCAGGCCAGGTGCAATACAGCTCGTTAGGTAACGCAGCTCACCTGGGCAGATGCACACCTGAGGGAAAGTGACAGCAGCACAGAACACACACAGCTGTAACAGTGTGAGTGCTGCGGTTCACACGTCCTGTATCCTCATTATCAGCAGGTTATTTGCATGTGTACGTTTGTGAATGTGTTCAGTGTGACAGTTAACTCAAACTGTTCTGTGCGTCCACTGTCGTTATCAGCTGGTCATGTGTGTGTGTGTGTGTGTGTGTGTGTGTGTGTGTTGCAGCTCTCTGTCCATGGTAGGTCTGATACTCATAGCTTTCGGCACTGGAGGAATCAAACCCTGCGTGGCGGCGTTTGGAGGAGACCAGTTTGATGAGGAACATGTAAGTCACCGCACTTCCTGTTCAGTCTGAAGACACAGTGTGTTGTACGGTGTGTACAGTGGCGTCCCTGATGGACACAGTGAGTTACATCATCTGGGACGAGTCAGTATGAATGAGATTTATCCAGCAGGAAGCAGTCTGAGTGAACAGGAAGTCAGAGTGTCGTCTGTTGGTGATGGAAGAGTTTGATTTGTTTTCAGTTCTCACTCTTTAACTTCATATCACACAAACTCTACGTTCTAAAATGTGACTGTTTATATTTCATTTAGCTTTTCACAGTATAATTATAGTGTTTAAAACGTGTCCTGATTATTTCGTTGATCTCCTGCAGGGCACCGAGAGGCAGAAGTTCTTCTCCATTTTCTACATGTCCATCAACGCCGGCAGCCTTCTGTCCACCGTGATCACTCCCATATTGAGAAGTGAGCTGCCTTAATGTTCAACATGTTATATAACCAATCAGGTGACCAGGTGTCTCTGACATCACTGCTGTTAACGCTGGATTTACTCCCACAGGTGACGTGCAGTGTTTCGGTGGAGACTGCTACGCTCTGGCCTTCGGGGTTCCTGCAGCTCTGATGATGGTGGCTTTAGGTGAGTGTCCGTCCACCCGTTACATCATCCGACAGACGCCAGAGGAAAATATTGGCATTGTATGATTCATACATATTGTTATCAATGATGTGTATGTAAAGTGTAATGTTAGGTGATGTAGTTTATGAGCTGACTGTGCCATCGGGAGGAGGAGGAGGGCATGGTGGAAGGTGTGGCACCATAAAGACACCTGCCAAGCTGCAGACAACTGTTTGAGACCGACAAGTGAGTCATCACTATATTTCCAGCGGCATTTTAGTCACCAAACATGGGTGTTTTTAGCAACACGTCACCAGTGGCCAGTAGACTTGGGGGTGGCATGGTGGTGCAGTGGTTAGCACTGTTGCCTCACAGCAATAGGGTAGGTTTCTTCCAGGTGCTCTGACATGTTCTCCCTGTGGCAGCGTGGGTTTGACCGGACAAAGCCACTCTTCGTCAGGACAGCTGCCTCCGTCTCACTCAGACGCACCTCAGCTCTGGGTCTGCAGCTGCACGTACCAGAGAACAGTGTGAAAACAAGGAGCGCTCACTCTGCAGCTGCAGCTGGGGACCAAAAACATCCCCAGATGTAAACAACACACTGACTGACGAACAAGCAAATAAAAGAAGAAGAATGTCAGAGGCGTCTGAGGCAACTGATGATTTGGCGCCAAATTAAGGTTCAGGTTTTTTTTTTTTTTTTTTTGAGTGAGATATCTGAACAGCAGTCGGACGGCCACGACAGTTTGAATACTGGTGATGGTTAAAACACATTAAAACAAATGAATGCACTTTGTGCTCCAAGGAAACAAATAAAAGCACCAGGCTGCAATGTAATGCCACATTTTCATGTCTCCACATCGGTGATAGCCTCAGCTGGAGGCATCATGTCTTCAGGTTGTGCGTCCATCTGTTCCTCAAAGTTGGCACAAATATCCACTGAGGAATGAACTGATAAGAATTTGGTGGTCAAAGGTCACTGTGACCTTGTCTGTCTCATTCTTCTGAACATGATATCTCAAGAACAGCTCAAGAACAGAGAGAGTTCCTCAAGTTTGGCACACATCTCCACTGTCGATGATACACTGATTAGATTTTGCTGCTCAAAGGTCAGTGTGACCTCGCAAACATGTGTTTGTCCACAAATGAAGAATTTATTCACTAATTCTGACCAAACTTGACACAAATGTCTAACAGGATGAAATAATGAAGGTCAAAAGGTCAAAGGTCAGCTTGACTGTGACATCATCATGTTTTAACGTCATATCTCAGGAACAGAAGGGGAGACATTTGGTCAGATACTGAATTGGTGACTCTAATCTTGAAACTGTGCTGATTGTATAGATCTTCTGTGTGTGAAGCATCCATGTTTTCACTGACATGGATGGAGACTGTCAGAGACACTGGACTGGTGGGCGGAGTCATACAACCACAGGGTGGACTGGTGGGCGGAGTCATACAACCACAGGGTGGACTGGTGGGCGGAGTCATACAACCACAGGGTGGACTGGTGGGCGGGGTCATACAACCACAGGGTGGACTGGTGGGCGGAGTCATACAACCACAGGGTGGACTGGTGGGCGGGGTCATACAACCACAGGGTGGACTGGTGGGCGGAGTCACACAACCACAGGGTGGACTGGTGGGCGGAGTCATACAACCACAGGGTGGACTGGTGGGCGGAGTCATACAACCACAGGGTGGACTGGTGGGCGGAGTCATACAACCACAGGGTGGACTGGTGGGCGGAGTCACACAACCACAGGGTGGACTGGTGGGCGGAGTCATACAACCACAGGGTGGACTGGTGGGAGGAGTCATACAACCACGGGGTGGACTGGTGGGCGGAGTCACACAACCACAGGGTGGACTGGTGGGAGGAGTCATACAACCACAGGGTGGACTGGTGGGCGGAGTCACACAACCACAGGGTGGACTGGTGGGCGGAGTCATACAACCACAGGGTGGACTGGTGGGCGGAGTCATACAACCACAGGGCGGTGACTCTAGTTAATATTAGTGTCCAGATTGTATCAGATTGAAGTACAGACTTGCATCTGTATGCTGACAGTTTGTTTGTATGAAGTCCAGTGTGTGACGCGCTGGGCTTCCTCTAGGTCAAGGCCCTTCCTCATTCGTCCTGACAGTCAGTTGTCTCTGCCGCAGACTCCCCTCTCTGATCCGTGTGGGCTTCACGCTCCGCTGACCGCTCACTGTGAAAACAAGCTGTGAGTTTATTACTGGAGGGGCCGCAGATCGCAGTGAGGATGACACAGAGTACGAGCCTCAGTGGTCGAGGCCTGAGGCTTATTTACAGCACGTTAGATTTTATTTCAGAAGCCATTAAAGAGGACAAAACATCCATACATGGTAACGCACTCTGACAGATTCTGCTGTTTCTCCTCATGTCGGTGAGGAAATAAATACAGAGCCAATAAGATCATGTTGGCACGTCTGCTACCAAGCAAGTGGAGAGCTTGTTTGCACAACAGCTGAACTGTTTCCAACATAAACTGTTTTGTTCACTCCTCCGGGTCCGGCCTAACTCTTCATCCATCTTGTGCAGTTGTGTTCATTGCTGGCAGCGGGCTGTACAAGAGGAATCCTCCCCAGGGAAACATCCTGTTGGAGGTCTGCAAATGCATCGGGGTGAGTCATCTCTCAGTATTATTAATGTGCAAATGGATTTATTCACTTTGGTTTGCTGTCCAGGAACATGTTGTCTTGTAATAGCAACACAAATTTGCAAATTGCTTCTGCTTCTGTCTGATTTTCAATTCTGGTATTTTCTTTTTGCAGTTTGCCATCGAAAACCGCTGGAACAGATCAAAGTATGACTCTCCGAGGAAACACTGGCTGGACTGGGCTGAGGAGAAGTACTCAGTAACTGCACTCCTACTGCTAACTCCTGCATTTCTCTGAAAGAGAGCACCGCTGGTTCCAGTGCAGTAACACGATCTGTGTGTTTGTGTGTCAACAGAAGCGACTGATCCAGGAGATTAAGATGGTGCTGCGGGTTTTGGTGCTCTACATCCCACTGCCGATGTTCTGGGCTCTGTTTGATCAGCAGGTTCGTAAAGACACCTTGAGTTCCTTTCTTTAATATGTCCATTTCCACAGTTCATGCACCGTGCACTGAAGCTGAGTGTCTGAGAAAACCAAACGAGGCTCTCTGAATGTTACTCTGACCGTCCACCACTGTGGTTTGAAAATGTGTCAACAAGTGTTGGACGGATCGCCACGGAGACTTTCATGTCAAAAAGTCTTTCAGGCGATCAGTGGAGACTCCAGGAAGTTACGGTTTCCAGCCAAGACGTTCAGACACATGACCAGACAAATTAAACAAACGAGATAAAACACTTTAATTAGTGAGCTGTAGGGGGGCGGGGAGGCAGATTTGGAAGCGTTGGACGATTGGCTTTTCATCAGAACAAAAACTAATGCTGTCAGAATGATGATATAATCATACAAGTGGGTAAATAAAGTAAATTATTTTATGTAATGTTCATAGTGAGCATCACACATCTGAAACAGTCTGTAACTTGGATAAATAGAAATAAGTTCTCATCACTTTTAATTAGACTGAATGAAGAAGACAGTAGTTCTCTAAAACTGGTGTAGGTCAGGGTGTCCAGGAGCGCAGTGGTTAGAGTTGGCATCCCATGTACTAAGGCAATGTTCGTGCCGCAGCAGCCGTGGGTTCGATTTCAGTCTGAGGCCCTTTGCTGCACTTTATCCCCCCAGTTTGGGCTGCTTCAGCCGCTGACTGGGTGTCAGTCTCTGGAGCTGCTGCCTGCTCTCCTCCCTCCTCAGGTGGTCTGTAGCTGCAAGTAGAGAGGTGGAGGACACACTGTGATTTGAGGATCTAACTAACGTTAGCTACATAAATATGAACGTGAAGCTGCACCTGTGAGTCTTTGGCTCCAGTTAGCAGAAGGCTAAACTGTTAGCATCATGTTGTCTCCATGTCTGAAACTCTTCACTGATACTGACACGTGTTTTATTTAGTTTATTGTCAGACTCTCTTTCAGACTCTGTTTGATCAGTCCGTCTCTTTGTTGGGTTGCTCTGCAGTGGAGACAGTTGTTGGCAATGCTGGAACAGCAACTTTCTCTGCAGGATTCTCCTCCATTGAATCAGGTTTTCACCATCTGAAGGAGCGTGCACACTCTTCTGCATTTGCAGATCAGCCAATAGGAATGCCCTCTCAAAGTGTTTTGTCACAGGCTAGATTTTCTAAAGCCTCTAAAGAACAGAGCCAAGAGGAGGAGCAGGAGTCTAGTTCTCCCTCACACCACTTGGATTACAGTATGATAAAAGTTTATTATGGGATTGTTTCCCAGTGACACCAGAATGAGACTCTCAGCTTGAAGTCAAGTATCATATTCACGTTTTGATTGCTCGTGCGTGACCAGTCTCCTCAGTCAGCATGAGGTCAAGGTCCTGTGTCACTGCTCTCTTTTTAAAGTCCCATAACTATGTGTTATCTTCTCCTCTGACCAGAACTCAACACAAGCGTCTGATTATGGAAAACCTCAAAGCCACGTTCAACATTCCTGAGCCCCGGCCCTCCTGAACTTACTCTCTGTTTAACACTAACTCTGACACGTCTGCTCTGGAGGACATGTCAGATCTTTACTCATCATTATTCTCTCTAGGAAAAACACAACTCAGGTCTGCTGTGGTGATGGTGTCATTATGCTAAGCTAAGCTAAGCTAAGCTAAGCTAGCAGTGAAGCTGATGCTTTACAGTGACAGTGACAGTCAATGTCTTTGCTGCAGGGCTCCCGCTGGACGCTTCAGGCCACGAGGATGAACATGGCTTTTGTAAGTTTCCTTCATGAGATAACGGAGGTGTAATGATGTGTTAGCAGCTGATAACATCTCTTATTGCTCTTTGATATCAGTGGGTGGGTCTGAGATTCATCTGATTGCTCAATAAGTCCTGTAAACGTTTCCTTTGTCAGGGTGTTGCTGCAGCTCATCGTTTTACTCCAGTAAATGACGAAGGTTATGATGTATATAAAACACAAACTGGTCCAGTTGGATGTGAATTTTATTGGGCGATGCTAACCGTAATTATCCTGTTAAATTTATGGAGTTAAAGTTTAAATGGTTTTCCTGATAAAGATGAAATCTTCTTCTTCTTCTCTTCCAGGGAGATTCCTTCAATATTAAACCGGACCAGATGCAGGTGTGTGCAGGTCGTCCCGCCCTCAGCTCAGTGATGCAACAAGCTCCCTTTTTTATTAAAGTTATATTTTTGTTGGTGCTTTTAGAGTCACACAATAATACAGGACAGGGTTTTTAAACTATCCAGTCAGTAGGTTTATGTCCCTTTGTGTATACAGTCCATTTGGTCCAATATTACCTCTCCACACACACTTCAGCTCCACGGTCACCTGGAGGGTCCACCACATTCAGTGTCGTCCCAGACCATCTATTTAGGAGTGGATTTGAGTTAGATCAGCCGCCACTTTCAAACATCATCACTCAAGGCAGTCATCAGTTAAAGACACGCCTTCAGCAAGTAGCCCTGTTGTCATGGACGTAGGAATCCCTGCTGTGCCAAACCAGCACATGACTCACGCCTGCCGAAGGGGTCCACGGTGGGTAGTTGCCTGTGGCTGTGAACCTTTACAGAGTCATTGGGGTCACATGTGAGTCATTGACCCAGATGGGTCCAGGTGTGAATGGGGGGGGGGGGGGGGGGGGGTGGGGGGTCTCAGGACTGCATTGTAGATGAGTGATAATTGGTGTCACAGGCCGCCTCCTCTTTTTAACGATGGTCGTTCCAGTCGTTTAACATAGACCTCTCTCATGCTGTCTGTCTCCTCTGGCTAAGATGTGAACATTGCTGTCCTCAAAGGAGCGTCCCTGTCCTTTAAGGCCCTGACACACCAAGCCGCTGATCGGCCGTCGACCAAAGTCGGGCCGTCGGTGAGCGTCTGTCGGCCTAGTTTTTGCGGTGTGTCCCGCACTGTTGGCACTTTGGCATCGGCGGCTTTTTGGCCGATTGAGCATGTTGAATCAGCAACGGAGCTTGTCGGTGAGAGAGATCACTCTGATTGGCTGTTCAGGTTTTATTTCCTCGCCCCTGTAGCGAGTGAATCTGCCTGTAGTGAAACCGGGGCTAACCGGTGCTTCCTCCTCAGGCTCCACTTCACTCAGCTGCCCCACAGACCCGCTGCTTCTTCACACTTTAACCTGAATAACAAACCGGAGCTAGCTGGGAGCAGCTAGCGGAGCGTTAGCCGCAGCATGACCGGAGGGAAGCACAGCCAGTTAGCCTCCGCTAGTCTCTGAGCTAGCCCCGGCTCTCCGTTTGGATCCAACCGGAGCACCGAGCCCTGGTTTGTTATTCAGGTTAAAGTGGGAAGAAGCAGCGGGTTTATCGGGCAGCTGAGTGAAGTGGAGCCTGAGGAGGAAACACCGGGACCGTCTGGATGTAATAGTCCGTGGAGGTGCTGCGGTGCTCGGCTGCACAGATAGGAAACCCCTCGGCTGACAGGATGTACCACTCTCTCACTCCGCTCTCTCTCACGCAGGCGCAGAACGTACGTGCTACTTGGCCGTCGGATGTAGTCCGTGTAGTGTGTTCAAATGCAACTGACACAGGGCGACGTGAGGCGACGTAGACGACGCAACAGTTGGCTTTCGTCACCGCTAGTTCTTTGCTGTCGGTTTGGTGTGTCCGCACCTTTAGATGTGAAGTGCCACAGTAACACAGTAACAAAGTCCCAGTGTCCTCAAACAAATTCTGTGTAATTAACAGGATTTTAGCTCGTTACTTTTGCAAAAATCTGATCAGGTTTTGGACCTCTGTTTTTGTGTTGCCACTGGCTGCTGACCGATTTGGCAGAAATGGCTGCCGTTCAGTTTTTACATGGATTAGTGTGTTGTGCTCCTGCCACCCACAGATGACGCAAAAAAGTGTCCAGAAATGAGGACAGCAGGTCTGAGTTCATCAGAATGAAGTATAATGTGCTGCAAACCCAAAATATAACATCCTCGTATGAGGACGCAGAGTCGCAGGAGTAGAAATGACAGTTTTACTACTATATACTATTGTTTAAATTTAAATTTCTTATATTTTCACATATCTTTCCTCTCTTGCAAGGAGCACCTGTAACATAAATAATTTCCCCTCGGGGATCAATAAAGTATTTCTGATTCTGATTCTGATTTTGGCCATTAAATGCTTCTGATTGCTTCATGGTTAGAATCTTTATCGTGTTTGATTTCCCTAAAAACTGGGGACACTGAAACTAAACTGTTCACTCGATTTTGTTATTAAAAAATATAACATCTTCTTCTGCTGCTGTGCTGACGACACACAGCTGTCTCCCTCTCAAACATAACCACAAGTTGAGAACATAAAGAACATCCGTCAGCTGAATAACGGCAGATCAGAAGGCATCTTTTTCGCCTGACTCCTGTTTGACTGCTGAGCGTGGACACTTCCTGTGTCTGTCCTTTCAAATTAAATTCCCACATGGTCCAGTCATATATGTTTGGATTAGTTTTGACGAGGCGCAGCTGCTGATGGAGTGTCACGCTTTTGTTTCCTGTGACTCAGCAGCCAAAGAAATCTTGCAGACTAACGATCTGTCTGGTTGACTAATGTTTGGTTGACCGTTAGGGGGCGGCCCGACCTGGCAGCCTCTCCAACCGTGTTAAACACTTATGAAAAATCCTGGCATGATATTTGACTCCGCCTTTAAGTTTGACGAGCAAATAAATGCAGTAGTTGAAACCAGATTTTTCCAACTCCACACCAAAATGAAGCCATTACTCTCCCTCAAAGACCTGCAGACAGTCACCACGCTCTCATCTCCTCCTGTTTGGACGACTGTAACTCTCTGTCCTGGGGCTCCTGGTTGTCCCATGCTCCAGATTCAGGCTCAGGGCTGATCCTGCCTTTGCTGTGTCCGCCCCCAAACTGAGATCAGATCTGCCCCCTTCACTGATTCGTTCAAGTCCAGCGTCTGAGTCGTCCTGACGAAGCTTTCTGTGATGTCTGCCTGTGTGTGTGTGTGTGTGTTGTCTCTCTGAATGTCTGAGCTGTGTTCCTGACAGTTGTGTTGCCTCTCGTGTGTTTTTAGGGACTTCTTCCTGTTGTACAGCACTTTGGTCGATGTGAGCTGTTTTTAAATGACGTGAACACCCTCACACACACTTATAGCACTGTAAATCTAACAAACCTACAGACTGGAATCAGATATTTAGTGTGAAACAAACATCGGTGTGTCACATCAGGACGTGTCACAGACGCCTGACGTGGCGTGTATGCTCTTCTTATGAAATCCTTTTACAGCTGTTAATCACCGCCATCCTGCCGTCTCTTTACTGTCAATATCGAAACAAAACAAGTCTTTTATTCACATGTTTCTGTAACCTTTATGATTTTATGAGCTTTTATGGCGTCATTTAACGGCCTGCTTTCCCCCTGCTGTTGTTTAGATGTTGAATGCTCTGCTGATTCTCGTCTTGGTGCCCATCTTTGACCTCATCATATATCCGCTCGTCGCCCTTTGCAGGATCAATATCACGTGAGTACAGGCCTGTTGTTTGGGACACACTTGTCTTTATGGCAGAAATGAGCCTTTGAGACGCCTCTTAACCTGGAAAATGAGCCGTGTTACCTCATGTTTTTATCCCACGCACACACCTCAGGATAACAGACTGTTAACAAGAGGAGGACATGTCTGTGCACACGTACACCAGCTTACTGTACATCATGAATGGTAAAACTGATGAGTGGGTGTTTAATGTGTTTAATACCTCCAGAGGTGCAAACATGATATCAGCAAACAACACACAGCTGTTTATAATCACTGAAGATCTCAGCTTGTGAAGGACGGAACGTCAGAACAGTGACGAGGCTGTTATCATGCAGGAGATCAGTCAGGACGCTGATGTGGAAATCTGTGATTTATAAAGTGATAAAGTTTGACTCTGAGTGACAGCTGAATAACAGTGTCGTCTGTCTGTCTGTCCGTCCGTCAGGCCTCTGAGGAAAATGGCCGCAGGGATGATTTTTGCCGCGCTGGCCTTTGGAGCGGCCACACTGGTGGAGGTGAACGTTGTGGTACGTATCTCGCCTCTTCTTACATAAAGAGAGAGACAGAAAGGTTTACTCACCACACACACACACACACACACACACACACACACACACACAGGGTTAAACACAGCCAGAGCACATGCAAACACAGACTGTGTGAGTTTCTCTGCAGCCTGGGAAACCTGAGGAATTCATCAATGCATTTTTGATAAGAACAACATTCACCACCTGTCCTGGAAACACTGAGCTGTCCTCACGGTGAGGTCAGGGGTCGGCAACTTTTACTGTCAAAGGAACAAAAATAATAAAACCAAAATCAGTCTGGAGCCACAAAACATATTTTAGCCTTGTAGCACACACAGGTAACACAGATCTAAATCAGCCAATCGACATTACGAGTAGGTTTAAATGAGCATATGTTTCACTCTGCAGGAGCTGTTTATGATTATTTGGAACTTTAACTTTGCAGTGTTGGTTGTAAAAGCAAATGAAGCTGTGCACACACGATTATATTCTCTATCCTCCACCCAAACTTCCAAAGCCAGCCTCACTCGGGAGCCACCACCCTCGAGGTTTGGCAACATTTGGAGACAATGGCTGTGGGCGTTTGAAGCGCATTTTATTTGAGAAAACTTTTTTATTTATTTGGTGCATATTTTCTTGAGGCCAACAGCAAAGATAAATGAAATTTAAAATGCTAAAAATAGCTGTTTTTATTTCCATATGATTTTTTTTGTCAAAGTCTCTGAGAGCCACTGAAGAAAGGCTCCAGAGCAACATGTTGTCAACCCTGGGTTAGGTGGATACACACTGTACTGTCACCCCCACATGTACTTTTGTATGATGTCCTCATGCTGTTGATGGCAGCTGAAGTTAGAGCCGTCTTCAGGAGGTACCTTTGAAATCATGTGGGCAGCTTGCAGCTGTATCTTAAAGGGATAGTGCACCCAAAAATGAAAACTCAGTCATTATCTACTCACCCATATGCCGAGGGAGGCTCAGGTGAAGTTTTAGAGTCCTCACATCACTTGCAGAGATCCAAGGGGAGAGGAGGTAGCAACACAACTCCACCTAATGGAGGCTGACGGCGCCCCAGATTCAAACGTCCAAAAACACATCATTGAAACCACAAAATATCTCCATACTGCTCGTCCGTAGTGATCCAAGTGTCCTGAAGCCCCGACATAAAAAGCTGTTTGAGGTCTGTTTTTAGCCTCACTGTAGCCTGTAGCTCTGACTGCCTCTCTGGACACTGGCCAGTGAAAGCACGTGAACACACATGAAGGCGGTGCCCATGTCTCACGGTCTCACGCAAGCATGCACACGTGAGTGCGGTGCCCAGAAAACATGAACGGTACCGTTCTACTGTTGGGCTAGCTGTAGCTACTGTTAGCAATAACAGTGCTCTATGTGTTATTTTGCACATACAGACAGACAGCATAGCAACATGTCCATGGATACAAATTGAACAGTGCTATGGGTTTGGCTGAGCTCATGTAAAACAAAGAAGATAAAGTTGCTATAAACAGTACGTTAGCAGAGTGTTTACTCACTGTGTATGTGACCGGCAGCCATCTTGAATTCGTAAGTCGGGGTTGATGCGGGTTGGAAATCCGATCTCAGGGTATGTTCGAGTTTAAACTGGGAACTGGGAATTTCCGACCTCAGAGTACACAACGAATGCACCAATAGATATGTGACAGTGAAGTTAAGCTGTGTGGCAAACTGGCTCAACAGTGCCCCCGAACAATTTTCAAAGTAAAAGCCCCCACCTTTAACTTTCACATAGGGAAACAAAATGTTATATGCATATGTAACACACTAAGACATACAAAAAAGTCTCTTGGAGCCACAGTGTAAACCTGACAGGAAGTCAGCCATTTTGAATTTGATATAGTTTAGGTGTGAGCTGCAGAGTGTTGGAGATATGGGCCGTAGAGATGTCTGACTTCTCTCCAGTATAACAGAACTAGATGACACTCAGCTTGTGGAGCTCAAAACTCAACATCAGTGGCTCTTTACAGAAATCATGACCTGGTTACTCAAGATAATCCACAGACCTTGTTGCTGCAGTTTTACGTGGGAACTATTTTCTGTCTACTGAACTCCACCTGCTGTCTGGCTGCGGGTTCGATTCCAACCCACGACCTTTTGCTGCACGTCGTCCCCTCTGTCTCTGAAGCTGTCCTGTTCAAGAAGAGCAAGATGCTAAAAAATAATCAACACAGCTGCTTTCAAACATTTTGAAAGATATGTGCAACAGCGCCTTTTTAAGAAGGCAGTTGAATGACGGAGGCTGTGTTCATATGGTCCAACAAGTCTGTGGCACCTTTCCATATTTTGACGTGATAAACGCCATGTTGGGGCGCGTTAATCTGAGTCTGCACAGCTGCATGTAAAGTGGAATATTAGTGGAATATTCTTTTTTATTAGCCATGTAAACAGCTTCGTTCTTCAGAATAAGGCTAATGAACAGAATATTTTGTGCACGCAGTCACTGTGGTGTTTCTGTTTGATTCTCTGCCAGGAATCTGTGGTGGATCCTGCACCTGCGGGGAAGTGTCTCCTGCAGGTCTTTAACGTGGCGCCAGGTAACGTGAGTCTGAAGATCCCCGGCAGCGACGTGTTCCCAGAGCCGATCCCAGAGCTTCAGGTAAACGGATGGTAGGAGGGAAAACAACTCGTTAAACTGAAGTTCAAGTCATCAGGTTTTGTTGCACACACACTTGCTTTTAGCATTTCAAACCCGAGTCAGGATTGTGGACCAGAGGTTCCCAGAGCTGTGAGTGTGCTGACCCGTGCAGGGTTTATCACTGCTTCACTCAATAATGTTATCTAACCAGGAAATGCCTCAGTCAGATAAAACTGTTGTTTTTCAGGAGTGTGTTGTCATGGGAACAGCAGCAGCAGCAGATATCACAGAGAAGTTACAAAACATTTAAAGCAGATTTATGATATAAAGTATGAAGAGAATAAACAAGAGATGAACTGACAGAAACAAGATCAAGAGGATGATGTGAAACTGTCAGCGTTCAGAAATCATCAGGTACACAAACTGAACGTGCAGGATGTGTTTGTCTTTGGCTGAGTCGTGGAGACGTTTCAAACTTGTTTTGTTCGTCTGAACAGTTTGTATTTGTATTTCGATGATGCTGAACATGTGTTCACCACCACACTGAGCCACTTTTATTCAAAGAATATGCAACACAAGGGTTATGGTTTAGTTTTCTAAACATAACTATAACTGTATAAAAAGTTAAAGTGATAGATCTGATCTTGTGAGTGAGTGGGGTTGTATGAGCCACCTCCTCACACTTATTACACACATTAGACGTCAGTCAGCACACCTTTCGTTTAGACAAGCATGAAACATGGAGGCTAAGCAATAAGTCCCACCTAATAAATCATTTTGCAATAATTTCACCACTTGACATCAACCCTCTGGTGTCTCTGTGTCTCTGTGACAGGACCCTCCCAAATATGAGATGTTTCCAGCGTCCGGCGAGGACCTGAACATTGAAGTCACCTTGGGAGGAAAAACATCAGAGTGTAACTTCACGTTCGTCCAAAAGAAAGCCTACAGTCTCATCTTATACCCCGACGCTACTGGGATCCAGTGTGAACGAGTGAGTGACACATGTTTTCATATCTGCAGGGTTTTTTTTTTCCAGCTTTGAAAAAATAATGACTGAATAAGCAGCAGTCAGAGTTTAGGTTTGATTTACATCCTGAGTGGAGCACAGAAGTTACTGATCCCACCGACTTAAAACCAGTGAGTTAAAGTACAAATGAGTCCTGAGGAAACTGAACTTTATTATAACCTTGTCAGATAACTGTGTGCTCATGTTGGACCACATCACTTGGAGTCAGAAGCTGAATGAGCGACCCAGCAACCAGAATAAATGTTGGCGATGTACGATTCTGCAAAGCAAGATATTTTACATTTGTATGTTATTATGCAGCGGCTTCATCACACCGTGACCTCCAGCATGACCTGGGGCGCTTTGAGTGTGAAGCGGTCAGGATGAGAGTCAGCACCTCCAAATCTGAGGTCATGTTTGTCTGCTGGAGAACGGAGGATTGTTCCCCCTCGGTTGGGAGAGAGTTACTGCCTCAAGAGAAGGAGTTCAAGTATCTCAGGGTCTTGTTCACAGTGAGGGTAGAATGGAGCGTGAGATGGATCGGCGGTTTGGTGCGGCGTCTGCAGTGATGCGGGCGCAGTGCAGGACCATCGTGTTGAAGAGGGAGCTGAGCCAGAAGGTGAAGCTCTCGATGTCCTGGTCCATCTGCGTCCCAACCCTCACCTATGGTCATGAGCTCTGGGTAGTGACTGAAAGAATGAGGTCACTGATACAAGCGTGTGAAATGAGTTTCCTCTGTAGGGTGTCTGGGCTCAGCCTTAGAGATAGGGGGAGGAGTCAGACATCTGGAGGGAGCTCGGAGTAGAGCAGCTGCTCCTTCATGTTGAGGTGGTTCAACATCTGATCAGGATCCTCCTGGTCCAGCTGGTAGGAGGCCCCGGGGCAGACCCAGAACACACTGGAGGGACTATAGATCTCATCTGGTCTGGGAACACCTCGGGGTCCTCCAGGAGGAGCTGGAGAGCGTTGATGAGGAGAGGTATGTACTCAGCCTGCTGCCTCTGAGACCTGGCCCCGGATAAGAAGATGAAAATGAATGGATGGATGTGGCAGATAAAATTTCATGTTTGTGTTCGCTTCAACAACACTGTGGTTAACATGTGGTGATGTTTAGGCACAAAAACTCTCGGTGTTGGTTTGGAAATATCGTGTTTTGGCTTAGAATACGTGCTTCAGTGGCACAATGTTGCCTGGAAACACAGCGATGTCTTGGTACATTAAAAAATGCCTCTGGTGGCTCTATCCCAGCAGGAAACACGGCGATGACTCATCAAATAAACGCCATGTTTGGTGTCTAAAAACTCAACGATGACTTGGTAAAAAAACATACTGTTGTTTGTTGGTCTTTAACGGCAGTCTGCAGTTCGGCAGGCGTCTCGTCCAGGTGAAACAACATCCCCTCTGCCTCCACATGACAGTCAGCTCTTATACTACGTCACTTTAGAAACGTTGATACGATACGTATGAAACATCCAAATGTAACATGTCCATGGTTTGCAGAAACGAACGGCGCCAACATTTTTATCAGTCGACCAGGCTGGAGTGAGTCAACTGGTTTTAAGGGCCTTCAGGAAATAACATTCTCTGATGGTGACGGCTGATCTCTAAAATAAACAAGACTGTAAAGACAAAATATTAACAGTGATGCGTGGATAGAAATTCATCATGTACGTTGTTTTCATTCTCTGATCACTCAGGTGGAGGACTGCATCACCAAAAATAAAGACGGGAATCCTCTCCTCAGGTAAAATATGTTCACGACTCATCTTTGGTGCAAACGCTGTTGAAGTGTGAACTGTTTGTCCCTCGCTGCTGTAAAAGTGTCAGTCAGCTTAAAGTTTGTTGACGTCTTGTGATTGGACAGGTTCCTCAACACACAGCCGGAGGCCATTAACCTGACTGTTGGAGGCGTGGACTTCGTGCTGCCCTCTGGTTACAGCATGTCTCCCAACAAGACCGTGGAGCGAGGAGTGTGAGTATGACTGCAGGGCGCCGCATCCGTGTACACAGCCGAAACCATGACGCCACTTCCTGTGTAGACGCTTTTCAACTTGTAGAAGCTTCTTTATCTTTCAAAGTTGAAACTGAAGTAACTAGAAAAGTTTCCTCAGTAGAGTCCAGAGTCGTGTCCCCCCGCCCCGGCTGATTGCGGCCTCAGTAGGTAGTTCCTGTGACTCCAGCAGACGTGCCGCAGTGTGTTTCAGAAGCATCTCAGAAACTAATAACAATCCGCACATTGTCTGTTCTCCACAAAGCTGTAGCGTGTTGCAAAGAGACCATCAGTGTCTCCTGCTAACAAGCACCGTATGTGAAACATAGATCGCCTACATGTCAATTATTTATTTATTTATTTATTTATTTATTTATTTAAGGGACGATTCAAATGAATCCACATTTTTTCACATGTAAATGCACTTTACTTTTCTGAAGCCAGTTTTCATCGCTGCTCCCTCTCTCTCTGGCTCATGTCTCTGCAGCCTGAATTCTGACAGCGTGGATCATTTTCAGATTATTTCAGATGCATCAGCTGAAAACTGGTTTCTCAAGTCTGACTCATGTCCTCGTCTCCCCTTTCCCCTCAGAGTCTCTCACTGAAACAACAGCAAACATTTATCAAAATATAGTTTTAAGACTGAGAAATATCTTAAAGGGACAGTTCACCCCAAACTCATGAAAACATATTTTTCCTCTCACCTGTAGTTTGGCTGCGAGATACGGCCTAAACTAAAAAAAATGTTTATACCACACTTGACCTTTTTTTATTTGTCATTAATATTTTATCAAACTTTTTTGCTTTTTTTTTCTAACATGAACAGTGTCACCAAGTGTTAATAAATCAAATACATGTACACATATATGATTTTAAAAAGATCTATATTCTTACATAAACATGCACCACAATCTTTTTTTTTGTTGTTTGTTTCTTTATTAGAAACAAACTACAGAAGACAAACAAATAAGTCAATAAACTTTTATCTTAACAATAAAAAATAAAAAAAAATAAACACAATTTTCCTTTTTGGATTAAATAAAGTCTGAGCTGCAAACCTGTCAAAACCAAACTCACTTATTTTATTTAAATAAATAAAAGCTGCTTCCTCAAAAAAAAAAAAAGTATGTTTCCCTGAAGATGAAACACCTTTGTAAACAAATTAAACATGTCCAATGGCTATTTAATTTAATTTAATTTAATAGAGGAAACATTTATTAAAGTATAGCCGACAGTTTATAAACATATTTCTGCTCCATTGTTGATGTTGTTTAGCAGTTGTACGTTTTTTTAAAACTAATGATAATAATAATAATAATAATAATAATAATAATAATAATAATAATAATAATAATAATAATAATTATAGTATCTATTGAATTTTGTTTTATTTTGTTTTCGATTTAATTCTTTTTTTAAAAATTTTTTTTAATTTATTTATGGGCAGTCTTTGAAGATATTTTCTGGATGCTTGGGGCAGTATTATTATGGAACATTTGTCGAACATGCAGGAACATGCAACGTCTCGTAGAGGACGTTCCTTTTTCAAAAATACAGAGCAAAAAAATAGTCGAACACTCGAAGAGGAAAAATAAATAAATAAACAGAATAAAATAGACCGGGGGAGGTTTATATATATTTAAATAAATGAAAATAGTAAAGGTAAGTTAATGAATGAAAGCACCAGACAAACCAAGTCAACACTTATTTTTCTCTCCGTCCTGCTCGAGCTCATTTTTTCAGTGACGAGAAAAACAGCTTAATAAAGCAGTTAAAGGGCGGACTGCTCCTCCAGTTTAAACCTTCTCATCAGAAACACGACTGTTGGATAAATCTTCTTCTCACTGAAACTTCAATGCCCCAAAACTGATCCTGAGACTGGAACAGAGGTCGTCATATCTGACTGTGTTTTTTGTCCTTGTCTGACCTCTGACCTCGTCCTTCATGTGTAGATACACAGCCAGCTGCAGCTTACCCTCACGGGAATGTCCTGATTTGGACCTGGGCCTGCTGGACTTTGGAGCTGCCTACACGGTCGTACTCACAGAGGTCAGGATGCTCGCTGGACGTATTCATTCACTGATCCCACCGGTCGCCCACATCATGACTGAACCCTCTGTGTGTGTGTGTGTGTGTGTGTGTGTTTGACAGAAAGCAGGTAAAATCAGTGTTCACAAGATGGAGGATGTAAAAGCCAACAACGTGCACATCGCCTGGCAGATCCCTCAGTACGCCCTCATCACCATCGGAGAGGTCATGTTCTCCATCACAGGCCTGGAGTTCTCCTACTCACAGGTTGGTCGTCACACACACACACACACACACACACTCTGTCACTGCCCTCTGACACTCTGTCACCACACACTAACCCTCTCTGTTCCCTGCAGGCTCCAGCCAACATGAAGTCGGTCCTGCAGGCCGGCTGGCTGCTCACTGTTGCATTTGGGAACGTGATCGTGTTGATCGTGGCCGAGGGTGCAGGACTGAAGCAGGTATGATGTCATAGGAAGATTTTACAATCAGTTAAATCAATTAATTAATCAATTAATCAATTAAAGAAATAGATGCAGAGGTTAGAACCTCCCACCTCATTAACACACACAGAAATACAGAATGGAGAAATTTTTTTATTATAATATTTTATGTATTCCTTTACACATTAATTTATTTTTAAAATTTTTTTCAACATTTATTCATTAATTATTTTATTTCTGTATTTATTTTAGCATTTATTTATTCTTTTATAAATCTACTCCTGTATATATTTATACTTTTATTTATTTCTGTATTTCTTTATATGTTCATTTATTTATTGTATTTTATACACTATTTATTTCCCTTTTCATTTACTCCTGTATTTATCATATTTTTGTATATTTAGCTGTTTATTTTTATTCATTTATTTATTACCTGATTTATTTATACTTTTATTACTGTATTTATTTTTTATTTCCTTATTTATACATATATTTAATTTATTTATATACTTATGTGTTTATTTAAACATTGATTTCTTTCGTTTTTTATTATTTTTTTACATTTATTTATTTTCCTATTTATTTATTCCTTTATTTTTTTATTACAGTATTTTTGTATTAAATATACATTTATTTATGTATTCCTGTAGTTATTTATACTTTTTTTTATTTACAAACTTATTTTTTCCGTATTTATCTATTTATTAATAAACATGAGTCATTTTTCATTCGTCCATAACTAACCCGCATTTGTTTCCACAGTGGAAAGAGTTCCTGCTGTTTGCCAGCCTGCTGCTGGGCGTCTGCATCATCTTCTCCATCATGTCCTACTTCTACACCTACGTGGACCCCGATCAGCTGGACAAGGTTTACCTGGAGGACTCAGGGAGGGAGGATGACGACCGCGATGACGACAAAGTGAAGAAAAAACCCAACGACGTCCCCATGATGAAGACAGGGCAGAGCACCAGACTGTGACGGGGCCACATCACGTCCTCCATCGTCTCTGCTGCAGCGGGTGTGTGAGGACTGGAGAGGTGATGTGAAGGTACCGTCTTTACTTAAGGAAGGTCTCTGTGATGGTGAAGCACTAAGACGTGATCGTCAGACGTTTGTCACATTAATTAATATATTAGTGAAACTTTAACACCGTGATCAAGTGTTACTACAAATGAATGTCAGACATTATAGCTGTAAATATTTGTTGTGTATTAACTCCATGTCGATGTTTTATTTTCTATGACGCTAAAGAAAAATCAGAACCTGCTCAGTCTTTGATGAAACACGTTGGACAAATGCTTCAGTTTGCATTGTGGTTGTAACAGTGACACTAAAAGGACCAAAGCTGCTGCTGGTTCTGCATGTTGGAGGCCGCTTGTTTGAAGTGTAGTAGAAAACATTAACGTGACCAAGTGAAGAAGCTGCTGGAACTTTCTAACGTCTGTGGAGAATCATTTTTCCTCAGGTCTTAAAATGTGTTTGTCTTGTTGTGTTATTGGGAGCCAGAATAGAAGGAGTCATGGCTCAAAACCAGCCGCCACTGCCCGTCAACAAAAACAAAGACAACTATGGTTAAATGTGATAAGACCAAAGGACTGGACGGAGGCCATCATCAAAAATGCTCACATGTGCAGCGCACACTTCATATCAGGTTAGGGAAAAAGTATTTCCTGTTGTAGGGATGAATAAGGTTATGTGTATTAAGGGTTATCATGTCCACCTCATCAGAAACTGGGGAGGGATTAAGAGGAAGATTGGATTTCTCTGCAACGCTAACTTTTTAGCACATTAGCTAACGTTAGCTTCCATAGCAAAACAAACAAGTGTGGTCCTCCTTTGTAAGATTGGCTTCCTGTGACATCATCCATCCACTGAGTGAGAGCATACGGGTCGGCCAGTCTGGTCCCGTTGGTCAGTGTTTACTTATTCAAGTAACACTGGCGGTCCGGAGAGTGAGTGACCTGACATGGTGCGTTGGTAAATTCAGTCTGACGCTCTACACTAAAATGAGAGCCCTGTTGGTGGAAGAAACGCAGCGTTATATTTCTACATGAATGAACCAACGGTTAAGTTAATCACACATTCACTCCACTCGGCGCTCTGCTGCTCCGTCTCCACAGACAGAGTGTCCAGAGTGCGCTCTGCCACTCTGAGAGTGCGCTGCTCTGGATAACCCAACGCTACATTCAGACAGCGCTCCCAATTTATCAACGCTCCAGTTTGTGTCAGAGCGCACTGTGGCTATTCAGAGAGACACCAGTCATCTTCATCCATTGTCTAAAACAGGCCAACAGAACTATGGAGAACTGTTTTGCCTCCAGCTAAGCTCCGCCCACCAAAAAACGTCATACTGTTTACTAACAGTAAAAGTGTCTATACAGGGTCTCTGCAGGTTTCAACAAGTCAAATTTAAGACTTTTTTAAGACCATAATGAATACAATTTAAGACCCATTTCACATCGATAAATTCGATAAATTCTGACCGGGCAGCACAGGTAGCCTACTTCAGTTCCACTTTGTAGTTACGTTATAGCGTCCTCAAAAATCGAAACATTTAAAAGCGAGACTGAAGTTTATGCATGTTTTAAATAAAAGTAACGTCAATAGATTTTTAAGACCTTTCAAAATCGTATTTAAGACCTTTTATGAGATTTTATGAGAATTTTAGACATTTTAAGGCCTTAAATTCAAATTATTGGATTTAAGACTTTTTTAGACTTTTTAAGACCCCGCGGATACCCTGCTATAGGAGCGTCCTCTCTCTGAAACGACCTGTGATTGGTCAAAGTCTCCTGTCACAGATTTTCTAAAGCCTAAACCCAGAGCCAAGAGGAGGAGCAGGAGTCTAGTTTCCTCTCAGACCACTTCAGTCACGATATGCTGAAAGCTTATTATGGGATGTTTGTCCACTGACAGCAGAGTAAACCTGCCTACCACACCTTTAAGTCCTGTGAATGTGATGTGTAGTTGAAACATGCAGAACCAACAGCTCGGTCCTTTAAAGCCATAAAATAAAATACTTGATGGTGTTTTTGTTTACTGTGGGAAAGTACTGATGAAGCTGCTCCCTATAAAGTTCTGTAAATAGACAGCTGATGCTGAAACTTGTTTTTGTGCTGTTTGAAATTTTAAAGATTAAAATGTGCATTGGTATCAGTTTTCTCCACTGCAGTGACTGAAACTATATTTTCACGTATGGTGTGACACCTCAGGTCTCTAACATGCAGGTCACGTCAGTAGAAAACAAAGCGCAGGACATCCAATGTTTTAAATATCATATTTATTGTTGTCGTACATGGGCAGCCTTCCTTCCTCTCTTAGATGTGGCAGCAGACTGTTTTCATTCATCGCTCCCGACGTGGCGTTCATCCATCACCGGAACATTAGCATCGGCCCTCTGTGGTTGTTCAATGACAATTTTCATAAGTAAATGACAGGGGAACATTACGGCCCAAACAAATGTTCACATCTCAGCAGTATTATGTTGAATTATGCGGCGTATTAGCATAGTGAATTGATTTAAGTGGTCATTTTTCTTACTGTGGAGCAAACAAACAGGATTAGTACGTGCAGGACAACAATCAGAGGAAATGTTAGAGCGGCTCGTTGCGTCACTCGTTTTGGTTGAGAGTTCTCGTATCTGGGGTTAATCTCAGGGGGACCGTGACAGATGAGAGGAGGAGGAGGAGGAGATCAGGGTGAAGGTCTGCACTGATATACGTCCTTCCTCTCTCACTTCTTACTGATGACAGAGCGTTACATATAGCATGGAGGATAGATTTCTGCAGCCAGAGTTTTTTCACAGCTCTTCATCACTGTAGACTTCCAGAGCAGAAAAGCTAAGACAGCCTGACATCGCTCCTGAAGCTCAGACCATCACCAGTGACATGAAGAGCTTCGGACTCATGAAATGTTGTTTATGGATTATTAAAGGGTCTGTTTATACCGTTTAGACAAGATCCTGTTGCTTACGCTCTGTTGCGCCTCGTAGCCGCAAGAGAGTGCTTAGACACTGACTAAAAGAGCGACTGATCGTCATCACGTTGATAAAATGCTGGAAAATAAATGTTATGTTCCCGTTAGTATTTGGACCGCTGCTTGATGGCTTGCTGTTTGCAAATTACTTTATCAGCAACCAACTGCAGATCCATGTGGAGTAGCTGTTAGCACCTTACGTTAGCTGGTGAAGTAATTTGGAAAGCTAGCCATGTAACTAGTATTTTGCTAGCAATAATTTTAGTGAGCAAACAAGCTAAGTGAGGCAGCTAGCTGTAACTAAGCTACGTTGTGTTGATCTGAGTGGGTGAAACTGCAGCTGAAGCAGCTACGTGACTTTCCCACCATATCTACACGTCAGTCCACGATCAACCCCCTTCGCTCTCGGCCCGGAAGCGGAAGTCCCAACAAAATTGCTAAGTTAGCGATTAGTTAGCTATGACGTATTTCGTTAAAAGAGAGGTGGTTAAGGTGAGAGTAAGGGCTACATCTCGTTATTTTTATAAAGAATCACGTCTTCATGTTTTATGACTTATAAAGTGGATTAATGCGACATTTGGTCTTGTTTATTTACTGCACTCAGTCCGTTTCCATGGTGACAGTGAAGTGGAGCTCCAGCTCCAGCTGGACGAGGACATCTAACTGGCCTACTGTCCTTGTCCCAGTATACAAGCACGGGAGGGGAATCCATTTATTGAGCCAAGTATGTGCGACTCCTCTACGATAGGTGGAGATATGCCCCCTTTCAGCTTGTTAGTATTGGACCTTTTTCCTGTTGAGTTTTAGTAAAAAAAAAAAAAACAAACAGTAATTGTATGATGTACAAATGGTACCTTTAAAGCTAAGAGGGTGTTGTGTCGCTGTGACTTCCTGTGTGCCTCTCCAGTAAAAGCTCAGTGACACGGGCGATGACATCAGGGTGCACCAGGCAGTCTAACAGGTCATCTGTTGTTATTGTTGTGTGTATTGATTCCTCGTAATCGCCTGAAGAGTCCTCTGACGTCCCCTCTGCACAGTCACATGACCTACACTGAGTTACACCACAGTATTCCTGGCGCAGTCTGACAGCAGCTGCAGACTTGGCTCTTGGTGCTTCATCCGAGCCAACAGCGCGCTCCTCTTGACACCTGACATCACACATCCTGGAGGATCTGACCTCTGGAGCTTTTGTGATTTTCGGCATGTGCTCCCGCTGACAGCGTACAGGGATGAGGTTTGGTCCGAAGGGAACACTGAAGGGCGCAGGATCCCCGACCACATCGCTGTTTTTCCTGATTTGTCCTCTGGAGTCCCGCTTGGCTGGACGGGCGTCTCTCGGGTGCTGGGTCAGCTCGCCGTGGCAGAGGCTCCTCGGTCTGTCAGCACAGGCTCTCACTGCCAGGTTCACACACTGCATGTTCTCATTATGGGATGCGACTCCTTCCTGCAGAGACAGAACAGAAAACAAGCTGTTGCAGAGAGTTCCCCAAACACCAGCTGCCTGATAAAAAGCTGCCTCCAGGACGCTGATGTTTACTGTGGGTTTGAATCAAACATGGTGGGCCTGTGATTACAACCTTAACACCCCTTATTTGAGTTCTGTCACAGACAGATTTAAAGTCTCTGAAGTTTTGAGAGGGAACTTCTCCTGCACTGAATTTCAGAAAAAGGAAGCACAAGTAGTGGAAAAAAGAATCAACTCAGGAAGTCCCTGAATCTGTAGTTTGAAAATGAACAAATCATGTAGACAGATATTTATTCTTCCCTAAGTTGCTTGTTATTCTCCAGGAAAAGCAGCGAGACAAAAACCTGCTGTGGATTAATTTTACGTCCTGCTAACTATACTGAAACATGGAGCTTTGAGCCTGCAGTTTCTATCTGTGTGTGTTTTACCCTGTATTACATTCAATATTCATCTGTTGAAGATGTCACATGCTGCATGTAGCACGGCAACAGTATGAGATTTTCACAATACGATAACCGTCTCAGAAAATATCACAGTTTAACGTTATCACAGAATTGATCTGATCATCAGTGAGAATGATAGCATACCTTATAACTGGTATATCACTGCATCCCCAGCTGTAAATATCAGCTCTAGGTTTCATGGAATTTTTGACTCTGTGTCCACCAATACCCTAAAAAATATTTTATGGTTCTTTAAATTGATGGAATGTTAGAGCTGGGAAATAAATCTGGCATTATAAAATAAAGTCCCCTGAACTACACTGACTTATTTCTATATTTATAGATATTTATTTTTGATATTTATTTATTTCAGGATTTATTTCTTAGACATATGTAAAGTTCATAAAACTTAGTTTAGTTAATCATGAGAAAAACAGCGATGAAAAGTAGGCTACAGTACGAGGACTTTGATATACACTCATTGGCCACTTTATTAGGTACACCTGTGCAACTGCTTGTTAACGCAAACAGATAATCAGCCAATCAGGTGGCAGCAGCTCATTAACATTCAGTCATGTAGACATGGCCAGACTGGTTCAAGAGGACAGAAGGGCAACAGGAAGTCAAATAACCACTGGTTAAAAAGACGGTCCAACCTGGAGATAGCAAGGTGTGTGGTTGGTGAGTGTATATTTCTTAATTATATATCATTATCAAATCACTTTGATGCTTTGAAGGCACAACAGTTGCATTGCCAATGAGTATTGAGATGGTTGCTGGTTTAACAGCTGGTGCGTCACTAGAGATGTATGGTCTCTGTTAACATGCTCAGACTGAACAGAACCCTTGTTTCAGTGAGTATGTGAGACACACCACAGTAGAAACACTGACAATACTTTTTTTAAAGATTATTTTCATTGTTGATTAATCTGTCAGTTGTTTACATGATTAATTGATTAGTTGCTTAATCTATGAAATAGTGAAAAATGTCGATCAGCGGGTCCCAAAGCTTGAGGTGGCGTCTGCTAACGTCTTGTATTGTCCACAAGAGAGGAGAAACCTGCCCTTATTTAAGATATCTGTGCACAAAAGTATTTGTCATTTCTTTTCTTTCATTCTGTGTATAGTTGTGTTTTTGTACATTTGTATAATATCTGTTCTCATGTATTGATACTTGAGGATGTAGTGAATAGTACAATGATCATAGGACAGGTCTCTTGGAGGCCGTTTACACTTGGCCGGCTATTTTCATAAACGGACATTTCACCGTCTCCGTTTTCAAAAAGATCTTCGTTTACACTTACCCGTGTATATATACACAAGAGCATGCCAAACCTGTAGGTGGCAGTGTAACGAGAAGCTCAAGCCTTCCATGTATCCACTGTCACCATAGCAACATAGGTCGCACTTTTTACACAGGCGCAAGTTCCGGCGCATACTGTGACGTCGACTGCCTATAACTCCGTTTATCTCCGTTTATCTCAGTTTACATGCAAACGCGCAACCAGAGTTTTCCAAAATCTCCACTCTGGCCGGAGTTTTTAGAAAGACTCGTTTTCAGAGGAGAAATCTCCGTTTGCGTGTAAACGAAGGGCACAAACGAAGGAAGATGTCTCCGTTTATCAAAATCACCGTGTACGTGTAAACGGCCTCTGAAGCTCTCATGTCAGAGGCACTGATGAAAGTTGAGGACTGAAACCTTTGCTGCTGTTTTTACTCTTTATCATTTCTTTTGCACTTAGAGCACCTTCTTGTGCACAGGTTTGGATGACATAATCATACATCCAGCCCCAGCCCCCCTCTCACCTCCCTCCCACTGACTCCCATTCTAAAAAAATATCAAAAACCACACATTTTGATCCAGTTGTTAATGCTAATAAAGAAGAAACACACGATTTCTCTATTGTCAGCGGTTTCTCTGTTGTGAAAGAGGTGTGCCATAGAAATAAAGGGAAAATGAGAGTCCACAGGCTGGTAGTTCACCTCCTCCTTCTCCTCCTCCTCCTCTCTGAGGCACTGTCTGTCTCAGGTGGAAGTCTGTCTGAATCCAGCCTCCAAAATCATGTCTGTGGCTTCAGTGCCGGCCAGTCTCTTCTTTTTTCTCTCTGCCATTTCTCTTTGTCTTTTCCTCTGACTGTCTTGGGAAAAATGAGCTCTGTACTCACCCACCTCAACTCTACACTGCATTTTTGTAAACAAGATGGAGCTTTGTTTTGGTGACCTCAGCACTGTTATTAGGGGAAACCTTTGATGTGCTGCAGGCGCAGTGAGTGAAGGAGTCCATTGATGGAATATGAACTGGAACCCCTTGATTACAATTTTTGACCTCTTTCACACCAAAGGAACCCCTGACAACAGAGAAATATTGTTTTCTTTTGCTGCAATGGCAGTGGGATCAAAATGTGTGGGTTTTGGTGTTTTTTATAATGGGAGTCAATGGGAGGGAGGTGAGAGGGGGGCTGGGGGTGGGAGTAGGATCATGTCATCCAAACCCCCTTTGGTGGGGATCACTGGCCCATGTAGCCCTGTAATAAGCACCAACATGATCCACCGCAAAATTATTTTTGTGTCCCAAACCCCCTCTTGTGTGTTTTTGCCACCCAGCAGCACCCAAACGTGTTCAAACTGGCCTGAAAGGGTTAAAATCTTGAAACCCACGGCAAAAGTGACTTTTAAGTTTAGCTAAGACCTAGAAAGGAAAAATCAATACAGAAAAGTTTTGAAATAGTACTTCAAAAAACATATTTAGGGCGAAGTATTAGAGGTGGACATTCTGGTCCACCTCTAAAAACGATGGATCGTGGATGTTGTTGAATTTGATAACAAGCCCAAAAAATGGACTTGCATGCTGAAAAT
The DNA here is from genome assembly GCF_041903045.1 of Epinephelus lanceolatus. Taxonomy (NCBI): domain Eukaryota; kingdom Metazoa; phylum Chordata; class Actinopteri; order Perciformes; family Serranidae; genus Epinephelus; species Epinephelus lanceolatus. Next base: position 44,024,103 of record NC_135747.1, read on the forward strand.
TGGGACCTCCAGAGCTTACCCAAAAATCACCCCCCTATGACCTTTCGTTTGACTGTGAGGAGTCTGGGAAGTTGGGGAGGTGGACAAAAATGTCCAGGGGTCATCCAAGGGCTAGAGAAGGTCCATCTCTGGAGCAGCTCAGCATGGCATGGCACCTTTAAACTGATAATGCAAAAGCAAATCGGCGCAGCATGGCTTGACTCAGTGCGGCCAAACATGACGATGGAAAAGACCCAATAGTGAGACGTGGGCAGTAAACAGAAGAGTTTTCAGACACCATCTTGGTGTGAAACATGAACCTGTGAATGTTTTACTACAAACTGTGTTTTGTGTTTTTCTCCTCTTGGGTGGCTGCATCACTGAAATCACAACATTCATATCCTACCTCAGTAGGATTGAGCCAGTCGCCAGTGTTGTCGTCACTTTTAAGGGCGCAGACAACAGCCTTGGTCACAGCTTCCCCAACTCTCGCCACGTCATCCACTTCCTGTGCAGGAACAGAGCGGCGAGCAAAGAGTGAGTGAGTGAGTGCTGCACATCCAGATAATTACACTGAGACAGAGACGCAGGCTGCAGCTCAGCGTGTTGTGTCTGTGACCTTGCAGGGAAAAGCTGGAGAGGAACTCGCTCTTCAGATAAACATTTGTCTGGCTGTGGAGCTTTTCATGCGGCATGTGCTCCATGTTGTGCACACACACACACACACACACATTCATCATAATGACGGGATCTTTTTACTGCCAGGCTGCTTCATTACTCAGAGCTGAGAGGGGCTTTTGTCTGAACTCTGTTCGCATCAACCTGAGAGGAGGAGAGCTCAAGTGTCTCCAGTGATGTCACAACATCATCACACATTTAAGTTCTGAGCTGAGTATCAGGAGGAAGGAGAGACGTGTTTGTGCTTCTTACCAGCTCGATCCAGGAGTTGACACTGACAGTGACGGGATCCACAGACTCCACGTAGTGCCACCAGTGTCTGGGGACGTACAGCACCTGAGCAGAGGAGATAAAACTGATTAACAGTTCAGTGACATCATCGCCTTCTCTCTTCCCTTCTGGATAAACGTTAGCCATCCTGTTCCTCCACTAGATGGCAGCATACACCTTCCCCCCCACAGACTGTCAGGGGTTCATCCCATCATACAGTGATTCTATTAAAATGGGCGGGGCTTATTGATCCCCTGCCTCCTCAGCAGAGCCGCTTCATTCATGGTCTGCAGTCTGACAAGACAGGAGGAACGATGTGTCCTGTGATTTGATTTGCAGAGGTGGAGCCGACCTGTAGGGTCAGGATCTGCCTCCAGTACATGACCACCTCACTGCGGGTCTAAAGGACCAGACTCAGGTCATGTGATAACACCTGAGCCAGTTCTATTATGAGAGGATTATGGGCCCCTGGGCACAGACGTGCAGAGGGCCCAAACACCTCTCCTTCACAGGAGCAAGACTCACAGACTTTATACACATATAAAGTTTATACACAGACTTCAGAACTGAAGAAGCTTCTTGGATGAGAGGCCAAACGTCTTTAAGAAACTCACGCACGTCCAGTTGCCTACGATACAACACTTAGGATTACCATGATGACTGAGAATCTTCACCGACAGACTTCATAGCTGCTTCGCCTCTTTTTGTTGTTGTTTGTTTGGCGTCTCTTTGTAGTTGTTGTGCATCTCTCTGTGGTCATTTTGTGTCTCTTTGTAGCTTCCTTTTGTGTCTGCGGTTGTTTTGCCGCTTGTTGTAGTCTTTTTAAATTTCTTTGTAGTCATTTTGCATCTCTTTGTAGTTGTTTTGTGTCTCTCTGTGGTCATTTGAGTCTCTACATATTTCTTTTGTGTGTGTTTGAAGTCAATTTTAATCTCTTCAGAATTATTTTGAATCTCTTTGTGGTTGTTTTTTGTCTCTTCATGGTCATTTTGAGTCTCTTTTTATTCATTTTGAGTCTCCTTGTAGATGCTTTGAGTCCCTTTGTGGGTGTTTCGTGTTTATTTGTGATCTTTATTCCTTTTATGTGTCTTTGTGGCCAATCTTAGACTCTGTAGTGGCTTTGCATCTCTCTGTGTGTCTTTGTGGAAGTTTTGCTGCTTTACATAGCTGTATGTCTCTTTGTGTCTCTTGCAGCTGTTTTGCATCTCTTTGTAGTTATTTGTGTCTCTCTGTAGTAGTTTTATGTTTCTTTGTAGTAGTTTTGTTTCTTTGTGGTTTCTTGAGTCTCCTCCTGGTCGGCACGTGTTGATTTGACCAACACTTTGCAGAAGAAGGTCAGAACTGTAACTTTAGACACCTGTGTCTGAGCCTGTTCGACCCCTTTGTTGATCCATCCATGAATTCCAGTTACTACATGACGACTGTGAGATGTTGATGAAGTCACTGATCACCTCCAGTCTCTCCTCATGCACCAGCTCAGGCTCTATGATCATAAAATGAAGGTCTCCTGACTGTTCAAGAAACAAATGAAGCATCAGTAGGTGGTCTTCTCTGGAATCCCCTTCCTATCCACATTTAAAGGATGGCCTGGTTGACTCATTCAGACGTAAACTGAGCTGTCGCCTCATTCAGTCCACCCTGTGCACTCAACTACAGTTATTCAGTTTATGTTCAGTTTTCTTTGCACATGGTTACACACGTTACACATTATATTTTTAATGCCTCTGTGCTGGCGATAGTCGTAGCCGGAGGTGTTCTGTTTTCAGGGCTTCTGTCCGTTCGTCTGTCCCATTTTTGTGAACTGATATCTCGAACGCTTTGAGGGAAATTCTTTAAATTTGGCACAAATGTCCACCTGGACTCAACGATGAGCTGGCACACGGGGGCGTACAGCTGTGGAACGGTAATTCTAATTCTGTCTGTATCCAGGTATAAATGTACTATATGTAATTTATGTGCATACTGTGTATTGTTGTATTTTACTGCAGATTTTCTTTTTTAAAAAGTATTTCAAACATTTTTGTTATAATATTCTCCGCATAATTTATCTTGCTGTTTTCATTCTTATACATTTTGCTAATGATCATTATTCCTTTATTTTATGTGCAGCCATTTGGGACAGACTGACTTGACTTGAAGCTCTGAAGGCTTGGAAATAGACCTTTTCCTCCTGATGCTCCCAAAGGTTCAGAACGAACATCACGGCTCCAAATTACTTTGAGTCTGGTGACTTTGAGTCTACCTTGATGGACCTTTAGTGATTAAAAAGTAGCTGGTAAAACTGAGGAAATTAAAGAGCTGGGACTGTTTGGCCATCATCATTTCCATTAGGTGGAATCAGTGTAAATGACTTTGTGAAGCATCAGCTGTAACCCCGACCCACACACTGCTCCACCAGCCTTCAGAGCTAGGTGACAGCTGGCGTTGGTGGTGCTGATAGGAGCGTATTTAGTGCACCACAGGAGCTCAGGCGCAGGCAGATAGTGAAAAGAGACAGATGGCTAATTGCTTTGTCACCATTTTGACTCTTGGGGAACAAAACAATGCAGCTGGAATCTGAAACAAGTCAAAGTGGGACACACACATCAAAGAGTTCCACAGTAATTCAGAGTTGGGAAACTACTTCAAAAGTGGCTGAGGACATTTCGGAAAATTAGGGCACCGTGACAGCCACCCTCTGATTGCACAACACCTCAATCATAACTCTGAGTCCCTCTGAACTCACCTGGCTGTGAAGCAGAGCAGAGGACGGGAACTCATCTGCTCCGTCAGTCCATCTACTGAACTTGACCCTGTTACTTTTCTCCTGACAGGACGTCGAGAGTGATGACGCAGTTTAACCTTCCACTTCCACATACAAGCTCCGGTGTATTGATGGCGAGGAGCTTTAAGTGAGAAGGCCAAATTTTAATTGGGACACAAGTCACGACCGTTGCGTTGCTTCACACTTTTATGGAGGACACCACGACAAATAAATCTCACTGTTGAGTCTGCTTTTACATGTTTGCAGCTTAGGAACCAATAAAGCTTTATTTTATGGTTATTGCTTTCTGTGTCACGAGCAGTTCATCATATAAACGCAGAGCTACGGTGTTGCATAACATCAAGCTTCAGCACATTACTCAGGGTGGTTTCCCAACGTGTGAAACACACGACCGATTAAATTAACAAGAGGTGTTTGATGTCTTTTAGTTTTATGTTTGATAAGAAAAATGACACTGTACACGCAGCCCACTGTTGAGTATGGAGAACATACAACGTCTGCAGAGAGATGATCTTTGTAAGTCTTCTTTCAGAAGTGTATAAAGCGTTGCACCTAAAGTTTATTTTCATTATCGAATAATTTGCTAATTATTTTCTGAATTAATTGAGTCTTCTTTCCCACGAGAACCAGGAGACATTTCATACCTCAAGAATGACTTAAACACTCATCAGTTACCATGATAGCTGCCACTTCATTCTCTGTCAGTCAACTACACGTCTAATTAACTAATCACTCCAGCTCGTCTTGTTATAGATTTACATTTTTTAAAAAGTCTGTTTTATGAAACAGACTTGTGATTTGTTTCACAAGCACATTATTATTATTGTTACCTACCTACAACTAAATTAAAGAACAATGAGAATTTAATCATTATTGTATCAACCAGGGCCATTGTACAGCCTGTGCTCAGCGCCTTAAGGTGGATTTATACATGTGTGTCTATGCAGAGCCTACGCCACTGTGAGCATTTATACTTGTGCGGTGTCTGTGTCACTCTACAGTTACACCTCCAAGACACTAGTTGGTGGTAGAGTTTCTGAGAAGTGCTGTAAAGTTTGACTGATGGAAAACACACATTAAACACACATTAAACACGGCTTAATAGAGACAGTTTCAAACACAACTCAGCTTCACTATAACTCGCAGCATTCACAGACAAACACTTGTCTTTATCTGGACACATTTCCCCACAAATACAACATGCTAACGTTATTAGCACAAGCCTATGGCATTTTACATTGTATAAATTAGCCTAGCAGCTAGCAGAGATTTGCTCTGCTCATATTTCAGCCAGGATAAATCACACACAGTGTGTGGAGGCTTTATTGTCTTCACAATTTATTGTTTCTTATCTGTGAAATTAAAGTAAATCAAAGCTTTGTTTCCACTGAGGGAAATGGTTTCAGCTCACAGAGACAGACAGGACGTCTGCATCACTGTGACGTGGAGTTACATTTCTGGGGAGGTGCACATCAGGCTACAGCGTAGGGTACGGTGTCGATTCGATGCAGAAGTCCAACTCAAGTGTTTTGTGCTGTGCTTATGCCTTATTAGAGATGTACAGATACCACTTTTTTCTTCCTGATATCGATTCCGAACGCTGAACCTTAGGTATCTGCCGATACCGAGTACCAATCTGATAGCAGCGCGTAAAATAACAATGGATGGGCTATGAATTGTTGTATGTCTCAACTCCTAAAACTCTATGTAAAATATTAAGAAATAAATACATAATAGTAGAATGAATGCCATAAAACTTTTTTAATTATTATTATTATCCAGTGTTGACACAGATCAAGACACAGGTTAAAGTGCAGCCACACAATTTGGTAAAAAAGACATTTGACATGAATGCTTTTTAAACTCTGCTCCGTTTCCGTTTCGTTTGCCTGTAGCGTGCATATGCGTAATTACGTGAGGCATTACCTGGTATCGGACTGGTCATAGGCTGTACTCGCTGATACCAGATACCACATTTTAGGCAGTATTGGAGGCATTTCCAATACTGGTATCGGTATTGGTACAACTCTATGCCTTATGAATGTGAAACAAGCTGTGAGGAGCATGTGGACATGAGATGTACTTCCCATGTTTGTTGATTACTTCGTTCCTGTCTAAAACCCCCGGCAAAACCAACAGGCTTGTGTTTATGTGGCTTAACTTGATATGACAACTGGCTTTTCACCTTGATTTGTTTTCCTCTCAGCTGTGCACCAATGTGACAGTCCTGACGAACGCTGAGAGTGAAACCTAAGCTGCCATTGTTTCCTTGCACTTCTTTCAGATGGTTCCATTTTCAAGATCTTTCCTTTCTTCATAACCTGTGATAAGAAACTCTTCACTGAAAGAGCAACATCTTACTTTGTCATGAAATTAAATTGAACACCTTGAGACAAACTGATTTAATATATCGGGTCATTTTTTGCACATTTTCAGGTAGCAGCTGACAGCTCTGACAGTTCAGTCTTAATTTAATCAGACCCTGTGGAATTTAATGTGTGTGGAGCAGCAGGAGGAAATGTTTGAGCCCTTGTATTTCCACAGCGTCAGTCTCCTTCTACTGTGCATCAGTTAAAGTATTATGTCCTTATTTGTGAGTGCTGAAGAACTAGGTCCGTACCCATGACACTCTCGCGACACTAGAGTTGAGCACACCAGTTACACATACATGTAAACCAAAAACTGAAAGGATGCAGAAGTGATCAAGTTCAGCCCATAACATGACTTCTGTGCTGCATTATATTCTTGTATGGTAAAACATGTGTGTAAGGAATCCTGACCTGTCCCGGCTGCAGAGTGACGACGTGCGTTCTGGCTCCCTGAAAGTTAGGGAACCTCCTCAGGTCTGGGTGGAGAACATCCACTTGGCTGAAGATGCTGGACTCCTCATAGGGGATCCTGGTTGGGTAGAGTTTAACAGTGTCGTCTGGAGGGAAGAGGTGCCAGCGCTTCCTACGCACAGGAGACATCACAGTTAGATATGACGTCAGACAGAAAGACTGTTAGAAATTAATTCAGTACTTTTATTAGTAAATACAAGAAATTGACAGCAATGGACCCAGAATTGATTTGCATCAGGTGGTCATCTGTTGACAAGTGGTGACATCATTTGTTAGGTCACAAAATCATGGCACAGCCCTGGATTCACAGAGTATGGCTATAGCTGTCACTTGTCAGTGTGTTTTCAGTTCTTGAAAGTGAAATTTTGGTTGCCCAATAGTTTTGCTCAACGTTGGTTGGACTTCAGACCCTCTAAGGATTTGGATGTTCCCTTTTTCCAGTAAGTACATTTTGTTTTAATGGTTTCAAGCTAGTTACTTCTGGCTCTAAAAATCTCGAGGTAGTTTTGAAACTCGTGGCTTCAAAACTAGAGTGCACAATCCAGTGGGTGACGTCATGGTGGCTACTTCTATTGTGGTATACATACATTCACCAGAATCAGAATTCCAAATCTTTTTCATTCTGGACAATCATAAACACTTCTGATTTTAAAGATGCGCCACAGGAAGATCAGCGGTGCTTTGGGGCTCAGCCAATTAGGATCCTAACAAATAACAAACAGGGTCACCTGCAGATCCATCACTATAAAACAATCCCTTCAAAGTCAAATTAATTCTACTACAAACATTCATCCTGAATAATTTGGGTGTTGTTGTTGTAAAAACTGTGTCATTATTGTTTTGTGTTGACAAATGTCGTCATATCGATCAGCAGCGTCGACGAACAGCTCTGGCTGAATTTCATTCCCTCTCAGATCAATACCAACTAAAAGAGTCTGCGGGCCAATTACAAGGAGTGAGATAAACTGTTGCTCTGTGGTGGAACAGTGAGATAAGACACCAACAGACCTTTTCCCTTTAGTTTCTGGACTCGCAGTGCTCCATATAACGCCTCACCCTCAGCCTCCTTTTACCTCGCTCTCAGGTGAGCTCTGCCACAAATTAACTCTCCTTCAGAGGACAGTCACACTGTGTGAGCACTAACAGCACCCTGCTGCACCTTTCCTGCTGCTGAACATCTCCATGGTTTGTTACTTATCAGAGGAGGGGGTGGCTGAAGTTACATATAATTTTGCCTGAGTGAAAATGCACGACCCCTTTCTTCCCCATAAATAACCATATATTTAAATACCAACCCCAAAGGCAGGAGTCAGAGCTAACACAAAAAACAAACAGCACAGAGGGAGTTATCACCACAACAAACGGCCACTATCTTCAAATGTAAATCCTCTTTACAGATCGCATCATCACACCAGCTGTGTGTGCACTTCAGCAGAATATGGGCTCATGACCAAAAAACCACTAACATTTAATAAGCCTACACACACACACACACACACACACACACACACACACACACACACACACACACAGTGCACACAGTCGCCATCAGCAACATGTGCATATTAACTGTAACATCACAACAGTGGCAGCAGCGGTGAGATTAACATCTGTAACTTGGCACAGCAGCCTTCATTAGTTCATGAAAACGCCTTGATAATCAAAAGTTAAAAATGAAATCCTAGAGTTGAGAGAACTCCCAGTTTCTCACTGTTGTCATGCAGGCAGCCAAATGAAATGGTTTTTAGTGCAAAAGGTTTATTATGAGTACAATTTTAAGCAAGGTGTAGAACACAGTGATTATGATGAAATGTAACTGTTTAAACTCAGATTTAATTATGTTTCCTAAAGGAAAGCTTTTGCCGCACACAGGAAGGGGAATCGAGAATTGGCTCCAGCTGAGAATCGATAGCAAACTGGAATCAGAATCGTACGCCTCCAAGCTTATCAATACCTTTTGTAAATGCACAAACCCATCACTACAGGTGTGACAGTGCAGTCTCCTCTCAGTAGGTATACTGGATCTTTCTCTAACTGTTTTCTCTGTTGCTAAAATTGAAAATGAATGTACACTTCTGTTTTAGAAAACCAACGGTTACTTAAAGCTCCAGTGCAGGAGAGTACAGGAGGATGTACTGGCAGAAACTGAATATAATATCATCAGTGTGTTTTAGTGTATAATGACCTGAAAATAAGAACTGCGTTCTCGTTCCCTCAGAATGAGACGTTTATATCTACACAGGGAGCAGGTCCTCGTCTACAGAGATCACCATGTTGCCCCGTCATGTTTCTACAGTAGCCCAGAACGGACAAACCAAACTCACTTTTTTGCATCAGCCACCTTAGTCAACTTAGCAGACCCTCCACGACAAGTGGCGTAAAAAAAAACCACACAGATTTTTTTTTTTACCTGAAACACTTTACTGGTTTATATCAACAGGTCTGTTTGTTTTCTTCTAACCAGGAGTGTCAGCTGGTTGTAATCTGTAATCCTCACTGATAGATTCAACTAAATCCCTCTAAATCTGACACACTGGACCTTTAAGGTTCTGGTTCCAAACCTGGGGGTCACCAAAACTTCATAAGGTGTCGCAAGACCTTCTTAATTTTAGGGGTGTTAAGAAAACTACAAACATAAATACACAGTGGGCCTATGTTTCAGCATTTTACTCATTTCTGTAAAAGAAATTAAAACTAAATTAAAGTGTTATTTTTAGATTTAGATTATTATTTAACATTTCCATTTAAAAACATTTCACCGGGCCTTCACTCTCTGCTGAACAGCCTCGTCCTGCTTTTAAAAAAGTAGCCTACGCACTTTGGAACTACAGAAAAACTAACAGAACAATGGTCAAACAAAAGGAAGATGGAAACACTGAAATTCTCAAAAAGGGAAGCCTATGGAATATGGATCACTGTTAAAAAACATCACGGAAAAAGGTCATAAAAGAATCAATAAGAACTTAAATCTGAATCAATACGCACAGAAAATAATCTGCTCAAAATTCATCACAATGACTCATTTTACAAAAAACTTCCTGCAGTTAGACGTCTGGGTTCATTTACATCTTATCGTCTGTTCTGTACTCTTATTGTTCTGCATTTAATATTATATGGAATATCCATAAAATATTTCATGTAGTCAGGCGTCATCAGTTTACTCAACAATAGAGAAGAGGTCTCTTCAGGTAAAAGGCTGGGAACTGCTGCTTCAAGGAAAAGAACAACTGTAATTCCACACTTTGTAAATACAAGTTAAAGTCCTGAGTTCAAAACCTCACCTAAGTAAAAGTGTGTGTTATCAGTAAAATGAACTTAAAGTACAAAAAGTAAAAGAAGAAAGTCAGTGTTTTCCTGTTCAACATGATGTTTGTGGATTAATATTCCTGCTGTGATCCGTCTTACCGTCCCTGTACCTGCAGCACCAGGTTAAAGCCGTAAGAGTCCAGGTGACACGGCGTGTTGGCCCCCGCTGTGCCGATCCATAAGGTGCTCTCCCTGCCAGTACGCCCCTCAAAACCAAACTCAGACCACTTTACATCCTGTAAAACACACACACACACACACACACACACACCACGTTCAAATGACAATTATCAATCCAACATAATGTGAAAATATAAATACCAGTCTGACTTTTTAAATACACATCAGCGTTCCTTTTGTCCGCGATAACGATGTGACACAGAGACAAGTCTCACATCCTCACAACTGTCACAACTCGGCTATAAGCTCACCGACGTACCCCCACCTCATCACTGCGCTCACAGGGCCTATTATAGGTGACCAATGGAGGCGTCTGTGTGGAGAAACCAAGCTACAATATTTGTCATCTTTCAAGGGAAACTGGTCTGTCAATCACATCCTGTCAGAGCACAAAGGTGCAGCGATCACGACGGCATCCTGAATAATGAAGTCATTACCATACATGCAGGCAGCTGTAAATGACAGACTGGTCAATCTTGCCTTCAGGCAGGCTTTTTCCTCGGCGCCATTTATCCTGTAAAAAGCCCGTGTCTGCCCGTCTCAAAGGCATGAATGTCAGCTGCTAATAATTGCAGGTGGATGCCCAATAAAAATTTATCACGGAGATAAAAATGAAATGAATGCGTGGTGGCTTGAGAAAGGATGGCACTTTTATGTCTTTACCTAGCGGAGGACGAGAATAGAAACTAATATAAAGTCGTTATGGGCGAAAGCTTCACATTTTAATTGAAAATGTCAAAACAAGAGAAAACAATGTGAGAATATAAATGAGCATCCTGGAAAAAAAACACTATAAAAGAATATTTCAATTTGTATTATTTTCCATTTAATGTTTAATTTGCTGATAAGTTGAAGCTATGCGACGACATTAGAAGGCAACAGCATGAATTATGTCTGAAATATGTTTATTATCATCTTACAGGGAAGTTGGCGTTAAAGTTTCTTGACTTTGACTCTGAGTGATGTCATACTTCTGGATCATGTATTAATCTGAGTCATACATGATGTATACACTCCCAGTTACGTGGTTTGTGTGATTGTGAAATGACTGACATACTGGCAACATATCTGAACGTGGGTGGTGCTCATCCCACCTGCGGGGCTGAAAACTGAAGCAGACGTGGAAGTGACAAAAACTGCAGTCCCTCCGAGAAATCAGACTTTCAGTTTTTCCAAGTACATTTTGCTTTCATGGTTTTAACCCTGTTTTTCTCCAGCTAAAATGAGCAACATCACAGTAACACACAGCTGTAAATACACCATGTTAACCAAGCTAGCAGCTAGCGTCGGGGTTAGCTCCACCCTCTCTTTCAAATATGGTCACTTGTGGCTCCAAAATGGTTAAAATGCCAAAGTCAAGGTATCAAAACAGGAGTTCATGGCTGCACCTATTATTTTATACAGTTTATGGTGAACACCCAGGTTCAGATATGTGACTGCAGCAGAATTATATTTCATAGTACGCACAAGAGTTACCCTCCTTTAACATCTCGGTTCCCACACACACATGTACACAGTCTACTCAGCAAGCAAGAGACAGATTGATTTTTTTGTTGACGTTATTGATGCCACCATAAAACTCTGATTGGCCTACAACATACATTTCAATGGGCTACATTATATGGTACAATTATATACTGTATCTGTGTGTCAGTTCAGGGCTGCAGCATTTGAAGACTGATGGCGTCACATCGGCGCGACCAGGGCCGTCCCATTTCAAAATCTCATTCAAATGCTGCTGAGCAATGCAGCCTTCTTTCCCAGGATTTGGAGGATGCAAAGATGAATCCTTCATGGCCCAGCCTATCCCAAGATGCATTGCGTGCCAGTAATGATTATATACTTAGTTAACTAACAGCTGTTAACTAGCTAACGGTTAACTGTTGTTAACATTACTATCAGCTAAAAGTACACAGCTTAAACAATCTTTGGGTCCATGATTTAGGGCTAACTAACTTACTAGCTTACTCCATCTTTTGTCAAGCGCAGCTGGTTGCTAGGTTACAGGAACACCAAAGGGTCAGAGCGAGAACAACTGGTGATGCAACCAGGAAATCCTGCACAGACCAGACCGTCCCATTTCAGGGAGTTTTCAATTTGTCTGATGCGGTCTTCAAAGAACGGAGCTGACGTCAACCGCGAAGGCCGCGTCCTTCAAAGGCTGCAGCCCCTGAACTGAGACACAGCTTGTATTGAATATAGAGAGACACACGTGCAGTAACAGCTGGCGTTAAAGGGACAGTTCTCTCACCTGTAGAGCTGTTTATCAGTCGAGATAGTTTTGATGTGAGCTGCACAATCTAGACTGACTACTTCGATTCGAGGGTGAACTGTCACTTTAAGTCGTCAAACTTTCTTCACCACAGGCCCAAAATTTCAGGAGCTTTCATCTTGTGACAGAATCACTTAAAACACAATTCAATGACTGGTCGGTCAGAAAAAACTGTTGGCTCGACCTGAATCATCTCTTGCTAATTAACACCTCTCATGCAGACCTGCTGTAATGTTTCCATAATTAAACTACCGATGAAACGCTGTGTGCTTTTCAAAAAGCCTTCTGGTTACTGTGATTGACTCAGACATCTGAGGTGGTAATTAACCATCACTGATCTCCCATTGTTTAAACATGTCTGTGGAATGTTATTTCAGGAACCGTTATAAAAGTGACCTGACATTTTAATGTTAATTTAATGTTCGCAGCGGGCTGATTACCTCAAACATGGAAGGCTGGTCTTGAAATAACATGGCGATGTATTTGTAGTCAGCGTAGGCCCAGTACTGTGAGCGGGGGTATTTAAAGAAAGGTCCTACGTCTGCCTCGGCCTGGTCCTGCGTCCAGCTGAGAAACTGCTGCAGTCTGGCCTCCACGTAGGAGCACTGGGTCTCAAACAAAGGTGCTGAGAGAATAAAAGAAAAGTACAAGGCAGAGAGTAGTCACTGGAAAATTATGATAAAGTTTCTGTAAAACAATTTCTATGCTAAAAAGAAACCCAATTCATAAAGCAGGATTCGTGCTCGATGCATCATCACGGAGGCATGGCATTTTATTTTACACACTTTTATGAGAAAAATAAATCACAGTTGTAGCGATTTACTCGAGCGTTTGTTTTAGTAAACAAAGTGTGTCTATGGCTGAATGATGGCATTTAGAAGCGGTCGTGAGCGATGCCCTCCTGTCGGCTGTTGCAACTGGAAAAGATGATTTAGAAATCTAATTAGCGAGCTTTTATCAGAGGATGTGCTCTCTGTGATTCATCACAGGGGGAGTCACTGCTGCAGCCGTGTTAGAGCCACACAGACGCCAAAACACACCAGATGCTCAAAGACAAAAACCCGATGTGTGTGTTTTTTCTTCTGCTTATGTGGCAGTTTAAATCAGATCATTAAACAGCCTCTGATCCTTCATTAGGTCACACTAACTGCAGTCTAATCTGTAAATGATCACGTGTCAGAGGATGAACTGCACACGCCTGCAGGCATTCATTAGGTACTGACTAAATGTTAGGTGAAAGTCGATAACTACCACATGTGCATTAATGTGATCAAAAACAGAAAAGCTTATAAAAATACCACACTGAAATTGATAAATGATCAATTATGCAGGAACTTTTGAATGGAAAAGAAAATGGCTGCTGTTGCCAATAGCAGAGTGCTTTCTTTGGCAGGAGCGATTTGGATTAATGTCTCAGAGTGGAGTGGAAAGTTTGTTTAAGGAACTACAGCGAGTCCTCAATCATGTTTGTTTGGAGAAATGTTTCATGTACTAATGTATCAGAAAGTTAACCCTAACCCTGCTCAACCGTTTCATAGAGAACATTTTCAGTCACTATATCTTAATGAAAAACAAGGTGAACTCAACACAACCTGACTGAGATATCTGTATTCTTAGTGTAGACGTTACAGGGTTAAACTACTTCAGGACACTAATAACAGCAAAAGCTTAAGACTTTAACAAATGTGTAAATGCAGAAGTAGAAATGAATCTAAATGTAACAAGACCTTGTTTTTTCTTATTTACATACAGTACAGGCCAAAAGTTTGGACACACCTTGTCATTCAATGCGTTTTCTTTATTTTCATGACTATTTACATTGTAGATTCTCACTGAAGGCATCAAAACTATGAATGAACACATGTGGAGTTATGTACTTAACAAAAAAAGGTGAAATAACTGAAAACATGTTTTATATTCTAGTTTCTTCAAAATAGCCACCCTTTGCTCTGATTACTGCTTTGCACACTCTTGGCATTCTCTCCATGAGCTTCAAGAGGTAGTCACCTGAAATGGTTTCCACTTCACAGGTGTGCCTTATCAGGGTTAATTAGTGGAATTTCTTGCTTTATCAATGGGGTTGGGACCATCAGCTGTGTTGTGCAGAAGTCAGGTAAATACACAGCCGACAGCCCTATTGGACAACTGTTAAAATTCATATTATGGCAAGAACCAATCAGTTAACTAAAGAAAAACGAGTGGCCATCATTACTTTAAGAAATGAAGGTCAGTCAGTCCGGAAAATTGCAAAAACTTTAAATGTGTCCCCAAGTGGAGTCGCAAAAACCATCAAGCGCTACAACCAAACTGGCACACATGAGGACCGAGCCAGGAAAGGAAGACCAAGAGTCACCTCTGCTTCTGAGGATAAGTTCATCCGAGTCACCAGCCTCAGAAATGGCAAGTTAACAGCAGCTCAGATCAGAGACCAGATGAATGCCACACAGAGTTCTAGCAGCAGACCCATCTCTAGAACAACTGTTAAGAGGAGACTGCGCCAATCAGGCCTTCATGGTCAAATAGCTGCTAGGAAACCACTGCTAAGGAGAGGCAACAAGCAGAAGAGATTTGTTTGGGCCAAGAAACACAAGGAATGGACATTAGACCAGTGGAAATCTGTGCTTTGGTCTGATGAGTCCAAATTTGAGATCTTTGGTTCCAACCGCCGTGTCTTTGTGAGACGCAGAAAAGGTGAACGGATGGATTCCACATGCCTGGTTCCCACTGTGAAGCATGGAGGAGGAGGTGTGATGGTGTGGGGGTGTTTTGCTGGTGACACTGTTGGGGATTTATTCAAAATTGAAGGCACACTGAACCAGCATGGCTACCACAGCATCCTGCAGCGACATGCCATCCCATCCGGTTTGCGTTTAGTTGGACGATCATTTATTTTTCAACAGGACAATGACCCCAAACACACCTCCAGGCTGTGTAAGGGCTATTTGACCAAGAAGGAGAGTGATGGAGTGCTGCGGCAGATGACCTGGCCTCCACAGTCACCGGACCTGAACCCAATCCAGATGGTTTGGGGTGAGCTGGACCGCAGAGTGAAGGCAAAGGGGCCAACAAGTGCTAAACACCTCTGGGAACTCCTTCAAGACTGTTGGAAAACCATTTCAGGTGACTACCTCTTGAAGCTCATGGAGAGAATGCCAAGAGTGTGCAAAGCAGTAATCAGAGCAAAGGGTGGCTATTTTGAAGAAACTAGAATATAAAACATGTTTTCAGTTATTTCACCTTTTTTTGTTAAGTACATAACTCCACATGTGTTCATTCATAGTTTTGATGCCTTCAGTGAGAATCTACAATGTAAATAGTCATGAAAATAAAGAAAACGCATTGAATGACAAGGTGTGTCCAAACTTTTGGCCTGTACTGTATATATTGCTCTGATTTCAAAGTTTTCTTATAAAATGTATACATATGTATATTTATTGTATTCTATTATATTTATATCTTACTATACAGAGTGCTGCAGGAATGAGTCCTAGAATCTGGAAATGAATTAGCATTTTAGCACCTCCTGTTCCATCGTCTTGAAGTCAGTGGGTTTTTTGTTGGATGCCTGAAATAAGGTCCATTGTTAACACAAGCTTCAAGGGATAGTGCACCCAAAAATGAAAACTCAGCCATTATCTACTCACCCATATGCCGAGGGAGGCTCAGGTGAAGTTTTAGAGTCCTCACATCACTTGCAGAGATCCAAGGGGAGAGGAGGTAGCAACACAACTCCACCTAATGGAGGCTGACGGCGCTCACGTGTGTGAGCATGCCATGAGACATGGGCACCGTGTTCATGTGTGTTCACATGCTTTCGCTGGTCTCTCGCGCTAGTGCACACACGTGAGCGTGGTGCCCAGAGAGGCCGTCAGAGCTACAGGCTACAATGAGGCTAAAAACAGAGTTCAAATGAGGTTTTTCCAAACAACTTTTTATGTCGGGGCTTCAGGACACTTGGATCACTACGGACGAGCAGTATGGAGATATTTTGTGGTTTCAATGATGTGTTTTTGGACGTTTGAATCTGGGGCGCCGTCAGCCTCCATTAGGTGGAGTTGTGTTGCTACCTCCTCTCCCCTTGGATCTCTGCAAGTGATGTGAGGACTCTAAAACTTCACCTGAGCCTCCATCGGCATATGGGTGAGTAGATAATGGCTGGATTTTCATTTTTGGGTGCACTATCCCTTTAAGACATTTTCACGTTTTTTTTTTCATGGCCAACATGACATTAAATACACCAGTAAATACTACATTCATTAATTTTTAAGCTTTAATATGTCTTTAAAAAGGCGGTTTGGTCCATCACCACACAACGTTGTGTCAAGTGGCGAAATGAGACAACAGGACGTCATCACGGTGAACCGTTCAAACGTGGCTTTACAGCCTTGTTGTGGTTTAGTTTGTTTACAGTCCAACATTAGTCTACGACCTTATTTATTGCAAATCCATTGGAAAAATCCCGCTGACTTTTTGTCGAGGAATTTAGGGTGATATTAACTTCCAGGCTGTCCTACAAATAAATGTCAACCTGCACCACTGTAGTAATCGCTGGGAGTTTCTTACTGGGTCACCTGAATTGGATCTCATTGGTCGTGATGGGTGACAATAAACATGTAGATATTTCTGATCTGCTTGCTAGTGTCCAGTGTGTATCAGGTCGGCCTACTGAACTCCCAAATGCTAATTAAATCCCCAACTTTTGCCACCAGCTGTCATCATAGTGTGCTGCTCATGCTGGCTGCTATGGTGAGTGATCGAGGACTGATTCAACTGACGTCAAGTGGAAACCTCTGCCAGCCAAGGCCAATGCTGCATTCATGTGCACCTCAGATTATAGTTCTTCCGACTTCGGTGTGTTCATGAGCTTTAAGTTGTAATGTGGAAACAACATGAACACTACGAAGACGATATGTTGCATATCATTGCTCAGAGTGTTTAAACATGTCGATAAGGAAGAGCAAAGGAAACGGACCAGGTGAGCCATGAAATATGTTCTTGTTGAGATTATTCCCACACCACCTGAATGTAGCACAAGGCTGTGGAGGTTAATGGGGCGTCGGGTACTTTCCCCTCAAAGAAGGACAGATTGTTGGTCAGTGACATTTCTGTAACACTGTATGGAGCTTACACAGCCATCTACATACAAGTGGGACAGTTTTGTGAGGTGGGCAGCTCTACCTGTCTATGTGCATGTACTATAACAGAGTGTCACTGAGAAACTGACTCATCTGTCTGAACTCATCTGTTCTTACTGTTTGTCTCCTCTTTCCTCCCGAGTCTGAATCTGATGAGTTTGTCACCCAGACAGTCGGACAGGTGCTCTGCAGTCCAGCGGAGAACAGGCCAGCCACCGGTCATGTTCATGAAGACTGCAGGCTGCTGCAGATGATGCAGGATCCTCTGGATCTCCTCTGGGCTGAAGGCTTTCATGGTAGCCATGTTCTGTAGGACACACCGACAGTGGGTTACAACACTGAGGATGTAGATACAGATTAGCTGATAATCAACTGGTGTTTAAGTTGTTTAGTCACCAGTCACACACACTGTCACATATGTCTTATCTTCTGTAGAATAAAAGTGAACAAGACTGTGTATATTTTTACAACTCTACAGTGTGCTTGTTCCTCCCTCTGTGCTCCGTCAGTTCATGAACAACATTATAAAAACACAATTATCAATTATCCATATCAATCAGGAACCTGGGGGACATTTAAGGACAAGAGGAAACCCGAGCTTCCTTATTTTGTAGCATGCATGTACTACACATGACACTACATGTTATATTAATGTGAAGTCTCAACATCTGTCACAATGCATCACATTATTAACATACATTTTGGACGATCATGTCTGTACATTACACTGTGAACCTTTGCACACATTCCTTAGAAAATATTACTGCACAAAACTGTTCAGCTTTTAATTTTAAAACAGATATTTTGTCCATATGTTTCAACAATGTTGTTACATATTGATGTTGTCATTTATTTTATTTACGCTTCTTGACTGTTTGTTTGCAGTACTCGCTTTTAACTTTAATTTTATCAACTATTATTATTTCCACTACTTCTAATCTCTCAGCAGCTGTTCTGCCTGAGGTCCACACCAAACATAATGCTCTATACAAAAAAACACCACCACAACAACAACATACAAAACACAATACAACACCACACAGGACCTAGCTAAACGAAGGTCTTCTATGGAGATATAAAATGAAAGATATCCATTACTGAGGTGTAGTTACTGAGCAGACCATGACTAATTATGAATCAAAATAGCTCCTACAAAAATTATCATGATATTTCTAAATAGCAGCCAATTGAAATGTCAAACTTTGAATGGGCATATCTCATGCCCCGTATGTCGTAGAGACATGAAACTTTGCACAGAGATGCCTCTCCTCATGAGGAACACATTTGCCTCAAGAACCCATAACTTCCGCTTATATAGATTTTCCGCCATTTTGAATTTTTTGAAAAACACTTCAAATAGATCTCTTCCTAGGAAGTTTGAGCGATCTGCATGAAACTGGGTGAACATAATCTAGGGACCAATATCTAAAGTTCCCTCTTGGCAAAAGTTGGAAAACTTACTAAAACTGAGCTTCTATAAGGCAATGAATATTGCGGAGGGCGTGGCTCATCACATAAAGGTGTATAACATCTCAAGGGTTTCACCCATCACCACGCAACTTTGTAGGCATATGACCACACATAATCTGAGGGGACCCCTCCATTATTGACCCCATCAAACAAAATGGGGGCGCTAGGGAGATAATTTCTTATCTAGGCCTAACCGCCATATGGATTTTTACTAAACTTGGTAGATATGTAGAACAGGACGCCTCAAGGTGACTGGAGAAATTTAACTCTAATTGGCAACTGGGTGGCGCTATAACAACAGAAAAATGCTTCAAAATGGCTAAAATGCGACCGATCGCTGTGGCCCCCCTGTGGACCAATGTTGGGGTTGTTTTCTAATGTTTGGTATGACTAAGTCATGGTATGGTATGCTGCTGCAACAAGGGCTAGCTGCACCTTTCCCATGTGAACTACCAGTGTGCCTGACTTTTAAGTCAATACAATATATAAACACTTTAACTATCTGCCTTTCAACGTGCTGCCTCAACTACTAATGTACAGTTTTAGCCCACTAACTATCCCACTATTGGCAATGGTACTACTGTACTTTCAGTAAAGCAATCGTACTATCAACTTCACAAACACTCTGTCTGAATACATTGCTCTTCTTAATGGCTTCAGTTGACTATTTAATCTGCGATTTCCTATGACCTGTATCCCAAACACACACCATGTGAAACTGTACGTGGGTATGGACTAGTTTCCATTACAGCATCATCATCGATGTAGTAACACACACTGACATTAGATAATAAAACATATAATAAACTATTAATACCCAGTGTAGTGTTTATGATATAAGATCCTCCAGATTGTATATTACACTTTATAAAATCATTTAGTTATTAGCTATATGTCATTAGATGAGGAGTGCTGTTTTTTTTAAATATTTTATATACCACATTGTACTTTATCACACTATACTATGTTATACTGTCTTATCACTTCATTTATTATATTTAATTTTCATTTTGGTACATTATTATAGTGGATACTAATTGTCAGTACAGTATTTATTATCCTGGTGTATGTTGTTTACGTGATACAGGCCCCGGCTGACATCATCCACACTCACTTTGTTCTGACATGCTCTTGTACAACTCATATTTTTACCTCTACTCTTATATTAGCTGTAGCTCTGATTTTAGTTGTTCATGTTTCTTTCCCCTCTCTTATTTCTGTCGTTCCACAAAAGGGTTATCTTGTGTGTGTGTGTGTGTGTGTTTTCAAGTTATGTTCAGCTGATCTTGCTGATACTTTAATTCTTTTACTTCGCATTTATACTTCCGGTCGTCAGCTAACGTTAGCTTTACGTGACGTAATGAGCAACATTACGTAGTTTTGAGTGAGGAACTCTGCTTATTATCAAACATTCAGAAAGAACAAAGTAAACTTCTGCTCCTACAGAGTCTTTTCAGTGTCAGAGAATCAGCACTGATAACTGTATGTGTCCCAGCGATGCTGTTAGCTTGACTCCGTCTATGAGGGCTGTGTTAGCTAGTGACCAGCTAGTGTCCCAGGACGGCTAATGTTAGCTAGCTTCGCGGAAAGTCAGAAGTCTTCTGACAAAAACAACTCACCTTTCACTACACGTGCAGCTGAGCTCCAGGCGGAAGTAAACAAACCTCACATGACTTTTCCGCCTTCTTTATTCAACTGCAACGCCTCACTGTGAATCTCCGCCATTTTGGCTCCGCGGCCGCTGCAACAGCTCCACTGAAGCGAACGCAACGGGCGAGCCAAGATGGCGGCTCAGTAGCTACAGTTTCCACTACCGCTAACTATTTCCGTTCAGACATGCGCAGTAAAGTTAGGTGACAGAAACAGAGGCTGTCGGCAGTTTTTGTTTGTGTGGTCGACACGGAGGCGTCCATTTGCCGTTAGAACCGGATCTTTTACCAGGACCGACCGACAGATAGCTGCTATGGGTGCCGGCTCGAGCACCGAGGCCGAGAGGGAGCCGCTCCTCGTCCCGCCTCACGCGGAGCCCAGCAGCCCGCCAGTAAACAGCAGGGTGTACGGGAGAAGATGGCTGGTTCTGACCCTGTTCTCCCTGCTGGGACTCATGCAGGGGATGGTGTGGAACTTCTGGGGCCCCATCCAGAACTCGGCCGTCCACGCCTTCGGCTTCACCAAGTCGGACATCGCGGTTCTGGTGCTGTGGGGCCCGGTGGGCTTCGTGCCGTGGCTGCTGTTCATGTGGTTAATGGATAAGAAAGGTGAGCTCTTCTTCTTTGGTACACCGTGTCCTATCTGACATGATGATGCTTGTGTCACCCGCTGCTCTCCTCAGAGACACTGTCGGCCTCTGTCAGGTCTCAAACACACGGTACATCGACATGTGATGGCTGAAGCTCTCACAGAGAAGTGTTGTCTCTTATCACATCAGTCATGTCCGGTGTCACTCAGTGTTCTGTTGTCTCAGCCTGAGCAGAGATATTTAATCACAGCACAAGATGTGGGCCCTGTTCATGTCACCTTAATGTGTTTGAACAGCTGGTGTCAAACATGGTGACCTCAGGAAGGCTCACACACTTGAACAGTGTCATCAGTGATGGAATGTAGGTCAACATTAACTGAGGCAGCTCTCTGTCTTACGGACATAAAGATATCTAATAAGATATAATGTGATTGGCTCCAAATGAAACTACCCTACAGTGTGTTTAAGTGCAACTGAAATAATCTGTCCAATTAATTAATGAACAGATTTGCAGAAGATTGATTGGCAGCTGCTTTGATAAATGTTAAAGTCATATTTTATGGAAAACACAGTGGCACCGTCCCAACTTCACAAACGTGATCATTTGTTGCTTTTGATTTTTTAATTATTTGAATATTTGTCGTGTGTGTGTAGTAATTTTGAGCCATTAATGGTCCGGTTGGTAACATTTATGGGGTTTAATGGCATCTAGTGGTGAGGACTGCAAATTGCAACCAGCTGAAACTTCCCCTAATTAGAAATGACCTTTCACTAAGTCCCGCCCACAGATGCAGACTGACCATCATAGCGTAGCATCAGGCGCTCAGACCAGCGTCCGACAACAACACAGCTGTGCTCCATTGACTCTGATGCAGTTGTTTCATATTTCATACATTTCCAGGCGGGTTTGGGGATTTGGAGCTAAATGTTGTGCCTGGGACACATCATGTAATAATGATACTCGTTACCTGGAGAGGTTGGAATAGAGATGCACCGATCCAGCTTTTTCAGTTTCGATACCGATCCCGATGCTGTGGCTTTGAGTATCAGCCGATACCTGATACCGATCCAATACCATGGTTGACCTAAAAAGCTATATACCTTTACATGTAGAACAGAAAAGACTAGAGGCATCAGGCATTGATGACTACACAGTTCTTTATTAAGGTAAAATGAAACAAGATGAAACAGATTAATGCAACGACAAACTATTTATTTTTAACAAAAATAAACAATAGTGCAACAGCAGTTGAAATAGTGTGAAATACCTCCACACAACAGATTCTCTCCTTCGCTTCATGACGTATGTCACTGAATGTATACACATGCTGCTTTTTAATGATTAAAACACTGAGTAAATATCGACCTGCTGCACAGGAACCAGTGAAGGGAAGCAGAGGAACTCTGCTGATGTTGAACCAGCTGTGTGGCATCACAGTAGCCCCTTTTACACTGCCAGGTTTTCAGTGAATGTTGGGCCGTTTTGCCAGCAAGCTGTGAGCGTTTAGACACACAGAGCTGGATTGGCGAGTTGATCCAAGGTGCCCAATTTTCCACCTCGTAGGGTAGACATATTGGTGGAACCCTTTTGGTTTAAACAGACCGAGGCGGCCTTCTGCAACAGGAGGAGCTGTTGATGACTTGTGGGAGGAGCTGTTGATGACTTGTGGGAGGAGCTGTTGATGACGCCGCACGTGCGAGCCACTGGCGATGGATAAACAGGAAACAGCTGACAGCAGGAATTAGCGAGCAGCTAGTAGCAAGAGGGAAACACAACCCTGACAGACACTGTAAAGATGAGCAACTGGGGAGACAAGGAATTGCGCGCCCTCCTTGTCCTCGCAAACGAAGAGGCCATTAACCGTCAGATGACGGGGACGGTGAAGGACGGGCCGACTTACGAGAGAATCACCGAAGGACTGACCAGCCGCGGCTTCCCTCCCACGTCACTGTTTACGTCACACGCTGAGCTACACGTTTTGTTACTTGCTCACGCCCCCCATTGCCCCGAAAAAGGCACATTCTGTATAAACAAAAGTAGGTAGGCAGCATTTTGCTGCACTCCCTGATTTTGTTTTTATACTGCCACACAATTCCTATCTAAAAAGGGCTTGTGTGTGCAGATGAACGGTGTTTGGCTTTGCCTGGAGATCCCTGCCGTCCGGATGCTGGCGAGGAGGGGAAGCCAAACACCGTTCATCTGCACACACTGCGATGACACACAGCTGCAGTGTAACGTGTGCTCACCTAATTTCTGATCCAGATGTCCAGAAGGTTTTCACCGGGGGCGTAAATGTCTGTAGAAGTCTCTAACTGTCCAAAACAAACAGACACTGCTAAGTTCAGTGGTCGACATGAAAAACCTCTTCTTGGTTGAAAAAAAAACACTTTAGTGCCTTAAAACCTGCTGGAAACAGTAACGTGTTGTTTATAACAATTATTTGTGTTGTGTGTTGGTCTGTCACAGTTCTCTGCAGCTTGGCAGGTGCTGAGGTGACTCATTAAAGTCAGCTCATATACTGAGTCACTTTAGTAATGTTGACATGATACGTGTGAAACGTACAGCTGTAACATATTTGTGGTTTGCAGACACGTACGTTAACATTTTCTCCTGGCGACTGCCCTGAATTGACAAAACATTGGCAGTAACATCAGTTTCTGAAATGAGCATCACTTTGTGCCGAAGGGATTTCCAGTGTCCGCAGCACCAGAGTTGAACTCATGTGGGAGTTCAAAGTGCTGATGTTCTGAGGGCTTTTAAGACTTCTCCCTCTCAACATGGTTCAAAATCACAATAGTCTTAAAGCCTCAGAACATTCTGTGCCGTGCCGCTGAAGAGCTCTTGACTTGAGCCACTGACTCAGACGATGCTTTACCTAACCAGTTCCTTTGCATCACCTGACTGACACGTAGTGATTACTGCGGCCGCACTGTCAGGTGACAACAACAGTAACAACACAGTGACAACATCAGCGTCTCCAGGCAGCTCAAGAATTAAAGACCACAAGTTATATCATGCCAGGGAGTTACTCAACTTATCTTGTGATCCTGAATCACCAGCATTCAGTGGTGTTTGGGGTTGTGTTTGCCGTGTTTAACCCTTTGAAACCTGGAGTGACGTCACTGTTCTCGTGCTGTTTACAGACGCCTTTTACAAGTATGTACACCTTTGAACCCTGAGCTCTGTCAAAAACACGGGGGGAAAGGCAGTGAGATACATGGTAAGAAATGTCCCACAAATTGCAAAAAAATTAGAAAAATATTTTTTTAAAAAATTGGGGGAAAAAGAAAAAAGCTTGAAAAAATATTATTATAATTATTATTATTACACTTTAAAATTCTGTTACTGAATTCCAGGTCATTTCCTTGTTTGTTTGTTTTTAACTTTATTTTTTAACTAATTTCTTTCAAACTTTTTGGGTCATTCCTTCTTTCATTGCTCGCTGCCGTCTCCCCATGTTTCTACAAGAAATCAATCCAGTTTTCTCAGGTGTCAGAGGGTCAAAACAAAGTGTGTCACATCATATCTGCTGCCCTCAGTGAGTGTTATATACGCCTCACTGACTCTGTAAAGTAAAATAATCCCGTCACATCTGTAAAGTTAATGCTCAACTTTATGCTCACAGCTGATTCTGCCTCAGAGTCACATCTCAGGTCAGAGCAGCTCTCACAAATTGTGTTAAACAATGCTGTGACCTTGTTATAAAGGGCCCTACATGACCTGCTGAGGCTGCAACACGCTCCACTGTTGTCTGTGTACAACACAAGCTGTCAGTCTAACCTGCCAGAGGGGGAAACGCTCCCCAAAGGCAGAGACTGTTGATAATCAACAACACAGAAGTTTCCGTGCAGTAGAGTCTTAAGATCAGGTCATATGTGGTGCAGTCATGGCGTAGTGAGTCTACATGATGTGCTCAGGGTGTGACAGGCGTATGCTGATGTTGCAGAATGTGTCAGAGAGCTGATCCACACATTTAAGTGTGAAGTTGTAAAGCTTGTAAGTCCTGCTTGCAGCAGCCGGCCTCCAGGGCGTCTCTGAAATACACACTGCTGTTTGAAAGTTTAAAATCTCCTGCCACAAAAACTCGGTCCAGTCAGACCGCTGAGAGGACTGCGTTTTATTTTTTAAATGGTCTTTGATGCTTTTAGGTTGCAGAAAGTCATCTTTATAAATATTTCATGTGAAAGGTTTGTTTGTACACAGAGAACAAAACTCTGAACAGTGGTTTGACCAGAAAGAGACGGAGACTCCTCTGAGCAACAGCTGAGTAAGAGCACAAGAAAGAAACAGGTCCATGTTTGAGTGACCACGTTTATTAATGCCTGAGGGGAAATTCAGTTTTTTCAGTGCACACACACACACGCACGAACAGGACCTATACATACATTAAAGGGAAAGATATCAGAGCAAGGGAAGGGATGCACGATGTTGGACTTTTTGCTGACATGCTGATATGTAACAACTCATTTGGCCGATAATCAGTGCCGATATATATCCACTTATTTTCCACCTAGTGTCAGTGATCATCATCAAGTCTCTTCTGTAGTGAGTTAACATCATATTATACACACAGACTCTGATGGTGACGGCCCACCAGCAGATGGAGACATGAAATACTGTTCAGTGTCTGTAATATTCAGTCATTGCGATATAAGTCAATACCGGTGACGTGACGATATTATTGTGATTCCCAAAGCGAGGTGCCTGCCTTGGACAGGCACTCTGAGCAGTTGGGCGACCTGGCACCTCTCCAGCCAACAGTCCACGCTTCATATTTGGGACTTTAACTGGTGACCCTCTGGTTCCCAACCCAAGTCCCTATGTACTGAGCCACTGCCGCCCCACATGGCTACAGAACACAGACGTTTGACTAATATTTCTGTTCACATGCAGCTGTGCATACTCTGATTTATGTGCCATAACATTGTTCATCACATCAAAATATAGGAAAGTGGAACAGCTGGAGTCGCCTGTCGTTTTGCTTGTTTGCATCAAAATAAGATTATGTCAAAGTTTTCACTGGTTTAACTGAATGAACTCAGCCTTCCTCTTTCATGACCTCTTCCACCTTCTTGAAATGTTCGCTGTTGAGACATTTGCACATTTCCAAACACCTGCTGATATCCAAGTCTTTCACAATGTTGGTTAAGTAGTTGTGTTTCTTCTTCTGCCCAGAAATGTGTGTTTCTCTTTGGACATGCATCTCTAAGCTTATCTATATCAGCCTTGCAAGCTTTTTGTGTGCAACGTATCCATGACAACGGACAGAGCAGACCATAAACAGATAAGAGGCTGTATGTCCCAAACTGTGGTAAAAAACCCCAACTGAGAGTCATATTATGAATGTGCTGTATACATGTCCAAATAATGCTGTTAACAGTGTTCCCACGGTCATGGAAAAACCTGTAAAAGTCACGTAATTTCACAGTCACATTTTCCAGGCCTGGAAAAGTCATGGAAAGTTCTGGAAAAGTCATGAAATCTTGTTGTTTGTAATGCAGTCATTACAGTACCCTTCCATTATAACCTTAATGTAACATAAAGGTGAATTTATTTTCTGTAGCTGACGACGTAATGTGGCTCTAATAGAAGTCGATGTGTGACAAAGTTTTGTGTACCATCACGTATGTTTCTTCATTCCCTTCTTGCACTCTGCCTCTCCCTCCATGTACGCCACCCAGCTGACATTATGTTTAAATAGAGTTTCAATCTGACATGTTTGAAAAATGCTGGACAAGTGGGGTAAGGGAAGAAATGAGCAAAATGGGTTCCTGAAAAGTGCTGGAAAAGTTTTGAATCTTTGTCCATGAAAATATTTTGGAACCTGAATAACCAAAAAGGCTTGATGCAGAATATCTGAACAGAATATGCTGTTTACATGACCTGCATCTGCATATTCAGAATAATGGAATATAAGCATGCAGGCACGTGCACAAACAGACCCAGGTGCTGCTCAGGCAACTGCCCTTTTAGGCCTCTGACTACATAGGTGCCATTTTGCAAGACGTTTTTTTTTTCTCATTTCTTTTTCTTATTTTATATTTTATTTTGCGTTTGGTCCTCGGCATCAGTTCTCAGTTAAAAGCGTGTTGTGTTCAGGTTTTAATTCTTTGAGACTGTAAAAAGTAAAATTTGTGCTGCTGTATCTAACTTAATTTTCTTATTCATAATAACTAGTCCATACCCACGTGCAGTTTCACATGGTGTGTGTTTGGGATACAGGTCATAGGAAATTGCAGATTGAATAGTCAACTGAACCCATTAAGAAGAGCAATGTATTCAGACAGAGTGTTTGTGAATTTGACAGTACGATTGCTTCATTGAAAGTACAGTAGTACCATTGCCAATAGTGGGATAGTTAGTGGGCTAAAACTGTACATTAGTAGTTGAGGTAGCACGTTGAAAGGCAGATAGTTAAAGTCATTGCCTTATAGAAGCTCAGTTTTAGTAAGTTTTCCAACTTTTGCCAAGAGGGAACTTTAGATATTGGTCCCTAGATTATGTTCACCCAGTTTCATGCAGATCGCTCAAACTTCCTAGGAAGAGATCCATTTGAAGTGTTTTTCAAAAAATTCAAAATGGCGGAAAATCTATATAAGCGGAAGTTATGGGTTCTTGAGGCAAATGTGTTCCTCATGAGGAGAGGCATCTCTGTGCAAAGTTTCATGTCTCTACGACATACGGGGCATGAGATATGCCCATTCAAAGTTTGACATTTCAGTGGGTTGCTATAGCGCCCCCCTTTGGCCAATTGATGTAATATTGCTTCATTGGCATCCTCCCATGACCCTCTACCACTGTGCCAAATTTCACATGGATTGACCAAGTCAGTGAGGAGACAAACGTGGAACAGAGACGCAGACACAGATTATATAGTGAGATAAGGAGTCTGCCCTTTTTCTTGACTTGAGCTCCACCTCCACAAAATGTTGGCGCTAACATGGGGCTGTTAGTGTGCATGATAATGTAGGTGATGCCTCATTACAGGGGTCAGTAACCTTTACTATCAAAAAAGCTCATTTTGCCCCCAAACAAACAAAATTATGAATTAATGTGTTAAAATAAAAGATAAAGTATCCAATTCTCACACGACAACAGAAAGTTTGCTATTGTTGCCTGATTAATGACCTGAACAGACCAAATTGATGTCTGCAACCTGACTCCTTAACTAATTGTTTCAATACTAGTAATGTTTGCTGAGACAAATATGTTTTTGTCAACCCTGACATTGTTTCTACATTCACCGTGAGAGCTGCTGCAAACAGCTAAAGTCTCCTGAACTGGATCAGCCTGTTGGGTGTTCTGTGCCTCATCCAAGGACACCTCCCTGACCCCTGCAGGCCTCCGCTGCCTCAGGCAGTTATACAGAGGAACATCTAAAGCATTTAAAAATCTGTTAATCTGTTATCTCTTCTAATTAACCAACCCAGGGGTCTGCAACCTTTATTAAAAGAGACATTTTAGACAAAACAGAAAGAGAGAGAAAAGATGCCTGGAGCCACTAAGACATACTTGAGCCTTATAATGAAGGTAACAGAGTTTAAGTCTGAATTAACCAACAGGTCTAAATGAGCATTTATTAATATGTTTTAACACAGCGTGGCCACTCTGTTGTGGCTTCGTATGATTATTTGGCTCTTTAACTTTGCAGTGGTGCTGGTGAGAGCACATTAATCTGTCCACGCACCATTAAATTCTCATTTATTTCCCAATTTTGGATTCAGAATTTATCACTAGTTTAACCAGGGAGACTCAGACCAGCCACAGATGTTGAGGTTTGGCTACATTTAGAGGAGCAGGCACCAGGACGCACACTGACGAACCACATGTTAGTTGATGAAATGTTAAGACAGTTTTTTTATTCAGTGTAAAGGCTGCACACTTTACTATTTGGAGAATTTAAGAATCTCTTTCGGCCTTCATCAGTGATGAATGAAAAGCGGTATGTTGCTGACCCCTGTGTGACCCTACAGAGACACCTGTGAAACCTAAATGTAGCACAACCAGCTCCCTGCTGTCTCTGATAGTGTTAACAAAAGGCAGTGATTATATCAGCGTCATCATGTGACGATCATCTTCTCTAAATCAAACTAACAAAGGAATAAAAGTTTCTCTGATTCAGCTCCGACTGAAGTTTAAACTGGTCTTGATTTGAAAAGAAGGAAACAGCTGACAGAAAACTGATATTCTGTCAATTAAAAGTCTTGTTGGTGACACGTGTCAACATGTGATGCAGCAGGACACAGCGTGGAGACGATGGACAGACTGACACACACTCTTAGCACGCACCATGAGGCAGTATTGGCATGTTGTGACGTGTATCTCCAGTCGGGGATCAATGAGATGCGTACCACCCCAGTCTGGTGAAACTGGTGTGAGTCAAAGCTTAGCTGACATGGACAGAGAGGAAAAAGGGAAGTGGAGAGAGTTTCCTCTAATGGACGTCATGTGGCCGAAACTGAGACTCTAGAGTTTATAGAGAGGAGCTTTGTCCCAACAAATCACCGTCACACAGGCCAGATTAAAACTGGAATGTAGGGATTCCTGTTGTCTTTTTTTCACATGTAGAGTTATATATACCACTTTCACTAAGCTGCCAGTTTATTAGGTACACCTAGGTAGACCTCTTGTATTAAACAGTCTAACATCTCTACACACTACATCCTCCAGAATGATCAAACAGCCGAATCAACATCTTGAAAACAGTTTTTAAAAAACTAAAACAATAAAACCTTGATGAAGAAATGATTTATCGTTGAAAAGGCTGTTGGTTGCTGACAGGTGGCTAAATGAGACCACAGATGGTCATGGAGCCAAACACAGCTTTACAGTCACGACTGTGATGGAGTTTGATTATTGCCTAACGTTAACTTTTTACTTCTGCAGATTCCTACGTTTTTCAGACAAGATGGCGGTGGGCTCAGACGTAGCGGCTGAGAGCTCCCGTAAACTAAACTGTGTTTTGTTGTTGTTTTTGATCGTACTTTGGGAATTCCAGCTGAGTACATCAAACCTGATCCAATCCACCCGACTGTCACTGATACACATCAGGGCAACATAACAACACTTAGTGTTCATTTGTGAACATTATCTTACTGAACAAAAATGTGATCATCTGTAGCCCTTTTTAGACAGGAGTTGTGTCAATTTGCAGGAAAGCCCAATCAGTCTTTTTTCAGCATTGGCAGTATAAAAACAAAATCGGGGAGTGCAGCAAAATGCCGCCTACCTACTTTTGTTTATACAGAATGTGCCTTTTTCGGGGCAATGGGGGGCGTGAGCAAGTAACAAAACGTGTAGCTCAGCGTGTGACGTAAACAGTGACGTGGGAGGGAAGCCGCGGCTGGTCAGTCCTTCAGCGATTCTCTCAGTGTCTGTCAGGTTTGTGTTTCCCTCTTGCTACTAGCTGCTCGCTAATTCCTGCTATCAGCTGTTTCCTGTTTATCCACCGCCAGTGGCTCGCACGTGCGGCGTCATCAACAGCCCCTCCCACAAGTCTTCAACAGCTCCTCCTGTTGCAGAAGGCCGCCTCGGTCTGTTTAAACTAAAAGGGTTCCACCAATATGTCTACCCTACGAGGCGGAAAATTGGGCACCTCGGATCAACTCGCCAATCCAGCTCTGTGTGTCTAAACTCTCGCAGCTTGCCGGCAAAACGGCCCAACATTCGCCGAAAACTTTGACAAAAGGGCTATTAGTTTGCCACAGAGCTTAATTTCTGCAATAATCCAAAATCCAATGGAAAAACTCCTGTTGGCTTTTTGTTGAGGGAAACAGGGTGATGCTAACTTTGGCGTACAAAAACCATTCCTGCAGCTCTCCATCAGCCCCCTCACTTTACACCCCTGGCTCACAAATCTTTACAGGTGTGTAGTTGAGATTAAAATAAAGGTCGAGATTAAAGATGGATGTGGTCCGAGCAAGGAGGCCAAAAGTAGGGAGTAGGAAGCAGGGAAGGAGCCATTGTTCTCCACTCTACGCCCCTGATTCACATTTGTTTTAAGTTGTGGATAGGGTTGCAGTGTTGTACCGGTTTTAAGGTGTACTGTGATATAAAAGTTGACGGCTATCAGACCATGTACGTTTGCTTATTTATGATATTTACTGGACGTTGAATCTCTCCTTTATTTGAGTTATGTTCTAAGAGGAGACTTTTTACACAAACTTCCATCAACAAAATGTTTCATGATCCCGTCACAAGATGGTCTCTAGTTAGTTTATATAATTTTAAATTGAACATATTTGGGTTTTTGTTTGTTGGCAAAACAAGTAATTCGAAGCTGAAACCTTCTGCTTTGATAAAAAATACGTTCATTAAACTAAATATAAAACAAATAATATATTAATCAATGAAACAATCATCAGTGCCAGTCCTTCTTTGGAAGTGTTAATATTACTTTTGACTGGTAGAAAGCTTCCTGATATGGTCTTATCCTCCCTTCTTCTCTGCCTACCTAATTTTCCTCTCTTCCTCCCCTCCATCCCCCTCTCGTGTGTCCTCCAGGTTTGCGGGCGTCCCTCCTCCTCTCGGCGCTCTTCATGCTGCTCGGAGCGGCTCTGAGGAGCATCCCACTGACAGAACAGCCTCTCAGACGATGGTAAGACTCCTCTGTCAACATTATGGCAGCTGATGGTTCAAGGGGCCAAGTGTGCTGATGACTCTCTGAAAGGTTTTGGACAGGAGGCAGGAAGTGACTCGTGATCCTCAGTGCAGTCATAAGCCTCTCATCATTTCCATAATTTGATATATTAGGCAAACTTTTCTAACCAACTGCCAGGAATACTTCTGTACGTCACTTTATGGATAAAAAGAGCTGCTCGCCAAACGATCTCTCCTCGTCTGATGGGTTAGAGTGATGAATTGAGCCCAACGACAGAAAATTAATCAGTTATTTTGATATTTGATAAACCGTTTCAGACATTTTATGAGCAGAAATATCAATCATTCACTGGTTTTAGCTTCGTCTTTGTCATAATTAATGATAAACTGAATATTTTGGGGCTTTGAACTGTTACAGCTGGATAAAATATGACGTTTGAACATGTCACACAAACTAGAACAAGAATCTTTTATTATTTTCTGACATTTTACAGACAAAAGGACTAATTGATGAATTGAGAAATGTTTTGCAGAGTAATAGATATTGAAGATAACACACTCACACTGACAGTACTAATATGCTGCTCTCTAACAGTGGAAGGTAACATGGTCACCATCCTAGTGTAGCATGTTTACAAATTAACACCAAACACAAAGCACAGCTGAGGCAACGTCACTAGTTTTGCAGATATTTGCGCTGCCAAGATGGCGACAGCCAGAGGCAACTACTTTGAGCTTCAACCCGCTACTCAGAAACCAGTGGGTGACGTCACGGTGACTATGTCCATATTTTTAGTCTATGGTTTTGGCCTGTCAGCCCAGCACAGCAGGGATTTGTGTCTCCATGACAACAGGTCTACGTGTTGAAGGTGTGTCTGTAACTGATGACGGCTCATCTTGAGTGATGAGGTTTAAAAGCAGCGTGCTGATCCACGGCTAAAGTCCCTGTAACTGGTGCAGCAGATAAAAGAAGTTTACCTGTTGGAGGTGAGCTGTTTGTCTGCAACTCTTCATCATCATCATCATCATCATCTCACTGTGGCTGTTTCTGATTTCACGCTTCCTCCCTGCCGTATTATCAGACTTGTCTTTATTGAAGAAAAGCTGCTGACAAAGTTCTGCTAATTCAGTGATAAACACATTTCATTTCCTGTAGATTCTTCACAATAAAAGTCTCCTGTTATTTTGTAATGTAAAAACTTTTATTGTGAAGCAGCAAAATGAGGAAGTGTTGAGTTTTCGAGCAGAAACTTCACACAACTTCTGATACAGCTGACCGTGAACATGAAACAGTGAAATAAATCAGAGATCTAAAGTACAATCAGGACGCAGGAGAGAAACTAAACTCCAAACCACAGAGATTCAGTCAGAAGCTACAGACGTACTGAGAGCTGAACACACAGAGACTTTTAAAGACACCTGTCTCTCTGGTCTCCTGCAGACAGAGGGGAGGAGAGTCTGCAACACACACGCTTGTTTCAGGGGAAGAAGAGGGGTTGGCTGTGGTCAGCTAGATGTCTCCGCTACCCGCTTGAGGGGGTGGATGGCTTTTTGACTGACTCCGAAGAAGGGGCATCTCCATGGAACACTGAAGGACTCTAAACGTCTATTTTGACATGCATATTAATAAGTTAAATTTGGTCGTCTTAACATGTTGAATGTGAGTTAAGATGACAGAAAATGATCCAAGATCCTGTTCAATTTTCCTCTGAGTAGAGACCACGCCCCCAGGAAGTACACTGGACTTTGAAGCCAGTTTGACAAAGTGGCCAAACCCTGTAACTACAGCTGATATCACGGGATATCATTTGGCCTAAAAAGACATTTTCCAATAGACGTACACAAAAGACCCTTCATGATAGATACAAACAAGGACACGTGTACCCGGCCCGGAGGGTTACCGGGGCCCCGCCCTGGAGCTAGGCCTGGGGTTGGGGCCCGTGGGCGAGCGCCTGGTGGTCGGGCCTTCGCCCATGGGGTCCGGCCGGGCCCAGCCCGAACCGGCTACATGGGCTCGTCCCCCTGCAGGCCCACCACCCACAGAGGGATCCAGAAGGGTTCGGTGCAATGTGGATTGGGCAGCAGACCAAGGCGGGGGCCTTGGCGGTCCGATCCTCGGTTACAGAAGTTGGCTCTTGGGACATGGAATGTCACCTCTCCGGTGGGGAAGGAGCCGGAGCTTGTGGAAGAGGTTGAGCGCTACCGGCTAGATATAGTCGGCCTCACCTCGACACATAGTTCCGGCTCTGGAACCCTAGTCCTTGAGAGGGGTTGGACTCTCTCCTTCGCTGGAGTTGCTCCGGGTGAGAGGCGGAGGGCCGGGGTGGGCTTTCTGATAGCCCCCAGACTCTCTGCCTGTACGTTGGGGTTTACCCCGGTAGACGAAAGGGTTGCTTCCCTGCGCCTTCGGGTCGGGGAACGGGTCCTGACTGTTGTCTGTGCTTATGCACCGAACAACAGTTCAGAGTACCCACCCTTTTTGGAGTCCCTGGGACGGGTGCTGGACAGTGCCCCAACCGGGGACTCCATTGTTCTGCTGGGGGACTTCAACGCTCACGTGGGCAATGACAGCGGGACCTGGAGGGGCGTGATTGGGAGGAACGGCCTGCCTGATCTGAACCCGAGTGGTGTTCAGTTATTGGACTTCTGTGCGGGTCGCAGTTTGGCCATAACTAACACCATGTTCAAACATAAGGATGTCCATCGGTGCACGTGGCACCAGGACAGCCTAGGTCGCAGGTCAATGATCGACTTTGTAGTCGTATCATTTGACCTGCGGCCATATGTTCTGGACACTCGGGTGAAGAGAGGAGCAGAGCTGTCAACTGATGGTTGGTCTGTGGGTCTCCGGAAGCAGCTGACGGGTACTGGCGGGCCAAGCGGAGCGCAGCAGCGGCAGTCGTTGAGGCAAAAACTCGGGCGTGGGAGGAGTTCGGTGAGGCCATGGAGGAAGATTATCGATCGGCTCCAAAGAGGTTCTGGCAAACCGTCTGGCGCCTCAGGGGGGGAAGCCGGCAACTTGCTCACACTGTTTACAGTGGGGGCAGGGAGCTGCTGACGTCAACTGGGGACATTGTCGGGCGGTGGAAGGAATACTTTGAGGAGCTCCTCAATCCCACCAACACGTATTCCAGTGAGGAAGCAGAGACGGGGGTCTCGGGGGCGGGTCGTCCAATTTCTGGGGCAGAAGTTGCTGAGGTAGTGAAACAACTCCGAGGCGGCGGAGCCCCGGGGGTGGATGAGATTCGTCCTGGATATCTCAAGGCTCTGGATGTTGTAGGGCTGTCCTGGCTGACACGCCTCTGCAACATTGCGTGGACATCGGGGGCAGTGCCTCTGGAGTGGCAGACCGGGGTGGTGGTCCCCATTTTCAAGAAAGGGGACCAGAGGGTGTGTTCCAACTACAGGGGGATCACACTCCTCAGCCTACCCGGTAAGGTCTACTCCAGGGTGCTGGAGAAGAGGGTCCGGTCGATAGTTGAACCTCAGATTGAGGAGGAGCAATGTGGTTTTCGTCCCGGACGTGGAACCGTGGACCAGCTCTTTACCCTCGCCAGGGTGCTGGAGGGGGCATGGGAGTTTGCCCAACCAGTCCACATGTGTTTTGTGGATTTGGAGAAGACTTACGACCGTGTCCCCAGGGGCATCCTGTGGGGGGTGCTCCAGGAGTATGGGGTTGGTGGCCCTTTGCTAAGGGCCATCCAGTCCCTGTACCGAAGGAGCATGAGTCTGGTTCGCGTGGCTGGCAGTAAGTCGGACCTGTTCCCGGTGAGGGTTGGACTCCGCCAGGGCTGCCCTTTGTCACCGGTTCTGTTCATAACTTTTATGGACAGAATTTCTAGGCGCAGCCGAGTGGTGGAGGGTGTCAGGTTCGGTGACGGGTGGATCTCGTCCCTGCTTTTTGCGGATGACGTGGTCCTCCTAGCTCCATCGAACAGTGACCTCCAGCTCTCGCTGGGGCGGTTCGCAGCTGAGTGTGAAGCGGCTGGGATGAGAATCAGCACCTCCAAGTCTGAGGCCATGGTCCTCAGCCGGAAAAGGGTGGATTGCCCACTCCAGGTCAGGGGGGAGGTCCTTCCTCAGGTGGAGGAGTTTAAGTATCTCGGGATCTTGTTCACGAGTGAGGGTAGGATGGAGCGGGAAATTGACAGGCGGATTGGGGCGGCGTCAGCAGTGATGCAGGTGCTTAACCGGTCCGTTGTGGTGAAGAGGGAACTTAGCCAGAAAGCGAAGCTCTCAATTTACCGGTCAATCTACATTCCAACCCTCACCTATGGTCACGAGCTCTGGGTAGTGACCGAAAGAATGAGATCGCGAGTACAAGCGGCCAAAATGAGTTTCCTCCGCAGGGTGGCTGGGCTCAGCCTTAGAGATAGGGTGAGGAGCTCAGACATCCGGGAGGGACTCAGAGTAGAGCCGCTGCTCCTCCACATCGAGAGGAGCCAGTTGAGGTGGTTCGGGCATCTGGTAAGGATGCCTTCCGGACGCCTCCCTTGGGAGGTGTTTCGGGCATGTCCAACCAGGAGGAGACCTCGGGGCCGCCCCAGAACATGCTGGAGGGACTACATCACCCGGCTGGCCTGGGAACGCCTCGGGGTTCCCGCGGAAGAGCTGACAGAAGTGGCAGGGGAGAGGACTGTCTGGGCTTCTTTGCTGAGGCTGCTGCCCCCGCGACCCGGACCCGGATAAGCGGAGGAGGAGGAGGAGGACGACGACAACGTACACTGGGAATGAGAAGTCTGTAAATCAGTGGATACTTCAGCACCAAAGCTATATCCAGTTCTCTTTATACGTCCACCATAGACACCTCTAACTGGATGGAGTGACATGCAGAAGATATTTAGCTGCCAGAGAACAGGATTGTGAAAGACAGCTGAATACTGTGTGGAGCCTTTACTTCGTTTTTGTGTCCTTGCCGGCGGTTTCTTCCCATATCAGACGGCACTTTGACAGACCATCAGTGGAAAAGATAAAGAGAATCCCATTATTCTCAGTGTTTCATTCTCAGTTTCACTCATGAGCTCAGCGTTCCTCTTTTACAGAGTGCAAGAGCTCAGAGAAGGTCATTTCAATTATAATGTGCCTTTTAAAAATGTAATTTCATTGAATATTTCTGAGTGGTAATCCGTCTAATGATTACTGTTGGCCTCCACAATGAGCCAGTGTATCATAAAATATCAATACATAGAGGAAATTGTGTTTCCACAGAATGATCCGCACATCGCTTTCTCTCCATGGATCTGAGGATTTTAAAAAATCATTTTCTCTTCCAAAGAGCAGATAAATCAATTTGGTTTCTGGGTTTCTTTCTGTCGGTGTGTCTCATGAGGCTTTGGTGAGAAAGACATCAGCAGCCGGTGATACAGGCGACATGTAGGGGAAATAACAAGGCTCTGTTAAAGTGTGTTAAAGTATATTAGGAAGAAGCAGAGACAGAATCATGATTCCCGTGTGATGAGACCCTGAGATGAAAAACCGTATTTACAGTTAGCTGTGAAATGTCAAGTTTTGCATCCTGGATTTGTTGCGTCTCTGGTTGTTGCGTTCAGTGTTTGTGTTCTTCATATTCATATTAAAGCTGGTGAAGGCCAAAAAAACAGCAGAATTTGAAAGTACACCCTCCTGCAGCTTTTTCTGTCCTAAGCTCCTTCCACCACACAACCACAGGCATATGCACGCGCTTCATGCAG
The DNA here is from genome assembly GCF_041903045.1 of Epinephelus lanceolatus. Classification (NCBI taxonomy): domain Eukaryota; kingdom Metazoa; phylum Chordata; class Actinopteri; order Perciformes; family Serranidae; genus Epinephelus; species Epinephelus lanceolatus. Next base: position 44,061,526 of record NC_135747.1, read on the forward strand.
TAACACAGTGTTTCCCATACATTGATTTATTTGTTTTTATTTCATTCCAGTTGCCCGTGCTGCATTCACTCAGCCCCTCGCTGCTTCACTCTCTGTCTCTGTTTATCACACCGCCACCCCTCGTTCCCTTCACCTCGCTCCTCTCTGTTGTGGACTGCTTCACCCGAAGAAGAGTGGGCAGCAGATCAGCAGACAGAATTTTGGTCGGCGCCTTTAGCAGCTTTAATTCTGCCAGTGCAAACCCCCCAACGGCCAGTGTCACAGGTAGCTGGTAGCAGGTCTGATCTATGTAACAGCAGCAACAGAAAGTTTGCTGATCCAACGGGGAGTCAGGGCTGTCCGGCCCCTCAGAGCTGTGGCTGGATTCAGGTTTATGCTGCTGCTGAGGGGCGGCAGTGGGTCAGTCCAGAAGCAAAACGACAGGCAACTCCAGGTGTTCCACTTTTCTATACTTTGATGCAATAAACGACATGTTAGGACATGTTAGGACATGTTAGGACATGGTCACTGCCGTATGCAGAGCTGCATGTGTACAAGAGCTTAAGTCGAGTTTTCATTTTCTTCAGCCGTGTAAGGCAGCAGTAGCTCAGTCCATAGGGACTTTGGTTGGGAACTGGAGGGTCGTCGGCTCAAGTCCCCATCTGGACCAAATATGGAGCGTGAACTAGTAGCTGGAGAGGTGCCATTTCCCTTCCTGAGCAAGGCACCAAAGCCCCAGCTGCTCAGGGTGCCTGACCATGGGAAGCTCCCTCGCTGTGACATCTCTCCATTTTATGCATGTACAGGTCCTGTTTGTGCATGTGAATGCATTTGAGGCCTGTGTGTGTGTGTGTGTGTGTGTGTGTGTGTGACAACAGAGTGAGAATATTTAATTTCCCCTCAGGGATTAATAAAGTATCCGCCTCCTCCTCTTTTTCTTCCTCTGACAGGGGGTCAGTCACCAGAGCTGCTGCCTGCTCTCCTCACGGTGAGGTGGTCTGTAGCAGCAGGGAATGAGGTGGAGGACACACTGTGACTCGAGGCTCTCGCTAACGTTAGCTACATAGACATGAACCTGAAGCTGCAGCTGTGAGTCTTTGGCTCCAGTTAGCATCAGGCTAAACTGTTAGTATCATTTTCTCTCCATCTTTGAAACTGTTTGTCGATACTGACACGTGTTTATTGTCAGACTCTCTTTCAGACTCTGTTTGATCAGTCTGTCTCTTTGTTGGGTTGCTCTGCAGTGGAGACAGTTGTTGGCAATGCTGGAACAGCAACTTCCTCTGCAGAAATCTCCTCCATTGAATCAGACTCTCACTATCTGAAGTGCAACTGCATTTGTAGAACAGCCAATAGGAACCCCCTCTGAAGTCTCTTGTCACAGGCTAGATGGTCTAAAGCCTGAAAACAAAGCCAAGATGAGACACAGAAGTCAGCTTGAATTATAATATGCTGAAAGGTTATTATGGGGTTTTTGCTTAGTGACACCAAAACTAAACTGCCTACTGTAGCTTTAATAGCTTTAAATGATCTTTCCTCAGCCTTGAATCAAGAGCGACGTCCTCTCTCATGACTCCACTCCTTCACTGCTCTACCAGACGTAACATGTTTGGTCCATGTGCAGACGTCTTATCTTGGACTGTTAACCTCGTATTGATCACTGTGTTGCGTAACAAGGCAACAACAAGGAAAACAATCAGCTTTCATTTGACAGAGACATTCAGAGCATTTTCCAGTGTCTGTCACAGCCTTAATCATCCTCTGGGATGTGTCACAGGTTTTAGTGGAGTGTCTGCGGCCTAAATCTTCAGGATGTTTTATTGCACCTGGCCTGCACAGTAAAGCACACTCACAATTATGGAGCCTTTTTTTTATTTGCTGGTCTTTCAGAAATTATAGAGGGATCCAGCTTTTATTTTTATGTGTAAATCAAACTAAAATCCAATGATAGTGGACAAACTGTTTGTTTTATTGTTTTAGTTTTCATGACTCCTTAAAGCAGCGGCTTTACATCGTGCTTCCAAAGAGGCGGTCGTAAATTGCAGCATCTGAGGCCAAGATATCCTGAAGTTTAGTCTGTGGTAAAGTCTAAAAACCTGGATACACTTCTTATAACTCAGCTCAGTAGTGTTTTTCTTCCCTGTGTGGTAAATGTGAGTTTTTAACCTTTATGTTGAAGTCGTCTGAGCCACAGTAACCCTGATATGAGGTCAGGTCAGGGGTGTTTTCTCAGACCTAACGCCACAGACGGCCACAGAAAGACTTGATACTGGTGGAGTTTCCTCTCTCATGATAACCTGTAGATTACTGATGGTTGTGCAACAACAGTCGTCGTTTGGTTTTACACTTATAGATTTCAGGATCATCAGACTCAGTGAACCACAAAGCTCAACCTGTCTGTTGACCCTTGTTCAACAACATTCCTGTTGCACCGTCACTTGACACTTGTTGAATGCGTTTACCCAAAGCACAGCGCTCTAAGCATGTGTGCATACATGAACATGACTGTAGGGACAACAGACTGCATTATATAGCATGTAACGCTCCACTCACACACACATTCATACGCAGGTGGCCGAGGCGACTCTACAAGGTGCCATCTGCTCATCAGATAATCATTCATGCTCACTCACACTAATGATCATCGGGATCAATTTGGGGTTCAGATCTAGATGACCTTCTGATTGGTAGACGACAACTCTTGCTCCTGAGTCGCAGCCACATGGCAGCTATCAGTTGTGAGAGGGTTTTACTGTAAAGGGGAAACAGAATCAAATAGAAACAGGGCTGCAAAGACAAAAGAATCACTTCCTCTACTTGTTGGATACACACAGGGCAGGACTGTGCAGCAGGGTGGGAAGTAGTGAACTGTACAGTGTTGGGCAAGCTGCTGGGAAAATGTAGTGAGCTGAGCCACCAGCTGCTCTACATCAAATAAAACTACCATCAAATTTCACTACACTGAAGCCGTGTCCAGAGAAATGAAGCAGCTAAACTACGACAAAATGGCTGAAATAACTCGCCACTTGCAAAGCTGCTTTTATCAGGGTGTCTACAGGTCCTTAAAAAGTCTGAAATTGTTTTAAATTCAGATTCGATGGGTTTCAAAAAAATTTAAGTCACATTACTGTGTTTTCTTTTTATGTGAAACTCATTCAACTGTCATTTTTGTTACTGTTGATTTTGAACTGTCATCATTGTGTTTATGTAGAAAGAGTTCTTACACATGTGTCACACACACACATATATGATATGTGTTTCCGTTGCAGGTTTGGTCTTAAAGGGATAGTGCACCCAAAAATGAAAATTCAGCCATTATCTACTCACCCGTATGCCGAGGGAGGCTCAGGTGAAGTTTTAGAGTCCTCACATCACTTGCAGAGATCCAAGGGGAGAGGAGGTAGCAACACAACTCCACCTAATGGAGGCTGACGGCGCCCCAGATTCAAACGTCCAAAAACACATCATTGAAACCACAAAATATCTCCATACTGCTCGTCCGTAGTGATCCAAGTGTCCTGAAGCCCCGACATAAAAAGTTGTTTGGAAAAACGTTATTTGAACTCTGTTTTTAGCCTCATTGTAGCCTGTAGCTCAGTCAGCAGGTAGAGCGCTGCAGTCTGAACAAAGAAACCTTCTGGGACACCATACTGACACACAGCTCTATCATCCATGTGTGTGTCCTATATCTGACTGTGATTCTGGTGTTTGGGGTTTCTGAGAACACACAACTTGTAACACTGTAGAGTGATTCAATCCTTTCTTTCGCCGTTAGTGGAGATTGGGGCGAGAACCTCCAAACATTAGATATAAATGTCAAGTGCTTCGGCTCTGGAGCAGACTTATAAAGACGTCTGATCAGATATTATCCCAAAAAAATGTAATTGGGACATCTCTCATGGTCACCTCCAGGCTAACGAGATGAAATCTTTATTTTGTTTGAACAAATTTTTATTTTTTATTTTATTTAACCTTTATTTAACCAGAAAAACCTTGAGACTAAAAATGTCTTTTTCAACTTTGTCCTGGTCGAAACAGGCAGCAACAAAGTTACAGACAACACAGAACAAAAACACAGGATAAAAATGGAAAGCTCTCAAACAAGCCATATAATACACTAAATAAGAACACTATAAGAAAAGGCCAAAAAGTATGTTAATATTTCTTACAAATGAACCATAAAAAACGCAAAAACGCCAACTACACATGAACACAAAGACCAGCTAAGACACTCGGTGACATATAGATGATTGTGTACAGAAATCCTGCAGCAGAACTTTTTAACGGCCGAGAGGAACCAGTGAGTGAACTTAAAGTCCTTCTGCAAAAGATTCCCCAGATACAGAGCTGCAGACAGAAGCGCTCGCTTACCAAACTCTGTACGTTCCCTCAGGACAGATTGTAGCAGCATGTTTTGTGAACGGAGCCCAGAGCCATTTTAAATGCAGTGTAAGAGCCACTTAAGCACATGTTTATTAACTTTATTTATGTGTTAGAGTACAGGCACAAGTTATTTACACCAGGTGTGGTGCTGTAAGTCAGGTTAGTGCAAATGACAGTTGGAGACTGACGACTTGAAGTTTGTTGGTTTGGATGGTAATAAGATTTCTGAGCGTGTTTTGCAGCGATGAAGTAAAATAATGTGTAATATGTGAGAGAATATATAGAAATGGGACAATAAATTATAAATATTAGGTATAAAATCATCATCATCATCAGTGCAAGACTAAATATGTGTGTCACCATTAAATCAGACTGAATATGGCAGCGTATAAAGGTGTTTTCAGATGGGATTTGAACGTGGAAAGTGAGTCAATATTGCGAATGTCGTTCCAGAGGTGGAAGGGCAGGAAGTGAACCTGGTTTAAGCTTTTCCCGCCTTGAGTGAGTGCTGTGAATTATCAGAGAAGGAACAGAAACAGGAGTCTCAACCGAGTGACAGAGGAACTTGTTAAAACGGCCAGTATATGCAGTGTGTCAGAAATACCAGGATGTTCTACTGCTTCCTGTGTGATTTTGCAGTCTGTACGCCAGCATGCTTTTCTGGTCGTTCTGACCCACATAAGGCTTCACTGGGGGGTGAAGCATCATCGCAGTAAGAAACCAGTATGTCAGCATGCTGTAAGTCCCACCCCTCCTGAATCCAGCCGTACAGCAGAGTCCACCAGATCTGACCTTGAGGTGTGCAGCCCCGATCACAGCTGTCTGCTGGTGAGGACAACCTTTCCCAGCCGTGACCTTCAGCTCTTTAGATTCAGAGTGGAAAACATGGCTGCACAGAGAAACCAAGATAACATGATCACACAGCAAATGTTAGCTGTGACACAGTTCAGCCTCATTTGCATCTTAAATGTAATAGGTCATAACTCTTGAAGCCATGTTTTAATGGATGACACGGTGGATTATCACAGTGAGGCGTGAAGCTCCCTGGACCACCAGTAGATGTCACTCTTTGCCTTGCAGTGGTGGAGATGGACCAGTCTCAGACTGTGAGGGCTTTGTGTAGTGACCTGCGTCTGCTGCTGTGTGAGCCGTCTCTCATAAACAGGATATTTTTGTATTATCAGAAGTACTGGTTGAGGTGACCTGAGAGACGGGGAGGAGACCTCACAGTTCTGTCTGGCCGGCTCCAGAATTTTGAATGCGAGGAGTTCAAGGGCATTTTGATCAAACAGTTTCCTGCTCCTCGCGATCAGAAGACAAGTGGCGACAGTTATTCAGGTTTAGGAGCTCCCTCGACAGCCTCCCTGAGGATCTGTGTTTATTCCACGCGTCGTTTCATGTCTGAAAAGCGATTACTTCATTTCCTCTTTCATGGCATCCTCTTGAGGAAATAAACCGCCTCTTTGTTTAGAGTTTTTAACATCCTTTCTAGGAAATCAAAGGCGGTTGTGGAAGTTCCTCTCTGCAGCAGCCATGTTAGAAAAGTGTTTTGTGTTGTGGAGTTCAGGTGAGGAGAGAGACGCCACCGCTGCATCAGTGGTCACTGATTAGACCTCGCTGTGATTACTGCTCTCAAACCAGACGTTCTTACCCTCCTCATTCTCTCTTGTTTTCACGCTTTCACTCATTGCTCTCCCCCTTTCAGTCTGTCTCTGCGTCTGTCTCTCTCGTGCTTTTTAATACAGACCAGCTGTGATTAGCAAGTGTCTATCAGTGAGGTCTCAGACTCACTCAGACACTGTCTGATTGGCCATCAGAACACATTGTGGGTCCCGCAGCAGGCTGTCCTATTACTGTGACCATTGCTGTGCTGTCATTCTCAAAACAGAATTGGCCTGGCCTTTATGTGAAGGCAGAATTGGGTCTGTCAGCCCTGGCGGCCCGAGGCAGTGGGGGCGATTTCACCACAGTGCCGGCTTCTTTGTCTCATCCTCGATCAGATTCCGTCTGACAGGGTTCATCAATACGGATTAACGTAATCATCCAGCTGAAAAAAGCCGCTCCCTCCTCTTTCTTCCCTGCTCCTGCCGCACTGTGGCCGCCCCATGTGACCGCTCATCCTCATGTAACTCACCATCCGTCCTCATCACCTGTCACATTAAAGCCAATTTTCGTAGTCACATCCATCCTGGGAGTGCACAGACAGTAAGACTGGGGACTGAACTTCCAAACTTTGAAAGCACTGACCAAACTTTGTAATGCAAAGTTTTAAAAGCTGGGAAGTTCTGAAAATCATCGAATTAAGTTGTGATGTCGGTGTGGATGTTTTCAGTCACCTTCCATCAGCTCAGCTCAGTTTGGGTTAAATTTAGGTCTATTCGGCGAGTGTTAGTGGAGCTCTTTGAGGTACAGTAGGCGTTGGACGGTGGTGGCGTGACTTCTGTTGGCGGGCCAGGTCGAGGTTTTGGAATGTAAACATGATAGAGAAGATGGGCACCAGCTTCAGTTCTGGCCGCATGGATAAGCAGGACCATCTCTACGTTCATCTTTGCATCCATATCTACATCGAAGGCATCATGGCGAACATGGAGGAATCAAACATGATCGTGATTGTGTGGATCCTTCTGCAGATGTAGCATCCTGCTAGCCATCGTACAGGTGTTGGATAATAAACTGGACGACCTCCGTGCCTTCAGTAATATCATTCCGAACGGATGACGCCATTCAACCAAATAAGACTTTTCTATATTTCTATATGCCGATCTGACAGAGCAGAGAAGGAGGAGCAGAGAAGAGAAAGAGTCGTGTCTCTTATGGTGAATAAGAACTGGTGTGACAGTGGGAATATGAGGTGCTGTCCTGTTCCTGCTCGCCCTGCACCACAAGGGAACAAACACTCTGGATCGCTGCTGCACGCCATTCAGAGGCAGCTGCACAGCGGCACTGCCTGTATTTGGGAGGAGTGACCACATGACTGTCTTGTTGAGATGTGTAAACAAAGTAAAACCCTTCTTACACAGAGATCACGCCACATGGCCACTACGAGGTCCCATCTTCATGCTGCCTTTGCATTTTTTACACAGAACCAAACCACAGCGGCATCATGTCGCTCCAGTGTGTGATTTTTAGACAAAAGAGGTGTGACAGGCATGACATGTAACAGAACAGTGTCTGCCTCTAGTGTGACATATAACATACGTGTCAGCAGCTCTTTATAAACAATAACAATGACATCACATGTGAATAACAATCATTTACCGTCCCTGTTATATACGGCTGATCCTGTCCTCTGCTCGGAGGGTTAGGAGCTCCTGGACCTCACTGTTTTCACTGTTTGTGGACATTTTCAGCTGCTGTTCTTCTTTGAGTTAGCTGCTAACTGCTGCGAACTACTTTATAAATTTCCCAGTGGTGGATCGTACCATGACTTGTCATCAAAACGTCACACCCAGCTCCTCCATGGCCCCACCCTGCCGACTGTCCCTTTTAGTAGGTGTAAAAGGGGCTTAAGATGCATGCCCCTAGGGACGCAAGAGATGGAGCCAATTAGAGTCTGAAACATGTTCCAGGAAACCAACGTTGACCTCACCGATGACATTGATTAATTTACTGAGTCTGTGGTGGATCTGATTCATAAAACCACAGAAGTAATTGTACCCAGAACTACAGCTAAATCATTCTACAACCAGAAACGTGGATCACCAGAACCCTCCGGAAACACGGACGATTATAAAGCAGCAGCCAACAATGTAAGAAGACACAAAAAGAAGGACTGAATTGCAATGCACGAGTTAAAGGAGCTGAAGGAAGTGACTTCATGTGACAAATAAATGATTGATGGATTGATAGAATTGGTCAGATTATTAGTTATGTTTATATATCCAGATATAAGAACTACACTTTTTTAATTGTATTTTATTTACACAAAGTTCTAGTGAGACAAACTTAAACTTTTAAAAAAGCACAGTAATCACGCACATTCAAAAATGGTTTAAGGCAGGTGCTGAACCAATATAAAGACAGCAGTAAAACATGATGAAAGGTCGGCACACTGTGGCCCCCCTTTATGTCCAGTTTATTAGCACATCAACAGTTGACATTTTGAGCTGACACTCTTCTCAGTCCACTTAAGATCGGCTTGTTTTGTTTTGTTGAATTTAAAAAAAAGTTTTGAATCTGAGTCTTTTAATACGAGGTCACAGTTGTTTGAGATGATTCTGCAGCGCTGGCACAGTGTGTTAAAATGTTGCTGTGATAATCAGTGTTTGGACTCTCTGGATTGGAGTGTTGGGTTTGTGATAATCTTTGTGTCTAATGAGAAGATACAGTACAGCCGGTGGACCAGTCTGCTATCTGGACCCGTCCCAGGCCTAAATGAGACTGTAATCACAGGAGATGCTCCCAAACCTGCCAGCTGGGCGTGGTTTCTGTTCCATTTCTATTTGGCACAGGAAAAAGCACATGCTGCTCGTGCCGACTTGAATCAGCGGCTCTGGTGCGGCAGGTAAACAGAATACCATGTGTTTCCAACAATAGAGACTAATAAAAAAATACCTATTTCCCCTGGATTGTTGTGGTTGAATCCAAACAGGAAAGGTGCTGCTCTGTCTCTGCCAGCACTTGAACGCTGTGAAAAGATTAAATTAAACTTAAAGACAGTATCTCAACCGCCTGCTGCTATTTTACAATCAGCTGATTCAGGCTCAGCGCCACACCTGCTGCCTGCACGCCGTTCAAGAGGGTTTCTCTGCCTTCAGAAATAAGTGACACGCCAGCCCAAGTGTTGTTGTTGAGGGTTAAGAAATTGTGACTGTAGACAAAAAGCTACCTAAATCTCGGAGAGATGGGATGAACAAAAATGTCACGGATGTTTCAGGAAGTTGCGACGTGGTCAGTGTGTTGAGCGCTGAACTCATTTGGTTAAAAGGGGAACTTGACAACTCAAATGTATCATGTGATCAACATCAGTCCCAAGAAAGACATTTTAATGGCTTCACGCTGGCGATAGTTGAAGCATCATGTTTTCAGGTTTTGCGTCCAACTGTGCATCCTTCTCTCTGTCCCATTGTCGTAAACGTGAAATCTCAAGAGCACTTGAGGGAATTTGAATTTGGCACAAACGTCCATTTGGACTCAACAATGAACTGATTCGATTTTGGTGGTCAAAGGTCACTGTGACCTTGCGTCTGTCTCATTCTCTTGAAGGCAATATTTCAAGAAGGCCTTGAGGGAATTTTGAATTTTCGCTAGTTTGCTATTTTTTATATCTCCGTGCTGGCAATATCCGTAGCCAGACGCATTATGTTTTTAGGTTGTCTGTACATACGTCTATTCGGCCCATTCTTGTGAACGTAATATCTCAAGAATGCCTTCCGGGAATTTCTTCAAATTTGGCACAAACGTCCCCCTGGACTGAAGAATAAGCTGATTAGATTTTGGTTGTCAAAGGTCAGTGTGACCTTGCATCTGTCCCACTGTCGTAAACATGATATCTCATGAATGCCATGTTGGAATTTTGTAATTTTGGTAGCTGGCTGCTAGCCTCTGTCACTGTGACGTTAATGCTAGCAGCAGCAACATTAGCAGACTCTGTGCTCATACTGCTGCTATCTGCAGATTCTTCGCTGCTGAGGTTTGTTCGCATTCTTATTTCAAAACCCTGTAAAATGCTCAGCTGTTTCCTTTTTGCTCGCTAACACACAAGACAAGTGACACAATATTGGTAGCCTTACAACCGAGCGCCAAAAGTATCAAAGTTTATCTAGTCTGAGTGGGCGGAAGTTCGCTGCATAGATCAGCCTCTCATTGGGCAGAACGAGCCACCCGCTGAAGTCCCGCCCTACCACCTCCGGTTGTGTAGCAGTTTTCAACCGTTTTCAACACGTCCTTTACTAACTTTTGCAGTGTTTGATCTTGCGGGGATGTAGCCGTTTTTCTGCCATGGTTCGCGTCGTGTAGGTGATATTTTTGTGAGCTTGTTACACCAAAACCTGTTTCCCCCGGCAATATTTTTGCAAGCGATGATTGGTTGAAAGAAATACAAGCAGCCGGGGCATTTTTTCTCCAATCTTAAAGTGAGAGTCGGCCCAGCCAGACCTTTCTTTTCTTGAGAAAGGTCTGGTGAGCGAAACTCAAGTTTATCATATGTTATCCTACACTGACCTCTGACCCGTGACATATGCACCAATCATCAGCATCCACACAGCTGAAAAATGCATCTGTCACGTTCCTTAGTAAAAAAGAACCCAACAACATGATCTGCTGCTTTTGTCATATTTTATTTTCAAGATAGGATGACAAATCATTGAAAAAAATGTATGTACAGTGCGTACAGGATTACAGCTGCTGGCTGGAGTCTGTGGACTGTAAGGACATTAACAAGGTCTCTGATAAGGTTTTTTTATAGGCTTATTATGTTGATACACATAAACGTATTGAGCCTCTCAAACCTTAAGAGTTTTGATACTTTATGCAGAATATGGTTTTCAGTTTCTCTGTGACACTCCGGTACAGTAATATGTTCGACAGTGAGTGCAGCCCGCCCCACAGAACTTCTCTTCAGTGCACCTCCAGTAATAGTCTGTAAGTTTATAAAGACAAAATACTGGTTTTAATGCACTGACTCAGCGTCCTATTCATATGCATGTAGGCTATGTAAGCTCCATGCGATGTCACAGAAATGTCACTGACCAACAATCTGTGGTTCTCCGAGGGGCAAGTAGCAGACAGAGGAATAAGACGGAGAGGAAAATAGCGGCGTGGTGGATGCAGCCGTGTCCTGACACTGGGTTCATCGCTCAGTTGCTGAGGTAACAGAAATGAGACAGAGGCTGGATGTGGAGGAGTCAGAGACATGTATGCACCAACGCAGACCAGAAAACATTATAATGTGTCTATGGTCATGTGTAAAGAAAGAGGAAGAAGCAGGTTAAATGATATACGTCAAATATGGTCATAAGTAAAACAGACTACAGATGCCATCATGGAGAAATGTTCCAACCTGTAACAGAGCACAGCTGAAAACAGTTAATGGAGTGTTAGCTGAGGCCGATATAAAGGAATCTACAGAGAGAGATTGGACGACTGAAGAGTCAGAGCCACAGAGTATTTTAGGAGGTGCTGGTGTGTAGGCTGGGATGTTAGCAGGTCTGGGATGTGGGAAGGAGATATAGGCTGAACACATTATTCTCCAATCAATCTGTCACTGACCACTGCATTCATCTGTGAACCTCAGAGGCAGCAGACGGCAAAGTTAGAAAGACTTGGAGGGCAGAGGAGAATAAGAACACACGAGGAAGACAAACTGGAACACGTCTGACTCAAGTTTTTATACCTCCGCACTGGTGGAAGCTGCGGCAGGTGGGATTATGGTTTTAGGTTGTCTGTATGTCCATCCTGTTTTTGTGAACGCAATATCTCAAGAATGCCTCAAAGGAATTTCTTCAATTAGGCACAAACGTCCACTTGGACTCAATGATGAACTGTTTTTTGCCATAATTCAGGAATTCATGAACTAATTATGGCAAATTTCACAAAAATGTGAAGCATCCATGTTTTTACAGACATAGATGGAAACTGTCAAAGAATCATGACTGGTGGGCGGAGTCAAACAACAACGGGGCAGACGGGGGCGGAGTCAAACAACAATGGGGCAGACTAGTGGGCGGAGTCAAACAACAACGGGGCAGACGGGGGCGGGGTCAAACAACAACGGGGCAGACTGGTGGGCGGAGTCATACAACCACGGGTCAGACTGGTGGGCGGAGTCATACAGCCACGGGGCAGACTGGTGGGCGGAGTCAAACAACCACGGGGCGGTAATACTAGTTTAAACACGGGGCCTTTTTCAGTTACAGAACCCAGTATGTTGTTATATCAAAACCTGTCAGAACCAAAAATAAATCTTGGCATCATACGTTTCTGCAGACTGGAGTCAGTTGGGGAACAAAATTTGTCCTCTGCAATTTTCCCGCTGAAAATTATTTTATTGCTTGTGCTGTACGTCTACAATCAGAACTGCGTCCACGGCAACAGTCTGTTATTGGCAGCAGCTTTGTCTCTGTGAATAACAGCCGGTTTTGTTGTGTGTTGGTGTTTAACAGTGTTATGTCATCCGTCATCCCCTCCAGCTCTCCATGACAAAGTTGGCTCATACACTACATCACTTTAGAAAGGTTGATATGTATGACATGTGAAGTATCCAGGGTTTGCAAGAATGTTCAGCATTTGCTTTTGGCGACTGAGCTGCGTCAGGCGTCTGTTCAGATTTGTAATCTTGTTTACTCTTTGATCACATAGCTCCTGAAATAAAAATAAAGATTGTTAGTGTTGAAACGTGTTTTATTTAGTTCAGGTTCAGGTTCAGTTTTCAGGTGGCGGCCATTTTGGATTGTCATCAGAATGCTAGTCTGTGATGCCCCAATATCCAGATGTCTTTTACATATTTTAAACTATATATGAACCAAATCTGATGCTTTTATCACAAAATGAACTGGTCAGTTATGCGGAAATATGTTCTTAGGTTAAGTTATTGATTTTGTATCGGTATCAGTATCAGAACTTGAGTATCGTGTCAGCACCGTCACTGAGTCCTGTTTGAAGCTGTCGACCTCACACAGTTGAGTTTTCTAAACTGATGGTTTGGCAGTGATGCCAAATGTCCCGGTGAGTCTCTAAACACTCTATAAATCATTTAAACTGAGGTTTGGGAATTATGTTTCTCGATAATGATATTTAAGAAAAGTTGAGGGGTTGCCATGACACCCTTCTCACGCGCCCTCAGAGCTAACCTTGTTATTTTCAGATTTATTTCACTCACCTAATTGGTGATATGTCATCCAAATTGGTATGAAAGAGTCCTAGAAGTGTTAAAGTTAACTTGATTCGATCCAGTTTTCTCCCCCCAGCTTACACTCACTTACGTTGAATCAGAATCAGCAGGGACTCTCAGCTGTCAGATTTACAACTGTTTTTGAGCACCATAAATTAGCTTCAGATCTCTCCTCCTTGTCCTCTTTCTCATACATATCATTTTCTCTTTCCGCCTCTTTCCTCTCACCTTCCACGCTGTCGTCCTTCTCCCCCCGCTGAGCCGCCTAACACGCTCTGAATGAACGCTGTCTTTGCCGTGCTCAGAGACAATCAGCCGTCTGCGGCTGGCTGTCTCAGACAGACAGTTCTGGAGGGGGCGGGGGTGTCGAGGGGCCTGGTGTCATCAGGGGACGTCTGTCTCACACAGCTGAGTCTGAAGGTGCTCAGGACTTGGACTCTCTCAGGGATGGCTTGTTACTGAGATCCCCAGAGATGATTACGTCGTATTTTCATTCCTCTGCTTGTCATTGTTCCATCAGATATTTATAACACGCTTCATTACTCCTCATCTTTATCTTATCTTAATAAATACTCTGATGTGACGCTCATTGTTGCAGCAGTGTCTTTATTCCTTCACAGATCAGCAGATACACTATAAGGGCCACACAGAGGAAGGATTTAGTTTTCCAGTAAAATCCACCAGAGTAAAGTAATGACAGGTTGTTTTGTGGATTTGAAAGGTGTCACAGTCCAAACCTGCAACAGCTGGCAGCTGAAATCTCACATCTGCTCAGGGGCAACGTAAAGTTAAATATCTGTTTTCATGAATTCACTGATTGCAGCTTTTTCAAGGTCAGCGTTGATGCACACAGGTCAGAGTCGAACTTTCAGAGACTGAACTTCACTACAGAAACTGGGAGCTATCTGCAAGCTGAGTCTGGTCCCTCTCCTGTGCAGACAGATTCAGACGGTGCAGATGGGCCGGGTCGAGCGTTATATCTAATGTGGGGCGTGTTTGAGACGATGACTGAACTCATAGAGCCCTCGCGTTTCAAGCAAAATACACAATGACATCATTTTTGGCCCAGAAATCGTCGCTTAGTAAAGACGAGCACAGTTGAGGGATTTTTGGAAACATTTGTCTGCAGCTGATGTAGAACTTCATGTTGAAATACTGTTTTCAAATTCTATAACAGCGACACAGGTTCACAGACCTGTTGATGCTCCACCATCACAGCTTAGCTCTGCACGCTGTAGTCTCTTTACATTTGTCTGCAGCTCAGTGCTACGTCACCTTGTGATTGGTCCGGTGATGTCAGCCTGACTGAGAGCAGCCAAGCTGAGAAAACTGGACGGCCCACATTTTGTTAAGGGTCAGACTATAAATAACCACATAAACTTAAATATATACACGTGGAGTTAACGTTATGGAACAGCTTAAAAGTGGAGCTGAAGAAATGTCCAAACATGCAGCAGTTTATAATAAGGTATAAAGACGTGATATTCAGGAGGGTTAAAGAAGGGGTTTCAAATTCACCAGGTGTTCACAATACTGTTTACTCTCTCTACATATTAATATAACATATTGCTGCGGGTCTCAGTTGGATTTTTTTAGTTACTCCAACTTTTACATCCTGTTTTCTTGAGATCAGAAAAACGTTGAACCAGGAAATTTTGTCACACGACTGAACAGATATGTGAAGGTTTCATTTCAGTTTTGACTAACGTGGTCGTTGCAGCACAGAAGTTCTACTTTCACACCACTTTCTCACAGTGTGTGGCCGTATTTCATTTTTTCTTTGAAGTGACGCTGTGTCTTCCTGTTCCTGTGTTCCAGGTTGATACACGGAGGTCAGTTTCTCAACGGTTTGGCCGGCCCGACCATCATGAGCGCCGGCCCCTTCCTCTCCACCACATGGTTCGCCCCCGACCAGAGAGCCACCGCTACAGCCGTGGCGTCGCTCTTCTCCTACCTGGGGGGCGCTGCTTCATTTGTAATTGGACCTCTGGTAGTGCCGGCGCCCAACAACACCCTGGCAGCCACCACGACGGCGGCAGCAGTTTCTGACACCTTTATCCGAGACAGGATCCAGCTGGTTATGTATGCAGGTACTAACAGCGAGCGAGAACCTCCGAGGGCACGGAGGATCAGTAGCACATCATCTCGAACATCATGTTTGCCCCGTCAAGGGACACAAATACAATCAGGCGAGGGAATTCAAGAAACACCAAAAAAAGCCCAATTATAATGTTTATAACTGCCCCTCTGAAAAATAGATTGCTGGGCCTGTTATGCTTAACTGATTCAGAAAATTAAAAGCATGCTGAAAAGAGAAACAAGCAAGCTGTAATAGATTGAAGCTGTGGCTTTTGTTTAACCTAAGGTGGTATTGTTATTAATTTTTAAAGGACAAAGCAGACACCTTTGTGAGCAGAAAGTTTTGGAGGTCATCAAAACAGAAATCCAGATAATGGATCAACGTGAGCGGGAATGAAACTGTCAGGGAGCAACAGGTGGCTGCTGCTCCATCAGTCCATGTAGGATGTAGAGACCGGACGTATGGATGTGACCGCAGTCGAGTTACTAGGAAACCAAACTGTTAATGGTGTTGCTCCTCCGATACCCCTTTCCCACCAAAGCAGTTCCAGTGCTGGTGCTGGTTCTCAGTTGGTTCAACTTGCAAACCAGCTGAGAACCAATTTGCTTTTCCATGGCTCGAGGTGGTTAGGGTGCCACGTCATTGCGTCACTGTATACGTCAGTTATGTCGTTGCTTTCCCACTGGCGCCAAGCTCGAAGGAACAACAACAACAATGATGGCGGACCACGTATTTGTGCAGCTGACGCATGCCGACGACCATAAGGCAAGGAGACAACTTGTTTCCTCGACGGACCACTGTTGCTTTGATGTGTCCATGGCTTCACTCTTCACTCGTTTATTGTTGTTGGTCTTAATAACCCCGCCCCTTGCCTGTGACGTATGTGGTCCTTTCTTCTAGTCCAGCAAAGAACTGGTGCCACTCTGGAACCGTTTTTTCTGGCCCAGACTCAGTTCTGTTGTCTGTCGAAACAGGAAAACTGGTTCCAAATTAAGCACTGGCCCTGAACCAGCACTGGAACTGCTTTGGTGGAACAGGGATACAAGAGAACAAGTTGAGAACCAGTGCTGTGCCAGGTCACATGATTGTGTGACACTGACTTCATTTACATGAACACAATATTCTGGTTTTGCCCTTTGTCCAAAAAAGACCACGAAAATGATTGTTCCATTAATACTCCTGCTACATGCAGCCACGTGAACTCAGATTAATTAACATGTTGTTCATCGTTTTCATCGAGTTTTCCACCGATGACCGACACGATCAACTGTGCAAACACAGCTTTTCATTCCTTTAGCCACCTTCTTAAAAAGGTCGGTGTATCCAAAAAGTCTGTTGATATCTAAGTCTTTCTTAATGTTTAATAGTAGGTGTGTCTCTCCTTTCAACCGGAAATTTCAGCTTGTTTAGGTCGTGCATCTCGACCGCAGCATTGCAAGCAGTTGGGGTGGTGGTTTGTGTACGACACACAGAGCTGACCGTAAACAGGCAAGACGCTGCGTGTCGCAAAATTCTGATTGTGCTGTGTTCATGTCAAAAAAAAGGAAACTGGCCTTATTCAGAACATCAAAAGGGACACGACCCACATCAAAGTCAGAATAATATTGAAATTCAAGTGAAATTCAGACCACTGGTTATTGAAGTGAATAACAGATCATCTTGTGACAGTGAAATGTTCTGCTGGGAAACCTTCAGGTCCTGACATTCATCTGCTCAGGAATGACCCGAGGAACATGACAGTGAGCTCAAGATGTTGACATGGCCTCAAAATTTACAGATCCCAATCTGATCGAGCATACCAGGGACATGCGGGTACCCCAGAGATGCCTCCAATCCACAGTGGGGCGTCCTAAGATCGGATTCATCTCTGACCTGTCCAGACATGGACACAGGAGCTCTGGGAGGTGACCTGTGGTGTCCAGCACCACGGCGTTAGCAGCAGATCCTTTGAGTACAAGGAGTTGGCGTACTGGAACGACCTGCAGGTGCTCAGATTGACATCGGGGGTCTCATTTATAAAACACTGCGTAGGATCCAGACTTAAAATGTACGCATGTACAAAAGCCAAAAATGTTGTGTGCCAAAAATAATCAACAATTTGTACAGTCAGGCTCCACCTCACCATCTGTGCCACGTCTCCAAAATGTTCATAAGCACGGGTCAAAGTTTCTCCCATCAAGTCTATTTTTATAGATCACAACTTTTCCATGGGAAGCGGTGTACGCCTCTTTCAGGCCTCGATTTGTACGCACGCAGTGTTTATAAATGAGACGGCTGGGGAATATGGAGGCCAGATCGATGCCTTGAGCTCATTGTCACGTTCCTGAGCAGTTTTTGCAGGGTGGCATTGTCCTGCTGGGGGAGCCGTAGCCATGAGGGAGTGTATTTGGTCTGTGGTGGTGTTTGGATGAGTGGAGCGTATCAAGTGGCATCCACATGAATGCCAGGACCCAGGATCACCCAGCAGAACTTTGCATTGATGATCAGTGTTATTCATCATGTGAAGCTCTGTGTCACCTTGTTTTCTTCGTCCTTGGGTATCTCCCTGCGCTCCTGTCATCCTGTATCTGTAAAGTCACAACTGTTGCATCAATAAAAAATAAATCCAGACATGATTTCAGAGGACTGTTAGACGTCCCAGTGACCTTTTTAAAAAATGCAATAAGTCTGACTGTCTTATCTGTGAAATAACACGTATGTCTCTGTGTCGCTGTGCTCCGGCAGAGTTGGCTGCCATTGCTGTGCTTTTTGCAGCAGTCCTGCTCTATTTCCCGTCTCGCCCACCGATGCCTCCCAGTGTGGCTGCTGCAAGCCAGAGGCTCAGTTACAGGAGCAGCATCTGCAGACTTCTCAGGTAAAACCACACACACTGACACACACAGCCTAACCCCCCAAAATAATCTGAAACCCCAATACTGTCTGACATCTTTTGTTAAGACGGTTCTCTCAGTACATTATTCAGTATGCCTCACTCCATGTGTCCTTGATTTAACTCGGGCGTAGACGTGTAAAGCAAGTGAAGCTTCAGGGCTGCATCTGAAATGAGTTTCAGGTGCCGTTCAGTTTCTCCGACGTTGGCCTCTAACAGAGCGGTCAGGAGTGTATTTCTGCAGCACCTTCGATGCTCTCTAACCACCGTGTCTACAAATCCATTAGGTCTACTTTGCTTTCTTATTTGCTGATGCATTGCGCACTGCTTGTCATGGAAAGTTAAAGTGACAGAATCTGGCGCTGGAGAAGGATGTGGAATCTTAATGAAGGGGTCTGCCACTCACCATCTGCTTGGGTTGTTATCAAAGAGACCCCAGCCTTCCCTCCAGATTAATTACTGAGCTATAATATACTGGTTGCTCCTAAAACACTACATCATGCTCTGCATCTGCACCATCAGGGTCAGGCGTCGGTGTGTTCCTGAGACACGGCTCATGCGTGCGGTGAGGAAGAGCGAGGGATGGTCTATTATGACAAGGTCCTCCTGAGTCTCAGGAGTGGATGCATTTATTGATGTTTCATCACCTTTGTCTTTTTTTCTCCCTGAGACGGAGTTACAAGGAAATCTAGAGATGATTATTGAATCACACTTCACGTTAACATTGCAACAACCTCATCATTACGTCCCACCACACTCGCCGCCGAGGCAGTATTTATCCTCGGGGCCATGAGGAAAGAGCATATTGCCTGAGGAACGAGTCCTTTTTGCTTGGCTTGTGGAGGAATGATGCCCGTGGCAGTGGCCAGGGATTAAAGGGTTGGAGAGGGGAGAGGAAAAGCTGGGTGACGGCAGCAGCGGGGGGAGTTGGCCTAGCTTTGTTGGCGCCGCTCGGTCCCCTGCAGTAAGAAATAGCTTCACTACAGTGCCATGCTTTCCACAGGCCTGTGACCAGCACAGAGGCTTAACTCCTGTAAGAGCTCCCTCAGATAGATGACAGGGACCAGGCTGATAGCAACCTAATGCATAGTTCTGGGGACACACACACACACACACACACACACAGACTGGCCAACCTAACTAGGCCATCCAGCTGAAAGGGTTTCTGTTCCACTTGTGATAGGCAGCCTTCCAGTGACCTGTTTGGGCGACGTGTTGTATCTCCGTCCAGCAGCGTCCAGCCGCAGAATTCTCCTGCAGGGACGGACATGGACCATGAGAATGAGTGTTTCCGTCCTCACGTGTACTCTACAGGTGGCGGACAAAATAATGAGCCACTTAAAGAAAAATGAGCGAAACTCTAAAACACATGAAAAAATAAAGAGATCGCTTGTAACAATATAAGGAATTATAACGTTTATGTCATAGTTTTACATATTCATATATATATATATATATATATATTTATATATACATATT
Source organism: Epinephelus lanceolatus (assembly GCF_041903045.1). NCBI lineage: Eukaryota > Metazoa > Chordata > Actinopteri > Perciformes > Serranidae > Epinephelus > Epinephelus lanceolatus. Next base: position 44,081,146 of record NC_135747.1, read on the forward strand.
TAACCAAAACTATCACTACATACACACTGTACTACATGAGACAGATAATTTGTGAAAAAGAAAAGTCCTCCTCCTCCTCCTCACCGTGTGTGTATTGGCTAAACGTAACCACCTATGTGTGTTGGCTAAACGTAACCACGTGTGTATGTTGGCTAAACGTAACCACGTGTGTGTGTGTTAGCTAAACGTAACCACGTGTGTGTGTTGTTGAAGGAAAAAACATCAGTTGGTGGTGTTGTACCGACATAGTGCTTTTATTTTGAAAGAGACTGTATGCAAACTGTACATTTCCTGTGAAAACAGAAGTGTATTTTGAAAACAGACAATGCATGTAACAGGCTGAAGTTGACACGGCGTCCCAGAACGTCAACAACCAACACACCCAGGGTACCTTGGACGTCATATGTGGACGTGGAAAGTCCATGACCAAACGACATGTGACGAGGTCACAGTGAGGATGATGATGGAAAAAGAAACCCATAAGTTGCACAGCTGTAGTCAGTATGTATTCTGACACTGAGCTGGCGGATTGGATAGTTTTAAACGTGGAGACGCTGACATCATGCTAACATCTCATGTCCTCCACAAAGACAGCAGGCGGTCGGCAACCAGTCAGTTAGTCTGCCTGATACATTTCCATTGACGTCTCTGCTCATCCATTTAGCCTGTCAGGGTCTGAGCATTGGTTAATGAACTTGAGCTTGATGAGTGCTTCCAGCTGTTCACATCTGCTTCCACAGCAGCAGTCTAATTAGGAGCCTGAATGTCTCTGCACGAGGTGTAAAGTTATCATTGTATTCTGATCACAGTCAGAGGGAATACTAAACAGCCTGCAGCCTGAGTATTGATGACCCCCCTCCCTCCACACTCATACTCACTTTGAGCTTTCAGGGTTGTCATGTTGATGCATTGATCTCCAGCCGGGTCTGCCAAGGACAAATGGCACTTAGCTGATGACGCCGCCAGCTTTGAGACTTCTTCGGGAACATTTCATCACCAGCAGGAAAGGAAAGAGGAGGAGAAAAAGGAGCCTCTCTCACGCAGTCGCCAGCGTCTGCTTGCTCACATTTGGTTATCTAAATAAGCTCCCGGACGAGGGAGAAGGTGCATGGATATTGATTTCCTGCCGTTATGGCAAGGTTAATGAAAAGGGTGCTGGGAGGGAAGCAGAGAGGGTGCTCCATCACAGGGCTTTTACGACTGTCCCTCCGAACTCTCCCCAAGGCCAAGTAGCTTCATACTGCTTAGGACAAGACGGGCCTGCAGCAGGGCGACAGGCTGGGTTTGTTTTTCTGAGGATTCAAAGGATTCGTGAATAAAAGTGATTCATTGTCTGAAGTGCAGGTGTCAGGAAGAAGGAAAGGGTGTGCATGTTTACAGCAGCACAGCTCTGACCGTGCAGGTGTCTTCAGACACGTCCCCCACAGTGTGCAGCTCAAAGACCGACATAAAGGAAACTTTGGTATTTGTTTGGTTCATGTTCATGTTTTCCTGTGTTTCTGTGTCTGAGTGGGAAGAACAGTTTCTGATTTTAGTCCAGTACTGAGAGGAGAGCTGCAGTGTAACCACAGGTGCACCGCGTCAATTTACATCCATTAAAAGTGTTTGTTTGTGCCTCTAACAGGTTCAGTGTTGCCCTGAGTGTCTGACAACATTACAGAAAGGACCTGACAGAGAAATGAAACATTTAGTTTTGTGTCCAGGCCTCGTTCTGACGTCTTCTTTGAAATTGTCAAAATCAGCTGAACACTCAGCCGTGACACTGAAAGTCTTTTAGATAAGATTAGGATGTGCTTCCTGTTCTCCCGTCGTCAAAATCTTGCAGCGAGGTTTCAGCCACAGTGAGGCAGGAACCAAATGAGTTCATAGTAGACTGCAGGGTGCACATGGAGCAGCAAAGAACACCGCGCGGCGGAGGGCGTGACCAGCCTGGCAATCCGATTTGCCAGGCTGGTCACACCTCCAGGATACTACCAGCTGATAAAGACACGTCATGACGCATGTCAGATGATGCTTCTGAAGAAGACTGCAGTGACAGTCGAAACATGTCAAGGTAAACTACATCTCCTTAAAAACTCATTGTCTGGGGGAAAAAAAAAAGAAACCTTTCTACACTGGTCTCAGCTCCGACAGTCTCAATGAGTTTAACCACCAACGAGAGAGTTGGATCGTCATCTTTGTCATCGCCATGTTTGGGTGATGAAGGGTTAGCTTTGTCGCTAACGTGCCGAGACAGGGTTCGTCCTGGAGAGTCCTGACAAGAGCTACCTGTCATACTGAGATGTCCTTTAAATGGTCTGAAGATAAAATAGAACGCAGATATAGCACTAAGACGACAAGATATGCCCTGGTTACCCTTTTTAAAAGTAAATATATTACTTTACTTCTTACTCCCTGCCAACAGTAATTCGTTACACTACTCGTTATGTTACTTTTTCATTACACCACATAAAATCGGTAATTGCATATATTCCCAAAATTCAGATGTGTCTCTGTGTGAATGTGTGAAGGGTGATCACCAGGAAGTGAACCCTTCAGTTACCTGTGAGCGTTACTTTCCCAGAGATCTGTCTGTCAGACAAAGAGTCACTCATGGAGCAACATTTCATCCAGCACATATCCAACCACAAGCCTCATCGTGGACTACAAACAGCCTACAACCGGAAACCAGGGCTCTTCCGCTCTTCTTCCGGAGGCAAGATGTCCGGGGTTTGCCTACAGACTGAATGTAGAGTGTGTGTATATAGAGACTACTGCCCAACCTGCAGGTCAAACGCACTGGACCTGAGGGTTGTGAGTCAACTTGTGCATCACTACTAAGTGGTTACACATCAGCCTGTTTGGCTGCTGCACTCTGGCTCAATGCTGGACCAGTTTTAAAACTGTTGTTCCTGTCAGTCACTGAGACACAACAACACAGGGAAATGTGGCCCAGGTTGAAAAGTACTGGAGTTCCCCTTTAAAGTGTGTGTGGACTTTATCTGTGTGTGTGTTGAGCGTTTGAAGCCATAGTCTGGATGCAGGAGGCCCAAGGTGTTCTCCAGATGTCCCCTCGTGATACGGCTCAGGATGCCGCCTGCATCATAATGAACGAGGAGGAGGCAGAATAAATCCTGGAGTTAAACAGTGTCCATAAACAGAGAGGAGGAAAACAGCGTATGGATCTGCCAGCCGCACCTCATCTGTCAGACGCCCAGTGATTCTAATCATATTGTCGGGGTTGAGGAGGTGGCGCTGATTTAAATCAGCACGCCACCTCATTGGGCGAAGGTGATTAGCGTGGGTGTTCCAAGTGATTGTAATTGGGTTGCATGTGATTGGAGAGGTGCCATATACCCTAAAGAGGTGAGCTGTGTGTGTGTGTGTGTGTGCATACATAACGAGGCGTATGGAGGCGTGTGTTGATGACAGTACGCTGTGAGCTGATGAGATATTAGCAGACAGCTCGTATCAGAGCCTGCAGCACACTATCTGTAGCCTAAAGCCATTTATCACAGCCGGGAGATGGGGCTTGTTTTTAGCTCTTATTTGTACAGTTTGATTTCAGGTGATAACTTGATAAGCAGCTGTCAGCTGACGATACACTCAGGTGCTGCTGAGAAGATAAGCTGATTTATTTTTTGGCCAACAGACAGCAGTCGGTGACAGATGAACAAAATGCCAAACGTTCTCTGCAGCCTGAAACTTTGTAATTTCATTATAAATTAAATATCTTTGTTTTTAACGGTTGGTTTATCAGAACGGACTGTTCTGTAGGAAATGTGTCATACAGGGTGGCGTAGGCTCTTAAAATGTCTGAAATTCAGTTTTATAAATTTTGGGCATTTTATATGTTTATATTAAAAAATGTTGTAAATATGCAAAAGAGCTTGAAAAGATAAAGTATTAAAGTATTAAAAAAAAGAAGTAAGTTAAAGTAAGTTATTAAAAACAGAAAGACAGAAATTTCTTAGAAAATTAATTTTTAGAAAATAATAAAAATAAAGACAAATATCCAGAAAACCAGAATAAGTACAGAAAAAGAATGAATGACCAAAAAACTATATTTATGATTATTTTAATTACATATTTGAACTTATATTATGAAATTCTAATATATGTGTGTATTTTTTTTTATTCAAATTTATTGTTTTTTGCTTTTCTTTTCCTGCTAATTTTCGCTTAATTGTCTTGTAACTTTTAACAGGTTTTTAAAATAATTTTGGGTAATTTTTTTGCCAACAGTATCTTTATTGATTTTAATAACAACAAACAAAGACAGACATATACAAAGAAGACAAAAAGATTATGAACTGTATTTGGCTTTAATGGGGTTAAAACTGTTTTCGCCGGCGTTGGTCTGTCTGTTTGTTTGTCTGTCTGCAAAATAACTCAAAAAGTTCTGAACAGATTTTGATGAAATTTTCAGGAAAGGTTGATAATGGGACAAGGAACAGATGGTAAAATTTTGGTGGTGATCGGTTGAAGCGAAGTGGATAAAATAATAAAATGGCGGGAAATCCGAGCTGCTTGGCGGAGGTCTGCGCTCTCCGAGTGCTCTTCTAGTTTTTGATATATCTTCAAAAGTATAAAAGAGTTAAACAGTTTATTTCCACACACTTTGCACATTTTATTTTACTACATCACCTTTATTTTTTATCTGCAGAGTTTGTTAATGTGATGGCCTGAACTTCACCAACATGCCGTCATATATCGCCTGAAGTTAAAGTAACTTTCTTTAAAAAAGATAATCTGCCTGCTTTGTATTTAAAGCTTGCAGGCTGCAGTTTTATAATAAATACACATAATGATATTCATGTTGCTCTGATGTGCAGGGCCGATATCAGGGAACTATTTCCTCTTCACTTTTTATCACCTTTTATTGCTGTCGACAGTATTGTTGTTACGACCGTCGGTTTTATTAATAGGAAATATAAAAATTATGTAACAACAGTCAGGTTTGGTTCGTATCTGAAGAACTTCTGCGTCTGTACCGACACACCACAGTCTGATGAGCTAAGCAGGACTGTGTGGAGCATTAAGAGTATTTTATATAATCATATGAATGTATATCTCTAAGCTGTGGACAGAGTTTACTTTAAAGGGTACGTTGCCCTCTGTGATTCCTCGCAGCTCCAGCCGCTGTGCACAGGTAGCTGCTGTTTATCTCTCTGTCACTGCACTCTGCATGAGGATAGATCACTACTGTGACAGTAACAGGGAGATGAGCCAGAGCTCTGTGTGTGTGTGTGTCTGTGTGTGTGTGTGTGTGTGTGTGTGTGTGTGTGTGTGATGGCAGACCTCCAAACACCAGCGAACAAAAGGGGAAGGAGACGTTTCATTATTCTCTCCTCTCAGACCTGTGAGGACGTTCAGGCTGCTGCTGTTCTTGGAGACATTTGGTTGTTGTATCCGCTCGTAACTATAAAATCTTTTCTTAAGCCGCTTTCACACACGCCGTGTATCCCTGAAATATTTCTCTGAATGGGGCATCATCATCCTCACTGTGACCTCGTCACGTGTCCACGTTTGGTCATGGACTTTCCACGTCCACATATGACGTCCAAGGTACCCTGGGTGTGTTGGTTGTTGACGTTCTGGGACGCCGTGTCAACTTCAGCCTGTTACATGCATTGTCTGTTTTCAAAATACACTTCTGTTTCCACAGGAAATGTACAGTTTGCATACAGTCTCTTTCAAAATAAAAGCACTATGTTGGTACAACACCACCAACTGATGTTTTTTTCCTTCAACAACACACACACACGTGGTTACGTTTAGCCAACACACACACACATGTGGTTACATTTAGTCAACACACACATGTGGTTACGTTTAGCCAACACACACACGTGGTTATGTTTAGCCAACACACACATGTGGTTACGTTTAGCCAACACACACACATGTGGTTATGTTTAGCCAACACACACACGTGGTTACATTTGGCCAACACACACATGTGGTTACGTTTAGCCAACACACACACGTGGTTACGTTTAGCCAACACACACACATGTGGTTACATTTAGCCAACACACACACGTGGTTACGTTTAGCCAACACACACACATGTGGTTACGTTTAGCCAACACACACACGTGGTTACATTTGGCCAACACACACATGTGGTTACGTTTAGCCAACACACACACGTGGTTATGTTTAGCCAACACACACACATGTGGTTACATTTAGCCAACACACACACGTGGTTACGTTTAGCCAACACACACACATGTGGTTACGTTTAGCCAACACACACACGTGGTTACGTTTATCCAACACACACACATGTGGTTACATTTAGTCAACACACACACACATGTGGTTACATTTAGTCAACACACACACGTGGTTACATTTAGCCAACACACACATGTGGTTACGTTTAGCCAACACACTCACATGTGGTTACGTTTAGCCAACACACACACGTGGTTACGTTTAGCCAACACACACACGTGGTTACGTTTAGTCAACACACACACATGTGGTTACATTTAGCCAACACACACACGTGGTTACGTTTAGCCAACACACACACATGGTTACATTTAGCCAACACACACACGTGGTTACGTTTAGTCAACACACACACACACGTGGTTATGTTTAGCCAACACACACACGTGGTTACATTTGGCCAACACACACATGTGGTTACGTTTAGCCAACACACACACGTGGTTACATTTAGCCAACACACACATGTGGTTACGTTTAGCCAACACACACGTGGTTACGTTTAGCCAACACACACACGTGGTTACGTTTAGTCAACACACACACATGTGGTTACATTTAGCCAACACACACACGTGGTTACGTTTAGCCAACACACACACATGGTTACGTTTAGCCAACACACACACGTGGTTACGTTTAGCCAACACACACACGTGGTTACATTTAGCCAACACACATGTGGTTACATTTAGCCAACACACACACGTGGTTACATTTAGCCAACACACACACGTGGTTACGTTTAGCCAACACACACACGTGGTTACGTTTAGCCAACACACACACATGTGGTTACGTTTAGCCAACACACACACGTGGTTACGTTTAGCCAACACACACACGTGGTTACGTTTAGCCAACACACACACACGTGGTTGGGTTAATGAAAAAAGAACAGGGTTTGGCGTTACAGTCTTACAGGGAGTGAACCCTGGTCTCCGGGGTGAAAGTCGGTGGTTGTTGGCGGGCAAGGAGCTGTTCTTGTAATGTATTTAATATTAACAATTTTGTGCGATAAGTAATGTTTTTCATGATCTACTTGAAACAGAAACATAGAGCCATGGATTTAAATCCATCATCAGCAGTGTCTTGTGATTCATTTGGTTCCTGCAGTGTTTCTGCTTTCAGTCAAAACACAGCCGTACTGGAATTTTCCCTGAAATCGATATTATCTATTAATATCAGAACATTTGCCCCTTTGTCATGATGAGACGGCAGAGGTGAAAATACTCTAAGTTCAAATGATCTGAAGGAGGGAAAACAGGATGTTGTAGACGCCTCATTAAACCCACAGAGATCTGCCTGTTTAGCTTTAATGTGAACAAACTGCTGCATGTTAAACAGAAGGAACTGTGTCAGGTAAAGACCGATGTATTCTGAACTTCTTACTGGTCCCCATGAAAACTGATCGGGCTGTTTGAGGAGTAAAGATCTTTTCACCCGGAGGACAGCGACATCACTTCCTTTCTAAGAAATGATCCTGACAGTGTGTTTTTGAGGAACGTGTGTGAGCGGAGTTAATAAATGAACCACAGGGAAACAAAACAACACACAGGCGTCTCCTCACAGAACGTTACATCCAGCACATTATTCAGGATATCAGGACATGTTATGCATCAGGTTTCTCACAGAACTCATTCATATTCATATTTTGGGGAGAATCTGCACACAAACAATTAGCTTGTTAGACTTTTGTTTCTGTGTTAATGCAGTCATGAATGTCAGCGTTGTGTAATGTGTGTGTGTGTGTGTGTGTGTGTGTGTGTGTGTGTCCTCTTTAGTAACCTGCGGTTCTTGATGATTGCGCTGGCCTACGCCGTCCCCACAGGAGTGATCGCTGGCTGGTTTGGAGTCCTTGACATGGTCCTCACACCAGCCAAAGTCAGCCAGGTAGGCAGCACACACCCACCCACACACACACACACACACACACACACAACCAGAATAACATATCAATTTCAATCTTGTCAGTTTATTAGATTTTAATAATGAAGCATGTGAGTAAACCAAGGTCATTAACAACGCTGAATATAATTACTGTGGGGAGGGTTTGTGCACATTTTGCCTAAAAGATGTTTCAGTAGAGGACGATTACGAACAACAGACACATCACACTACAGCTCGTCAACAGACAACCACACAAACTTATTACCACTTTTACTGAAAGATCTGTACTTCCTCCCCCTCATCCACTCATCCAGAGTTTCTCCATCATGAATCCAACTTTATGCTCTCAGTTACATCTTGGTCAGTTCAGACTAAAGTTTGGTGACGAGACGAGTTGAAACAGACACCTACTGTCAACGCTCCACTCTGTAATGTAGTAAAAAGCTGCTGGTTGACAGGAAGTGACCACCATGAGACGGCATATCATCTCTAGTCAACGACTCTCTGTGCTTCTGATCTGTAACGTCGACAGGAAGTGACCGCCGTGAGACGGCGTATCGTCTCTAGTCAACGACTCTCTGTGCTTCTGATCTGTAACGTCGACAGGAAGTGACCGCCGTGAGACGGCGTATCATCTCTAGTCAACGACTCTCTGTGCTTCCGTTCTGATTTGCAGCTTTTCAGACTTATTTTATTTACTTATTTTTCTCTAAAATGATCTAAAACTGTTTCGTCTTGTCGCCAATCTTTGATGTGACCTGAGCTTCAGGTGGATGAGTTGTAACCAAGTATGAGAGAAAAAGACTTCTCTTGTATTTCTGCAGTTAAAACAAGCTCAAGTAGATTAACCATTTGTTATTTCCTCATTTTGAGCGTGTTTCACAGCAGCACCCACAGCAGGATGAATAGCTGATAACGTTCTCTTCATCTTGAAAAACCTCTCAGAAACTTGTAATTCCTCCAGAGAGTGATGCCTGTTATTGTCCAGGTGATGCTTTTTAACATCAATGCGCAGAAAGCACACATTGCATTTTAAAGCAGCTCTGAAAAATTGGAGATGTTGAAGGATAATTAACCCCACAGCTCCTGAACTAACATGAGAAGTCTATTTCAGTGCAGACAGGCCTTCAGACAGATGAACTTTACTGCAGCGGTTTATTAACTCGCTTTTACCCTCCTGTGAATACACTTGAGTTCAGAAACACTGTCTGTCCTTCACCATACAGACGCTGCTTCAGTGAGATCTCAAGAAACCTGAAAATAAAGAAATATCATTCTTTCTTTACCTGGTTTCCACTCGTTAAAGTCCAGATGAAACTGCAGTTTGAGATGACCTGGATTCAGTATTGAGAGTGAAACAAGACGAGCAGGTGGTGTATAACGTTGGGGATGTTTTATTATGATGGTTGAGGAGTGGCCTTGTCAAGACAGTGAGGTCCCGATGGTGCAACAGGATAGAGAGAGACGAAGCCCATCTAATTATGATAATACATTTTATTTAAAGGCGCCTTTCAGAACACTCAAGGTCGTCTTACAGAGCGCTAAATGACTTGTGTAACAAGAGACTGAATTGGCAAGCATATTGTTGCTGGGATAAAACCACTAGTGCTGTTTAAAGGGGGGAGGGAGGGCAGAGTCAGTGTTAGCGTGAATGTGAATAAGCCACTTTGAACAGGTGGGTTTTTCAGATGGGATTTGAAGGATGTCACGTTGTCAGACTGTCGGATGTGTCGGGGTTAGGTAGTTCCAGAGCGTGAGGGCAGTGCAGCTGGAAGCACCCATGGGGCTGAGGCGTGAGGTGGGGGCGGTCAGAAACAGAGATGCTGTGTCTCAAATCGCGTTCTTCTGTACTTATTCTTAATATTTTAAAACGGTCAAAAGTTGAGTGTGGAACTATGGACACTTCTCGCCCTCAATGGTCACCATCTTGGCTATGTAGCGGAAGGGGAGGGACCACTTTTCAAACAGGAAATGGCGGCCGAGGACTGTGCAACCGTGAACGTCGCTGCATTGTAAAAATACATGTTTTTTTTACTAAGCACCACTATACTGTTGTCGGGTATAAGCCAGCAGTGTGTTTATTGGGATCATTTAGCAGTCTGTAATGATTTGGTACCACGAACGATAACGCGAATGCTAATGCTAGTTTGCTAACTAGCTAATTTGTGGTCCTCATTTCCGGTGAGTGCACAACGGCCGTGTTTGGTTTGAGACAACACTACGCTGTCGAAATTTGCACACTACGCCAACAAGTACACAGTGCACGTAGTATACTACATGGAAATGTACTGACGGAAGTATGTGATTTGAGACACACTAAGAGTGTGCTGATCCGGTGGAGGGGCAGGACTGTCTCGTCCTCCAGAGTTGGGGTTTGCATTGACTGGATTCGAGTCACTGCAGCCGCTGACTGAGGATCAGTCCTCAGGGCTGCTGCCCGCTACAGATGTGCCAAATCATACTGTTCACGAAAATATCGGTGTAATTTTTAATATGGTGTGAAAAATTCATATTGTGATACTCATGCCATTTGGACTTGTTAACATATTGACGTTGTACTGTTACTCATGGAAACAACAAGCATGTCTGACAGTGACATGATGATGGACTGTGCGGTGGTTCCAAAAAGAGGAGGAGCTTCAGTAGTGTGTAATAAAGTGTGGCGTAGGCTCAGAGGGAACTCAGTCGGCAGCTCCTCTGGCAGCAGCACAGTGATTCTGTCTCCTCACAGCCTGTCACAGGTTACAGCCTGATGATCAGAGATGAGTTATACAGTACAGGCCAAAAGTTTGGACACACCTTCTCATTCAATGCGTTTTCTTTATTTTCATGACTATTTACATTGTAGATTCTCACTGAAGGCATCAAAACTATGAATGAACACATGTGGAGTTATGTACTTAACAAAAAAAGGTGAAATAACTGAAAACATGTTTTATATTCTAGTTTCTTCAAAATAGCCACCCTTTGCTCTGATTACTGCTTTGCGCACTCTTGGCATTCTCTCCATGAGCTTCAAGAGGTAGTCACCTGAAATGGTTTTCCAACAGTCTTGAAGGAGTTCCCAGAGGTGTTTAGCACTTGTTGGCCCCTTTGCCTTCACTCTGCGGTCCAGCTCACCCCAGACCATCTGGATTGGGTTCAGGTCCGGTGACTGTGGAGGCCAGGTCATCTGCCGCAGCACTCCATCACTCTCCTTCTTGGTCAAATAGCCCTTACACAGCCTGGAGGTGTGTTTGGGGTCATTGTCCTGTTGAAAAATAAATGATCGTCCAACTAAACGCAAACCGGATGGGATGGCATGTCGCTGCAGGATGCTGTGGTAGCCATGCTGGTTCAGTGTGCCTTCAATTTTGAATAAATCCCCAACAGTGTCACCAGCAAAACACCCCCACACCATCACACCTCCTCCTCCATGCTTCACAGTGGGAACCAGGCATGTGGAATCCATCCGTTCACCTTTTCTGCGTCTCACAAAGACACGGCGGTTGGAACCAAAGATCTCAAATTTGGACTCATCAGACCAAAGCACAGATTTCCACTGGTCTAATGTCCATTCCTTGTGTTTCTTGGCCCAAACAAATCTCTTCTGCTTGTTGCCTCTCCTTAGCAGTGGTTTCCTAGCAGCTATTTGACCATGAAGGCCTGATTGGCGCAGTCTCCTCTTAACAGTTGTTCTAGAGATGGGTCTGCTGCTAGAACTCTGTGTGGCATTCATCTGGTCTCTGATCTGAGCTGCTGTTAACTTGCCATTTCTGAGGCTGGTGACTCGGATGAACTTATCCTCAGAAGCAGAGGTGACTCTTGGTCTTCCTTTCCTGGGTCGGTCCTCATGTGTGCCAGTTTGGTTGTAGCGCTTGATGGTTTTTGCGACTCCACTTGGGGACACATTTAAAGTTTTTGCAATTTTCCGGACTGACTGACCTTCATTTCTTAAAGTAATGATGGCCACTGGTTTTTCTTTAGTTAGCTGATTGGTTCTTGCCATAATATGAATTTTAACAGTTGTCCAATAGGGCTGTCGGCTGTGTATTAACCTGACTTCTGCACAACACAACTGATGGTCCCAACCCCATTGATAAAGCAAGAAATTCCACTAATTAACCCTGATAAGGCACACCTGTGAAGTGGAAACCATTTCAGGTGACTACCTCTTGAAGCTCATGGAGAGAATGCCAAGAGTGTGCAAAGCAGTAATCAGAGCAAAGGGTGGCTATTTTGAAGAAACTAGAATATAAAACATGTTTTCAGTTATTTCACCTTTTTTTGTTAAGTACATAACTCCACATGTGTTCATTCATAGTTTTGATGCCTTCAGTGAGAATCTACAATGTAAATAGTCATGAAAATAAAGAAAACACATTGAATGAGAAGGTGTGTCCAAACTTTTGGCCTGTACTGTACATACAGTCAGGTCCATAATTATTTGGACAATGATACAGTTGTCGTCATTTTGGCTCTGTACACCACCACAATGGGTTTTAAATGAAACAATGAATACCTGCTTAAAGTGCAGACTCTCAGCTTTCATTTAAAGCTTTTTTCAAAAATGTAGTATGAACCGTGTAGGAATGACAACCATTTCTTCACACAGTCCCCCGACTTTAAGGGCTCATAAGTATTTGGACAAACTAACATAATCATCAGTTAAACAGTCAGTTTTAATACTTGGTTGCAAATCCTTTGCAGTCAATGACTGCCTGAAGTGTTGGACACATAGGCATCATCAGACTTGGCCATTGCACAACATTCCACTTCTTTGCCTTAAAAATGTCTTTGGTTGCTTTTGCAGTATGCTTCAGGTCATTGTCCAACTGCACTGTGAAGCATCGTCCAATGAGTTTTGAAGCATTTGGTTGAATCTGAGCAGATAATGGTGCCCCAAACACTTCAGCTTTCATCCTGCTGCTCTTGTCAGCAGTCACATCATCAATAAATACAAGAGAACCAGTTCCACTGGCAGCCATACATGGCCATGACATAACAGTACCTCCACCATGCTTCACTGATGAGGTGGTGTGCTTTGGATCATGAGCAGTTCCTTCCCTTCTTCCTTCTCTTGTCTTCCCATCATTCTGGTAGTTGATCTTTGTTTTATCTGTCCATAGTATGCTGTTCCACAACTGTACAGGCTTTTTAGATGGTTTTTGACAAACTCTAATCTGGCCTTCCATTTTTAAGGCTAACCAATGGTTTGCATCTTGTGATAAACCCTCTGTATTTATTCTAGTGAAGTCTTGTCTTGCTGACAAGAGCAGCAGGATGAAAGCTGAAGTGTTTGGGGCTACATTATCTGCTCAGATTCAACTAAATGTTTCAAAACTCATTGGACGATGCTTCACAGTGCAGATGGACATTGACCTGAAGCATATTGCAAAAGCAACCAAAGACATTTTTAAGGCAAAGAAGTGGAATGTTCTGCAATGGCCAAGTCATATCATCTGACCTGAATCCAATTGAGCATGCGTTTCTCTTGCTGAAGCCAAAACTGAGGGCAAAACACCCAAAACACAAGCAGGAAGTGCAGACGGCTGCAGTAAAGGGCTGGCAGAGCATCACCAGGGAAGAAACCCAGCATCTGATGATGCCTATGTGTCCAACACTTCAGGCAGTCATTGACTGTAAAGGATTTGCAACCAAGTATTAAAACTGACTGTTTAATTGATGATTATGTTAGTTTGTCCAAATACTTATGAGCCCTTAAAGTCGGGGGACTGTGTGAAGAAATGGTTGTCATTCCTACACGGTTCATACTACATTTTTGAAAAAAGCCTTAAATGAAAGCTGAGAGTCTGCACTTTAAGCAGGTATTCATTGTTTCATTTAAAACCCATTGTGGTGGTGTACAGAGCCAAAATGACGACAACTGTATCATTGTCCAAATAATTATGGACCTGACTGTATATATAGATCCCAGGGGACAGTCTTTAAATGTGACGTAGTTGTGATATTAATATTGTAACAGAATCTAAATTTGAGCTACTGTTGTTGTTCACAAACTAAAGTGACATCAACATTTTTCTTTAGTTTTTACTGAAGATTTGAAGCAAACTGTTGAACTACATCACTGATTTTGTTCTAATTTGTCATATTGTCAAGAATATTGTGATTGCAAAAATACCCTGGAATCTCCTGATATTATTTTATCATGTCGCCCAGCCCAACATTGAAATCATGTGAGGTGTTTTGTTGGCGGTAATGTTACTAGTGTTAAAAGTTAGTATGGAAAGAAGAACACACTCAGGTTGTGGCTACTCATGGTCAGTAACACTGGTGAGATACACTCAGCAAGACAGGCTGGCCCCGCCCCCGTCACTGCACAGAGTGCCGTTCGCTTGTTTATTCAAAGTTAATTAATATTGAACGTGTTGGGTGTTTAAAGTGCACCAACTTCTGCACCTCCTCCTCCTCCAAGCAATATACCCACCAACAGCTAAATGAAGGGCAAACAGAGGGACAGAGATTCTTACTTTATATGTAGATATTGTTACACATGTACACAGTTTGCTCAGGTGTGTGAGGTGTGGTCTGAAAAGGGTTAAAAAGACATTTCTTATTTCATCTCAACTTTAAAAGTCCTCAGAACTTCTGTCATTGTCATCATTTGTGAAGAGCACAATCAGCTGCAATCCATCGTTTGTATCCCTGCTCGCCGTCTTCATCCTGAGACAGACCAGAGAGGAAGAGGAGTTGAGTGGGGCTGCGAGTGCGGAGCAGGTTCAGAGGAAAAGCTCTGTCTAGTTTGCATCTTCCAGGTCTCGACACAGCAGTGTGTCAAAAGACAAAGGCAGGATCTTTTCAAGGTTATCATCAGACAGGTGCTGGCGGAGAGGAGATCACACGCAGGAGTGCGGCGGATGAGACGCTCCTCGTCACACCTCTATCTTTAAACCTCAGTGAAGAGGCAGCAGAGCGCATACCAAATTGTTCGTAGATTTCATTTGTTCTCAAAAGATTCCTTTCCCTCTCTTCCTGATTTCTTTTATCCACGCTAGTTAAGAAGATAAAAAGTGTGTTAAGAATAAAAGTGTGTTGCAATGAGGTGAGCTGTGTTACAGGATTTCTCCTGGGTGAAAAACTTTGAGCTTAAAAAAAGAAGTGAAACAAGGTAGACGTGCATCTAAACATGGTGAGGTGGAGGAGTGCGAGTGTGCAGCAGAAGACTGTTCTTCAGGCGTGGAGATGTTTGTTCTTAACGTGGAGTTGAACAGAGGAAGAGCAAATACGGCGTCTTCTTTTTGTTTAAGCTCGCTATGAACCCACAGACCCAAATCGCAGCTTTAGCTCATCCTGTTTTCCTATCTGCTGTAAGCTTTGTTGATTCAGCCAGATCCAAAAACAGCACAGAAAGATGCTGTTCAGGGACAGAAATGAGCATTTCATACAACCACAAGATGTGATGTATATATAGACCTGTTCCCTCTTTCCATCTCTAAACTCCCGTGTATTTTCATTGGAGTTTTTTTCGCTCTCTTCTCATGCTCTGCTTATTATCTTTCTCCCATCCATGAGAAATGTTTCTCTGGTAATTTAAAGTATGCAGTAAAAGCCTCAGGCCAGTGTACAACACATCGACAGCAAAAGAGCAATTACACACTTTCCATTAATGTCCTCATGCTTTTTAATAATTTGCTCATTTGGGTGAGAATGGGTGGTGACATGCAGGTGTGCTCACAAACACACGTGCACACCTCGTTTCTTTTGCTGGTAATTGCTGCATTGTCCCTGTGCCAGTGTCGCTCTGTGTGTGTGTGTGTGTGTGTGTGTGTGCGCAGCCTGCATCAGTGTGTTAGGATACAAAGTGTACCTCCTCGTTAGCGGTATCTGTGCACACCAGACCCTGCTCCAAATGGGCAGGATGCAAGTATGCTCATTTTTCGCCTAAGTGCACGGCTCACATCCTGTCGCACTCCCTTCATTTGTGCTCACAGACCACATCGGGATCTGATGTAATGCATCCCACATGCGCACCAACTCCCAGCCGCCATGGTTCATCTGAACTGTCTGTAGAGATGGTGCCCAACGCCAGTGAATAAATAACAGTTTGGTCGATAGCCCATTCTGATGTTTTGTTGTTGTTTTTAACCTATGTTTTAAGATTATTTTGGCTTTATTAGAGAGGAAGGTCTGAGTCTGGAGTTGAGCCTGCAGCTGCTGCAGCAAGGACACTGCCTTCATATATGAGACGCCTGCTCTTCACACTAAGCCACCAGCCGCCCCATATTCATCACCCCTTCCTGGCACTGTGTGATGATGCGATATTGCCTCACAAAAATATCATGACACTATGCTGCATCAATTTTTCCTCCACCCCTGATAAAAACGTATCGAACAACCTTTAAAGGAACAGTGTTTAACATTCAGGGGGATTTGGTGGCATCTAGTGGTGATGCAGATTGTAACCAGCTGAAACTAAAGGTTTTTTACCAGGAGCTGAATTATCCACAGGTCTCTTCGTCTCCAAAACAAACACTTAATAAAGTAGTTTCATGTTACACATCAGTGTTTCCCTGAACACTGTGCAGCTCTCCACAGCCAGCCCACCTGTCCAGCACCTGCAAATGTTTGCTGACCTATTTTCTCTGATAACTATTAGTGTATGCACATCTTATTTTTGGTCCAGATGTTCAGGAGGTTTTTACCGGGAATCGAATTATCTGCAGAGGTTTCCTCCTCTAACACAAACAGACCTGGTGATTTAAACCAGTAAATCACATTAGAGAAAATGAGTGTTCTTCTGACGCTGCTCGTTGCAGAGAGGCTGCTAAAGGTGATTATACACTAAAGAAAATGAATATAATATATTCATTTTCTGACAATATATCCCCCCTCAATCCGACACACGGGTCCTTTAATATAACCTCCTTTTACAAGAAAAATATCTTTAAAAAAAGTAGTAACTTACTTCCAAAGCCTTTTTACTTCATATAATCTGTTATAATAATTCCCTCTCTAATATCTGTTTGATATCGCTGTGAAAACATCAAATATTTTCTCCTTCAAACGGCTGGATTTATTTCAAGTTTCTTCTTCTCCAAAAACTACATTTTACAAGATTATATTGAACACACCATGAGAACGTTTAAAATTATCTGCACACAATACTGATTTTTACTGAATAGAGCTTGAACTCATCAAAATGTAACTCAATGCAACCTCTGTTAGCTGTTAGCTGTTAGCTCCGGCCACCAGCTGCTAACAGCTAAGTAGCTCTCCTCCTGCTGATGTTAACTTTGTTAGCAATTTAGCTTATCAGAGAAAAGATAGGGTGCATCCCCCGACACGTTGATAGTGGGTTTGCTGCGTCCTTCCATCCTGAAGGCATCATGACAGGATGCTGTTAGTTTTGCACTCTGCTTTTTAGCCTGTGCAAAACTGATGTGACACAACAGAGAAACATCGGCCACTGTCGTCTGTGAATCTCATCTTTTCTTGCCATTAACAGACGGCAGTCAACACGGTGAATATCATCGATGTTCAGCTGATAACTCAGGCCTTCCCTTACTGTCTGTCCTAGTTTCAGGTTTTTGCATTTTCCTTTCCGTCCCAACTTTTCTGGTCCGTCTCTTCTCTTCCAGCAGCAGGTCTGGTGCTGCACGCTCTCATACTCATATCCAATAATGACCTCTGTGCTGCAGATGTCAGACACTGTTTTCAGTCTTACAAAGTTCAGACAACTTTCCTCGACCTCTGCTTCATGCAGTCATTTATCCTTCGTCTATCTCCACATCTCTTCATTTCCTCTCCTCCCTCTGTTGATCTCTGTCAGCATTTTTCTTTCAGCTGTTTCTTCCGGGTTCTTCCCTAAAAATATATAAATGCTTCTGTCACCTGTTTTTTGGGGCCAGCCGTGCAGACTGATGGAGAACTGACCGGAGCAGCTGTGGGGCAGCAGGAGCAGCTGTCATTGGACGAGACAAATCACTGCCTACTTTCTGACTCTGGACGGGAAAAACTAACTTGTGTCCGTTCCTCAGCTGAGGATCCTAAAAGATGTCCTGGTTGACGCCATGATGGTGCAGGAAACATGCCAAAAACTGACCCAACACCGGTCATAGCTGTCAGGCTGAGACTTTAGGAGTTTACTAAATATGCGCCTGAGGTGTTTAATAATTTGTATTGTATCGAGTGAGTAAATGAGGCACGCGAGGATTAGCTGGTTTGCAAACAGAGCAGCAGGAGGTGATGTGGTGATTTTCTGGGTACTGAGTGATGCTGTAACTGAACTGTTTTCTTCATACCAAGCTCACTCCTCACGACTTTAGCACTGAGTTTCTGCTTGACAACAGTTTTTGAAGCTTCCAGACAAAATATCACTCAGCTTTTGATTGGCGCTTGCCAACTGGGGCTAAAGTCCCATGTGTGAACTGTTCAGACGCGAGCCGATGCATCGTAAACGCTCCCTACATATGTAGCATGCAAAATATCTGGACCTGTCGAGGATGCAAATTTGCGTTTCCTACAAGAGCAAGTGCTCGTTGTCTTCGTTGGTAGGGTTTAGGCAGGAGAAGTGAGATATGTTGTGGTTAGGGTTAGGATGTCAGGGTGAGCCAATCAGAGGCAGAGGAGCAGGGAGGAAGAGGCGTAGTGTGCTTCAGCCGCCTCACGAGGAACAGCAGGCCTGTCAGATGCTCTCAGAGTATCCGGAGAGACTTCCAAAGTAAACTGCAGCACACGGACTAGAGGCAACAAACTTTATTTAAAGACTAATGTTACAACACCAGATGCGTCTGTAAAATGCATGTTTATGAAACTGGGTGTGTCCTTTGTTAAGATGGTTGGAAAGTGTGAGCGGCAGCTACCACTGCTTGGTGCTAGAGCTTAATGTTGTGCCTAAAAACAGCCTTTCAGCCTGAGCTCTTGATTCTGAATGTGAAGCAAACACATGAGAACGACACAAGGTGAGGAAAAGACAAGGGTAAGATACAGATTCCAGCACCTTTGGGTCTCACTTGTTTGCTTCATGTTGCCATGGTAAAAGGAGTCACCTCTCCTCGACCAGAGAAGTTGAGGTCCCCTCCTGAAGCAGAGGTCAGAGACAGTGACTCAATGGTCAAACTGAAGATTCAGAGGAATGTGGATTTTGTCTCGGCTGTGGAAAAATGCACCAGCTTTTTTTTTTTTTTTAAGCTAAAACACTGGAGGGTTTATGAGTTTTCCCAGTTTCCCCTGGTCTACATGAGTGAGAGCTGCGTGCACATTCCTGGCAGGAAGTCAAGTAAATTCTTCATGGCCGTTGGAGTTTAACCTTGTTGTTTAATTCTGTTTCTGATGTGATGTAAAGAATCTGTAGATAAAGCAGAGCAGCTGAGAGCGTTCGCCTAATGACTTGCTGAGGATGATTTAGTTCTCTTGGCGTGTAGCGTAGCCCGGGCAGCTTGTAGCTGAGTATGAAGTCGTTCAGATGAGAAACAGCTCTGATGCTCTGTGGTTCTCTGCCAGGTGGATATCCCCCCTTTAGAGCTGCTGAGCGAGCTGCTGCCCCGAGTGAAAGAGTTCACTTCCATCCAGTTAGTGTTTCCCAGTAAGTAGAGAGGAGTGCTGCCTTTCCAGGCCTCTCACACTGACTCCAGCCCTGCAGACATTGAGCTCAACACTCGGCCCAAAAACAGAAATAGAAACAACAGTCAGGCTGTTTTCTTTTACACGGGCACGTCTCAGAGGTTTCAGTGCCATCCCTGTTTCAGTGCTGTGCCTGAGATTGTGAATTATTCAGTCAGTCCATCCGTCCTGTAATGTTTGACAGCATCCTGTCCGCTGTGTTTGTGGACAGTAGGAACAAGATGGTCAACACTCAGATAAAGGCTCTAATTTTGCAGAGTTCCTACGCAGTATTTAAAAGTACGGAATTTGATTTTAGTCATTTCCAGGTCTGGATAAGTGTGGGGAAAAAAGAGTTGTTTTGTTCTGAGCCCCCTGCTGTTCAGCCTGCTGACTAACGACTGCACTGCCAGATTCAGCAATAACCACATCATAAAGTTTGCTGACGACACGACAGTGGTGGGTCTCGTCCATGATAACAGCGAGTCTGTATACAGGATGGAGGTGGATCAACTGACAGCGTGGTGCAGATCCCACAACCTCACCCTCAATGTGGACAAAACAAAGGAGATGGTGATTGATTTCAGGAGGGCCAGCAAACAACATCATACACCTCCGCACATTGACGGGGCTGCTGTTTAGAGGGTCAGCGGTGTGAAGTTCCTGGGGGTCCACCCGGCTGATGACCTGTCCTCGACCACCAACATCACAGCAGTCATCAGAAGAGCACAGCAGCGGCTCCACCCCCTCTGGAGACTCAGGAAAGTAGGTCTCCCCACTGCTCATCTCACCACCTTCTACAGGGGCACCATTGAAAGCATCGTCACATACAGCCTCACTTCCTGGTTCGGGAACTGCAAGGCTTATGAACAGAAACAGCGGAACAGGATAGTGAGGACAGCCAGCAGGATCATTGGTGCCCCCTCCCCTTCCTGATGGAGATCTACCAGCAGCGCTGCATCCGCAGAGCGACCTCACCACCTCTTCTCCCTCCTGCCATCTGGGAAGAGGTACAGAAGCATCAGCTGCAGATCCAGCAGGATGCTAAACAGCTTCTTCCCACAAGCCATATGAACTGTAAATGGACTGTGCCCCCTCCCCATACACACACTCACCTCTGAACCCCCCCTTTTCATTCAGAATCAAAGTTCATTCCTATTAAAAGTGATCTTGTAAACACCTAATTCAGAATGAAAATGGCCAATGCAATTGAAAATTCAATCGGATGTAAGGGGCTGGAATATTCTGATTCTAATTCCAAATGACAGAATTTCTCACACTTGTATACACTCATTCCTCTTTAAGTTCATTCCGGTCTTTCCGCTCATGCTCGTTTCCTTGCCCTTCTGGCACCATGACGTATATAGCGCGCATAGCAACGGGCTGAGATAGAGCAGTCGGACTCGTTGCACTCACTGGTTTCCATTCGCCACAGCACGGTCTTCTACCTCCCTTCTTCGACCTTCTACCTCCCTTCTCCTCCTCAACAGACGAAGCATTAGCAGAACAAGGTTGTTGTCGTACTGCTGCTTCAAGAATATAAGCAAAACAAGCCCGAAAAAGGCACTAAGAACGGCGTCGTCAAGCATCTTGTTATCCGGAGCGAAGACTACAGTGTTTTCTTCTGATAAACGTAAACACATAACATCTGCCCCGCCCCCTATCCAATCAGAAACCTTGTGCAGACCCAAATAAAGGCGATTAAACTGATCTCCCATGTAAACTACCTGGAAAAACTTTAATGTCATCATCAGAAAAATAAACAGTCTGCATAACGAAGCCTTTAAGGCTGCAGAGACGCCGCAAAAATTAAATTTTAAAACTTTTTTTTTTTATCTTATTTTTGCGCCTTATTTATCAAAGAGAGTAAAAACATATCTGGGGAACAAGACTATTTGTCCGTTACTCATCGTCATATCTCAGGAACAGAAGTGATGACATTTTATATCCCAAAGGTCAAAGGTCAGCTTGACTGTGACATCATCATGTTTTAACGTCATATCTCAGGAACAGAAGGGGAGACATTTGGTCAGATACTGAATTGGTGACTCTAATCTTGAAACTGTGCTGATTGTATAGATCTTCTGTGTGTGAAGCATCCATGTTTTCACTGACATGGATGCAGACTGTCAGAGACACTGGACTGGTGGGTGGAGTCATACAACCACAGGGTGGACTGGTGGGCGGAGTCATACAACCACAGGGTGGACTGGTGGGCGGAGTCATACAACCACAGGGTGGACTGGTGGGCGGAGTCATACAACCACAGGGTGGAC
Organism: Epinephelus lanceolatus; assembly: GCF_041903045.1. NCBI lineage: Eukaryota > Metazoa > Chordata > Actinopteri > Perciformes > Serranidae > Epinephelus > Epinephelus lanceolatus. The sequence continues at coordinate 44,103,078 of NC_135747.1, forward strand.
TGGTGGGCGGAGTAATACAACCACGGGGCGGTGATTCTAGTATCTTCATATATTTCATCAGTTAATTTAGGGGGACGCTTGATGCATTTTTGAATATTCATTATAAAACCGCAGAGGAAGGAACCCTGAGTTTGGATCTGATTGAGACTCGGGATCTTTTAGGACACTCCTGTGTTTTAATGTGTGAGCTGTGTTGGAGGAAATGTGCTCGATCTGCAGACAGGAGGATTAAGTGTAGAGCTCAGCATCACCATAATGAATATGACTCAGGAAACAGGTGCCTCACTGCGCTCAATTGTTCCCTTAATGGAGAGTAGCCATTTAGAATTGACAGAACTGGGAGGCCGATCCAACGTGTCCTGCTTCTTTTAGTTTGATTGCTTTTTTTAATTCGATTACAGAATCAGTCGTGAACTTCTGGTGCTCTGTTTAACTCCATCAGGATGCATGCTCTGCCTTCAGACGCAGCACTTCCTCCCTATTAAAGACTGTTTTGTGGATTTCCTGGGATTACATGATGTGAGTCGGTGTAGGAATACCATGTCGAAGCAAAGCTCAGGATAAGGTCTTTGATTATTGGCTTAAAATGGCTTACAAGAAGAGATTGAGAGAGAGAATTAGTGAAAACAAACACGTTGACGTGTCGACAGCCTTGAGTCCTGGCTCTGCCTACCTTGACACCAGTCAGCTCCAATTTACCGACACAGTCGCAACATAGCAGACATGATTAAGCTTCAAATCTGGCCTTTTTTTGGGTTCCAAGGCGCTAAGAATACTGCAGTTAATTAACTCTCCACCCGCACATGAAACACAGTCATTTGCATCTCAGAATTGAAATGGCTTGGCAACCAATTTGTGTTTAGCTGCCTAAATTGGTGCACAAACTGATGTGACATTACACGCCTTAGAAACCCTCACATTGGTGCTGCGCGGCCTATATAGATAATAAGCAGCAGTTATAGGTGCCACAGGGTGGTGGGTGGTTTAAGTGAATCAAATATTGTTGGTCCTCCTCGTTTACTCGGGGGGAGGAGGAGGACGCTGTTCACCTCGCCGAGCTGCCTCGGGCCATTCAGGCAGGCATCTTGCAGGCGGGTTGGCCCACACAGAAAATATAACGACATTTTAACATTCATCACTTAGTAAGCCAGAAGATATTTTACATTTAATAACTTTGATAGTCCACTTTTCTTCGTTATAGACTTTCATGACAGGTCGATGCGGAGTATGATTAAGCAAAAAGCATCAGATCCTACTTAAGATTCTGCTCCCTGCTGTCTCATCCTCCATCTGGTTGGATTTGGTTGAATGTGAGTTATTGCCTCGGGGAGATTGATGGGAACCAAACACCTTCATTGGCACTCGGAGACGTTCTCGCCTGGATGCTACACACTGATTGGTTTTCCGTGTGTGTGTGTGTGTGTGTGTGTGTGTGTGTGTGTGTGTGTGTGCGCGCACGTGTGCTGCACTTTACCTCATACTGATTCTGCTGCAGTCCCTCAGCCGTGACGTCCTTTCTCTGGAGTTTAAGGCCGAGCGTGCGCCTTCACATCCGTGTAAATAAATCAGGACCACAACCTCACACACACACACACACACACACACACATATATGCAGCTGTGTTTACCTGACGCAGTGATTGACAGGCCTCAGCAGACCTCAGACACTTGGTGCCTGCTCTCTGTCTCACTCTGTCCTCACAGTCACGCACTGCATGTTGAGCACTGAATAATTCTGTTTCCTCCACCCTTTCTCTCTCCTCCTCCCGCTCTACCCCACCATCCTCCTCCTCTTTCCTGACACACAGGTGGACGCGGGTTGGATCGGCTTCTGGTCGACTGTTGGTGGATGTGTGTTTGGAGTGGCGATGGCCAGGTAAGCTCGTGCATACCAAGCTGCTTGTATTGTGTGACTGCCACATGATCGCTGAATCTAGATTGTCCAAGCAAGTCAAGAAAACATACACATATCTCGACCACTCGTGTGATATTGATCCCTCTCTGCTAACTAATTAACATCTCCTACAAACAGACGCCATCGACCTGACTATAGGTGGACCCTCTGGGGGGGTTATAGGTGTGTTGGGAACTATCTGTTGGAAACACCTGTAGTTTATTCAGGATTCACACTGACAGGCTTCAGCCTGTGATCACAACCTGAAGACGATATTAACACCATCTGTCATACTTTACCACATGATCGCAACTTTACTGGGCCAGCAGCAACAATATCAGCACATCAACGTACAGTATGAAGCTCAATGACATACACAAACATACTGCTGAGCTCGACTCAAGCTGGCAGATGATGTCACCTGACACTCAGCTGGTCAAATGGCCGGCGGCTGGTTTTAAAGCACGTCAACTGTTTCAACAGCCAATCAGCTTGAAGTGAAGTCTGCTGGTCAAGTCAAAATGACTGCAGACGGTGTTGGCTTGCTGCAGCAGGTGCTCCGTCCCTGCTGAGCCCTCTGTTTCTATCCTCACTGTGGGTCGCTGCTGCTGCTGGCTCTATGAACACATGCAACACTGGCAGAACCCAAAAGGACTAGAGCAGATGTCATTGCAAGTGATGTCAGCATTAACCACATCAGGATCCTTAAACACATAACGGTGATGTTACTGAGGTGAAGCAACAGTCCAAAGACATGTTTCAGGCTCAGAATATGTCTGTGAATAAAACTGAACAGTCGTGAAATAAGATGCTCCATGTCTAAAATGGATGGTGCTGGGCTGTTTACAAGCAAAATCTGGCGCCTGCTGGCTGTTTGCTCCGCTGCTGTTTAGCGGAGCTAGCTGCTAACAGCCACCGCTGCAACTAACAAACTCCACAGATCCATTCAGCAGCTCCACCATCCACAGTCAGACACACACGGCTGATTATATACTGCTGAGTTACAGCTCACAACTCACACCAACCCAAACATCCTGGTGCAGACTGTTTACTGGAGTTTACCAGCCTGTCGCTCATCAGGCATCTGAAGATCATTACAAGCACGGCCCTTCTCAGCTTTCCATGTCCGACAGTCCACCACCAACATTTCTGTCACGTCTCAGACAAATTAGTTTCAAATTACTTTTTATTAACAAGATTTCATTTCATTTATTTGCACATATGAAATAAGAAAACAAGAACATAGAAGTAATATAGTCATACATAGCATGTGCAGGTGAGAGAAACCCATTACAGGCTTATGCTAAGAAACCTCACCTAGACAAACTATGCAAAAAATAATGAAAAACAAAACATACACGATAACAAACAATAAACAAAAGTGGACAATTGATTATAATAAGAATAAAAATATAAAATAACATTTTACATCTTGAGGCAGGCAGAAACATATCACCCTATACATGGCGTTATTCAGTTATCGAATCTCGTGGTCATCAAAGCAGTTTTTAGTTTCGTCTTATATACTGACAAAGACATAGAGGCAGATAATAAGTAACGGTTCATGTTCCACAATTGTACTCCCCTGTATCTTAATGAGTACTGTGCTCGAGATCGAAGATTGAAGATCTGTTTTTAGCTCGTCATTGTCTCATTTTCACCATGAAAAAAGGGCGCTGACTAACAATTTTCGTCATAGTTTATGTCAACAAAGTTATCACTGTAGCCAGCAAACCAATAATTTTCTTAGACCCATTTTCCACCAAAATTAGTGCATACATGCAGGTTTTTAAGTGTGGGAAAACCGGCTGATGTGTCACGTTCAGTGTCACGAATGCACTGGAAAACTGGTTAATAAACAGTAGAAATAAGCATGGAGGTGGTCACTTTTTTGTCATTATTCCGGCTCTCTTTCAAACTCGGTGCCGACTTATTTGTAAAGATGACTGAACGCTGCTTGGACAGAGACAGAAGGTTTTGTGACGGCGTGTCACTGCATTGTGCTGGAAAAGCAGCAAAAAATTAGCATGTTCACCCCGCTGTCATGACGGGGCTTTATTTGCAAATAGTACTTCCAAAATAACTGCATCCATTGGTTTGTATTTCATCACACACACACTCAAGTAACTCATGTGGTTTGATTATTATTTAAAAATAGCAACAGGATAAGGCCACAGCTGATGAGGATTTGGAGCCCCCTAGAGGTCGGAGGCTCTCGGTGGATAATCTGTGTGTCCTTACACACATCCTCCTCATCCATGTTGTCATGAGAGTGTTTGTTCCCTGACTTCTGATTATGGTTCAAAGTAACTTTAAAAGTGAACATAAATGCAGCAGCACTGCGGCCCGCTTTCTGACCTCTGAATCACCGTCTCATCTCTTAGTTTCTTCAACGTTTAAGTGAAAGCAAAACAGCTACTCTGTCTAATTATCAGACTCATAGTGTCCGTGCAGCTCAGTGAAAACTGCACAGACCTGCTGAGGCATCAAATTAGAAAATAAGCATTAACCATAACCCTTCATTTACATTAGCAGACCCTCCCTGCAGCTGATTGTAAGATGGTCAGAAAACAGGACGGGTTGTTCACACAGTGACCACAACAAGAAGGAGTTTATAAAACCTATGTTACGCTTCAAGCATCCTGATTTTAAAAAGCTGACCTTAGAGGAAAGGAAATGTGTTTGTTGGAGGAACTATAAAGAATAATTTGCTCTGGTAAATAATTAATATAAGTGCTTTACAAGCCAGGGTCAGGACCAGCTGGAGGGTTACAAGATCAATCTGAGGATGGAGATGATAAAAGGAGAAGAATAAGAACATTTCTATTCCTGCTGCACAGAGTGAGTTCAGACTTTTCTTTCCTTGTAAAATAGTGACTAGTTTCATACTTTCACATCTGTAATGATTCAAATCAAACACTCAGGAGAAAAAAATCACCTCTCAGCTGAACTGTTCACAGCTCGTAGATTCATTCCACCTGGGTCACACGTCAGGAGACATTTCTTCATTTAAAGGGGCCACGAGCCACCAAAGTTTGAACCGCTGGGTTAGACTGAGACAAAGGTGAAGGAGATGAACTAACTCAAATGTTTTCAACTTTTAGATCGTCTGCATTGTTAGAAAAAAACAGGGAAATAGCACAAGAATACACAGAGATAACACACAGGTGTTTTTATAGTTCAGTTCAGTTTTTCTGTCTCCACAGTGTAAAGTTGTGGATGGTCCCAACAGAAGCGTTCCTTAGCGTCCCCATGTTTGGTCCCCCCTCTGTTGGGGTACCTAGCACACAGATCTGGTACTAAAAGGTGGAGCTAGGAACCCTGCAGTCTGATTGGTCAGTAGAGGACGCTCACCCTGGTTTTATGTAACCTCTGTTCATACATCAGTAAACTACAACTATAAAATGAAAGAGAAAAAAATAACTTCATTCACTGGGCCGACTGCCGGCAACTTTTAAGGTGGAACGTTAACTTGTAATGTTACTCAATGCATGAGTTGATGACGTGAATCCATCAGCACACCTTAAATTTCACTGTGACAACTTTGACCATCACTTTAGTTTTTATATGACACACACTTTTAGTAATGACTTTAAAAATATAGATTAATTTGGAGCGGATTATGTGAAGGTCATATATTCTAATCCTCACTTCCTGTGGGCTACAGCAGCACTAAACCCCTGAGCTTGCCTGAGAAGGACTAAATGCACAAAGCTGCTATTTTTAAATATCCCATGGAGAGAGACTCTCACTGCAGCCTGTTCTATTTTGTTGTGAAAATGTGGGCGTGCAGTCTCGTTCTGTGGACGATAAACCAGGTGCAGACTTCCATCTGTGTCACCGCTGATGAGGAAATACAGCGAGTGCTGGACGGAGCAGTGAGTGACAACAACCCCGCCCACATTTAAGAGGACTGTCTGAACAGACCGAAGGTCTAGGTACCATGTCTGAAGGCTTACTGCTGGTTCCAGAGGTGCTGGACTGAAAGGGTTTGGTGGAGACGGGGCTGTAATCTCTGACTGTAGATAAGAATCTCATGTAACCCCACTTCAAAAACATCCAAACACTTCCTTTTATACAAACAGGACCGTTGACACACTGTCAGAAGCATCTGTTACAGGAAGTTCTTCTGTTGAGACATCACACGTAGACAGCTGTGGACAAAGTGTCCTTTAATTGATTAATCATGGAAACAATCACTTCATGTTGTTTGATAGCACTGACTCATTGCAGCACAAACAAGATTAGAAACTGGTGCCTTTGATTTTCTCTCACAGTGGAAACCCCAGTCACCAGCATGCAAACATATTGTACTGGAGTTTATCCCCCTGACACTCTGAGAGCTGTATTGTTTACAGCATTATTAATAACTAATACATCTCATATAAAGAACAGGCGGGGGTTAAACTGGGTCTCTCTCTCTCCCTGGCTCCTCTAATCTCATCTACTCTCTTTTAATATATGATCTGATCCAGCATCACTGTGATAAAGTACAGGGAGGGAATGGGGAATAGAAGCTAATGCAACAGCCACTTCACCTCCATTGATGGATCGGGAGCCACACCGCAAAGACAAAGTGTGGAGTCTGCAAAAGCATGGGACTCATTCGTGCTCCGGCGGATGTGTGTTTATCGCAGGCTGAGGCCCAATCAGCACTTCCAGACAGGTCCACTGTTTTCTTTAAGCTGTAATCAGGGAAATGAGCCCATAACTCCCACTGTTAATCAATGAAGCTGTTTGCAGCGGGAGATGAAAGTGTATGTAAACAGAGCTGTTGAATTATTGGTGTTGATTATATAGACTCTGAGTCACTGGAGGGATTGATTAGTCTCTCTGTGCTGCAACAGTTGGTAGTTAAATGAAATTTGGCTTTAAAGGCAGCGTGGCGTTCACTCTTCATGTATGTGCAACTGTTCACATATGCTAAAGGTGGTTGTTTGGGTTCGGTACCATTACATTACCAGCAAATGTGACATCACTTTCTCCAGTCATATCAGGTCACTTTAATATGTCAGCGTATAACAGATATGTATCACAGACCATGTGATATCTGAATTCATGTGTGTTTCTCCACCTCACATTTCACTGCACAGACACAGGTCAGTGTCGGAGCGGTCCGGTAAAACCACAGAAAGCTTCCATAGCTGTACCTCTGCTGGGGACTGATACTGAAGCCCCACTAGTCCATAAAATGTCCCATTCAACTGAAAGCTCGTTTCTTCGACAGCCTGTTACACCAAGCAGAGGCACAGCTGGGCTCGCCGCTTGTCGGTCAGGAGGTGTATTCATGGGTTTCAGGTGGGAAGAAATTCTTAGTAACACAGGTCAATGTGTCGCAGGAGTCTAAAACTCTGTTTGCTGATTGGCTGCAGGTTTTCTCTGCTCCAACTTAAACAATCCCAGATTTTTGTTTTGGTCGCACTTTGCTGCAGAATCAAACAGCCACGGCTTGGAGCAGCCGCCTCAGCTTTTTATAGGCACTGCACAGCAGCCCGCCACAGGCCACACTTCACCACTGCATGGAGGGTTTTCCATTTGATTTTATTCCATTTGATTTGAGATGTAGCCCAAAACCACATATCATGATTTGCCTCAGGGGACTTGACAACAGAGGACACCCTGTGTCCTTGTCCTCGAAAAAATCTCTCCAAAAAACCCATTTGACTAAAAAACATGGCCAACTATGATGCAGAATGAAGTCATGTGACCTTCTGACTGTGGTGAAGGCAAACGATGTCCTACTCTGCCTCCGATTGGCCTGCATTGCCCTTTGGGTTCGTTTGTCTTCCCACTGTCATCCTCAACATATATGATGATACATCGTCCAACCTCTGCAGCAAATCACTTTGGAGAGAAAGCATGGTGTGTGACACAGCAGCGTCGGCGTCCAGTGTGACATGTAAAATATGTGTCAGGCAGCACTTTCTAAACAGTTACAATGCTATAACATGGCAAACCTCAACCTCCTGACCCTCAGCTATGGTCATGAGCTCTGGGTAGTGACGGAAAGGAAAAGATCGGGGATGCATGCAGCTGAAATGACTTTCCTCTGGAGCTCGGACATCTGGAGGGAGCTCGGAGTAGAGCCGCTGCTCCTTCATGTTGAGGTGGTTCAACATCTGATCAGGATCCTCCTGGTCCAGCTGGTAGGAGGCCCCGGGGCAGACCCAGAACACACTGGAGGGATTATAGATCTCATCTGGTCTGGGAACACCTCGGGGTCCTCCAGGAGGAGCTGGAGAGCATCGCTGGGGAGAGAGACGTCTGGGGTGCCTCGCTCAGCCTGCTGCTCCTGAGACCCGGCCTCAGATAAGCGGTTGAAAATGGATTGATTGATGACAAAGACAATAATTTTCCGTCCCTGTTATATGGTGGCTGATCTCGTCCTCTGTCCGGAGGGTGAGGAGCTCCTGGATGTCACTGTCTCCCCAGTTTGTGGACATTTTTGGCTGCTTTTCTTCTTCTTTGAGTTAGCCGCTAACTGCTTGTAGCTGCTTTTATAAATCTCCTAACGTCACACTTTTTACACAGTCGTTGATCTGGCTCCGCCCCCGCCTCCATGCCATGCTCGACCTTTTATACAGAATGGCGCGGCGGAATAATAATATTCAATAGTCAGTGTAAAAGAGACTTGTGAAGCATCCATGGTTCACCAAAAAGTCCACCTAATGCCTTTATTAAATTCCTTCGTCCTGGACAGACGTGGATGTAAACTGGAGTTTGTGTGGCTGTCACTGTCAGACGACCACGAAGCAGAAATTCTCCCTTCTTTTTCTCTTTGATTAGTGGCGTCTGCAGGGAGCTGAGCCCTGAGACGCCGTCAGACAGGGGAAATGTTTTAAGGCAGCAGAAACAGGAGAAATTAAACAGTATATTTAATTTCCTCTTCCTCCCTTAAAACTAAAAGCTGCTTCCCTCTGCTTTTTTTCCCTCTTCTTCATGAACTTGCTGCAATATGGCATCATTAGATACTTTCCCAGGAAAGCTTGTGGTAATGAACTGAGCAGAGAGCAGTCTCTGTCCCTCGTCTCACCCACTGGCAGCTTTTAAGATGTTAATGTCAAGATGTGACTTATTATTTGCCACAAGCTGTCCCTCTCTCTGCAGCCAGCACAGAGCCGAGCCAACGCTGAGCACAGTTTGCTACAGGGGGCACAAAATGGCCTCCTCTAAATGCTGTCTGTGCTGCAGGTGTTGCAGTTTCACATTTTGAGTGGCCTATAGTCCTGCAAAGCTAAATTTCTTCTGGGATTAGCCCTTGCACTTTGCCAAAAAACAAAACAAGCTGCTTGCAAACATTTCTCTGCCTGTGAGTTGTTGGCGGATGGTTGAATGGCGGGGAGGGGGGGCTCACTGTGGTGGATGCTCCGAGGTGTGGCGCTCATCACTGAGACGTTTGACAATCTGGGAGCTGTTTAATTGTTGTGGTTGGACGAAAGTTGCACTTTGGAAGAGGGTGGAGAGAATAACTAACAAGCATCCCTCGTTATCTTCCCATTACAAGCTCCAGGAAAAGAGGCAGGTTATTGTCCTTCATATCACAAAGGTCTGAGCCAGACAATACTCCAGGTTAATGAGATGAGATAGAGCAAACACAAATGAGCATCAGCCGCTGCCTAGTTTGTTTTGCCCTCAAATGGAGACAGTGTGCGTCTGCATGGTCACCGTATCAGACCGGCTGCATCTATTTGGTTATTTACTGCATGTCCCTCACAGGGAAAAGAAGAAACGCAGACAGGCTCGATTGATAATATCATAGTGAAGATGATATTTCATCATTTCCCGCAGGCCCCGGGAGAGCAGAGCGTTTAATCTGATTCTACATGACTTAAATGATGCTATCTTTATGGCCAATAAATCCTGTTAGAGCAGTGTAAAAGATAGACTTTTAATTCTGCTGTTACCTCCTGAGATGACTCGACCCTCTTTACTCACTGAGTACAGTGACACAGCGCTGGATTACATCACCGCAGGCGTGAAGAACCTCAGTGTTTTCTGATTCAGCAGTATTCTGGATGTTATGGGGTTTTTTAAAGAATATTTTCTCAGGGTTTGCTTTTATTAGACAGGACAGACTTCAGCATGAAGGGGGGGTGACATGCAGTAAAGGGCTGCAGGCTGGAATCAAACCCACAACCGCTGCAGCAGGGACATTGCCTTTATGCACGGGACGCCCACTCTACCCACCGGGCTGCTGGGTGCCCCAGATTTTATATTTTTGACAACAAATCTGGTGAAAACACCAAAACCTAACACTCTCTAACTACCCTGCCTGTGGCGAGAATTGTTTCTACTAAAGACGATTTTAATCAGCGATCACATATTTTTGCAGAAGGCGCAGCAGTTTCTTGAAGCAGCTGGTCACTGTAGTTTTTAACACTCCTTACTGAAACAGAAGTAAATAACGATTTTGTTCTCAATTGTTTTCAACATTTGAATAATCCAAAGTTTGGTGCTCTAAAGCAGCAGCTCCCAAACTTTCTCCTTAAGGCACCTGTTTTCTTCAGTTAAATAAACTGAAGACATGTTTTGTGGAATTTTCATATATAGGATTGCAACGGTATAAGATTTTCACGGTACAATAACCGTCTCGGAAAAGATGGCGGTTTCACAGAATTACAGAATCAGTCAGTATCACTCCCTCCAGGAATTAAGGCCCTGACACACCAAGCCGACGGTCGGCCGTCGACCAAAGTCGGGCCGTCTGTGAGCGTCTGTCGGCCTAGTTTTTGCGGTGTGTCCCGCACCGTCGGCACTTTGGCACGTGGGCGGCTTTTCGGCCGATTGAGCATGTTGAATTGGCGGCGGAGCTTGTTGGTGAGAGAGATCACTCTGATTGGCTGTTCAGGTTTTATTTCCTCGCCCCTGTAGCGAGTGAATCTGCCTGTAGTGAAACCGGAGCTAACCGGTGCTTCCTCCTCAGGCTCCACTTCACTCAGCTGCCCCACAGACCCGCTGCTTCTTCACACTTTAACCTGAATAACAAACCGGAGCTAGCTGGGAGCGGCTAGCGGAGCGTTAGCCGCAGCATGACCGGAGGGAAGCACAGCCAGTTAGCCTCCGCTAGTCTCTGAGCTAGCCCCGGCTCTCCGTTTGGATCCAACCGGAGCACCGAGCCCTGGTTTGTTATTCAGGTTAAAGTGGGAAGAAGCAGCGGGTTTATCGGGCAGCTGAGTGAAGTGGAGCCTGCGGAGGAAACACCGGGACCGTCTGGATGTAATAGTCCGTGGAGGTGCTGCGGTGCTCGGCTGCACAGATAGGAAAAACATGGAACAGACACACAGACAGAGTTTTTGTCATTATATAGTAAGATAAATAAATGATGTCGAACTCACAGTGAAGAGTTTTAGTGTCAAGTTAACATAAAGTTTTTAGGTCATTTCAACCGTCTGGATCATCTGTGTAGACTTAACATTAAAACATTGTGCCCAGGATGGACTGAGGTTTACAGTGTGGAGGTACACTGATGTGTTATGTGTTGTTTTTGGAGAACAGTGGGGTTTTGTGGCTTCGTTTACACAGGCGTGACTTGTTCGTGTCATCAACTACTAGGTTTGAGGTTTTTCTAAAAGCTGTTGGCAGTGGAAATAAGCAGAGAATATAGCTGCCTTTTGAAATCATAAGACGTTTAATAACAGGATATTTATTCAGCGTTTTGGTCAACTGTTAGCCATCGTTTTTTAAAAACCCAAAGTGTGCTGAGTTTGATTCAAACCATGTCGCACCTGACTTATCTGGCCAATCAGTGACCGAGCTCTTTATCGAGTGGACTCAGGGGCCATCAGAGTTAGTGTAGGAAATAAGCTACTTATGGTGTTCCTGCTCAGAGGATCAGATTGGAATTGATACTGGGGAGTAGCCTGTGATCCTCTCCGCAAAGAGATGAGGGCTTGGCTGTGTGCAGGCGAAGGATTTCATCCCTGTCTGGCACCGGTGGTGGCTGAAGGGATGAGCCAGTCAGTGGCAGATGGGCGATGCAGATTTGAGGGGTGTAGCTGTGGGCAGAGAAACAGACATCTCTGTGTAGTGGCGAGCGCTTGGCCCTGTGACTCCACTGCCTTTTCCAGAGAAATCAGCTCCTTCGTTTGAACAGAAAAATGACGACTTTAGATCTGTTTATTAGGAACGGCCAACACAATTCATCATGTGAGCCCACAGTCGGCCCCATTCAGCAATGTAAGCAGTTGCTTTGGGCCCCTGGTCTCTGGGAGGCCCCTAGGAAAATTATTATTTTGTATTGATGAACAAGAGACAGTAGCAGAATAGAAATTTGACTTCCTAAACAAAAGCTGATGACATGATTGTCACACATGTATACTGCCAGATATTAATACATACTTTCAACATATTGTACCACAGTAGCCAGAACTATAACTATAATATTATTACTTTCAGTAATGTTGTTGTAAGCTACTGTCATTACCTGCATCTCTCTCTCTCTCTCTCTCTCTCTCTCTGTCTCATTGTGTCATACGGATTACTGTTAATTTATCATGTTGATCTGTTCTGTACGACATCTATTGCACGTCTGTCCGTCCTGGAAGAGGGATCCCTCCTCAGTTGCTCTTCCTGAGGTTTCTACCATTTTTTTTCCCCGTTAAAGGGTTTTTTGGGGAGTTTTTCCTGATCAGCTGTGAGGGTCATAAGGACAGAGGGATGTCGTATGCTGTAAAGCCCTGTGAGGCAAATTGTGATTTGTGATATTGAGCTTTATAAATAAAATTGATTGATTGATTGATTGATTGACATTCAAAAGTTCAAAAACTTCCAGCGCACACTAGAATATCAGGATTGGCACAGAGTTTATTCAAAAATGTTTAAAAACAAAAGGAGCAAACAGCAATCAATCATTGATTGTCTGGTTGTTACTTGCCCTGACTATTTAAGCACACACCTGATGACAATCAAGAGCGAATCTGATGAAGCAACATGCGAAACGCGTTGTTCGCTCCTTTTGTTTTTAAACATTTTTGAATAAACTCTGTGTCAATCCTGATAATCTAGTGTGCGCTGGAAGTTTTTGAACTTTTGACTGTGATTTATCCTGCACCAGCTGGTACCTAGAAGAAGCACTGCGCTGCTGTGCACAGGGATTTACTAGTTTTTTCTAAAACCTGATGACATGTTGTGCCGTTTTTTGCCAGAAAATCGTGACAAAAATAATAAGCTTAGAGATGTGTGAAATGAAAAATTTGGGTAGGTGAAGGAGTTTACTGTCCCCCATGAAATAACCATTCCCAGGATTCTGTGGTAAAAACACTTTGGCAGGTGTATTAGATAGGATACGTTAAACGAGATTAAAGAACAAGAGGCAACACATTCTGGAATAAGCATCTACACAAGCTTTTCTCTGACCGCCCTTGATTTAAGTAAAATAAATTACTTTTGGAGGTCAGTTTAAGAGAATCATCCATCGATCTGATCTCATCAGCTCTGATCGGATCGACTGATCAATAATCCACCACTCGACTCAGAATTCCCGCTACTCAATTCCTGCTGGTAACTGTTGTAAAGCATGGTGGTCACCCGTCAGTCTCCCTGCAGGTCACCCTGGTGAATAACTGGTTTTCAATTGAGCCACAGAAGCCCTTTAACATTGTTGACGATATTATCACCACTAGCCGTGCTAACACTGCTAAAGGTGCTAACATGGATAACAATGCTAATGGGGGGATTGCAGCTCAAAATTGAGCCACTTACTCCCAGTGGCGACCTGTAGGATCACCAAAGGGTGGGCACAATGTTTCCAAAGCCACACTGTTGGGTCAGGGTTACTAGCAGTAATCACCAGATGAGTGGCGCTGCTAGCTAGCTCCCACCAGACTAAGTTGGTGTGCAGTAAGCTGAAGAGAAGCAAAATCAACCTATTGATTGATATCAGTAATCGGTCAAAATTATTCTCAGTTGTTAGTTGAGTAATGGTTAACCAGTGACGTCCCTAGTTGCTGCTAACAGGTCCCACTGTAGTCTTTACATGGTTATTTGTACATGATGTGTGTTTAAACTAATATTTACTACACACAGTGCTGTGTGAAGTGGCAGCATGTTACACTGTGGAGGGGGGCCCAAAACCAAACCCTGCTCATCTGGCCCCCAGAGGTCTGTGTTGGGCCCTGTGTTATCCAACATTATCCTCCGCCTGCTTTAAATTCTCTCACAGTGATGGAGGTGGGATTTGAGTATGTAGCTGATGTCCTGTGAACGTGGAGGTAAAGAGTCGAGGCTGTGAGTGACAGCTCATGAAATCCCAGGAGGCGTTGATGTCGTCTAAAAATGCCACTGCTGAACATTGAGAGCGGAGACGTTCTCATTATCCGTCCGAAGGATGATTTCCCTCGTCCCCACGGCCCTCGGCACACTGACAGAACTTCACAACCTAGCTGAACTAATCAGCCATTTCCAACTCTTCTTCTTACTCGTGCATTAAGTTCATTGTCAAGTTCAGCCCTCTTTTCTCAAGCATCTTGTCTGTGAGCAACAAAACAAAAGTAATTAGTGTCTCTCTGTTGCTACAGGCTTCTGTAGCTTCATCTAATCTTCCAGCAGCATACATATGCATACCCAGAGGAGCGCAGAGGAGTTAATGAACTATGAGGCTTTGGAAAGGGCTACAAAGAGAAACCGCAGTGCTCAAGAGGGAGAGTTTGGGAACGGCCTGGTGGCTTGTCTTCCACGATACATTACAATGCACATCTCCAGTCCGCCTGCTTAGCTGGTGAAACAAATTGAATCAACTCTTGGATTAGTGTCTCTGCTTGTGTAATGACAAGTACAACTGACGCTCCCAGAAACAAGTGGGAGAAGGAAATGATCTAGGCTTTCTCTGAGACAATGCATGTCTCCAGTAATTGATTATGACACAAGTCACAGAGGAAGCAGACATCTAGAAATTGCAGCGCTGCGTGTTGTTTTTATGAAAGATGCCTCCTGTTTCTGAAGCCGCTGTCTTTACTCACTTCAGTAATTTTCTCTGCCGTTTGTCGTGGTGTATTTCAGGATCGCTATCTTCAAAAGGCTGTGCTCTGCCTCACTGTTTTTCTCCTCCCACACACTCGCAGGTTTGCAGACTCCATTCGAGGGATGCTGAAGCTGATCCTGGTGCTGATGCTGGCCGGAGCCTCGCTGTCCTCCACCTGGTTCACACTAACCTGCCTGAGCAGAGTCACTCACCTTCCCTCCACTGCAGGTGGGTCCACAGCAGCATCACTGTCAAGGTGACATTGCATGCAGGCAGTGCAGCTCTGCAACCCTGAGCCAGAATGAATTCAGCGGCCAGTTCATTGGGTTGATGCAGCTTACAGGAGAATCCACTCTAAATATACTGTGGATTTATAGTAAATAAATAGATGCAACGCACACAGGAAGAGCTGAAGTGCTTCTTCTTTAAATTGAATCTTGTTACAAACATTGTTATGTTGTTTGTAACATTTCAGATGACAGTACATCAAAAGCAGAAGCACCTAAACCCCATCATGTGCAGTGCATCTGCTTATTTACCATCAGTCTGATGCTTCCATCACCTGCACCAAGGTATAAGGGCTGACAGAGCTGTGCACAAGGCGTGTGCTTTAAAATGAGTTATTCTGTGGAGTTGTTTAAGACCAGACTGCAGGTGCAGGATCTCTGCACGTCCTTAAAAGGTACTAAAATGTCTTGAATTCTATTGTTATGAAAAAAAAAAAGGCTCTTAAAATTAGTTGTAGAGTCTTAAGGTTGGATGTGTGGTCTGCACCAAACATTTTATCTAATTGTATTTATCCATCTCTTAATTTCTTTTTGTCAAAATGAGTCAAACTCTTGCAGGAAAGTCACATTTCTGATGTTACAAATATTTAAAGCTGCCACTGAACCTAAAACTCTTTTTACTTCATTCCTGCACTTTATTTTTAGCGAAATGTAGATTTGCCTAAGTCGCTCTGATAAGCCAACCTGGTCTCACCCTGAAGTCGTCGAAATCCAGGACTTGGTCAGTGACTTCTGGCGTCAGACACCAATGAAAAAAGCCGTCCTTTCACGTTGGCATGATACGCAGCCAGTAGCCTTTATTGTTTAACAGTTACTGGCGGCGTCAGGGGGAAACGAAGTTGAAGGAACAAAACATCGGTTGGCGGTGTTGTACCGATGTAGTGCTTTTATTTTGAAAGAGTTGACAGGGCGCCCCAGAACGTCAACAACCAACACACCCAGGGTACCTTGGACGTCATATGTGCACGTGGAAAGTCCATGACCAAACACGGACATGTGACGAGGTCACAGTGAGGATGTGATGGATGAAGCATGTTCCTACATAAGGCCTGCCTCTACACAGGGCTACATATATATGACTGAATGCAGTGCTTGAATCAGTCTTAAATTTGATTAAGAATATTTTGAAAATGTCTCAGAGAGCATTAAATCAAAGTGTCTGATGGCTGCAGACACCCTGAGTTGTGTTTCCTCTGTATCGTGGCTCAGTTCATGTAGTTCAGTGTGTCAGTATTTGTACAGTCAGTGAAACACTTTGTGTTTTATTGACTCTGTAATTCACCCTCATATAAAGATGATTCTCAGATCAAAGGGATATTTTAAAGGGATATAAATTGTATACAGTAGGCCTGGGTGGTATCTGACTTTTAATACCTTCATATCTTCCTGAAATCTCAGCAGGTTATAGAATATCTTACAGCTATTTCCTCATTAAAAAAAGAAATATAACCGCACACCTTCTGAATTCAACTTTCTCTCTTTCACTGAACTCAAAGTAACGTTAGCTTAATTGCCTCGTTAACTCACGGTGAAACACACTTCACTGAAACTCAACAGAAACAAAACAAAACTCACCAAAACATGTCAGCCTGTCTTTGATGTTTAAAATTTTTTACTCTCGTCAGTCTTCATCTTGATGAATACTAAGATAAACTCGATGAGCCTCAGCTGATGAACGTATGTTTCACACAACACAGATCTGATCAGAGAAGCTTCTGGCACAGCACACGGACTGAGACGTAATATGATAACATAACAAAACAAAACCTGGACATGTAGGTCTTAAAATGAGGTGCGGTCAGGTGCGTTGTTGTATTTTCTTGCTGTTTAAAGGGCGTGTTATTCACATAGTAAAACACACCTATTGAGACAGGATGACAACATGTGTACACTCTGCTTGTTACACACAGGGACATGGGTACTGGGTGAAATAATACATCTTTAATGAGGAAAATATTAATTACACTCAGTAAAATGTGAACGTAGCAGAAAGCAGAGCTGCTGTCTGACTCTGCATTAAGAGACGCACTGTGTGCATGTGTGCATTAGAAGCAGCAACTTTGAGATAATCAAAAGTTTAGCTCTGTTTCCTCCTCTCCACACGGCAGGTGCACTCAAACACCAGAGTGACACCACTGCACCCTGCACTAAACTGAGAGGATCAGCCCTGCACTCAGGATTTCATGTCAGTAGGCTATGATACGCCAGTTATGGTCGCTTAGCAACCACAGACGCAACCGCCACCCCCTTGAAAGTAGGCACAAGAGTAGCACCCAACGCCTGACCTCGCATATTCCAGGCGGTTAGAGACGTGGCATGTGTTCAGTTCCTTTCTCTGAGCACAGAGCTCAACACAGAGCGCCAGGTGCAGGTGCTTTTAAAGGTAGTGGGAGAACTGGAGATGGACACGCCCTCAATGCACTTTAGACCACACACTAAAGATCATTTAGATTAAGCCACTGTGTGTATCTTTGAAGCCTCTCATTGCTCCAAGTGGTCAGACACTGCACCTTTAATGTGGTTGAAAATCCAACGACTGTCTGTCCAACCTACGACCCTCAGACCTCAGCAGGCTCCCACTGTCTTCACGGTGATGCTCTGCCAGCTGTGCATCGACTGCCAGCTTCACTTCTTTACTTGTTTTGGATAGAAGTTAGGGCTGGACGATTATGGCAAAAATAGTAATCAGGATTATTTTGATTGATATTGAAATCACGATTAATAAACACGATTATAAGTCGGTCGTGTTGCCTTGGGGGGCAGACACCACAGCGTGACAAACTTTGCAAACAATTTCTTTTTGCTCGACGTCCGTCAACTTGAAGCCAAAATGTTTCCAGATGACTGAAGTTGTCCTACCTTTCTTCTCAACCAAAGGCTGCCTTTCTGCCATGTTCTCAATCGCTTGCTCCACATATTATTGATCCACACACGTCACACGCTTGCTGCTGCTGCACATAACACAGGTGCATTCACGGTGCTTTTCCAGCACAGGAACTTACATACACGCCGCGCCGTGTGGTGCATTAATCGTTTTTCTTCGATTATAATGTTTTTATGATCGTGAGAAGCCAAAATTGAAATCATGATTAAAATTCGATTAATCGTCCAGCCCTAATCGAAGTCATGTGACGATCTTGGGCAGTCGAGAACACTTCACTGTTTGGACGTAAAAACTCTGTGGCCACTCTGTGCGTGAGGTAGCTGCTGTTTCATGTGTGCAGCAGCTACACACTAAGAAAAGCCCTCGGTGTGTGAACGCTCGCACACTGAGATGCATATTTGGACCATAATCAGCAGAGCCGATGCATTAGTAGACGTCAGTGATAAACCAGTTTGGACATTAGTGGATTTGGCTGCGTCCTCTGAAGCCAGGCCCATAAGCATATCAGCATATCGTTCAAAGCCAGTGACTCCAGCCGCCATCATCCATCATCATTCTGCAGGCCCTGGCACTGCTCGCTTTCTGTCTCACGTCCTCTCATCCCAGACGCTGGCAGTCTGCAGCAGCCGGGCTCCAACCTTGTTCATCCACCTGGCGCATCATACGAGAGGGTGGTGCTGTGATACCACGGCACAATGTGCCAAAACACCTCATTACCCCAGTGTGGGACGGCCAGCAACACACACAGATCGGTGTAATCTGAGAGATATAATCTCTCTCTGAACAAGTGACCAGTCGCTTTTTAAAATAATATGCATGGAAGTGTCAGAGGGGTCTGTGAGACTGTGTTGTGTGTTCCTGTTTTACTGTTTCCTCTTTAAAGTAGAGCTGGGCAGCAGGAGGCTGGATATCGTTTAAGGTTCTGGATGTTGTGATATCGTCAGTGTCGTCTCTTCCTGGTTTTAAAGGATGTGTTATCTGATCTTTTCTGTTGGACTGGTTGTTGGTATTCCTGTTTTGCACACCTTAATCCTCACATGCCAAATTCTCCCATTCACACACACACACCCATGACAGAGGCTACACCCATCAGGATCTGGAGGAGCTGGGGATCGAACCAACGCTCCTCTGATTAGCAGCACTATTAGAAATTAATTTTGTCTTCCACCAGCCACCATTTTGTTGTCGCACTTTGTGTGTAACTAACTTTAGTGTTACATTTGTCCGTACAAAAAAAAACAACTAATACACATAGATCTCTGAAAAAAAGTATAAGTTTCATATTTCCTTTATTACCTATCAATTTTTAATTCTGTCCCTCACACACACACACACACACACACACACACACACTTCAATTGCGCAAAAACAAAATGCAGACACCCAAACAAATATATATTGTTATTAATCACAAAAAAACCTGCCTTATTACTTTTGGTTCCTGAACTGGAGTTGTTTCCTCTTGTGTGGACTCTGTGACATCGGCCACTGTCTTTATACCAGTAACATGTCGCCACATTGGCCTTAAAAATTAAACTAAAGGACAATTTATACTTGTGCATCAGCTCTATGCAGAGCGTACACTGCTGTGAGCATTTAAACTTGTGCGGTGGTGTGTTTGTGTCACTCTGCAGTTACACCTCCAGAACACTGGTGGGCGGTGGAGTTTCTGCGAAGTGCTGTAAAGTTTAGACAATTCAAAACACACATTAAACACACATTAAATGCACAATAAACACACATTAAACATGGCTTAATACACATTTTCCCCACAAATACAACATGCTAACATTATTAGCACAAGCCTATGGCATTTTACATTGTATAAATTAGCCTAGCAGCTAGCAGAGATTTCCTCTGCTCATATTTCAGCCAGGATAAATCACACACAGTGTGTGGAGGCTTTATTGTCTTCACAATTTATTGTTTCTTATCTGTGAAATTAAAGTAAATCAAAGCTTTGTTTCCACTGAGGGAAATGGTTTCAGCTTACAGAGACAGACAGGAGGTCTGCGTCACTGTGATGTGGAGTTACATTTCTGGGGAGGTGCACGTCAGGCGAAGGCGTAGGTACGGCCATACCACCTGGTCTGGGTTATTTCGCTACCCTCAAGGCATCTTATTGGTGTATTAGTCTCGTCTGAATGCAGTAGATGGATCAGTATTTTGGAGTCAGATGCTACTTCCCATCATCACCTCCATGCAGCTCATTCAAAGGTCGTTTTCAAGCATGGCTAGTCAGAATATATACGTGTCGTGCCCAAACAGCAGCATGAGGTGAATTTCTAATTGGAAATAATTGTTATTTTCAGCCCTGAGTGCATAAACGTGTCGTCCTCGGTTGTAGTACGACCAAAAAGAAAAGTCTTCTCTTCAGGCCAAAGAGGTACCTCCCATGATCCTCTGCTGCTACACTCGCCATGTGTTCCTTCCTTCAAGGGGATCTCCTGCTGCCCTCTGGGAATTGGTGGCAGATAACCTAATTCAATAACGTGCCGGTGAAAGTGCAGCGGGTGAAGCGCACTTAAGCGTTTGATATCAGTGCTTCATTAGGGTTGAATAAAGACGAGCAGGGGAAGGAGGCTGCCATTGATGGCTGCATGAGTGGCTCCTGGGTTCCCCATCACAGGCGGGCAGGCGATGGCCCTCAGAGGCGCCGTGATTAAAGGGACGTGCCGGCTAATGGGGAGCTCATTTGGACCAATCTGCTGTGATAAGGGAGATGGAGGGTGCCGCAATGCTCCAGAGGTGATGGCTTAATCTCTCCACACATCCACTCTAATACACATTCACACTTTTCACTTTATGTCTCAGCCAAAGGACCGCAGCCGAGACGAGACGCTGAGACGAGACCCTGAGCTGGCCGAACATACTGAACACTGACACAGGAAACACTGAAGCCCTGTACGCTGTAGCTGTAACCCTTCGTCACACAACAAGATGACTTCTAAACAAATCATTGTGGGGAGATGATTGAGCCAGTCAGCCGTAATCATTTTAAATTAATAATTCACAATCCAGAATTATAATTATTATTTTTAATTTAACTGAGAAGTGCACCCAAATGAAACCGGCAGCAACAGCAGCCAGCGTGGACAGTAACATTCTCGTCATGCCTGAGGAGTAAACAAGCCAAGCTGTTTACTATTGGACATCTGCACAATTTGGCAAAGAAGAAATTAGATTTTAATATTCTGTCGAATCCATGAAACCAACTGCATCTTAATGCTGAGTGTGCAGGTCAACTAAAAACAGCAACATATTACAGAAAGAAATACTGTCACAGTGCCACGAAAACCTTCTTGTGACACTCGATGACAGACAGGAGAGGTCCCTTCTAACGGAGCGTTATAAGTCAGGCCGGGTGTCAAACCTCAGTGTCCTGCATATCAGATTTTGGGCATCGAAGCTTCAGTGAGAAATATCTGGGATTGATTGAAGCTTGGACAGTTGCAGCACAGTAACATCGGCCTTAATTGGATTGGATTGGATTAACTTTAATAATCCCCAAGAGGGAAACTGGATTGCCACCATGGCCAACATACAGTACAAGAACAAGACATAGACAAAACATACATATACAACAACATCGCCTAGGAGTGCAGTGGTCCAATACAACAATAGCAAAATGACCAGGAAAAAATAAATAAATAAATAAATAAAAATAAAGATTAAAAAGAATAAAAAGAGTACAAATGCAATTTAAAAGTACAATGTATAGCAGAGTATAGCAGCAGGTTATAACAGCAAGAGAGTATAGCTGCAATTTAAAGTGCAATGTACAAGGAAAAGTATAACAGCAAGACATGACAGCAAGAGAGTGTAGCTACAATTTAAAGTTTAAAGTGCAATGTTCAAGGACTAGTATAGCAGCAAGACATGACATCAGCAATCCAAATTAAAAAGCCTGGTTGCTGCAGGAACAAAGGACTTCCTCAATCTTTCTGTGGAGCATCTGGGCAAAAGAAGCCACTTACTTCTGCCACTTCTAACAAAAGTGCTATGCAGGGGCTGATCATCCTGAGACAAGATAGCTCTAAGCTTCCTCCTAGTCCTCTGCTCTGTTATGACCTCCAGAGAAGCAGGGCTCATACCAGTAACAGATCCCGCCTTTCTAAAAAGTTTGTTGATCCTGTTCCTGTCCTCCAATGTTAGGCTGCCACCCCAACAAACAACCGCATAAAAAAGGACACTTGCTAAAATACCATTATAAAAAACATTTAGAAGAGATCTGCTGATGTCAAATGATCTGAGTTTCATCAAGAAAAATAATCTGGACTGGGCCTTCTTAAAAATAGAGTTAGAGTTCATCTTCCAGTCCAGTTTACAGTCCACATGCACACCCAGATATTTATATGAGGATACAATCTCTACAGACTGTCCTTTAATCAAAATAGGAGTTGCTTCAGGTTTTTTCCTTCTTATATCAATGATAAGCTCCTTTGTCTTGTCTACATTAAGAATAAGGTGGGCTTCCTCACACCAACTGACAAAACTGTCCACTTCTTTTTGATAGGCTACATTGTCATTATTAAAAATATAGCCAACTAGGGCAGAGTCATCAGAAAACTTCTGTAAATGACAAGAATTAGTGCTGTGCCTGCAGTCAGATGTGCACAGCGTAAAATAAAAACGGAGATAAAACTGTACCCTGTGGTGCCCAGTGCTTGTAGTAACAGTTTCTGATCTGCTGCCATGAAGCCTCACATACTGAGGCCTACCTGTGAGGTAATCAGTGACCCAAGTAATAGTGGCCCTCTCCTTAAAATTCTTCTTTCCTTGTTTTATGACTCGCTTAAGATTTTTCTGCGCCAATTTAATTTCCTCCTTATCTCTGCTCATGAAAGCAGCCTTCTTGATATTAATAGCATTCTTGATTTCTTTAGTAACCCATGGCTTATTGTTTGAAAACACTTTGATGGTCTTACACGGGATGATCATAGCAGTACAAAAATTAATATAATCAGTAACACATTCAGCCACTTCATCAATCCTATTAGAATTGTCCTCATCAGTAAATACAGACCAGTCTGTGCAGTCAAAACAGGCTCTTAACTCCTCACATTTGTCCTCAGACCACACACGGACTGATTTAGTGGAAGTTGGCTGCTTATGGGCCAGTGTGTTATATTTTGTCGTTAGCAGCACCAGGTTATGGTCCGAGCTGCCAAGTGGTGGCAGAGCAGTGGAAGAATAACTGTCTTTAATGTTGCAATAAACAAATCAATAGTTCTGTCGTTTCTTGTTGGGCAGGTGACAAACTAGTAGCTTAATAGCTGTAAAAAGAAAACTTTGCAGGACGGCTCAGGTGTTACTCACAGTTTCCAGGTGCTGAGCTTCTTATAGATTCGTGATCTGCCCGTTTCCTTTGGCGCAACTGGCGCTCGACTTTTTTGGGGTCGTCTCTGCAAATTTTGAAATCATTCGTTTTCCTTTTCAACATCTTACAAGCGTATCTGTAAACCTGTCACGTGTCCTTGTCTTTGAATATGTGAATAGCTAACTCATTAATGTTGATGCACAATTAATAATGTTTACTTACTATTTATCGGGCTGCACACATATATATAGTGATGTCAGCGGCGATGGTGAGTGTTGTCCTGTAATGTGCCCCAGACTCTGATTGGCGCCATCTCTCGCATCACTGAGGGGAGGCGTCATAGTCCGTCTACATATTCTGACCTCATCAAGGTCATCATGGTCGCTCCTCCCGAACACGGGCAGCGCCGCTCTGCAGCCGCCTCTGATCAGTGTATAGCAGGGATCCAGCGCAGGAACAGGACAGCAGCTCACATTTGCACCGTCACACCAGTCCTTCAAGCTCACACCTCCTCACCTTCTCTCCCAGAGTCCTCTGCTCAATTAGTTCAGCATATAGAAGAAGAGTCAGCTGTCCAGGATTTAGCCAAGTTTAGATGAATCAAAGGATTTTACAGCTCCTGATCTCCTGTTGGAAACTGATGCAGCACGTTTATTATCCAGCACCTGTACAGCTGTGAGCAGGATGCTAGTTCGGCTGGTGCTCATCGTCTTCAACTTTTTCTTGATGTGTACCGATGTTTAAATTTGAAACCTATGATGTGGCCAGCGAACGGAGTCGTAGGAGACTTTACAGACTGGTGAGCCACACACTACCACCATCCAACCCTAACCACAAAAAGCAACATCAACACTTGCAAAGAAGAGCACAAATTTAGCAGAGCGGACTGAGAGGTGACTGGAAACATCCACACCTATCAAAGTCACCCTGTGACTCTGCAGACTCCGTGAAGGTGATGGTTGGGTTGGCTCCAATATGAGATGATGCTTTGGTTACAAACTGGGCTCTTCCATCCGTACAGGATTTTGGTTTTGTGTGGAGTACAGTGTCACCTGAAGGGACGTCTTTCTAGATTAAATGTTTCAGGCTGAGGGTTTGTCATAAATCTGAGCTGCAGAGAACAAATGATACGATGTATGCAATCATTTTGTAAAGAGTTGTTCAGATGGAATTTAAAACCAGATTACATCATAGTTCCCAACTAAACTATAACTGACTGTTTTTTTTTTGTCCTTTCAGCCATCCTGTACACTTCCTGCATCCTGGTGGGCATCTTCATCAACAGCAGTGTGCCAATATTCTTCGAGCTCTTCATTGAGACCGTGTACCCAGTCCCTGAAGGCATCACGTGTGGAGTGGTCACTTTCCTGGGGAACCTGTTCACCGGTCTGCTCCTCTTCTTCCTCACCTTTTACTGTAAAGGTAAGGCACGTATAAACTCCTCGCTGCTTTAGAACTCCTTAAAGATTTAACTGCATTTATTTGTTCATTTTCTGTATCCACCGGTGCCCATTTATTGTCGTGGGGGGTTTGATAACACCACTTAAATATTTCTTTTGTGTTTATTGTCGATTTAAAAAAAAGTCTCAACCATCTGAAGTTTTCACTCCATTCAGACGCTTTTCGTCCGCCTGCAGGTTTCTCTCAAAAGCCACAGGCTCCATTGTTTTCAGAAATCTATTTCAAGTCCCTGCAGATGCTGCCAATAAAAGGCGGACGGTAGGAAAATTAGGTTACAATGCAATTGACACAATCAGCACAAAGAGAGAAAAACTCCCTGATGTAATTCAGCCGCTTGTTTATCTCCGAGTTGGCTGCAAAGTTTGATGTAAAGATTTCAGCCCACAGCAGAGAGGACAGCGTGTCGCCTGCTTCTCCTCTGCCTCCGCCGGCTTCCACAGGAGAGAGCAAAATCATAAGGAAACCGAGCTCAATCATCCATGTGAGTGCCTGCGTGTGTGCGGGCTGTTTCTGGTGTGTATGCAGAACCATGTTTCGCTGGGTGAATCCAGCTCCACTGTGATCTTTGCCCATCTGTCTTCACTTTCATTAACCTTCCCTCTAAGTTTTTCAACATGGAGGCACCAATCACCTGGAATGACGGATCCATCTCTGATACTTACTCCGTCTTCCTGTTTCTTTAGTAAATAAGAGATACATTTTCACACCCTCATGAATATTCACCAGCTTCTTCCTCCTCTGCCAACTCCTTCTGATTGCTACGAGGCTGCTGACAGCTGCTGCCTGACAACTGTATCTTGATCCTGCCTTCTGGGTTGTGTTGCCAGTGCAGGTGGATATTATTATTGTTTGACCTGAGCAGCCGTGGGGCCCCGCAGCCCTCGGGGCGGCTAACAAGCATGACAGCCGCGGCACAGAAGCAGCTCGTCTCATGGAAAAAAGCAGAAAACAGCAACATGTACACGACACAGAGATGTTAAGGTTACAGCCAAGGATTGTTGTCATCATGGATTCACCTGTTGATCATATTCTGATTAAATCAGGGCTGCAGCTGTCGATTGTTTTAGTGATCAAGTATTCTACCAATTAATCCATCGATTAATCGAGTAATTGAATAAGAAATACTTTTGTTTTATTAAAGAGAAATAGTTAATATACAAAAGAGAAAATAAAGCAGGTTTCCTCAATTAACACACAACTGGTTTACTTTGTAAAAAAATGTTTTTGTGTACAGTAATGAGGCTCCAGTCGCTACTTACACAACCTGATATTTTGGTTTTGAGGTTATTTTATGCATCGCTGTGAGGGAAGTACTGTAGATGTGTGTGTATCATAATTATAACATGACTGACGCTCAGGCTTTCACAACTTGACTGCATCATTTAATTTTCTGTGCTTATGTGCCAGTTATGTTAGTTAAGTTTTGCACAAAAAAAAAAATCAAATTCTGCAGTCAAAACCACAGAGTTCCCCACATCATTAATTTGTGGCGGCACGCCACAATTAAAACATCTGCCGCCATGTTTTTATTTTCTATATTTGGAGCTGGACTGTTTATTAAATGTGCTTTAAGATAACGTTCATATAGCATTGCTCCACACTCACAGCACAGAGCGTAGTCCGGGCACAGACGGAGCAGCAGAATGCCTGGCATCTCAAAAGCGAAACTTCGCTGGGTCTAAAAGTTTACTGTCACTCACAGACAGCTGCTCCTATCATCCATTGATCTGATTAGCTGTGATCGGATTGACTGATCAGTTATCAAACCTGTGACTCAAAACTCCACAAACTGCTACTGAGGGACAAAATAAAGAGAGTTCTGTCTGTGCTGTGTTCACGGGCCTGCAAAACCTCAGAATTTAGGAGTTGGACGCACACTCGCAAGGACACAGGCAAGAAAAAAGTGTTAGCAGCCCCTCCTCCTATCGTCAGCAGCTACCACCACACATAGATCCTAATTCTGTTGGAAACACCGCACCATCTTGATTTACCCTCTTGAAAAGGAAGCTTTTCTGATTTTCAACCAGCTCTGTGTCACCACAGTTTGGGCAGTTTGTGCAGATGAACAGTGTTCGGCTGCTGGTGATGCGCGGGGTGCTCCTGGCACTAGCAGCCATAGGAGAGGCAGAGCATTGCTCATTTGCACTTAACGTTTCTCTCCTAATTACAGCAACACGGAGATGGTTAAAAATCTGCATAAGTAGCCGTAATATACATACACTCTTTAGGATTCTTCATCTCAACTAGTAATCATATTGATTTATGTTAAATGCTAACTTTAGTGTTACCTTGTGTAACTGGACGCTTCCTAAAGCATTGACGTCGAGCCATTATGGGAGGCTAGTTTGGTTTTACAACAGACGCACTGTGCAGACTTTTGGTTTTGTTCCAGCTTAAATTGATCCCAAACTTTCTGTCATTTTCTCCGGCCTGTTTCTTCTCATCGCCCTTATTTTCATCGTCACCTCTTCACAGCATGCGGGCGTTGTTGCACAGTAGTAATAATTTGTGTGAAACGCAGTATGCTGTGTGTAGGTATGTGGATTTAACAGAGCTTTGATGCAATAAAATTGCACCTATGATTTCCAGTTATCTCGTTACTCAAGTTTCTCTGGAGTCGATTCAGCCGGCGATTAAGTGATGAATAGTTTGACTATAACATGTCAGAAAAGGTGAAAAAAGGTCCATCAGAGGTTCTTAGAGCCCAAATTAATGTCTTTAAATTGATCAACAAATTGTTCACTTGTTAAATTTATTTTTTATCCGTCTGTGTCCTAATATTCCTGAGAGAGAAGTGTGTATGAGCTCAGTCGTACTTTAAGGATCGAACTGTAGTCCTTTATTTTAGGAGTCGAGGTGGCTCCCAGCTATTTAAAACCTTTACCTCAAAAAGCTGCCATATTTTCTCTGACACATCTTGGTGCCTCTGAGTCTCCTGTCTCCTGATCTCTTTGAGGAGACATTTTGGATTCTATATTTCAACATTTACCTGCTGCTGTGACAGCTTTCTTTCCCAAATAGATTTTTAGTGTAGAGATACTCTGAAGCTCTGATTGTTTTCCTGCCAAAGTGGCTCATAAAGAAGAGAACATTACCGCAGACTGCCAGAGCAGACATTTGGCACTCATTTGGTATCGATCTGCAGCAAAAAAGGCACTTCAAGAAAGTCATAATGTTTTATTTCAGGATTTTAAAATCAGATTCTTCACAAATAAATGATGTTTGTTCGGCAGCGTTTGCATCAGGAGCTGCTCTCGTGTTTTTGTTGTTTAAAATCTTGTCAGATTTAAATCACATTGCTGCACTTGTACTAAAAAAAAGACGTGATTCTGGAAAATTCTATAAATAAGGTGAATAATGAGCCTCAGTTTGAGATGGTGGAGTCCTTAAATGCACCTTTGTTGCAGGACTAAAGCCCTGGACTGAAACACAGAGCAGATGCAGGTTTGGCTCAGGCCAAGTCCACATGGACACAGACCTTTTTTTAAAGAAACATTTCACACCAGCGCTGCTATAAAAAAAAAAAATCCATCTAAATGAAAACAGAAGACAACAAAGCACTGTGAGCAGCATGTCAGGACAACAAGCAACCCTAACCCTAAAGCAACGCAAAGAAGAAGAAGATGTTGCCCAAACAGAAACCTGGAAAAAAGCCAATACCAGAG
The DNA here is from genome assembly GCF_041903045.1 of Epinephelus lanceolatus. Taxonomy (NCBI): domain Eukaryota; kingdom Metazoa; phylum Chordata; class Actinopteri; order Perciformes; family Serranidae; genus Epinephelus; species Epinephelus lanceolatus. The sequence continues at coordinate 44,131,546 of NC_135747.1, forward strand.
GTGTATGTATAGCAGTGACCTCTGTGGTGCATTCTGACGCCTCCGTTCCTCAAAAAAGCTGAAAATTATCTCTATATTTATGTGTAAACATGTGGAAGGTCCTGTTACCAAGATTAGAGCCAGCACAGTTTTGGCCATGCCCACTGTTGGACCCCCATCTACAGAGTAAAAGTAAATGAAACACTGCTGAACGCTGTAAATATTAATGTTACTTACAAAGAATAAAGCTCTGACGTCAGGGTGAGCCAAAGGCCAAGATAACAGACAGAACCAACCCGTCTTTACCAAACAAACAGACAGACAGTTATCAGGCCTGACTCCCAGAATAAACAAAACCAGGAAAAAATGGTGCTCAACAAAAATGACAGTTCACCCCTACAGCTTCGTGCTATGATGTAATTTAAGTGTTTATGCTCTTTATAATATATACAAGAGATGTAGTTCCTGGGAATATGCTACACACAGGTTGCAGGGGCTTCATGTAGCTAACATTAGCTAGCTAGCAACATCAGTTAGCATCACTAACATCGCGGTTTGAAGGCCCCTTGGATTTTATAGCATTTGTATTGTTGGCTGTTCGAGTGTTTTGAAACCCTGTACTTGCAGTGAGAAGTGTCGTCCTCTGCCGCCCCTGCTGCTGGTGGTGTGTGAGACGCCAAATTCTTGTAAACAATCCACTCTCACCAGTGTTTAGTGTACTTGAGATAAGCTGGGCCACCAACGATTCATCGGTTGCATCCTCCAAATTCTAGGAAAGAAGGCTGCATTTGAAGGAGCCTTTGAAATGGGGCAGCCTTGGTCGTGCTGATTTGACGCAGTCGGCCTTCCAACGCAGTCTTCGAAGAGAGACACAGCTAATATCTAACATTAAGCAATATATTAAGCAACTGTACCGGAAAGAGTAGCTTTATTACTGCCGCATTTGTCTGTCCATGTCGGCATGGTGTCTAAAATCAGCGCCGTTGCAAAGCTGTCATAATAAAGGGTCTCGTATCGGCCCTGTGACTCAATCTGTGAGAAGAACGCTCAGCTGTCAACATTGACCTTCATTATCATCTTGGACAACCTGGACATTAAATAGACCTGAGTGTCCCCGCCCTGGACAGAGTTTAACAAAAGGTTCATTTTAACCTCAAACACTGTTTGCGTGTCGACAAAAGGCCAAAAACAAGCCACGTTTTAAAATATATCCGTGTACGTGTGGACGAGACCTCGGTATGTTTAACAGGGGGAGTTTGAAGGGTTGAGACTGAGGCTGGAGGGAGGTGGAGTGTATTAGTTTAATTTAGTTTCCACAGTAAAAAGGACAGAAGCCGAGGGGACTCAAACTGTTTGAAAGCTGTGGTCCAGATGACAAGCATGTATTTTTAAATCTGTGAGCTGATAGTGTGTCAGTGCCGTGATAAATCATAGATAAGACAGCGATATGTAGCAGGTGTGGATAGACAGAGTTATGGGTAGAAAGAGCAGCTGCAGGTAAACACACACACACACACACACACACACACAATCACAAGAGTAGGACTCATAAAGAATACATGATGTATCTTCGGGCTCGACACTTCTCTCTCCTGTGCTGAATGATGGACTGCCTGGTGTGAAGGTGTGTGTGAAGGTGTGTGTGTGCACTTTGTGCTCTTCTGTGGGTGTGTACGTATGTACTTGTTGTTGGATGCCAACATGTGCGTGTGTGTGTGTGTGTGTGTGTGTGTGTGTGTGTGTGTGTGTGTGTGTGTGGGCGAGCCGAAGGGTGTGTGATGTGCTCAGATGCATCCTGACAAGTTCCCTGCGACAGCCGCAGAGAAGATCAAGCTGAGATGATGGAGGCTTTTGCTGCTGTTCTTTTCTTCACTTCCACCCTGAAGTCATCTAATCGAGCTCGATGCATCCGAGCTTTCTTGTCACAAAGTTCACACCGCTGCTGGCGCTGTAATGTGAGCTCGCAGATAACTACCAGAGCGGTGGATTGCCACCAACTTCCTGCTGCACAGAGTAACTGCAGGTACAAAGTTGTTGAAGTTACGGTTCCCGTCACATCAGCAGGAAACCAAACGCTGTGTGCAGGTTGGAGCTGTTGGTGCGAGGCGACATGGCAGTAATATGGATATCATGATGAAAGGTTCAGTATCTGTTAAAGGTGGTTATCATGGTAGAGAGATATATTTAGGGATGAGGCTGGTGTCGGTCTATAGTTTTGTTATTGTCAGCATATTCTGTGAAAAGGCCAAAACCAACAATGTGTTAGTCTCCTGATGCTTTCCAACTGCGCTGTCTGAGGATCAGTTTCAAGCCAGAAATGACTCCTGATTATCGAAAACTCTTGGAAAACTCCCAGTCTCACCAGGATCATGCTGTTGAAGCCTAAAATGTCTGATTTCATTGCGGCTCCTGTGATTCATCCGACACCAACATTACTCCTAACCATATATATATTTAATCTAACGCACCTGGATTCTGTCAGCACAGACAGTGAAACAGTTTCTATCATGGTGATTTGTCAACACGTTTCAGACATTCTCCAGGTGTGTTTTGCAGAACAAAAGTGTTTTTCAATGGAGGATGTTTGTTTGTGTTTCACCACAACAAACAGCATTGTTGCTGTCATGCAGAACATTACGCGGTCTTTAGCTGCAGTTTTTGTTGGTAAGTGTGAGATGTTAAGGTTACACGTCTGCATCTTCACAACCAGAAACAAATAAGTGAGTTTGGTCACGTTGTAATAGGGCACTGCTTTGATTGGTGAAACACACAGGTTGCTACGATGATTGGTCACATTTGTGGAATCGTTTTGGTGATTGGTCAAAATAGCAATGTTGTGCAGAATTCACAGGGATTGGTTGAATTTGCGTGAACTGTTGTGTTAGCGACGTCCTGTAGGAGCTAATAGAGGCTGGGTGAGACTTATTGTTACTGTGCATTCCCACCGAAAGCTTCATAGTCGCCTGCAGGCGCTCTGGTCGCTCTGACATCGTTCACACTGCCAGCTCCAGCAGGCCCTTGCAGCGGGCAAAGAGGCGGGGCCGGCTGCTGCAGATGTGTCCATCTAGGCTGACACGGCTGTGCACTTTACAAGGATGAACAAATATATCATTTATGTCTTCACTTTGTATTATTCATGACTTTCATTACACAATTCAAATAACACTAATAAACACAGTCATATAGCCTTTATGAGTCCTTTATAATTATGATTTTACTCTCCTGTTGGCGCGTAGGACCACTGAGAAATGTAATTGGTGGTAAATAAGCGGGAGGCCATGGATCGCACTTTCGGAAGCCTCCTTTGTTGCATCAGCGTATTTGCTGAGGAAACGCAGGGCCTGGAGCTGTCGGGCTGTCTGGGTCCACAGACTCGCGCAAACCCAGCAACTCCACGGGGAATTTCACCGGCTGCTACAGCTCCAGGAGAGCCCAGACCATGCTGATAAGTTTCTCCTCCATGCTCGTCTTCTCTTCCAATTTTCCTCGGCCTCGCCTTGAGGATCCCAGTCTGCAATTGGCTGCTGCTTTGGCGGCAGCGCTGCTCATTTGCATAAAGTTCAGCTCCTCTCAACTTCTACTTGACGCTCTGTTCGCTGGCATCGCGCCGCTCGCTGCAGCCGACGCCCCTGACGCCCTTCGTTGCCAGCATGCATTGAAAATGAATGGCTGCCGGCCACTTATGACGCTCATGAAACTTTTGGTGGGAATGCACAGTTAGACGATGGAGGCCCTGAGTACACTTTTGGCGCCGGCCTTTAAAGCGCTGCGTTGTCACCACAGAGACCTGGAGCCATGCTCACAGTGCTCACTCCGTGTCCAGCTTCCCAGCTTTGGGCACTTCCACCATCTATCTTAAGTTGATCCCGACGGCTCCGTGGAGCTTCGTCCGGCCTCTGGGACTTCATGGCACTTCGGTCTCTTGTGTAAACCAGGTGTTCTCATCCAGATGTGCTTCCGATATTTGGCACTGATGGATTTAACCTCAGTCAGTACCTGTGAGTTCAGTCAGTAACCTTAAAGACGCCAAGTTTGGCACCCAACCCTAACATGGGCTGACTAGTGCGGGACATACTGCAAAAACTAGGGCGGCAGGCAGTTACCAAAGGTCCGACATTGACTGACAGGCGACAGTAGGCTGTATCTGCATCATAATTCAAGATCAGCAGCTTCCTCACTAATCATGAGCAGTAACAACGAGTTATTGAGGGGAAAGTCTTAGAGTATGGTTGTGCAGAATAAGGTGTTAATAAGTGCTTTATAACGACTAATTAAGAGGCAGTTTGTTAACAATATGCGCACTAATAAGCAACTCATTAATGGTAAATGTGTGTACCTTGATATAAAGTGTTAACAGACACAGTGTGTGTCTCTGTCAGGGTGTGAAATAACATTAACTGTGGTAGAAGACAGATTTTCAGGATTTTGCACACGTCTGCTCTGCGTCTGCTGGAAAATCGACCTGGATGTAAAAACAGTGAGACAGTAGTGTTTGGAGATCAGCTGTGCTCTGCTCTCCTGAACAGATCACTCCTGTGAAGATTAATTTGATTATTATGTAAATTCCCCTTGGAAGTATTCTAGCGGGCCGTCTCATTACTCTAATTTCCTCTCAGTAGTCCCATAATGGCTGTAGCAAATAATATGCAGACTTCAAAACTGATGAATCTTGCATGAGCCTCGTCTTTTCGAAACCCTTCCACCTCCTGATATTGGAAATTGGCGGCCCTGGCCTTTAAAGATTTCCATCTATTTGCAGTTTACAGTTCATTTTAGGGTTTTCCTTTTGGCTGCCCACCGCCTCGTTATGCATTCGGAATTATTGCTGCCTTTCCCTCCGAGCGGAGAGGCGTTTATGAATTTACCTCCTCGTCCATTTTAATATCCCCGAGAGGCCGGTCTTGGTTCAGTGAGTCCTACATGGCCTCTTGACTCTGTTGTCCTGTTTTAAAAAATCCCCAAAGTCTCTGAAGCATATGACTCAGAAACATGAATGGAGCCTCGGGGCAATATATCGGCGCTTGTCGCTCTTTTTCAATTTCATCTGCTGTGTGTTTGTGTCATTTAGCGCGGCGCGGCGGGTGGAATACAAAGCAGCAGAGAGGTATTGTGGAGCAAAGGAGCCTCAAAGGTTTTGTAGAGGAAGAAGAGGAGGAGGAGGAGGAGGAGGAGGAGGAAGATGAGGAGGGAGGGGAGGAAGTGGTGTTGAGTTTCCGTTCAGCTGTGAGTTGTTAGAGTCTCCTGCATGGTGGGGGGGAGCGGGATTATTCAGCTCAGAGAAATAATTGCTGCAGCTCTTTAGTCCCGAGATTTTTTTTCCTTCCTCTCTAACTTTCGCATTCTCGTCAGAAGTGAAAATGCCTTTGCAGACTAACTTTTTCAACCCCCCATAAAGACTGTGGAGGTGTTTGAAAAAACAAACAGGCTGTCTTTGTAGAGCGCAGTCACTCCTGAGAGAATAAAAGACCTTTCATTTGTTTTCTTCTGTTTTTGAGAGAGTTTTGAATCATAAGTGAGAAACAACAGTGACAGAGTAAATGAACAGCGACACATTAACTCACTTTACACACACACACACACACTCGTGCAGTCATTAGGAGTAGTGCTCACCAACCTGTCGATCTACAGTAAATATTTCAACAAGCTCCTCTGTGTATCTGGAGATGTGACCCCGGTCATCTGGAGCAGAGGCTGCAGCCGAAGAGAAGAACTGAGCCGTATTCATTATAACGCTGCATTGACCTCAATTAAGACTGATTAAGGCCATAAGATGGCTGGCGGCCCACGTCTCCGTCTTCATCCGTAGCACCAATGTGCTGACGGTGGCAGCTGCAGTAATAGGCTGTTAATATGATGAACTGTCACAGTGTTCACGCCGACACTCTCGGAATACGATCACACGCTCACAGTCAACCTGGTGGAGTTAAAGACATCGCTGATCGATTGAGTCGTCGTTTGTGGCCGATGTCCAGTTGTCACGGTGCAGTTTGAACACAAATGCAGCCGGTTGAACAGCTCAGTGTCCTCATGGTCATCGCCTCCTCCTACAGTGAGCTCTTTTTTTACTATCTGATTACTATGAAACCTGAACATAACATTGTGTGACAATCTGTTGAATTCTGAATTCTGACGATGTAGAACCCGTTAAAATCAGAGATCATGAGCCCCGTTTAAACGATCTGTTGCTCATGGTCCAAAGTGCATGCTGCAAGTGTATTTAGGGCGACTCCAGCTCCATTTTTGCTAATTAGATGGTGCATAATTTGAGCTCAAATAAAGTGCAAAGGGGTTGCATTAAGTCCCTTCATTAATCACATTAATCATAGGTGTGTTTTGGGCGTCGAATGAAAATCAGAGGGTCATCTCCCATTCCCTTTAAAAACTCCCTGCACCTGGTTCACTGGTATTTACATGGTGTATTGGGCAAATTGTAGAAGGGACTAGTTTCCTGCTGAGAGTAAAGACCAATTCACAGTTTTCGCATCTTCGTGTCTGGCGGAGTCTACTTTGTTCTGTGTGACCAAAAAGGTCGTCATCCGCCCATGTCCAGGAAGGTCAGAATACCACATGGTCCAAACTTGCTGGACAATTTGACCAACATCTTCAGGATTGGAAATCCTGGACAAACACGCACAAATTCAGCAGCCGTCACACTTTAACTCAAAAAAAATAAAAGGGTTTCAGACCTTAGACGTATCCCTATACGTGTAGGCTTTATGTAAAGCTGCAGTTTAACTGAATAGTGAGAGCCAGTTTTGTTTTTATGGTTTTTGTCTATACGTCTGAAAATGAATTTTAAACACAATGTAGACAGATAGGCCCCTCGCTCTCTTGCTCTCATTTCCTACACTGTCACGTGTCTTTGAAGAGCTCCTTCCAGCCTGTAGCCTACATTTATATTTCAAGGATTGACACTGCTGTCAAGCGAGCCACTACCTTCTAATGTGGAGTCAGACAGCAGCTCTGCTCTCTGCTGTATTCACACTCGAGAGAACGTCATTAATACTTTGTCTTTAATGATAGAGTGTTTCACTCACCCACAACCCATCAGTGCGTCCCTGGGTGCATATAAAGCAGAGTGTATGAGTGTATGAACCCGCATGTCGCACCATTCTGACCAGGTTTCTGTTGGTCAGTGGCACATTCGCTTTCTGCTGCCTCAAAATAGCAATTAAGACCTGCACGCCCGTGGATGCACAGATAGGCGTGGGTACATTTGCTTCTTACACAACATGGCCGCTGGCCGTGAAAATGGCAACTGCGTCGGTCTGAAACCAGCAGTTTCAGTTGCTCCACGTTGTGTTAGCTTTGTTGAAGCTTGAGTTGAAGTGACACATTTCTAACTTCTCTTTTAAGTGCAACTTATTCAAAGTCTCCTCTCGTGAAGGTCACAAAGCTTTAATTCATTTTCAGTATTTAAGATGGTCGCCACAGCGCCACCATCAGGACCATGTCATTTCTTTTATTCCCATGAGTGTGCTCTCAATGGCTAGCACTAACCCTAAGCATGATCTGTTTGCCCCCCCCCCCAATCACAGCTCAGTGTGGCGGGACTGAGCGAAACACGTCAGGATTACTGTGCAGGAGCTGGGTAAGATGGAGGCAGGACAAAAAAGAGAAAGCAGAAATTCTCTTCAGCCACTTAATTATCAGCCGTTTAGATAACTCTGCAAAGTGCTTCAACAATCAATATGAAAGCCTAATCATCAAATTAATTAAAGCAAGCAGAAGTTAGAAAGTGAAGGAAGATTATGAGGAAGGATTTAAAAGATTCTGCTGATGTTATTAGTCTAAGCTTGAGTAGTCCCGTCACCTTTAGTGCTGCGAGGTTTCTAACAGGAAGCTGTGGCTGCTCACTGGATTACAGACCTGCAACACGACTGTATCTGTCCTTAAAACACTGATCATTAAAATCTAATCATCAACTTTAAAGCAGAGCCTGAACTGAGGAGCCTCCATGAATCAGAACAAAGTGACGTCTCTCCTCTCTCCTTCCTTTTATCTCATTTGCTCTAATCTTCTGCCTTCATCCCCTCTCCTCCTCCTCCTCCTCCTCGGTCCCTCTCCTGTTCAGACAAACTTTAACTGTTCCCTCAAAACTTTGCTCCAGTCGTGTCCTCAGAGATCAGAGGGTGGCAATTGAGCTCCTTGTCCATTTTTATCACATCAGCCGATTGAATTACTACAATTACCAAGCTCCCCATTAGCATTCATTTAAGGCTGCGGGCACAAACACAGACACGCACACAGACTGTGTGTCTCCAACTTTAAATGAACGAGACTTTGTCGGGCGCGCGTGTGAGAAAGCGAGACAGAGTTAGACGGAGGAGACGGCAGGTCAGATAAACACAACTCCATTAACCCGCCTCCACACCGGGTCTCCTGCTGTCCGGCTCACACACTCCTGATTAATGAGGCTGCTTCAGGAGTCTCAACACCTCGCCGCAAACACCCTCACCCAATCCCTCACCTCCTCTTGGGCCCCTTCTCCACCTCCCTACTGCCTCCATTTATCCTTTGCTTTCATCTTCACACCTCTTACCTTTCATTCTTTCTCCTCGTGCAGGCAGAGAGGGATCGAGCACAAAGGTTTCTGCCAAAACTCTTCATTTACCTCAAAGAGGAGGCTGTGTGCAGTCGGAGCATGGATGGATTACTGAGCAGGTCTACCGAGCACAGGCCCCCGGCCCAAAGGGTCAGGGGGGCCCCCGGCCTTCACTTGTAAAACGTTACTCAAATTAACACAGGAAGAGACTCAAAAACACCTCAGAGAGACACAAAACTACACAAAACAGACATAAACCTACCTCAAAGAGACACGAACGATGATGAGGAGACACAAAATAAGATGGATGAATGGATAGATAGATAGATAGATAGATAGATTACAAAATGTCTCCAAAGAGACACAACACTACCAAAAGTAGGCATCATTTACTTCAAAGAGACATAACTATAGCTCCAAGAGACACAAACAACTACAAAAAGACAAAAAAACAATGATAATGAGACAAAAACAACAACAAAGTGACACAAAACGACCACAAGGACACATACAAACAACACGACTCACAAAATAACTACAAAAACTGGGAAAACAACAACAAAGTGACACAAAACGACCAAAAAAAGACATCGTTTACTCATAATATACCTTGATAAGACACAAAATTACCTCAAAGAGACAAAGAAAATACTTCAGAGACCCAAATGACTACAAAGAGACACAAAATGACCACACAGAGATGCAAAGGAACTGAAGAGAGACACTAAATAACTACAAAAAGAAACAAAGCAACCGCAAGGAGTCACAAAATGACTACAAAGAGATAAAACTACCACAGAGACTCTAAATTACCTTAAAGAGATGCAAATGAACATAAAATAACTACAGAAACTGACAAAATAACCACAGAGACACGAACCAACTACAGAAAGATACAACACAACCACGAGAAGACACAGAAAGACTAAATAAAAACACAAAATAACCTCAGATAGATGTAAAATAAGTACAAAGAGACAAAACACCTCAGAAGGACACAAACGACAACAAAAAGACACAAAATGACCACGAAGAGATGCAAAGGAACTACAGAAAGACACAAGAGAACTACAAAACATTTCTGTGCCCAGGGCCTGATTGTCTCCTGATCCGTCCTTGAGTCCAGGCCTCAGTGTCTTCATGGTCTCGTCCTCTGACCAGTCCCGGGGGAACTCATTGACAATATTATTGACGACATTATGACAAACTGGTTGATTGGAATCGAAGTGGAGTCGTAGTGAGTGGAGTCACAGTGTGCTGCCAGAGGCCCCGGGGCCTCGCTGCGTGTTACGACCTGATTTCTCTATATTTAGTCTGGCTCGTTATCAGGAGCCGAGCAGCTGCCTGCTGCCACCACATCCTCCGTCCTGGCCGAGGAGTCGGCCCTCGCCGCGGAACGTAGATTCTGCCTAACGTCTCTGTCAGGACGAAGCCCTCAGACACCTACGTGGTGTGGAGACGGCCGGCTTCACAGCGAGGGCCACTCGATGCATTTGAAAGAAGGAGTGAATTGATTTGGGTTTGTCCAGGCATGTTGGTGCCGGCTGCACGGCGAAGATGTGAGCGCGTGCCTCGCCGAGGCTGAAGAAGAAGAAGAAGAGGTTATTTGTCTGATGAGTTAAGATGCCAACGGTTGAGTGCAGCTGCAGGTTTCCATCTGCCCTCCAGATTCAGCATCACTGCAGACTCTCCTGTGGTTAATGGAGCCTGAACAGAGCTGAGAAAATACAACTCCTCATTCGCCTCCATGTTTAGGTTCAAGTGGAGGTCAATGATAACAGGGAGCACTGCCAATATCTGTGAGTTATTCACTATGATTATGAACGACAGCTCAGGAGGGAGCTCTTATTTCATATACGGTATGTCAGGAATTCTTATTGATCAGCCATTAGTCCCATATGATACTCATAAATTATTCAGCTCATACTAACTCTCATTAGCTCTCTGCATCCACGTGCATGACTCACATGTCATTATGAAGGAACACACGGTCGTACTGAGGCAGTGGTCACTTCCTGTTTAAATTTTGAGCCAGTGTGATCTCTTTTTCCTGCATTAATCCACAGTGATTTCACCTGCTGAGTAATTTTTATTCTGATTACTCTACAAAGGAATTAGAGCTCAATGTTATGCTCATATTTATTATCATTATGTATTTTATTTTCTCTATTATTCAAAGCTGGAGGCAGAAAAAAAAAACAGCAGAATTTGAACATAGCCCCTCCTCCTGCAGCTCTCCCGCCTCTGTCCTAAGCCCCTCCCACCAGATGACCACTGGCATATGCACACGACCCAGTGTTTCTCATACATGACTCCTCGCCCCTGTCTCTGTTTATCAGACCACAAATGTGACAAGAGTTAGCTAGATAGCCACCTCACAGTCCTTCCACCTCACTCCCTGCCGCTGTGGACTGTTTCCACAGGAGGAGAGCAGGCAACAGCTCTGGAGCTTTGGTTGGTGGCTGTAGCTGCTTGAATTCTGCCAACACAAACCCCCAGCTGGAGCTGGTGTCCAGCAGCAGCACCGGGTCTAATCTGTGTAACAGCAGCAACAGAAAGTTTGCAGATTCAGCGGGGAGTCAGGCCTGTCTGGTGCCTTGGAGCCAGCGTCTACACCGGCTGGATTGTGGTTGTGGTGGCTGCTGACTCTGTCGCCAGAGCTGCTGCCTGCTCCCCTCCCAGGGAGGTGGTCTATGGCGGCGGGGAGTGAGGCGGAGGACACACTGTGATTTGAGGCTCTAGCTAACGTTAGCACATGCAACTCTCCAGTGGCTCGCTGTGGCTTTGACCAAAAAAATGATGTGAAAACGTTAACGATATGGTTAATTTTTTTAACATTTTAATTTTCTTAATCATCGTTGTCGGCCTCGAGTGATTCTTACATTCTGTAATTGTAAAAATGTGTCGCCTGCACATAGATTTAAAAATGTTTTAATATTTCATCAGTGTGAGTCAAATATGTGTCATGTATCTACAGCCTGGCGCCTTTTATCTCTAAATTTTGCAGAACCTCAGTAGCAGTGTCTGGTCTTGAGTTTCCCTCGCTAGTTCAGCTATAGATTCAAAATCTAAATCAAGAAACATCTCGGAGGAAATGAACAATTTAATATTGCGAGGACAGATTTGTTTGCTTTCATCACCAATGCTGCGTTACTTTAGACTTTATAGGCTGTGTTACCGTCGTAAAGCTAAAAAAATATTACGTGGCTCAGACTGATTTATTTTTGTTGTGTTTTTGCCAAACGTGGCTCTGTTGATAGTAAAGGTTGCTGACGCCTGGGTTAGCAGGAGGCTAAACTGTTAGCATCATGTTGTCTCCATGTCTGAAACTCTTCACTGATACTGACACGTGTTTTATTTAGTTTATTGTCAGACTCTCTTTCAGACTCTGTTTGATCAGTCCGTCTCTTTGTTGGGTTGCTCTGCAGTGGAGACAGTTGTTGGCAATGCTGGAACAGCAACTTTCTACTCCACCACTGAGTCAGGTTTTCACTGCAGAGACATGCATCTGCGTTTGTAGATCAGCCAATAGGAATGCTTTCTTTCTTAACTGACCTGTGATTGGTCAAAGTCTCTCATCATAGATTTTCTAAAGCCTAAACCCAGAGCCAAGAGCAGGAGCAGGAGTCTAGTCTCCTCTCAGACCACTTGAGTTACAATATGCTCAAAGCTTATTATGGGATGTTTGTCCACTGACAGCAGAGTAAATCTGCCTACTGCAGCTTTAAGTCCTGTGAATGTGATGTGTAGTTTAAAACATGCAGAACCAACAGTTCGATCCTTTAAAGCCAGAAAATACTTGATGGTATTTGTTGTTGTTTTTTACTGCTGATGCTGAAACTTGTGTTTGTGTTGTTTGAAATTTGTCTTGTCATCAGTTTTCTCAGTTATAATAACCGAAAACTACTTGATCTGTTTATGTGTATGATGTGATATCTCAGGTCTCTAGACTGCAGCTCATGTCAGTGTCTCAGACTGTTTGAGTTACAATGTGCTCAGAGTTTATTACGGGATTATTATGGGACACTGCCTGGTTTAACAGAGTCAAAGTGGTGAGTTAAAAGAAAGAAATTTCACCTGCTGTGTCCAACCAGCGTCTAACACTCTGGATACGAGCTGAAGCAGACGGCTCACAGTCTAACCCCAACACCTGTCTGTCTCTCTGTCTGTCTCCATGCAGAGCTGTCGTGGATGAACTGGTGTCTCACCGGCTCCTGCCTCTTCAGCCTCGTCCTCATCCTCTTCTTCAGGGAGTCTTACGACCGCCTCTACCTGGACGTCTTCGTGTCTGTGTGACACTGCTGAGGGGAAAAAACATCTAAACAAAAAGGACTGAATAATTTTACTTGCACATAAAAGAGGGGAAAAAGGAGACGAAGGGAAAGAGGAACTCAGATGTGTATATATCAGTAACCGTGGTGATGGGAGCTGTCGTATGGCTGCAGACGAGGACCAAGGAGTGATTCTACACCCATGTTTACTCTTTACACGTGATCGACTCGGCTCCATACGACTGTTGACACATCGTCACCTGTTTTTATATGTGTGTTTATTTGTTTGTATGTAAACAAACGTTTGTGAACGGTTGAATTTTGGTGACCAGGCGCGGCATGATGGACTGTTAGTACTTGTTGTTTACAGATAATGTTTAAAGTTCTCAGTGTCGCCCCCGTGTGGCCACTCAGCTTAAAGGTTCTGACTCCAGATCAGCCCCAAACCAGGAAGTGAAGGGGCGGTAACAGGATGGCTTCATCGGCCAATCAGCAAGCCCGGCTGTGCTGCGTCGGGGCCAAACAAAGGACCTTGTGGCGTTTTAGTGCCGCTCCCGACTGCAGGCTGCGACTCGCTGAGAGGCAAGTACTCACATCATGCTTCATCGTCTCTCCAGATGAATATATGCAAAAATTGTCTACCAAATTATCGACTGGACGCCGGCCGGAGACGTGAGCTGGAGAAAGCTCGTCGTCATGAGAGAAGCTGAAACTGTGAAACCTTCACATTTCAGAGTTCAGCCTGTTTATGATTAATCGTGTCAATTTACGGGAGATTTGCTTTTAATATAACTGAATAATGTTTTCTACAGATTTTTAAAGTTAGTTTTCGTCAGCAGTCTGCCAGTATTTATTGGAAATGTCTCAACACTAACACAGCCAACGCCCCGTTTCACTGAAACAGGATGTTTGGTGACGACTTCAGCCGCAGCTGAGGCGCGCTGAGGGAGATTATTTTACTACACAGACACGAGGATTACGTTAGAGTTGCCAAGCAGTTCCTCCAAAGCACCAGCAGGTGTCTCTGCGCCAACAGAGGGTCTGCTGACACACACACAAAAAACTGAAGGGAAAAACAAAGGAAGCTCTTTTTTTATTTCTTATTTTGGATTCCTTGACTGATAAAACTGGAGCCGCTCCCGATCTGGAGGGACACAACCTCAAAGAAACAAATCAAGGAGAAAAGAAAAACATCTGTCGCTTACAAAGTTTTTCTGCAACTTGTCGATGACTCTTCTTTGTGTCTTTGTCTCGCAGCAGCTATAAGAAGTGTTTTAATGTCTTCTCTTCTGGGGTTCGGCGAGGCTCTGTAATGTGTTTCCTGGTGCTTGTTATTTTTATTTTTTACTCTCCTTGTACAGAAAAGGTTGTCTCTTACCTACTGACGTGTTGCCTTAATTGCCCAGTGCTGTGTGTTCAGCCTCCCTCTCCTCCACACTGTGACTGTTTTATCTGTACATACTGTTAAAGGTCACGTCCTTCTGTCCTGCAGCACACTCTCTGTGGTTTCCCGGGCTTCGGGTTATAAATGTCCTCGTTCTGTGGAAAGGAAAAAATGTGACTGTTGAATATTTCCAGCACCTTATTGAAATAAACATTTTAAGATGAACTCTGCTGTTGGTTTCTGCTGTTAACACCATAAACACAGGTCATTAACATGTGTTGTGGATAATGTTCAGCTGTTTGACACAGAGCTGTGATGTTTAGTCCACGAATCATTTCTTCGTTTGTTTCTACTCTCGTCCACTCACTGTATTTACTGTCTTATGTTAGTGCTTCTTTATCCATCAGAGAGTTTCAGTGACCTTTAAACATTAAAGAGATAGTTCAGATTTTTGCAAGTGAGGTTGTGTGAATTATTTAGATGTCAGTCTGCACACCACTAATTTGGAGAAGCAGGCAGGAGTGCCGACACAGGAGCAAAGCAGTGGACAGCTGTGGACAGAGCAGCAGCAAAATGTATTTTAGCCACCTTAAAGAATATATATATCAACTTAAAGGTCCAGTATGTCAAATGTAGGAGGATTTACTGCCATCTAGGGGTGAGGATTGCAGATTGCAACAGGCTCAAACCCAAAACAAACAGAACAGGAGATTTAAACCAGTACAAACAATCAATAAAACAGTTTCATGTTACAAATCAGTGTTGATGCTTTTTGGCGTGTCAGAGACTGACACATTTTCACTGTGACCTCATCACATGTCCAAGTTTGGTCATGGACTTTCCACGTCCATATGACGTCCAAGGTACCCTGGGTGTGTTGGTTGTTGACATTCTGAGACAAATAAAAATAAAAGCACTACGTCAGTACAACACCACCAACTGATGGTTTTTGCCTTCAACACACACACTCGTGGTTACGTTTAGCCAACACACACACGTGGTTGCGTTTAGCATTTAGCCGACACACACGTGGTTACGTTTAGCGTTTAGCCGACACACACACGTGGTTACGTTTAGCATTTAGCCAACACACACACGTGGTTGCGTTTAGCATTTAGCCGACGCACACACGTGGTTGCGTTTAGCGTTTAGCCGACGCACACACGTGGTTGCGTTTAGCCAACATGCACACGTGGTTACATTTAGCGTTTAGCCGACACACACACGTGGTTACGTTTAGCCAACATGCACACGTGGTTACGTTTAGTGTTTAGCCGACACACACACGTGGTTGCGTTTAGCGTTTAGCGTTTAGCCGACACACACACTCACAAGTGATTAAAGCACAAAAAGAAAGCACATCTAGTTCTACTTGCTAAATATTGCTGTAATTCTAAAGTTGAAATTAATGTTCTGTGTTGGGAAAAAAAGAAAGTGAAAAATACAAAAAACATATTATATTCTGTGTTGGTACAAAATAAAAACGAAATAAATACACCACAGTGTCTCCATGGTGAAGGCATATATATAACCTCATAATGATAGTGATGCAAATAACCTAATTGTGATGCAGGCTGCAAAATCTGATGCAGAGGCGGAGGGAATATCACCTACTTGGCGGAGGTCTGCACTGTCTGAGTGCTTTTCTAGTTTAGCATATTTTTCTCCAGTGTTCTGACGTGTCCTCAGGAGTTCGATTTAGTAAATGTCTGCTGTCGTGACACCAGCTCACCCTCACATTCTCACGTCTGCTTCCCTGCCTCACACTAACTCTCCTGTCATCTCAGATCCTGCCACGCCCTCCTGCCTGCAGTCTAACCCCTTTTACCTGACCTTCCCCGCCCACCTGCACACCTGTACCCACTTTCCCCACCAATCCTGAAGCATATATCTCCGCCCTGTTCCCATTCAGTCTGTGCCAGACAGTGTGTTGTTCTTCCACCTGAGCGTTCCAGCCTTCCGTTCTGCCTGCCTGACTCGCCAGCTTGATGTCCTGCCTACCCATCGGACCACCGCCTGACCCCTTTGGAGAGGACGACCTGTTTCATCTGCCTGCCTGGACATTTGCCTCGTCTGTCACTGCAGGTAAACACAGACTTTTTACCTCACCTGCTCGTCTCTGAGTGTCTGAGTCGTGCACCTGGGTTCAGACCTGTTCCTCAGCTGCTTCATTACAGCTGCAGTGAGTTTTTCTGAGTGTTGTACTCTTGTCTCAGTTCATATGGATTCCTCTCAGAGTGTCTGTGGAACAAATTTGAGAGTCAGGAAAGACCTTCGCTCTGTTATTGTGTTATTAATGAATCAATCGAAACTCTTCCTGCTGTTTTCCGCTGCGATGGAGATATCTCAGCATGAGGTCAGACCGTAAATGTAAAGCTTTTAAAGAATTATACGTCTGCAGGCTGCATGCAGCTGAATGTGAACAGGGTCAGTCAGAGACGTTTGTGCAGCTATTAAAGTACAACTTGTACATTTTCCATCTCAACCCACCTCCTGACTGGAACTGAATTAACCAATCAACTCGTTCCTCTGATCTGCATCAAACCATCAGGTTGTGCTGTTCAGAAATTTTTAGTAGGATCAGGATCCAAAGAATCAGGATTATCCTGATCCCAGCAAGAGTTTGGCTTCAGGACGGATTTCAGGAACAAAATGCAATAAAATTTTAAATTGGTAAAATATATTTACATTTTTATACCTCTGCGCCAGAGACAGAAACCGACCAGAGAAGCTGTTCTTTCACGTCAGCATGAAGCACAGTTAGTTGGCGTCATTGTTTAACAGCACCCAGCAGCATCGGGGGAAATATGGTGGGACAACAATGAAAATGAAGGCAGCGAAAGTCCAACTGGGGTGAATGGGAGGGGTGATGATGGGTCCAACAACCATCGACTTTCACCCAGGAGGTCAGCGTTCACTTCCTGTAAGATTGTAAAGCCAAACCCTGTATGTGTAACCACGTGTGTGTGTGTGTGTGTCGGCTAAACGTAACCATGTGTGTGTGTCGGCTAAACGTAACCATGTGTGTGTGTGTGTTGGCTAAACGTAACCATGTGTGTGTGTTGGCTAAACGTAACCATGTGTGTGTGTGTGTGTCGGCTAAACGTAACCATGTGTGTGTGTGTTGGCTAAACGCAACCGTGTGTGTGTGTGTGTCGGCTAAACGTAACCATGTGTGTGTGTGTTGGCTAAACGTAACCGTGTGTGTGTGTGTTGGCTAAACGTAACCACGCATGTGTGTGTGGGCTAAATGTAACGGTGTGTGTGTGTGTGTGTGTGTGTGTGTGTGTTGGCTAAACATAACCATGTGTGTGTGTTGGCTAAACGTAACCACGTGTGTGTGTTGGCTAAACGTAACCGTGTGTGTGTGTGTTGGCTAAACGTAACCACGTGTGTGTGTTGGCTAAACATAACCACGTGTGTGTGTGTGTGTGTGTGTGTGTGTGTGTGTGTCGGCTAAACGTAACCACGTGTGTGTGTTGGCTAAACATAACCACGTGTGTGTGTGTGTGTGTGTGTGTGTGTGTCAGCTAAATGTAACCACGTGTGTGTGTTGGCTAAACGTAACCGTGTGTGTGTGTGTCGGCTAAACGTAACCATGTGTGTGTGTGTCGGCTAAACTTAACCGTGTGTGTGTGTGTGTTGGCTAAACGTAACCACGCATGTGTGTGTGGGCTAAATGTAACCACGTGTGTGTGTGTGTGTGTGTGTGTGTGTGTGTGTCGGCTAAACATAACCATGTGTGTGTGTTGGCTAAACGTAACCACGTGTGTGTGTTGGCTAAACCTAACCGTGTGTGTGTGTGTTGGCTAAACTTAACCACGTGTGTGTGTGTGTGTGTGTGTCGGCTAAATGTAACCGTGTGTGTGTGTTGGCTAAACGTAACCACGTGTGTGTGTGTGTGTGTCGGCTAAATGTAACTGTGTGTGTGTGTTGGCTAAATGTAACCATGTGTGTGTGTGTGTGTCGGCTAAACGTAACCATGTGTGTGTGTGTTGGCTAAACGTAACCATGTGTGTGTGTGTGTCGGCTAAACGTAACCGTGTGTGTGTGTTGGCTAAACGTAACCACGCATGTGTGTGTTGGCTAAACGTAACCACGTGTGTGTGTGTGTCGGCTAAATGTAACCGTGTGTGTGTGTGTTGGCTAAACGTAACCACGCGCGTGTGTGTTGGCTAAACGTAACCACGTGTGTGTGTGTGTTGGCTAAATGTAACCGTGTGTGTGTGTGTTGGCTAAACGTAACCACGCGCGCGTGTGTGTGTGTGTGTGTGTGTGTGTGTGTTGGCTAAACGTAACCACGTGTGTGTGTGTGTGTGTGTGTCGGCTAAATGTAACCACGTGTGTGTGTTGGCTAAACGTAACCATGTGTGTGTGTGTGTCGGCTAAACGTATGTATGTGTGTGTGTGTCGGCTAAACGTAACCGTGTGTGTGTGTGTTGGCTAAACGTAACCACGCATGTGTGTGTGGGCTAAATGTAACCATGTGTGTGTGTGTGTGTGTGTGTGTGTGTGTGTGTGGGCTAAACATAACCATGTGTGTGTGTTGGCTAAACGTAACCACGTGTGTGTGTTGGCTAAACGTAACCACGTGTGTGTGTGTTGGCTAAACGTAACCACGTGTGTGTGTGTGTGTGTCGGCTAAATGTAACCGTGTGTGTGTGTTGGCTAAACGTAACCACGTGTGTGTGTGTGTGTCGGCTAAATGTAACCGTGTGTGTGTGTTGGCTAAATGTAACCATGTGTGTGTGTGTGTGTCGGCTAAACGTAACCATGTGTGTGTGTGTTGGCTAAACGTAACCGTGTGTGTGTGTGTGTCGGCTAAACGTAACCGTGTGTGTGTGTTGGCTAAACGTAACCACGCATGTGTGTGTTGGCTAAACGTAACCACGTGTGTGTGTGTGTCGGCTAAATGTAACCGTGTGTGTGTGTGTGTTGGCTAAACGTAACCACGCGCGTGTGTGTTGGCTAAACGTAACCACGTGTGTGTGTGTGTTGGCTAAATGTAACCGTGTGTGTGTGTGTTGGCTAAACGTAACCACGTGTGTGTGTGTGTGTGTGTGTGTCGGCTAAATGTAACCACGCGCGTGTGTGTGTGTGTGTGTGTGTGTGTGTGTGTGTGTGTGTGTGTTGGCTAAACGTAACCACGTGTGTGTGTGTGTGTGCCGGCTAAATGTAACCACGTGTGTGTGTTGGCTAAACGTAACCATGTGTGTGTGTGTGTGTCGGCTAAACGTAACCATGTGTGTGTGTGTTGGCTAAACGTAACCGTGTGTGTGTGTGTGTTGGCTAAACGTAACCGTGTGTGTGTGTTGGCTAAACGTAACCACGTATGTGTGTGTGGGCTAAATGTAACCACGTGTGTGTGTGTGTGTGTGTGTCGGCTAAACGTAACCATGTGTGTGTGTGTTGGCTAAACGTAACTGTGTGTGTGTGTGTGTTGGCTAAACGTAACCGTGTGTGTGTGTTGGCTAAACGTAACCACGCATGTGTGTGTGGGCTAAACGTAACCGTGTGTGTGTGTGTGTTGGCTAAACGTAACCACGTGTGTGTGTTGGCTAAACGTAACCACGTGTGTGTGTTGGCTAAACATAACCACATGTGTGTGTGTTGGCTAAACGTAACCACGTGTGTGTGTGTTGGCTAAACGTAACCACGTGTGTGTGTGTCGGCTAAATGTAACCGTGTGTGTGTGTGTTGGCTAAACGTAACCACGCGCGTGTGTGTTGGCTAAACGTAACCACGTGTGTGTGTGTGTTGGCTAAATGTAACCGTGTGTGTGTTGGCTAAACGTAACCACGCGCGTGTGTGTGTGTGTGTGTTGGCTAAACGTAACCACGTGTGTGTGTGTGTGTGTCGGCTAAATGTAACCACGTGTGTGTGTTGGCTAAACGTAACCGTGTGTGTGTGTGTGTCGGCTAAACGTAACCATGTGTGTGTGTGTTGGCTAAACGTAACCGTGTGTGTGTGTGTGTCGGCTAAACGTAACCGTGTGTGTGTGTTGGCTAAACGTAACCGTGTGTGTGTGTGTTGGCTAAACGTAACCACGCATGTGTGTGTTGGCTAAACGTAACCACGTGTGTGTGTGTGTCGGCTAAATGTAACCGTGTGTGTGTGTGTGTTGGCTAAACGTAACCACGCGCGTGTGTGTTGGCTAAACGTAACCACGTGTGTGTGTGTGTTGGCTAAATGTAACCGTGTGTGTGTGTGTTGGCTAAACGTAACCACGTGTGTGTGTGTGTGTGTGTGTCGGCTAAATGTAACCACGCGCGTGTGTGTGTGTGTGTGTGTGTGTGTGTGTGTGTGTGTTGGCTAAACGTAACCACGTGTGTGTGTGTGTGTGCCGGCTAAATGTAACCACGTGTGTGTGTTGGCTAAACGTAACCATGTGTGTGTGTGTGTGTCGGCTAAACGTAACCATGTGTGTGTGTGTTGGCTAAACGTAACCGTGTGTGTGTGTGTGTTGGCTAAACGTAACCGTGTGTGTGTGTTGGCTAAACGTAACCACGTATGTGTGTGTGGGCTAAATGTAACCACGTGTGTGTGTGTGTGTGTGTGTCGGCTAAACGTAACCATGTGTGTGTGTGTTGGCTAAACGTAACTGTGTGTGTGTGTGTGTTGGCTAAACGTAACCGTGTGTGTGTGTTGGCTAAACGTAACCACGCATGTGTGTGTGGGCTAAACGTAACCGTGTGTGTGTGTGTGTTGGCTAAACGTAACCACGTGTGTGTGTTGGCTAAACGTAACCACGTGTGTGTGTTGGCTAAACATAACCACATGTGTGTGTGTTGGCTAAACGTAACCACGTGTGTGTGTGTTGGCTAAACGTAACCACGTGTGTGTGTGTCGGCTAAATGTAACCGTGTGTGTGTGTGTTGGCTAAACGTAACCACGCGCGTGTGTGTTGGCTAAACGTAACCACGTGTGTGTGTGTGTTGGCTAAATGTAACCGTGTGTGTGTTGGCTAAACGTAACCGCGCGTGTGTGTGTGTGTGTGTGTGTGTTGGCTAAACGTAACCACGTGTGTGTGTGTGTGTGTCGGCTAAATGTAACCACGTGTGTGTGTTGGCTAAACGTAACCGTGTGTGTGTGTGTGTCGGCTAAACGTAACCACGTGTGTGTGTGTTGGCTAAACGTAACCGTGTGTGTGTGTGTGTCGGCTAAACGTAACCGTGTGTGTGTGTTGGCTAAACGTAACCGTGTGTGTGTGTGTTGGCTAAACGTAACCACGCATGTGTGTGTGGGCTAAATGTAACCACGTGTGTGTGTGTGTGTGTCGGCTAAACATAGCCACATGTGTTTGTTGTTGAAGGAAAAAAACATCAGTTGGTGGTGTTGTACGGACGTAGTGCTTTTATTTTGAAAGAGACTGTATGCAAACTGTACATTTCCTGTGAAAACAGAAGTGTATTTTGAAAACAGACAATGCATGTAACAGGCTGAAGTTGACACGGCGTCCCAGAACGTCAACAACCAACACACCCAGGGTACCTTGGACGTCATATGTGGACGTGGAAAGTCCATGACCAAACGTGGACATGTGACGAGGTCACAGTGAGGATGATGATGGGTTGTGTAAATCCTGCACTGGATGAAGGATTTTAGTCATCTGACATCTGAAGTTATGAGAGAAACAAGCTGAGGCTCGTACTGCACCAAACACCATCAGAGAAACACTGATTTATAACATGGAACAGTTTAAACAGTTTCACAGGTTTTAATCAGCTGGTCTGTTTGTTTTGGAGCAGAGACGACCTCTGTGGATATTTCAGCTCCAACTGAAGGAGTCCTGACTGAGAGAAACTGCTCCACCCTCTGTTATTGCTCTGATTGAGAGACGCCCTGCAGCATAAAATTACATATTCTACCTTTAAACCTTCAACAAGCGCAGATTGGCTTTGGTCCTGCTGAAGATCTGATTGGTTCGCCCTTAGTAAACCTCATTTAAATATGTTTGTGTCTTTGCATCTGGTGGTTTCTACAAAGAGGACGGAATAATAAATCAGTTGAGGTTATGCATATAGATTTTGTTGCAGAACGACAAGATTGATTTATGAGATCTTCTTTTTTGTTTGTGAATTGAAATCCTGCAGGACCGAACGGAGCCACAACCGTTCCAAATTCATTATAAAGTCTCATTTAAAAACAATACATAAGCAGCGCCGAGTGTTTGGCTGACAACCACTTGAAGCAACTCAACAACCTTTCCTCGGGACCGATTCTTGGATTTCCAACTCTGCAAATAAACAAACACACCCACGATAAGATGGATCAATTAATAACCGTACTGTGTTTGCTCTTTTGGCAGCTTTCTGTCGCTCATTTATGTGCAGGAGTGTTTTTCATGTATTATATTGCTGATACACTGCTTCTATCACAGTGCACAGAGAGCACAGAGGCTGGAGGAGACGAGGAAAAGCTGAAACTGTGTCAATAAAGTAAAAAGCCAGAACAAAGCGGGGCACGTTTCACTGCAGGATTTGCGATGAATGTGTGTGACAGCTCCTCTAAAACCAAACAGATCACTCTAAACCAACAGTGGATTAATTTCACATCCCTGCAGGCCCGCTTTACAAATGCCATGCAATAATGTGAGGCACACCCAAACTGAAACCGCTCCGATCGCATGCGGGGCCAAATTCATTTCCAGCAGTTATTTTTCACGTCAGCTGAGGAGTTGATTCCTGACAAGAGTCCTGGCTCAGGTCAGCAGGTCCTGCCAGCGTGAATGGCACCAGGTCAGAGGACCATGAAGAGAAAATATTATAGACGAGGTGAAATTAATCTCAGCATCTCTGAGTTCACACTGATGCTAATTGGAACCAGACCCAACACTTGAACAGTGCGTTGCACGCAGACTCGCCCAGGAGGCCTTCGCTTCTCGCCAGCAACAGAGCATGACCTCATCTCCAGCTGGGCCACCAGGGGGAGGGGCCTGTGCATGCAGGCACTTAACGGAGGTTTAAAAACAGTGATGTCATGGCTGCAGGTCATACATGTTCCTCCTGATTTATATCCAAAAAGAACAGAAGGAGGAAACTGAGAGACTTCCTAGAATGCAGGTGTCCTCTGAGACGTCCTCTGAGAGCGTCCTCCTCTCCTGCACTGGGACGATGTGCGAGAACGTTACTGAGCTGCCAAAAGAACACAGGCCCCACCAGAGTGTGACGTCATCGGCTCCTTAAAGGAACAGTCTGATCGAAAAGTCAAAAACAAAACCAGACACTCAGGACTGGAACCTTCAGTCCATCTGACACCAGCCGACAGATGCTGAAGGACACACAGACACTAAATCATTGACACTGCAGAGTTTCCTGATGTTTTCAATCATCACTTAAGTAAACAAACATTTATAAAGAGTAAAAAAACGCTGTTGTCAGACAGTGGCGCTGTGCACAAGACACACACTGCTGTTGAGGCTGTTTAAATTCTACATGTCTTCTCAATGTTACCCAACATTATAGTTTGTTTTTACTTTGCTCCACTGCACGCGTTTAAAACCCCGACAAAACAAGGATGTTGTCATCAGTGTGGACTCAAAATGACGCCATCATCATCCTCACTGTGACCTCGTCACATGTCCACGTTTGGTCATGGACTTTCCACATCCACATATGACGTCCAAGGTACCCTGTGTGTGTTGGTTGTTGACGTTCTGGGACGCCGTGTCAACTTCAGCCTGTTACATGCATTGTCTGTTTTCAAAATACACTTCTGTTTTCACAGGAAATGTACAGTTTGCATACAGTCTCTTTCAAAATAAAAGCACTACGTCGGTACGACACTGACGTAGTGCTTTCATCAACACACACACGTGGTTGGGTTTAGGAAAGAAGAACAGGGTTTGGCTTTACAATCTTACAATAATGGTGACACATGAAAGGACGGCTTTTTTTGTCAGCGTCTGAAGCCAGAAGCCGCCGACCAAGTGCCAGTATTCAGCGACTTTGGAGTGAGACTGGTGACTCTATGGATAATTCAGCTCCTGGTAAAACCTCCAAAATGTCTGAAACTTGAGTTATCAGAGAATGAAGGTGAGCACGTGCCAGGCCAGCAGCTGTCTCCGACACACCAAACAGCATCAGAGAAATACTGATTTATAATGTGAAACTGCTTCATTCAGTCAGATTTAGTTGTAGATTGCAACCAGCTGAAACGGTTAGAATAACTCAGTGTTCATTGTTCAGGAGGTTTTTATCAGAGCCGAATTATCCACAGAGGTCTCCTCCTCTCCAGAACAAACACAACAGGGGATTAAAACCAGTAAAAATGCTGAATAAAACAGTTTCATGTTACAAATGAGTGTTTGTCTGACGCTGTTGGGTACAGCAGGGGCTGGAGTCGAGCTGCTGCTAATGTCTGCTCAGTTGTTTCTGTGATAACTTCAGATCCAGACATCCAGTGACTGAAATCCTTCATCCGGTTAAACATATAGTTAGAAACAACGAAGATGGAAAAATTGAATTATAAAAATGGGGCTTAAAACTGACAAAAAGTCAAATGATGGCAGCTTCTGTCAGACAACGAGGCCCTGACACCTGCAGGCAACGACGACCGAAAGACAGACTGTTTCCTTAAAATTATAGATTTCTCTGGGGTGGAAAATTGTTGAAAATGTTTGGCATAATGAAAGCACACAATTCAACAAATTCTACAGCACTGGTCGAGTTGTTTTGACGTTAAATATATCTTAATATTCATGTGAGAGCAGGAGGCACTGACCTCCAGCAGGAAATCTGCCTCCAGTTTAATCTGATGTGGAAATCACCAGGAGAGGAGCCGCTTCCTCACACAGAGGGATGTCATTAAGGGGAAAACACTTTTCTTTTGACAATGAGGCCTCAGTGTAAGCAAATATACTCAACTTCCCCCGACAAGGACGGGACAAAAGAGGTGGCTGTGTGTTCTTGTCAGGCAGAGATAAGGTAATGATGCATACATTTCCCACTGCTCGCAGACGCAGCGCTGTTTATTAACAGCCTTTCAGCAGGAGTTCAATTCCAATTTCTTCCTCTGCTTCGTCGTCAGGGTGGGACGTGGTATCGCAGGTTCCCGGGGGGAGGACGGAGCCGCACACTGAAACAATACTTTTTTTTTTTAACCCACAAGCAATTTGGCTATTTTGTTGTTGGTCCCTGTCAGTGCTGTGAAAGCAGCTGGCTGGCTGATGGAAACCGCTGTCGCTGTCACGGCGTCTGACGTTTTCATACCCGTCTTTTGTGTTGCTGCTGCGAACATGTCCCTGGTGTGTATCCTCTGAGACGCTGCTTGTGTTTCTGCCTCTTGTGGCTAAAACTCACTTGTGTCTGTCTTCCAGAGTTGCACCTCGACGTCTCCTTGGGCCTCCCTCAGCTCCACAAGTCTCTTAATTGACTTCTCCAGGATTATGAAAAATGAGCCATGCTTTCAAATGGCTCATTTAGCAGCGCAGCTATCACAGTGGCTGTTACTTTATCTTCAACATATTAAAAAGGGGCTAGGTGCTCCTGATTAGGAGCGATGGGCTGCAAAAGCCCGAGCTCCCGGCATTTGACAGCTGGCCACTAATTTGCCAATTCATCACTGGAGCATACGAGGTGTTTGTCCGCTCCTGTGGGAACACACACAGCAAATATTAAGATATAAACGCTCCAGCAGTATTAATAAAATCAAGGAGACAGACCTGTGGGAGATGTAAGGAAGACGTGCACATGCCTGCAGGCACACAGCAGGGTGATTTAATGCCTCTGAGTGTTGTGGCCACAGGTTTACAGGCTGTGACAGTTACTGTGTGACGGCCGTGTGTCCCAGAAAACATATAAAAGTCACTCATGCTCATTAACTGCAGGTTGCTGTGTGTGAAAGCTCCGGCTAAGTGCAGGCACATAATACACATCAAAGCTGAGCACTCTCCTCTGTACGTGACGACAGGTGTGAAGGCTCGTTTTATCACTCAAACACATTCAGTTTCAGATATAAACTGGTGAGGGAGGTAACCTGCATGTTTCCAAACAGGGGATAGCTGTCATTGTATGGATTCCTGTAGTGCCAATACGTGATCTTAAAGGGACAGTTCACCCCAAACAAACACAGGAGAGCCAGCTCCTCAGGTCAATGCTCTGCTGTCCATTTACATCTAAAGGAGAAAGGACATTCTTCGAGGACAGCAATGTGCACATGTTGACCAGAGAAGACAGAAGGTGTGAAAGAAGCCGTCTGCGTCAAACTGGAACGACCATCGTTAAACAGAGGAGGTGGCCTACGACACCACTTATCACCCACTTACAATGCAGTCTTCACACACTTCACACCCATTGTCACCTGGCCCCATCTGACCCCAACAACACACATGAGACCTTAATGACTCCGTAGGGTTCACACCCACACAGAGTTTAAAGACTGCGACTCTGCACCAGTCCGTCAGAACTGAAGAGGCCTCTTGGATGAGAGGTAACGTCATCTGAGACTCTTCATCATCATGTTCACCCCAAAATTAAAAACACATTTACCTCTTCCCTGTAGAGCTGTTTATCAGTCAGATAGTTTTAGTGTGAGCTGCAGTGTTGGAGATATCATGACCTGGGTACTCAAGATAATCCACAGACTTTGCTTTTATGCTGATGACACACAGATGTACCAACCTGTTAGAGCCACAGACACTCTGTTCCCTCAGTGTCTGCCTCACTGATGTTCAAAGCTGCATGTCAAAACATTTTCTTCAGATGAACTCAGACTTGATTTGAAATTGTTGTCATCAGGCTGCAGCATGTTACTCAACAAATTCTGCTTTGGCTGCTCCCCTGTTGGATCAGATCAAACCTGTTGCAGAAATCTTGGAGTCTGGTTTGAACAGCTCGTCACAAAGCTCGTGCAGTCGTGTTTTTATCATCTTAGAAATATTTGATTTCATATGATTAATTTTAACATTTAAAGACACAGAGACAGTTTCACAAGCCTTCATCTCGTCACACCTGGATCACTGCAGCACCTTCATTTCTTACCTGAATCAAAAATCTATGAATCGACTCCGGACTGCACAGAATTCAGCTGCCAGTGACGTGATGACATCACTCCAGTGCTAGTGTCTTTACACCGGCTCCCAGTGTTTTAGACAAGATTTTTACTGAGTCTTAAGGCTCTTCATGGTCTCTCTCCCGGCTATATCTCTGACCTACTGGTATCTTACAGTGCAGCCGAGGAGGAAGCCATTAATGTTTACATCTCACAAGAACAAGTGCCCAGTCCATAAGTAGATGCACATTTCTTCTGCACGGTGATAATGACCCAGTCTCACTCTGAAGTCATCGAAACTCTAAACTTTTAACTTAAAAAATGCTTCAGAGAAAACTGACCTACTTCCCATTAAATTAATTATATTGGACCTGGCTGTTGACATTTTGCTTCACCTGCTGGTTCTCTGAATGCAGCTCTGCAGAGTTCCCTCCCTCAGCTCGTTCTCTCCTACAATAACTTTAATCATGACGAGCGTCCCATATTTCAGCAAAAATAAAACTTTTTTTTTCCTCCGAAGGTGCAGCTCAGCCAGAGAAGGCAAACAGGCCGCTGCTCCGTACCTGCGCACGAATCAAACACGTATCTGATAGTCTGGTGACCTGTCCAGGGTGAACCCTGCCTCTCGCCCAGTGTCAGCTGGGACAGACTGAATGAATGAATGAGATCAGAAATTAGTAACCTCCAGATAAGATGATATATGTCTGATGAGACAAAGAGACTGTGGTGAGTAGCAACATTTCCCTCTGGGAAGCACTTTGCAGCCTCACTGGGGCGTAACCGTCTGTTGAAACCATACTGAAAATAGTTTATGCTGCTGAAGTGGTTTGAGAATTTTCTATGGAAGTTTTTCCAAGTATAATCACCATTGTAATCCTCTGTAACTGATGTTATTCAAGGTCACCACCGCCTCTGTTCTCCATCTATTCGGAAACTTTTACAGCCACAAAGGGCAAGTCTGAGATCCATTAGATGGAATCTGGGTGGAGTTTAATTTCAGGAAGAGAAAGTAAAATGTGATTTCAAAGGTCAGTGAGAACATGTTGGAAGGTCAAGTCAGAACTGGGTGAATGAAGCTGATGAGCCATGATGCTGTCGCTGATGAAGTACCCTCTTATTATTCCTGAAAGTAGCTGTGTCAAACTTCCCGAGATGTTCGGAGGAGAGAAAGAAAAAAGCATCTACCTGTAAAGCCAGGTTCTGCTTGGCTGAGGCTCCTCAGCTCTAATGCAGGAGGACGTGGCCCTGACGGAAGCAGCATGTCCTCTGAGCAAGAGCAATTATGATAACCATGCAAGCGGAAAGGCTGTAGCCAGAAGAACAGCGTGACAGGCTTTGATCCGGCAGGCTGCCTATTTAAATCACAGCTCACCTCCCCTGCAGACGCCTTCCTCAGCTAATGTAGACGGGCTTTTAAAAAGGAGTGCGGGCCCTCTGCAGGCTCCTGTGGGCTCCTCCGTCATGATATGCAGCTGTTTCGCCCCGTGAAACGTCATTTGTTTCCCCTGCCCTTCCTCATCAAAGATCTGAGTGAAGGTGGTTTTGTTTTAGGGCAGACGGCTGAGTGATGTTGCCTTTAAATGTCCATTTAGATGGTGCCTGAGTAACAGAGCCTGTCAATGCACACTGAAGCACTGCAGAGACTCTGAGGGAACTTTGGCTCAATTAACTTTCTATCAGAACAGAAGTCAAACTCTCTGAGCTTTGGATCCAGACCGTCCCAACAGTGCTCAACAAGCTCACCAAAATACACAGTATGTTGTTGAAAGAGACGGATCACACTCAGTTTGACCCTCGTTACACTGAGGGGAGGAAGTGATGAACTGTGACACATCAGTTTGTCAGATGACAGTAAAAAGCACAGACATCATCCCCACTGTGGTCGGAGAAATTAAATTAAAGCAGTTATTTGACACATACAATTAATAAAGAAAAGAGGAGCAGT
The DNA here is from genome assembly GCF_041903045.1 of Epinephelus lanceolatus. Classification (NCBI taxonomy): domain Eukaryota; kingdom Metazoa; phylum Chordata; class Actinopteri; order Perciformes; family Serranidae; genus Epinephelus; species Epinephelus lanceolatus. The sequence continues at coordinate 44,160,660 of NC_135747.1, forward strand.
CCAGAATTTTTTTCTTTTGTTTATCTGATGTTAATTTGTGAAAAACTTTAGGAAAAGACAGCGTACTATAATAACTAACACAAGCAAAAGAGGCAGAAAGCAACAGCCCCCCCCCCCCTCGTTGTAACAGGAGAGAATATTCCTCATCCCTAGCTCTCTTGTGGTGTTCCCCAGGGCTCAATCCCAGGTCCTCTTCCCTTTTCTCTTTATATTCTTCCTCTGGGTCAGATAATCTGTGTGTATGATATTAGTTTCTACAGTTATGCAGACGATACTCAGCTTGACCCTGACAGTCTCTCATGTTATGGATTGTCTCTCAGATATTAAGTGCTGTGTGTCACAAAACTTCCTCCAAATCTGAATTCTTTTTTTTTTTGCCCCCCCAGAGCTGACCTCTGACTTAAAGAGAAACCTCCAATGCATAAAGCGTTCTGCCGACAATCTGGGTGCCATCTTTGACTCTGAGCTGTTTCAACATAAAAAATAACCAAGGTCTGCATTCGTGCTTTCTTCCAATTAGAAACATTACCAAATTAAAACATTTTTTATCTTAAGCAGACCTGGAAAAACCCATTCATGCTTTCATCTTGTTACATCTGGATTACTGTAACTCGTTCAAAACTCAGCTGCCAGACTTTTAACTAATTCCAAGAGACAAGATGATATAACTCTGCAACGCTACACTGGCTACCTGTTAGGTATAAAACTGATTTTGTGATTTTGTGTGTTTTGAAAAGTTTATTTATTATTTATTTATACAAAAAACATATTTCCAGAAAAATCTTGCAGACTTTTCCACATTGTTGAAATCAGCTAAATAATCAGTCATGTCACTGTAAATCTTTTCGTTAAGAGCTATACGCTCTGCGCTGTCTGTGCTCCAACACAACAAACTCTTCTCAGCAGTCTTGTCTCCAACTTTCATTTCCATTGTTCTCCTCCTGCAACAAGTCACATCTTGTGAGACTGCAGAATAAGACTTCTCTTTTAACAAGACTTGGAGACAGAGCAGAACGGAACAAGCTAAAGGTCATCGTGATCCTGATCACCAACAAATTCAGTTTACCTGACTCCCCGAGGGCTGCGCCTGATGGGTCTCCTGGCTGATACCCTGCTGTGTTCCCTGGGAACTCTTGGTACATTCCTCAGGATGTTGTAGGAATGCCCACCTGTTGCTCATTTTTGGAACTGGGTCTCTCTTCTCTTTGACTATGCCTTTATCTATAACTGCTCTACTCCTGAATGATTTATCTCAGCTGGCGGCTCCTGGGTGCCAGAGAAGACTTATTTTTGCTGGCCTTACTGCAGCTAAGAAACTGGTGACTATGGGATGGATTTTTCTTGATATCATTCACTTGGAGTTGTCCACTGCGCATGTGATTGGGGTTAAAGGGGAGCTCTGGTATTTTTGAACCCATGTTTTCTGTCTAAGTGACTTGTGGGAACAGTTTGTTAAACTTGTAAACAGTATTGAGAGAGTGCTGCAGCTGACAGCAGCCAAACAGACAGTTAGAGCTATTTGAGGCAGGTGGGCCACGTCAATTTATGTCCTGTAAAAGGGCTTGTTTTTGCCATTAACAGGCTCAGACTGTTAGCATGAGCGTCTGAAATGAAATGATTTTTCTGTACCTGTCACTTGTTCCTGCTTTGTCTTCAAGTCTCGTTGAAGGAGAAGTCTCGTTCTGAATCTGACCTCTTATGAGAGGTGACTTGTTGCAGGAACAAAACGGTGGAAACAGGAGTGAGAGTTAATGTGAGGAGTGTTTGCTGTGTTGGAGAACAAAAAACATATCTTACTCTTACCTTAAATAATTCAGTGTCATGGATGAATATTTAGATGATTTCGAAGAGTCCAAACAAGACTCCTCCGTACGCGAGACTTGGACACGAACACACCTGAATGAGTGAAAGGTACGGAACGTTTTTTAATTTCTCCATAGGGTCCTTTCCCTAATGCTGTCAGACACTTACAGTAACAATCTGAGCCTGTCAGTGGCAAAACAAGGACTTTCAGTGGATGTAAAATGAGGTGGCGCAGCTGCCCCGAGTGATTAGTGATTACATTACAGTCTGTACATACTGCACCAGTTTCCAAGAACTGTTGTTTCCATCAGTCACTAAGACACAGAGACATGGAAAAAAGAACGTACCAAGAGCCCCCAGGGAACACAGCAGGGTTCATCGAGACCCATCAGGTGCTGGGAATAAGGTAAAGTCTCTGTGCATCCAGTAGTCCAGGTGGATTTGTTGGTGATCAGGATAACGAGAGGCCAGCAGGACATTAGTCCAGACCCAATCTAATCTAAATCAGGTCTCAGTTCTGGAACATCTTTTTATCTAAGGGACAATCCTCATAAGGGGACTCAGGTATAAAGAGCAGAGACGAAGCCCCTGGAGGTTCCTCTATCAGTGCTGAGATTGTAAAATGATCCCACGAGCTCCCATAAGTCCTCAGGGCTGACCTGCATTGTATGTGTAAGAAGAAAGAAGTGCCCTGGAGGTCAGAACAGTCTGTTAGATCCTGGAATAACCTGAGACCCGTGTCATTGTAAATATCCCCCGAGGTGTGAACACCTTTTCTCCTCCGTTATGAGAAACCCACAGGCCTCCGTCCTATGAGTAGTTGGTTGTTGTTAAATATGGTGGCGCTGAGATGCCACGGGCATTAATAGAGCGTGTTTTTCTGGGCTTTGGGCCAAGTCTGAATTACATGTGTAATAAGAGGTCCGAACCGCAGCTGACTTTGTTTGATAGAGATGTTGGTGTAAATGATAACCTGGAGACTAACTCCTCTTCTAGAGTGTGCCAGGAAACCACAGCCGCAGGGTCAAAGCAATTAATCACAGCTCTTAACGAGAAGGACCAAAAGTATGATTTAAAATTTGGGACTGCCCGGCCCCCCTACCCGACCTCCTCCTCTGACCAGTGGACATTCTGAGTCTGGGTCGCTTCTTGTTCCAAATAAATATTTAAGATTGTTGAGTGGAGTTTCAGTTAGTGACCATCATGGAGGGATGAAGCACTTCAGTGTGAAACTTAGAAATATCAGCAACGTTTCACCCTTCAGTTATGTAGTTGCTGCAGGTACAGTAGTTTATGGCATACTGCATCTGCTGCAGTGCTCCATGCTGAATATGTAAAGCCAGGTTTCTGCATTAGAGAATAAAATATCTATAGTGTATCGTCCTGCTCCAATATTTATATAATCTTATAGTAAAATGACGTAAAATAAAAATAAGTTAAAAGAAACTTAAAATAAGTTTGTCAAAATAAACTTAAGTTATGTATTTTGGTTTAATTAAAAGTTTTATGGGTTTACTGCCTCATAAAACTTAGAAGATAACTTTGTGCGGTGCGATTGTTTGTCTGTATTTTAGTTTAAATGACGACAAACACCACCGCGACTGATGCTAGTTAGCTTTAGCTAATTGACGCTAGCTAATGTTAGCTGTTAGCATCGTTAGCTGGAAAGAGAAAAGTTTTGATGCGTGTTGGAGACTCATTCTGAGGTCCAGGGTGCGTGACGTTATATGTTCTGTATTTTGACTGTATTAATGTACACTTTATGAGAATTGACGTATAAGGGCACGAGTGAACTGGCTGCGTGGCCAAACGTACGCATACATAGTGCTGCGCCTGTGTGTAGACTTGCTGCAGCACGGTTGTTCGTCGACGCAGCCAAAACGCCTGATACTGGTGGTCTCCACTAGGGGCAGACCACAGCACTCAGACACTGAGGTCACGAAAAGCAAAGAAGGCGGTGACACTGTATTTCTGGATGTAGTAGTCTATACACAAACATGGATACTCTCGATGAAGAGGAGGTTATAATTTTATGTCTTTTAAGCTCTCGGCAGAGGAGAAGGAGATGGTATGTGCGGCCCGACCTCACGTTCACGGTCTCTAGAGGTCTACTTTGCACGAGCGCCTCTAGTGTTCATGTCAATATTGCATCTTGTGCACGCGTCACGTTACCTCGCGTCAAAGTGAGCGGCCTACGCGCCAAAAGACCGCAAAATACGTCTGCAGCAAGTATACTTCTCGCATAAGTGTTTTTAATGTGCTTGTGACGTCACACAGGACTCCAGTAGTGGCCACCTGTGTGAGTCCACCTGAGCGGATGTTACTGGACCAGCTGAGGGGTCATCATCCTGCTTCGCTGTGCTGCATATGATCTGTAAGCACTGACTGAACACTTATATTTAGATAAACTGCAACTGGACTCTGAGCTGATACTGAGTCAGATGTTTAGAATAACAGTCTGTCCATAACCAATGCACACATTGTTATTGTTGTTGTTTATTTATCATACAGAATAGAATAGAACAGAATGTCTTTATTGTCTTTGCAACAAGCACAAAGAAATTGAGAGGTCCATGCTTAGGTGTCATTAAAAGGTAATTCAAAGAGAAATACAGAACAGCAAAAAAAAAACACAGGTAAAAAAAAATATCTATGTGATAAATAAGAAAGAGAAAAAAAACCCACTATCAACAAGCGCACCATATTCACATTCAATAAATAAAAACAACCCTATTATTGCACTTTTGTAATTTGTGTTATGTGTTACAGTTAGTTGGTCAATCAAGCTGTGTTTAGTGCAGTTATGGCTCTTGCATAAAAGCTGTTTCTCAGTCTATTTGTTCTTGACCTCAGAGTCCTGAACTGTCTGCCAGAGGGCAGCAGTTCAAGTCTCCTCTTACGAATATCAGTGACTAAAAGAAAAAAAGAATATCAGTGGTACCTCATAGTCTTAGCAAGATGCATGATTGTCTTTCCAAAGTTAAGCATATTTGTCCTGTTGCACCTCAGTCTGACTGCAAATAACATTTAGCCAGTGTGAAACCAGTGTGAGGTAATCATTGACCACTGCCACTGATGGATGTCATCTTATCCGTCCATATGTCAACGGCAGTCAACAAAACCAACGTTGGCCAACACCATTGTTCGGCTGATAAATTAGTGCATTGATAATTTGAATCATTAATCAAATACTGCAAACGTGACGTGTGAGGGCATACAACTTACATTTCCTGAGCATCTTTGCTACACAGAGTTATTTCAGGTCTAATTATTTTCTCTGGTTGTCTTGTTGTAGCTTGAGTTTGTGATGCGCAGCTGCATCATAGAGGTAAATCTAAGTTTGGGCTGTGACTCAGGGGCAGAGTGACATCCAGTATTTAAAGGACTCGGATAAAACTCTTGATGGGGCCATCTCTGCTGTAGTGACCTTGTGTTTTTTCTTGTGGTGAGGGTGAGGTCAGAGTAATAGTCTGTCATCAACATAAGGGTCTGAACCAAATGAATCGGCTGACTGAATTCTGATTATCCATCTCAGCACCTAAAGGAAAATCAAACAGAAATCACAGTGATGGCAGCCTCTTAGTGGTCGTCCTCAAACCTCTGAGTTTGGACTGTGTGACCCCACTGGGCAGAAAATTGTAGGTGCAACATGTCAATGAGAGTCCAGCCTGGGTCGATGCTTTCATTAACCCGTCCCTGTTCCTGCGGTGCTTAGAAAGAGCACCTGTTTGATCCTGTCGACCACCAGCAATCTGACGGTGAGGTCAGGAAGCAGCAAGATGCCAAACAGCCATGTGAGACGTGGCAGAGAGACGTGTGCTGTGTTTGTTAGAAACAGTGTGAATATGTGCGGCTGATGAATACTGAAGGGAAAAAAAATGAAAATTGAGGTTCAATTTAGAGCCAAATGACCTGCCCAAAAAACACTCCACTGGGTTTTAAATCTTGTGCTGCAGAGAAGAAAATGGCTGCATAAAATTGCCTTTTTTTCCTCAATTGTTTCCTTTGGTGCCAGCACTGAGCAGAGCAGATTTCATTGTGTGTTACTGCAGCACATTGCTTCTAAAAATGTAAAGGAGAAGGATTAGATGCACAGGCTGTGTGAAATAATGGAAACATCTGAGCCTGAATCACCTCGCAATACTGCTACGTTAGTTTTGAGAAGGCAATAATGTTTTTCTTGACAGTGTGTCAGAGATTGTTTAGAGTATATCTCCCTGCTGTGTATGGTCACAGTCAGACAAAATAATAGGCTAATAATTAAATACATTTTTGATAATTATCACAGTTGAATCAACATCTCTCTCACACGCTCAGCAAGAATCAAACACTGAAATGTGCACAAATGCAAAATGTACAGGGCTCTACGCTAACTTTATTCCTCGTAGGAGTGCATGTGCTCCTAACAGAGAAAAAATCGAAGAAGTAGTTGTAGTGACTTTTTGGACGGACCAAATGTACAGAGCTGTAAAGTTGTCCACCATGGTAGCAGTTAGCTGCTAGCTAACCGTAGCTAACTTGTTTGTCCATTGTTTGGTCTGTGACGTAATAGGTCAACAGGAAAAAGGTCCAATACTAACAAGCTGAAAGGGGGCATATCTCCACCTATCGTAGAGGAGTCGCACATACTTGGCTCAATAAATGGATTCCCCTCCCGTGCTTGTATACTGGGACAAGGACAGTAGGCCAGTTAAATGTCCTCGTCCAGCTGGAACTGGAGCTCCAATTCACTGTGACTGGAGACGTACTGAATCTATAACATACTGCGTGTTAGGGCTGGACAATTTAGCAAAAATATTAGCATGATAATTTTTTACATATTGATTGATATCAGTATTTTTCACAGTATATAATTTAATAAGGCTCCAGGTTTGAAGAGTATCTTCATAACGACTGAAGTCTGAAGAGAACAGAGGGTTCATTAGTCATTTGTATAATTATTTCACATAAAACAGAATAATTTAAACATGAGCTGTGCAAACATGGTTTGGTTTAGCTGAGAATACATTTTGTGATGGAATAAAATATTAAATAATAGATAAATATTACTTTGCAGACATGCTTTATCTGCCTCAACAAAACAATAGAAGTTAGTTTGTCTTGTAACATATTAACAGAACAGTGTGGCGCGTGGGATGGGACCTTTTCAAATGATGCAGGCTGACTGGCTGTGTGATAAGCTGTCTGTTCATATCGAGGAAAAATATCTAAAGTTCATCAACATTATCAACCTTAATATTATCGACCAGTCGGGCTGTGCATGTGTGTGTGCTGCTGCACTTAAGTAGAAATTTGCTGCAATTGTACTTTTCATTTTGTGCTGCTTTATCATTAATTTGATACCTTTAGCTGCTAATTTGTTATTAATACAAAATACAAACCAATGAATAAATTATATTATTATAGATGAAGCTGCCCAGCATTATATAAAGTAAATAAAAAAGCTCCACCTTTACCAGCTGCAAAGTGATGAACACATTAATGCATCAGTAATAATAATCCAGCAACATAATATAAACTACACTAAAGTATCCGAGTACTTCTTCACTACTGCTTGTGGCAGTTACGATGTGAAAACCAGTGGAGGACCATAACGTCATGTTCCTCCTCCGTCGGCTCCTGTGGCGGTGAAATGACAGTTGGGGTCAGGGTCGCTTCTGCACCGTCTTCAGCTGTCCTGTCAGAACTAGCCAACATGCTAACGTTAATGTTAGCTGCCTCAGTTAATGCAAAGTGTGAAGCCTCGCTCCTAATAAATATTTATGGGCTTCACTTTTAGAGATATCTGAACATATAATGTGAATTATAGCTCATCCTATGGATACACTTCTTCAGTGTTGTTCACCTCCCTGACTCTTCACACCTGCTGCACCATCATATAAAACTCTGCTGTGATTGGTGCTTTGCATCTTGTGGAACTGTGGGACTTGTAGTTTTTGAACAATCACTAGCTTATGATAGTGTGTAGTCATTCCTGGCCTGCTGGGCTTCTAAGTGATTTTTAGCTTGGGTCCACGTGTACTTCCTGTCAGCTGATGTCATTCACAGACATTCCAAGAGGAAATACAAAGGGACCCATTTGATGTTTAAGTTGATTAGTTTGAGCTGGTCGGTTTATAGGAGCACATGTGGGTGAAATCGTCTCACTGTAGAGCCCTGATACACTTTGTACTTGTGTACCTGTGAGAACCATCTTTGACATAAAGCGTTCTTGCTTTGGAGCAAGTCGTCGGTCAGTGGATTAGTTGATGGACAGAAAACAAATCAACTATTTCAATAACTTATAACATTCTCTGGTCTCAGTTCTCAAATGTGAATATCTGCTGCTTCTCTTTGTCATCAGGAGCAGGAGTACAGGGACCTTGCGGATGCCCTCAGGGGCTGGTGCAGTGTCTCCACCTGAACACAGCCAAAACCAGGGAGATGGTGTCTCCATACAGGGGGAGGACACTGAGGTGGTGAAGCTGGACTGGTCCTCTAACACTGACGCCCTCTACAGGAAGTTGTGGAGCTGACCGTGTTCCTCTTGCAGACACTGAGGTCCTTTGATGTGTGTGTGTGGCGATGCGGACCATGTTCTGTCACACAGTGGTGCCAGTGCACTTCTCTACACTGCAGTGTGTGTTGGGGAAGCAGCTTGACAGACAAAAACACAAAGCGTTTGGACAGGCTGGTTCAAAAAGCTGGCTCAGTGCTGGGCAGGAGACTGGACCCAGTAAGAGCTGTGGTGGAGAGGGGCGCACACTGAACACACTGACACACACCCTCTCCACAGAGGAGCAGCTGCTGCAGTCGGCTCATCTCACTGTGTTGCAGAACAGAGTGTTTCAGGAGATCCTTGGTCCCCACGGCAATAAGACTGTTTAACACCTCCTGAATCCAGTCTCACACTCACACTTAATAACATCACATTAGACACAACTGGCTGGACTGTGACTGGGACAATTTTATTTTTTATTTTAACACCACTCTTGTTGTTGTTGTTGTTGTTGTTGATGATGATGTTGATGAGGGGAAGTGTGGTTGTTTTTTGTCTTTAATGAGCTGCTGGAGGCTGAACTTCTCTTCAGGGTTAAATAAAGTTCCTCATATTCTATAAATATATGATGCAAATGGAGTATTTTAAGGTTCTGAACTGTTGGTCAGACAAAACCAGGGTTCCCTTACATCCTTCAGAAGTCTCAAAAAGTCTTGAATTTAGTTTTTAATAATCATGGTCTAAAAATGGAATTATAGGAGGAGACGTATTCAGGTTTATCTGGGCAGAAACATTCCCTAAACTGAGGTCAGCGACGTGGTACATGGGGTCAAAGTACACTACTATTTTAGGATATTTAGGAGACATACTTTAAACAGCCTCTGCATCATCACTGTTGTAGCTTTCTAACGAGCGTTGTGGTGCGTTTGTGTCTCTTTGAGAAGTTTTGTAATCCAGTGAAGAGCAGCAGTGTTTTTTACAAGGTTTTCTAAAACTAACAAATCCAACAATTAACACCTTCCGTGATTATTTATCCATTAATCAAGAAGGTGTTGACACTAACAGGAGCCTATTGAGGGTAAAATGTAAGATCCCATAATGCACTGGGTAGAGGGCTGATGGCAGGCGCAGTTTGATCCTGAAAAGCCCATTTGATGATGTGAGGACTGTCAGTAAAGAGCTCAGAAACATCCTGTCGCTCAGTTTAAAACTTAAAGCGGTCCTCAGAGAGGTAGGAAGTACAGAGAGCACACACACCGCAGGAAGTTTACATCCATCCAAATTCATTTTAGTCGTGTAGCTCTGCATTTTCACGCAGGTGCAGTGACTTCACCGCAGCGTTCAATCTGTCCCGTTAAAGTGCTGCAGACCTGTGAAGCTCCTGATCCCTTCACCAACAGGCGACGAGAGCAGAACATGAACATGATGAGAAACCTTGTAACAATGAGCCTGTGTGTCGTGTTTGGGGTAAACACACTGGAGCCCCGGTTCGCCTCTGCCGCGAGCGCCACGGGCTCAGGGAGGGCTTTACCTGGGATGGAAGCAGGGGAGCAGAGATGAAAGTTGTTGCCAAATCTTCCTGTGATGCTCAAAACCCAAAAGCTTGCAGCTATTTTCCGGATTGACTGATTTCACAACTGGGATGCAGAGCAAAACTGTGCACAGCCAGACTGTAATTCTTTGCATTCCTGGCTTCAACGCCCACATGCAGCGCTGATCTCACGGGAGTGCTCACGAACGAGACGAAAAAAGAAATCTGGTTTTTATCCTCTCTCCTGCACAGAACAGGCCCAGCTCGCAGCTCGCTGTGCAGCAGGTACACGACTCATTTCGACTGATTACTGTACAGAACATTTGAGTTATTGGTTTGGAGAGGCGGTGGAGGAGTGAAGCTAAATTAGCACAGGAAGTAATGACGCCCCGAGGCTGGAAGGAAAGAGGGATGTTGAAAAATCACCTGGTAGTCCATTCATTACCTCGTCTATCTGTGCAGTGCTGTGTAGCATTAAAACAAGCCGTCAGAGGTCAACACAAGTGCTGCTCTCTGTGTAAACACACTGCCATGAATAAAATGTTTCAGGCTCTCTTGTCCTTGTAGACTCAGTATGATTAAGATGTGCCTTTTTAATCTGTTGTTGTCCTCTGTGCTAATGTCGGAGTTTTGAGGGCACAGAGGAGAGAAAACTTTTCTAACCTTCTTATAGCAGCTTTTCTTTCAAAGAAATTGTCAGTTAATGGAACACAATGGCTTTGATGCATGTGTGTGTGTGTGTGTGTGTGTGTGTGTGTGTGTGTGTGTGTGTGTGTGTGTGCTCGTGTTCCAATGACATTGCAGGAAACGGCATCAAACAAGCACAAGGACAGGGAAATTGCTTAAAAGCCTGTCGGAGCGTGTGGCGAATGCGTGGCCTGAAACCGCTTTGCAATTACTTTGTCACTTTTTCATTTTTTGAATCTTTAATACCCAAGTTCCTTTTTTTGTTGTTTAAGCACTTTTAAATTCCCGTGCTTCAGATGCACACCCATATGAGCTCAAACTGTACTGTAAGAACCGAAGCCCCGGGCTTTATAAATGATTCACATCCAACAACTTGTTACTAGCTGAGATCTGTGAAGCTAATGTGGGCATAAATGGCTCCTTTCGGTGTGTGTTGGATGAATTAACCCTGACACAAGGAGAGTGGGGGAGGGAATCCATATCGCAGCACAATGCTGCCACAGGATTGGTTGGAATATAAATCAAGGAGCATTACTGAAGACTACAGTGTGATTTTGGAGCACAATGTGTGATGGCATGAAGCGAGCATGAAGCCACATACAGTGGTGTGAGTGAGACAGAGGTGGTCATGCTTCTGTCACCTCTGTAAGAAGGGGGGAGCAGCGCTGAGGTTACGTTACCTTGCTTCACACTTAGAGGTACCCGTGTCCCCATCAATATTTCCATGCCATCAGCAGTTTTATTTACAACACTGTCATCAATATTGCCTCCACTCAGGGCGGCTGCCAGCCTTTACAACCTCCGTCAGCTGGTTAAGTAGATTGAATAAAACACAAATGGCTCACTCAAGCTCTTCGCTGCGCAACTACCATAAACCCCAATTTCCTTCGTCTAGGAAACAGCCCCACCGCGCTGTAGCTGCTGCTTTAACGGCTGAATGTGGAGGCTTGGCTCTGTGAGAGAGGGAGGCGTCGGAGGTGATTTAGCATCGTTTGGTTTCCCCTCTCTGCTTTATTAGGAGGAGGAGAGGACCCTCCATCACTGCCGGCTCAGTCTCTCCCTCTCATCTCTCTCTGTCAGGCGGGGTTAACTCGTGGCCCCATTAACCCGTCCTGTACTCTTACAAGGAACATCCCAACTTCTCCTTCAACTATGTGACCTTATGACCTCTAATGCTGGGCTCAGAGTACGGGAGTTTTAGGGCTGATTTATTCCAGATTCACCCCTGCTGACAATCAGAGGAGGAATCCAGTCTGGGACCTTGTACGGATGTTTGGCCCAGATTATCTGGCAATGTGACGGGTTTACAGATCCAGTCTTAAACCTCCCAAACTGCTCGCAGACTCACTGAGGCCACTCTGATCATTACAAGTATGTTTGATATTCAGGAGTTAAAATCTATCTGATTATGGTCACGTCAGTAAGAATAGTCAGTGTGAGAGACAAGTCTACAAAGAAACATTCTGACACTAAACAAGCCACGAAATCGGGTTGCATCACATGCATAAGGAGACACTTTACAAATGTTCCTCTTTATCATCTCAAACATGCGCACGCTGCAAGATTTGAAGTAATGGTACAGGATATTAAGATTTTCATGCCAGAGGGAGCATGAATGCACTACTTCAGGTGACCTCACGGGGGAGCACATGCAAACATAACAGAGACTCACGTGGTGTGACAACTTCCTGTGATGTTAACAGAGCTTTGCAGTGAGAAAAACAAAAGGCTGAATGAGTCTGAAAGAGAAAATGGTCACAACAGATTGTCTATTCTTCAGTGGCTGAAAATATTCTAATTATATTCTAAACGTCAACTGATATATTTTTTTTTTTTTAGGCGGACGTTTTTTGGTCGCTTAAAATGAGTCAGTCGAGGCAGCGTTTCCTTAGCGCTGTTTGATTTTGTGTACGTGACGTGCGGGTTTTCTACCTGGAAGTTACTGCAACAAACATTGTTTTTCAGTGTATACACAGAGCATGGCCCAGGGGCCTCTCAGTGACATCTATAGCATTCGTCCTAATTCATTGTCTGTGGAGCAGTTCAAGACTTTAGACCCTGTGACATCACTAACTTGAGTTTTAGCCCTCTAGCTCTTGGATTTGGGAGAAAGTTGTTCATGGTTACTCATATTTTTGTACTGTCTTAGACCATAGGAATAATATAAATATGAATTTTGAAAATGGGCGTAGTTCTCCTTGAAGTTATTCAGTGCCTGTACACTGGACCGCCTGATAGACACAACTGGATTTGTGCTATTATGGAGTGTTGACATATCCTGATGTTAGTCACATGCTGCTGATGTGTGTGTTGCTTGTGTCTGCTCGTCAAAAAAATGTGGAATAGAAGTGCAAAGACAAACAAAACGTTAATAAATGGGTTTGTGTGGGTGTGACTTGTAGAGGTGGGAGATATGGCCCTAAAATAACATCAAGATGTTTCAGGGTATCTTTGCGATAACGATATTCTTGACAATATGACAAATTAGTAAAATAATATTTTATTATTAATTTAAGAAGATAACATCCATCCATCCATCCATTTTTATCCGCTTATCCGGGGCCGGGTCGCGGGGGCAGCAGGCCGAGCAAAGCACCCCAGACATTCCTCTCTTCAACAACGCTCTCCAGCTCCTCCTGGAGGACCCTGAGGTGTTCCCAGACCAGATGAGATCTATAATCCCTCCAGTGTGTTCTGGGTCTGCCCCGGGGCCTCCTACCAGTGGGATGTGCCCATAACACCTCCAGCGGGAGGCACCCAGGAGGATCCTGATCAGATGTTGAACCACCTCAACATGAAGGAGCAGCGGCTCTACTCCGAGCTCCCTCCAGATGTCTGACTCCTCCCCCTATCTCTAAGGCTGAGCCCAGACACCCTACAGAGGAAACTCATTTCAGATGCTTGTATCTGTGACCTCATTCTTTCAGTCACTACCCAGAGCTCATGACCATAGGTGAGGGTTGGGACGCAGATGGACCAGGAAATTGAAAGCTTTTCTTTCTGGCTCAGCTCCCTCTGAACCACAATGGACCGGCGCAGCGCCTACATCACTGCAGAAGCTGCACCGACCCACCGATCCACCTCACGCTCCATTCTACCCTCACTGTGAACAAGACCCTGAGATACTTGAACTCCCTCGCTTGAGGCAGTAACTCTCTCCCCCAACCCGGAGAGGGCAAACCACCGGTTTCTGACAGAGAACCATGACCTCAGACTTGGAGGTGCTGACTCTCATCCCAACTGCTTCAGCTGCTCAGAAGATAACAGTATGACGTCAATATGTCAACACGTTGAACTATAGGGAGTATCAGGATATTAATCTTTTATATCATATTAAAAGTCATACCGGTATTATCATGAAGGAGATGATGTGGCACGTCTCTAGTGCCTTCACCAAACAAGCTGACCAAAGTGTTTTGGAACTGAGCTGCCGACCTGCTCCGAGCAGCAGAGTAGCAGCGTTTATGAGATGCACTTATTCTTGGCACTAAGATTGTAGTGCGCCACTGGACCACGCCCTCGACCACGCCTCTCTTCCCACTGGGAGTCACCCAGATATCAAACTGACGCAGTCAAGGAGGCAACCTCAGTGTGAAGCTGCGTTCCACACCGTCCATCGACACCAAATAGGATCCATAGTGTCTTCTCTCCGAACCCTCCGATTTCACCCTCACAGCGCAGGTTGAAATATTTGTTTTAAAAATATCTTCAGTTGGGTTTGAAGATATTGTGTTTCCATGGTAACAGCCAGGAAGACAGCGGCATATGACTGTGATAGAGAGGTGAGGCGATCAAAATGTTTATTTCCTTGGTTAGTTGTCGATAGGTCCTCAAAGGTCACCCCTACGACACATCTGTCTCTGTCTCCAGTTAACTCAGCCACCAGGTGATCTTGAACACCGGCTGAGGACACCAGCCCAAAGGAAACCTTCTGAAGGACTCTTTGCTGATCGAACATCCTTGTAACACAAAAATCCCTTGAGGAAACAGTTTGCTGGCGTGAACAGAGTCAGTGTGGTTAATACAGTCTCTCCTGAAGAGTGTGTGTGTCAGGTCTGAGGCAGACAGTCTCAGTCTCTGTGAAATCATCCTCAGGCTGAAGTGAGTAGTTAGAGAAGTAAATTAGGTGTAGTGTCTGTGTCTGCTTGTTTTGTTGCTCAGAGAATGAAACAGAATCAGATTAGAGGGACAGTCCCTGAAAAGACAGCTTGATTCTGTTCCACAGCAGATTGCACTTTGGTGACTTCTTGACTCCTTTGATTACATTTCCAATACAACCAATTCCCCAGGAGCTCCTCTCGGGCAGACTTTGCCCAGACCACACACACACACACACTGAAGAACAGGCCAGTGGATTAATGCTAAGCTGATGAATCATATCAAACAATTGCCCTGTTTCCCCGTAGAGGAGGATGGAGAGCTGTGATGGCAGAGGCGACAAAGTCTCAATCCCTGCAGACGATGAGAGCATTTTCTGGCTGCAGCTTCAGACGGCGTGTGATCTGCCCATCCTGTCTCGTTGTGCGAAAACACAGACATGTCTGTCTGGCGGCCGCCTCCTGGGACGCTGCATAACACACATCAAAAACAACCGGCTGCTCGCTCTGCAAACACAACAACATGGAATAAACATCAGCTGGTCGTATTATGCAACTGTGATCAATGCTGAGTGCTCGTAGTGTTTGAGGTTTCTCACACCATCACTGTGCTGGCTGTCAAACATTTATCTCAAGGATACTGGGACACTGATGAGGTAATGATTTGTTAATGACTTTGTACATGATTAATGAGAGCCTGACGTTTGGGTTGTCAGGTTTGAAAAGAGACTTTTGTTTGAATATATCCTCCAGTACCAATAAGAGGAACATGATCTGTGAATAATATTATTATACACAATATATATTTGCATCTGCTGTTGTAAATCTTCCATTAATATTTGTTTATTACGTCCATTTCTCCAGAGCTGAGATATTTTAGGAATGCCTTGAAGGAATTTAAACAAATTTGGCACAGATGTCAAGTTAGACTCAACGATGAACTGTTCAGATTTTGACGGTCAAAGGTCACTGTAACTTGGGTGGCCAGGTTGCAGCTGCTGCAAATTATGAATAATGGCCAGAAAATTATTTAAGCTGCACATAATGACGTAACAGTGAAGTTGACCTATGACCATGTGGATATAAAATGTCATCCCTTCCATCATTTTATTCTATGACACATTTGTGGGAAATTCTGTTACAATAAGTGGATAAATCCTTGAGTTATGGCCAAAAATGTGTTTTCTGAAGTCACATGAAAAAACATCAAAGTATAGCATGTCGTCCAAAATCATGAAAAAATGTCATAGTATCGTATTTCATCCAAAATCATAAAAAAAGTATAGTATAGTATGTCGTCTGAAATCATGAAAAAAAGTCATAGTATAGCATGTCATCCGAAATCATGAAAAAAAGTTATAGTATAGCATGTCGTCCGAAATCATGAAAAACGTCATAGTATACCATGTCGTCCGAAATCATGAAAAAAAGTCATGGTATAGCATGTCGTCCGAAATCATGAAAAACGTCATAGTATACCATGTCGTCCGAAATCATGAAAAAAAGTCATAGTATAGCATGTCGTCCAAAATCATGAAAAAAAGTCACAGTATACCATGTCGTCCAAAATCATGAAAAAAAGTCATAGTATAGCATGTCGTCCGAAATCATGAAAAAACGTCACAGTATAGTATGTCGTCTGAAATCATGAAAAAAGTCATAGTATAGCATGTCGTCCGAAATCATGAAAAAACGTCACAGTATAGTATGTCGTCCGAAATCATGAAAAACGTCATAGTATAGCATGTCGTCCGAAATCATGAAAAAATGTCATAGTATAGCATGTCGTCAAAACTCATGAAAAAAGTCATAGTATAGTACGTCGTCCGAAATCATGAAAAAAAGTCATAGTATAGCATGTCGTCCGAAATCATGAAAAAAAGTCACAGTATAGCATGTCGTCCAAAATCATGAAAAAAAGTCACAGTATAGCATGTCGTCCAAAATCATGTAAAAAAGTCAGTGTAGCATGTCGTCCGAAATCATGAAAAAAAGTCATAGTATAGCATGTCGTCCGAAATCATGAAAAAAGTCATAGTATAGCATGTCGTCCGAAATCATTAAAAAAACGTCATAGTATAGCATGTCGTCCGAAATCATGAAAAAAAGTCATAGTATAGCATGTCGTCCAAAATCATGAAAAAAAGTCATAGTATAGCATGTTGTCCAAAATCATGAAAAAAAAGTCAGTGTAGCATGTCGTCCGAAATCATGAAAAAAAGTCATAGTATAGCATGTCGTCCGAAATCATGAAAAAAGTCATAGTATAGCATGTCGTCCGAAATCATTAAAAAACGTCATAGTATAGCATGTCGTCCGAAATCATGAAAAAAAGTCACAGTATAGCATGTCGTCCAAAATCATGAAAAAAAGTCATAGTATAGCATGTTGTCCAAAATCATGAAAAAAAAGTCAGTGTAGCATGTCGTCCGAAATCATGAAAAAGGTCATAGTATAGCATGTCGTCCGAAATCATGAAAAAAGTCATAGTATAGCATGTCATCCGAAATCATTAAAAAACGTCATAGTATAGCATGTCGTCAAAACTTATGAAAAAAAGTCACAGTATAGCATGTCGTCCGAAATCATGAAAAAAGTCATAGTATAGCATGTCATCCAAAATCATTAAAAAACGTCATAGTATAGCATGTCGTCCAAACTCATGAAAAAAGTCATAGTATAGCATGTCATCCGAAATCATTAAAAAACGTCATAGTATAGCATGTCGTCCAAAATCATTAAAAAACGTCATAGTATAGCATGTCGTCCAAACTCATGAAAAAATGTCATAGTATAGCATGTCGTCCAAAATCATGAAAAAAAGTCATAGTATAGCATGTCGTCCAAACTCATGAAAAAAGTCATAGTATAGCATGTCATCCGAAATCATTAAAAAACGTCATAGTATAGCATGTCGTCCAAAATCATTAAAAAACGTCATAGTATAGCATGTCGTCCAAACTCATGAAAAAATGTCATAGTATAGCATGTCGTCCAAAATCATGAAAAAAAGTCATAGTATAGCATGTCGTCCGAAATCATGAAAAAAGTCATAGTATAGCATGTCGTCCAAAATCATGAAAAAAAGTCATAGTATAGCATGTCGTCCGAAATCCTGAAAAAGTCATAGTATAGCATGTCATCCGAAATCATTAAAAAACGTCATAGTATAGCATGTCGTCAAAACTCATGAAAAAATGTCATAGTATAGCATGTCGTCCAAAATCATGAAAAAAGTCATTGTATAGCATGTCATCCGAAATCATGAAAAAAAGTCATAGTATAGCATGTCGTCCGAAATCATGAAAAAAAGTCATAGTATAGCATGTCATCCGAAATCATGAAAAAAAGTCATAGTATAGCATGTCATCCGAAATCATTAAAAAACGTCATAGTATAGCATGTCGTCCAAAATCATTAAAAAACGTCATAGTATAGCATGTCGTCCAAACTCATGAAAAAATGTCATAGTATAGCATGTCGTCCAAAATCATGAAAAAAAGTCATAGTATAGCATGTCGTCCGAAATCATGAAAAAAGTCATAGTATAGCATGTCGTCCAAAATCATGAAAAAAAGTCATAGTATAGCATGTCGTCCGAAATCCTGAAAAAGTCATAGTATAGCATGTCATCCGAAATCATTAAAAAACGTCATAGTATAGCATGTCGTCAAAACTCATGAAAAAATGTCATAGTATAGCATGTCGTCCAAAATCATGAAAAAAGTCATTGTATAGCATGTCATCCGAAATCATGAAAAAACGTCATAGTATAGCATGTCGTCAAAACTCATGAAAAAATGTCATAGTATAGCATGTCGTCCAAAATCATGAAAAAAGTCATTGTATAGCATGTCATCCGAAATCATGAAAAAATGTCATAGTATAGCATGTCGTCCGAAATCATGAAAAAAGTCATTGTATAGCATGTCATCCGAAATCATGAAAAAAAGTCATAGTATAGCATGTCGTCCAAAATCATGAAAAAACGTCATAGTATAGCATGTCGTCCGAAATCATGAAAAAAGTTATAGTATAGCATTTTTTCAAAACTCATGAAAAAAGTCACAGTATAGCATGTCGTCCAAAATCATGAAAAAAAGTCATAGTGTAGCATGTCGTCCGAAATCATGAAAAAACATCATAGTATAGCATGTCGTCCGAAATCATGAAAAAAAGTCATAGTATAGCATGTCGTCCGAAATCATGAAAAAACATCATAGTATAGCATGTTGTCCGAAATCATGAAAAAAGTCATAGTATAGCATGTCGTCCAAAATCATGAAAAAAAGTCATAGTATAGCATTTTGTCAAAACTCATGAAAAAAAGTCATTGTATAGCATGTCATCCGAAATCATTAAAAAACGTCATAGCATAGCATGTCGTCCAAAATCATGAAAAAACGTCATAGTATAGCATGTCATCCGAAATCATGAAAAAACATCATAGTATAGCATGTCGTCCGAAATCATGAAAAAAAGTCATAGTATAACATGTCGTCCGAAATCATGAAAAAACATCATAGTATAGCATGTCGTCCGAAATCATGAAAAAAGTCATAGTATAGCATGTCGTCCAAAATCATGAAAAAAAGTCATAGTATAGCATGTCATCCGAAATCATTAAAAAACGTCATAGTATAGCATGTCGTCCAAAATCATGAAAAAACGTCATAGTATAGCATGTCGTCCGAAATCATGAAAAAAGTCATAGTATAGCATTTTTTCAAAACTCATGAAAAAAGTCACAGTATAGCATGTCGTCCGAAGTCATGAAAAAACATCATAGTATAGCATGTCGTCCGAAATCATGAAAAAAGTCATAGTATAGCATGTCGTCCGAAGTCATGAAAAAACATCATAGTATAGCATGTCGTCCGAAATCATGAAAAAACATCATAGTATAGCATGTTGTCCGAAATCATGAAAAAAGTCATAGTATAGCATGTCGTCCGAAATCATGAAAAAAGTCATAGTATAGCATGTCGTCCAAAATCATGAAAAAAAGTCATAGTATAGCATTTTGTCAAAACTCATGAAAAAAAGTCATTGTATAGCATGTCATCCGAAATCATTAAAAAACGTCATAGTATAGCATGTCGTCCAAAATCATGAAAAAAAGTCATAGTATAGCATTTTGTCAAAACTCATGAAAAAAGTCATAGTATAGCATTTTTTCAAAACTCATGAAAAAAGTCACAGTATAGCATGTCGTCCAAAATCATGAAAAAAAGTCATAGTATAGCATGTCGTCCGAAATCATGAAAAAAGTCATAGTATAGCATGTCGTCCAAAATCATGAAAAAAAGTCATAGTATAGCATTTTGTCAAAACTCATGAAAAAAAGTCATTGTATAGCATGTCATCCGAAATCATTAAAAAACATCATAGTATAGCATGTCGTCCAAAATCATGAAAAAACGTCATAGTATAGCATGTCGTCCGAAATCATGAAAAAAAGTCATAGTATAGCATGTCGTCCGAAATCATGAAAAAACATCATAGTATAGCATGTTGTCCGAAATCATGAAAAAACATCATAGTATAGCATGTTGTCCGAAATCATGAAAAAAGTCATAGTATAGCATGTCGTCCAAAATCATGAAAAAAAGTCATAGTATAGCATTTTGTCAAAACTCATGAAAAAAAGTCATTGTATAGCATGTCATCCGAAATCATTAAAAAACGTCATAGTATAGCATGTCGTCCGAAATCATGAAAAAAGTCATAGTATAGCATTTTTTCAAAACTCATGAAAAAAGTCACAGTATAGCATGTCGTCCGAAGTCATGAAAAAACATCATAGTATAGCATGTCGTCCGAAATCATGAAAAAAGTCATAGTATAGCATGTCGTCCGAAGTCATGAAAAAACATCATAGTATAGCATGTCGTCCGAAATCATGAAAAAACATCATAGTATAGCATGTCGTCCGAAATCATGAAAAAAGTCATAGTATAGCATGTCGTCCAAAATCATGAAAAAAAGTCATAGTATAGCATGTCATCCGAAATCATTAAAAAACGTCATAGTATAGCATGTCGTCCAAAATCATGAAAAAACGTCATAGTATAGCATGTCGTCCGAAATCATGAAAAAAGTCATAGTATAGCATTTTTTCAAAACTCATGAAAAAAGTCACAGTATAGCATGTCGTCCGAAGTCATGAAAAAACATCATAGTATAGCATGTCGTCCGAAATCATGAAAAAAGTCATAGTATAGCATGTCGTCCGAAGTCATGAAAAAACATCATAGTATAGCATGTCGTCCGAAATCATGAAAAAACATCATAGTATAGCATGTTGTCCGAAATCATGAAAAAAGTCATAGTATAGCATGTCGTCCGAAATCATGAAAAAAGTCATAGTATAGCATGTCGTCCAAAATCATGAAAAAAAGTCATAGTATAGCATTTTGTCAAAACTCATGAAAAAAAGTCATTGTATAGCATGTCATCCGAAATCATTAAAAAACGTCATAGTATAGCATGTCGTCCAAAATCATGAAAAAACTTCATAGTATAGCATGTCGTCCGAAATCATGAAAAAAGTCATAGTATAGCATTTTTTCAAAACTCATGAAAAAAGTCACAGTATAGCATGTCGTCCAAAATCATGAAAAAAAGTCATAGTATAGCATGTCGTCCGAAATCATGAAAAAAGTCATAGTATAGCATGTCGTCCAAAATCATGAAAAAAAGTCATAGTATAGCATTTTGTCAAAACTCATGAAAAAAAGTCATTGTATAGCATGTCATCCGAAATCATTAAAAAACATTATAGTATAGCATGTCGTCCAAAATCATGAAAAAACGTCATAGTATAGCATGTCGTCCGAAATCATGAAAAAAAGTCATAGTATAGCATGTCGTCCGAAATCATGAAAAAACATCATAGTATAGCATGTTGTCCGAAATCATGAAAAAACATCATAGTATAGCATGTCGTCCAAAATCATGAAAAAAAGTCATAGTATAGCATTTTGTCAAAACTCATGAAAAAAAGTCATTGTATAGCATGTCATCCGAAATCATTAAAAAACGTCATAGTATAGCATGTCGTCCGAAATCATGAAAAAAGTCATAGTATAGCATTTTTTCAAAACTCATGAAAAAAGTCACAGTATAGCATGTCGTCCGAAGTCATGAAAAAACATCATAGTATAGCATGTCGTCCGAAATCATGAAAAAAGTCATAGTATAGCATGTCGTCCGAAGTCATGAAAAAACATCATAGTATAGCATGTCGTCCGAAATCATGAAAAAACATCATAGTATAGCATGTCGTCCGAAATCATGAAAAAAGTCATAGTATAGCATGTCGTCCAAAATCATGAAAAAAAGTCATAGTATAGCATTTTGTCAAAACTCATGAAAAAAAGTCATAGTATAGCATGTCATCCGAAATCATTAAAAAACGTCATAGTATAGCATGTCGTCCAAAATCATGAAAAAACTTCATAGTATAGCATGTCGTCCGAAATCATGAAAAAAGTCATAGTATAGCATTTTTTCAAAACTCATGAAAAAACGTCATAGTATAGCATGTCGTCCGAAATCATGAAAAAAAGTCATAGTATAGCATGTCGTCCGAAATCATGAAAAAACATCATAGTATAGCATGTCGTCCGAAATCATGAAAAAAAGTCATAGTATAGCATGTCGTCCGAAATCATGAAAAAAGTCATAGTATAGCATGTTGTGAAAAACTATGACAAAACCGCTACAAAAACAGCAAGCGCTGAGGTGGAGGTCAGGCTGTGATTCAAGGTTCCAATGTTAGCTACATAAACGTTAACCTGAAGCTGCAGCTGTGAGTCTTTGGCTTCTGTTAGCAGAAGGCTAAAGTGTTAGCATCATGTTGTCTCCATGTCTGAAACTCTTCACTGATACTGACACGTGTTTTATTTAGTTTATTGTCAGACTGTCTTTCAGACTCTGTTTGATCAGTCCGTCTCTTTGTTGGGTTGCTCTGCAGTGGAGACAGTTGTTGGCAATGCTGGAACAGCAACTTTCTCTGCAGGATTCTCCTCCATTGAATCAGAGTTTCACTGAAGAGACGTGCACATGCATCTGTGTTTGTAGAACAGCCAACAGGAACATTGGCATCTCTCTGAAATGAGCAGAGCCAAGAGGAGGAGCAGGAGTCTAGTTTCCTCTCCGTCAGCTTGACTTACAACATGCTCAGAGTTTATTATGGGATATTTGATGCCAAAATTAAACTGCCTACCCCAGCTTTAAGCTTTTAATATTTATTATCTCTTGATTTGGTAAAGGGGTTATTTCTTCCATCCTCTGAAATGTTAACAAATTTGTAAACAATGGCTCTCAGGTAGCCAATAGTTTCCAAGATAATTCATGATTAATGTGCCTCTCAGCGCGGCGCTGCGTTCGTCCAAGATGCTGACTCATTTTTCACATGGCTGGTATCTGTGTTTTAACAAAACTGCTCATTAATATCAGTGATCATCACGCAGCCCCGGCTGCTGTTTTCCTTAGTGTTATTCTCATTCCTCACTGTCTCACACACAGGCTGAATTAAAAAGCCAAGCATGCGTCCTTCCCACTCCTTTGCCACTGTCTCCTCCCTGACTCCTCTCCCATCTTATCTGAGTGGCCTCCTTCAGCCCACAGCTTCCTCCTGGCGACTTCCTCTTGGCTGCCTGCCAGCGTGCCGATCACTGCATCTGTCCGTCAGCAGAATACCAACTGATTAATGCTTTCACTGCGACCATTAATAAAACTGTGGAGAGGCTGCTCTCTGTAATTGAGAGGTACAGCTCGGCCTGCATTGAACCAAATGAGGAGGACATATACTGGAGGGAGATGTGAACTCATGGGCGGGCAGGAGTGTGTATGAATTTTAGGGATGAAGAGTGGGCTGCTCTGCCCTCTGACAGCCAATGATATAGTTGCTCCAGAGTAAAATACCATGCACTTTATTTATGTGCGGGCTACAGACAGAGTGTACACAGTGTTTTATCAGATTTTATTTAGTGTCTCTTCCTGTCCTCTGTGACAGCGGCTCTACGCTGGCTTTGATCTTGATTTTCTGCACAGCAGCAGAATCATTGTGGTGAGATGATAAAGCGCTGGTGTCTAGGCCACTGGCACCAGCAGTGATCCACGGGCACTCTGCTGGACACACCCCGACTACTTGGCTCGTTTGTGCCATCCATCTCTCCTCTTCTCATACACCGAAGGATTCCAGCGCCGCAATCATTTGTTCTGGGGATGAAGGGAAAAGATGCACTTGTGTGACGCATGTTTGACTCAGAGTTTGGCTCAACTGGACTGCTGTGTAGTGTAGGATGTACACACAGTTAAAGGACAGGGTGGCTTCTTTTTTAAAGGCACACACACACTGAAAGAGAGGGATATATGTTAATATCAGTACATCATCAGTATCAGCAGATATCGGCTTGAAAATCAGAATCGACCAATGTGTTTTTTCTTATTTTGCACAATGACTGAATATCACACTGAACAGTATTTCATGTCTCCATCTGCTGCTGGCCGTCACCAGTACGCATGTGTAATATGTTAATTCCACTACAGAGGAGACTTGATGATGATCACTGAAGTTAGGTGGAAAAAGTGGATTTATCTGTGTTGTTATTGGTTATTGATCAAATAAGTTGTTACATATCTGCAAATCAGATATCAGCAAAAAAGGATCTGATGCGTACGCTGTGAAGATTTAAAATGGCTGAACATGACTTTGACGCCCTTACGCAGACTGTGTTTCCATTTTGGAGCCTCAAATGAGAAACCAGTGACCAGAGAGGAGAGACGGAGACGCAGAGGGGAACGTACAGCGAGAGTGCGCACCAGTTTTAGCTGATGTTAGCTTGTTGTGTTGTCACATGTAGGGCTGGTGTAAAATAATCAGTTCATCTGATTCATATTGATCTTCATTTGAATGACCCGATATCGATTCATAAAATCTGAGATTGATCTTTTAATATACGCTTTTTCCCACAGATGTGTGAAGCTTTTACTAATCTCGCCAGTAGTAAACCGGCTGCGGCGCTAAATTATTGATAGTCTTGAGAAGCTCCGACGTCACCAGCTCTTTCATCTGTAAGTGTTAGATTACCGTTTTTATGTTTTGGTGTCATTCGTTATGGTGCTGCAGCAGCCGCTCCTCCTGCTGTCTGAGGGTGCGTTTGATTTGTACTTGGAGGTTTGAAGTCTGAAGTGGGAATGACGTAACCCACGAGTTGACAACAGGTTTTGTATTATAGTTGACAACGGTCGGAAAAAAACATGGACGCCCGCAAGAAAGCCTTTGATAAAGTTGCTATAAACTTTAACAGAGTGTGTACTCACTACTTATGTGACCGGCAGCCATCTTGAATTCGTTAGTTGGGGTTGATGCGGTTGCTACGAGTTTCTGAGTTGGAAATCCGACCTCAGGGTGCGTTTGAGTTTAAACTTCCGACTGGGAACTGGGAATTTCCGACCTCCAAGTACAAAACGAACGCACCATGAGCGTTGTGGCTGCTGCAAAACATTTACCTGCGTTGACGACAACTACTCAAGTCAAACCTTTATCAGTACACCTGCTGAGCAACATGTAAACATCTAAACCTGACTCAGTGTTGTGATGTCAGGAATGTGACTTAGTTAAATGACGTTTAAGATTTGTTTCCTGTGAGATGTTGAGTTTATATTTATATTTATATTAACGTTACTGATGCTGCTCTAGAAACATTTAGTTATAAAATATTCAATTTGAATTCTGTACTGAATTTTAGATAATTCCTTGTAAAATGTCTAGTATTAGTTTTCTGAGACTCTCTGTAACACTTCAGCAAAAATTGGTCATTGAAATATCGTGAATCGATTGAGGACATCAGTGGTGAGACCCAGCCCAACTACTCATATAGAAATGTATAGAAATTGAAAATCTGTGCCTGCCTACATATACAGTAAATAGTGACTAGGCCTAAAATGTTCTTTGGTGCTGAAGATTCAGATCTGATGTCTGCAGTGCGCCACAGGAGCATCAGTCGACACTCGTTAAATGAAGCGAGTCCATTATCACTTTCAGTTAGTCTGGACCTGAAGAGTCCGAAAAGATGAGACTGGTTTTGATTTTGTTTTACTCTGCTCATGTTTTTCAGGACTTTCCCAGTTCCCTCTGCACCACACCGTCACTGCTGACTCCACTGTCGTCCTGGGCTGCAGACACACAGACACGAGCTGCCTCCAGCTGCTTCAGTTCAGCTGCCAGTGACGAGCTTCACCTTCACGTGATTCACACCATCCCACCAATTTCATGCCCCGACCAACCACCAGGTCCAGCACAGGCGTCCTACCTGCGAACACGTCCAACTGCCTTCACTGGAACACACGACCTGGCTGGAGGTGCCGTTACTGGGAACCAATCCCAGAATCTTTGTAGTGGAGGGAGAGAGCTTCACCCCAGCGCACCCAGTCTGTGTTATTATCAACCAATCCTGTGAAGAGGCTAAAACCAGCAGTGAAGTATTATCTGAGAGTATTTTTTGTGAAGCCTCAGTCTGACATAAATCACTCTGATAGAACTCCAGCTGGAGCTGTCCTGTCGCAACTGACGTGTCACTTTGTTAATGAAGTGACAGGAAGTAACTACAGCGACCAACAAAGCATCACGGAGCATGCTCAGTGGAAACAAAGCTTGTATTTACTTTAATTTCACAGATAAGAAACAATAAATTGTGAAGACAATAAAGCCTCCACACACTGTGTGTGATTTATCCTGGCTGAAATATGAGCAGAGCAAATCTCTGCTAGCTGCTAGGCTAATTTATACAATGTAAAATGCCATAGGCTTGTGCTAATAATGTTAGCATGTTGTATTTGTGGGGAAAATGTGTCCAGATAAAGACAAGTGTTTGTCTGTGAATGCTGCGAGTTATAGTGAAGCTGAGTTGTGTGTTTACTGTGTGTTTTAAGGGCATTTAAGATCAACTAAACTTTACAGCACTTCACAGAAACCCTGTCGCCAACTGGTGGTTTAGAGGTGTAACTGCAGAGCGACACAGACACCACTGACTGCTGCAGGTGAAATCCCTTCACCGTGTCAGCCCGAACCACGGCATCTAAAACTCTGAAACTGTGACAGAGCCACTGATGTGTTGGCATCAAGGTTTATTATCCTTTATAATGTACAATATACAAAAATATAGGGTACCAAAAAATTCACAGTGTCTAAAAGGCAGTGATTACAGTCTACATGACAGGTCTAACAGTACACCTGGTAAGTTGCATAGAAGGGCACAGAGCCTCACATCGCAGGGGACAGAGCTCACAACTGACCAATCAGATCACGGCTGTCAGACGGGGCCAATAGAGGCGACGTTTAGATCACATTAATGTAATTTCTGCTTTAAATGTGACTGTTTTCAGTCTCTAATATTTGACAGTGTCTGGTGCTACAGAGTAATCATCAGTCTGGATTCATGTGTCTGTGGGAGTCTGATATTTGAGCAGCTGGGAGAGGTCAGAAGCCGCGGGCGCTCGGTCACATCGTGGAGCTCTGTCCCCAAACAAACCTCATGGTTGGTGTGTACTTAGCTGCTGCACTTTTTTTAAACAACTATAAGGCTTTTTTTAAACAAACAGTGTTAGCTATACAATATACAGATACATTTACACCATCCTCTGCAGGGTCATTAGATGGGCTGCTCCTATATACAGATAGAGCTCTCATCTCGTGCATGTACAGTAGCTGAACTGAAAAGCATTGCTGGGTTAGCATTCATCAATCAGGCAATAATAATAATAAAATATAGCTGTGAAAATGCCCTTTATAAACCAAGCTTTGACTATAAATAGTGTCAGTTCCACCTCCACAGGAACCAGAGGCGCGATGCTTTAACTTACAATGATTAACATCTTAAACATGAAAGATAGAAAAACAGTAGAATGCCGGAGTGTCAGCGACGACAGGATGTGGAGGAGAAAACAAACATCCTCGTATATAATCATGTATGAAAGCATTTACATTGTACAAAATACAGCAAGCCCCTTTGCTCCATCAGGCACACGCACACGCAGAGATAGAGTACATGTGTTTGCATGTACACACATCCACACACACATGCACTCATGTTGATGTCACACAGGCAAACTGCTAAGCGAGCGTAATTTAGCTGTTTTCTTCTCAAGCAGAGGCCGAATGTCTCGTTACAGACGCTCTTCTTTGTGTTAGCGTCTCTACTGAAGATGCAGCAGGTACCAAACGTGTGAAAAATCAAAGCGAAGGAATGTGTTGGTTCAGTGACGTGAAATTAGAGAAAACAAGAATTAATCAGCTATATCTTATTTAACAAAATATTTCCTCCTATGCTACAACGTGTTGGAAACAAAATATCTTAAAAAACAAACATAAAAATGGAACAAGTGCCAGTCTACTAGCTTATTCTACCGTCATAGAAAACCCAATCCAGTTGTTCAGCACACTGGCCATATTTGATATGACCACCGAGCTATTTAGCACTCAGTAGAATCGACGCGTCCATCGGAGAATCGATTGGAGAATCAATCAATTCCCTTTCAGAAGTTCTTTATTGATCCTGGGAAAACAAATTAAACAGAAGAAATAGAAAGAAAACAGATCTCGCCCCTGCCCTCTATTGCATACAGGCAACCAAGGCATTCCCAAAGCTTTATGTACAGTTCAGACCGCTTCCCATAATCCCCCCTGCTCTGCCCTTCACGACTCAACGTCCTTGTCCACAAACGCCGTTTGTCTTCCAAACAGCCGTCCGAAAAACTTGAGTGACTCTGAAGTTCTTATCTTTTCTGTCACGTGAAACACCAACACTGGAGGGCGAGCGTCCGCCCCCAACAGCCCGGCTGATATTGATCTCTAATTTATTTCATCATCGACTTCATTGAATGTTCTCTTGTGTTGTTCTCTCGCTCTGCGCCGTGCGGCAAGGACACGAGGATATGCGCCGTTTGTTCTCGGTAACTGCTTCTGTTGTCGAGGGACTCAAAGTTCATTACAGGCTGAGAGTGTGGTTAGTAATGGAGAGGCGTGAAACAGTGACCCACATCCAGAGAAATGTTTTTTTGTTTTATTAATATTCTGTTCATGTTCGTCTCTGTAAATGAGGACTGTGAACTCAGCACCTGCGCTGAGGTGGTGTGGTCGCAGCAATCTGTCTGAAGCCATAACTTGTCCTGCTAGAATTTTCCACTAGACTCCGGCATGAAGCTCAGAGTTTACTCTGCTGTATCCCATCAGGCCCTTACAATAACACCCCCAGCTGGTTGCATAAGTCCCAGACTGCACCAGGACACAGGCCTCGTCATCCAGACCCACAGCTCCTGATGGAAAGTTCCAGAAACGCCCTTAAAGACACAAACCCTACCATGTGGAAGAGACTACGGGGGCGAGGAGAGGGGCGATGATGAACACAGGAACCTGGCCGAGCTCTGAGAAACGTTTCAGTTCATGTCGGTTCAGTTATGTCACCATGGCAGCGGGGCGGCGTCCGTTGGCAGGGGGGTTCAGAGAGCCGGTCGTGAGGCTTGTCTCAGCTGTTGTTGTTTTGGTTGTAGGTCCTGCATGGCGAAGGGGAGGAGTTGGGCTGGTAGTCGTATTTGCCGAGCGCTGTGGGATAGTAGGTGGTGGTGTAGACGTTTGTCTGCTGCAGCGGCGTTGGGTAGAAGTTGGATCTTTCATCTGGCAGCAGGTTGTTCTTGTTCAGTGTCTGGAATGTCAGCAGAGAGAAAAGAGGTGTTAGCCTGCAGGGCCGGAGATTCTGTTGATTCCCTTCATTGGTTTGATAACGATTCACAAGATCTCGATTCAACTGGGGACATCTAACTTACAGTACCAGCTCTGTTTGCATAGAAACGATTTTCAGAGAAGTAATGTTGTAAATTAGACATAAAATTATTTTAAAAAAGAATGAATTAAGAACAGAAATAGAAGTGAATATTTTAAATGTAACTAAAAGTTGTTTCCAGTGATGTTTACAACAGCAAAGTCACCATATAAACTCAGTATTATCTCACTGGAAAACACTTTAAAATATCAGTAAAATAAATCATAATAGAGACAGTGTCAAACACAACCAGCTTCACTATAACTCGCAGCATTCACAGACAAACACTTGTCTTTATCTGGACACATTTTCCCCACAAATACAACATGCTAACGTTATTAGCACAAGCCTATGGCATTTTACATTGTATGAATTAGCCTAGCAGCTAGCAGAGATTTCCTGTGCTCATATTTCAGCCAGGATAAATCACTCACGAGACTTATCAGCACCACCTGGGACCAGTTTAATACCAGCGAGAGTCAAAGCTTCACAGATCTGTGGAAAGGATTGATTGACTTGATTATTTTAACCCAGCCCTATCAGCCTAACACGCTCACACGTATATATTACGTATATACGTGTGTTGTACCTCACTTAAAAAGATTTTTTCAGTCGATTTACCAGTGCAAAAATGTTTTGGGTAGAAAAACAAATGTCTATATAAGGAGTTATTCTCAGCTGTATTTGGGGTGTAAGAAATGACTGATGTGTTTGAGTTTTGTTTAGATGCAAAACTTTGTGGTTGATCACCAGATTCTTGTTGATCCTCAACCCTCGTGTTGTTGCTGTTTCGACCACAAATCCATTTTCTTGGTTTTCGTCTGTCATTTAGTGTCAAACCTGACGTCATGGTTACAGAGACAAACATGAATGTGATTGTGCTTGTTACGACAGTTTACAACAGGTAACAACTGCACTGAAAATGTGAATATTGAATTAAAAAAATTGGTTTATTGAACTTATATTTGCATTTTTTAATAAAAAATATTGTGGTATAATTATTAAAATGATGTTTTTTTATTGGCTTTTTTGCCTTTATTGACAGGACAGAAGGTGAAATGGGGAGACAGAGAGAGAGTGCGGATTGACATGCAGCAAAGGGCCACAAGCCGGATTCAAACCCGCGGCCTCTGCAGCGAGGCAATGCCTCTGTACATGGGGCGCCGGCACTATCCACTACGCTACCGATGCCACATTAAAATGATGTTTAAAAAAAATCTCACGTTTGAGAAACACTGACTCATAGATGTTTGACATTTTTTGCCATGTTACTAAATACTTTACTTAAATACTTTTTATTTACTTTCTTCTGATGAGGTGCACATGTTCGTAGTGGAGAGAAAAATGTGTCCAGTCATGTTTAAGTTTCTTTATTAAGAAGCATTTTAATATGTAGGTAAATATGCTGCAGGATGTTTTCAGAAAATACATTTTCAGGACTCAATTAAAAGCCAGAACGGACTTGTTAAGATAGAGGGTTTTCGCTGTGTGGACGCCGCGCTCTGTTTAATGTAGGAGGTAAAAAATAATATGAGCAATTCATGCCCACAGGTGAGTAAAATACCTCCACTGTGCTCGAGGTTATAGCTTCTGCACTGTAAGTGTATTCATAACCAAAGCAAACCAATTTAACAAATTTAATTTAGTTCATGTCAAGCATACTCAATACACTAATATATGAGATGGCGGGAATTCACCGCAGCTCTCTTAAATAAAAACAAGTCTAAAACCCACATTTTATTCTAATGCAATTGCTGAGTCTGTGGTAAAAGCCGAACATAAGGTGAAACACTTTCCAGGGGAAGCATTAGACTAATGTAATCCATCTGAACAGCTCTGGGGACCGAGGCAGGAAGATAATCAGGTTAGAGTCGCTGAAACACACAACGCCGGGCATCATAAATTGGCCTGGAGGAGAGGGAAGCTGCTGGATTGAACAGGGCTGTAGTGCTGCACGGTGACATCGGCTGCACATCCAGCAGAGTCTGGCTGCCCCCTCTGGTCATTAAAGCTAATGAGTTCAGGCTCTCAGCACCACGATGGCTGTCAGCGCCGCGTCCGCACAGCGACAACAATAACAGCCAGGACAAGTGCCAGGAGGCCGACACCATCAAAAACACAGGGATGCGTCCTGGTGGCGACACGTTCCTGCCACGCTTTAGCGGGATCTGAGATAGTGTCAGGTGAACGGGGATGTTGGAGAGGAATCCCTGCTGACGGGCGCACTGCGCAGGACTGTCCTAAAAACAACCAGCAGACTCACTCAGAAGTACTTCCTCTCAATCATCACTTGTGATCCACTGTCAGTGTGTCGTCATGTATTTATCTGCGTATTTACTTATTTGTGTTTGAGACGTTCCTGGACACGGCATGCAGGTTAAGGTTTTCGTTAATTTTGCTTTCAATAGCCTGACACCCATTAATAATATCTAAGGAAAAAAATGCAAAATGACGTAAAGTAAAAGACGCCGTTGCTTTTAGTTCAGCGCTTCATTGACCCAGCGAGTCTGAACACCACCTTTCACAGAGCTAACCATTTACAGGTGCTGAAATCCTAAGGTTCTGCCTTTTATTTCATTTTCTGAGTTACAGGCGGCTCGCTGCGCTAACATGGAAACATGGCGCCCACCCTGCACTGGTGACACCAACCTGATGGCAGGACAGCTTTGCTGCAGAGACATGGTGGCCACCCTTCGGTCGCCCTGGTGAGTACGCAGCTTCATTTTTAAGCATTGTTAACCATGTTAGCACCACGAGCTGTGCTGACACTGCTAACGATGTGAACAGAGCTAAAATGCTAAAGCTGCTGCACTGTTGTGACCTGCAGGGAGACTGTAGAGACGTCTCCACAGAGACGCTGTTAGGACGGCGTTACTAGCGGTAACCGACGAAAGAGCAGCACTTGTGGTTAGCTCACCCAGACTCGAATTGAAGAGTAACAACATCAACTTACAGACCAACACGTCAGAGTCATGCATACATTACATTATTCTTAAAATATAAAGAGTAAGAAAGTAACTTAACAAAAGGAACTCTAGGTCAGTGGTTCCCACCTGGTTTATCATGATGAAACTGGTGAGTAACACCCACGGGCCCCGTTTCCTCTGTACTTCACCTCTTTGTCTGCATTTGTGACATTTTGAGTCCCGTCTGGTTTTGTGTTGCTTCCTCTTCCCTTATCGAGCTAATTCATCATGTGTCTGACAGAGATGTAGAAATATCTGTTTGTAATATTTAATAATCTGAGCTGCTGTGTTTATTCAGAGTGTCATCAGGGGACGCAGACCTGTTGGAGATTTTCAGGGTAATACAGGCGCAGTTTTAGATTTCAGAGGATGTGACTGATAACACGTGCTGCGTCTGGGAGACAGAATATTCTACTTTGGAGTGTAAAGGTACATTCAGGAAAACAGAACAATAAGCGTTTGGTGAGTGATTGTTCTGTGCCCTGAAACGTCTGACTGCAGCCTCCACGCTGACTAAACCTAAGATGGTGGACACAAAGATTAAACTCCCTGTTTCAGGTCATAAAAAGTTT
The DNA here is from genome assembly GCF_041903045.1 of Epinephelus lanceolatus. NCBI lineage: Eukaryota > Metazoa > Chordata > Actinopteri > Perciformes > Serranidae > Epinephelus > Epinephelus lanceolatus. Next base: position 44,193,622 of record NC_135747.1, read on the forward strand.
TAAGTTCATTTATCTAGAGCTTATTATCTCAAGCATACTTTAGCACACTTCACAGAGACAGAAAAATCAATAATAATCTCCCAGACTTTAACTAATCAACAGTTAGGGAACAAAACAGCACAAGTTTTGGAGAACAGGACATAAAATTGCACTTAAAGTCGACGAGCCTCTGGTGAAAATAGTTTCTTGACTTTGTGTAAATGTGAGCGCACAGTGGAGCGATAGCAGTGGGAGGTCGAGGGCTGACTAAAGCGCTGGAAAGCTAATGGGGCCCATTAATAAGGATTTGGTTTGTGGGCAGGTAGGACGGATTAAAGCCTATAGGTTCTGTATAAGAGCAAGGAGGAATAAAAATGAACAGTAATTCATCTTCTGTGGTTAGCGCTCTATTGAGATAAATGCATGAATAAAGGCTCTAAATAAAACATGAATCATGTTGCCCTTGAATCTGTAACATTTACATTGTGTGTGTCGCCCTGCAAATACTGCCTCCATTTCCATTTGTATTACTTTTATCTACATAATATTCACACAATCCTTCAGTGGTCACGCACCTTAAACTCCATGGGTGTGTACTTCTCGTTCTTTGGTGTGGTGTTGCCCTTGTAGTTGAGGTGGTTCGGGGTGGTGGGGTGGATGACGGCTGACTCCTGTGAGGGCTTGTGGAAACGCTGACAGTAGACGTAGATGAGGAAGGACAGCAGCCCCGCCCCCAGGAAACAGGAAACACCGGTGGCGATCAGGTGGATGGAGGTGAACGCTGGGAAATGAAGAGGATGCGTGTTAGCTGATGTTATCACGTTATATCTTGAGAGCCTTTATTTACATCCCAAATTTACCTCAACTCACATTCTGAGTCAGATCAAGAACACAGATTTCAAACAGGTGGTGCAAAGGTGTCCGCTGGCCTAAAGGTTAAAGGGCGCTAACTTCCTGCCTCCACTCATTTCAGTGAGGATAAATAAAATTGATTGAATTGATTGACTGATCACTCCCAGGCCACACTGCCTGCGTGAATGATGGTGATTAATTAAGTATTAGTAGTATTCACTACAGTTTCAATGTCTTATCTGTCACAGACATAAAAAAATATAAATATTTCTTGTTAATTCAACACTTCCTGTGTTTGTTTCAAAATAAAAGCCCTCTGACTGTTCCTGTCGACACAATCCCTTCATGTGTGAACACAAGGCTTTTTATTGTCAAATATAGGACAGTGTTGTTGACGATGCAGCGGCTGCACGGCTCCATAGATTTGTGCAGGATCAGCTTTTAATCGTGGAGATACAGCTGTTAAAGCAACAGAAGCGCCGTCTGTGTGAACACCACACATGCGAGCCGCAGCAGTTCAGCGAGGTAGCTGTCACGCCCTGGTCACACACGTTAGGCGGCAGAAGGGAATCAGTTTCAAACATGACAGGGGAGGTATTAAATGGCTGCCACCCATGTGATGTGTACAGTTTATATGGTGTTTAACTTCAGGTGGACGCAGCCTGGCTTTGGCTGATCAAAACGCAGTCATCATGTCAGCAGAAAGGAAACAAGATACTGTTGGTGTCTCAATATCTGCCGCTGTACAGCACAGTGTGAGCATCTGATAAGGACGACCAGCAGGAACACCGGGATGACATTTCTACCAAACTTCAGATGTCTGGTACATTTTCCAAATATGCAGAAATGTTGGTCATGTAGGGATTTCTGTTGTCTCGCTACAGTGTGAAGCTACAAGCTAGTCTGTACTTCTGCCAGCGACGTTCACTGAAGCAGCCGCCTGGCATCAGTGTCAGGGAAACAACATTAAACCACCAGCTACGTCAGTGAAGAGTTGTCAAACTTCTTCACCACTCTCAAATAATTCCAGCTTGTCAAAGTAAACTAGTTAAACTACATCATGAAGATTATCACAATCTGAGTGAATCTCACACGGAGCCACAGCTGAACTGACAGTGAGTAAAGTGTCGGTGTGTTTGAGTTAGGGACGAGGGCAGGTCAGTCCTCACTGAGGCCGCCGAGGATTTGTTTTAAGAAGAGAATGCGGAGCATTTCTTTGGGTGAAATCAGGAAACTGCCTTACTTTAAGGGAAATTTACAGTATTTAATCAAACATCTTGGGTTTAAACCTGAGGTGACTTTAGTCAAAGTCCAGGTGATCGTCATGAACTGACAGCTGTGGCCAGTAAACTGTGGTGTTGTCCCATATTGTGTTGCAAAAACCATCATGAGAGAACTGTGAATACGTAGTTTATAAATGACTTAATAAACTACACAACCCAAAGGAGTTAAAGCTGAAGAGCTGCTGGGACCTGAATGTTATTTAACTGCCACCAAACTAATGCAAATTAGAGTTAAACAAGTGATTAAACTACATGTAATTAAGTAATCCTGAACACAGCCTGCCGTCACAGCTGAGGACTGAAGCAGCTGCTTTTAAAAATACTTTTCTGGGTATTGAACGTGCAGGTAGGCGGTTGTCAGGGCGACGGTGTCAGAGCAGCTGAAGACACTAAAATGCAACATCTCCAGTTCAGTTCCTGCATTTGTTGCATGTCACGCCTGTGTGTCTCCACCTGAATGTTCTGGCTGTATCTAAACTCTGAGCTGTCCAATAAAGACTATGAAAAAAACACCTTTAAAATACTCAGTAGAACAAATGATCAGCAGTTTGTCTCCTTCACTCACACAGTAATGTTGATTTATTGTTTGGTTTTTCCTGCAGTTTTCAACCTGGGAACATCGTCACATTTCTCCTCATCTCTGCACTAACAGCGTCTAAATAACTTCAGGTGAGAACAGAGTGATTCATACAGGTGTACAGCTCACTCAGTGTCACCTGACACTCATCACTGTTCCTCTGTTGATATCCTGATGCTGCTCTCATCCCTCCAGCACCAGAACCTCGTCCTCAGCTCAGCGTTTCATTTGGCTAAAATATCGTCCATGTATGTGTGAAAGGAGGATTAGTTCTCTCAGCAGGATCCTCGCTGCTTCTTAGATTCTCTCAGAGCTCCTTCAAAGAGCCTTTTACACCAAATCTAACTGTATAACACTTTGACACGAGTGTATCTGACTCAGCTGAGCTCAGGGGATATTGGCTGGGTGTGTGAGGCTGCTGTGAGAAACCTGTCAGGTTAAAGGGACAGTCCACCCTAAAATCAAACATACATGTTCCCCCTCTTCCCTGTAGAGCTGTTTATCAGTGTAGATAGTTTAGGTGTGAGCTGCAGAGTGTTGGAGATATGGGCCGTAGAGATGTCTGACTTCTCTCCAGTATAACAGAACTAGATGACACTCAGCTTGTGGAGCTCAAAACTCAACATCAGTGTCTCTGTACAGAAATCATGACCTGGTTACTCAAGATAATCCACAGACCTTGTTGCTGCAGTTTCATGGAGGAACTATTTTCTTTAAACTGAAATACACCCACCAATTGTACACTGCACAGAAGGAAGTGTGCATCAACTCATGGACAAGAGGTGCATGCTTTTGACAGCGTGAGATTGTAAACAATGGCGTCCTCTGCTGAGCTGTAACATTGTCTCGCTCGGTGGTGCTGGGTGAGCTAGCAGTAGGTGCACACTTCCTTCTGTGCAGTGATACAGTTGGTGGACATAGTTTCGTAGAAAGAAAATAGTTCCTACATGAAACTACAGCATCAAGGTCTGTGGATTATCTGGAGTAACCAGGTCATGATTTCTGTACAGAGACACTGATGTTGAGTTTTGAGCTCCACAAGCTGAGTGTCATCTAGTTGTGTTATACTGGAGAGAAGTCAGACATCTCTACAGCCCATATCTCCAACACTCTGCAGTTCACACCTAAACTATCTACACTGATAAACAGCTCTACAGGGAAGAGGGGGAACATGTATGTTTGATTTTAGGGTGGACTGTCCCTTTAAACAAATCTTCTGCACAGTTACAGCAGCTCTGACAGATTCCTAAACTTTACATGGGCTGTTATTTTTTTGCATGTTTTGAGTCTTGTTCATGTTTTTGTCCACAATTTCAGTAATTTTGTTTTTGTGTGATGATTTCTTCTTTTCAGGGACAGAAATATGCACCCTGGTTTGTTTCTTCCTGTTCTGTGCTCCCTGTCAGTAATTTAGCTTTCAGAGGAGGTTGTGAAAAAAGTCTCCAGTCTGATGTGAGTTTGTAATTTCTTGGCACACGGAGGAAAATTGGACTCAATTTGCAATTATCCAATAGATGGGCAACTTTTGTCCGGTTCGAGGTACATCACAGTTTACATGATGTTTCCTCTCCTCTGAATAAGACACATTAAAACAAACAGGCACATAAAGATGTACATAAGATGCATGAGAACACGCGTGATGGACGGACATCTGTGGAAACGCGGGGGCAGACGTTAACATGCAAACAGGAACAAAGTGAAGGCAGCTGTTAATCCACTTACCTCCGCAGTGTTGATCCTTATCAAAACCAGATGCAGGGAGGATGACTGCAGAGAGGAGAGGAACACAGGGTCAGACAAAAACATGCACGCACACACACACACACACACACACACACACACACATGCACACGCAACAGAAACAGCCTTCAGAACACAACACAGCCATCGACTGTAACATCAGGGGAGTTGACACATGCAGAAACAAAAACAGTGAATGAGAAATTGAAATGTCTTAAAACGTTGCACAAACGCTCCACAGAGAGGTTTGTTTTTTTCTGCAGAAAAATATCTGTTGAGTGAAAAAACGTCTCTGCTCTAAAATACAGCCTCTGTAGTTTCTGTTAGAGACACAGCAGGACAATCATTTACAGCTACAGCGAATTCTGTGCCCCACAAATCCTCGAAGGAAAGATGAGAGCAGGGAGAGCTGATCTGTGTGTGTGTGTGTGTGTGTGTGTGTGTGTGTGTGTGTGTGTGTGTGTGTGTGAGAGAGCTGTTTTAACTGCAGCGCCACATCTCCTGATTAATTTTTTGGCCTAATTTTTCAGCTTCCTCACAGACGCCTCCCCTCTGCGAGTGACCTTAACAAATCCATCCATCGCCTCGTTGAAATTTGCAATAAAATTAGATGTGATTTGGTGTTGTGACAACCCATTAATATTAATCGCCTTCGTCTGGACTCATTAGGGATGCGCGGTGCGCAGAGGCCTCTGCTGGCAGGCCATGAAAGATCATTTCAGGAGAAACTTTCTGAGATCGTCATCAGCATAACAAGGTGCGCCGGGGCCAACGGGGTCAACCGCTGACTTGTTGGATTCACATGGACTTAATTATGGTTAATTAACAGAAGCAGATGACTTTAGTGCACATCACGCAGAGGATGCCAGCTACACACAACACACACACACACACAGAAACAATGTGTGTATGGATGTTTGTGAATGAGGATGATGATGATGCTAACTGAGCATGATACTGTACATACATGACAAAGACAGACAGAACGTGTCCTAAAATCACAAACTGCTACTGCTGAGGAACATTTAACCACAGGAGGACTGAAGGATTGTGACCTCTTTCCTGTCCTAAGCATGACCTTAAGGTGGAAAACACAAAAAGGAACAAGGCTAACCCGCTCCAATGGCGAGCACATCATGTTCTCTGCTTTCCATGTCAGAAAATACAAATGCTCACGTTTCTGTTTGAAGCACGGTACAAACCCTCCCCGACAGAGGAACCCAGCAGCATGAGGAAACAGTGAGAAGCTCACAGTGTATTTGGTGATTTTCAGGGCAACAAAGGAAACAAGTTGTCTCCTCAAAACTCTGCCAAAAGGGCATCGCACCTGAGGAACCTTTATACGGCCAACCTTGAACTTTATGGCGACTTTGAAGGAGGCTGCAGGTACAGAGTGTATCTGAGAGATGACTGACTCACAGTTCAGTCGATTTCTGTTTCTTTCTGCTCCGCTCAGGTGAACGAGTTTAAACTGGTTTGATTTTGTGCCAACGGCCGGAACCGGCAGATTAAACAGTAACCTTCATCAGCAACCCGCTGACGGCAGAGTCCTGTCCTAGCCGACGGGTAACTCACAATAAGCTGTGTAACAGGTGAAAATATGTACACTAAAACTTGGTGTATAAGTCGCACTTTTTTTCACTTTTTTTTCATCTAAAAAGTTGGGCGACCTATAGACCAAGGTAAATGCTGACATAGGTAATTTGACCCACAAGATGGCGCTACGTTAGGCTGACCAAACGTCCTCTTTTGCCCGGACATGTCCACTTTTCACGTCCCGTCCGGGGCGTCCGGGGGTCTTTTATAAACTGATGATAATGTCTGCTTTTCCATGTGTTTGTGTGTGTGTGTGTTAGAGTGCGGCACGGGCCGCATATTTCTGTCCGAACCCGAACCGAGCCCGACATTATTTAATGACCAAAGCACCGAGTTTGTGTCACACACTGGTTACAGGCTATTTAACAGGCCGGGCGTGCTCAGCTGCGGAGAGGGAGACCTCCGTGTTGGAGACGGGAGCGGGAGGCGGGAGGTCTGATGCTTCCAGTGAGAGGAAAGGGAGAAATAAACAGCCAATGTGTGTGTGTGTGTGTTATGTTCAGGTGTTGTCACGTAAATAACAGTGCCCAAGCAATAAACAGGACAGACAATAGGATTTTATTTATTTTTACACTACATTTTCACTGAAAGCTGACCGATGTTGTTATACCGTAATTTTATTTCCTGAAGAGGTTGTTTGGAAAATTGCAATCTGAAAAGTAACCAAAGCTGCTTAAGAGGTTATTGTGTTTTGAATGTGTTTCAAATTAAAAATAAAGGGAAACAGTGTAGGAATAACTTGTATAATGTTTTTATTAACAAATAGTAATATAAAACCTTGTTTTCCCTGTTTGAGACCTTAAAAAATAGACTGCGACTTATATTCTGAGTTTTACGGTATATGTATTAATTCACAGGTAAAAATGAACTCCAGGTGGGCGTGCAGCAGGTGAGAACAAAAATCTGTTTTATATTTTTCCGAATAAAACACAGTAAAAAGATGTGCAGTATCTGTATAATACTTTGAGTTGCTTTTATTTTGAAAGTCAGTGACACCAGTGTAACCTTTGACCCCGTGGTCACATTGGTCACCGACGTGGAGGACTCCAGCCATGACACTCTGCAGCCCGAGGATGAGGTGGCAGCCTACATGGAGTTCGGATCCTTTGGAGGTTTGATGGTGGTGGAAGGAGCATGCTAACATGTTTCCTAACCTGGCAGTGATTGAATGTTTCCACCATCCAGTCAAAGAGACGGAGAACCAGCTTCATGTGAGGGACTGGCTTCCACATAATGACAGGTCACAGATTGGTTCTGGTACGGAGCTTTATGGGTGGGTGCAGCACTCTGTCTGAGCTAAAACGGAGCTAAATCCAACTTGTATTTAGGCAATATGAGAACATGATTAACATAAAGTTTGTTTAGAAACAAACAAGCCTTTCAGTAGAGGTGGGAGGGGGAGGGGCAACACACGTTGTGCTTGTTTACTAGAAAGTTCATATGTTTTATGAGGGTGACAAGATGGAGACATTGCTGTCAGTCTCTCAAGAATTAAAAGTGCTCTCATATGTTAATATTCTGGATGTGACGGTGATAAAAGAGGCTGGCTGGTAGTGACGTGACGTGACTCTACTTTGGTCAGACACCCTGTTTCTATGTATTCCTGTTGCTCAGTGTGATAACACTACAATGCACGAGGAACGTCATTACGACGACAGAAAACGCCCAAATACTAAAGTGAAGTTGTGCAGAAAACAGGTGAAAGGTATGCAGCCACAACTACCCACTAACAAGAGCCCACATGACCACAACGCAGGCGCAGTAGAGTCTAACGCAGTCACTATGTCAGAAAGGGGAGGTGATGCTGACGCCAACTGATGGCATGGAAGCTTTAATCTTCTAAATGTCTTCAGACATCAGAAATGTAGTCGTTAACAGGGCATTCTCTGTCGTCTAAATGCACATTTGACACGTTGAGACGTTAATTTTTTTTTTACCTGTTGAGACAAACAGATCTGACTTGGAGCCCTTCAGCGTTCTGCACTAATGTTACACAATGTGACACCACAGCCAGACGCTGGCTCGCTGTTGGGACACGGTGTCATTATGCTCCATTCAGGAGCAGCGGCTGAGTCGAGTGGGAGACCTGGTGGTAATGTTGGGTTCATTGTTCCAGTCCAGTGTTTTGGCTTCATATCAAACCAGTTTGAACATTTCCACAGCAGCTCCACCCGACCGACTCACCAGGTATTTCATTGCAGTCTCTGCGCTGAGTGCTGTTCCCGACACAGGGGGTGTTGCCCTGAGCGCCACACACCCGACTCCTCATCTGCAATCCTGAATCATCACAGGCCGACCACAGCGACCAGGCCATCCAGCCACCTGAACACAGAGAGAACAAAAAGCAATCAATACAATCCCAGACAAAAAAACAAAGCCACACCAAACCCGGATGTCCTGGAAACCAACGCGCCCACCCAAGCTGTCAGCGCCCGCGGCCACTAACCTCCCCAGCCAGCCAAACAGCCCAAACACACCACAAAGTGTTTGTGATGTAAACAGGATTGGAAGAGTAAACCCGTGGAGAGTTTGTTTAGTGCATAGCGGAGATGTTTGTCTCCCGAGCCAAGCTTTAGTGCCGTTTCCCCGCAGCAGCCGACCGAGCAGTAAACAAAGGCTCCTACCCAAGAGGAAAGAGAAAATTCCCAACTCTCAGCGTCTCCCTTTGAACCATGCACTCGCTGCACTCTTTCACCCTGGATCTAAAAGCAGAGTAAAGGAGCACAGGCTACTGCAATGAAAGGCTGATGAAAAAGCTTGTTATTCAGGGTGCTCTCAAGTGTGCAGTTTTGGCAGAGGGTGCCCGAGTGGCGGCAGAGGACAGGCCTCCTTTACCTTTCCTATCAGTCTGGCGCTCAGCGACAGGCTGCTCTGTCTCCACCATCTGCTCCCTTCTCACCGCACAACCATCTACACACACAGAACACACCGGCCACCTCAAACATGTTTAATAACCGTGCACCAATACAGCCCGCTTTAATTGCTTCATTTATTCCCATTTATTTTTGTCACTCGGTCGACCTGCGTGATCGTACTGTTGAGTCAGAAGGAACGCCATCAGGCCCGAGGCTCCTCGTTAGTATTCCATCCCCTCAGTCCTTCCTGCTGTCCTCCATTACTGCTGGAAACTTTAATCAAATGACCTGCGACAGGGGCATCAAATATCCCTGTGACTGACAGCCACTGTGCCTCCAATTATGAATGCAGAGAGGACGGTGGCACCGGGAGGACCCCGATAGGTGACTGATGTTGTGCCCGTCAATAAACCAACAGACACAGAGACGGATCGGGGCTGGAGAGGCTGTTAGCAGACAGTCGATCGGCACAGGCCCAACGGGACGTGTTGGTCCATGTCAAACAGGAAAACATTAACCTGATAAAGGAGGCTGATTAGCATCTCGGCAAAGAGAGAAAAAAAAGCTATTTTCCTGTCTTTGTGTGTAATTACCAAGGCGGCCGACTGTACGCGTTACTCTGCCTGTGAATGACAGGCGGCCTGATTCAAAATGAAAAGCAGCTGAGGAAAAGGACAGTTAAGGGGAAACAGCTATTTAATTCAGGCAGAAATCATCTGCACTACAAGCCGTCACTACACACACACACACACGCGCGCGCACACACACACACACACACACAGGCGGACACGTACTCTGAAACACACACGCCCGCAGACGATGAATATTTGTCCAGGACATTTTTGTTTTTCCAGCAACATGAATAAAGAAAAGATGAAAATCACATCGGGGCGACAAAACGTTGAAGCTGTTTGATATTAAACCTGAATTCTTATTTCAGTTCTCAGACTGGAATTTTTTTGTCTTCCAGTGGATTAGCAGCAGATCTCTCATGAATATTTCAGTGTCCTTGTGGAGCAGAATGGGAATAGATGGGGGGGGGCACAGAGGGCGTTGTTACACATCTCACACCTCATCATCATATGGTGTGAGACTCTGGGAAAAGCAAGGCTAACCTTCAAATTGAAAACCATCAGAACGCCTGATTTAGTTTCACCAAACTTTGGTGTCAAAGCAGCTTCTGTTTGACTTAACTTCCCACAGGTCTTCTTGTGTTATCGTCTGATATTTCTGTGGGCTGTAATCAAGCAAAGAACATGTTGTCGACTGAAATACGACCAACTCTTCAATCAATCAGTTGGTCAGTGGGTGAATAACCTCTGCATGATTTCTCTGTGTTAACTAAATCAACCACAGTGAGCAGGGTGCGCTCGACCTGGTGGCGCCATGTGTCCACTGAATCCTTTTTTCCTGTCATAGCGCTCGACATTTTAAACACTTGTCCTGGGTTGAGCCCAGTTACCTCTGCTCAGGCAGGTGAAGTGCCTCATGTGAAAAATATATGTGATGTCCTCTGTAACATTATTAGACAATAAAATGTGCACTGTATCGCTGCCTCTGCACTGGTGATAATTGTGGCTAGAGACATTATCTTTTGGGTTATATATTGTTATCCTGAACAACGATAATTGTGTATTTAAAATCAGATTTAGTGCCAGCTGTAATCTAAAGTAACTGGGGCAGTAATTTTGGAAAGATTTGTTGGTTTTGAAATCATTAATGTAATTTTTCTGTGGTCTGTGTAGCTCAAACTGAAGTCTGTTTATCACCATAGTACGCTTGATGGAAACAAAAGTTGTCCTTGCCTAATGTGTACGAAAATTAAATGAAGTATAAAAAGGCAGCGGAGGAGATCAGACCTTCGTCAGGCATTCTCTACGAGATCCATGACTGAAACAAGATTGGTGGAAGCAGAAATATTAAAACTGAATATCCTGAAACCTGAGCAGGTGAAACAACACTGGCTACACACCCAGAGGAGATTTAGTTGGGTTTTTTTTTGTAATTCAGATGATTGGACTGTGAAATGTTCTGTTTTGCATTAATAAACAAAATCTGTGGAATCGTTCTGTAAATAAATCTGAAGATCCAGAAAGTTGGACATGGACCAAACCCTTTCAGTCCAGTACCTGTGGAACCAGCAGTAACCCTTCAGACATGGTACCTATTTAAATATCCCATGGAGAGAGACTCTCACTGCAGCCTGTTCTATTTTGTTGTGAAAATGTGGACGTGCAGCCTCGTTCTGTGGACGATAAACCAGGTGCAGACTTCCATCTGTGTCACCGCTGATGAGGAAATACAGCGAGTGCTGGACGGAGCAGTGAGTGACAACAACCCCGCCCACATTTAAGAGGACTGTCTGAACACACCGAGGGTCTAGGTACCATGTCTGAAGGCTTACTGCTGGTTCCACAGGTGCTGGACTGAAAGGGTTTGTGTTGAGTTGTGTGAGTACGAGACCTGCAAGGAGAGGAAGAGCAAGTGGAATGGCTCCTGTATGTGGCGAGAAATGTTACTGTTACCCCCCCACCCCCCCCCGTCAGGCAGCTGCTGCCACAAACAGGATTCTGTGGGAAACACTGCATTCACAAGGATTCAGAACTTCAGACGCATTATGTAATATTTCCATATGTTCATTACAACATCACAGGTCGATCTCTTTTTAAAGCTTTCCAGAGAGGTTGCCATGGCGCTGGGCGCTCCAGCAGCACAGCAGGACACGACATGGTGGGAGGCCGGGCTGTTTTCTCAGCAGGACTCTGTTTATCTTTCCTCGTATCTAAGACCTGCTTTATTCATTAGGAGAAGATGAAAGATGCAAGTTAGACAACGGGACGACACACAAATGACTCGGTGTGGGAGATGGCGGCCTGCGTGGAGGCGTGATGAAAGGACCTGGAGCAGCGGAGGCACGGTGCAGTTAGATTCTGGATTTGTGTGTGTGACCTTACCGTCGCAGGTGTGTGTGTTGCACAGGGCCTCCTCAGTGTGCAGGCCGATGCAGATGTCACCTCCACTGGTGGGTGCAGGGCTGTTACAGGAGCGTGTGCGTTGGTAGTGACCGCCGCCGCAACCCACTGAGCACTGAGACCAGGACGACCAGCAGGACCACGCACCCTTTACTGGAATAAACAAACAAACAAACAAACAATGGTCATTTTAATGGTCAGGATTTAAAGATGCACATCACAAGCTCTGCCGGGTTCAGACTACACCACGTTTGTCTGTTCTGACAGCGACTACGTCAGATTAGACAACTGGAGAGCCATAAAGTCATGCCGTGACTTGGCCGACAGACATGACAGATTACATGTTGGTCCATGACCAATCATCACTGGTCGCTTTTCACGGCGTGTGTGATGTCATCATCTTATTCAGGTCCTATTATTGTTACTATTATGTCAGTCACTGTGTCTGTTCATGTTCCAGCTGATCTGTTACTGTAGTAACATAAAAAGTGTCAGTACCGCATGCAAACTATACAAGTCACTGAATCCTCCACAGGAAGTTCCTGCACATGTTTCAAAATAAAAGCCATTTTAGAAAATGAGGGGATTCTCTCAGCTTTTAATTTGAAACAGAAACAGGAAGTGTTGAGTTTGATTAAACTAAGAACAGAGTGATAAATGGTGTGGTGTGTTTGAGATGCAGCTGGTAGCCTCTGCAGCTGTGCTGAGTAAAGGCCCAGACACTATCCGTGAGTTTGATTCCTTTATATCCTCCATTATGAAGACAGAACATTCTTTGCTAGCTTGATGCTAATGGCAGTACTCAGCGGGTTGATAAAGTGCCTCTGCTGTTTCCTTTTTACTCTGTGTGCTAACGTCCCTACAGGAAATATCTAAAAGGCTGGGCTGTTGTTGTCCTACAGTTTCCATGGCAACAGATCGCTCTGTGTTCCTATTGGTCAAAGTGACGGCTGTGACGGGAGAAGTTGTGGAAGACAAAAAGAAAATCAAACATGCTAGACTTTTTGTTGGGACGTCGTGAGGTGTCCCAGACGTGGCGGCTGTTGTTGTCTACTGTGACACCCTACACATGATAAAACGATGGATTATGGCGCATGACACTCATTGTCATTCATGATCTGAGCTGACACTGTACGACGCCGTGTCGGGCTATACTGATATTGATATTGTGAAGTCTCAACCCAGCGTTACAGTTTGCTAATGAGGACTTGGGACATGAGATGACTGACAGACTTGGACTTGCTCTCAGTAAACAGCTCTGCTAGTTTGATTTTGTTGTGTGTTATCTGTGTGTATTTGTTGCAACAGCTGGATGTACCCCAAAATGTGTTTAACCCCGACACAGAATATGTATTAATTCATTTAAGCGTGTGCAGACCACAGACGCCACACTGAGGACATTTTCCCTCTGGTCAATAAACTGGTAACAACATTGGTGAAACTGATTACACTGGACGTTTAACAAGAAACGTGTGTTGATGACGCTCAGATTCTGCAGAGCGCTGTGTCAAGTTACTGCTGATGCAAACAGAACATTTAAAACATTTAACTGGTGAAACATGACATGACTTAATATAAAGTTTGTGTTTGTAGGTGAGAGTATCAGAAATGTGTCCACAAAACAAGACAACAGTCATTTGGGCATTTGTTTGACAGTGGATCAGTTTGAAGTATTTCAGGGGGCAATAAAACAAGACGGAGCGTTCAGTGAGCTGTCAAACACAGAGCTGCAGGAGACAGACTGCACACCTCCAACTGCTCTACCCTCAACGTTATCAGGTAAAACATCCCCAAATATGTGCTTTGGCCTTTCACTTTGACACCAAATCATCTTTTTTTGAACTCTCCTTATTCTGATCATGTGATAGGTGATGCTTTTACCTGCTACTCTGCTGCTGCTGCTGCACCGTCAGTTCATAATTGTCGCGTCCGTCGTCTGACCAAGCAGTGGGTACGTAATGTACTGTAATATCACCCAAACAGGGTTTCTCACACAATCATTTATTTGTGGCGGCCCACCATGACATCAGTATTTGCCGCCACATTGATTTTCTATTTTTGGAGCTGGAGAGTTATTTTGGAGCTCTGTTGGAATATAAAAACTGTTTGGTAATTCAGAGCGCCACACTCTCTGAGCACAGACGGAGCAGGAAAACACCAGAGCAAGTAAAAGTGAAATTTAGCTCTTCTTTAATTCATAAAGAAATGAACGTACGTTAGATGAATCCACCCTGTGGTCCGTCACTGGGTCATAAAGTTTGCCTTCACTCTGCTCTGCAGCAGCCGCACCTCTTATCTAATCCACGGATCATCTTTGACTGATCCGACCACAAACTGATCATCTGATCATCCTACAACTCAAACACAACAAACTGCTGCTGAGGAAAATAGAAACTCATGACCTGCTCTGTGATCACAGACCCAGAGCTCCCTCCTCTCCTCGGTCAGTTCCCACCACACACACAGACTGTAATTCTGTGGGAAAAGCTGCCGAGTGCAGAACTTTTATCACCAGGCCGGATGAAGCTAATCCTGACAGGCTATAACCAACCTATCGGAGTCCAGCTGGTGGCGCTGGCCTCGGGGAGACTACACCACATTTGTGAAAAAATTATGGATGTCCTGCAGACACTTTCTGTCTCTTCAAAGTTTTCTTTTTCTTCTCATACTCACTCATGTGAAGTTTTGTTTTTGTCTTGCTGGGCTCTGATGTTGGTTACACTGCATCCACCCATCAGCCAAAACATCCAAACCACCGACAGGTAAGGTCAGTAACATTAATTATCTCGTTACAGTGCAAAGTTTTGTGAGGAAACCTTGTGTCTTGCCATTCATGTGGAGGCCACCTGACATCGCTGCAGACCAACTACACCCTCTCATGGTAACAGCACTCCCAAGTGGCAGTGGCTCCTCCAGCACCATGTCACACCCTTAAAACTGTTGAGGAACGGCCCGACGAATGTGACAAAGAGCTTAAGAGTTCACCTGCCATCCAAATTCCCCAGATTCCTACACGATCGAGCATCCATGCTGGTTCTCCACCTCACAGCAGGAGGACTCAAAGGATCTGCTGCCAATGCCCTGATGCCAGACACCATGTCACCCTGAAAGGTCCTGTGTCCATGTCTCGACAGGTCAGAGACAAGTCTGATCCAAAGACGCCTCACCGTGGATCTGCGTTACCTCTGTGGTTACCAGCACGTCCCACAAACACTCGGCCATGTCATACCCTGAGCTCTTCGCCACATTCCTTTGGTCCTTACTGAGCACTTTTATGGTGTAACATGATGCATTGTGCATTTTCCCATGTCTGATGTCCTATAGTCATTTTAAATGTCTTTTTGGGGGTTTAGTCTCTTCCTGATTTTCGCCCACTGTGTCTTTACTTTGAACCTCTGTAGCAGCGCTTCAGTCTTTCCATGGGGACTGTTAATGTTTCTGATCTGATCAGCGTGACTGACTAATTGACCGGGTGGTTGAGTGGCCGATGTCCGTCAGACTGACTGAGAGTGGCCGCGTTGCCAGGTAACGTCACAGTGCTGCAGAAAACTCTATTAGCAGAGTGGATTAGTGTGACACTGGGAGTGAAGCAGGCTGTGGCCACTTAACTCTGACTAGCTCTCACAGCCAGCCGCCGCTCTGCCTGACTGACTCTCTGACTAACTGGCTGTTTACCTGGCCGAGTGTCTGACTCACTGAGCGACCCACCTACCTGACTGACAGCTGCTTTTATGACTCTCTTACAGTCTGCCCGTCCTCCTGTGAGGCTGAGTGATGTTCACAATGACCCGTTCTACAGGCTGTTTGTTTGGCTGCTCACAAACTCCACAAACTTTACTTTGAATCAGATGAAGCAGATTTAACAGCAGAGCTGGAAACTTCAGTCACAAGAACTTTGACCTGGTTAAGTTCTGACTTGAGAGCTGACTTGTATTGTAAAGCTTCAATTAGTAGCCCAGGATATTATTCACTTTAATCACTGAACTCAACAGGCCTATATTTGGGACAGGCCTTTAATTCTTTCCACACAAAACTGTTGCTCAGCAAAGATCATGAGATACCATCAGATTATTAATTTAAACCAGTTTGAATATTACCTGTTTAAAAATGAGGCTTCAGATAACATTAATAAATCATGGATCATTCATTGATCCAGCACAGACGACACTCGTTTTACGGCCCCCGACATACTGACACAACCGCACTTCATCCTGTTGAATCCATCCTCACAACTTGGATTCATTTTTATGAAAAACATTTTTGAATATTTTGATCTGCGGACTCTTACAGACTAAAGCAATATTTAAATTTACAGGGTAGTCAAAGAACGAACACGTAATTTGAAGAAGACAACAACCTGCTTTTAAACATACGAAAACCTCTATTAAAAAAATGAACTGCCTGGCAACCGGACAGGTCTAATTGAGGCAGGTGTTTATTTTTCAAACTGTGTAGCCACACTGAGCTTTTCATTGAAGCTTTACAGTCTTTACGCTCTTCTACAAACAGCAGCAGTGTGACGAGGCGCTGAGCGTCTCTTCTTCACAGAGTGCAACAAGTTTGGAGATTTGTTTCTGGTCACTGAGAGTTTAAAATATCCACTTTGGATAAAATGCTGAGCTCGTCACTGTCACTTTTTATCCAGCCAGGAGGGGCGGGACAAATACCACAAAGACCAGCCATGTAAATGCTTTAAATAAAGGACTTTATGTTGAAGTACAGGGGATTTATTGTTTTGTTTATTTATTGTGGTATCGACGACTGAACTCCTGGTACTGACACACTCCTACCTGAGACCTGACTCTGACTTGTGTCAAAGCACCTGAGCGTGGACCTGCTGCTACAGATTTAAAAAGCTTTCTAATTGTCACATGATGACTTGTTACTGACTACAGTTTGTTAAGAAAACTTCACAGATGGAGCGATGCCTGTGAGGTAGCTCAGGCATTCAGCTCACACACACACACGTCATACCTCACTCTCCACATGTCATCTACAACACACACCCTCCCAATGTGGCGGTCTCTGAGCTGTCTGACTGAACTGACTTTGATTATATTACGGACTGGACTCATCTGACATGAGAGGTGACGTGAGGACGAACACACAGCTCTGTGGTGAAAGGATCACTTTAACCAACACGCCATGTTAAACAATGACATCATGTCGGTACATTAGGTTTACATAAGGGACTGATTTTAGGTCAGAAGCTCTTATAATGAAACTTATAATTGAACTCAGACTGACTGTGACTTACTGACTGACTCAGTGTCTGCACACACACACACACACACACACACACACTATTCATTTCAATCTCCACAGCGATCTATATTGCCTCTGTCCTTCTCTCTTATCTCATCATCAATTACTATTTTGCTCTCATTCTCTCTTCTGTCACCGGCCTTGTCCTTCTCACCTGAGCGTCTACGCGGGACAGGCGCACTGAGACACTCGCGGCAAAAGGCTTCCTGATTGGCTCCCTCCCAGCGGGGCGTAACCAAGGCCGTTCTGCCTCAGCTTCCTGAGGTGACTCGTGTCAGTTGTTTAAGATAATCACACACAGAAACCAACAACTGACATTTAAAGACAGCACAGAGCGGATCAGCTCCATCCCATCATAAATCCTTCATTCATAAGGAAGCAGTCATGAATATTAAAGAGCAGCTCTTCAGAAGGCCTTTATCTAATGCCAGCCATCGTGTGTGTGTGTGTGTGTGTGTGTGTGTGTGTGTGTGTGTGTCCTGGCTCTGGTGTAATAAGTGTAGCCTGTCAGTGCAGCAGTCTGTGGTCAGCAGAGCCCCGGGTCAGCTGATTATGGTTTGATGAGGAGTTTGAAATAGATAACTTCATTTGTCCAAGGACTCTTTGTGCTCGGCTGCAGCTGCTGCTAACCATTAGCTAATGAAGCTAATGATCCACTCAGCAGTATTTTACTACCACCACTGACCTTCCTCCTCTCTGCGTCTCCGTCTCCATCTCTGTCTCTTAGTTGTAGTCACATTTTAGTCATGTTTATCTTTCATAGTTTTAATCAACGAAAATTCAAAATGTTGGTCGACGAGAGTCCATGACAATTAAGTCAACTCTTTAGTCATTAGGTTGTTTAAATGTTTCAGAAATTAGACTGAAGGTGACAGGTTGTAAAAAACATTTACAAACTGTCATTTCTCCAGCAGTGTTTGACAGGTTTAAGGGCTGATTTATGAATATGAATTATTTTTGGGTAAAAATCTTAATTTTTACTGATTTAACAACATGTTCAGGCGCTGACACACGAAGCTGACTGTGGGCTGTCAGTCCATGTTGGCCTGCTGGTGAGCGTCTGTCACTAGTTGCAGCTTGTCGACCTGTGTTGGGTTTTTATGGCCAGTTCAGCCCGTCAGCCAGAGAAATCACTCTGATCATAAATTCAGTTCAGTGCACGAGAGGAGAAACAGAGGTGAGTTGAGTAAAGGAGGAGCTAAAGACCAAAACCAACTTGTTCCATGAGGTCAGATTATTTTTCTCTTCAGCAGAAACGTTTCCTGATGGTTTGTGTTATTGTTCACTGGCGCACGGTAAATATGCTCTGATTGTGTTGTTCATGTGCTAACTGGCTAACTAGCATCAAGACGCTCTTCGTGTTTCCCTTTTTCAATGATGAACACAGATGACCGCCGTCTGCTGCTGTGGAGACTTATTTCCTCTCACACTGGCTGTAGTCTTTGTGGTGCGTTCACGTGCATCTTTTTGGCTCAGACACTTTGTTGCTGCTAGTTCTCCGAAGTCGTTCTGGTGTGTCTGGGTCTCTACACCTAAATATACGTATTCTGTAGTGGATAATATCAGAGCAATAACACTCTACTGTCAAACAGAAAGTTCTCAGTTGTCAAAAACCTGATGTGAGCGACTTGTTATCCACCAGATTTTAACACCAGCAGCCTGAACACGTCTACATGAGAGTCTCTGCTGAGTCAGGTGTTTTTAAATCTGACATCAAGCCACATTTTTGTATTTTGGGCGTTTTTAAAAACTGGTTCTCTCCTGCTTTCTTTTCTTTTTTAAGAAAAATTGTTTTTGTGTGTGTTTCATTTTTAAATTTTTATTTTTGTTCTTATTGTGGTCTCCACTGTGACACAGTCGTTGCCTGTATTTTACTGTACATGTTGTGTTATTGTATTGAATCACTGGTTTGGTCCACTTCAAACAAACAAGTAAATAAATAAATAAATAAAATACTGAGTCATAAGAGAGCATGAATGTAGCTGGTTCTGATGTGTCCTCACTCACCTGGACACGCCTGGACGTTACAGTCCTGGTACTCCACAGGTGACCCACGGCATGCGACAGGCGCGCTCTTCCCCTCTGGTCCGGTGCAGGTTCGCCGTCGGGTGCGGTAGCCTTTGGCACAACTCTGCGAGCAGCTCGACCAGGTCTCCCATGACGACCAGCCGGCGCCCGCCACCCTCACCACCGGCGTCTTCAGAAGCTCCTCGACGAGGGCTGGACAGGGAAAACGCTCCAGGTTAGATTAAAGTCACAGGAAGAGAAATATGTGCGGCGCTGTCAGATGGAGAGTTTAAAGAATTTAAAGGTAGAGGTGGAGCATGCAGACTCTTTGAGTGTAAGTCACTCTGTGTGTATGACTTTGCCAGCAGGCATATTTCTCAGTCTGTCCTCTCTGTGTCTCTCATATATCCCAGTGTTCCCTGCTGTCTGTGTTTCATCAGTTTGTCAGAGTGGATGGGCCCCCCAGGAGGCTGACAGGGGGAGACAAGTAATCGATTCAGGGGAGGGAGGCATGAAAAAGCCACCAGTGGAGAGCAGTGGACTGTGACCCTGTGTGTCAGTGTGTGTGTGTGTGTGTGTGTGTGTGTGAGCTGCACTGTGACCCCGGCACTAACAGCATGTGGGGAGCTAACAGGAGCGCCCTTTCCACATGTCATGCTCCTACTGAAGGAATCTTAGCACGCTGCTGCTGCTGCTGCTGCTCACTGTCTGTGCACGAGTGTGTGTGGTGACTGTGTGTGTGTCTGTACACACATCCATACAGAGACACTGATTATTATCCTGTCGACATTTCACCATAAATACACAAAAAATACCTTTTTGATCCTCTGCACATTTTCTATCAGCTCACTTCAGACTCAGTTCACTACAGTTCACAGGTGACGATTACTGAGCAGGCCGATCTGACACCAGGTCCACAAAGGTCAGAACCTCTGTGTGAAGCAACTGATGCAAAGCTAAAGGTAAAAAACTACTCACTTAGATGTTGTTACAAGAAAGACACAATTTAAGGAGTGTTTCTCCCCTCAGGTAGATTTTTGGGATCAGTTCGGTTACAGCTGTGAGCCACAACAGGATGCTAATTCATGACGTATTATCCGAAGGTGTGAGCGACGGGCAGCGGGTGAACACAACTTATAGGTGTTCCTCTGAATTAGTTCCAGTTTTCTGTGTCAGTTTTGTTCATCAGAAAACTGTTGTTGCTGTCTCTGGGTAACATATTCACCAAAGTCTGCCACTGTTTATATGAAGGAAAGACTATTCTACTCTATTCCATTTTCAACTGTTTATCTGAAGCAGGGTCTCAGGGGCAGCAGGCTGAGGAAAGCACTCCAGACGCCCCTCTCCCCAGCAATGTTTTGGGTTAGGGGTTAGATGTCTGACTCCTCCCCCTATCTCTGTAGCCCCTTTTACACTGCCAGATTTTCAGCGAATGTTGGGCCGTTTTGCCGGCCAGCTGCGAGCGTTTAGACACACAGAGCCGGATTGGTGAGTTGATCCGAGGTGCTCAATTTTCCGCCTCGTAGGGTAGACATATTGGTGGAACCCTTTTAGTTTAAACAGACCGAGGCGGCCTTCTGCAACAGGAGGAGCTGTTGATGACTTGTGGGAGGAGCTGTTGATGACTTGTGGGAGGAGCTGTTGATGACGCTGCACGTGCGAGCCACTGGCGGTGGATAAACAGGAAACAGCTGATAGCAGGAATTAGCGAGCAGCTAGTAGCAAGAGGGAAACACAAACCTGACAGACACTGTAAAGATGAGCAACTGGGGAGACAAGGAATTGCGCGCCCTCCTTGTCCTCGCAAACGAAGAGGCCATTAACCGTCAGATGACGAGGACGGTGAAGGACGGGCCGACTTACGAGAGAATCACCGAAGGACTGACCAGCCGCGGCTTCCCTCCCACGTCACTGTTTACGTCACACGCTGAGCTACACGTTTTGTTACTTGCTCACGCCCCCCATTGCCCCGAAAAAGGCACATTCTGTATAAACAAAAGTAGGTAGGCGGCATTTTGCTGCACTCCCTGATTTTGTTTTTATACTGCCAATGCTGAAAAAACACTAATTGGGTTTCCTGCAAATTTAAACAACTCCTGTCTAAAAAGGGCTAAAGGCTGAGCCCAGACACCCTACAGAGGAAACTCATTTCAGACGCCTGTATCTGTGACCTCAATCTTTCAGTCATCACCCTAAGCTTCAGACCAGGAGAGACTAATTCAGATTCAAACTGAGCACTACAACCTCTTAAATTTCATTTCACTTCATGTAAAACTGTCGCTATAGAACGAGTCCTTTTCCCGCCATGTTTAAATAAGCTGTAAAATACTCTAGCTGAAGATACAACCACAGACTGGCGCCATCAGCTGCCAAGATGAGGGCAGATAAAAGTGCTCAACGCTGTAGAAACCTGATGCTTTGATGTACAAACACCTGTCGCTGCTGTGTCCAGTCCACTGGCCTTTTGCCTCCATTCAGAGTGGACAAACTACACTAATGATTAATAGTCAATGATGTGTCTTGGCTAGCTTGCATGTTTTTATTTGCAGCCTGTGAGCTCACTTTTTTTGAGCTATGTGGTTCATTCTAAGCTAACAGGGCTACAGTGATGGTGGATACATATGTGCGTATAATTTCATTGCATCATCCTGAGAACTCATGATGTTAGATACACCAGAGCTCACAAGTGTGAACTTCTTCTGCTCCATGTCACCACTGGTTTATAGTAACCATTTATAAAAACAATGAGCCATGCAGCCATGATAACACTGATCTTATAGCAGCTCTGCTCTGCGTGGTGCTGGACGCCGTCAGCTGGTTAACTTACTGTCTGTCTCGCAGGCTGCTGTTCCATCGTTGGGACAGAAGCGCGTCTCCACCTTCCTGCGTCCGATCTGCAGCTCGTGGGGATCAGACAGGTGGGCGCGGCACATGTAGCGCATCCTCTGCTCCTGACGAGCTCCGCCCTGAGTCACATTGACGGGCATCCAGGGGGTCCAAGGTGTGTTCCTCTTCACCTCGGGACACGCCTCCAGGTTACAGGCCTTGTACTCCTGCAGGAGGAGGAGGGAGACGTCAGGGCTGCAGAGGGTTAACTTTCACTCAGAATTTAAAACAGACTAAATGGAGGAGACGTCAGAAGCTGCGCCGGTCGCTGCTCCACACAACACCAGTTTTTTTAATGAAAGAGGGAAGATCAAAAGAATTCATCCTCCAGTGAACACGAGCACCCAAACCACATTTACACAACCTGTCCATTAGTTTGAGACACTTCAGTGTTACACCGACCTCTGACTCAAATAAGGTTATATATCAGTGCTGTTTCCAAAATAAGCCCATCCTCATGCACCGTGTTTATGGAGACACAGATTTATCAGTATTGACATTTTTCCATCCTGTGTTGAAACCTGAACTGTGGCTGATCCCCAGAGACCATCAGTCGTCACAGTGACATAAATCATCCCACATTTTTCACTTAAACAGACATGTGACACTTTGTTTTGACATCAAGGATCTGCGTGACATTTAAACGACATTTTTTGGTAAACAACGATCTAAATGTGGACACACTGTCACTGTGCTGACACCAGCTGAGACATTCACGGTCAGGCCAGGAAATCTGACATGTGCGTATCTCTGCTGTTGTTTATCATCTGTTCACCTCTGTAATAATTTTGCCCTCGCTTCATTAAAGTGTTGTTTAAGTCCAGCCTCCAACACACAGAGAGGACCAACACGTACTGGTTAACATTTTCTCACAGACCTACAGAAACAGCAGGTCTCTGCTCTGATCGGAGTCTGATCTGCCCTCAATCTAATAAATACCTGCTGATGAGCCTGACTGATCTGTCACACAGGCAGAGAGACAGGTTTTACGTCTCAAGGTCGTTCTACGCTGACAGATGTTTTATTGTGTGTGTCTATCTAGGTGTGTATTTGTGTGTGTTTCCTACCAGTGCACATCCTGGGCAGCTGTTGCCATTCTCACAGGTGCGGACCCTGGAGTGGACGCCGCCCCCGCACTCAGTGCTGCACTTGGTCCAGGAGCCCCACGGGGACCAGAAGATCGGCTGAGGACAGGACACGCCTTCATTACAGAACCTGTGGAGACGGTGGGGGAGAGGAGAAGGAGGAGGAGGAGGAGGAGGATTGTGACAAAAATACAGACTCAGAAGGAGCTCCAGACTTGAACCAGAGTTTAAAGCTGGGTGGGTTAATTTAGGCATCATTGTGGCAAATCCCATCATAAAGTTTGAGCATATTGTAATTCAAATGGTCTGAGAGAAAACTAGACTCCTGTTTCTCCTCTTGGCTCTGTTTTTAGGCTTTAGATATTGCAGCCGTAATGTGAGACTCTGCGTGCACATGTCCCTTCAGTGAAAGCCTGATTCAATGGAGGAGAATCCTGCAGAGAAAGTTGCTGCTCCAGCATTGCCAACAACTGTCTCCACTGCAGAGCAACCCAACAAAGAGACGGACTGATCAAACAGAGTCTGAAAGAGAGTCTGACAATAAACTAAATAAAACACGTGTCAGTATCAGTGAAGAGTTTCAGACATGGAGACAACATGATGCTAACAGTTTAGCCTTCTGCTAACAAGAGCCAAAGACTCACAGCTGCAGCTTCAGGTTAACGTTTATGTAGCTAACGTTAGCAAGAGCCTCAAATCACAGTGTGTCCTCCACCTCACTTCCTGCTGCTACAGACCACCTCGCTCCAGAGACTGACCCCCAGTCAGCAGCTGAAACAACCTGAATCCAGAATGTGTAAATCCTTGCTCCAGGGATCGGACAGCCCTGACATCCTGCCAGATCAGCTAACTTTCTGTTGCTGCTGTTACACAGGTTAGATGCGGTAATGTTTCTGGCCACCAGCCTGCTGTGACACCAGGAGCTGGAGGGTTTGTGCTGGCCGAATTCAAGCTGCTACATCCGCTTACTGAGGGTCCGTCTCTAAAGATGGTTCCCACTCTCCTCTTGGAGAAGCAGTCCACAGTGGCGGGGAGCGAGGCGGAGGGAGCGTGGGGTGGCTAGCAGCTAATTCTGGTCTCATTTCTGGTCTGATAAAGAGAGAGAGCGGGGCAACAAGGGGCTGAGGGAATGAGCTGTGTGCAATTCTATAATAAAATAAGATTAAATAAATCAATGTATGGAAACACTGTGTTACTGTATGAAGTGTGTGCAAATGTCTGTGGTCATCTGGTGGGAGGAGCTTAGGACGGAGAGGGGAGGAGCTTCAGGAGGAGGGTGGATTTTAAAATTCTACCTTTTTGATTTTGCCTTTTCTAGATTTCTAGCCAACCCAGCTTTAACTCTACATCATGAGATATCACCCCTAATGACACTTTAACTTATGTAAACTATATTAATTCCTGCGAGTGGCTCTGTGAGTTAACGTCACTCCAGCCTGGGACTTATTTGAGACGACCAGATTGACCTTTCCAGATTTCCTGTCACTCCAGCTTTAAGCCACAAAAACAATGACTTGATACCTGATTGTCTCAAAACTGGACCTTCGATTTTAAAGTGAAAACACTCAAATCTCAGGTTTTGTCCGTCTCACAGGTCCAACATGACAAGGAGGGTTCTGCTGTACGTCCATGACAGACACATGTGATCACTGCCGTCTCTCCAGAGCATCAAAGTTTGGACAGTGACTTAATGAACATAATTACTGTGGTCCGTCTCACCTCTCGTCCCTGCTCGGCCCCACACACACACGGCCGCCATGTCGGGGTGACGGGTTGTTACATGAACGCTGCCGCAGCTCGAAGCCCGTACCACAGGTAGTGCTGCACTGTCCCCATGACGACCAGGGCGTCCAGCCTCCGTTTCTATGGCAACAGACACATGGAAAAGTATTAGCAACCTATTTCATAATGGTTCCAAAAGCTGCATAATTATTCACCAATGCTTTTAGTATTATTCTTTCACAGGATGTTCTCTAATGCGAAAGAGAGGGGGAAAAAAGAAAGCGCCTTTTAGCTCGGTCTAATCATTACTCTGATTCGTTGCTTCTGGAAACAGAAATGCAAACACACACACGGGGAGCCCATTCTGACTGGGAAACATTCATTCAATTTGCTTAAGTGCTTTGTTCCTGGGTAGCACTTCTCATGATTTAATTGCCACTTTCTGCAAAAGCACAATTCAATTTCGACACCAAGGATTAAATCTGGCGGAGCTATCCGGTGGGATGAAGGTGCCTAAGCTCTGTGTCTGTGCTCTGCTCTCGGTGCGGCTGATTGGCCAATTCCCCCGCAGACACAGGCGAACAGAGGTGTCACAAGGAGAGCCGGATGTCACCTACACTTTCTAATAAGATTCCTCACGTTCATGATCTTTCTCATGTTCTGTGGACGCTTCAAAGTCAGTCAGGACGTCGCTGCTGCAGTATCAGAGTTTAGGAAAAGATGTTCTCATTTACAAAATTAAAGTTTTAATGTCCTCAGTCACAGCAGTGAAATAATTTGGGCCAGAGTGCGTTATAACCTCAATTTGTACCGTGACTTTTTATGATATCCTGTAGCTCTCATTATGATGCATCATTTTTAATATTGGATATAATATAATTCACAGCTTCAGTCTTGTTTAAACAAACCATGCCTCTTTGTAAAGCACATTTCAGACACAGAGACGAGCTCCATAAGGCAGAGACATCAGAACAGCAGTTTAAACATGATGAAGAGAACAATGAAATCAATTTAAAAAGGAAAATAAAATGCAAATAGACAAAAGAGAGCACACAAGTTTAAGTAGAGTCACAGAGCAGTAATAAGATGTGATGGCTTCATTTAATAAAGGAAAAGTGCAGGAGACAAATTAATAATCTGAGTATGACGATTATAACCAGGAGACTCATGTGATTCAGAAATAACTCCCCCAGCTCTGTGATTCATGCAACACATTTGCACAGATGAGCAGATGAAGTCTGTATTTTACATGAACCATGACACAGCACCACTAACTGGGATGTACAGAGTTACCCTCCTTTTTCTTTTAAAGGCGTGTTAAACAAACGGAACCGATTCTGTCAAACGTCTTTTGAGATGTCGATCATCTTTTTTCTTCAAGATTATTTTTTGGGGCTTGTCTTTAATCAATAGGAAAGTATTAAGTGTGACAGGGGAGAAAGTGGGTGAACGACATGCAGCAAAGGGCCACAGGCTGGAACTGAACCCACAGCTGCTGCGGCAAGGACACTGCCTTTGTACATGGACGCCCACTCTACCCACTGAGCTACTGGGCGCCAACAGATTTCACTCTTCTGATAGATTTGAATTCGCTCTGAGCACAAGATGCCGATTCACACAGGACTCATATCATCACATGATCTCTGTGTTTGGTGAAATATGGTCGGTTGTTTGTGGTGAAATCTTTACAGGTGATGCTGGTCCTGTGTGAATCAGGCTGTAGTCACTAAAAGCAGTGTCTCTGTGTTCTGGTTCTGACCCGAGGTACTGCAGTCCGACTGCTTCCTGCAGATCTGAGGGGAACTACTGGATCTATATTCTTCAAATTAATTTTGCCCCGAGGCTTCTCAGTAATTTATAAACTAGTGACAGCACTTTAGAATCTGTTCTTTAACTAACTGGAAGTGTAAAGATTTAATGTTCTCCTGGTTCTCTGGCATTTCTGAATCTGCTGCACTTTGTCATTTTTAGGAAGACAGGGTAATAATTCATCGCACTGGAGACGAAGGAATAAATGAGGTCTTCTAAAGCTTGTCTGAACTTTTAGTTTTTGGTTTCTGATGATGATGAAAATCAGATTTAGATACGGTGTTGTGGTTTTGACCTGCAGGTTTGGTTTTCACTCCTCGTCGTTCTGCAAACAAGCTTTAGAGAAAACAGAGTCAGAGAGTCAGCAAATATAAGAATTTCTTTCTTGTCTTTTTTCTCCTCCATTGATTAAAAACATGTTCCAACTTGTGCATTCAGAATGATACCGTAGTCATTATATTATTTTTTTCTAAATATGATGGGTCTATGATTGGACGAGTCATTATTTTATCAAATACGTCTAAAACTAGGGGCGCAACGATCCATCGATGTGGATCAGTTCAAAGATCAATGATCCTGTATCATCTGTGCAAAGTGAAAATCACCATCTTTAGATTACACCTTTAAATTCTGTCACTGACACACAGCGTCCTAGATTTTGCTCTCGCCGTTCTTTATGAGCTTTTTACCCACTCAGTCATTATGTTCACATCACTGATGGTTATTTATCAAAACTCTCACTGAGTAAATATTTTCTGAAAGCACCCACAGTCAGCTCTACAATATTGTCTCAAAGGTATTCGATCAAAAACATCTTGATGTTTGATTTTCTCAGTATCACCCAGCCCTCATTATGGTCATTACACGTGTTGGTCGTTGTTGTTTCATGTTGTTTCAGTGTCTCCTCACCTGGAGCAGTTGGACACTTCGATGGTGGGGCCGTCGCAGTTTCTGCCTCCGCAGCGAGGGGCGGGGCTGTCACATGACCTGGAGCGGCACAAGCAGGAGCTCACACCATCCACCCCGTCATCATTGTTGCAGGGTTGCCATGGCGCCCAGGGCCCGAAGCCCCCGTTGGTGGTTTGGTTCCTCAGCTGGAAGACAAACATCAGTCATGATGAGAATGAGACGAGGTCAGCAAACATCAGCGGCGGTTATTTAACCATCCAACACTCAGACCGCTCAGAGGTAGTTTTAGAGTCGAGCTGCCAGACGGGACTTTTCCTCCAAGATGGAGCGAGTTTCCAGAGGATTATAGACGAATACATTTACTGCATTCACTTCACTTCAAATTCAATCCAGTTGATCTCAGTAAAATCTGATCCTTCTCACTTCAGTCCTGCTCACCTCCTCTCCTTCCTCTGCTGCTCCTACATCCTGTCCTGTATGACACACACTGTGAGGTCATTCATCATGGATGACACACGCCACTGTGACATGTGAGACATCATCAGGGCGCCTGAGTCTTACAGGTCCCATGAGAGCGCATGTGTCACCGCCGTGTTACAGTAACTGCAGCAGTGACGTCACTCTTACCGGACAGACGGTGATGTTCTGCTTCCACTGGCTCATGTTGGAGCTGTCCTCCAGCGTGGTGCATCTGCGCTGCCTGAAGTCCCAGCCGCAGTACGGGTCCCTCGCCTCCAAGCACAGCCTGCAGGGGACAGGAGGAAGAGGAGGAGGGAGGAAGAACGTGTTGTCAGCAAAATGAGGAGGCTCAACTGTTAAATTAACACAGTGCACATTAATAAACATCAGAGCAAAATGTACCAGAGTGAAACACAAAGAATATTTTTCATCTGTATTCTCTGGACAGACGAAACAATCAGTTGAAAACAGCAGAAAATAAACGAATAATCGTGATTAACAAAAATATTTAAGGAGCAACTTTACACCCAGTTTCAAGCATCTGCCTCCCTGTAAGATCACACAGGAAGTGCTTTTCGTAACAGTTTTTAATGAGAATAAAATGTTTTGCTCTCTGTTTTTACGTCTCTAGGTGCCTGTTGTTTCTGCCGGAGCGCTCTGAACTCTGAGTAAAAAAACTTCAGCTCAGAGCAGAACAGCGCCCCACGTCATCTCTGCTTTTCCCCCATTGTCCAATGGGATGATTTGAGAGGCGGGCTTCTGTGGTGGTCACGACAACAAGTTTACAGTTGGTAACCAATGGAGGAGAAACTGGTGGTAGTGGTTGCTGGATACCCAGAGCTATACGACTTTACAAAGCACAGTTAGCACCATCTGAATAGAAAACAGCAGATAAGTGCAGTACTGTAAACGTCCATGATGGAGGAGAAGCTCCTGGACCAACTGGTGGTACTCCTCATGATCCAGCCTCTTTTTTAGGGTCTCATGTACCCACACAGATCTCTGTTTATCTGCTGACAGCCTCTCACCCTCAACCAGAGCTACAGACAGCACCCTCTGCCTCAACATGGCAGCAGCTACACACTGATTACTGCAGGATACACACAATAAACAGCAGACGGTTACACAGGAAGGTTAGGGTGGCTGTTTTTTGGGAAGCATTTGCACATCATTCCTAGTTATTGGGCCGAGTCCAATGTCTTTAGCTCACAGCAATTTGAGCTCATAAAATGAAATAGAAATAATAAAATAAAATAAGATGAAAACAACAAAATGAAAATAAAAATAATAAAATGAAACACAACAAAATAAAATAACAAACCAGCACAGGCTCAGTGGGGCTCTGTCCCCTCAGGTCTTTAACCTTGATAATAAAACAGTGAATGGGATGTGAGAATGCAGAGAAATCACAAGTTAGAAGTTAATAAAATGAAGACAGAGTCTAACTGTGGCAGCACTGACACTAAGTCGTACCCAGACACACACACCGGCCTCAGACCTGCTGCACTTTACCAACCGTTATAAATGACTGTGAAACGTGACACAGCGCAGACGTCTGTGTGCATCACTCCTCCCTGGGCTCTCACACAAACAACAGCATACACGGTACATCACCCAAACAGTGATTAAATATTTGTAAGCTTCTCCAGTAAAACAGAAGCTTAATGACGCCTAATTAAATCTAAAGCTGTTAATGACGAGGCTAAGCTGGCAGAGCTGATCTGGATGCCTCAGGAACGCAGGATAAAGGCATCGACTGAATAACTCCTCTCTTTCAAACACTCCCTTCACTTTCTGCCTCCTCTCCTCCTTCATATTCTCCCTTTGTTTCTCTCCTTCTTCATCCTCCTGCCTCTCCTGCTCCTCTCCTTCATCACAGCCCTGTAGCGTCGTCCCCTCCTCCTCCTCCTCCTCCTCCTCCTCGCTCCCTCTGTTCAGCTGAAAGCAGAGATTCCTGTTGTTGTTGTCTTTTCTCTTCCTGGCACAGACCTTCATGGTTTATTTGAAGAGCCCTGTAGTGTTTCAGCCTGGAGGTTGAGGAATCTCCAAGTGTTGATGCAGCTCTCTGTGCCAGGTCTGGGGCTCCATGCTGAACTCGGGGTCGGCTTAGATCCAATAAAGACATTACTGCTTCGCCAGCACATCAGAGGTGACCCCGCAGACAGAGAGCGCCCGGGCACAGGAGGGGAAAGGAGAGACGAGGAGGCCATGTTCTCAGCTTCACTTCACTCACTAACCTTCCTGTGTGTCATTTTAATTAAGCGACAGGCGCCGGATGCAATCTCCAATACCGATGACACAATAATCATAATGAGGTCAGACACAAATTCACACTTCACTGATCCTAATAGTTCTTTTCAGAGGGCAGGGGAGGGGGGCGTTACCATTTAGGCTCAAGGTCGACTTTATTGTATCTGTGACTGCTCTGATGTGTGAGTCTGCACCGTCATCATGGCTGAGGAATTCTCATTTGGCTTTCTGATTACCCACACACACACACACACACACACACACACACACACACACACACACCATTACAGCGGCCAGCTAAGCGGAACAATTAATGTGTGCATATTTCAAGGATGGAATAAACGATGTTGTATGAAACAGAGAGGTGGGGAAAAACTTGAGGCCCAATTAGCTGCGGGTAAAGTGTGCCGAGAGGCAGATTGGGAGGATTCTGACCTCAGGGAGAGACACAGTAAGTCCCGGATTCACCTGTTTGCAGTAATTCAGAGAAAAAAGCTGATTGAAATATGAAATAAAAAGATGACTCCTCTGAGCTGTGCTGTGAGCTCTTAAAACAAGGAAACATGTATCAGCTGGCGGTGCAGGTGAGGACGGGGTTAATGCAGTGGGTTAAGATATTCATACAGCTGCAGGCAAACAAGAACACACAGACTCCCAGAACACGTCTACCCATAAATATCTGCACCTATCTGGATTCAGCACTTTGTCCTAAATCTGTGCTTTACTGCACTATATGGACAATTGCTTCAGATGGGCACTGCTGTCCCACAATGCACTGCACCGAGGAAACAAAGTGGCTGCAAAAATGAATACAAATTGCAGATGATGGTGACACAGCAACAGGAAAACATCCAGCGCTATATAGACAAAACCATGTAAACTGTGACCAAGTCATGACCAAGACCAGACCAAGACTTTGAGGGACTGAGACTAACACCAGACCAGAGTGAGTCCCACACTGTAGGACACATTTACGATGAAATGGAACGGCCAGTCACTGTTCTAGCGGAAGTCCGAGTAGGGCAGATGGGAGGGGTGGTGGATGGGTCCAACAACCACCGACTTTCACCAAAGAGGTCGGTGTTCACTTCCTGTAAGACTGTAAAGCCAAACCCTGTTCTTTATTCCTAACCCCAACCACGTGTGTGTGTTGGCTAAACATAACCACATGTGTGTGTTGGCTAAACGTAACCACGTGTGTGTGTGTGTGTTGGCTAAACATAACCACGTGTGTGTGTTGGCTAAATGTAACCATGTGTGTGTATTAGCTAAACGTAACCACGTGTGTGTGTTGGCTAAACATAACCACGTGTGTGTGTGTGTGTGTTGGCTAAACGTAACCACGTGTGTGTGTTGGCTAAACGTAACCACGTTTGTGTATTAGCTAAACGTAACCACGTGTGTGTGTTGGCTAAATGTTACCACGTGTGTGTGTTAGCTAAACGTAACGACGTGTGTGTGTTGGCTAAACGTAACAACGTGTGTGTGTTGGCTAAACGTAACCATGTGTGTGTGTTGGCTAAACGTAACCACGTGTGTGTGTTAGCTAAACGTAACCACGTGTGTGTGTTGGCTAAACGTAACAACGTGTGTGTGTTGGCTAAACGTAACCACGCGTGTGTGTTGGCAGAACATAACCACGTGTTTATGGCCGCTAAACGTTACCACGTGTGTGTTGGCTAAACGTAACCACGTGTGTGTGTCGGCTAAATGTAACCACGTGTGTGTGTTGGCTAAATGTAACCATGTGTGTGTATTAGCTAAACGTAATGACGTGTGTGTGTTGGCTAAACATAACCATGTGTGTGTGTTGGCTAAACGTAACCATGTGTGTGTATTAGCTAAACGTAACGACGTGTGTGTGTTGGCTAAACGTAACAACGTGTGTGTGTTGGCTAAACGTAACCATGTGTGTGTGTTGGCTAAACGTAACCACGTGTGTGTGTTAGCTAAACATAACCACGTGTGTGTGTTGGCAGAACATAACCACGTGTTTATGGCCGCTAAACGTTACCACGTGTGTGTTGGCTAAACGTAACCACGTGTGTGTGTCGGCTAAACGTAACAACGTGTGTGTGTCGGCTAAACGTAACCACGTGTGTGTGTGTCGGCTAAATGTAACCACGTGTGTGTGTTGGCTAAACGTAACAACGTGTGTGTGTGTTGGCTAAACGTAACCACGTGTGTGTGTCGGCTAAACGTAACCACGTGTGTGTGTCGGCTAAACGTAACCACGTGTGTGTGTTGGCAGAACATAACCGTGTGTGTGTGTGCTGGCTAAACGTAACCACGTGTGTGTGTTGGCAGAACATAACCACGTGTGTGTGCGTGTCGGCTAAACGTAACCACGTGTGTGTGGCGGCTAAACGTAACCACGTGTGTGTGTTGGCTAAATGTAACCATGTGTGTGTGTGTGTTGGCAGAACATAACCATGTGTATGTGTGGCGGCTAAACATAACCACGTGTGCGTGTCGGCTAAACATAACCGTGTGTGTGTGTTGGCTAAATGTAACCATGTGTGTGTGTGTTGGCTAAACATAACCATGTGTGTGTGTGTGTTGGCTAAACGTAACCACGTGTGCGTGTTGGCTAAACATAACCGTGTGTGTGTGTTGGCTAAACGTAACCATGTGTGTGTGTGTTGGCTAAACATAACCATGTGTGTGTGTGTGTTGGCTAAACGTAACCACGTGTGCGTGTTGGCTAAACGTAACCACGTGTGCGTGTTGGCTAAACGTAACCACGTGTGTGTGTTGGCTAAACATAACCATGTGTGCGTGTGTTGGCTAAACGTAACAACGTGTGTGTGTCGGCTAAACATAACCACATGTGTGTGTGTGTTGGCTAAACGTAACCACGTGTGCGTGTCGGCTAAACATAACCATGTGTGTGTGTGTGTTGGCTAAACGTAACAACGTGTGTGTGTCGGCTAAACGTAACCACATGTGTGTGTGTTGGCTAAACGTAACAACGTGTGTGTGTCGGCTAAACGTAACCACATGTGTGTGTGTTGGCTAAACGTAACAACGTGTGTGTGTCGGCTAAACGTAACCACGTGTGTGTGTGTTGGCTAAACGTAATCAAGTGTGTTTGTTGTTGAAGGAAAAAAACATCAGTTGGTGGTGTTGTACTTACGTAGTGCTTTTATTTTGAAAGAGACTGTATCAAACTGTACATTTCCTGTGAAAACAGAAGTGTATTTTGAAAACAGACAATGCATGTAACAGGCTGAAGTTGACACGGCGTCCCAGAACGTCAACAACCAACACACCCAGGGTACCTTGGACGTCATATGTGGACGTGGAAAGTCCATGACCAAACGTGGACATGTGACGAGGTCACAGTGAGGATGATGATGGATCCACATTTCCATACAAATAATCCACACAAAAACAACAAAATCCGCCTCTTACATTGCCATATTGTATACGTGTGTGTATGTACAAGTGTAATGTGAGAAGTGTTTTGATCAAATCTCAAAAGGCTCTGCAGAATCAATTTTGTTGTGTGTGTTTGCTCTTTTCTATCAGCAAACAAATTCAAACAATAAGAAGCTGAAATCAATTTAACCATCAACACTCAGTTCAATGATCTTCCTGCAGTTGTGGTCCTGATGGTTGTTGTCGAGTCTGAGACAAGACGAGACCTTCAAAACGTGGTCCTGAGACCGAGACCATATCCAGCAGGCTAAACAAGGAACACTCTCCGCTCCTCCTGGAGGACCCCGAGGCGTTCCCAGGCCAGATGAGATATACAATCCCTCCAGTGTGTTCTGGGTCTGCCCCGGGGCCTCCTACCAGTGGGACGTGCCCAGAACACCTCTAACAGGAGGCGCCCAGGAGGATCCTGATCAGACGCCAAACCACCTCAACTGACCCCTTCAGACACAAAAGCAGCAGCGGCTCTACTCCGAGCTCCCTCCAGATGTCTGACTCCTCCCCCTATCTCTAAGGCTGAGCCCAGACACCCTACAGAGGAAACTCATTTCCACTGCTTGTATCCACGATCTCATTCTTTCAGTCACTACCCAGAGCTCATGACCATAGGTGAGGGTTGGGACGCAGATCGACTGTTGGACTGAGAGCTTTGCCTTCTGGCTCAGCTTCCTCTTCATCACATCATGACTGCTGATGCTGCACCAATCAGACTGTCCATCTCACGCTCCATTTTAATCTCAACCACGAACAAGACCCTGAGATACATGAACGCTTTCACTTAGGGCATTAAGTCTGTCCCAGTCCAGAGGGGTGAATCCACCATTTCCTGTCTTGGAAAACAAAGCAAACAAAAAACGTACTGAACCTTCTTTGTGAAGTTTAATCACAGTGGGATTCCTGACGTCACAGTCAAAGAAACTTCACAACATGCTGCACCATTTTTCCGTAAACTTTTATACAAACAGTAAAAACAGTATGTTAGGACACAGAGCAGCATGTATACTATACTCTACTGGTATAATATGTGGAATTGGGACAAAGTGCAGGTTTGCAGTTTCAGTATTGTCTCCAATATTTTCTGTCACCAGAGGCCGTTTCATAAACTCAGATTTACAGTTGGAGAGAGAAAGAGGGCGTACTGAGACGTTTAGCTCCGACTCTGACCTTTCTGCAGCTGCATAAACCACCAGCCAAGCGCTCTCAGAGCCTTCCTGCCCCGACGGCTCACTGTTTCTAAAAAACAGGACCGCTGTAAAAGTCAATTAGAGGCGGCGTGGGCGGAGAGAGGTCTGTGCGTTGGGAATAAAAAAGCTAATTTGTGTAACAGGGCAGTGCAGAGGGATGTCCGCGCAGACAGGAGGCTGACTCTGCAGATACATGTGTGCATGTATGTGAAGCATCTTAACTGTATGAGAGTGTGTGTGTATATAACAGAGTGTGTTTTGTGTCTGTGTACACGGGGAGGGCGTGTCTTTGTACTGTGGGAGTGCCACCCTGTGTGAGAGCATCGCTTTGACAAGTCTGCAGGGATCTGGCTGATATTTAATTCAGCAGCGTGCGTGCCCGTTGGCACACTATATCAAAACACAGAAGCCATGGAATACGGCCTGTTAAATTTTAAACAGACCAAGCGGCAAAACGCAGCGGCCTATATAACAATATGTCTGGTGGAGTGGCATCGGAAGATAAATCTGCCGGATTCTCTCTGTGGGGGTGTAATTGGCATTTTAAATCGTTTGTGAACGTTGTAAAAACCAGTGTCTCCTTTTATTACAGGCCCTTTAACAACTAGACATAAAAACAATAGTTCACCTCGCCTTTAATGGCAGGCCGTCAGTGTGTAATTACAAATATGATCACCAGAACTGATAAATTATGGATTGGAATCAGCCATTATTAGCTGTAGCGCTGACACTCTGGGAATACATTAGCAGAGGCTGTCTGGAGGGTCTGACTCAGTTTAACATATGTCTGTGTACGCCGGCCTCTCTCCGTCTCTCCACACAACTGATGGTATTTTTTTGCAGCTGCTATCAGGAGACCACCGCTGACAGGCTCTCAGTCCTCATCCTCTCTCCAGGGGAGGGAGCCCGTCCCTGGGGCTTTTTCTCCCGCTGTGCTGGGCTGAGCCGGCCATTTAGGAGGACTGCTCGTGATGAATCGGAAACACACAGAACTCCTGCTAGCACTCAGCGCTAATACATCCAATTAGGCCCAGTTGGAGCCGGCCTGAAGACTGATAGCGCCCGCTCCAAAAAAATCAGGGAAACAAAAGCGAGATGGCTTCCTGCCAAAAAATGCCTGCTGTCCTCCGTTGTACAATTTTAGCCCCTGGTGAATAAAAAGGAGCTGCATCATCACGGAGAAACAATGGGGAGGCAGAGACAGGCTACAAGACAGAGGGGGAGAGGAGACAAGAAAAGATATTCTAAAGACAGAGGAAGAGACGCAGGAGGACGGTAAATGGAATAAACTGAGAGACAGGGAAGGATAAAAGAAACTGACAATACGAAGAGAGAGATAACACAAAGCATGACGGGTAAAATTAGGAGCAGCACAAACTGTTGTCATGTCAGGACAGCTTTATAGCATTTTATCAATTAATCCAATTTATCTGAATCTGTATTAAAGCTGCTTTTAAAATGATTTCATCGTCGCAGACACATCTCAAATGTTGGAATAAAATCATCGTGTTTTGCTCCAGGTGTTTGTGCTCCAATCATTTGGTGTCACTAAACTCAGTCCCAGCTGTCTCACATCAGTCTCTTTCTCATCTTCTCAACGTTTTGACAAAATCAAACATGTTTAATATTATTGTACACTTTTTTGTCTTGGCTCACACAAACGCTAAAGTTCAATGACGTAAACACTGTCAACAACAACCAACAGGAAGCAGCAAACATGGAGGAGACTCTGAGGAGGTGAAGTCTCGGGTCTGTTCTGTGGTAAAGGAGGAGAAACCAGAGAGTCCATGTTTAATTGGGTGTTTATCTGATCCACCAACCAGCACTTATGCAAGTGGAAAATTTTAATTTTTGAACGGTTCACCTCTCAGTCACACAGTCTCCTCCCACTAAAATAGTGCAGCTAACCAGAGCAGGCTAGCGGGGAGTCAAGGCGACAAAATCCAAACTGTATAGTCTGTAATACAGTTTATATTTATGGATTATATTGATGCTGAAATGACAAGACTACTGTTGACATATGAAGCCTTTTGACTCTAGGTTACTTTCAGTCATATTAACTTTATTTTTCTGACATTTTATTAACATTTTTTTCTGACATTTTATTATATATTTTTGGGCATTTTATAAATATATTTTTCTTGGTTTTCATCGACATTTTTTCAAACATTGTAACAATATTTTTTGGCATTTTATAAATATTTTTTCTGACATTTTATTATATTTTTTGGGGATTTTATAAATTTATTTTTCTTGGTTATCATCAACATTTTTCCAAACATTTTAACAATATTTTTTGGCATTTTATAAATATTATTTCTGACATTTTATTAACATTTTTTCTGACATTTTATTATATATTTTTTGGCAGTTTATAAATATTTTTCCTGACAATTTATTATATTTTTTGGCATTTTATAAGTATATTTTTCTTGGTTATCATCAACATTTTTCCAAACATTTTAACAGTATTTTTTGGCATTTTATAAATATTATTTCTGACATTTTATTAACATTTTTTCTGACATTTTATTATATATTTTTTGGCATTTTATAAATATTTTTCCTGACAATTTATTATATTTTTTGGCTTTTTATAAGTATATTTTTCTTGGTTATCATCAACATTTTTCCAAACATTTTAACAATATTTTTTGGCATTTTATAAATATTATTTCTGACATTTTATTAATATTCTTTCTGACATTTTATTATATATTTTGGGGCATTTTATAAACATATTTTTCTTGGATTTCATCAACATTTTTTCAAACATTCTAACAATATTTCTTGGAAATCTTATAAACGTTTTTTCCCCAACATTTTCCCCAATATTTTTTGGACATTTTATTAATCTTATTAATTATAATAATTGTATTAATTTTATCAATGTGACCCTCCATGTTGTGCTTCACAGTTTAAGTAATAACCCATGCAGCATCATTCAGTATGTGAAGCGGTTGCATCGTATGTCGTAGCTTGTGATTCAGTTGGCGCTGTCATCGTACAGTCTGCTGACATCACACTGGATGTTTATTAGATCCATGTGACACAGTGTAGCTGCTGTGTAAACTCAGAGGACTGATCAGATCACAGTCTGTAGGAGGATTTAAAGGGTGTGACTAAAAAGTCACCCTGACATCAGATGTCTGAGGGGTCACACTTTAGTCTTTGATAAGTCTTGTAGTGTATGGTAAATATAATCGTCTAAAGTAGCGTCTGTTAGCTGTGACTCATGTGATCTGCTGCCTGTGTGCCATTAAGCACTGGTTATTCTGCACACTGAAAAGATCAGTAGGTTTGATAAGAGAGAGATTATTTTCCTCTGAGCTGAGTGAGTCGAGGTATTTTGTTGGATAAGTGTTCACACTGACCATCATAGATTGTTTCTGTTATTAGTCTTTCATTTTCCAACCTTCCCCTCACAAAGGGAGCCGAGCAGTGCGACTGTCAACATCAGGAGATTTGAAAAGTGAGGAGCTGGAGGTTAAGACGAAGGGCAGGTCCAAATCAAAGCTGAGAGAAAGAGGAGGGCGAGAAAGCAATACAGACGGAGAGAGAATGAGACGGAGAACAAAATGATTACACTGAGCTGCAGCCAGAACAAAGCCTGTAATAAAAGTAACAGCATTGTGGAGCAGTAATAAATACATCCAGTGTGTGAACACCATCTCTCTCTTTCTCTCTCAGTCCTTGGCTGCTGAAGTGTTCCTCTGATTGGTCATACAGGCTTAGCAGCAGCGAGCTCCAGAGGCCTGCTGACAGGCTGGCAGCCACAGCCCACAGTAAATTGGGTTTGCTGGGGACAGGCCTGTAAGCTCTCTCACACACACACACACACACACACACACACACACACACACACAGGGAAGCCCACACCGCCGCATACGGCTAACACAGGGACTGATGCTAACGTGTGACGAAAGCTGCATGCAACATGTCACATACACTGGTTGTAACAAGCAGCCACACACACACAGCCCGGAGAGGAGATGCTAATGGTCAGCGGTTTTCCTCCATGACCACTTAGTGGTTTCCTGATGTTGTTTTAAACTCCTGCTGCAGGCAGGATAAGCTGCCGCGGCCTCATGACTGCTGCCAGGTCACTGTTAATCACACACACACTCAGCAAATTGAACCAAAGCCCCTCAGGTGGGAATGTAACTATCACCAGCAGGACAATTGTACCTCTTGTAATAAAACGTAATGTTTATGTAAGCAGATGTGTGAGCTGTGGTTTGGCTGCAGGAGCGGAGCAGCAGCAGAAAGCCTGATTTGTTCCGTTTCATCCTCCTCGACATTATCCTCCTCATTTATTCAGCGTTTCCTCCTTTGCCTCCCTCTTGTAGTTATTTCTGTTTCCATGTTTCTCTTATCTTTTTCTTTCTCCTGCTCGTTCACAAAAACAGTCAAAAAAAGCTCCAACATTTCCACCGACACCCTCGTGCACGACTCTTCCTGTCTGACTCCTTCAGCTCTGACACATGTTTGAAAGGAAAGTATCGCACTTAGTTTCAACGTTGTCTTTTTGTGTGACTGTTGTGAGTGAGACCAGTGGTTTCATCGTGTGTTTGGCAGCGTGGACTCCCTTTCTTCCCTCGGTGAGAGGAGAGAAAAAAGCCCTGATGGATGCAACATTGCAGCTAAGCTAGCACGCCGCTGCAGCCAAAATAAATCACTTCACTAACAGAGCAGATAGAGAGATAGGAGCTGGGTGGAGGACAGAGTGCTGCTGTTAGCCACAGGTGCCAAATGGCCAGGTCAAATATAATTACCACAAATAGAGGACAAACACACACACACACACACACACACACACACACACACACACAAGCTGCAGCTTTTGTCTGCAGCGATCACTAAGAGGCTACAAATCAGCGGCTGTTGAAAAGGTTTCACAGAAAAATGCTCTTCAGTTAAAGATGATGATGTAAATGTTATTCCACTCTGAGGGTTTAAGACTCGCCGCGGTCGTCAATACGGATCAATAACAAAGGAAACCTGAACATTAAAAGCACTTGAACATAATTGAGTTTTCAGACTGTAACAGCTGCACAGAATCAAACCGACTTGTGTTAATGCTGCTGTGAGCTCGACTGTACGAGTCAGCGTTTTAACTCCATGTTTAAGCTGTTACTAACACGCCACACTGTACATGTACAACCACAGTCCATCCATTACTCCATTACTGGACATTTTAATAAAGCAGATACGTCAGGACTTGTTTGTTAGGCCTGAAAAATATGAGTAAAATCTGTGAGGTGTCAGAATAAAGAATAATTAAGAAACAGATTTCTTCAAATGTGCATTTTTTACTAGCTATGATCTCTGCATATGAAGAATGACTTTAGTTCAGGCTGGGTGATAAAACATTATTGATAGGGCATCAAAATAAATGTACCTCGATAATGATGATAAACTCTGGACTGTGTTTAATCTCACATAGTTAAAGTTTGCCTTCAGGGCCAGTAAGTCACGTGATGTAGTGACAAAGTCTGTGTGGGTGGATAAATAAGTAAAGGACATTGATTTCACCTAGAAGACCAGGGTTCAAGTCCCATGTGGGTCAATGTTAGTTTATTGATGTGTTAATGTGGTAATTCCACCTTGTTAGGGCACTCAAAACAGAGCGGCCAGGCGAATATCTGCACAACTTTGATTTCTGAATTATTTTTGAACCACAGTACGACGTCTCTACCTCACGTTCAAACAGCGTTAGGAGAGAGTCACTGCCCCAAGCGAAGAAGCCGTTGTTCACCAGTGAGGGTAGAATGGAGCGTGAGATGGATCGGCCATGTGGTGCGGCGTCTGCAGCTATGCAAGCACAGCGCTGGACCGTTGAGGTTCAGAGGGAGCTGAGCCAGAAGGTGAAGCTTTTGATCTACTGGTCCTTCTGCGTCCCAACCCTCACCTATGGTCATGAGCTCTGGGTAGTGACTGAAAGAATGAGGTCACAGATACAAGCGTCTGAAATGAGTTTCCTCTGTAGGGTGTCTGGGCTCAGCCTTAGAGATAGGGGGAGGAGTCATCTGGAGGGATGGGTCATCTGATCAGGATCCTCCTGGGCGCCTCCTCCAGATCCAGAACACACTGGAGGGATTATTTATCTCATCTAGTCTGGGAATGCCTCAGGGTCCTCCAGGAGGAGCTGGGAAACATCACTTGGAAGAGGGACATTTGGAGTACTTTGCTCAGCCCTCTGACCCTGCGACCCGGCCTCGGATAAGAGGTTGAAGATGGATGGATGGATGGATGGATGGATGGATGGATGGGTGGATGGGTGGATGGATGGGTGGGTGGATGGATGGATGGGTGGATGGATGGATGGATGGGTGGATGGATGGGTGGGTGGATGGATGGATGGGTGGATGGATGGATGGATGGGTGGATGGATGGATGGATGGATGGATGGATGGGTGGATGGATGGATGGATGGATGGGTGGATGGATGGATGGGTGGATGGATGGATGGATGGATGGATGGGTGGATGGGTGGGTGGATGGGTGGATGGATGGATGGATGGATGGATGGGTGGATGGATGGATGGATGGATGGGTGGATGGGTGGATGGATGGATGGATGGATGGATGGGTGGATGGATGGATGGGTGGATGGATGGATGGATGGATGGATGGGTGGATGGGTGGATGGATGGATGGGTGGATGGATGGGTGGATGGGTGGATGGGTGGATGGATGGGTGGATGGATGGATGGGTGGATGGGTGGATGGATGGATGGATGGATGGGTGGATGGATGGATGGGTGGATGGATGGGTGGATGGATGGATGGATGGGTGGATGGATGGATGGATGGATGGATGGGTGGATGGATGGATGGATGGATGGATGGATGGATGGATGGATGGATGGATGGATGGATGTGTGGATGGGTGGGTGGATGGATGGATGGATGGATGGATGGATGGATGGATGGATGGGTGGATGGATGGATGGATGGATGGATGGAT
This sequence comes from Epinephelus lanceolatus, assembly GCF_041903045.1. Lineage (NCBI taxonomy): Eukaryota > Metazoa > Chordata > Actinopteri > Perciformes > Serranidae > Epinephelus > Epinephelus lanceolatus. Next base: position 44,235,460 of record NC_135747.1, read on the forward strand.
GTGTGGATGGGTGGGTGGATGGATGGATGGGTGGATGGATGGATGGATGGATGGATGGATGGATGGGTGGATGGATGGATGGATGGATGGATGGATGTGTGGATGGGTGGGTGGATGGATGGATGGGTGGATGGATGGATGGATGGATGGATGGATGTGTGGATGGGTGGGTGGATGTTCGCTGGGTTTACCCACCAAACAGAAGATCTACTACATCTGACCCTGATGGCCGGTGTACATAAACTTATTTTCCTTTCTTTAGCGATGTGTCGATGGTGCATGTTCTTATCAGGATGAGGATGTAAATGCGACTCATCGCTCAGCACTATGGTCCATTAATCACATCTCACTTTCTCTGTTGCCGTGACGCCCATCACATTACTGTAAACCCCACCGTTCCTCACTGTTGATGTGAGTGTGTGTGTGTGTGTGTGTGTGTGTGTGTGTGTGTGTGTGCGTACATGTGACGGTGAAAAGCAGCATGTGTGGCTGCAGACGAGCCGCTGACAGCCACAAACCCATCGGGGTACATTCAGCTGTTATCAGTGCGTGAATGGATGTATGGTTGCGTGTGAATGGGACGACCACACACACTGCAGAGGAGATGAGGAAAATGGCTCATTCAGTCAGCAGCACAATGACAGAGAGTGTGTTCAGACAAAGAGTGGGACGGCAGATGGGCCTTCTTCCACGCAGGCTGAACACAGAAAACCGAAGAGACAGACACAGAAAGGAAAGAAAGAAGAAGTAGTTAGTGCGAGAGCAGAGCTTGGTGGTAATGTGACGTCCTCCCTCATGTATCCCCCGAGGAGCTCACGCAGGGTTTCATGATTATTGTGGATCAAATTTACAGCAGAAATTCTTTTAACATGAATTGTTAATCTGGGAGTGTAATATCTATGTATGCAGATACAGTGGCTGTGATGCTGCGGTTTGTAAGACCCTTGAATCAACAGGCCTTTAATCTGCGGCTGCTGCAGGCGGAGCAGTACTGGGCACACTGGGAGCAGGTTCAGGAGCTGTGTAAGTGCTGAGCCTGATCAGTGTCTGGAGAGGATTTACGCAGCGGCTCTCCGAAAGGTCTCAAACATTTTAGAGGAGAAACTGTTGGCTGTGGCCCGCCGCCTCCACAGATTCCAGTTGGTCAATAATTCATAAATTCTGCTGTGTTCCTGCAGAAGAGCAGCAGATATGGATTTCATGCATAGGTGGAACAAATGCTTTCACGCTCCATAACACTCTCAGTTGTGTCCACTGGTGTCAGATTTTATAAAGAACACTGAATCTAGTTTAGTCCCAAAGACGAGTAGAATTCAGCAACAGGACAGAGCAGTGATAGTTGTAAAAGTTTGTCTTGTCAGATTCTTTTTTCTGAAACTTTTGCTTTAGTTCAACATTGTTTACAACAACAGAGCTGTGAGACGTCTGATGTTCCACTGACGGAGTCGCTTCTATACAAAGATCGACAAAGTGTTAGAAGATGAGGCTCAGCAGGCGGCTACCCCCTTCATCGAAGAGTCAGAGATCCCTTCTGTGTCGATATCTATCAGCTAAGAGAACTTTTCCTTGGCTAATTGCTCCTTCTGCTGTAAGAACGTGTGTGTGTGTGTGTGTGTGTGTGTGTGTGTGTTTGCCTGTAAGAGACACACACAACAGTTAAACAAGCGCCTTCTTGGCGAAGCTTCTCCAATGTGAAGATTTGCTGCTTTTCTCTGTTACATCAGCCAATTTACTGCTCACACATTCTCCCTGTCTGCTTTTTCTCCCGCCATGTACCGACTCAGCCGTCGTCTCACATCCTGCCAGCCTCACCCTACAGTCACCCCGTGTTCCCGACGTTCCCCCTCACCTGACCTCCTCTGCCTGTACATGTTCCCACTTAGCCAACAGCCCTGTAACATATATTCTGTCCTCGCCAGACTGTTGAATGTACTTCTGCATTCCAGACATTTTCTCTGTCTATTAAGACGCTGTGGCTGCCTCTAGAGCCTGAAGGGACCCGACAGATCAGGCTGGGTTCAGACAAATATTTTCAGATGATGTTCAGGTCCGGCCTAAAAACGACTTTCTGTCTGTGTTGGGCGACTTCTTGTTCAATCCTTGGGTTTGTTATTTACATGACAACACTATCTCAGGTAAATATTCATGTAATGTAGCTGATGATGGAGGACGTCTAGCAGAGCTTTAACGTTACTCGAAGCTCGGTGTACTTGCTCAGGATATTCTTGCCTTTACTGGCAGCAGCAGCAGCAGCAGGAAGTTTAGCGTCGCTGCAAGAAGCATCAAACAGATGAGGACAGAGCTGAAGCCGTCCACAGTGGACGCTATCCTACTCTTTCTCCAAGGTAACCCCAAATAAACCACGAAGGCTGGATGTAAATAGTTCCGCTGACAGCAGGTACAGTTCAGGAAAAGTTGATGAAGATGAGGATTTGACATTAGTAAGACTTAAATATTATTATTTATAACAACAGATGACAATTTGCACGTGTGTGTGTTAAAACAATCTACCTTTACTCTTGTTTTTCCTCTTCTTTTATCACTCTCCTTTTTGCTCTTCTTTGCCTCCTCAGACAGAGGAGCTCCTTTTCTTTTGCTAGGCCGTTTTTCACTTGTCTCCAAACTTTGTCCGTCTGCCATTGTGCTCGTGACTCAACTATCTCATGCCCAACTCCTCATAAGGACCAGCTCCAGTCCCTGATTGGCTGACTGACCAGTTTCACAATACATGACACGTTTTCTGCCGTAAAGCAGATTTTTTCCGCGAAATTTCGGCACCGGTGGCAGAAGCTTATTACAAAGATTGCACAGCCACTAAGTAACCTATGTAAACGCTGATAGTCTGATTTTACTGTGGACACTACCCTGTGCAACCCACATTATTTTCATCATGATATATTAAGGAAAAGATGCTGTCTGTTGCCTATTTAAGAGAGCTTTGTTCTCCTCACGTGCCTCCTAGAAGAATCCAAAAGGCCTTAACAACAGCAAAACTACATCTAAACATCTGTTTACAAAGTCTCACACAGCTCCTGCAGTTTAATCCAGGTCTCATTTATCCAGTTTTATGCTCAGTACGTACCAAACACATGCATTTCACTAGAGTGTTGAAATATAAAACACTTCCACCTATGAGTGACTGTTCAGTCTGACCTGCTTTAAATCTTAATGTTTCAGCAGAGATGCTAAACATGACTGGATAAATGAGACTTGGATTAAACTGCAGGAGACGTGTGAGAGTGTGTGAACAGATGTTTTGATATAGTTTTGCTCTTGTTACATTTGGAGCAGGATTACTTTAATTTATTAAGACTTCACGCCAGGTTTAGGTCTCACCACAAAGTTTTCTCTCAGATTTTTAAGCTAACAGGTGTGAAGTAATCTATATACAAATGGTCATTTTGCAGGTGAAGTCTTCCATTGATGTCCTGACTTGTCATCACCCGTCTGCACTTCACTCGCCTCGGTCTCTGCAGACGAGCTCAGGTGTCACAGTGACGCACAGGTTGACATCTGTCACATTCTGCAGCATTGTTTGCCGTCGGCTGCGGCGTGTTTGAAAGATTGTACGAGCAAACGAGCCGCAGAGGTGAGCAGGATATCACAGTCTGGATTAAACAAGAACCCCCCCCCCCTCCCCCCCGCCCACCCGGTGCCCTTGAAGCCCACTCTTCTTATCATTTCAATCATTTCACCCCATGGTGTCTTAAATAGGACTGTGGCTGCTCGCTCTTCCTGTTCCTCTCTGTGTCTCTCTCATCGTGCATATCTCACCCACATCTTATTAGATGCAATAGTTTCCCTCGCTGGTGTGTTTGTGTGTGTGTGTGTGTGTGTGTGTGTGTGTGTGTGTCTGCTCCCATGTGTCTAGGAGTTTGGATTTAGTAGAAATAGCGAGCTGACTCATCAGGCAGCGTGCATATGAGAACTCGTCCAAGCACCAACCCACACACAAATCACACTGAGTAGACTGCCCTCCACACACACACACACACACACACACACACACAGTGAAAATAGCAGCGAGCCATTTGTATGCTAAAATGAAGTTGACTTTGAGGGACTGAGGTGGCCGGCTGAGGATCCTGATTCAGAGCACTAATGAGATACAGAAGGTTGGACAAACAGCAGTGAGCTTTCCTCTCGTCGCTCACCCTCCAGACGCAGACTTTCACATGAATAACGCTGAAGCTGGAGATGGCAGAGCTCGCTCTCTCTCTCTCTCTCTCTCTCTCACACACACACACACACACACACACACACACACACGCCTTCAGAAAAAGTTCTCTGGCAGCGTACGAGCTAGCTTCACACACACTTTTTGTTTGTCCTCTGATTCAGACACAAACAAAAGCCAGAACTGTGCTCTTTCTGTTTTATGCACAACTTTCATCACCAGGAAAAAAACCCAGCACAACAAATTAATTTCCTCCAGTGAGCAGATACCGCCCCAGTCATTTGTCTGCCTCCATACGGACTTTAATGATTATAGGCCAGGTCTTAAAGACATTAATCCTGGTTGAGGACAGATAATTACCTTCAATAGAGGACCAACCAGGTTAAAATGAATCCACTGCCAGAAGGCATAAAACGAACAATAAAAGGTACACTGTGTACGCCGCACGGCTGCTCCCGCAAAGCCTGGACTAACTGTTCCTCTCGTGGATCATCACTTTATTCTGCTAGTCTCACAACAGCCGCAGCAGATGGTGCAGAGGTGACAAAAGGAAAGAGAAAAGAGGAATGACATGCAGCAGAGGTCCCTTCCAGAGCTCGACCAGGGACGCTGCAATCACAGCCAGCGAACCACCAGACGCCTCGTTAGACCTTCTGAAAAATAAGTACGGGAGGTAATGACGAGGAACTGTTTTTTTTAACTGTGCCACGAAATACACATACGCATAATTTTAAGAGAATATTGTGCATGTTGAGAAAGTCGCAGTTTGTTCTAAGACTTTTGAAGTACAGGAAAATACGTAGCCTAATTACAGCAACGACACAAGTCTCGTAAATGACGACATGGCTTTCTCTCTCAAGTTCTCATCAGTTCATTCTTGAATCCAGGTGGACCTTTGTGCCAAATTTGGGACACGACTGCTCTTACACAGATACACGAACAACCCGAAAACATAACGCCTGAAGCCCAAACTACAATATCTTAATATTTATTTATTTATGTGCCTCTTTTATTTCTAAAATAGCTGTGGCGTTTGCTGTTTTATTTATTTCTCATTTACTGCTTTTTTTTTTTTTATTTCTTTCCTCCATATTTCACATCGAACAGATTTTCCCTACAACAATCGTGAAGTATATTCATTTAATTGACAACAACTGCAAAATAGTAACATTTGAATTATCCTCATTTGGTTTGTTGTGTTTTATACGTACATTAACAAGTTCTTTAAGTGACCTTGTTTTAATTTAATAGTTAAATATAAAAACAAATACATAAATAAAAATAATGCCTCAGGTCGTGGCTATCGACAACAAACATGAGTGTGAATAGTTAACTGAGTCACAGGTTGCACCGTGTTGCTCGGTCAGCAGTGTGTGAACGTGTGTGTGAACGGGTGAATGTGACTCATAGTCTAAAAATCACTTTGAGTGAGGTGCCTAAGTCCAACACAGCTACGTTCCCCAACAAACTGAGAAGTTTCATTCAAAACTAAATGGAACAAAGTCAAACTGAGACTTTCCTGACTTGCACAATTATCTTTCAAATTGACAAACATCATGTGTGTGTTTCATAGCACACCTCAAACTGGATCAAAAAATGTCTCTTACTTTTACTACCGTACATGTTTTCTCTGAAATGAAGTCCCATCTGTGAGACTGGAGAGGAGGAAATTCACGTCTCTATAAAGTCGACAAACCTGTTGAATTCAGCCACGATTTTTATCAACATTAAAGCTAACTCTGTCACCATGAGCCTGATGCATGTTTTCTTTCTTTGTACCTACACAAATCTTTCCACCTTCTGATAAAGTCAACATTCTCTCCATATCCAAATTCTAGGAATGGCTCAGTTTGAGTTTCTGTGATATCTGAGATCTGTAGTATGATGGTCCTGCAGAGATTTTGTTTCGTACTCACATCTCAGTCTTGTAGGTGGAGCATCTCTCCAGCGGGATCTTCAGGACTCTGTTGTTGAGCCCGACGAAGAGCGACCTGTCGCTGTGCAGGATCTGCAGGCTCAGGATCGGCTCTCGCACCCCCGACGGAAGAAGCTCCATCTCCTCCAGATAACATCCCTGTAGGTTCTTATTGGGCGTCGCCAGCGCCTTCAAGATGGTGCCGTATTCTGATTGGACGGGAGGATAACAAAGTTAAGTTAGAGTTCAGGTCCACGCTTCATCTGTCTTCTCGTGTCATTTATCTGGTTCAGTGTGTTTCTCCTGACCTGTGCTGATGTACATGACGTGGTAGAGGGTGTCCATGCCCTGAACGATGTCCACCACCAGGTTGGAGAAGCGAACGTCGTCCTGCATGACCAGCGGATCGACAGACTCCGGCTGGACCACGTCGTTCATCAGGTAGAGCCGCTGGGCGTCCTGCAGGCTGCGCTCCGTCAGACCCTCGTTAGGACCCTCGTCATCGATGGTACCACACTGAGAGGAGTGAAGAGGAGAGAGACGTGTCAGAGGAGTGTGTGGACATGGACACAGGAAAATGAGACGGTAAGGCAGAGAGAATAAAAACTACACACACACACGCACGCACGCACACACACACACACACACACAGACTCATCGCAGTTATGAAATCAATAACTTCTCTGGGTCGATTGTTTCACTTCTTAATTCTTTTCTCAGTAATTGCAACTTTTTTCGGGGGAACAAAACAACAGTGTGACACAGCGACAACGCGGCGACGTAATGAGACGGTGCAGCAGAATAACTGTGAAATGACGCCGTCTGAGGCTTTGTTTGGGCCGCACGGCTCAGCTGTGATGTTCAGCTTCTGCTCACTCCTGAAATGAGAGATTGATTTGTTGCTAGGTTCCATTTTTGGTTGATATTTGAACAGTAGATGATTTTGGAAGTACCCCAACGATTACACACATTATTACGTATCTGATGTCTGGATTATTATCACTTCTTTCTTTGTGAGACAGTGACCGGTCTCTTCAGAGCTTCCCATCATGCTGTGTGGCGACGCTGGCGAGCTCCAGACACCAACTGGTTTTACATATCAGATTTAAGATGGTTGAGTTTTTCTAAATTAAAAACATGTCATTTAGAGAGTTTACATTGGAGCGATGCAGCCTGGGAACACTGAGACAACACAATCACTTCCACTGTAGTCACATGGAAATTGATTTGTTGAGATTGAGTCTTGATTTCAATTACTTGGTTGTGAATTATCGTCATGCAGAAAACTGCAGTGATTAGTGAGACTGGCAGAGCGCTCTTCCAGCTAGATGCTTTTTGTTTGTGATCACAGGATTATAAATTCCTGGAGGGACCGGACGGCGGACATGTTCTTTATCCAAATCAAAGTCTGAGGATAGAAACTCTTGTATGTTGAACAGATTCAAAAGCCTTCAGAGACAAATGTGTGATTTTGGGATATAGGCATAAAAACAGTCTAATTGTTTCCTCTCTGTCTCTGAGAGAACAAACAGCACCTCTCTAAAACATGACGGGTTTCTGTCACAGCTGCTTCAACTGTTTTCAGACCAACATGGATTCATAACAGGCTGTCTCCAGGTATCACACGCTTACATTTAATGCTTTTTAAAACCTTTGAGACCAAATTTAAGACAGATACTCTTTTTCTTATTCAAGCATTGCAGGTAAGTTAATGGACCTGTGCCTGTAGCACCGTTCTATTCTTACCACCTCTCAGCGTGCCTGGTGAAGGCTAATGTACAAGATGCTACTGCTACTCAGTCTTTTTTTAGACATTCACACACTGATGGAGCAGCCATCAAGAGCAGTCTGAAGTTCAGTGTCTTGCCCAAGGAAACTTCGACATGTGGACTGGCATCATCATCCTCACTGTGACCTCGTCACATGTCCACGTTTGGTCATGGACTTTCCACGTCCACATATGGCATCCAAGGTACCCTGGGTGTGTTGGTTGTTGACGTTCTGGGACGCCGTGTCAACTTCAGCCTGTTACATGCATTGTCTGTTTTCAAAATACACTTCTGTTTTCACAGGAAATGTACAGTTTGATACAGTCTCTTTCAAAATAAAAGCACTACGTTGGTACAACACCATCAACTGATGTTTTTTTTCCTTCAACAACACACACACACATGGTTACGTTTAGCCAACACACACACGTGGTTACGTTTAGCCGACACACACACATGGTTGGGTTTAGGAAAAAAGAACAGGGTTTGGCTTTACAATCTTACAGGAAGTGAACACCGGCCTCCTGAGTGACAGTTGGTGGTTGTTGGAGTGGTAGAATTAAAGATTTAGAGGTAGAAAACCTACTACCAGAATGCACTGCGCCGCACCGGACCAATCAAAGCTCCCACTAGTAGGTGACGTAATGCAGGCTGCCCTTCTGAAAACAACTTAGCAACCTGCTGGTAGCAAGCATTCTTGTATTATAGCTAAACAGAGTTTCTGAATCATTTAAGGCGGGAAATAATCAACGGGTCATATTAGATCAGCTCTGCTTAGTTTTAACATTTGAGTTCTGTCTGCTTTATACTCTTTGTGTCTCTGGTGGCAGCACGAATACAAAGTACAAGTACAAGCTGCAAAAATGGTGGATTTTTGCTGGCAGATGAGCAGGGAGATGTGGGTGCTGGTAAGATGGAGGGAAGTTTCACACAGTTCATTCACACAGTTCATACACACACACACACACACACACACACACACATTGTTATGACACAAAACTGGCTGAAAAGTTTCTCTGTAAGTGTTAAACTAACCTGGAAGTTGTGGATAGGGTTGGTGGTGGGGAGCCATGTGGAGCGAGGGTTCTCCTGGGAGCGGAAGGGCCCGTTGAAGGCCTGAGTGATGGCGCTCAGGTTGAAGGCACACACCGCCGATGCTGCAATACTGTTGCTTTATAGTGAGATAGATAGGGAGGACGAGACGGAGGGGGAAGATAGCAGGAAGCAGAGAGGGGAGGAAGTGACAGGAAGAGACGGAGAGAGATATTATATAAAGATATCGCTTCAACAATAATATTCATAACAGTTTACATGTTGGCAGTAAACGTGAGGCTGTATCAGGAATCAGCGGCGCCCAGCTGTGTAATAAAGCCGTTCTGTAATGTGTTCCATCCTCTTAATGGAAGTCCTATCGTTTATACCTGCACTAAACAGCTGTACGACGCTGCTGTGCTTGCTGGAGGCTAAGCTACGCTATCAGCACAGCACAGTGAATGGGGACAGTATTAAGCTGAGGATACGGAGGCAGTCGCACAGATTATGCGCAAACACACACACACACACACACACACACACACACACACACACACACAGAGCTGCCTCACAGGTGTCACAAATGAGAGTAAACCCGGCTAAACTGGCAGTGTGAGTAAAGTTATTATGGTGACGCTCTTTGGCCATAATGTGCTGCAAGGTAATGAGTTTCTTAACTGCCTGCTACTGCTGTCCCCCCCCCCCCCCTCCCACACACACACACACACACACACACACACACACACACACGCACACACCCAGCACCAAGAGTTTTTTTTACCAAGCAGTGAACGGCCGGCTGGCTTGGCACGGCTCGTGAGATGCTGATAAACCATCAGTTAGGACATAGTGAGTTATAACATTATAGTGAGCAAGCAACAAAGGAACTGCATGAGCCACAGAGGAAGAGGAGGGATTGATGGAGGGGCAGATGGAGGGGCTGATGGAGGGGCTGGTGGAGGGGCTGATGGAGGGGCTGATGGAGGGGCTGGTGGAGGGGCTGATGGAGGGACCTGGTGGAGCTTTGTGAGGCGTGTTGGTACCTTGAGTAAAGTATAAATCAGTGAAGGATGCTGCTGGCTGAAAACGCTGCGTCCCAGAGGTTGGTTAATGGTTCTGATGAGGCCTGAATGTGTCGTTATCAACCCTTCAGCTGCTTTTGCTCAGTTTTTGTTGCCTTTGTTTTAATTGGCTTCTCTTAGCTCGGCGTGTCGTCCTGTGGATTTATTTAAAGGTACAGGATATTTAGAAATGCCATGTCGACAGGCCAACGGGACAAAATGTTTTATCAGACAGCTTTTATGAAATAAAGACGTCTTAAAGGGTAAATGTGGCATCTTTCAACCTGAACCTCATTTTCCCAGGTTTCTGTTTCTCAGTGACCAGTGGGAACAACAAAATTTGAAATAAGTCCAGTACTGAGCGAGCAGGCTGCAGCCAGCAGCAACGTAAATGTACGTCCACTGACAGGCGGTGGTGGTTCGAACACATCTGGTGCCCTAGGCAGCTGATTTATTCAAGTTTCTCACCAGAAGCTATATTTCACAAGTTACAGTGAACACATCATGAGAACATTATAATTTACATTCACCCAGTGCTCATTATTACTGAATAGAGCCTGAACGCTTCACAATGTAAATCAATGCACCCCCTGTGAGCTGTTGGTTGTTTCTACTGGCTGCTGAAAGGTATTGATAACTAGCTGCTAACTGCTAACAGCTAGCAGCTGAGTTAATGACTTGATTTGTTTTCTTCTCCCATTTGTGGCGCCCCCTATAGACGACACTGGCCTTAGCGTTCGCCCACACTGCCTATGACACGGGTCGCCACTGACAGTGAGTATGACACCGTGGATGTTTGCAAAAATACACATGAATTCCAATACGGTCGTTCACACAGTGGTCACATGGTGAGATTTGGGACTGCATATACAATGGGCCGATTTTTGTGTTTATCGATGTCACAAGAGCCAAAGAGTAATGTGAACGTAGTTTAAGATGAAAAGGTCCAGTTAATGTGAGCTTCATTTTAGATCAACATCAAAAGAAAACAGGTTTTCTCTAGACAGCTGGAAGTCGATCCCAGCAGAACGTTGAAGACGTTTGCACATTCAGGTTCGGCTGCTTTAACTGAGCAGAATGTTTGTTATTCACAACACAAAATGCGTCAATCAGAAGTCTTTAAAGTTTAATAGAAACAGTTCTTAAAGCAAACTTTAAGTCTTTATTCCTCTCCTCTGCGGATCATCCACTAACATCCTCATTTTAACACTAAGATGTTTCTGAGCTCGCCTGAGACGTCTGATTTCTTTATTTTGAGTGCTCAGTTTTCAGATCTGCAGTTCAGGCTGTGTGAAAGCTAATGTGTTGTGTCATTACCGCAGGGTGGCAAAGTGCTGTGCAGCTCTAAATGAGCTCTGGCTAAACAAGGAGGGAGACCAAACAGGTGGCTCATTGACTGACTCTCAGGCTGCAGAGGAGAACAGCCTCCGGACTTCAGTAAAAAGGACTTTTTCTCTGGGTGTTTCCAGGAGTGACGGGGAGGCAGAGACAAAGGAGTGTGAAGCAGAGTGAGAGCTGTGGTGAACCGGCTGGAACCAAACCCCAACCCGAGGGAACCGCAGGCCAACGAGCTGCAGTGAGTGAGCGGCAGCCACAACAGTTTTCACACTCACACACAAACACGCAGATGTAAGAGGAAGTTAAACTGTGGCTTTGTGGTCGTTCTGTAGCTGCAGCTCTGCACTGAAGCCAAACTCCAACAGAAAGCCGTTGCCCAGATGACTGGAGATCTGTGCTGTGACAGCGTGCTGCTGCACATAATGCCAAGAGAAGAGAGTGAAATGGAGCACTGAAAGGAACCCAGGCTGTCGCACTAATGGATGCAACCCATATGTTTTGAGTCTGCTTAAAAGCCCGGGAAAGTGATTGAAAAGCAGTTTGACATCTGTTATGCTGTTTGCTGCTGCTGCTCCGCCGCTCTCCGAGGCCCCTGCACCGTGATGATCACTTTCATTATGACTGAAGCTCCTTCTTCAAGTGATTTATCTGATCACAACAGCCTGATTCTGTCACTGCTTGTCTTCTGAAATGCTTCTTGATTTCCAGTTGTGTTTTACACGTCTCATCACTGTTCAAACCCTTTTATCAGCTCCTTACATCCCGCGTTGTTACCCAGCGTCTCCACCTCCAGGTACATCATTAAAATCCTGCTTACTCATGAATGCATCAGTAACAAGAGGAGCGCTCCCCAGCACAGTGCAGATCTCCACCAGGCGGCTAAACGGCCACCTGAGCTGATCGCAGCCAACATGGGCGACTCCTGTGATTGCAGCGGTGCAGAACATCCCAGAGGTCGATAAAAATATGCACCTCATCTATTTTTGACGCTGCTACAGAGCGTCACACCGAGCAGATCGAGTTCTCCTGTTAACAGCCGCTGTGTGTGAAATATGGGCACAATATAATCATGAGGATGAATGTATTTTTAATTCAAAACTAAAGTACGGTCTTAAATCTTTAATCCATGTTGTTTATAAAATGACTTCATTATATGAACTCTGTCTGCAGGCTGCAGCACAACAAAGACTAAACAGACCAAAAAAATAAACCACTTAACTTCCTCACCTACTTACTCAACAAAATCTGCTAAACTACCAGTCCGAGCAGGCAAAACACGACGCTACTGAAACCCTCCTGCTGTGGTACGATATCAAGCCGCAGACGGAGTGAAACCAGGTCACAGCTGGACAGTGGAGAGCTTCGCCTGGTGGCATCATCCCCAACACCTCCCTTACAGTCAAAATGGTTCAGATCACAAAAAAATGTGGATTTATTCATCTCGTATTGTGTCTAACTTTAGTGGATCATAACACATCTGATGTGGGATTAATCTGCAGATTCTCCAGTTCAAAACGAGACCAAACTTTTCGATGCATGTCAGTTTTTGTGCCACGACAAAGGTCAAAGTGTCTCCTGTAACAGACAGTAAGGTTTTAGCCAAGACAATTTCTGGGCCCAGTTGGAGGTGCGGACACACGGCGACAAGGCCGACTGCTGCGCCACCTGTGTCTTGGCCAAAAATTTAACTTCAACACACCACAAACACTGCAGCCAACGTCAACTAGCAGGTGTGTATGCCTGAGAGGAAACAACTCTCCGCACCAGCAGGGGGTGGTTGTCTGTAATCACCATTAAAAATGGAAAACAGGACAGATTCAAGACACTAGTTAGCCAGTTAGCCTGATGGTTAAAGAACAGGTGATATTTACTGTGTGCTAGTGAACAGTAACACAAACAATAAGGAACCTGAAAAATAATCTAAACTCATATAAGAAGTCTGTTTGGATCTCACGCCCTCTTGACTTTAGTCGTTTCCTGACTTCCGTTTCACTTCTTGTGCACCAAGTTGAACGGCCAATCAGAGTGATTTTTGATCCGATTCTCTGATGCCGAATCGGATCAAAAAGCCAACAAGGGCCGACAGTGTGGGACACACGGCAAAAACTATGGTGACAGATGCTAACTGACAGCCCAGCACTGACTGACTGTTGGCTCGGTGTGTCAGGACCCTCAGAGGAGGGAGGAGTCAGTGACGATATGAAACATTCAATAACTCAGACGTTTCAACAACTGAATCACCAAAACCACAAGAGGTCCAAAAGCATACAGTCGTACGTGTGCACAGAAAGTATAAGGCTGATTTGTCACATGCACACACACACACGACCAAACCCATGATCCACGCTCAGGGATGCAGGAGATAATAATAATCCTACAATATGTCTCTTTATATATCACATCCAAAAGAACATTTAGCTGAGTTTTGTTACATCACAGTGTTCTTAGTTTCATTTAAAGAATAAGGTGGTGACACTATACATTTTACTTATCGTCAAGAAAACACCAATAATGAATGTATCGTCATAGTGTGTGTGTGTGTGTGTGTGTGTGTGTGTGTGTGTCCAGAGCCTGATGTATCTTACTCCAGTCTGAGCCTTCAGGCTGAACTGTCGTCCAAACACTATTAAAAACACATCAGAGATCCTCACTGTTGCTCTGGCTGTTCCTTTATTACCATGAACACACACTGTAGTTTATTTTGAGTCGATCCCACACACGCACACACACACGCGCACACACACACACACACACACACACACACACACACACACACACACCGTCCTGCTGTGAGAAACACTCATCAGAGCACCAAATGTGGAATGAGACACAGCTGAGAATAGTCCCAAACTAATTCACTGTTTCCTTCTGTCTGAGGAGCGTTTACAGAGAGCAGCTGATTCAGGAAACTAAAGAGGAAACTTTGTGTGTTCAGTAGGATCCAGAAGGCCGAGGACCACAGACAGGGCACAGGGGACAGGGGACAGGGGACAGGGGACAGGGGACAGGGGCGGACTGACACAGTGTTAGTTCTGGTCTTTTCTTAAGATGTGTTGACACCAAGAAACAAACGGAACAGCGGCCTCATCCCTCAAACAAAGGAACTCAACACCTGTTTGACCTCTTTGTTTCACCTCTGCCTGATCCCCAGTCAGACAGTTTCCCACAGCAGCCCCCCCGGATGTGTTGCTCAGTTCAGCCCCCCAACAACGACCTGTTAGACATGTAATGACGTCATCACTCAGCCCGGCTGTTGGGCCGTCTGCACGCCACAATCAGTGCAGATCACAACACACTGAGTGTGTGAACACAGAGGCTGATAATCATCTCATCCTATAACCTGATCTCTGCAGGCTGGATGCTCCCAAACCTTTTAAACAACATCCCTCGATGTTGCTGTTTGACATCTCATGTTTTTAGCTTTTTGGTTGTTAGAACTAAACGATCTGTCACACTGCTGCACACAGACCTGTTGTCAGAGGAACATGTTGTATGTTCCACATGTATCATGTCAACATTTCTTAAGAGACATAGTATATGAGCTGACTTTGTCATCAGGAGGTGGAGGGGACAGTGTGACGCCTGCCAAGCTGCAGATCTCTGTTCAACACCAACAAACAACAAAATCTGTTGTTTTTTATCCGGTTGCTGAGTTTCCAGTGACTTTAGGCTCAAAAAGCTTTTTTTTCTTCGTCGAGACGTTTCTGCTCTTCCTGCCGAGAACGTGCAAAAAAAACCAGGATCTTATTCTGGTGGTGGCTGTGCATTAATGTATTCTTTATTTATTTGTTTAATTTCCTTTCTGTTGTTTTCAAATGTTATTAATATGATTGTAATTTTAAGCTCTCTTGGAAACACGTCGCTCAAAAGGAAGACGTTACAGGTGAAAACATCAACTTTGAGATTTTGGGCAATTTTCCTTCCAAAACGTGTCTTCTTTCAGACGAGGTCAGGGGTCACCAACATGCAGCTCAGGGCTCACATGCAGAAGCTGCTGCTGATTCCAAATCCACATGAGAAAATGTCTCAGAGGAAAACAGAGAATTTCAAAGTGAGCGTACAGATTTGTTCGCTGTCACCACCAACGCTGCAAAGTTGAATTACCAAATAATCCTAACCGTCCCAGTGCAGAGCAGCTGCTTTGTTGTAAAACATAAAACATGCTCATTTAGATCTATCAGGAATGTTTACAGGCTAATTTAGATTAAACAGGCTGATCTGCCGCCGTGTATTAACAGATCCTGTTTTTGGGCCAAACATATATATATATATTTTTTTAGTATCGGTTTGTGACCCCTGGTCTAGGGGAAAGAGAAGCTCCAAAATACACAGTTGGTGTTTATTTTTGTTCAGATTTCTGTCCTGGACATGTATACAAAATGTGCATATTTCATTAGATAATGCATCATTTGCATATTTAAAGTTTCAGAAAACTTGTGAAACAGAAAATAATTGTCTTAATATCAGTAATCACCTGGAGAAGTTTGATGGTGATATCTTATATTTAAAAGCCTAACTTATTCCCCATGCAGTGTTGTTTCTGCTCTAAAAAGGTTTGGATTTTACAACACATATCTTTAAAGGCCATTTTATTAAAACAAGTTTTTTCTTACACTCTGAGGCAGAAATCTTCGCTTCAGCAGCTCTTACATAAACCAGACTTTACATGTTATTCCTCTCTGTACTCTGAAGGTTTTTACAGAGGGATTTGTTCATATATCATTCATTGCCTCATTTAAAGAACATTTTATTCTTAAAAACATGGCGATGGACATTTTTAATGGCTGTTGACGGTATTTTCTGATTTGTAAAGTGATAAAAAGAAAAACCTTTGACTCTGATATGTGAAGACAATGAAACAAGGATTTTGAACCTGATTTCCATTCTGGACATGTCTGCAATTTAGTGCATATTTAATCAGATAATAAAATATCTTCTATACAAAAAACAATTGTCTTAATGTAAGTAATCAGCTTTGGAAGTCTCATGGTGATGTCTGTTTTATATCCATGTCATATAAACTGATGTGACAGAACACAGACATCAGCACAGCGTGAGTCCAGCTGAAAGCCCGGCTTCTTACTTAATGTGCCTAACCTCATTTTATGTGAAAAAGGAACAGCTGAGGCTACATTAAGGCCAATGTTTCAACCTGGGTGAATACCTGCAGCACAGCATAAAAGCAAAAAGGGCTCACTCAGCAGAGCTGCACGACTGCAGGGACCAGAAATTGAACCGAGGCTGCCAGGATTATCCGCACATATTTTTACTCTGCACAACAATACGCCAGCAGAAGCAACAGCTTTGGCCCAAAACAGTCACATCCAGAGGCAGACTGAGTCAGCAGCACCGCGGCTAAACAATAAAGCAACACCACAGGTTCAGGAGGTTGCACAGAGAGCCAGGTGTTAGATCTGAGCCACTGTAAAGAAGTGCACAGTTCACAGAGTATAAAAACACCGTGAAGCGTCTGAAAGAGAAACTTAGATCACTGGAGTATTTTTGCGTCTGAGTCTGACTTGACCTATTTTCACAGTATTTCTAATCAAACACAAACTGACCCTAAGAGAGGGAGACCAGACAAAGTGCACACAGTGGGTTAAATTCAAAGTAAATATGTGTGACAGGAATGATAAGAGTGCTGGTACACAAGCAGCAGATTCTGTCAAACTGTATTCAGATCAGGCCCCGTCTTCCACCGGGGGCCCGCAGTTCATTTCAAGGTAGATTTGATGTCAGCAAGTTGATACGACGGGGAAGCGAATGCTGTGTAAAATCAGAAATATTGCACAGTTATGTGGCTGCTTCAGCTGGCCGCCCAGCATATCATTTATCTCCCACGTCGAGTCTGATCTCACCTGGAGTCAGACGCATATTTTTCATGGATTGGAGGGATTTTCAGATCCCTGAGGAGTTTTGTGCACGTCAGGCTGCGTGTGTGTGTGTCAGAGTGAGTTTGAAACGCATGGAAAGGTCTGACGATACTAAGTGAGCATAAGGCTCCTTATTAGAGCTGCAGCTAATAATTATTTAACCTAATAATCAGCCTGAAGTCCTAATTTGTTTCATGTCATCATTCAGTCTGACATCATCTGAAGCAGAGCTCTTTTGTTTCGCCCTAAATTCATTTTCACTTGACACAAAAGTTAAGAGCTGCCTGGGGCAATAATTTGTTTTGTTTTTTGACAAAAACCTACAAAAAAGAACTATGATGATTTCAGAAATGTTTTTTAAGCAACTTCTCATATTCTCACTTTTTTTTTTCGCTTTGTTTGTTTTGTTTTTTAGGTCTTTATATCGGTGCAGCTGTGGCTAAGAGGTACAGCAGGTCGTCCACTAATCAGAATATCAGGAGTTTGATCCCTGCCTCCTCCAGTCTGCTGGATCCTTGGGCAAGATACTGAACCCCCAAAAGTGTGCGATCACACGTGCGTGGTTACTGAGGAGCAGGTGGCATCATGTATGGTAGCTTCAGCCACTAGTGTGTCAATGTGTGTGTGTGAATGGGTGAACGTGACATGTAGTATAAAAGCGCACTGAGTGGTCAGAAGACTTGTAAGGTCTGATACAAGTGCAGTCCATTTACTATTTACTAGGGGTGTGAATCTCTAGGCACCTCACGATTCGATTCAATTCCGATTCTGAGGGCAACGATTTCGATTATAAAACGATTCTTGATTCTAAAATGAGCCAATAAGAAAATTTACACTAGATACTGAAAAACATTATTGTAATAAAGTTGGATATATATGTCCAGTGCATACAAACTGTATCACTTGCTATGGTTGAGATGACGACACTCCACCAGTCTCCTCCTCATCCACAAATCTCATCGGGACTCTCCTGTCCCTCGTCGACCTCCTCGACATTTCTCCTCCAGTATTTACAAAACTATAACTGACTATAACTATCTATGAACTATAAAAACACCAACTATAGTGAAAACACGACGGAAACACGGCATAAAAAAACTCAAAAGCTCTCAAAAAACCACAAATACTAAATATTATTTACAATGAAAATGCCACCAAAACTCTCCTTGTCAGCTGTCACTCTCCTCCTGCTGTGCTTCCCTCCCCTCCTCCACAGGTAATGACGTCACCACCGTAATCACTTATATCAGGATCTGTTGGAATTACGTCGATAGCGTGAATTGTTGAAGAGTTACAGTAATTTGAAAAATAAATATGAAAATAAAATGAAAATCGATTATATGAGTTTTCCACCTCGATGCTCGCATCATTCAACACAGAATCTCGATGCCTCTAAAAATCATTTTTTCCCACCCCTACTAGTTACCATATCATTCTGTAGCTGTGCAGTGGTATTCTTTATGGATTCAAATCCCAAAACTCCAATTTTGGTTAAAGTGTATATTTTAGCTGCAAAATGCTTTTTTCATCAAACAAACGGTGGACGTCACGTTATTTTGTTTCTCAAAGTCCCACAGAAACACAAACAGACTGAACAGTGGAGACCGGGGTCGACCTGCAACTCCTGTGTGACATCAGGCACAATTATTGATTCTGTTAATGGAGTTTGGTGACAGTGAGGAGGGCAAAGATCACAGCTTCTGTGCCCCGTCAGGACAGGCGCTCTGATGGCGAGGTAAAGCAGTGAAATCATGTTAATACAGTGCACGTTTAAACTGATGCAGATTATTTTAGCTGACCCTTTTTTAAAGAGGCTATAAAACGTTTTGCTGCGGCTCCCGTTCACAGCCACCAGACTCCTTTGACAGAAACAGTAATTTTACATCACAGAACACAGGGACTTAGCTGAACTACTGCTGCCTCCCATCGGGTTAAGTAGTTTGTGTGACTGCTGGAGCCGAACTAACCACAGCAGTTATGTTATATTGTTTAGCTTCTGAGACTGTAGACGTATAAATGTGTTTATAAGTAAAATGCAGTCTTATATGGACTCTTAGCCTGTCTTCATCTGGTTAAATAAAAGTTTAACATTAAGAAAACAGCGCCATCTTCCACCTGCAGGCTCAACTCTTCCAAGCAAACACTTTCCTCCGTCTCCATGCTTATTGTCAGCGAACAGTAAGTGTCTGAGGGGCGTTCCCATTTGACAAACACGTAAAAGAACTCAGGTTGAGCCAAACTTTGGCAGTTTTGCCTCATAAATGATAAACGATAAATCACTGTTCCTAAGTGTGTCTTTTTTTTTTTTACTGCTAATCAATTAACAGGACCAGTTGTTGCACTCCTCCTCCTCCTCCTCCTCCTCCTCCCCACCCGACCTCTCAGATACGAGGCCCTCTCAGCTGGAGTGAAGTGGTGGGGTCGGTGCAGTCTCCCAGCAATAGATAAGGAGCTCATAATTAGTTAGTAATGGCAGGTTAGACACCTCAGCAGGAGAATCTCTCTCTGTTGCTCCGAGCCCACGACACGAGGACCCTGCCAATAAGGGCCCGGAGTTAATTAAAAGACCTGGCCGTGCTCGGAGGTCTTAAGTGTCCTTATTCTGATGGAATGTGAAAACCCTTGTCTACATAACGGCCCGCCTGACTGCGCTCGCCTGGCTCCGCTCGCCGCCGCCGCCGCCGCTGCTGCTGCTGCACGTCTCAATAAAATTACAGCTGAATCATTTCCTTCTTTATTTCATTCCTCTCCGTCTCCTCCTCTACTCTCCAGTCGGGCTGAGTGATTATTTCTGTCACTGACTGATCTGATGCATGTTATTATTTCTATCCATTGATTGATTTAAGGGGCACTACACCAATTAGAAATGTCTCAATCAGTTTATGAGAAGAACTGCTCCGTGAAAACAGTCGTACAATATCTGCTCTGGCTCCGTACGAGCTCTCTATGGCAGCTTCTTCTTTCTGTGACCATCTGAGACTACAAGCAGAGGAGGTGGACACATGCACTGTGAACCCCAGTTTGCTCTCTCAACTTAAACTTTCAAAACTTTGAGTTTAGCACAACACAGAAACATAAAAGCTTTGAGTTCGGCAGACACCAAATAAATGTGTCACATGACTCTTGTCCGACAGGAAGTTTATGTCAGTATGTTGTTTGAACATTTAATTCTGTCACATGAACATAAACATTTTAACACATTTTAATTTAATTGAAATAGTTAAGTGTACAATGATAGTGCTCTTTATTGACCTTAAACTAATTAGGTGAGATCGGATTTAACTCAGAACTTTTATGTCATTTTAACAATCTGTAGACTTTGCATTAAAATGTTGTGTCACGGATGGATTGGGGTTCACAGTTTGGGCATTAATCATGTTTTATCAGGTCTTTTCTTGGGAATGAGACGTCGTCCAGTTGCCATGGTGACTACAGAAGATGTGTTTGGGACAAACACATCTTCCCCATGACGCCCAGAGGATGAGGGGGATTTTTATGTGTGTAAAGTTACGTGGGCGATATCTATCGCTTAGCAAATGACAAAGTGAATGGAGAGCTGACTAAAACAAAGTGCATCTTCTCATCCTATCACTGAGAGGAGAGCTGGTTAGCAGTTAGCACAAATACACTGCTGAGGTGCTTTGATGACAGAGAGTGTGTGTAGCTGTAGGAGCACATATTGATTACAAAGTGCTTCAAACAAACTATAAAGCTGTTAACTCAGATTATTATCTGGATCATTTTAAAATCAATTCTGTATCTTTTAGTGCGACTTTTCTATAAACAGCTATTAATATATCAGAATTATTTCCTCAACATTTTAATGGTGTTTTTATGACACCAGTAACGACTATAGATGATAATAAAGTAAAGAAATGACTGAGAGAAAATATTCTAAAGGTTTCCAAAGATATTTTCCTTCTGTTAATGTCGTGTTGTTAATTTGATTTTTCTGTAGGATCTTGTTTTTATGTAAGTTTACACTGAGGCCACACTGTCAACCCCAATTCACTTAACTTAAATCTTTTTTTGGAAACAGCTTCACTCAAAACTTTTAGTTTAGTGTGACAGAAACAAAAAAGTTTTGAGTTAACCAGACACAAAAGTCAAGACAGCCCGTCCCCTGCTGCTTCTTCATCTTTTCTTAAAAACTGCGACCAAACATTATTGAGGTGTGACACTAAATTGGCAGACTAGGTGGACCTTTAATTGTAATAAAACAGTGAGAAATGGTTATCAAAATATTTCCAGAACCATAGGCGACATCTATAAAGTGCTTCTGGGTCAGGTTAAGTCTAATTAAAACTCAAAGATCTTTAATTTACAATGAGACAAAGAAAAGCAGTGAAGTCTCTCATTCTGACAAGATGAAACAAACTTTTAACTTTTGATTGTTGATTAGAATTTTAGTTTTTTTTCTGTGCAATTGTTTCACCATAACATGGTCATTTTTAAAGCATCAATGAATATATGAAAAGGTTAAGAGAGGGAGGGAGGACAGTGTTGAGACATGTCCCACATCCTGAGCAGACAGAGACGATAAGGACTCTGTTCCAACTCTGCTTTACAGCCCTAACTCCTGGGAGCAGCTGTGAGCCTGTTCAATTTAGGCCAGACAGATGGAGACAGTGTTTGTGGTGATTGCATTAACATATCCAACCCCGATGAGGGAGGCGGTTTTGGAGGGAGGACCGACGAGCCGCTTCAGAAAAGAAGGGCAAGGAAGGAGGAGACAAAAGGACGACGGACAAAAGCTCGGCGCTCGCTGATTTTTCTCATTACCTCTTCTCATTCCCTCCCACTCTTGTTTCTCTCTCACTCTTTATCCCCCCCGGCTTTTCTTTCCCTTTGTCGCTGTGCGGCTCCTCACTCTCTCCTCCGCTCTATCTCTAAAGATGGCTGCAGGCTGATGGAGAGCAGCCATGTGCTGCTGAATGCAGGGAGCTTACCAGGTGAGAGAGCAGAAGGTGAGAGGCAGGATTCAACTCCCCCCCGACAGAACAGAGAATGCATCTGAATACTAACAAACACACTCAGACACACAGCAGACATGAACACACACATGGTACGGTCCAACACAACAGCGTTCACCAACAACTCGTAATACTCTCACATGAATCAGACTCAGATGACTTAAGATTCCAGACTAAATATCCAGTGAGCCAAAATGCCTTGTTGATGCCAGAGGTCAGAGGAGAATGGCCAGACTGGTTCAAGATGATAGAAAGGCAACAGGAAGTCAAATAAGCACTGGTTCCAACCAAGGTGTGCAGAAGAGCATCTCTGAAGCAACAACACCTTGTCCAACCTTGAAGCAGATGGGCTACAGCAGCAGAAGACCACACCAGGTGCCACTCCTGTCAGCTAACAACAGGAAACTGAGGCTACAATTCACCAAAACTGGACAATAGAAGATTGGAAAAACCACATTCAGATGGAAGCATGGATCCATCCTGCCTTGTATCAACGCTTCAGGCTGCTGCTGGTGGTGTAATGGTGTGGGGGAGATTTTCTTAGTACCAACTGAGCATGGTTTAAACACCACAGCCTACCTGAGTATTGTTGCTGAGCGTGTCCATCCCTTTATGACCACAGTGTACCCATCTTCTGATGGCTACTTCCAGCAGGATAACGCACCATGTCACAAAGCTCACATCATCTCAAACATGACAATGAGTTCACTGTACTCCAATGGCCTCCACAGTCACCAGATCTCAGTCCAATAGAGCACCTTTGGGATGTGCTGGAACGGGAGATTTTCATCATGGATGTGCAGCCGACGAATCCGAACCAAAGAGGGCAGGCGTAAAGGCACCCTTGGTATCACTACCTTCACATTTAACAACGATGTTCTCGTCATCTTTCCTCCTGCCGACATCAAAGTAAGGGAAGTACTTCAAAAGTATTTATGAAAGGACCATCTTTCCAGCTGTGAAACACTTCTTTAACATATTCTTATTCCCTAAAGGATGAACTGTTCACTACCGCTCACGACATATAAGTGTTGGTACTGAACACGTTTATATTACTTTGCTTTCTGTCTCAGGTCAGAGAGTTTTGGAGACCTGATGCTTCATCCAGATAAAAGTTCACCAAAGCAATGACCAGTATTCCTTCTGGGAGCACAAATATTTACACAGATCTCGTGGCAATCTGCCGACTGATTATTAAAACCAGTATCTGTGTTGACATCTTGCTCTGGATTATTGTGTTGGACCGACTGAGCAAACTGAGAGAGAGACGCAGCCGCTCTCTCGTCATGCAAACGTGTGCTGCAATTAGACTTTTACTGAACATAAAAAGCATAACAAGGACCATAATGTGCACACTCTGGCCCTCAGTGTTTCCTCTCTGTAATGAAGTGTGTGACACCCCCACCTGGCGCAATCAAACACCAGAGGGAGTGTGAGTCAGTGTGTATTTCCAGCTCGGCTGAGAGCTGCATGCATCCACACTGATCATTAGCAGCAGCAGGGAGGCTCTAAACGCTGGGAAATTGTCTCTGTGTAAAGGTGGGAGAGTGTCGGAGCACCAAACTTTATGAAGTGATGAAATCTGAGGGCTAAATAAAAAGAAGATCAAGTGTTGTGGTGTGTGTGTGTGTGTGTGTGTGTGTGCCACATTAATATTCTTGTTGGTGTTGAAGGGCTCTTTAGCACAGCTGCAGCTTGTTTTTGTAGAGTTGTTCATCCTTTCTACTCGACAGTGAGGGCAGTGTTGAGGATAATGCACAGATAAGAAGAACATCACAGTCATTTTATCGTCCCGATGCTTCTCTGATCGTCCTGTTCAAACCAAAGCTCGTATTAAATATAACAAACACATAACAGAGGCTGAATGTCGGAGTCAAGATGAACCGTTCTCAAACTAATTCTACCTTCAGTCCTCAATTTGTTTTCATCACACACACACTCGGCTAATTCAGATGATAAATGTCAGAAAACTTTTTTTATTTCTAGTTGAAGTATTGCTTCTGCTTTATTTTATTGAATTAAGGCACAACTGGAGGACACAGACACTGTATCAGGTTACTACTCATGTTTACTGAGATTAATCATCTGCTCTCAGCTGTTTAACGTCTTCCACTCTGCCACGACACCAGCGGGCGTCCTCAGCCGATATTACTATCTTTCAGAAGCTGAAGTGGGCGGAGCTTTAAAGCTCCAGTGAACATGTCTGTATCATATGAAACTTTGGGTTCTATAATTTCTCAAGAGTCTCTCCTTTGCAGACATACCTACTTTTTGGACAAACACCATGCTGTTTCGGGACCTTGGTCTATGACAGCTCTGCCTCCTGACAGGATGAGATCACATCCTGGTGTCGGACAAGGTGTCGAACATCACGTCACTCCTGTACATATCCCACTCATGGGTTAAAGAGAGTCAGAGGCGTCTCCAGCATCTTGTCCTGATTTTAAAGTGGCGTTTCCAAGGACGTGATGCTGGTGTCTTGGGGCGGCTAGAAGGTCACTGAGCTCTGACGTGTTCAAGCTGCCTCACACCTTGTCATTAATGTCTGTGCCTAAACAGGCAGCTGTGTCACCAGAGCACATCTCAATACAGTGGCTGAGCATCGTCACAGACAAAGAGTCGTCTCTTTCAGTACAAGTGCTGTATGAAAGAGTCCACAGGACCCGGGTCCCTGAACACTCTTTTATTTGCATGAAGTGGGTCTGACTGGAAAGTTGAGACTCTCGTGGATTCAATAAGCACGACTGTATTCATGCGTGAGGATGTTGGTCCCCATAGTAACCACTTTTCTTTAAACGAACATCACTGTATAAAATGACCTATAGTGACCTCTGGGATGAAACTTCACAACCACAAACTAGAGACCAGGAACATTCAGAGGACATGTGGCTTTCAAAGGTATACGGACAATAACATCATCCTCATCCTCACTGTGACCTCGTCACATGTCCACGTTTGGTCATGGACTTTCCACGTCCACATATGACGTCCAAGGTACCCTGGGTGTGTTGGTTGTTGACGTTCTGGGACGCCGTGTCAACTTCAGCCTGTTACATGCATTGTCTGTTTTGGTTATGTTTAGCCGACACACACACACACACACACACGTGGTTGGGTTTAGGAAAAAAAGAACAGGGTTTGGCTTTACAATCTTACAGGAAGTGAACAACGACCTCCTGGGTGAAAGTCTTGGTTGTTGGACCCATCCACCCCCCTCCTGCCCACCCTACTTGGACCTCTGCAGCCTTAACTTTTGTTGTTGTCTCACCCTATTTCCTGCTGACGCCACCGGCCACCATCAAATCAAATAAGTGACAGGCCACATATCATACCAACGTGAGAGGACAGCTTTTTTCGCTGATGTGTGACGCCAGAAGTCGCTGACCAGGCACCAGTATTCAATGACTTCAGAGTGAGACTGGGTTGACAATTAGGGGGTTACTCTCCAAACAAATCACTGAAAATCTCAAAAATCTCAATCTCAAAATGTCAAAAGTTTTTGATACCAAATCACAGCATTTTTTTCTCCGGTGTTCCTCAAGCTCTTGGTGTCTTAATGTGGGATTTTGGAGGGATTTTGTTTTACCATTTTTATCAGTTCTCATATTGATTAATCCTAAAATTTAGCACCAGATCTGTTTTTCAAATGGTATTAACACAAACACTGCTGAGGCATAACTGATCATGGGATCGGCCATCATATTTTTCCATCATAATATTACACTGTGATGTCCTAAACCCCTGTAAACTCTAAACTTTAAATAGGCACCAAACCAAAACAATGATTTTGACATATTTATAACAAGAACTTGACACAGCACTGAGCTGCATCTCAAATTCATCTTCAGGTTCCCAGGTTTTAGATGGTGTACATCACTTCTATGTGACATATACTGTTGACCTGCTGTCTCCACCTACAGATCCCCTGTCCCCTCTGAAGAAGATAAAATAGGTCCATGTTTGGGGGAGTCGGGGTGACAGAGGTTAAGAAAGTATGCAGTTACAGACGTGGGGAATGTAAAGGACAAAGTGAGTTACTAAGCTTTTAATAAATGTACTGCTCCCAGAGGAGAAATAATAAAGGTGACAGTGGAGCTGTGTGAATGAGTGATACTTGTGAGTAATGAACAAGGTGTTGACTAATCATTTCAGTGTGCCTGTACAGATTTAATAAACTGTGGAGGGATCTGTGTTAGTAAAGATTCTGGGAACTGACACTCCTAGTGCTGCCGAGAAGCTGATTCAAAATCAACTCCCCTTTTCCAGGAAAACTGGAACCCAAGAGTTTCAGCATGTGACTACATCTGTGCTTCCAAACTGAAGAGTGTGTCTTTACTGAAACAACCGACTGTTGAGGCTCTGAACTCCGTTACTTCTGTGACACCAACTTCATCAACTTCAGCTGAAGCTGTTTCTTTTACTTTTCATGCCAGAGCTGCAGCTTCAGATCAGCTGTGTGGTTAATTATATTTCATAAAGTATGAATAAAGTGGAGAGCCATAATCTGTAAACAAAATGCAGGTGGCTGAATCAGCCATGCAGACCTCCATCTCCAAATCAGAGTGCAGAGCAGCACTCAACAGGTGGAGCGTCGAGTACAAGAGGAGCTCTGATGTTACAACTTCACATCCAACAACGACTCATAGAAACAACAGACACACAAGCAAGTGGCAGCCACCAGGGCTGAGAGACGAAGCCAACGCAGAAGTGACAAAACCTGCAGTTCCTCTAATGTCCACTGGAGTCAGTCCCCACAGACCTCCATGTTAACATGTCCAACTTTACAGCACACACGTGGTTACGTTCAGCCAACACACACACGTGGTTGGGTTCAGGAAAAAAGAACAGGGTTTGGCTTTACAGTCTTACATGATTCTTTTCTTTTTCTGACAGTGTCTAACACCAGAGGTCACTGACCAGGCACTGGTTTATCAACGACTTCGTAGTGACCCCTGGTTGAAAGGAACTTTGGTTTGCTGCCATCACACTCACTAATATCCACCTGTCAGCACTATAACACAGTCACATGTGCTTCTGTCTTCCCACATCAGAAACCTCCTGTGTAAGAATCCTTCCTGTACAACAGATGCAGTGCTGTGATACAGGAGCGTGTACTCACACATTGGTGGTGAAGATGCCGTAGATGAGGTCTTGCTCCGGCAGGTAGAAGGTGCTCTGCAGCTCGTTGTAGTAGAAGGGGATCTCCCCGGAGCGCGAGCAGTTGAGCCTCGCCTTCATGAACGTGGTCCAGGTGTCTTCCAGCAGAAACCGCCCACCAATGTCGTTCTTGCAGACTCGTGCCACGCGGGAGTAGACGGTCTTCCCGCAGTCGTGCTCCACTGCGTTCTCCCTCAGGAAGAAGAAGGTGAAGAGGCCGATGTCGTAGGCTGAGATGAAGTGGGGCTCTGCGGGGAGGAAGCAGAGAGGGAGGGGGAGGATCATTACACAGCGACGCCAGGGAAACAGAAATATTTGCAACATTTATCTTGTAGATTTTGTTGCTTTGACCTCTGCACTCCTTCTTATTGATTGCAATAAAAACAAGTTTGTAATTCTAGTGCTGCACGCCTGGTGAAGATGTTCTGGAAAAGAGCCTCAATGTCAAAAGCATAAATGAGATGAGAGGGTGCGGAGGGAGGAGAGGAGGAGATAAAAAATGGTTACTAATAAATCCGTCTGATGTTTTGATGGTAAATCCATGGAGCTATGTCTGTTTAACTGGACGGCCACGCTGCTTTTACTGCCCTCGGTGGCACAGCAGATGATTAATGGACCTCCTGCTGGGCGGGTTATCACGTAAAGCAGACTGAATAACAGTTTGAGTGAGACGTTACTGTCATCTTTTGTAAACACATGACTCATCACCAAACAATGATTCACTGCTGAGAACACGCAGGAAAAAAAAAGAGGTGAAAATCTGAAGTTAATCTCACACTCAACATGCAGAGACTGATAGAACAAACACGTCTGTAGCCTTTGTGACGGCTTCAACTATCAGAGTCTCCAAATCACATTTTCCCTCTGACCATTTCTGTCTCTCATTATGAAGGTGATTTTGCTTTTATGTGCAGAGTTATCAAGATGTTTGCACAGTACCTGACCTTTCTGCAGACGCCTCGGTACAATTAAAGTGAGAGGAGTTTTGTTTGTGGTGCTCACAGCATTTAAAAACTACACTTGAAAAGGTGCTTCAGTGCTTTCTCACATGCAAAGGTACTTCTTGTCCACCCAGCTGAAGCCACTCACTGTATGGATCAATGATGCAGAAATCAGTTTGTCAGCATGAATTAGCAGAGCTGCCTTTCCTACGACAAATGGGCTGAATTCACATTTTAATGTGGAGCGAAGTGCAAAGAACAAGATTCTCCCTGCTGCATTTCAGCCCTCAGTCCCGTCAGGTCCATGTGGGACTTTATCCCTCATGGACACAGACTTTAGGAACTTAATTCATCTGCATCAGTTTTTTGATCAATAAAGACAAACCATGGAGTCTTTAAACAAATAAAAAAGGACATTTCTACACAAAACAGAAGACCTTATTGAGATCCCGAGGCAGCTGAGAAGCTGCTGATTAATCTACAAATGAATAACTCAAAGAACAAAACTATGTCTTGGATGTACGGAGCATTTTTAGCTGACTCCTTCTGTATTAAAACAAAATGGGTTAAAATTACTGGAACCAGCTCCCACAGAGACCTGAAATAAGATCTGCTCAGAGGCCAACGAGGTCACCACTGAAACTCAAGATCATCTACACACGTTGTTGTGAGCAGTTTCATGTAGGAGGCGTGTGTCGTCTCACAGACGAGAGGCTCGTGCTCGTGACAGCATGAGATGCAAATATTGTGGGCGCTACTCCTCATCTGAGCTGTAACGTTAGCCAGCTAAGGTCTGTGGATTATCTTGAGTAACCAAGTCATGATTTTCTGTACAGAGACATTGATGTTGAGTTTTGAGCTCCACAAGCTGAGTGTCATCTAGTTCTGTTATACTGGAGAGAAGTCAGACATCTCTACGGCCCATATCTCCCTTTAATTCCTACAACTGAGCTAACTGAGCTAACTGAGCTAACAGAGCTAACAGAGCTAACTGAGCTAACAGAGCTAACAGAGCTAACTGAGCTAACTGTGTCCTCATCAGCTGCTGACTGAGTCCAGGCGATGAAACAGAGAAAACACTCCTGTGCTGCCGTTCTCCCACTGGGACCCATTTATCTGAGTGATGTCACACACTCACCTCATCTCAGCAGCACAAACACAAAGGGAGGAATAAACCTTAATTTGCCCCGCTGCCTGCTCACCCATATAAAGAAATAACTACATAAAATATAAAGGAGATGCTGAAGTTATAAACACAGTCAGACACACAGAGGAGTCGACCTGTTAACAGCTGTGATGGAGTGTGTCTCATTTTAAACTGAAGCAGGAGGAGACAAAGACGCCGTCCACACATCACATCTTACATCTGTAATAAGACACAACCTGCAGATCGGACCGACCTCATCTTGGGCAGGTTATGACACAATGGGCCCCTGGGCACAGATACGCAAAGGGCCCCACCACCTCTTCTACACAGAGGCTAA
Source organism: Epinephelus lanceolatus (assembly GCF_041903045.1). Classification (NCBI taxonomy): domain Eukaryota; kingdom Metazoa; phylum Chordata; class Actinopteri; order Perciformes; family Serranidae; genus Epinephelus; species Epinephelus lanceolatus. Next base: position 44,265,180 of record NC_135747.1, read on the forward strand.
ACACTCAGAGACGGTGTGGTGGTTTTATGTCTCTTTGTAGTTATGCATCGTTTTGTCTGGTTGTGTCTCTTTGTGGTCGTTTTGTGTCTCCTTGTGGCTGCTGTGTCTTTTGTATTCGATCGAGTCTCTCTGATGTAATTTTGTGTCTTATTGAGGTTGTTTTGTGTAGCTTTGTAGTCATTTGGGTCTCTGTATCTTATTAAGGTCAATTTTGTGTCTCTGTTGGGTTTTTTTTCTCACTTTGTGGTTATTTTTTTGTCTCCTAGCAGTTGTTTTGTGTCTTTGTGGTCATTATGCGTCTCTTTGTGGTTGTTTTGTGTCGTTTGTAGTTGATAAGGTCTCTTTAAAGTGATTTTTTATCTTACTGAGGTAAATTTGTCTCTTTTTGGTGTATTTTTTTGTTTCCTAGCAGTTGTTTTGTGCCACTTTGTAGATGTTTGGGTCTCTTTGAGTTGATTTATATCTTATTGGGGTAATTTGTCCCTTTTTGGTGTATTTTTTGTCTCTTTGTGGTCTTTTGTGTCTTTCTGTTGTTGATTGGATCTCTAAGTCATTTTGTGTCTCCTTGTAGTTGTTTTGTGTAGCTTTATAGTCATTTGGGTCTCTGCGGGGATTTTGTATCTTATTAAGGTCAATTTAGTGTCTCTTTTGTTTTTTCTCACTTTTGTGTCTCCTAGCAGTTGTTTTGTGTCTTTGAGGTTGTTATGTGTCTCTTAGTGGTTGTTTTGTGTCGTTTGTAGTTGATCAGGTCTCTTTTTGGTGTATCTTTTGTCTCTTTGGGGTCATTTTGTGTCTCTTTGTGGTTTTATTGTGTTGCTTTGTAGTTGTTTGGGTCTCTTTGAGGTGATTTTAGATCTTATTTGGTAAATGTGTGTCTCATTTTGGTGTTTTTTCTCTCTTTGTAGTCATTTTTTGTCTCCTTGTGGCTGCTGTGTCTTTTTGTATTTGATCGTGTCTCTCTGATGTAATTTTGTGTCTTATTGAGGTTGTTTTGTGCGTCTTTGTCGTCATTTTGTATCTAATGTGTTGGTTTTGCCCGTTTTTGCATTTGATTTTTGTCTCTTTGCAGTTCATTTGTGTTTCATTGTGGTCATTATTAGTCTCTCCCTGGTTAGTCCATGTTGATTTGACACTTCACAAGTGATGACCTCGATGCTCCGACAGTTTGGGTCCTTGAACCTATGTCCAGCAGGCCTGTTTGTTAATCCATCCATGCTGCATGGTGAAAGCAACAAAATGACATTTTGGGGCGAGAAACTGTAATCACGTTACATATTAAAGGGACGGTGAGTGCAGAAGTCCTGACAGTCTGATGAGTGTCGTTAATCTGTGAGAACATGTGGAGCGACTGTGTTCAAAGTGGGAAGGCAGCGGCAGCTAATTTAGCAGGTGATCTAATCAACTTTTCCAGTGTACATTTAATGAAGTGGAGGTCGTCGGTCAGTGCATTTATAATCAGAGGCTTAACGAGTAGAAACGGCAACGAAAATAGAACAAATGCAGCAGATTAATTATCATTATTATTATCATTATGCACGACACCCAAAGGTTTCATTTAAAGTTCACATATGTGACAAAAACAAACCAAACTGGACCGCACATCCCCAATCAGAGAGTTAATTGGTGCTAACAAGCATTCAGATGAGCAGGAGTCACGTCTGCTGGGTCCCTGACAATTACTGTAAATGAGACAACCATCATGATGTGTCCGTGCTCCTCGCCCTGCAGCTAACGGCCGTGTGAAGGAGCTAATTGTGTTGTGCATGTTCCAGATATGTAACGTCGGGTAAACTGTGTGTGTGTGTGTGTGTGTGTGTGTGTGTGTGCGCAGCACGCCTCAGCTGCTGTGTGTGGAGTCTTTCTGTGTTTACATACCTGTGTTTATGCATACTGTACACGTGTCAGGCGAAGGGCAGGTGGAGCTGACAGATTCTGCATGATATTACTGAAGCTGCGTGGGTACAAATGTGACGAGTTTTTCCTGCACCCCGCTGAGCGGTAAACAGATTGTTCAATCTGGCAGGCCGGTGAGGTGCTGGAGGAGTGAGGCTGCCGTCACTAACATCACATGACGCTTCAGATCAAACACAGATATGGTTTACAGACTGAGGTGATTTAATATTCATATAAACAGATTCAGCTTGAATTTAAAACGGTGCATTAATGATTGTTATCAACCTGGTCTCATTCCCAGAGCCTCGACTACGGCAGCCTGGTGAGAGGCCCTTTGCTTCTGGATGCACAAGGCACCTCACAGCATCTCTATAGAACACATGCACTTTTAATTAAGTCCATTATAATCCTGTCTGTAACAATAAGTAGTATACAGAGCAAGAGGATCGAAGTACAAACGGCAGCGGTGACAGATGGATCAAACACACACAGGATACTGGTGTTCCTGTCCCATGAAACCAAAAGTCAACTTGAGATTGTTTTAACCACTTGGTGTCGTTTTCAGAGATGCACCAATTGACTGGCTGGTGATCCCTACAGAGGTCGACCTTTCTGTCAAAGTCTAGCATCCTTTTGGTTTGACCACAAACAACCCCGATATCACCGTATCGCCAAACCCACCAGACTCCTTTTAAATAAAGTGTCATTGCATCACAAATCTCACAGAAAGCATCTTGGTTTTACATTCCACAGTTTAACAGTCACCACCTTCGGTTTCTGCTGCCTCTATACATGCTGAAAAAACTGTTTAGTTAAATGCAGTCTGGTGGAGTTTGGTGACGGTGAATTCAGGGTAGACTGTTAAGCCACAGGTAAGAAAAAGTTGTGAGCCTCCAAGGACCTGTAGCTCTTGAAGTGATGACGTTAGAACACATCGTCAAAACATACTGACGTTAGCGCCGCTCTGCCGTCTCAAACCTCACGTGGATTTCACCAAAACATGCCGGTCTATTACATCACAGTAAGTGTAGGGTACTGATACTATGGGACATTTAATTAATCATATCTCTAGTAAATGTAATAATTTCTGTGAGCTTAAAATAGCGCTTTGCAGCATTTACAGCCTCATGGTTGTTCTCCTCTGCAAACCAGTTGAGTTGCAGTTTCATCCACGTCTGTCCAGACTCGTGTGAAGCCGTGACTGTAGACGACACTTCAAATCTGGAAGCTGCTGCAAAGAAGCTACGAATTCTAAATTCTGAAGCTTCACACACATCTTCACAATTTTACTAGACATTTGTGTGAAATTGTGTCAAAATTAGTGAATGAATTTTTGATTTTACAAGAATGAGATGGACATAAGGTCATAGTGACCTTTGGCCACCAAAATCTAATCAGTTCATTGTTGAGTCCAAGCGGACGTTTGTGCCAAATTTGAAGAAGCTGTTCTTCAGATATTGCGTTCTCAATAATGGGATGGACACAGGGTCATAGTGACCTTTGACCACAAAAATATGATCAGTTTATCGCTGAGTCCAAGTGGACGTTTGTGCCAAATTTAAAGACGGTATCTTGAGATACTGTGTATACAAGACTGGGACGGATGGACGGATGGACGGATGGACGGACGGAGGGCCGGACGGATGGAAGGATGTACCGACGGACAGACAACCCAAAAACATGATGCCTCCCTCCACAGCTGTCGGGGGCACAGAGGCATCAAACCCTGAGGTTGAACGGACCTGTGTCTGTACGTGTTGCCGTGGTTATACTCAGGACTGAGAATTTTCTTCCCACAGTTTTATTTGACGTTCTTTATGCCAACACACACTTTATAAGAGACGAGCGGAGAGTCGGAGCAAACAGCAGAAATATAAATAAATATGTTGTTACCTATAAAGTCTTCGGGGGATTGTGAGAAGCGCAGAGACATTGTTTGGATTACTTCAGAGACAACTCTATACCTCGCTGTGTCATTCAGATGCATGATGGGAAACAGTTGGTCGGCGCCTGGCAGGCTACCAATCCAATAAGGGAACAGATTGATTAGATCCAGGACCCCCTCCCTGCCTTCTATTCTCCTCAACTGGAGAGGCTTAGAGCTGGAAATGAGATTTTCATTCACACCCCAAATCCACCGGGAACTCAACTCCATAACCCTCACAGAGGCCGCGGAGAAGAGTGCGCTGTGGCGGCATGAACGTATGTAGCTGGAGAGCAACGTGCGTGCGTGTGTGTGTGTGCAGCCAGCTGTGATTATGCTGATGAGGACACTAAGCGCTTTGCTGCTCATCTCTTTTCCTCCCACATACTCTATCACTTTGTGTGTCGCTTTCAAACACACGTAACCTGGACACATGTGGAAGTGTACAGTCTAAATACATATATACACAAGCACACACACACTCGTGCGCACACACACACACACGGGCAGAGACCTGTGCGGTGTGAAGCATGCTGTGTTGTAATTTCACCCTCTCCCTGCCGTGAGGAATAATTACATCGCTCACTGACTCCTCAGTCTATCTCCTCTGCTTCCCTCTCATCCTCATCTTCCTCCCTGCCTTGCAACTCTTCTCCAAACCCATCCCCCCCCCCCCACACACACACACACACATTCACACTCTCCCACTTTCGATTGCATTCAATCTTCCCGTTCCCACCTCTCCATCCTGTCTAACCTTTATTCTGTCCGACTCTCAAATCCAACCTGCCTCTCATCCTGACACAGCTGCTTTGACATACCTGAATATGTCAGGTGCTGATCATTAAAGCTTTCATCACAGGACAGAAAATTAATCACCAGGACCTCTGATGATGGATTAATCGATTAAGTCTTCTATGAAGCAGAAAATGTCAAACGTTTTGTTGGTTCTGTGACAGTCAGCTGTTCTACGTTTCATTTCATTAACTCAGTATCTTCAGGACTGCAGGTCGGACTGAACGAGCAGTTTGAAGAGGTCACTCTGGACTCTGGGCAGGTGTGATGGGCAGTTTATAAACAGCCTGTGTCCACAAAGCGTTTTTCTTCTGCAGAAAGGAAGTGTCAGGGTGCTGTGTGTGGGTTCTGCTTCTATGACAATAATATCTTGACCTTAACGTTAGCTAGGTAGCTAAGGTAACGCTGTGTTAGCAGAGTTGACAGAACAAGCTCCCATTGAGTACGGCGGTAAAAGCACAACACTTGGCAACACTCAGAGTCCAGCTGATCTGCTCCTACAAACGGGCTTTACTGTCTTTGTAAAGTGTTGGACACGGTTACAGCTCTGCCAGGAGCTCCGCCTGGATGATGGTCGGTTCAAGGCTTATTTTATGATGAGTCAGAGACAGTCTGACAGTTTGATCTGCTCTCAATCATTGAGCCTAAACAATATGTTCAGGTGTGTCTTGCAGCTTACCTGGGGTGCATGGAAAATGAGCTAACAAAAAAGAGATCAGTTTGTCTCCTCTAGATCGTACCTTTTTGTATTTCAAGAGTAAAACCGTGCAAACAACGGGACATGCAAATATGCCACATTTAAATAATTAAAAGTATCACATTGGTATCAATATCAGCGATGACTTGGTATTAGACTGAAACCAAATTCTGTGGTTACCCCCCCCCCCCCCACAAATCTCCGCCTCTCAATTTATCTGATCAGACAATGGGAAAATAAGTTTTTTGTAACTGGAGTCGTTCAGAGGCACAGCGTGGTAAAATGCAAGGTGCCTCATGATGTTAAAGCAGCGAACAAAGTGCTTCACTCATTTAAAACATTTATAAAAAGCTGCCCCAGGCTGCTAAAAAGCACTCTGTGTGATCAGAGCCAACTAAATTTACTATCCAGTATTTAAAGAGCATGACTGTTAGTGTCACACACAGCAGAGTATTCAGCTCTGTGATTGGATGTCATCAATCTAAGTGTGACTGAAGAACCGTACTTGACTTGTCTCCCTGCGATCCTGCGTCCACAGGCTGACACCTGCGACTTCTTTCATAAAGGAACCAGATATTCTCCAACACAGCTGCTCATCTTTTATACTGATGATTCAAGCAGAAGAGTTTCGTGTCCACCCGAGTTTTTAAAGCGCCACCTCACACTGTCTGTGATGCAGAAAATGAATCTGACCTTTCCTTCCAGAACAATGGATGCCTAAAATAACTCCCACTTCCATTTTCTATATACCACCATGAATCCGGTAATCTGAGCGTTTCTGCATATCAAAGGCTGAACATGACAGCCTCCTCCAGTGGAGGGTCCATCTACATTTCTGCTGGAGTCAGGATGTGTGTGAATGGATTTCTGCTGCAGCGTGTTCGGGGGAGAGAAAAGGCACAGCGTCAGCAGCAGGGAGATTACTGACACCGACACTAGCAGGACTGACAGCATTTCATGTCCTCCACCATTCTATAAATCCAACCAATTCCTATGCCTGACCTGTACGCTGTGTTCCACACACAAGTCCAAATCACAACAGTCTTTGTAATCCTTTGAAAACACCTCTGTCAGATTGATCCATCTTGGCTGTAACAAAAGAGCCGATTGTGCTGGAAGAGAAAGTGCACACTTGGCCCGTCTGCTGCTCCGAGCGGGTTCTGGGAAAATGTTTAAAGGAACTGCAGGAATTTACAGAGATGGTTCGACACGAATTTAACCTTGTGTGGATAATTTGGAATCTAACGAGTTTAAACCAGATCAAATTACTAATCCTGTCAGATTATATTTCTCATGCCTGATATTAAACAGTGACCCTGTAAAACAGGAAATGAAGCTCAGCGTGAGTTCAGTCATGAAGACTTTATCTTATATCCATTCACAGTTCTCTCTCTGTCCCACTGCTTCCTCCAGTCAGATAATTCTGGGTGTTCCCTCTCCTGGTTAGCCAATCAAACTTTGCCACGATCTCCTTCAGCCAATCATGTCGCTGCTGCCAAATGTTAAACGTGTTCTCCTCTCTGCTCCTGTCAGCTGTCATTTTAGACCCCATTCACCTCCAGTCACTTGATCCAGAGCCCAGGACCAGCTCATCGAAGCCCACTCCTCTTCACATCCACATTTACCACCCTCCTGGAATATATGACATCATGATGGGGTCTAGTCACCACATTTCTCATGTGTAAATACATAATATTTTCTCTCCTGATCGAAACAGAGCTCGAACACAAACCAGTAAACCCTAAAGCCTCGTATTTTTAAAATCTCGACAATGAACTTGAGTCAATCAACGGAAATTTAAACAGGGAAGGAAATCTGGAAAAAGAAAAACAGGGCAGAATTTGAACATAGCCCCTCCTCCTGCAGCTCCCCCCTCTCTGTCCTAAGCTCCTCCCACCACAAGACCACAAGTATATGCCCGCGCTTCATACAGTAACCCAGTGTTTCCCATACACTGATTAATTTAATCTTATTTCATTGTACAGCGGCACACAGTAGATTCACTCAGCCTCTCCTCGCCTCACTCCCCGCCGCTGTGGACCGTTTCCCCAGGAGAAGAGTGGGCAGCAGCTTTGGAATTCAGCAAGCGCAACCCCCCAGCGCCAGGTGTCCAGCAGCAGCATAGGGTCCAACCTGGGTAACGGCAGCAACAGAAAGTTTGCTGATCCAGCAGGGAGTCAGGGCTGTCCGATCCCCGAGCTGAGCTTTGTGCTGGTTGGATTCAGGTTGCTGACTTGGGGTCTGTCCCTAGAGCTGCTGCCCACTCTGCTTCCACTGAGGTGGTCTGTAGCATATATGGAGCCAGAGTGTGCAACACTTTCTTTCTATAATCAAGAGTGATCATCAGCTGCAGCACATCACATGCTGTAGTTGTTGCTGTGTGACTGTACCGTTGAGCCATTTGGAGTTGTACTGTGCGGTCCGGAGAGGCGGCATGCCGCCCAGGCTGCGGTATATGACGGGGTCACGGCCGGAGAAATCGATGACGGTGGCTGCGTACAGCTCTCCGCTCTCTGTCACCACCGCTGTGGAGTTGTGACGAGGGTCGTACGGGCAGCGTGCCACACCATTGACCCGCTCCAGCACGCTGCTCATGTTGCCCACCTGCCACGGATAACAAGATACAGAGATGGAGACAAAGAGGGAGAGACGGGGAGCAGAAGGTTAAATCTACTGTGTTCTCACAGGTTTCCTACAAAGACACAAACACACACTCATACCTCTCTGGTAATACACAGCGGCTGGAAAGCATTGGTTCCACAGGTCATGACCTCCGTCTTGTTCACCAACAAGACTCTGATGTAGTTCTGACATTCAATCTGCAGAGAAGAGGGTGAAGAAGAAAGAGTTCAGAAAGTTAGAGCAGAGCAGAGAAGAGCTGAGGTGGCAGGCTAAATATTCTTTGACGTGTTGCTGAGAAGAACAATGGAGCCAGTCCTCTGGTATCAGACTGGCATGCAACCAAAAGCACAGCAACTGAGTGTCTGCAGCAGGTCCATTGTTCAAAAATAAGAATGCTGGTTTGCAGCTGAATGGAGGCCTATTTGTGGCATCGACAGGCTCTACACTAAGTCAAGTATGTGTTTCAGTAAAAAGATTCAAATCTGTTTTAACAAAGGCCTGAAATAGATTTATTGGTAATGAAACGTGTTGTGTATCATTTGGTTGTACATGGCGGAGCTTTGTGTTGTGGAGAAGAAGTGAGGTAATAGCAGTGAAGGAGGTTTCAAAGAGAATTGATTGTTTTGTGTATCAGGTATCAGGCCTGGCTCTATAGGCGCTGAGGGAGATAAAGGTGCTGCTGCAATCAGTAACTCACAAAATAAATGTAATGCGACAGCTGATCGCAGCGTCGCTTATCAGACAGATTTGAAAGGAAATCCTTTTGTGAGTCACTATCTCGCCCTCGTCTCTGGTGTTCACGGTCTCCCTGCCTTCCCTTTGCCCTCTCTCTTCACTGCTAGAAAAACAACTCTTGATTGAAGGGTCTGAAATAGCTGTTCTGTACAGAGTCCTCCCATGAGGCCCATAAAGGACCTCGCCACAACAGCCACCAGATATCAAGATGGCCTCTCAGTGCGGCAGACATGAAGTGTTGTAATTGGGGGCGGGATCGGGGTTACCTCTGTTTTGCCTTTGCTCTGACAGGACCTCCTGGTTTCCTCGTCCGGTGCCCATTCTGTCGCCTAGGAAACAAAAACAAGAAAAAAAAGCCCAGGGATGACAAAGAGGCCAAAAAGCAGTCAGCTGAGTCCTTCAGACACGACAAAACAGTTACGCAACAACTGACTGTTGCTAATACTGTAGGCATGCACAAAAAGATGCATGAAAAGACTTTAACCTCATTGCTGTTTGTTTATTGTGTAAACATGGCGACCGGCTTGCCAGCCAAGAGCTTATTCGAGGGTAGCGGGCACGGCACCCAACGAGGCAGTTGAAGGGCTGAGGACGGCATTAGCATGTAAATGGCTTTCTCTCCATCTTCTCCTTCTTTCTTCCCCTCTCTCTATCTCTCGCTCGGAAAGTTTGCAGCACTCGCCTCCGCTCCCCCCTCCCCACCCCCCCACCCCTTTCACTTCTACCAGCCAATTATATTCCTGTTGATGGTTGTGTCTTGGGCTTAATTATGGATGCAGGCTGCAGCACTGCACGGCTGCACTGCAAACACACTAATGCATGTGCACACACACATGCTGTTTGGCCACCAGAGCTGCACTGGCTCTCGTTGAGAAGGCTGAGAGATGTCCCTCTTCTTGGCGTGAGCAGTGTGTGTGTGCATGGTGCCAGGGGACCCCCTGTTGGGTGTCACTGGCCTCATTTTACTCATCCTCCTCCATCTCCTCCTCTTCTCTGATCTCACTGCCCAAGTAGGAAGGTTGCCTAAGTGTCGGAAAGTAAAAACTCTGCTATTATAATAACATCGATCCATCTGATCCTCCATCTTTATTTCTTTCCCTCCCCTCACAGAGGGATTGTTGTCATGCACCAGAGAAGCCACAGCCCATAATGATCTACATCTTATGAATTGCCTTCCCAGGACAATCGGCCAGTGGGACACAGTTGTGACCTAACACTCGGAGGAGCCCGCCAACTGAGGCCAACCAGGAGTCAACAGTAAACTGGGTCAGTGTTCCAGGAGCCAAACGGAGGACTCAGACAAACAGTAAACATCGAGGGAACCAGTGAAGCAGCCCAGACACCGGCAGGAAACACTGGCAGTGTACCTTTCTACAAACCACCAATACGTTTGTATGTTTCAGACAGAATCAACGTCTCTAAAGTGACATGATATATAAGCTGACCAGGTTTTAGAGAGTTGTCGTGTTTGTATCAGCTTTTTATAGGATTACTTAGATTCAAGACTTCTTTTTAATCCCAATCGGAATGAAATTTAAGAAACAAACAAACAAACAAACACAATCTGACATCAGTCACACGGGGTCAGCGACAGTTTTGCCCAAATGTTTATTACGACATAAAACATGACGTTCTTGTCGTGTGGTGGAGACGCGGGTAGAACAGAGCCAGGAGATACTTCACATTTGTTGATGAGTTTTCTTGCAGAGTTTGTGTTTCTCACTCTGCTTAGATTCCCATCATGCAGAGTGAGAAAAACATTTTGCATAAAATACACCAAGCCTCATCTGCACGGCCCTGTACCTGTTTTTTCCACAACATGAAATCTTGCTTACAGTTTCATTCCACTTTTCTGCACATCATTTTATGGACTGAAATGCGACAATTTCTTTATCAGTGTAGGGTTGTTGTTGTTTGAGTTAATACCAACGTCTGGTCTAAACTTCATGAGAACAGATTGACGCATTCAAAAAATGTGCAGCGGAAAAGAACGTTGACGTGTTGAATACTTATTTACTCCACTGTGTGTCAAAGAGATCACTGCATTCTGATTTTATTCATGTTTTACACAACATCCCAACTTGTTTGGAATCAGGGCTGCACTCCCCCGTGTCATCCAGGGTACAGTGACAGTATGTTAGCAGACAGTGAATCTCTGCTTTGAGCATCCGGATGTTAAAAAAATATGAGTGTTGTTGGTTCAGTTATCCTGATCTGGTGACCTGACTGCAAGAGCTAATTTGGGAACTATTTAAAAATAAAATAAAATAGATGTTGCTAATTATTTCACAAATTCACAATGTAATGTAACAGGAAACAAAATCATAAAATCATACATCTCATATCTTTTGAAAGATTTATTTTAAACATTTTTAAACCAAGATCTACAGGAACCAGTTTAGGCTCCAAATTTAGTAGTTTTGTGACCCCCCCCCCACTTCAGCATTTTCAGCGAGACAGCCTCACAAGAAGCTGCTGTTTTTTACAGACATCGTTGTTTCTCCTGTCTGTGCCAACAAAACCAGATATTTTAAGCCAAAACATTTTTTTTCTCCAAATCATAACCAAATGGATTTTGTGCATTAACTTAACCACACATTGTTTAAAACATTACATTTTAATCTTTCTGCTACACAATAAAGTGCAAATAAAACATATCTGCTGTTTGCAGAAACACAATGCCAACATTTTATTCTGAGCCGAGGCTGCTCCACTGTGAGGCTCCATCTTAACAACCCACGTATATGCAGTGTTGGATGACTTCATTTCCAGGTATGAATTTGTCCTGCAGTAATATTATTCCTCATGTATTTTTTTTTTGGATCCTCATTTTGCTTTAATTAAAGCTCAGCAGAAGGGACTAAAAACTGTATAGCCCCGAGACTCAGTGAGGAACTCTGCTGGGAAAATATAGTTTTGTGTTAATCACATTTCTGTTTCAGATCCTCGGTGGAGAGAATATAGCTCTTTTAGCTCTTTAGGAATTTAAATGATAAAAAACAATGTATAAGCACATTTAATAAGAACTTAAAGAACTGCCAAAATGTTTCTGGGGACAAAATGTTGAGATAAAATTCGCTGAGTGCTCCTTTCTGTTGAAGGCATATAAATAGATCTCTTATTTCACAGATCATGGAGTATATCGACTACGCTTGAAGGAGTGGAAGTTCATGATTTTGGATGATTAGCCTCTGCATAAATTCTTGCTAATGAGTGAAAGCGGCAGACTGAGCAGTGCTATCCACAGCCTAATGAGCGAGTCAAACATCTGCACATTATCCTGGGATTTCTTTTATTGCTTTTATATCAAACTTCTATTCATAGACTGTCACAAGTGTGCATGATTGTTTTTTGATTGTTCACGCTGCCAGAACTGTTTGTGCTGCCAAAAACACTGCAGAGGAAAATAATCTGCCACATTCATGATGCCATGTTTGACTGTTCGAATGCTCCACTAATCAACAGCCTCGCTCAGTGTGCACGACCTCCGCAGCAAGAAATGGCAGACACACAAAGTTAGAGAAGAGAATTGAATATTTAGCAGCTGAAGAGCCGCAGGAGACAGTGGAGACCAAAGCAGAGCTGTAAGTAGACTGACGTCCATCAGCTGGACACAGACAGGTTTGCAAAGCAGCGACATGTCAGCTCAACACTAAATACAGTGATTAAAGTCAGGACTGAGTGTCAGCCTGTTTTGATGTTCTTCTCTCATCTGAAAATATATTTTAATGCATCGTATAACCTGCATTAAAAGATCTTAGGCCACTTGGGGACAGTGCTACACGACATGTCACAACACTGACCTTTGATTACATTAAAAAGTGTTTATTTACAGCCAGCTAACACTGAGCAACATTAGCGTACACGTAGACTCACGGGATGAGCTCTGCTTTTGTTTCCAACTCCTGAGAAAAAGATCTGGCTCTTTAGCGGCTAGATGCGTCACTACATTGCTAATTCTGTTGCTGCAGCTGGAGAACCAGTTTTATAGGAGCTGTGAGAGTCAGGGTTTCTGATGTATTTCAACACAGTCCAACATATTTAAATATCTCTGGGTCTATAACCCAGTGAGAGGAACTCCTTCTATTCGTCAGCGCTTATTTTAAAGGAAAAGGATGCCAATTTGTCGTCACTGTGTGTGCAGATAATGGTTTTTGGTTCCCCCCAGTGAGCAGACGTCTACAGCTGTTGACACATTCTGTTTGTAGTTTACCCAACATGCTTTTACAAACCACGCCCACCGGTGGTAACAAGATAAACCCGTCAACTTGATGATTACTGGAGCTCTGCTACACTATCTCAGTCTTTTTTTAACGCTTTCTTCCTCTGGGCGCAGGGGCAAAGGGGTTGATGGTGGACTGACGTGTACGTACGATGGTCGAGTCTTGTTGCTGCTCCAGCTGCAGCTTTACCTACTCGCCCCTGCAGCCAGCATCTGGAGCTTCCTGCCATCCACTGACAACAGTCCAGCAGGTGACAGAGCCAACACAAAGGGAAGCCAAACTCTGTTCATGTGCACACACTGCGCTCACACAGAGCTGGTTAACAATCAACAAGGTTTCACTTTCAGTCAGCAGCTGCACACGTCACTGCTGAGAGCAAGTGTAAGGAGTAAGATGAGCCAGTAACAGGTCATTTTTTATTAGTTTTCAAAGTTTATAAAGCCTGCTTATTAATTGTTTTTAAGTTTATTAAACACAGATAATGTCCGGGGTACTGAAATCATCCAGGACACATAGACCGAAACCAAAACAGTGAAGCCACAAACTAAAAGTGCTGAAAGACACAAACCCTCCACAGAGTCCAGTGATGAGAAAATATCAAACTTTATCATTTCATTCATTGTTATGGTAGAAATATTCAAACCAAGCTGCACTACACTGACCATGAAACCCAGACAAAGCTCTGCACTGTATGACTGTATGTAAGTGCAGGTTTAAGTTGGAGACTGAGACATGTTCATTAATGATATTAAAGCTATATTTAGCTCCTGCAGGTAGAGCAGTGGTAAGTGGGCTCTGGCCCATATTGATAGTTACAGTTCATCTCCCTGTCTCCCACAGCAGCTCCCTTCAATTAACCTGCATCAGACTGCAGTGGGGAGACGGCGGCGGCGGCGGCGGCGGCAGTGGAGAAGCTATATAAAGTAAACTGTGATTAAAATGAAACTCGAGCTCGAGGCGAAGAACATAAAGTAGATGGAGAAATAAATAATAAAAGGGACTAATGTGCTCCGCGGGAGCTCCAATGTCTCGCCGTGCTGGCCGTTCGGCCGCCCAACACCACGCCAGACACTCAACAACAAACCCAAATCCACTTCCCATGAGCACACAGCGAACAGCATGGCAGGTTTCATTCAGAGAGCAGCTCCGCCCCCTCCGCGGCAGTCCATCACTCTGCCTGTTGAAATGAAAACACTGCTCCTCCACAGCCCTCGCCTGTCAGCCCCTGACAGCCTGGGGACTGATGGGGTGACGTCATTGTAAACACACACACACACACACACACACACACACACACACACACACACACACGGTGATGGATGCCTTTGCGATGAATCACTGCTTGGGGCATTACCATCTTTTCGGCAGGGCCCCGTCTCCAAGCATCCCCATCGGCTTAACCCGCTGACCTTCACCAGAAAAGTGCCCCCCTCCTCCTCCCTCCTCCTCCTCCTCTCCCTCTGTCCATCTCCTCTTCTTCACACCACTTTGGAACAAAGCCACACTCACACGGAGCCTGTGAGAATACCAACTCCACCTCAACATCCTCTCCCTCAAATACCTTCCCTCTGCACCCTGAATGGCCCGGCTGCCAACACCAAGGTGAAAAGAAGCTGCATAATGTGTGAGGCAGGACGCACTCTTCACTTTGCTACTAAGAAATATTCTTTAAACCACCGTCCCACACAGAGCGAGGTACGAGATGGAGGGAAATAATATTGTAGCACAGTCCAGGTTGATACTGAGGTTCCTATATGAGGTATAATTAATCACTGTAATGCAGAAGAAAAGCTCAGAGTGCAGATTCGCGCGCTGTTGACTTAAAGATATGAAAATATGCAACAAAATTAAATTTAAAAAAGGGATAAAATGTCAAATTTAAAACAGGTTCAGCATTTTTGGAGTGTTACTATTGTAACTATTCTCTTTCTTGCCAAGAGTTAGATGAGAAAACATAAATCACTCTGCATCACATTATATAATCTAAAGGAGACAGTATGAAACAGCTGATGTAGAAACAGCAGGTGCAGTAAGGTGAAGCTCCAGCCTGCATCTTTTCTCACAACAAAACTTGCTTTGTTTCATCACTGCTTCAAATGTAATGACTCGTTATCATGTTGTTGAGGTGCAGCTGCCTCTCCCCCACAGGGCTGTAGGCTCCATAGGAGTGTTAAAATGTGTTTGTCTTGTTGTGTTATTGGGAGCCAGAATAGAAGGAGTCATGGCTCAAAACCAGCCGCCACTGCCCGTCAACAAAAACAAAGACAACTATGGTTAAATGTGATAAGACCAAAGGACTGGACGGAGGCCATCATCAAAAATGCTGACATGTGCAGCGCACACTTCATATCAGGTTAGGGAAAAAGTATTTCCTGTTGTAGGGATGAATAAGGTTATGTGTATTAAGGGTTATCATGTCCACCTCATCAGAAACTGGGGAGGGATTAAGAGGAAGATTGGATTTCTCTGCAACGCTAACTTTTTAGCACATTAGCTAACGTTAGCTTCCATAGCAAAACAAACAAGTGTGGTCCTCCTTTGTAAGATTGGCTTCCTGTGACATCATCCATCCACTGAGTGAGAGCATACGGGTCGGCCAGTCTGGTCCCGTTGGTCAGTGTTTACTTATTCAAGTAACACTGGCGGTCCGGAGAGTGAGTGACCTGACATGGTGCGTTGGTAAATTCAGTCTGACGCTCTACACTAAAATGAGAGCCCTGTTGGTGGAAGAAACGCAGCGTTATATTTCTACATGAATGAACCAACGGTTAAGTTAATCACACATTCACTCCGCTCGGCGCTCTGCTGCTCCGTCTCCACAGACAGAGTGTCCAGAGTGCGCTCTGCCACTCTGAGAGTGCGCTGCTCTGGATAACCCAACGCTACATTCAGACAGCGCTCCCAATTTATCAACGCTCCAGTTTGTGTCAGAGTGCGCTCCCACACTCTGAACGAGTACTTCTGAACGCACATTAGCTAGCGTCCTCCAGCTAAGCCCCGCCCACCAAAAACGTCACTGTTTACTTACAGTTAAAGGGTCTATAGCAATTTGTTTATGTTTACAAACCTCCCAAAATTTCACAAATCATGTTTTCAGGGTCAAAGCTCCCCGTCTCCCTGGTACTTCACACCTCTGTCACTCAGTTGCCATTGCTAGCACCGTTAGCGCTGTTAGCTTCCAGCTCTGCCACCTCTATGTTGAGAGCTGTGTGCAGACAACCTCTGAGTCATAGACACGCTCTGAATATTGTACAGAGCTCCTTTAAGGTTAGGGAAAGATCTCAGACACTTTGTTGACCCCCAACTCTTAACCTCATCTCATTCCAGCTCCGACACTGATGGAGACGATCCACTGCCAATCAATCCAACTGCAGATCTATACTGAATATATGAGCGCAGCTGTAGTTTTCTGCCAGAGCAGCTCACATCTGTGCAGAGTGACGTGCACTTTTAGTGATTCCATAATTAGTTTTTCTTGTTTGTTTAAGTCACTTCTTCAAAGTCCATGAAGCAGGAGAGAGAATATTTAATATGCAATATTCATTCAGGAAACACAGACACAAGATAAAGCTGAGACAGCGTAGTCCAGCTGCCAAGTATCTGTAACATCGATCATAGATGAGCTGCTAAAGTGTTTTCAAAAGTGCTTGTAAAACACAAAAGACGTCGACAAAAACCTTTGAACATTATTGAAAATCTGTCGGAATAACTGATGGCTTAAAGATGAAACACCTCCAGTGGACAGAGACGCAGGTAGAAGGTGACACATCCAGTGGGCATGACGGTAAAGGTCCTCCGGCACTACAACATTAATACCTCCATTGTACTGTAATCTGCACAGCCTCTAAAAGTCTCCGCCAGGTAAACACAGGTTTCAGGCATCAGTCCTGTTGTTTTTCTGATGAGTAAAGTCAAATATCAGAATCATATCTGTAGATATTATAAACACAGACAAAGCAGGATTATGGAGGAAACAACAGAAACAGCAGATGGAATTTAAATCTCTGTCTCTGATGCACGAAACAGCAGCAAATTAAAGAGTCAGTCAGCTTCAGCCATTTTTCCTGCTTGAGTTCAGCCCGACGCCACAGAGCCTGTTACACTGCTGCCTGCAGCCTCAGATACATGTTAGAGTTCATTTCCATCTATTAGTGAGGCCAACAACCACGTGCCCCCCCGCCATCCATCCCCCCTCCAAACTGAGCCTGACACACCATTTCTCCCAATTTCGCCGCTCCTTAAGACACAATGAGAAAATCTTGCCCTCGGCATCTTTTCTCAAGACGGAAGACGGGGGAGCGGGGGGGGTTATTTTTTTTTTTTTTATAGGCAAATAAAATGGCAGAAAATACAATTAGCAGCAGGAGAGAGGATTCATCACTTTTACTGCAGGAAGATGGCGGCTGGGCTCCAAATGAATTCTATTTTTACGAGAAACAAAGACAAAAAAAGGAGATGCAGAGCGGGAAACACTAATGAAGCAAAGAGAGTGTGTGAGCAGCCGAGGCTGAGAACGTGGTCGTTCCTGAAATGTGGCGCTGTGTTGATAAGGCCGCCTCTCACTGACACGCAGCTAACACTATGTGCGACAACTAATTATAACTCATGAATATTGTAAATAAGTGTGTCAGGGGAGTAATGGTTGTTTGAATAGGAGCTGTCTGCCACTTGTTACAGTCAAGATAGATTTGTATACTAGTGCAGAGGGACTGGACTCGACTGGTGTGAGTTTAGTCTGGAAATGTATGAAAATATATAATAAATATAAACTATGTCTGTAACACAGAGCCTGAAACTTAAGAGTCAGAATAACAGCCTATTTTAAAATATGACTTGATATTTAAAGATAACACAACGTCTTGAAGAACATTTAAAGACATTCAGACTAAAATACTCTGAGTGCAACAATTGTTACGTCTAATAACTCTCTCAGCGCTGACAGAGAACACTGTCTTCAGTTAGCACATCGAAGAGGAACATTTTCTTTGAACAATTTTAGGTGTTCGGGGGTACGCAAACATATTAAAGGTCAGCTCAGTCGAAATGTTGGCATGGTTACGTCACATCTGCACAGTTCATCAGGGTTTTTACAGCTCAGATATTTTAAGATTTAAGATGTGTTTGAAGTGATTCTGGTGACACACTGTCGTATTTAAGGGTGAATTTCTGGAATTTTTTTTTTCTAATAAAGATTCCTTAAAATTATGCAAAAGCAAAGTTTTCTAAATTAAGTGTCATAGTAGAACCAAACCTGGTCTCAGTCTGGAGTCGTCCAAAACCTGCGCTTGGTCAGTGACTTCTGACATGGGTCGGCTAAACGTAACCAAATGTGTGTGTGTGTGTGTGTTGGCTAAATGTAACCAAATGTGTGTGTGTCGGCTAAACATAACCACGTGTGTGTGTGTGTGTCGGCTAAACGTAACCACGTGTGTGTGTCGGCTAAACGTAACCACGTGTGTGTGTCGGCTAAACATAACCACATGAGTGTGTTGGCTAAACGTAACCACATGAGTCTGTCGGCTAAACGTAACCACGTGTGTGTGTTGGCTAAACGTAACCACGTGTGTGTGTCAGCTAAACATAACCACGTGAGTGTGTCGGCTAAACGTAACCACATGAGTCTGTCGGCTAAACGTAACCACGTGTGTGTGTTGGCTAAACGTAACCACGTGTGTGTGTTGGCTAAACGTAACCACGTGTGTGTGTTGGCTAAACGTAACCACGTGTGTGTGTGTGCTGGCTAAACGTAACCACGTGTGTGTGTCGGCTAAACATAACCACATGAGTGTGTTGGCTAAACGTAACCACATGAGTCTGTCGGCTAAACGTAACCACGTGTGTGTGTTGGCTAAACGTAACCACGTGTGTGTGTCAGCTAAACATAACCACGTGAGTGTGTCGGCTAAACGTAACCACATGAGTCTGTCGGCTAAACGTAACCACGTGTGTGTGTTGGCTAAACGTAACCACGTGTGTGTGTTGGCTAAACGTAACCACGTGTGTGTGTTGGCTAAACGTAACCACGTGTGTGTGTGTGCTGGCTAAACGTAACCACGTGTGTGTGTCGTCTAAACGTAACCACGTGTGTGTGTCGGCTAAACGTAACCACGTGTGTGTGTCGGCTAAACGTAACCACGTGAGTGTGTTGTCTAAACGTAACCACGTGTGTGTGTGTTGTCTAAACGTAACCACGTGTGTGTGTCGGCTAAACATAACCATGTGTGCGTGTCGGCTAAACGTAACCACGTGTGTGTGTCGGCTAAACGTAACCACGTGTGTGTCGGCTAAACGTGACCACGTGTGTGTGTGTGTGTGTGTGTGTGTGTGTGTGTTGGCTAAACGTAACCATGTGTGTGTGTGTGTGTGTGTGTGTGTGTGTTGGCTAAACGCAATATAAAAGGAGGTGCAGCTTCACGTCTACTTTACTACGATTGAAAAGAGGTGTTGTTTGTGTTTTAAGAACATTTTTTAAACAACAGAGCTGCGTTCACAAACGCTGACCACTGTTTGCATTTGGTGTTGGTTTTGTTTTGTTGAGAGCTGTTTGTTATTGACCGATCGCTTTTCTTCCTGCAGAGACTGAGACACCACGCTGAGTATTCTGAGCAACAACATGATCTTCTCCGAAACATAACCAGAGTTTTTTCTGCCTAAAACAAACCACATGTTAACCACAGTGTTGCTGAAACGTAAAGTCTTTACATAACCACTACGTGATAAAAAAAGAAATGTAACGTGTCCATGGTTTGCAGAAACGTTCAACACCAACACTTACTGTGGTGACTGGGTTGAAAACGTTTTTTTGTCATTTCTGAAAGTGCTGAAAATCACACATTTGATAGAGATATTTGTAGACAAGAGAACACATGTATTGTGTTTGTTGTCAGTGTCTAATAATCTTCCTCCTCAGTCCTTCCTCACTTCACTGCAGGCTCTTCCTCTCCATCGGACCACCACCTCACCCAGAGACAGATCATCTATCTTTAGTATCCCTTCCCTCAAGTTGTCCTTACTTCAAAGCCTCCTACACTTATAGACTGTTGATTCTTCCCTCTCGTTTCACAGCGCAGCTCCTCTTCTTCTTCTTCTTCTCTCCATCTACGTAATCTGCTATTTTAAGCACCAACCCAACACATACACACACACACACACACACACACACACACACACACACACACACACACTCTCACTACTCCACAATATGGCCAATCCTGGCACACACTGGTGCCCAGGAGGAGCAGAGGAGAAACACTCTGCACCTCCGCATCAACACCGGAGGGAACGCTACTGGTCGTGTTCACAGGTGAGACACACGTGACGTGTCATGTGACTGTGCAGCACACTTGTTAAACAGACTGTTGATATCTGACGGTTCTCTGAACCTCATTATGCTGATAGATTATTACAATATGTGGGTCAGTGCTGATACACAGGGCTGAGTTTGGGGTCAGCGAGGTAACGTCCAGAAGTTACTGTTTATTGTTCCAGGCTTTTTATTTTCACTCTGAGCTTCACAGAGATCGTGTATGACACAAACACAGAGATGATTTTAGCTGTTTTTAATCATACAGAGTTAATTTAATCCCTCGAGTGACAGATGACAGTGTGACTGATTTCACACTCTGATTCCTTCACTGCAGCTCAAAATAACACCAGACACCAAAATAATCCACTCACTGTAAACTGGCTCACGTGATTAGAAATTTCAGACACTCATCAGTCATTCACTATTTTTCACTCACAGGAGGAACATTTTGGCATTACTTTATAAGTGATTTTATGTGACAGTTTCTTCATCATCCAACTAAATACCTAACAAGAATTATCACCTGGTGGTTGTACACCTCCACAACCCATCAAATGGCAGTTTACATCCTGGTCTGTCCACTCTCATGCAGCCGTGACAGTCAATGATGCTTCTTCACAAATTCAACGTAACACGTGGTGAGTAACTGATATACAAACGGTCATTTAGGAGGATTGAATTATCCCTTTAAAAAGAGTCACACAACTTCCTGCTTTGCCAAAGACCTCTGGGTGATGAAGGCACAGGAAACTAAAAATCAATAGTGAATCATATTTGGAGCTTGATGCGTGCTGGTTATTTATGTTGTTTGGCAATCAGCCTGCAGAAATGTCACCAGTCTGTCATCTGTTAACTGCTCCTGTGTAGTTTCTTCACTGGTCTTTTATCCTCTTTATTCTGGCGCTTTGGCAGTTTTTCATCAGACAGCAGAAAACAGGTCCAAGCAGGGAACACAGCGCTCAACTGGGCATTTTCATAGTCGTTAGTTTAATTAGTGATGACAGAAGGTGACTTCCTGACTTCTGTGAAGTCTCGAAAAGTGCCGGACTATTTCAGGAGGAACACGGACATTTTGGCAGGTTTTTTTTTTTAAACCACAGAACTTCCAAAGAGCACATTCAAAGTGACAAAGAAATAAAACATTAGTGTGCAGCACTTTCAGACGGACCTGCATCCAAAGCAAATGGAGCTGGTGCACGGCTCAGAGCGAGAGGCGGCGCCGCAGCTCTGCAGCAACAGATGAGTTTCATTAATGTTGATATAGATTTGTTACCTTTGCTTTTTATCGTCACAGCTGTTGGGGGCACGTGTAATGTTTAGCAGCTTGCTGCCATCATTAAGTCGCCCCACAGTGAGCTTATAAAGAGTGAGGTGCAGAGATTTGGTTGTTATTTTTGTGGGTTGTTAAAGGGACAGTTCACCACAAATTCAATACTACATATTTTTTTTCCTTTTACCTGTAGAGCTGTTGATCAGCACAGATTATTTTGGTTTCAGCTGTCTGGTGTTGGAGGTGTCGGCTGTAAAGATGTCCGCCCTCTCTCCAAAATAACTGTGTCACAATACTCCTTTTCCTCAGTGTCGATACTACTCTTGTATTTTCTCAATCTGTAATCTGTATACTGTACAGCAACACGTAGACACATAAATAGATGAGTAATGACTAAGAATCAAAATATGGTGAGGAGGTCAGAGGAATAAAGGAATCTATAAATAATAATAAAAAATAGTTTATAGACTGATTATCAATAAAAAAGAGAATTGAAAAGATGCATTTCAGAGGGAATAAAAGACTTTAAACACTGGTTTGTTTTACGAGCAGGTAAAACGTGACAACGTCCTGACGGCAACAGAAAAATTTCACCTGCATGAACATGTTGTCCAGAAGAAGCTGAAGTCCTTAGTATGTCTCTCTGGAGTTTGTTGATTCCAAAAAACAGTCAAGTCTCTTTGTGTCACTGCTGCGATCTCAGAGCAGATTCTAACTATGTTATTTAGACTGTATCTGTCTTTCAGTGTGAGGCTGTGAAACCAGCTTCACAACATCTGCAGTGTTTACATCAGATTTAAGATGTTCACCAGAAAAGGTACTGAAATATTAGTATGACTCTTTCTACAGTTCCAGTTTATCACACGTCTCGCTCGCTCTGATTGCATAACTGTTGGCTCCCGCAGCACGTTGTTTTGTTTTTTACTTGCACTTCTTTGCCTTTTGAATGGGTACCTATCTATAAGGCTGGTGAACATTAGTTATTAATAACTCACACACGAAGTGACACTGAGTCCCTCTAAATTCAGCTTGGGTTAGGGTATATGATTATGATTGATTACTATCAGCTGAAGCCAACGCTATTCATGTTTCCACCTCGTGCTGTGGATTATCTTGAGTAACCAGGTCAGACATCTCTACGGCCCATATCTCCAACACTCTGCAGACTGTTAACAGCTCTACAGGGAAGAAGAGGGAACATATATGTTTGTAATTTTGAGGTGAACTGTCCCTTTAATTTATTTCTTCATATCTGGGTTATTGATAATCAGTCAGTGTTCAGGACGCTGCGTTAAACTGCAGTGTTCTCATTTCATATCACACTCACAGCACCAGAACCAAACATTCAGCTATGAGCTGTTTTCACCACTAACTGGTCATTCGCTGGAAAAATGCAGATGAATGAATGAATGAATGAATGGCTGAATGAACAGAAGCATAATTACATGAATAAACAAACACAGGTTCACACACACCGTGACAAACACACAGACACACAGCAGGGTTTACAAAACCACACACACAAACCACAGATGGATTAAACATGACTCTCAACAAACTTTGTCTCACAGCTGAACACTGATCCATGGACACACCCACATCCTCTCCTTTGTGTCTCAGCTACACACACACACACACACACACACACACTTGTCAACCAGCAGCTCCTCTGCTCGTACCTCTCCCTGTCAAACAGCACAGACTGACTCAGAGCAGCATGAGGTCACTAACCTACACCTTCATCTACACACTGCTGCAGACATGGGAGGAGAGCAGTGTTCACACACGCACACACACAGCACCATTTTAAAAGTTCTGACTAAACATTCACATTGTTGAGCGATACAGTGGGCGCAGACAGACAGACAGACAGACAGACAGACAGATATCCATCCATCCATGAACACAAAGCTCCAACCCCTCCTGACAACTTGAACCATCTCAGCCTGTCTTCAGGTGTGAAACGCAGCATTTAGACAAATACTTCAGAGCACACACTCCACTCCAACAAATACGTCTGACTGTGCCCTCCTGAAAATGATTCAATTTCACACTGAGGACGGGACGCTTACAACATCCTGCAGTATATATGATGTGCTTCTGACAGAGCTGGAAATGGAACATCATCACCCAGACACAGACACCACAATGTGTCCACAGCACCAAATATCACAAACATTATGCTGACATGAAGTGTTTGGGCAGATTTCAGTCTCAGGTAAAGTTGAGAAAACTCTACGTCCTGACGTGCTGAGATGTTTGGGACAGAAAAACCTGCTGCTCACTACTGGAGACAGGTGACACAGGTGACAGGTGACACAGGTGACAGGTGACACTCTTATCTGTTATCTGTTAAAGTTCAGGTCTCCACGTGCAGACAGACAGAGGGTCTGAACTCAGATATATAAACTACTGCAAGTAAAAGAAAGAATCACATAGAAGAGAGGAGGAAACACAGACGATGCAGCACAGGTTTGAGAGCGGACAGTAAACATGAGGGCGAGGCACAGGTGTGCAGAGAGACTGTCAGAGACTGAGAGGACATCTGGTGGACAGGTGAGGAATCACAGGGTCTTTATATTCAGAAGCCACAGAGACAGAAGAGAAGGACACAGACCAGCTGACTGTGGTGAACTACACGTTATTAAAGTAGTAGATGAACTATATTTTGTATTAGTCTGCAGGTGGTTCAACTACACGTATATTTCCCTACTGATTCAAGTAATAAATCTTTTTTGACTGTTGGCTTTGTGGGAGTGTTTGATTGTTTTATTTCCTACACTGTTGATTTGATGCCTTTAACTTTGCTCGTACAAATATGTTTTGATAAAATAATAATAATGATAATCAAATAGAAAGTCAGTGTCAAATGTCTGGTAATGTTACTGTATAGTGTCTGACAACACTGTGTTGTGTGTAGTGTTGTAGGCAGCCCTGTGTAACATCTTGACCAGGACGACAGCCGAAAAACAGCCTCTTGGCTGATTCTGTCATTTCTATACTGTGTGTATTTATTAATTTGCACTGAACCTTCTTAAATAAACTAAACTGAACTAAAGCCGACAGAGAAATATTTTTCCATAACTTTGTTCACTTCTGTTTGTGTCCAAGTCTTGTTCTAAAATCTTGCAGACTTTTCCCCCACTGTCAAAACTTCCAACACAACAAACTATCACCAGCTCTCCTCTCTCTGACGCTCACTTGTGTTTCCTCTCGTCAGCTTTCAGGAAGGACATAAAGGCATACAGACGTGTGATATTTTGCTTTATTCTGTGTGTAATGGCCGGTACACACTGTGCGATTTTGGGCTGTCCCAGACAAAAGATGACCATCATGGGAGAAACATGGCGATATCTTTGGTCGTGGCTCTAAAACGGTGGTCCTACGTCGCACTGTGAAACAGGTTCAAGGACGGCCGTTGTCAATGTCTTGCGACCAAAGATAACCTGAGATAAAATTCTGATGGTGTCAGAAATTTAGGATGACCATCTCACAGTGTGACAGCTGCTATGACCTACGTCTACTCATCAACCAATAGAAGTGCAGCAGGAAATGACGCAATGGTCACCGCAACACCGGCGCTAAACCCAAACAAATGATCGCTTGCCATGGAGGTAAAATGAACTAAAAGAAGTGTGTGGAAAGTTTGGTGGAGCTGCTATCATGACCGCCAGAAAAAAGACACTGCATGGAAGGAAACTGCAGAGGAACTGCAACTTCCAGGTGAGCAAGCTACCTATGGTGGCGCAGATGGATGGCGTACGCTGATGCAGTGCAGACTGACGTACGTCGCAACCTGCGATTCAGTAATTAACAGCCATCGTACAATCTGCACACATCAAACTTGACGTCGTACCAAAGTTTATTAGATCCACGTCTCACAGTGTGTCATGCAATGGTCTTACAAGACTGCTAAAATCGCACAGTGTATAGAGGGCATTAGGCTTCATCATACCTGAGGTGAACTGTGTGTGTGATAAACTTGCTCTCTGATGGTTCTGAGTAGAGCGGAGGTCTTCTACTTCTTTAATTATATGATGAGACTGTATCTGTGATTCTGTGTCAGACCTACAGAAGACACTGAACCTTTGAGATGAAACAAGTCTGATTATTCTGTTTCATCACTTCATAAGACAACTTGATCGTTTCACTCTGAGTTTGTTCACTTCTGCCTCCCCAAGCGGAACAAGCCAAAGGTAGGAATAAACGTTTCTGCGTCAGGTCCTCTCCCTAATGTTGTCCCACACTGACAAAGACAATCTGAGCCTGTTGGTGGCAAAAACAAGCTCTTCTAATGGACACAAATTGATGGGGTGCACCCACCCTGAGTGCTTTCATTGTGGCCTGTTTTGTCACAGCAGCTGCAGCACTCTCTCCCAGTACTACCAATTAAAAAACTGTTGCTCCCATTAGACACAACAACAACATGGAGAAACAGGGTCCAGGTTCAAAAATAGAGTTTACCTTGATTTAATGAGGATCAAAAACATGTTTCACAATCGACAGTCAGTGACAACTTTTAGCACCTGACGTGACACTTGGTGCTGTGAACAGTTCATTGTAGAAGAATTTGAAATACACGGTTTTATTTTGAATAAATGACAAAATCTATGTTAGTAGATTTCTGACGTGGACACACTGTCACAATGCAGCGCCTGTCAGAGTGTGAAGATGGAAACAACGTGCTTTGTGCCTTGTAAATGATGGTAGAGCTGTTTACGCTGAAGACAGAGAAAGAAACTTAATGTAGAATAAATCCTGTTTACAGAGCGTCGTAAATATGGAGGAAACACAGCAACATGTGTCTGAGTGATGATTTGTCAGAAAATGAATATGTAAAGCAGGAGCTGGGAACAATGAGCCTGTTTCTGCTGCTGTGATGTAAAAGTGTTGAGTCCACTGTATGTTTCAGTGTGTGCTAACAGCCTGTGTGTGTTGCCCACTCACCCTGCTGCCGCCTCCCACTCACTGTAATTCCACATTAGGGAGGCTGACAGGTGAACGCAGACAGTCTCTCCATGACCATCCAACCAGCTCACTGGATTATTCCTTCTCTTCCCCAAACACTTACTGTACTCAACACACCCACACACACACAGAGGGACGGAGGAAGATGGAGGTGATACAGACCAACACTAACGTGGCATTAAAGCACAGTGTGTGCATTACTTCCTGTTTCTATTCAAAATAACAAGTATGATTATTTGAATACATAAAACATTAGAAAATAAAAGCTGACAGGAGTTCAGTTTTCAGCCACGTGTGACTAAACATCATCTGATTATGAGGTGTGTCGATCAGCCAACGATGTGACTTCACCCGTTTAGTGTATTAAGTTTTCTTCTTCACAGCCCAAAGACAACACGACAACATGAGAGCAAAGTCACACCAAAAATTAGAAACAACACCAACATTGGTCCACAGGGGGAGCCACAGCGATCGGTCACATTTTAGCCATTTTGAAGCATTTTTCTGTTGTTATAGCGCCACCCAGTTGCCAATTAGAGTTAAATTTCTCCAGTCACCTTGAGGCGTCCTGTTCTACATATCTACCAAGTTTAGTAAAAATCCATATGGCAGTTAGGCCTAGATAAGAAATGAGCTCTCTAGCGCCCCCATTTTGTTTGATGGGGTCAATAATGGAGGGGTCCCCTCAGATTATGTGTGGTCATATGCCTACAAAGTTGCGTGGTGATGGCTGAAACCCTTGAGATGTTATACACCTTTATGTGATGAGCCACGCCCTCCGCAATATTCATTGCCTTATAGAAGCTCAGTTTTAGTAAGTTTTCCAACTTTTGCCAAGAGGGAACTTTAGATATTGGTCCCTAGATTATGTTCACCCAGTTTCATGCAGATCGCTCAAACTTCCTAGGAAGAGATCCATTTGAAGTGTTTTTCAAAAAATTCAAAATGGCGGAAAATCTATATAAGCGGAAGTTATGGGTTCTTGAGGCAAATGTGTTCCTCATGAGGAGAGGCATCTCTGTGCAAAGTTTCATGTCTCTACCACATACGGGGCATGAGATATGCCCATTCAAAGTTTGACATTTCAATGGGTTGCTATAGCGCCCCCCTTTGGCCAATTGATGTAATATTCTCCCATGACCCTCTACCACTGTGCCACATTTCACATGGATTGACCAAGTCAGTGGGGAGAAAAACGTGGAACACACACACACACACACACACACACACACACACACACAGAGTTTTCCTCATTATATAGTAAGATGTTAAAAATATGTTAATTTGTCTTTTTGATAATAAATTCAGTTCCCTGGAAATCTAATCTGCACCCTCATGTTTTATTTGCTCTGACAGGTGACGTCTGGCTCCCCTCCCACTGGCAGACTTTCCTTTATGAGGATGATGAAAGCATGACCCGCCCTTCTCTCACTCTGATCGTTGCCATCGTTGGCTGGATTGGTGAGGTTTAGGCAAGAGAGAAAGGTTAAGGTAAAAATGTCAGAGCCAATCAGAGGTAGAGTAAAGCAAAGTGGGGCGGGTCATTCCTCCTCAATCCTTGGGAGAAAATACATTTGTTTCCTGTTCAAATAGATTTCTATCTGACCCTCGTTGGGCCAATCACAGCCGTTTATGTAATAAAGAGCGGGTTCGACACGATGACCGACAACTTGCAGAGTCTTAGCACTTAACACAACACACCTGATGGCATCTTTTTGTGGCTCGTGCACCGTGGCTGCTACAGCGAGCATAAACCTAGCACAGTGAAGAGAAGTGCTGTTGAGGCATTTTCAGAAACAGCCAAAATGGCGGAGCTGATGTGAAACTTTCTGTTAAAGTACTTTTTCAAATTCTGATGAGTCTGATACTGGTGTTTACAAGATTTTAAAAATCTGATGACAGTGTATCAGCAGATATTATTTCATTCTGCATAACCACACATTTGTAATAAGCATCCCTTAAATGAATCAAGAGTTCATATTTGCTGATACGATGCTCTGACTGATTTATCAGTTACATTCCTGTACACACCCCGACTCTCTTCAAACCTGCGCCCTCATGTGTTTGTACACGTATGCCATGAATATACTGCTTCTATGGCAGAACACAATCAAACCAAACCAAATCCTTTTCCTGTGGCAGCAGCCAACACGACAACGTTTCTGCGTGTGGAGACATAATCCATGTGGAAACCAGAGACAATGATGAGCCTCATGTATACACACGCACAGGTACGACAGCACCAAGAGTGTGTGTCATCAGAGACTGTGACTGTGTCCCAGCCGGCCGGCCGAGCTGCAGCACGTCACAGGGTGGCGAGCGGCGCTCTCTGCTCTCAGCTCCGCCGCTCACAGATTATCCCTCCATTCTGACAAGGACCGCATCAATAATTAAATCTGCAGCCAAATTGCAGCACAGAAATTAATGAAGAGTGTGAATGAAATCAGCCGTGAGTCATCAAACTCGGGGCAAGAGAGGAGAGCTTGATACTGTGGGCGCATCACGGATATGAATATCTGAGAGGGTCAGCTTAATGTCCGCCCCGTGGCGTTTCCTTCATTTTGATGCTCTGTTGTCTCCATGAATCCACTCTGCCCTTCAGCTCTGAGACGACTGTGGCGCTGTGTGAAATATAAATAGATATACTTTATATTTAACATACTAATGCTGCCTGCACACACGCTGGGTGAAAATAGTGGGCGGAGCCACCGTGACGTCACTCATTGGTTTGTGGACTTCTGCTTTGAAGCCTCCAGTTTGGCATTTTGCATGCCGCCACCTTGTTTGTTTGTTTTTTGGGAGCCAGCAGTGACAATATTTGGACAAGAGGGCGGAGCTACAGAGGAATGAGGGGCGACTCTTACCGGGAACCTGAGGACACAGTTGTGGTAACGAACTGTCAGTCACAAGGAAGCCACGCCCTAAAGTTAACCCTGCGTTCTCGTCTGTTTGACTCACATGGGATCATAATTTACAAAATGAACATCATGTTGTATCGAAGAAGACTTGAAACTACAGACTGAGACCATGAACTCGTTAGCATAATGTGCACTAACGTAATAAATGAAGTGAGTAGTTCGGTCATTTTCATATAGCAACACAATCACCCAAATAAATAACAAATAATAAGTAACAAACAGGCACTTTTCATGTCACTATTCCAGCTGAAAACACAGTGATGGGTCGCTAAAACACACCCACCTTTAGTGGGTAAAAATCCGCTGGAGAAGCAGCAATGACTCTTAAAAAACTGGTGTGGTAGTTTGTTGGTATCAGTGCTCTGCAGCAGGTGTCTCGCTTTGGTGACACAACATCCACCATCACTTTAGAAACACTGATATGATACGTATGAAACGTACACATGTAACGTGTCTCAGGTTTACAGAATAATACAAAGCCAACATTTTCTGCTGTCGCCCCCTGCTGGAAGGAACGTAGGTTTTAGGCACCTTCACATTGGCGTCACTTCTCAGGCTCGATGATACCCCCCTGTGCCTGCATGAGAAAAGGTCAGTGTGTCTTCAGCGTAACTGAAGTTCCTCTCATCCCAGATGAATTCTACATATCCAACAGAAACACCTACAATAACAGAGGCATTTATTTTCTTGTGGTATATTTGGACGCTCCCATCAGTCTCTGTTGATGACGGAGTTTGCAGAAGGCATTTCCTGTTTAAAGGAGCAAACAGTGACACTTGACCTCAGCGCTGCACTGCTGACCTTCAGCCGCCGCAGGGAAACGGTGCACACTGGGACCAAACAACAGCAAACAGCAAAGCAGCTGCTCGACCCGGCACAGACTGTCCTCCTGACGGACCTGCTGGTTCTGCTCCAGCTGGAGATGTCAGGGTGTTGTGTCAGTGCAAGGTATGATTTAAAACACAGTGTGGGAGATTTAACGTTTGGTGTCAGTTAATAAACTTCATTGAATTCTGAAAACTAGTTTAATTTTGTCTAACCAGTGCACGGTGAAAATAAAAATAATATTTTCTCCCAAAGTAGAATCCATGTTGTAGGAAATGACAACATGGTTAAAGTCAGTATTAAAATGTTCTCTGACACAGATTTACATCAAGACACATGTTCATTTTCAAGTTAATGCATTTCCTCACACAAAACTGTGCCAATCAAAACCCAATTAACTAATTTAATTACTTTCTAATTGCTTCAATTTAAGACTGATACTTGTGATTATTATCATTATCAGTTATTCTGGTGGTTATTTATGGGACTAATTAATGAACTAAGGCTGCAGGATACATTGTTTCAGCATCGACATCACAATGTGCACAACAGTCACATTGCAGCACGTCCAATGTTAAATATTTCAGATTAACTCAAACATGACATGCTACAACTGTTTTACTGCCTGACACAAAAAGTGTTTCTCATTTTCCATGACTGATGTCACCGGCCAAGACTTTCCCTCTAATACAGGTTACATATGTGTGTGTGACGTAGTCTGGTGGTGTTTGTTATGGGAAGTGAGACTCACATGTGTGTAACAGTGAAGCTCACTCTTTTCTGAAGCTGCAGTTGTCAGCACAAAGTGTCTAAATAACTCAGGTTCCAACATAACGACTGTAAAAAGGTTTTCAGTGCACAGAGGAAATAAACCATCTGTTTAATGCAACGTTATCACGACATCACCCGACCAGACTTCACCCCAGAGTTTCCAAACTGTAAAAGCTAGTCATCTGCGCAGAGCGAGGCTAAAGCTAATTAGGTTAGGCTAAAGCTGTGGCTCCCAACTGGTCCAACCACAGTGTCCACATTTCTCCTCAGTCATTAGTTTAACGTCCACACAGGTTAATATATTTAGTGTCACTTGAGTTTGGCTTTGTCATCGAGTTTTCTGTCTCTGTCAAGTGTCTGTCCGTTAGTCAATCACTCTACGGCAGGAAACAACACTTCAAAATAAATGTTGTTTGCTGGAAATGTGCTAAAAATAAAGTGTTTTTCACAAACGTGACACATTTGCAAGTCATCTGTGCTCCTTTCAGGATGGAGCTAAAGAACTACTCCCACCTACTCAGAGCTATGAGGCCTGACAGGAAACGTTAACACTAATGTTAATGTACAACACGTCAGCCTGATAAACAACCAAAACAGTCACAACCTGAAAATGAGCGAGGAAGAGGAGGAGAGACACACGAGGATGCAGATCATCGACTTGGACTGATTATTATATGAATACAACGGTGTCACAGTGAATCAACCAGTGTTATTAAACCATCTCATTCCCTCCTCCGCCCCCTCAGACAAGTCTTCAAAGTAAAAAGTAATTTTACAGCTTTTATAATTGTTTCTGATGCAGATGCACTCAAATATGAAATCACACCAATAATTCAAGGATGATTGTTGTGAACAAAGCCGTTAAAGTTTCCTGTAATTTTCTCAAAAACACAATATATACACAGAAATATTTTAGCATCGTCATATTTTTGCCCGCAATATCATGCAGCCATACAGTCAATCATTTATATGACTTTCATCAACAACAGAAGATTGTGAGAAAATATTATATATATATATATATATATATATATATATAATTTGTCTTGTTTTATTAGCTGTCGTGTGTCCTTGCTATTATTATTATTTTATTTATCTATTAATTGTATTTATTTTTGTTTTATTTATTTGTTTATGTCCATGTGTGTATGTGTTTGTATGTATATACGCATGTAGATATATGTACAGCTGTGTGTGTTTGTGCTACTGCTCAGTGGGGTGGTGGGAGCTGTGGGAGCTGTGGGAGGGACCTCCTCTGCTGCTTTCACATGGGCTATTTTTGCTTTCTGTAAATGTACATGTATGTGGGAAATGTGCTGTAATTCAATAAAAAACAACTGATAGGAAAGAACACAGTGAAAGTGTCTGTCAGTGTTTAGTAGAGCTCAGGTGAAGTCTTTAAACTTCTCAGACCACAAGTCAAACCCAAAGATATTCAGTTAACTCTGATGTTAAAGACAAAGACGAGCTGCGTCGCTGCATTAATCAGACGAGTGAAGTTCATCCTTCAGTCAGAACACAGCCCAGAATAATTTACATTACTGACCATATATCAGAAACTCAGTCAGAGAAACTAAAGTATATTCTTTTATTTTCTCCTCTGAAGGTTAAAGACACAGATTACAGCGGGACACCACGGCGCAGTTTCGCTCGAGCACCACTGTCAGCCTGTGTCCCAGCCTTGCATCTGGTAAAGAGGTCTTTAGCTCTGGAGAGACAGACCATCATGTGGCACAGCAGGACAGCCACCTGGGGGCTGCTCATCATCGGCTGGCTGTGGGAGCCAGAGACCGCAGCTCAACTCAAACAACCCCCCAACACAAACACCTCGTCAAGGACAGATCCCAGGCCCCCGACACACGGGGGACCACTCCTGTCTCCCAACTTCTGATGTGTTCTCAGCCAGAAAACAACAAACAAAAAGAAAAGTCTCCCACTTGGAAAATAACGGCACAATAAAATGGAGGTGAAGTCAAGAGCGAATGCGTCTGAGAAAAAAAACAAGACCCCACTTTGGGTCCCTTCATATTGGGGATAATGGCATTTGAAATGACTCTGGAAGGGAATAACCAAGAACTGTATTTGTGGAAAGAGTGAAATCACAAAAAAAGCACCGTCGTCCCTTTTCCACAACCCCATTACCCCCACAATGCATTTACAAAAAGAGCAAACCAATCAGAGGGGAGCGCTCGGCTGTGCTCCGCCACACGGAACAGTGCTATTCAACAGCAGCACACCTGCAGGATCAGAGCGAGGCCGTGTGTGTGTGTGTGTGTGTGTGTGTGTATACGTGTGTGTGTGTGTGTGTTTGGACCTTAAAGAGACAAGTCAGAAGTCAAACTGAACTTCAGGAGCCCTCTTGCACCAGTTCTACAGCAGCAGGAAAATGTTGGCATCACACATCTCTGCACATCATGAATACATTAGATTTCTATGTTTCATACATATCACATCTAGGGCTGTAGTCTCCTGGTCGACTAGTCGATTATTTGGTCGCTATGCTCTCGTCCGACCAAACTGTCGTTAGTCAAATAATCGCCGTGTTACTTTCATAAGGAGAAAAGTGCTACATCCAGGATTAATCCATTATTTCCTGCGGGGGGGACAGGCTAAGTTACCTGTGAAAATGGGGGTGTTTTCAAAACACCCTCGTTGTTGACAGAAAGTTGAACTCGCCCACCCTCACGCTCAGCGCAGACCTCCTGTCTGTCTCTGTAAGCTGAAACCATTTCCCTCAGTGGAAACAAAGCTTGTATTTACTGTATTTCACACATAAGAAACAATAAATTGTGAAGACAGTAAAGCCTCCACTAAAATAGCATTTTAAGTCTTGTGTGTGATTTATCCTGGCTTCATATGAGCAGAGGAAATCTGCGCTCGTCGCTAGGCTAATGTATACAATGTAAAACGCCATAGACTTGTGCTAATAACGTTAGCATGTTGTATTTGTTTGGAAAACGTGTTTAGTATAAGACAGTTGTTTTGTCAGTGAATGTTGTGAGTTGTAATGGAGCCAAATTATGTGCCGTTACCTTTGTTACACGTTGCTGTTGTCCCTGGTTTTATGAGAAGAGGGAAAGATCGCTAGACGCTAGGCTAATTTATACAATGTAAAACGCCATAGACTTGTGCTAATAACGTTAGCATGTTGTATTGGTGGGGAAAATGTGTCCAGATAAAGACAAGTGTTTGTCTGTCAGTTCTGCGATTTATACTGAAGCCAGTTTGTGTACTTGTGTTTGAAACTGTCTCTATTAAACCATGTTTAATGTGTGTTTAATGTGTGTTTAATGTGTGTTTTGAATCAACTATATAAATAAAGTTTGATTTGAACTAAACTTTACAGCTCTTAACACAGTCCTCCACCGCCGACTAGTGTTTTGGAGGTGTAACTGCAGAGTGACACAGACACACCACCGCAGAAGTAAAAATAACGTGCAGATTATTTTTCCTACGACTAATCGATTAGTTGAAATTTATGTGTGACTTTAGTCGACCAAGATTTTCTTTGGTTGACTACAGCCCTAATCACGTCAACGTTTCTCAAGTGTCGTCGTGTATAAATAAGCTGACTTTGACATTAGATGGTGGACGGTGTGAGAACTGGGCGACACCCGCCAAGCTGCAGGTCACTGTTGGAAACTGACAAACAACAAAGCCAGTAGTTTTTTAGCCTCCCTCCAGGATAGTGCCACAGACAGGTTGTTTTTTTACAGAGACATCGCTGTATTTTCGGGTGAGTAGTGTCATAAAAAGTGGTTATTTTCTACAATTACATTGTTGTATTTCCAGACAGGATAATGTCATGAAAATTGGTTGTTTTTAACCAAGACATGCTGCGTTTCCAGTCCAGTCCAAACATAAACTTTTCCTGACCATAAGGTGGTGTTTTCTGTACCTAAACTGAACCAATCATTGACTACAGTAATTGTGGAGACATAAGGAAACATTAAGTTTCTGCTACATAATAACATACACTCTTATGTATGTGTGGTTTGCAGAAGATTTTCCCTGTGATTGGGTTGTTTACAGCCTCATCCATCACCTCCTGGTTCTGCGGTGACGTCAGACACCGATCTGGATGAATGAGCAGCTTTGCCCCTGCGTGTTCGTCCATTATTGTTTGTGGCTCTGAAGAAACTGCCTACAATACTGTTTGGAGTAGAGGTCTGCATATTGATGCACAACCTGATTGTTCCATACAATGGGAAACTAGCGGAGCGACATAATGGACACAGAGAAAAAGATTCAATGGAGGAATGAAGCTGATAGAAATGCGACAGCAGTTCCACATCAGGAGCAAATATAATGTTCTCCTGAGGAGAAATGTCACGCAGAGAGGCCCTGTGATATTTTCAGGAGATGGGATTTAGTGAAGGAAGCATGCGCAGAGGTGGAGGAAGTGATAGAGAGAATCAGTCAGAGTATAGTGGAGCAGTGGGCTGAGGCAGGTAGATGGATGGAGACAGATATGTGAAGATCCAGACAGTAATATGGTGTTTACATTCCATCTCCGTGTTGCTGCCGTCTTATCTATGCAGGGATTATCTGATGGACCGACAAAGACCTCTCCCCTCCCCCGCTCTGCACTTACCTACCCTCAGCACGTATTTCCAGGGAGGAACAAACAACTTGGATTTGCTCCTGTTGTCATTAAAAAGCTCGACAAACTCTCCTCTTCATTAATGTCCTCATGTCTTCATGTCCAGGTCACAGTTTTTATTGAGTCTTTCAAACACTGATATTTTCTCTCAGGCTTGTCTTCCTCCTGCATGTGTGTTTTATTTGTTCATGTAAGTTTATATTTTCATTAGCTGAAGTGTGCCGCTTTATATATTTAATGCTGCTATATTAAAAGGAAAACTTCACCCCAAAAATCAAACATACATGTTCTCCCTCTTCCCTGTAGAGCTGTTTATCAGTGTAGACAGTTCTGGTGTGAGCTGCAGAGTGTTGGAGATATGGGCCGTAGAGATGTCTGACTTCTCTCCAGTATAACACAACTAGATGACACTCAGCTTGTGGAGCTCAAAACTCGCATCAATGTCTCTTTACAGAAATCACGACCTAACAGCTCTGTTCATCCCATTATTAAAAAGTCAAACCTTGATGCAACCATCCTCAACAATTTCTGGCCCACCTCCAAGTTTCCAGTCCTATCTGAAGTAATGGAAAAAATAGTCTACGGCCAGCTCCTGACGTTCCTGGAAAACAACTATATCATGGACAAATTTCAGTCAGGTTTTAGAGCATGTCACAGTACTGAATCAGCATTACTCAAAGTCACTAACGATCTCCTCCTGGCTCTCGACTCTGGTAAATCCGCAATACCAATCCTACATGACCTCAGCTCCACGTTCGACACAGTTGATCACTCCGTTCTCCTACACTGTCTCAAGCAGCAAGTCTGCGTCTGCGGTAGCGCCCTCCAGTGATTTGACTCGTATCTAACAGATAGATCCTTCTCCGTCAGCACTGGGAACCGGTTTTCCTCCTCTTCTCCAATTACATGTGGAGTGCCCCAAGGCTCCATTCTAGGTCTATTACTCTTTGCTTTATACATGATTCCTTTAGGCCCAATCTTTCAAAAACACAACATTTCATACCACTGCTACGCTGATGACACCCAGTTATATATCCCGCTTGAATCTGGTGACAATATAATAACAGCTCAGTTCAGTCCCTCCTTGACTGTCTCCAGGAGGTGAAACTCTGGATGTTGACAAACTGTCTCCAGTTAAACAACAGTAAAACCGAAGTGGTCCTATTCAGTCCCTCAAACACCACCGGAGACATTGCTCACCATCTAGGGCCCCTGGCACCCAACCTTCTTTCCCATGCCAGAAATCTTGGTGTTATATTTGATTCATCACTCAATTAGTCAAAGGTTGCTTTTTCCATCTCAGAAATATCCCCAAAGTCAAACCATTCCTCTCACTTACTGATCTGAAAACCATCACTAACGCCCTAATTTCTTCTCGCCTTGGTTATTGCAACTCACTTTATTTCGGCATCAACCAGTCTTTGTCCCGTCTGCAGCTGGTGCAGAATGCCACTGCCAGACTAATAACTGGCACAAGAAAGAGAGAAAGCATTACACCCGTCCTGGCATCTCTGCACTGGCCAAGTTCAGAACAGAATTCAAAATCCTACTGTTTGTCTTCAAATCCCTACATGGCCTGGCACCCCAGTACATCTCTGAGCTCCTGTGCCCCCTCATCAACCCTAGACCTCTCAGATCCTCAGACCAGCTGCTCCTGGCTGTCCCTCGTTCAAAGTCAAGGGGCAGGGGAGATCAGGCCTTTGCGGTGGCCGCTCCCAAGCTGTGGAACGCTTTACCTTTTTCTATCAAATGTGCACTTTGGTCAGGTCTGGTTGTTTTTATATGTGCTTTATAAATAAACATGATTTGATTTGATTATATTATTTGGTTACTCAAGATAATGCACAGCATGAGGTGCAACCAGCGAACCAACCACCCTAACAAACCCAACTTGGGTTCTCAGCGACTCAGTGTTCAAAACTCGGCATGCTGCAGGTCGGGGTCACATCATGCGATGCAAAGCCCACCCACCTTACTCAGATTTTCACAGCCTTAACTTTGTTGTTGACCTGCCATGTTTCCCCCTGACGCCGCCATTAAACAATAACAGCGACTGGTCGTGTATCGTGCTGATGTGACAGGACAGCTTTTGTCATCGTGTCTGACACCAGAAGTCACTGACCACGCTCTGGATATCTAGGACTTCAGAGTGAGACCAGGTTGTGGATAACCATCTGCAATTCGTCTCATGTGGTCCATTTGCTCATCAGACAGCTAATTTAATTTCTTAATGCAGGCTCAGTGACTGAGTTCAGGACACTGGTCTCATTTGTGTCTGACACCTTCCACTTGTTTCCAGTTCCCTCCACCAGTTTACTGGTGAAAAAACAAAACAAAATAACAGAGCATTGATCTGGACGTTACCACGGCAACAACTGAAGCTTTGAAGCTTCGCAGCATTTGGCTCAGCCCTTAAATGTCTTTTAAATGTTTTCAGTTATTTTTAACTGAGGGTCAACTTTACTAGAGACCATCAACAGCAAACCTGTCGTGTGTCAGTAAACTGTCACACATGCAACAACAGTGCACGGCTAACTGAACAGGCAACAAACTAAATCTGCATATTTATCCACAGTTTGACAAAAACACGGCTGTTTGGAACAAACTGAGCTCATCAATAAACGGCTGAGGAAAGCATTATGCTGCAGAAGTGGTTGGAGACGTTCTATGGACATTTTAATTCGTCTTTCTGGCGTGAAGCTTTGTCACTGTTGGAGTCCGTCCAACCAACTGCTGTGACTCCAGGCTGCGTACAGCTGCTGTCCTCCCTGAGCAAGCTGAAAACTTTACAGAGCCACCTCTCAAGCCCGCAGGGGGTTAGTGTTTGATACTAAAATCATAACTGCCATATTCCTTTGTGTCTGTTCGCTGAGCATCTCTTAAACCCACCATATAATAATCTTTGCTCTTCTTATTCTGCTTTTCAATTTACAGAACATGCTGTTCTTTCAGTCGCCTGAGCTGAGTACAAAATGCATGAATTCCATTTCTAGAAAAATGTCAGCAAAGAGCAGAATATTTTAATATAGTCTTTTCACTCCTGCATACTTCTTCCTTCCCATTCTTATTCTCTCTCCTCTCCTCATTTCCATCCCTGCGTCCTCCATCTCTGTCAATGCTGGTACTTAAGCTCAGTTAAAGTAGGGTCAGTACATCCGTGACCTGGTACCAGCTGAGTGGCTGATACCACCAGTTACATTCCTCGCCATCTCCTTTCAGAGGGTTCACGCTGCAGCCTTTGATGGCTCAACCTCACCAGATAACTGCACATCTGTGAGTGCAGGTGGGAAGAAGGGAGAGGGCAGAAAGTGCAGCCAATGTATGTGTAAGAATGTGAGCAGCTCAGTCACAAGGAGAAAACGTTGGCATGGTACGTCTCTACAGATCATGAATACGTCTCATATCAGAGTTTCTATAGCGATGTAGTGTATAAGATCAGTGTCATTGGGAGGTGGAGGAGATGATGGACGGTGCACCACCTACGCAAGACGCCTGCAAAGCTGCAGACCACTGTTCCAGACTAACAAAGCCAGTCATCTCTGTTTTTATAGCTGCTTTTTTATATATATATATTTTTGGGGGTCTTTTTGCCTCTATTGATAGCACAGCTGTAGACAGGACAGACAGGAGAGAGATGAGGAGCTGACACTCGGCAAAGGGCCACAAATCAGAGGCAAGCCCCGGCCGCTGCAAAGGACTTATATACCTATATGGGATGCACACCCTCTCTCTTCCAGCGGATTTTAGGCACAACAAGTAGGGTTTTTTTGTTTTTTTTGGTGACCCATCACTGTTTTTCCAGCTGTATTCTAGGCAATAAACCAGGGTGTTTTTTAGGGACCTGTGGCTGTTTATCCAGCAGCTTTAAAGCCCCAAAATGTGGGCATTTTATATGCTGTTTTTCAGCAGCTTCTCAGGAACCAATAGGGGTGTGTTTTTAGCGACCCAGGATTCATTTCAAAAAGCTTTTTAGGCACCAGACATGGGCGCTTTCTCAGGATCCATGGCTGACTTCCCAGCAGATTTTAAGCCCAAATCTGTTTTATAGCAACCTGTCGCTATTTTTCCAGCGGCTTTTTAGGCAATAAACCTGGGTGTTTTTTAGGGTTCCTATGGCTGTCTTTCCAGCTGCTTTTAATCCCCCAAAGGTGGATGTTTTTAAAGCAACCAGTCGCTGTTTTTCCAGCGGCTCTTAAGGCACCAAACATGGCAATTTTTTTGGGACCCATGGCTGTTTTTCAGAGGCTTTTCATGAATCAAATGTGGGCATTTACTGGCAACCCAGCACTGTTTTTAAGGAGCTTTTCAGGCACTGTTTTCTGGGGATCCATGGCTGACTTTCCAGCAGCTTTTAAGCCCCAAAGTGTGGGTGTTTTATAGTGACTCATCATTGATTTTCCAGTGGCTTTTAAGGGCCTGTGTTTACATCAGGCTGACGCTGCAGCCTTTGATGCTACAACCTCACCAGGTAACTGCACACCTGTGAGCACAGGTAGGAAAAAGGGAAAGGACAGAAAGAGAGAGTGAATTTAAGTACATGTCAGAGCAGTAATTATTTGAATGCAAATGTATTAGCCCTGCTGACAGAGGAAGATGTTGACATCATACATCAGTTTTCCAGCGAGGACTGTCCCCCAAAAACTGGGCATTTTAAACCAAAACAACCTAACCAAGTGGTTTTGGTGCCTAAACCTAAACACACATTTTATTGGTTGAATCTGTCACTGTGTTCACACAGCAATAAATGAGACAGATAATCTGTGAAAACGGGTGAATTTAACTGCCTCTCTGTTGGAGACTCCTCAACTCTGATTGGTTGTTTTTGGTGTGTAGGGTAGAGTCTAACAGACGCCATTGGCCTGTTTCACTGCAGACATTTTGACATGTCATAGTAGGACATGCACAGGTGTACTTAATGTCATTAATGGTGGTTGCATCCCATTTAGGGTAGGACCTGGTACGGTGCATGCTGGCTCACTGGAACAGCTTCACGGCACATTTAATGGAACTGAGCCATCGTTAATGTTTCAGTGTCACCTGTGGTTTTCATACTATGATGTGTCAAAATGTCTGCTGTGAAAAAGGTCCATTAGAAGCAGAGGAAAGAGGAACAAGGACGTTTACTTCTTTCAGAATGTAGTGACAGTTTCAGCAAAAAAAGTCACCAACTGCAGCTTTAAGCATGGTGCTGCTGAAACATAAAGTTTCAACAATCCACTAGAACAAAGTACAAATGTTACAAATCTGTGGTTTGCAGGATTGTAAAATGCCAATATTTTTTCTGGTGACTGAGTTGTGTTTGTACACATGTGAGGACTGGGCTTTAGGCAGCAGTGTGTGAAGACGTTTCCTGGCATGAAAAAAACGACCAAGCGTCTGACACAAACTGACAAAGGCAACGCTGATGACCATGACTCACAGAAACCCGGGAAGAAGAAAAGCATTCCAGCCAAAAATAAAGACATTAAGTACAATTCTGTTTCTCTGTGGCCTCGTACAAATATGTTAGAGTGAGGAAAAATCAATATTCTATCTCCTGTTCGTACTTTGCAACATAGGGGAGAAAGAAAGAGCCATCGAAACAGGACGCCCCTCGTCTTGCTTTGTATTACTACAAAGGAAGGTGAGAGAAAAGGAAGAAGGCAGAAGAAAGACGGAGGGCGGCCTTGTGTTCATTTCAATCTAAGACATGAAAAGTTTGCCCGTCAAAAGTTGCTGTTATTTCTTTGTTGGTTTTTTGTTGTTGTTGGCAGCAGTGTGTCTGCTCGTCGCACATCTGGCAGATCTGCATCTGACTACAGAGGAAACAAACAATCAGAAAAACAGATGACAGGAACAGAGCTCTCCTCTCCTTCTCCCACCCGTCCAATACTTGAGCTTCTCTATACCGCTGCTGTTTAAACCACTCTCCCACTCCTCTGTTTTATCCCCCACCACACACACACACACACACACACACACACACACACACACACACACCTCCCACCACCTTCCTCCTGCTGCTCTGATTGCGGCTGAGATCAGGCCGAGCGGCACAACAGAAAGCGAGGGAGCTCTGTCAGCGCTGCGAGGACAGAGCATGTGGGAGGACTGCAGTCAGACCCAGCAGCAGCAGCAGCTCAGAGAAAGACACAGAGAGTTTAAAAATGAAAAGACATGGAGGTCAGAGGATGGACACACTAAACTCTAAGAATATACAGCAGCATCTGAGTCTGTGCCCGAGTAGGATGGCTGAGCAGTCCCACTGTGAGTTCACTGGGTGGGTGATGGTGTGTGTGTGTGTGTGTGTGTGTGTGTGGATTGAGAGCAGGGTGGTTTGTGTTTGTACACAGATTA
This sequence comes from Epinephelus lanceolatus, assembly GCF_041903045.1. Lineage (NCBI taxonomy): Eukaryota > Metazoa > Chordata > Actinopteri > Perciformes > Serranidae > Epinephelus > Epinephelus lanceolatus. The sequence continues at coordinate 44,307,066 of NC_135747.1, forward strand.
TAATCTGAGGGGATGACGTCATGCACATCTTCATTAAAATGTCCGGAGTGTGTGTGTCTCTGACATCTGGTATCTGTCACGGACTACAATATAACAGTATGACATAATATAAAATACAACTTTAACGTCATCATCTATCAGTTATGATGTCACAGCACAACAACAAAGTTTGATGGAGGCTAAAAACACACGTGGGCTGTGTGTCTGACAGCAGTTTGAGCCCACCTGTCGGCACTAATCTCATTTTGCAGATGAAAGCCGAGTGCGGTTCACTACAGTGAGGTCAGGTGTGGGTGATTGTTGAAGCAGGAGGTCGTCTGTAAACAGTGATGGATGTTTACAACAGACAGTAAAAGCGGCTCATAAATCGGCTGCTGGCGAACCTGGGACTTTGTTTACGACCTGTCTGATCATGTGACTGCTCGTATTTCTCACCCCGTCACACTCGGGATGTGATGTTTGATATGTTTCAAATCTCAGCAATTAACTTGTTGAGTACAAACTTATTATAAGTGATGTTTGGGTCAGAGATTCTTGAAGAGTAACTCTGGTAGTTTCCAGCCTGGATCCTCCATGTTTGTGTCTAAAGCCCTTTTTACACAGAGATCACGTGATCCGTCTTTATGTCCCTCCATGTTTCCCCCTGATGCTGCTGTGCGCTGTTACACAATAACAGCAACCAGCTGTGTATCATGTGGACATAAAAGGACAAACTATTTGTTGGTATCTGACAGCAGCAGTCACTGACAAAGCACTGCTGTTCGCCAACTTCAGAGTGAGACCAGGTTGGACAAAGACAAGCACCCTCAATGGACATCAAATGACGGTGCCGCCATCTTTAGCCTTTCAAAAGTTGTTTGCTCCCACAAAAACATGCTACAAACAGGTTAAAAAATTGCAGTTTCCCTTTAAAACAAGGAAGGTGGCTTTATTATGACAAGAAGAGCCAGTTCTCACTGACAGTCACATATTTGATGGTTAGTTCTGATGTCAGCAAAACATATTTAATTTACTTAACAGCGTCAGCAGTGAGTGTGTCAGGTTACAGACTCCAGCGTGTTCACCTGTGTGAATATGATTGGATGTGAAAAGTCAGCTGGTGGCCAAGCGGGTGATGAATGAACCATTGATGGAGAAAATGAATGAAGAGGCTGATGCCAATCAACTAATGCACCTTTGGTTCTCTGTCTGAGGTAACGTTCTGCTCCATTACTGACCGATACACGTACAAAATCATAATAAATGATTCCTGAAAAATGACATTATTCCTTCTACAACAGAAATATCTCAAAGCAGCAGAACTGATGAACAACGTGGTTCTATCTTATCTTACTATATAATGAGGAAAACTCTGTGTGTGTGTGTGTGTTCCACGTTTGTCTCCTCACTGACTTGGTCAATCCATGTGAAGTTTGGCACAGTGGTAGAGGGTCATGGGAGGATGCCAATGAAGCAATATTGCATCAATTGGCCAAAGGGGGGCGCTATAGCAACCCATTGAAATGTCAAACTTTGAATGGGCATATCTCATGCCCCGTATGTGGTAGAGTAGGGGTGGGGGAAATTTCCGATTCTTAGATGCATCGCGATTCGGACGTGGACGAATCTGAATCGATTCACAAACGTCCAAATTTCGATTATTTAAATCTGTTAATTAGAGTAATACAGAAGGTTCTTCTAAATAATGCGGAACTAAGAAGCGTGGTACGTGTCATCTCCAGGACACTTTGGGATGCGCACCTGGAGCAGACACGCCGACACGTGCACAGAGGAAAACAAACATGGCTGACCGCTACCCACCTCGCCGTGAGAGCTGAACAGCTTCTTCTAATTTAAAAGCAGATGTGTGGAAATACTTCGGCTTCTACAACGTTGATGGCGGAAGCGAACTGGACAAGAGCCACGTTATATGTAAGCTGTGTTGTGCTAAAATAAAATACTTTGGCAACACAACAAACATGAGAAGCCATGTAACTCGATTCCACCTGACGGAGGAGTCAGGGAGATGGCAGGATGTTGTTGCTACGGCAACTAGTGGCGTTACCGACCAGAGAACAATCGAGGAAGCAATTAGAAAGCTGCCACCTTCATCTGAAAAGGCGAAGCGAATTACGAAGGCCATCGCGGCATTTATTGCCAAGGATTTGCGTCCTTATTCTGTCGTGGAAAATCAGGGATTTCGAGCACTGCTGCATACACTGGAGCCCAGATACACCATCCCATCCCGACGCTATTTCACTGACACTCTACAACCAAACCAAAACAGAAGTCATGGCCTCACTGTTGAAGGCAGGCAGGTAGGAACGCAGTTACATGTGATGCGTGGACGTCTGTCGCCACCGAATCATTTGTTACTCTAACTGCGCATTTTATCTTGTGATTTAAGATACCTGTTGTTACCTTTGGTTCCGTACAACGAAGTTGTAACTTTCCAGTTTGCAAGCATTTCCATTTATATGTTTAATAAAATATAATGGAAATGAATTCAACTCTTTCTTATTACAAATGCACTGTTTTTAAAAATTGCAAGTGTTGAATGCTTATTCAGTGAGACAAAAAGAAATGTGTGTTGTGAAAAAGTGCATCAATATACATAAATTAAAGATGCATCAATAATCGTTTTATAATCGAATCGTAGCCTCTGAATCGTAATTGTAATCGAATCGTGAGGTGCCCAAAGATTCCCACCCCTATCATAGAGACATGAAACTCTGCACAGAGATGCCTCTCCTCATGAGGAACACATTTGCCTCAAGAACCCATAACCTCCGCTTATATAGATTTTCCGCCATTTTGAATTTTTTGAAAAACACTTCAAATGGATCTCTTCCTAGGAAGTTTGAGCGATCTGCATGAAACTGGGTGAACATAATCTAGGGACCAATATCTAAAGTTCCCTCTTGGCAAAAGTTGGAAAACTTACTAAAACTGAGCTTCTATAAGGCAATGAATATTGCGGAGGGCGTGGCTCATCACATAAAGGTGTATAACATCTCAAGGGTTTCACCCATCACCACGCAACTTTGTAGGCATATGACCACACATAATCTGAGGGGACCCCTCCATTATTGACCCCATCAAACAAAATGGGGGCGCTAGGGAGATAATTTCTTATCTAGGCCTAACCGCCATATGGATTTTTACTAAACTTGGTAGATATGTAGAACAGGACGCCTCAAGGTGACTGGAGAAATTTAACTCTAATTGGCAACTGGGTGGCGCTATAACAACAGAAAAATGCTTCAAAATGGCTAAAATGCGACCAATGGTCAATCTATGTGAAACTGCACACAGGAATTGAGGATTGGCATAGGTAGAAGGTGACAAAGCTACCAATGGGTATGGGCTAGTAATTATTAACTATGACCTGTTTGTGTGCTGGGATGATCTGAGTTTGATCAAACGCACCCTTTTCATCATCTCGTCTTCGTCGTATGATTGTACAGAGATTTTTTTACGAGGCAGAAGAAAAATGTAGCATCACTTATTCATAAAAACCTCCAGGTACATCTCCAAAGTCTGCTTTTCCTCTACAAATGTACAACAGGGAGGTAACGTGTGCAGGAAACATTGTCTCTGAGGGCTTTGAAAGCCCTCTGCAGACACTTCCTGTGCAGGTAGGGCACACCAGGGGAAACCATTTTCTACGACTCCTCAGAGACACGAAGGCTCACTAAAGAAAATGTCCAGAGAAAGAAGAGTGAGCTGAAGCAGACTGAAAGCTCGTCACCTCCCTGACACGCTCTCTCACAATCACTCGTCTCATTTGGCTTCATCTCAGCTCTGCATGTGTGATTCTCAGTGTTGTTCTCTTGGTCTCTGCTTCTGTTCCTCGCTCCTTTTCTTCCTGTTATCTTCTCTGTCTTTCATTCTCCGGGCTCCTGCCTACCTCTTTATCCCCGGCTCTCCCTGTCTGTCTTCTCTTCCTCGCTCTCGCTCTCGCTCTCGCTCTCTTTCTCCGCTGATTGCCTACGCGTTCATTCCTCTATGCTTGCCTGCTCACTAATGGTTGTGGCAGGTGTTCTCCCAGGTGCCTGAGCAGAGTGGCCTGGGCTGAGCCTTTAAAAGCCCTGGAATCAGCACCTTGGTGGCCCCCCTCCCCCCTCTGGCGTGGTCCGCCTTCAAAACCCTCTGCTGCTGAAAAGACTGCAACGCTGGCATGTGCACACTTGTCTGCCTCCACACACACACACACACACACACACACACACACACATACATATATATATATATATATATATATATACACACAGAGAAAAAAATAGGTCCAGCTCTTCATCTCCTCCGCTGGCACCCAGACAGTGTTTGTTTTGGCTTCAGGTGTGAGACGGATCGGTCTGGGCCGGCTCTCTAATTTGGTGCTGTCATGGATCGCCCATTGGATGACACACAAAAAAACCTCACACACCAACACATACAATCTGTAATAGCTTCACACTGAAGAGGAAACAGGAGGAGGGGGTGATGGTGACGGTGATGGTGACAGCGGTGTGTGGTTACAGAACCTGATAATGGCCCGTTTGGAAATCCCAGGCTGACCAGTCCAACATATGAATGGGGGAGCAGAGAATGCAGCATTGTGATCAGGCTGTGAGTGGGCCACCCGCTTCGGTTTCCTTTTCAATCAATCAGCAAGTCGTTTCTAAACAGCGTCAGTATGACTTTCACCTGCTCTCAATGGACGACCTTCACTTTAAGGTAAAGCCAGTCATGCTCTGCATCCCACAGGGCCGGCTCCATTTCTACAGGTTGACTCGGTTCCTGAGTTGCTGCAGTTAACTTCAAACCGGCAGTCGATACAAGTTCAAATAAGGTTTTGTCTTTCACTTTAGAAGTAAAGTGCACAGTGCCGAGCCTTTTCCACTTTTACTGTTGGCTGTGCAGATTTGCGCTTTCATTATCAGTTTAGACGCGCTGTGCCAGAGATGGACCTTCTTCAAAGTAGGTCCAAAAGCCAGGCCGCTCACCCTCAGGCAGGTAACAGTGATGGATCAGCCCACTGCTTTTAAACGCCATCAGTCAAGACAAGCCGTCATCAGTTAAAGACACACCTTCGACAGGTAGACCTGTTGTCATGGAGATGCAAATCCCTGCTGTGCTGGGCTGACGGCCCAAACCAAACCAAATCAAACCGTGGGTATATGCTTGTTTAAAGAATACTTCACTGCATGTTAACTTGAATTAAGGAAGAAAACTGTTTTTCTCTGGTCCCTCCACTGTGAACAAAGAATCCAAAGAAGACGAACGTTCTTCATGAACTGAAGTTAACAGGGACCACGGTTAACAACAGAAAAACTATATCAGAACATCACTTTACAAGCTCTCACACAACTCGTGCAGAACAATCCAGGTCTCATGTATCCAGTCGTGTGCTCAGTACCTCCCAAACACACGTCTGCTAAAACATTACGATATAAAACACTTATACCTTCGAGTAGTTCACCCTGAACACGCATGTGCATTGGAGCAGAGTTCAAACGAACACTCGTGCCCAGACATGCTTCTCGTCCATGTGTGAGACTGTTTTTACTGACCTGTTTTAAATTGTAGCGTTTTAGCAAAAATTCATGTGTTTTTGGAAGTACTGAGTGTTTGACTGGATAAATGAGACTTGGATTGTTCTGCAGGAGTTTTCTGAGAGTTTGGAAATGAAAAATTTGATATAGTTTTGCCATTGAACCCTGATTACTTCAAATCATGAAGAACGTTTGGCTTGTTCTTTGTTCACCGTGGAAAAAACAAAGTTTTCTTCATGAAATTCAAGGTAACATGGGGGGGGGCAGGGGGGGACTGACAATAAAAACGACCTTGTCCCTTTTAAAAAGTGGTTATTGATTTTTATGACTACGTCTCGATGGCATGTTCGGTAGAAGAAAAGGACAGAAAACAGGAGTTTAACTAGAAGCTCAGTTGGATGGTGCAGACCTCCGCCAAGGTCAAATGTCCAATTTTGCACTGTTACCAAAAGTGAAAAACAACTTGTGTATCTGCCCTGTAATTTGGATCCACTACAAAATGTAATGGCTTCTTCCTTTGCCCGTGTGCTCATGAAAATTGAGGCAGTAGTGTTTCTGTAATTCTGCCGAGGAACAAACAAACAAACAACCCGCAAACCGTGGCAGAGGTAAATATGGCAGAAGTGTCTTCTATTTTTAAGAACATCACCATGAGTCAAACCTTTTAGAAGATTTACACATGCAAAGTCCTGAATACCACCAATCAGTGGGTCGATTTAAATGGACTGATTTACAAGTGCCATTAACTGAATACACGAGTGTTTTGGCACCAAATCTGGTGGCATAAATTCATTTTTCTGAAACACAGCACGGACCACAAAACCATCACCAAATCCTGAATCTACGATTGGTTCCAGTCAAACTGTGGTTGTGTCTGTGCATAATCAGGACACCAGCAGTTCTCTCAACGGAAAATGTTTATTTAGTCAGCACAGAAGTATAGTTATGGTTAGCGTCTTGGCTCTGACGTCATCACTTCCTGCAGCATACAGTAAAATCTGCAGAGGGACAAAGCTTGAAGAGTGACAGAGAGGGTTTGGGGAGTGATGGAGAGAGTTTGGGGAGTGCTGGGAGTGACAGAGCGTTTGGGGAGTGATAGAGAGAGAGTTTGGGGAGTGATAGAGAGAGAGTTTGGGGAGTGATGATGGCAGATATCTTCTTCCCTGGAGCACCTGGCAGGTGGACAGTGCAATGATGGTGATGTTGATTAAAGCTCAGCAGCAGAGACAGTGATGGTTGTGGTAACAGTTGCAGAGTAATGAAGCAGCCTGGTGTTTCTGACAGCTTAAATAGACCGCCATATTGTAAAAGGTGCGTTGGATAGGCGCTGCAGAGAGGGGCGCTCGTCACAATGCGGCGGTGCAACTCCAGTTGGCCACTTTTATCACCTCCCTGAGAAAATGGGAGAGATAAAATGCCTCTCTGACGTACTGTGTGAGATGCTCAATGTGTTGCCATACAATCTGTGTCCTCGCAGAGCTGTGGGGTCCAGGTGTTCAGTACACAAGTAAACAAACTGTTATCACTAAATTCTGAAGCTGAACTGAGTGTACTGAATCATTTTAAGCCCCCCTCACTGATGAATGAAATCTCCTCCATTCAACTGTCAGCTCAGCTGTTATATACAGTGTGGATCCTTGTTAAAAGCAAACTGAAGAACCATAAAATTCACATCAACAACCATGATGCAATAACTCTGCAGCAGACAGGTGGCTGCTGAGCCGCAGTACGGACCTCTTGTAGAGGCCTTGTTTTATACTGAGCTGAAGAAAACAAACTGAACCAGACTAAATGTGCAGAGAATAAAAGGCTGAACAAGAAGATCAGTTCATGATGAGAGCACTGATGGACGTTAGCTTAAAGAGAAACTACTGACTCAGCGTCTGTTATTACAGACGGTGCACTTTGCTTTATTTGTCCTCTTATATGTTCTTGTTTTTCCTTTCTGAAATTAATTTTGTTGTTGTCGACCTACTTGCAGCGCATTTGTGATATTCATGTGTTAAAGTCGGGGTCAGCAGTTTGATTTTGGCGTCACTGGGCAAAATAAACTTTGAACATATTGTAATTCAAGTGATCTGAGACAAACTAGACGTCTGCTCCTCCTCTTGGCTCTGGTTCAGGCTTTAGAATATCTGACCCTGATGGGAGTCAAATCACAGCTCATTTAGAGAGAGGGCGTTCCTATTGGCTGTTCTACAAACGCAGATGAGCGTCAACGTCTCTTCAGTAAAAACCTGATTCAATGGAGGAGAATCCTGCAGAGAAAGTTGCTGTTCCAGCATTGCCAACAACTGTCTCCACTGCAGAGCAACCCAACAAAGAGACGGACTGATCAAACAGAGTCTGAAAGAGAGTCTGACAATAAACTAAATAAAACACGTGTCAACGGGGGCGTAAATAAAGACAGTGCGGTTGCACTAGGGTCTGACACCTGGAAATATGCCCGTGTTCAAAGTAGAACTCACGTTAAATCAACAATGGTGTCATTTTCTATATTTGCCCTCAAAAAGGCAAACTCACCTCCATCATGGATTCCTGTTTTTGTTAAGTAGTATTGGACTGTAACAAACTATATGCTTATGCTTGCTTAACTATATGCTAAACCATAAAAATGTAAAATCATAATTTCTTTTTTTAGTTAGTCATATACAGATATGCAATGATGATTGTTGGGTAACATGTATGTTGATGTTGCTCAATGTCAAGTCTCTGATCATGTGACAAAACGATACCACTTACAGCAGCTAGTTAAGGTGCACATTCTGACCGACTAGATGAGCACATATGTGAGTAGATGTGACAGAAAAGTAACCAGGGTGCACTGGGGCCCATCGTAACCACCTGACGCCGTTCATGTAGCTAACGTTAGCTACAGCCTCGTATCACAGTGTCCCTGACCTCACTCCTCCCCGCTACACGCCACCTCATCGAAGAGTAGGCAGCAGTTTCGAATCCCCTGTCAGCAGCCACAGAGACCAGAATACAGTTAATGCGAGCCCCAAATCTGGGGGACAGGACAGTCCCGACTCCCTGCCAGATCAGCAAACCTTCTGTTGCTGCCTTTACAAGGGTTAGACCAACCTGGTCTCACTCCAGAGTTCCAGAGTCAGACACTGGTGCAAGGTACCCTGCATGCACATCGCATCTCGATGTGGAAAGTCCACGACCAAACGCCGATATGTGACAAGGTCGGAGTGACGATGTGTTGGTTAGACCAGGTGCTACTGCTGGACCAGCCTGCTGTGACACCAGACCCCACCGCTGCTGCCTGCTCTTGTCCTGGCGAAGAAGTAGACAGTGGCTAGGAGCAACATGGAGGGAGCATGAGAGAATGAGCTGCACACAACTCTATGATGAAATAAGACTAAATAAATCAACGTATGGGAAACACAGGGTCACTGTGTGAAATGGTTTCTGCCTCTCCTAGCTTTACTGTTTCACCATGTTTCAGTCTCTCTTACTGTCTCTGTGGCCAGTGCAGGTGATCCCACTCCATCCGTCCACCCGTCCACCCGTCCTCACACTGTACATCTGCACATTAAAATGGATGCTGACATCGTCTCCTTGCGATGTTGGTAAAGAGCTCCACTTTAATGAGGAGGACTGAGAGTCAGACGACTGAACTCCAGTTTGAACTCAGACAAACAAACAGACTCAGTGTGAAAACAGCCTCTGACGGCTGCTCGGGATATTTAAGCAGCGTATTTCTGGATCAGGAATCTGAACCAAATGAGCCTTTGATGTTGAAGCAGAGACTCCGACTGGCAGCGGAGAGATTTGGGTTTGTTTTCCATTCGGTTATACAACAAAAAAAGGGAGTATTTTAAGATGCTGCCCTCCTCCGTCTCTTTGGACAGCTTTCCGTTTACTGGCAAATGAGCATGGGGGGGCAGAGACCCTCCTCTCTGCTTCACTGGGCAGTCTGTATAATGTTCTCATTGATTTCAACCTTGGCATCACGGGTGACACCTCCACACTGGCCAGAGTGAAAAAGGAACTACCTCATTTATCCCTATAGCTCACAGCAAGCTGAGGATGTGTGTGTAGGCGTGAGTGTGTGAGGGGAAACAGATAAATTTAGAGGATCTCAGCAGCGTGTGTGTGTGTGTGTGTGTGTGTGTGTCCCTGTATGCTTCTGCATGTTATCAGGATGTAAAGATGGCAGATGCCTTTTCCAGGACAAAGAGAGCAGCCTCACAGAGCTGCAGAGAACAACACGACGAGGGTGAAAACAAATAAGAACCCCACATAAGTCAACTTCTCTCCTCCGAAACTAGACAACTAGGACATGCAGACAAAGGGCGCATTGATATCGGCAGTGACACACGGGTGGCAGCTGTACACATCATGTCATTCAGTGGTGGCTGCTGTGAAAGAGGACTTTGTCAGACCAAGTGGAGTCTGGTGATGTGCGCTCATCCTGTGTGGAAATGTACTGTAAAATAATGCAGGTCTTTGTCCCTGAAATAATAATGTAAGTGATGCTGCACATTTTAACTTAAGCTATTCTTGGTTACTTTAAAAAGACTCAGACCTGCTGCTGTGGTGGTGCATTTATATTCCTTATATTAACCAGAGCTCAATAAGCACAAAGCACTGTAGAGGTGGGTTTACATGCTTTAACATATTAACTACACATCATGGGCACTACATCAGAGCTCCAGATTGATTTCTTCCACTAGCAGCACTACTGAAAATATCAGGAGCACCATTTAACTCGAAATAAAGTGCAACACATTCATACTTATTTCTATTTTCCATGTTTTGGTACGAGACGGGGAATTTAGAGGCAGGAATCTAAAAATGTACAATGTGCTTTTACAACAGTTGGCAGACAAAATGTCCACGCTGCTACTAAATGTTATAACTAGAAACCCCTGTGAGACTTGAGAATATAACCCTCCGTTTTTTTTTTAACATGCAAAACACCAGGACGGAGCCAGAATTGGTGTGTGTGTGTGTGTGTGTGTGTGTGTGTGTGTGTGTGTGTGTGTGTGTGTGCTGCTTCACGAGTGCTGTTACTACATCTGCTCTACTTGCAGAGACTTCACCCTGCTCTCCTCGTGTCTCTGTCCCGCCTCAGCAGCAGCTGTTTGACCACAGAGCTGACAGCGAGTTGGACCACAGTCCTTTTCTTCATGAGCCAGGCTGGATCAGATCCCGTCCTCTTTTGCTTCTGTGGTCGTTCAGAGGCAACGACTGATGCGTCTGCATCAAGCCAGCCGTCACTCTCTTCTCTGTGGTCAAACCAGATGCAGCTAAAATTGGATCGGCCCTTTATTCTGACCTGTTAATGCACTGAAAGTTCCCAGGATGCTCATGTGACTGTGTCTGCTTTTTTATGAACAGGAAGTATCAAACATGTTACCTGTGTCCCTCAGAAATGCAAAAATCCATCTTAACTGTGATGGAATTTATTCTTAGAATTTGGGTAGCTGGACAGTGATTACATTTCAGTTCAGGAATACTCTGACCGACTCTTAATCAAACATTTTTACTTGATCACATTGTAAAATTGGCAAAATTAAAGTCCCGTTTTTGTGCACATTAAAATCAACACATTCTCACTTTGACCTCATCACATGTCCACATTTGGTCATTAGTACCACATTTAAAGAACTCCCTCTAAAGGTCCTGACACACCAAGCCAACGGTCGGCCATCGACCAAAGTCGGCCGTCGGTGAGCGTCTGTCGGCCTAGTTTTTGTGGTGTGTCCCGCACTGTTGGCACTTCGGCGTCAGTGGCTTTTCGACTGATTGAGCATGTTGAATCGGCGGCGGAGCTTGTCGGTGAGAGAGATCACTCTGATTGGCTGTTCAGGTTTTATTTCCTCGCCCCTGTAGCGAGTGAATCTGCCTGCTAACCGGTGCTTCCTCCTCAGGCTCCACTTCACTCAGCTGCCCCACAGACCCGCTGCTTCTTCACACTTTAACCTGAATAACAAACCGGAGCTAGCTGGGAGCGGCTAGCGGAGCGTTAGCCGCAGCATGACCGGAGGGAAGCACAGCCAGTTAGCCTCCGCTAGTCTCTGAGCTAGCCCCGGCTCTCCGTTTGGATCCAACCGGAGCACCGAGCCCTGGTTTGTTATTCAGGTTAAAGTGGGAAGAAGCAGCGGGTTTATCGGGCAGCTGAGTGAAGTGGAGCCTGCGGAGGAAACACCGGGACCGTCTGGATGTAATAGTCCGTGGAGGTGCTGCGGTGCTCGGCTGCACAGATAGGAAACCCCTCGGCTGACAGGATGTACCACTCTCTCACTCCGCTCTCTCTCACGCAGGCGCAGAACGTACGTGCTACTTGGCCGTCGGATGTAGTCCGTGTAGTGTGTTCAAATGCAACTGACACAGGGCGACGTGAGGCGACGTAGACGACGCAACAGTTGGCTTTCGTCGCCGCTAGTTCTTTGACGTCAGTTTGGTGTGTCAGGGCCTTTAGTGTTCCTGAAGTATTGATTTCACAAGAATGGGACAGATGAGACATCACTGTGACTTTGGCCACCACATTCTGATCAGTTCATCTTTAAGTACATGTGGATATTTGTGCTAAATTATAGGAAATTCCATGAAGGCCCTCCTGGGACAGGAGATGGACAAGAACAAAATAACAAAGCCTTCGGCCACAGCTGTGAATAAAAAACACAAAATCATCAGGCAGTTTCCTGTCTTGGTGATTTTCATGTTGCTTTCACATCAACTGAAACCACTGTTTTTATGGAAAGTGGAAAATCAGATTCATAACTGGAGGTATTCTTTGGACACAAGAACACGATCATTAAAGTCTATAATATTTGTAGTTAATGGGCTAAAACATATAAAACCACCATGATGGTCCTTTAAGGTCCAACACTAACAGTGGATCTGATCTGTGACCCAAGATGTGTTGCAGCTTTTAATTTGGGGAGTGTTTGCATCCAGTGTGTTGAGCTTTACACTCCTGTCCCCGTCACTGACACACTTTACACAGCTACAAGAAACGACATGAACCTTTACAGAGTTTGTAATTAAATTTGATTCGCAGCAGCTCCGACTGAAGAGCAGATATCCTGCACTGTACTGTGGGTTATATAAAGACTGCTCCTCTTTACTCAGTGACAGTGATGTAGAGCTTTAAGATTACACAGTCCCACTGAGAGTTGGGAGATTGTCATTTGTGACGCCTGATGCAACCGTACGGCAACCCTGTGCCTCAGAGCTCACACTCCCAGCTACACCACGGATACTTTATGGCGTAACACTCACATCACCACGGGCCTTTCACAAAACACACACTCAGCACCCACAGGCAGAGGACACACACTAACACACACAGCTGTCTGTGCATATATTTAATTACATCCTCTGAAGAGCTTAAAAAATATTTATGCTGATTCTTACGTCAGCGTATCAGCTCTCTAAAGGGTGATCCAGACTGTCAATAAATATCTCCATCATTAACTTTAATGACACAACAGTGGTTTGGTCAAATCAGAAAACAACAAACAGAAAACAGATCAGCATCAGGCACGTAGTCCTGCCAGAGTCTGAGCTTTTCCAAAGTGGGTTCACGAGTTTTTTTATTCCTTGTAGATTGTTGCCTTCTTGCAGGATCCAAACCTTTGTCAACATTTGGCCATTTTCAGCGTGTGGGTTGTTCGCTCAGAGGTTGTTGTTGTTCCCTGCAGAGAGGGGAAACCATGATGACCTGATTCTCTCCTGCTTTTATTGAACCAATTCTGTCTTTTTCTTCAGTGTCATGGTTTGGAAACTGATCTTAAAAGAGCAGAAACTGTCTGAGTCAAACAGTTAAATGGTTCAGTAGGCTGATTGGTGAGTCACAGTCAGTGTCTCTGTACACCAGAGGATCACCAGCTCGATTTTAAACGACGACACCCTCCCTGTACACAGCCAATCTCAGCTTCTTCTGTCTGGACGAGGGTTCAGTCACAATACAGCGGTATGAGGACAGGTTTGTTGCAGCAGCAGCTCAGACAAACAAGTCACAAACAAGTCACAGCAACACTGCACACGTGCTGTAGAAGCAACTGTTATTTGGTGCTTCAGCAAATTAATGAAGCCTTGATTTATTTATTATGTATTTTTATAATATCTGTCTATTGTCTGTGCTGTATTGTGATGTGTGGACGCCTCGTCTGTCTGCTGCAGAACAAATCCATCTACAGGAACACATTAAGTACCCTAACCTGATAGAGAGGCTTCACTGACAGAAAATCAACAGAGAGGGATGTCGCATTAACACCAACAAGGTTTTATTGACAGGTTATGTCCTCCTAATGTGGCAGGAAGCAGCGCAGCAGTGAGCACTCGCTGTAAAGATGTCAGTAACATCTGTCCACAAGGTCCTTAAAACTTTATCAACTGATGCAACTACCACACACAACAACTGCAACTAGAGATCTTTTAGCCAACAAATTATTGTCTGTGCACTCGACTGTGCAGAGACAATAGAAACAGAATATATTTTTCACCTATCAGTCACCTTTTCTAATTAAATCTATTCTTTAAACGTGATCACGTTACATCTGTGTGAGAAATCTAAAGTGGGCAGACTGAATCACATCTTTGGTTTGAACGCAGCAGAATAACAAAGTGCAATAAAAGTTTTGATCCAGACCTGCAGTGAAGTGAAGGGACAGGGTCCGACAGGGACAGAACAGCTGTGAAGAGGCTTTTAACAAACTCTGGGACTTGGATGAAAGCTCAGATCTGCAGAGAGAAGGACCGCTCGCCTGCTGTTTTGTTGCTCTGACAGTCTGTCTCATTAACCAGAATCAGTCTTTGTGGTGTTCAGTTTAAAAGTTAATCAAAGCAGAGACATACAGCTGTCTGTGGAGGGGTCTGATCTGGATCTTTTAACCCTTAAACTGCTCCTGACGCAGCCAATCAGATGACGTGACGATGTTTACACCCACCACGAGTTAGCAAGTTAATACAAACTCATGAAATGAATGAATGGATGAGCTCTGTGGGTCTGAGCCAGTCTTTACTAGGTCACACACACACACACACACACACACACACACACACACACACACAAGCTGGCAGTGAGTCTTATCCGGACGACATTCAGCCAAAACCTTCACACATGCACATACTTTCTACAGATATCTAAGAGGAACTCCTCAGCGTTTTCTATAAGTATCGGCCAGATATTAAAAAACATTTCCAGACAACTTGTTTCTTACTCAGAGACGCAGAGTACTGTGTCTAAGGTTGAGCATAAATGAGCCCTGAGAATGAACCTGGGTCATGAAGGTTTAACAGTGGAGAACGTTCCTCCAGATGTCCCGGATCAAAAGTCATTTCTTCTGTTTTCTTAGTGTTTACAACGAGAGGATGATCTCCACACCACCGTACAAACTCTTTAACCTCCCAGCTGAAGCCAGAAATGTCAGCGTCTGCATCCAAAAGTCCCAGGATGTCAGAGAACTTGATGATGTAAGTGCTGGGATGACTGCTCGTACGATCATTAGTGTACAACGTGAACAGAATAACAGAACCCACACATCCTTGACCTTGATGAACGCCTGAGTTAATAACTGTTTTCACCCTGCTGGACGCTGCGTGCACTTGTGGACAACACTGACTGCTGCATCAGGACACACTCAGGACAATAAAGTTCAGTTTCATGTGGAAAAAGTGACAAATTCCCCAAAATAATAACATGAAAACCAGCAGAGAACAGGCAGTGGAGACATGAGCATCCTACCTGTATCAGCGACATGTTGCTGAGGTCCAGTCTGAACAGGTAGTTCCTGCATTGAGAAGAGAGACAGAGGAGACATATGAGAGAGTGTGCCCAATGTGACTGGACTTTATCCAGAAAAAAAGTCTTTAATAATTCAAATTAAGTATCAGAGAAGAGACAGGCCATTTGAGCTGCTGTCAACTTAAAGCAAAGCCGATTAGAGGCCGTACTGTGACCGTCCGTCAGCCTTAAGTCTTTGTTTTCAGCTCCATGTGAGAGCTGTGGTTTTACAGGGACACGAACTGTTAGCTGCATCAATGTGTTTATAACAGGGTTAAATCAGGCAACAGTTGAACTCATGTCTGCTCACGAGAACACACACACACACACACACACACACACACACACACACACACACACTCTCTGTCTATTGTGGCATGACGTACTCCTTCCAATTTCATTCCTTCTGCCAAATCCAAAGCTTGACTTGGTCCAAGGAGGCCTCAGCAGAGTACTTAAGAAGCATCATTATCCGAAAACCGCAGTGCACGAGTGAGTCAGAAAGGGTATCACATTCTCAGTAATGTGCTCTGTGGGGTGAAGAGCTGAGTGGATTTACAGTCCCTTACCTGGCACCCACAATAAGCTCATTCCTAGTCAGGTCAAGGGTGAGCTGGGAGAAGTCTCTCACGCCGGGGTGGGAGAAAATGGAAATCCACGGACTGAGCGCTGAGACAAAGACACAAACACAAAGAGGTTAGTGAAAACTAGATCATGTCACAGTTCAGGAGATAAAAGCAGTGACATTAACCACAAACAATAAAACACAGTATAGTTTACTTATGGACACAAAAGGCTTTTATATCAGCCGTTTAAGGAGGAAGAGGCCGTACACATACCGCCATTTTGTGCACTCAATTCACTGTTTTCAATGTAGACACACAGCAGGCACGCTCAAACGCCAGAGCAACGCCTGAGCAGTGTGTGCACGTTCCCAAGCGCCTGTTGTTCAGGATGCAATGGCTGCACCCTGACATGAACACAGTTTCATTTTTGGAAGACAGCAGCGTGCACCACGTCATGTGACGAGGACCAACCAATCACAGCTGACAGATATCTTTGCTTCTTCAGTAAATATCAGTGTGTGATAAATATGGAGGAGAAGTTGATCATGTTGGTGCAGAGCTGTCAGAGCGTCACATCTGTACCACAGAAAATATTTTAGGCCAAATACACACTTACAAAACATGGACTTCATGTCAGCGGCTGTGATAAGGCGCTTGTTAAGGTCGCTTAGCAACCTCAGACTCAACCTGCCCCCGCGCCCTTGAAAGTTGGCACAGAGTAGGCACAAGCGCCCGACCTGTGTTTTCCAGGCAGTTAAAGACGCAGCATGTTTGTGTTAAAGCGTTTTTACCATAGACTGTAAAAAGTTATGCACGTAGCCACCGTGACTGGTTTGTGGACGCCGTTTGGAAACCTTTACTTCGCCATTTCAACTGTTGCCGTCTTTTGGAGCCAGAAGTGCCTGTATTTGTTTGGTGGTTTATGGACACAGATTCATAGATGGCTGCATGTTTTTCATTGGAGACGAAACTGGTGAGAAATTAATCATGCATCAAAGACAAGAAGAGGAAGAGGGACTCTTTGTTTTCACCTGACGATCAGCAGCCAGAGAGGCAGTCAGAGCTACAGGCTACAATGAGGCTAAAAACAGAGTTCAAATGAGGTTTTTCCAAACAACTTTTTATGTCGGGGCTTCAGGACACTTGGATCACTACGGACGAGCAGTATGGAGATATTTTGTGGTTTCAATGATGTGTTTTTGGACGTTTGAATCTGGGGCGCCGTCAGCCTCCATTAGGTGGAGTTGTGTTGCTACCTCCTCTCCCCTTGGATCTCTGCAAGTGATGTGAGGACTCTAAAACTTCACCTGAGCCTCCCTCGGCATATGGGTGAGTAGATAATGGCTGAATTTACATTTTTGGGTGCACTATCCCTTTAAGTTTAGGCTCAGCCGCTACAGCACCAGAGTGTGAATGTGTGTGTGTGTGTGAATGTATGTGTGAGTGGGTTAATGTGATAAGTAGTGTGAAAGT
Organism: Epinephelus lanceolatus; assembly: GCF_041903045.1. Classification (NCBI taxonomy): domain Eukaryota; kingdom Metazoa; phylum Chordata; class Actinopteri; order Perciformes; family Serranidae; genus Epinephelus; species Epinephelus lanceolatus. The sequence continues at coordinate 44,324,366 of NC_135747.1, forward strand.
GCTTTGAGTGGTCGAACGACTAGAAGAGTGCGATACAAGTGCAAGTCCATTTAACATTTAAGGTTTGGCCAGTATGTGAAATTGGCTTCAAAGACCAGCGCTGTTCCTGAAGGCTCGGGGTCGGTTGGTGACGAAAGCTGCGGTCGTACACATCAGCTGCCACCAGATCAGCCAACAGCAAAATTCAAGTGCTGAGTTTTAAACCGTAGAGGACAGTTGCTATGTATTGTACCACAATATGTAGAATTCACATACTTCTCACTAAAATGTTAACCAGAATAATATCCACATACACTGGTTTTCAGCTGAAAAAAAGTGGTTTGGTGGTTTATAGTTACTCTCTGAATAATTCATTCTGCAAAAACGCTAAACATCAGTTTGCTCCAGTTTCCAGAAGAAGAATTATCAAATGTCCCCTTTAGTAAGCAAACTGAGGATGTCACACCTGCCCTCCGGGAACCTCACTGAATCCACATTTTGTTTAGTTTTGTTGCATTTTTTTAAACTACAAACACTTAATATATAATTCCAAGAAGGATCAATACACTGATCTATAACAGGACAAACGATGAGTTGCAGCTGTAGTGGTAAAAAGTGCAGGGAAGTGTTCCTGTGCTGCGGCGGCGTCCCCTGCAGAGAGAGACAAAGCTGCCCAGGACACATCAGCCACAGAATCCTGATCGGACCTGACGTGGGAACAAACACAGCTCTGTGTGGTGTACGGGGCTGAAACCTCTGCGCTGTTTGAAACTGGCTTTTACAAATCAAAATTTCAAAGCAGCGGAGCAGAGGAGCCGCCTGGCGGGGCTTTTAATGTCACTTTGAAAACTGCAGGAAAAGAGCATTTTCTCTTCGATCTTTGTGTGACCCCAGAGCGCGGACCTTTAAACGGATTTCACTGCGTGGGAGGTTTGCGCAGCATAAAGGGATTTCCCATATTTCCCATGCTGTACACAGCATCACAGCGGTCGGTGGGAATTCAGATTCCCTTAACCAATTTGAAAAGCTGTGTTAAATAGCTTTCAGCCATTTCCACAAAGCTTTGAGAGAGAAGAAAGATGCAGCCGTGAATGATCATTTCAATGCCTCACATGTCTGTAAATGAACATACACAACACTGTGAACATGTTCAAATGAAACCGAGGAGAATAAGGTTGGTGGTCATGTGTGAAACATGCGGCCACACTGCTGATAACTTTATTCATTAAGGAAGCAGTCATCAAACATTTAAAACCTTAAACCTTCTTTTAAAGTCTGAGCTCGAGGCTACGGAGCACGACTACATCAAAGTGTTGGAGGAAGTCACAGCGAGCAGTGAAACGGGCTGCAGAATTGATGGCGCCCATATGGCTCCGTCATCTGCAAACATAACTGGATATATGTGTCATAAAAAGACATAAGGCTGCAGCCACTGTTCAGGATGCTGCTCCTGATTAAAGACACAGGCCCAACACACTCACACAGACAGAAACATGCACACACACACACACACACACACACACACGTGCTGTAGCTGAGGGTGTCAACAGGGGAAATCAGTGAAATCAGAAGCAACAACCTGTTTTTACTGAGCTGCTGTCGGACTGAACATGACTCAGGGTTTTATGAGATGCAAGTGAGTCATCAGTTTGTTGTCAATGTGTAAAAGAGTGCAACTTTCAAACCACAACACAACTGTACATATAATTTAATGGGTCACAAAGCTTCCTCGTACAGAGAGCTGCTCCCAGTGACTAATCCTGAGAATATTCTTAGAATTTCCCCTTAAAGTTAAGACTAAGTCCTTGTGAAGATAAAAGTTATTCACAGAGCATAATTAACCTTAAAAGAGCTCCTGAGGTGAAGAACTGTTCGGAGCAGGGAGGAGGACTGTAAGAGAGTCAAGAGTTTCTAATGGAGGGGGAGAAAATGGTAGAAACACAAAGAGGTCAGTGAAATATTCCCCAAACGCTGGATGAAAGTCCGTCCGTCTGTCCATCCATCCATCCATCCATTTTGAACCCCTTATCTGCAGCTGGGTAGTGGGGGCAGCAGGCTGAGCGAGGTACTCCAGACGTCCCTCTCCCCAGTGACCCTTTCCAGCTTCTCCTGAGGGATCCCGAGGCGTGCCCAGGCCAGACGAGATATGTAGAGTAGAGTACCAGTTGGGCGTGACCGCAACATCTCTACCGGGAGGCGCCGGATGACAGTGAGTAAATTAAATGCTACAGATCAAGCAGGGAGAATATGTGTGGTTGATCTCATCAGGGATACACACTCATTTCCCACCCGACGTTACAACAGCAGAAATAAAACGATCACAACTCTGAGATATTTGGAAAATTGGAAAAACCCATCAGAGCAACAGAGATGAGTTGAGTCTGTCTCAACCTTCCATCAGCAGAGTGACACTAACACTTTCACAGTTTCATATTGTGATGCAGTTCATTTCATTTCCACTGAATCCAAATGTCCGGACTTCCCCGCACTTGCAGACTTTGCAGGCGCGTTCCCAGGAAGTCTGGGAGCGCAGAGGGCTCAAAATCCACAACTCATCCAGTCCACAAGGGGCCTGAAGTGGACTTTCTGCAGACTTCCAGAGAGTCCGTCTGGGCTGCAGACTTCACTGATTTAATAACTCACAATTCACTGCAATATGGACGTGACATTGTGTGTAATACAGTTACTGTAAAACTCGTGTGCCAGAAATAATACTCAACAACATCAAGATAGAGAAATATGTAGAGATATAAACTACAGAGGGGAATCAAGGTGTATTTTGCTATAGCAGCCGGCCCTACAGGCTGTGCAGTGAACTGTTAAATATAAAGGCTTGAAAAGTGTCTGAAAATCACTCTAAAGAAGATGTTGTGATGTAACTAACAGGCTGACCTGATTTATTTAGTCACAGCTCCTGATTCACAAACATCTCTGTAGGTTTCTATTTTGTTATCTGCAGGGACAGATGAGCAGACACAAGACGACAGCAGTCACAGTCATTGTAACTGCTGCTCGAACATTTCAACTGCAACAAGTGAAACAGTCTCGAGGGCCGTCTGTCAGCGGCTTGCCGTCTCTCGCAGAGTTCACGTGATGATGGTGAACTCAGTACGTACAACTTGAGTCCGCGAGTCCAGAGGGAGGACATTTAGATGCATCCTGGGTGTCCACACCTTGCAGGCTCACAAAACGGCGGGTCTGTGACAACCAATCACATCTGTTAAAAGAATGCATCACACCTAGCAACAGGGTCGACCACACCTGCTCACTCAGGTAAGCCAGTACTGGAGCCAGCAGCACATAAACATTCCTGCACACCAGCTCTGTGGAGGCAGGTCTGTACGTTCGCTGCCTGATATCAGATACAATAGTCAGGTCGTCCATCTGCGTCAGCTCTGTGGAGTGGGCGGATTCTGAGGTCTGGACCCAGGCAAACATTACTGCAGTCCACCTACTTTACATCTTCTACATTTATCTGTATGTTTCCATTTATTGTGCAGCCGGTGAAATAAGAGTCTGTTGACTCGGCTGACTCCACTTCAGGTTTACAGTGAAGTATCCAGGCTTCTTTCCTTCCCTTTGTCCTTCTGACGACCATTCACAACTTAAATCAAATGTTAAGTGTGGAAATATGTTGCTCACTGCGGCACAAAGTTTGCTGTGACAACTGTTAATGTAATAAAAGGTTTTAGAGCACCTGTAAAATGGTGATACAGATATAGAGTCCTAACCTGCCAGAAGAAGAAGCCGGTAACAACATGGAGAAATCTACATCCAGAGCTGTGACTTTTTGGACGGACCAAATGTACAGAGCTGTAAAGTTGTCCACCATGGTAGCAGTTAGCTGCTAGCTAACCGTAGCTAACTTGTTTGTCCATTGTTTGGTCTGTGACGTAATAGGTCAACAGGAAAAAGGTCCAATACTAACAAGCTGAAAGGGGGCATATCTCCACCTATCGTAGAGGAGTCGCACATACTTGGCTCAATAAATGGATTCCCCTCCCGTGCTTGTATACTGGGACAAGGACAGTAGGCCAGTTAGATGTCCTCGTCCAGCTGGAACTGGAGCTCCACTTCACTGTCACCATGGAAACACACTGAGTGACTGTGGGACCGTCAGAGGAACTGACTGTAGTTGTTTACATTTCTCATGTAAAATTCGATGTAAATCACAAACACAGGCATTGATTTTAATTTTCATAAAATAATTACAACTTTAATCATGTTCGCAATATCAAACTTAGATATTAAATAAATGATTCAGGCCTCAGTGAAGTGTAACATATGCACCGTATAGTGCCCAGCAGCTGCAGAACACAATCAGTCACAGCACCACGTGCACCGCCTCAAGCACTAAACTGATGGTTAATTATATGAACAAATGCTCTGCTCTTATTGGAACATAAGAGAAATGTGAACAAGAGTAAAACATATTAATAGACTGTAAAACATTTATATACACAGAGGATTAAATCACTGATAACCTCAGCACACATCGTAAATCACCGGACGACCTGCTGTAATTTCAATAACACGCCGACCATCTCTTACTCACTCTATAAATATTTATATTGCACATATGCACATCCTTTATGTGTCTCACATCGAGCATGTATGCACGGGTCGACCATCTTTGACACGCAGGGTGGGTGTAGGAACCATACAAGGCCGGAGCGAGGAGGCGAGCGGGACCATCTGTACATCGCTCTCTGATTAATGGCTGCAGAGGCCAAAGCTGGAGGAGCAGAGGGGAGCGAGGAGTGTCGGCCATCTTTGCCTCACTATCTTATGTAAACAGACCTGAAGTTGACTTAAAGAGTCGGACACGAGCACGGGTTTGCACAAAGACACAACGTGATACAGAGATTGGGACGCAACACCTGGGAGGACTCAGATAAATCTGAACCAGCGATAAAAGTGTGATTATTAAAGTGCTTTGTTACAGACGCTCCATTTACACCACGTGTGTTGTATGTGTGAGCGTACGTGACGCCTGAAGGCTCGTCCTGTGCTCCTCTGCCTCAATGCAGAGTCGTATCACGTCACCAAAGAATGGAGATTATACAACACAACAGAACAGAGTCAGGACGGCTGCTCATAAAAAGTAGGAGGCGACCTGAGGCAAACTGAGTGGGGTAAAATACAGCGCCTGTCACACAAACTCAAGCCCCGCCTCCGACGTTACACACTAAATATTCTGGAAAGCATCCAGAAATACAAAATGATGTCATTTAGATAAATGACAGACAGTTAAAGTGACTTATTCTGCCCATAAAATAAGAGCATTAAAACAGAGCATATGACATGAACCATAAAATAAGAATGTGCAGCGGAGGAACAGATAACAAGAGAATTATTCCCACAGAGGCATTACGCTCCTCACAGTAAAAACAGGAGCTGTTAGTGTTCAGTTCACAGAGTTTAATGTGGAGCATGAATCACTTGAAATTCGAACTGAGGAGTATTACGTGCATATAAACATTTCCCCGCCGCATGAATATCTCTTCAAAAGCTTGTAAAAAAAAAAAAAAGGTTGAATTTGATTCAGCGGCGTTCAGGAGAGCTTGTGAACCTTGAGCTTGTTTACTCTGTTAGAAAGGCCTCTCTGACAGTGAGGGGTCTTTCACTGACTGACATTTATCCGCCTGCTTACAAGTGGTTTTATATGCGCCGCTCGCTCCTCACCCTCATAACTGTCTGTCCTGGCGGTGGGGCGAAGCAGGGACAATAAAGCAGGGTGTGTATGAAGCCCCCTCCCTCGCCGTTGACTCAGGGGCCCAAAGCCGGACGTGATGAACGATTATTGCGTTATTTTTTCCCCCTCTGCAATCGGCTGGCAGACGGATTAATGCATTAGCCCGTGGCTGCCAGAGGGATGAGGAGAGGGATGAGGACAGTGGCTGAGGCATTCGTCTCCCACAGACATAAATCATAACCTCTCTATCTCCTTCCATCTTTTTAAACATTCGGCTCCTTCCCACACAGCCAGCATGTGGGCACAGTGAAGTGGCACCCCGACTGATCTGACTCGCTATTAGACCGAGCCTGGATGAAGACAGTCGAGGCTGGAAAATGCCAACATATTATGGAGCTGAGGGAACCAAAGCAAAACATATCGCAGATCAAAAACAAAAAAATCTGTCTGCACAAACAAACAGCAGACGCACAGAGAGCCACACGTCCTGCAAACAATCCCAATCGTTTATCACTTTAAAGCCTGATGGAATGTGAGATTCCCTCAAGTTGGAGCTCAGAGCAGGCGATTTGATAAAGATCCAATCTTACCTTCATCTAATCCCTGTAAATGTGAGCCACTGGGCTCGTCTGGGCGCTAACCCATCACAGTTTGTCCATCTCTGAGCTGGGGGACGTGTCAGCGTTCAGGGCCACAGTGCAGACTCACATATAGACGGATTTTTATACCAAAACATACAGATGATAACAATAACATGATATAATATGTCCTCTTCAAACCAAATGTGGAACTGCAGATAAAAAAGGCAGAGTAGAATCTGACGGCTGAGGGGACAACACTTAGTCATGTGCCAGCTGACAGAGCCATACAATAACACAGTGTGTAAGTCAGTCCACACTGGTTGAAATATCTCCAGATGAACTGCCATGAAATGTTCTACAGACATTCCTGGTCCCCAGAGGAGGAATCCTAATGATGTCACTGATGCCCTGACTTTCCTCTGGTGCCATCACGAGGTTGGTTGTGAGTGAAATATCTCAACAACTGTTGGACAGCTACTGGATATCGTCCTGTAACTGGTACATAATTCATGTGCAGAATGAACTGTAATAACTTTGCTGATCACTGATGTCGTCACAAGTCAATCACCACAATAAATGTTGGCATTGAAGGCTGTTGTGAAAACCACAGATCCATTTTTTAAGTGATAATGTAGCAAATTCATTATAACTTACAAAAAACAAAGAACCCTTTGTAATGTTCAGGAAAAGATCATGTTTTTACGTACACAATTCACACTGGATAAGCAGCAGTGTCTCGGTAAAAGCCAACCACTTCTAGTGGCACTATCCCGGCTGGGAACGCAGCAATGTCCCAGTAAAACACAAGTGCTCTTTGTGGCACTCAACCCGGTGGAAAAACAGGGACGGGTCGCTGGGAAAAACCCCACCTATATTTGGTGTCTAACGCCGGAATTCCACTGGATGCGTGTTAGTTGCGGAACAGCTGTGTTGGCTATCTGCTGCATGCTCTGCCGTCCGTCAACACCGACCGGCTGTGTTTGCTGTGCGAAGCGGTGCAGCTCCGCCGGACAGCGGGAGTCACGTGGACCCACGAGATCTCACGTATTCACGCATAATTGCGCGATATAACAAGATGTAGTTTCCATAAATAGAACCACAAAACCAGAGGAGTAGTAGGAAGACATCTGGGTGCACCTCCATGATTAACATCTCCTCGTCCATGGTGTCAACGGGTGAAATGACGTCTGAAAACCTGCAGGGAAATATGATCCACTGTGAACACTGTGTATTTTATTTTGAAAATTAACCGGATGTTTTATTTTGTTTCTGTGCACGACTTCCTGCCCCGCACGATCTGCTCTGAGCTGAATTGCTGCGTTGTGCTCCAGCGTCCGGCAAAAATAGAAGTCCTGTGTATCTGTTGCGGAGGGCTCCGGAGCGCCGCAGCTGTGACGGAGCCAGACATATCGACTCCGCTGCCGTTCCGGAGCGCAGACGCAACCAACATGCATCTGGTGGAATTTGGGGGTAAGAAGCCGCTGGAAAAACAGCGATGACTCACTAAAAACAAACTGTTCTGTTGTTTTTTGGTCTTGAGCTGTGGTCTGCAGCTTGGCAGGCGTCTCGCCCACGTGCCTGAACGCCTCACAGCAGTCTGGACCCCCCCCCCCACACACACACACACACACACACACACACACACACACACACACAGATTGAAAGTGGGAATGAGCGGCTGCAGCAGGTATAAAAACACTCAGCACTAATTATATCAAACATCTCTGTCACCTGAGGCTCCAAACTAACTTTAACTTTTTTATTTCACCACGCCGCTCCACTTTTGACTGTGTGTGTAAATAACAATGAAATGAGTCAGGCAGCGCCTCAACTCCCACTTTCCAGCCCTCCAACATCAAGCAGGGACAGAAATAAAGAGTTAGAGAGAGATGGAGTGATTCACAATGAGAGATCTGCTGCTGTTAGAAAGACACTTCAACCAGCTTTGTGTCATAATAACGTGTCTATGTGTAAATGAACTGTGGAAAACTTCCCTCCATTTAACCAGTACGTAGGTCTCCCTGCGCTGCTCCATGTCCCACTGGCTTTCAGGTGTTGCTCAAACTGCAGGATGCATTTTCATATTGCCCGTCACCATGGCAACAAAGAGTATAAAAGTGGATCAAGAGAGATCCACTCAAATCAAATTCAAAAACTACACCGTGCTGATCATATAAACTAATATCCTGTCACTGTGTCGCCTATGTTTCGCCTAAGAAGATATTTTAGTGCACTGTTTAGTTGAATTAGTGAGAGTCTGTCAACAGGAAGTGAGTGCCACACTGTTTCCCACATAGTGAAGCTTATCAGTCCAGTTGACTTTCCAAATATTATCAGAGCACACGTTTACAGTCTGGGACAAAAAACTGTTTTGGTCTGTTTATGAACACTGTACAGGAGCTGCATTTCTATAGGACTCACAAAATAAATTTTACTAAGACAGTCTGTGAGGTGTTCCAAAAATCCAAGATGGCAACCATGGATATATACAGAGAACTGGATACAGTATTGGAGGCGGGGCCCCGTTCATTCCTATCAACGTTGCTCAGTGGTGCATAAAGCCAAAAAAGGTCAACTTCCTGGGTGTCAAATTACCTCAAACTCCCGCATTATTGGGCCAAGTGCAGGTGCACAAGACACTACTGCTGACCAAGCAGCTCACTCCCAGTTTAGCCCTCCGCTAACTTGGATGGGGATAAAATGATTTAATCAAGTGGCTCTTCTAGACTTTCCAAATGTCATTAAACCAAACGGATCAAATGTTGATGTTAAAACGAGTCATTTCAAGGTGGTTGTGATCCGCTGATTTACTGACGGCTCATTCCAAATGTTAGTCTATGGGAAAAAGCTGTTTAGACCTGATGGCATCATGATGGCATGACAGACCCTGGATATTCCAGTAGCACTTTTTGGCCACTATGAAAATTAGCCTCAAAGCCCGGCACACTTCCCAGGGGCCTGGGTACGGCAGTGTTGTCAGATCGTTGAGCAAAAGCAAGTGCCACAGCCCTGTTTTCTGCTGTCTCTGCTCCACTTTCAAAGTATTTGCGTCGTTCTGCTGCACAGACAGCCGAGTCTTATGAAAAGACCATCTTTCCAACGGTGAAATACTTATTTACAGACACTGACTGGGTGAATGGGACAACATGACTGAAATGGCTTTAAGATCCATTTGGAAGACCTGGAGGAACACTTGTGGCCGTCGACTAGTAGACAACAAAGCAGTGACAGAGCAGGCGCTCAGATGACCTTTAAAACCAAACTGTGTAAACTTAAATTCTGTTACTTTTTTAATTCTGACTCAAACAGCAAATGTTCACGTAACAACATCCTGCACTTTATCATATTTTTTATCATTAGCATGATAATCAGGCATCTAGTTGATTTCTCCCCTCGAGCGCCGCACTGCTTAATGAACTATGAATGACACATATTGTAGTAAAGGTATCTGTCGATCATCATCTTCCTTCAGGGTGAAACACAGGAACACAATGTCGTGCTAATGGGAAGACGACTTGCTAGAAATAGGCAATATTAAAAATGGTTATCTTCGGGGCAAGGTGGTCGATCCAAAACTGTTCACGCAACGGGTCGCAGACGCTCGCTGCCATCTGGCAGATGATTCTGTGAATGAAGGATCACCTCCAGTGTCAATTAGCGCACACACACACACACACACAAACACACAGATTGCATTCTGGATACATTTTGCTGTGCTCTCACTTCCTGAGAAAATTACTCACATTTGAAATGTGAAAATAACAATTGTGTCTGAATAATGGAACAAGACTGAATCCATTCTGCAACACACACATTTACATACAATATCTATTTACTGTAGGAATGTTTCTAAAGATAAAGCAGCTCTATAAATGTTAAATTTCCTCTCAGCACTGAAGGAGCAAAACTGTCCCTGTGGTGCAGTGCCAGATCTTCTCACACCTCGGCCTTATCTGGCCCAAACCCCCTGAAATGTGTTTTGTTTGGTCTTCCTCATATCAGTCTTCGCCCTTCCTCGCACTCAGGTCTCCACCCCGTCCTCTTCTTCACTATCTCTACTATTCCAAATTTGGATTTTCACCGTGGCTGAACCTGCAGAGGGTGGTGGTTTGTGAGAGTGCCTCAGTGGAGCACAACTGTCCCTCTGTCCTTCCATCCTGTCCCACATGACTGAACTCAGATAGAGGTCCACAGGTCACGGGCAGAGCTGAGGAAGAGCCTGCAGACACCGGGGACTGAGCAGCCACAGGAGGAATGGCGCTGGGTCCAGGAGGCTAATGGCCTCTCAGTCAGCGAAAGGTAAAGACGTGTGTCTGCCTCACAAAGCAACAGTGGAGAAACATCCAGAGCTGCTGACACGAGTCCAGTGAGGTTGTTCCAAAGCTGACAGAAGACAGAGTGTGACACGGAGCCAAAGGAGATGTGACGGAATAAAAACCATTCAGACATAATATCTGCTAAACTGCTGTCTGTATCTGTCTGCTGAAGTAATAACTTCTTGGTATCTGTTATGTAAATGTTCAGCACTGGCTTTATTCAAACATGACGGAGCTGTTAGGGACGGAGCCTCCATGTTCACTCGCTGTACTTGGCACCTGGTGCATGAGAGGGAGCAGCGGCTCCTGGAGAAGAGCTGCGAGACGAGAAATAATGATGGCGATGATGAAGAGTGTTCCTGGTCCTCTAACAAGCTCTATCAGTGATGGATTTTGAAACTTATTTTGCAGGTGAATGGCTTTTTAAGTCCGGGGCTTAATTAATGACCATCTTAAGGGCAGAGGACGTTCTTCCATGATTCCTCAACATCTGAGCAATGAAACTCTGCAGAAGGCTGCTGACATGTCAGCCTAATGGAATACAGTCTAGCTGCATCTTCCTACAGTGCTCCTGCTTTCTTTACAAGTTATCACAGCAGCTTTCTGCTTCCTTAGTTCAGTCTGACACTTAAATATGTTGTGACTCTTGTGTTTAACCTCTTCTGCTCCCCTGGGACGCCGGCGTCCTCTGCCAACAGCTTTTAAAAGCTGCAGCAGACTGAGTTTTAAGGCTCCAGTGAAAATACTGGTGTCACGTTAAACTAGAGGATCTAAAGAATTCAACTGGCACCACGTCATGCTAACTTGTCTGTAAGGGTCCTTGTCTTCTTGCTTTAAGATAGCTGTCGGTCTCCACTTTACAGACATGCCTGCTTTATGCTAGTCCTGTGCAGCTTTTTGACGCAGTATAAATGTGTTATTTTCACCTATTGTATTTTAGTATTTCTGCACACTGGGTCTCTAGACAGACTCAGAATTGCATGAATTGGATATGTCTGAAAAGCTGAGACTCTTGTAGATTCAATGAGCCCAGTTTTATTCATGTGTGATGATGTTAGACCCCACAGTGGCCATTTTATTGTAGTGAGACCACTTTTTTGTGGAACTTTACAGCCACAAACTAAAGACCTCGAGCGTTCACAGATGACAATGAGGAGGTCTCTCAGCAGTTTCCAGAACAGAAGTGCTCCCATCCAATCACCCAAAATCGGATTGTTACAGAAGTCTACAAATGTCAAACGTTCTTAAGGTCTTGTTCCTCAAGGTCTTAGTGTTTTGGTGGTATTTCGGGAGATTTTTGACCAGTTTAATCTGAAGGTTTAAAAAAATACATTCAGCACCAAATCTGTGTAACAAATTCTATCAACCTAAAGACTGCTGCAACGACTTATGAGACATAACTGAGCAGGAGAATGTTCATCATATACTTCCATCATAATGCTCTAAGACCCAACACACTCTAAACTTTCAGAGTTTGAATCTAATGAAAACACAGTGTTAATATTCATGACTAGAAAGACTCGACACACAGCGCTGAGCTGCATCTCAAATTCATCCTCAGGTTCCCAGCTTTCAGTTGACGTGTACCACTCATATGTGGCGTCTACTGTTGACCTGCTGTCTCCACCTAAAGATCCTCTGTCCCCTCTGAACAAGACAAAATAGGTCTATGGTGGGAGGGGTGGAGCATTAGTGCTGCTAGTTGGGCAGTCCCTGGTTCAACATGTCGTCCTGCTCATAAACATCCTGTAATTTTGTCTAAACAATCCACCAAAATCTATTTCTGAAAACATCTGAGGTGAGAAGTAGGAAGTCCCACTGCTGAATCTTTGGTGAGTCAGTCACAGCACGCTGGACGGACTCGTTCACATAAAGTTAAATCTAATCTACTGCACATAGATACAGACCGATGACACACCACAACCCACAATCCTGCACGGGTCCATTTTAGAAAACCCCCACCCGTCCATCATCGTAAAGCTCGGCACCAGAACCGACCCATTACCTGTCATTATGTCAAAGTCAAAGCTGCATCCATTAAATAAAGTCCCGTGACTAGTCCCACACCCATGATCAACCCCCCCAGGCTCCAGTCCCTCACATGAAGTTGGTTCTCCGTCTCTTTGACTGGATGGTGAAAACATTCAATCACTGCCAGGTTAGGAAACATGTTAGCATGCTCCTTCCACCACCAACAAACCTCCAAAGGTTACACTTGTGTCACTGACTTTCAAAATAAAAGCAACTGTCAGAATATTACACATATACTGCACATCTTTTTACTCTGGTTTGTTCTGAGAAAGAAAAATAGATTTTTGTTCTCACCCGCTGCCCTCCCTCATGGAGTTCCTTTTAACCCATGATTTTATATATATATATTCATATTTTTACCCGTCACACAGCTTTCTGCAGGATACCTGTCGGTGCAGGACTATGCCGCAACACTTCCTCGAGACTCACCCCAACAATCCCCCCAAGCACCGCACGACTGCCTCTCCTGCTCTCCAGAGGAAATGAATAGAAAGCTTTGAGATGCCCCTTGTCACCAGATCTGGTGGAAATGCACTCAAGGATACTTCAATCTAATCTATAAATATATTGCAGTGCATTTAAAGGAAGGCAGAAGTAGATGTGCATTTAAAGCTTTGAAGCCTGAGCTGTTCTTGCAGTTTCTCCCTGTGCTGCTCAGAAATGCCATCAACATAATTTACCCTCTGTGGACGTCACAGATTCTGCAGGAGATATTACTGAAAAGAGCAAGTTGTGTTGATTCCAGATGTATCTCAAAAGAAAACTGCACAAAAAAGGGTTAAAATCACTTAATCTGGAGCACCTGTAGCCTTTAAGTGACGGCATTCAATTCAGACTTGAGAGACTTTAAATGTTAGAGAAATGTTTCCAACCTAATAAATCTGCAGGCTTGATGTTTTTGTGTGCAAAGCATCTCAGGAGCTTATTCAAACACAAGGACAGCTTGTAAAATTGCTAATGCATTTCCTCAATGTGGCACACGTCTGAGACCTGCTATCCAACAGGACGGAAGACACAGAAAAGCAAAGAGAGCAATTTTCCTGCTGCCTCTCTACGTTTCAGTTAAAGTGGCAATAAAGCCTTTAAATGTTTTCTATTCTCTGATCCTCTTTGCTATCTCTGGGGCCAGCATCAGATATCCTGACATACCATCAGCGGCTGAGCGGCTGGCCCCAGCAGCATGCTAAACTCAGCTCCATTCAGCTGCCTGATGGATGGCTGCAAACACGCCACAGCTCTGATAGCTCCACTCCAATTAAGCCCCACCACTGTAATCATGAGCGAGGGGGGAAACACAGACAGGTGGCAAAGTAAGACGGTGTGCAAAATGAAAAATAAGATCAGAGATCCATGCCTGATACTTTTTCTTTTAAGTGAACATTTATGTCTTACAGGGGCATCGCTCTCGTGCTGCTCAAGAGCCCTTCAGATGGCAACATGACAGCACCATTACCCAAACGATGAAAGAGATAGAAGGACTTGTACAAAGTGTGTGAGGCATTTTCTCTGCCTATTATAAGGCCTAAAAAGAGCCGGCTGAGAGAGAAAAGGTGATGGAGGGATGAGGAGACAGTGAAGGAGGAAGGAGAGAAAAAGAAAGTAAGACGAGGAGGATGAAGAGGAGAAGAATGAATGAGAGAGGAGTGGAGATAAGATGGGTGCAGAGAATAGTTCAGGCAGGCGGGGCACACCACAGAGTACAAAAGGCAAATGGAAGAGACAAGTTTTGCAAGGTATTGAACAGGAAATGAGCAACGATGCTGCAATTTCTCTTCTCCTTTGTCTCTCTTCAGAGTTATTTGGGCAGAGCAGATGACCCAGCCATCTCATCTATCACACCACTCCTCCTCTCCTCTCCTCTCCTCTCCTCTCTAAAGGAGGCCGTGAAGCCTGAGCCAAAGGTCTTATTATCAACCATTACTTTCCTACACACACTCCCTTATGAAACATCTTGTTGCTTTGATGGATATTGCTGCACTGGGTGTGATGAAGGGCCAGAGTTTATCTGTGTCTCTTATAAACCACGCTGACCTCTTTACACACACACACACACGCTCCAAAAACACCTCTCTGGGCCTCGTAACATTACGCACAGCCGACTCCATAAATTCCAGAAAACAGACTCCGTATCTAGATTCACAACGTTTCACTCGCTGCCCTCATGCCACGCTCTTATCAGACCCACAGTCTTCTGCTGCGAGCCAGTATCATCCATCTAGATCATGAGCTGGCAGCTCGTACAGTGTGTGCCCATAGGTGGAGGTTACGTGCTTCCAATGCTGTATTGCTGCCTTGTATCTGTGGTGTGGTTGACAGAAAACACAGACGTAGAAACATACGACGTGCTGTGTTTGTGGTGGGGTCTGGCAGATTGGAAAAAAGCGGTGCTGTGCTGTCAAAATAGACCTGCTGCAGAGTTTGATGCTCGACCAAGTGGTAACCTCTGGGCCTGAAGAACGAAGCCAAAAACTGCAGTTCTTCAAATGGCCACTTGAGGCTGGCTCCAAAAGTGAGTCAGTCCTCATAGACCCTCATGTTAAAGTGTAGAAATAAACATGTTCACAGCCTGGTACAAAAAACAGTCTTGGTCTCTAAAGCTAATTTCAACTTTCACAACAACACAACAACCTGACATTTACTATTGATCCTTCTTGGACTGTTGAAAAGTTTCAGGTAACAACAACATTTTTGTCCTTGACTTGAGCTCGTACTTCAACATTATAGAATAATTCTGGTTTATTACAACATAGTTCTGGCCATCATTTCCATCTGCTTTGATAACACTTACTCCAAGAGCAAGTCATTCCTCATAAACAACCATATTAAAAACACCAGAACTTAACGTCTACAGCCTGGTACAAAAGAACACTGTCGTCTTCATTGCTAATGTCCCTGCTCATGACAACTATATGGGGGATACATTTAAATGTATCTCACTAATTTAAATGTCATAAAGGCTTAAAGTTACGCATAATTAAGGGCGTCGTCGCTGAAGGTGTAGGGATGCACCGAAATGAAAATTTGTGGCCAAAGCCGAATAATATTAAAGGTCCCATATTATGCTAAATGCACTTTTGCATGTTTTTCACACATAATTATAAGTTACCGGTGTCTGTGGAGACCCCCTGAAGTGTTTGCAAATGCGTCCTCTCAGTATTTCTCCTTCCCTGCATTTCTGTGAATGAGCCCTCCCACAAGCTGTTTCTATTTAGGTCCTCTAGTTACGTATGTAGAGGACCTGGCCCATCCTACTAGGCCATCCCACTTTCACTGGTGAAGATAAGCCCTCCCCTAAGCTACTGCCGTCTGCCACATTGAGCAACACACCCCCGACAATGCCGAGTGGGAAAGGACGACACGCCAGCTGCTCTGTTGCAAGCTGCAGTAACCAAGACAGAAGTCTTTTTGCAGTTCCAACAGAAGAAGAAGTGAGGACCCAGTGGATATCTTTTATTTTTGATGGAAACCCTCCTGGAACAGTCCCGAAAATACTATATGTATGTGCTAAGCATTTTACACCGGAGTCTTTCAGTAACCTATTTCAGTTCCAGTCAGGCTTTGCCACTAAACTGTGGCTGAATGTTGGAGCCATACCAACTCTCCGTGAGCCGCCTTCAACATCGGAGGAGGTAAGTTGTCATGTTTTACCATGTTTAATCAATGTGAGTGATGTGTTGGCAATATAGGCCTAGCGTTAGCTGTGTAGCTGTTAGCTGTGTAGCTGTAGCTGTTAGCCGTGTAACGTTAGCTGTAGCTGTTAGCTGTGTAAGGTTAGTTGTGTAGCTGTAGCTGTTAGCCGTGTAACGTTAGCTGTAGCTGTTATCTGTGTAAGGTTAGTTGTGTAGCTGTAGCTATTAGCTGTGTAACGTTAGCTGTTACCTATGTAGCTGTAGCTGTGTGTGAAAGGAAACTTTCTGTCTCATTATACCACTGACGCGTAGTGTAGAAAGGTCACAGCAGCTGTAGCCTTTTTTGACATGTATGCTGTTACCATTGGGCATTAGTGAAAAGGCTTTTAATGTTTAACATGTTAATATGTTGACGTTATATTTGCTACTGAGAACGGAGGAGGAGCGGTGGGGGTTGCGGGGGTTTTGACGGAGAGACTGAACTACATTAGTAAAATGTGGCAGCGCTGGAAAGAAACTT
Organism: Epinephelus lanceolatus; assembly: GCF_041903045.1. Classification (NCBI taxonomy): domain Eukaryota; kingdom Metazoa; phylum Chordata; class Actinopteri; order Perciformes; family Serranidae; genus Epinephelus; species Epinephelus lanceolatus. Next base: position 44,341,117 of record NC_135747.1, read on the forward strand.
AATCTTGTTCTTCCCGGCTGGTCCGCACACTTGGTTGCAGTTTGTAATGCCAAGATAGCGAAGTTCATGCAACAGCAGCTGCTGCTAATCAATGCTCATTAATGGGGCAGAGCTGTAGGCTCAAAAAGTAGTGCACACGATACAGTTTGCCTGTTCTGGAGCTTCAACCGATAACAGCACAGACACAGTGCGCAAGACTACTATGCCAACTAAAGCTTTTTGTGTACTTTACTACATAGAAGACATACTGTAACATGGCTCTGTTACATGGCTATTTTAGTCTTGCTCTCAAGTAATTAGACTTTATTCAAACTTAGCCAATAGGTACAGTAGGCCTGCCCGTTGTTTTTTTCTCACATTGACATATTTTATCTACAAGATGTGTCATAAGACGTGTACATCATTCTTCTGGGTTTTTTTTTTTTTATAATAGTGTTATTTATAGAGTAGATGGTTCATTGATTAATCTTTTTTTGCCTTCTGACATGACCCATTTCAGATAGATAACTTTGATTACTTCCTCAGGTGAGCACACCACAAATGAGTGCAGGAAAAAGAGATGTTTCCTGCCAGACTGATCCCCCCACCACATGCACCGTTGGCACTCAGTTGTCTATGAGGACATTACAGCCACACTTCAGAAGTGCAGGTTTGTAGCTGTGTGTAATTTTTTTTTATTTACATGGTGATGAAAACTCATATTATTTCACTGTAACTCATGCTGTTTTATTGAGGTGTCTTTATACATTGTTGCTTGGATTAACTAGTGAAATAAAATCTTTTGACAGCTGTCCAGGCCTCTGTGTCCTGCAAAGACAGTTGTACATCCACACTTCCTAGTGCAGCCACCAACCCCCTTTTAACTTCCACACCTATAAAGAGACCGGCAAAAAGACCTCGTGAGGAAATGGAGGAGGAAGAGGAGGATCCATTTGAGGGCACATCTTCAATGGCAGAGTCACGAGGGGAGGATGTCACCTATGATCCTGCAAGCTCTGTCTCACTGTCACTTTCAACAGACATGTCGTAAGTTGCTCTAATGTCCTTACATGCATGCCAAATATTATGCGACTTCATTGTAAATACAAAGAGTGAATATTTTGGCAGCTACAGTCTTTATGTGTTAATTTTTTCCTCTTTTTTTCTTTCTTTCTTGAAAGTGGTGTAGTATCAAACGCCCCGCACAAGACCAAGAAGTATATTGTGCATGAGTCCTGCATTATGGAGCTGTTTGAGTTGTGCCCTATTTGCAAGTGTGTGTGTGAGGTTCGGACCAGGACGATTGGGACATTCCTAACCGTGGACCAACTGTGTCCACATTGTCAGTTCACCCGGCATTGGAAGAGTCAGCCTGTTCTAGGGAGTACCCCAGCTGGGAACATCGAACTTTCTGCAGCGGTGTACATCAGTGGAGCATCTTTCTTCAAACTTGAAAAGGTTAGAGGAAAACAAAATGTATATCCTCACAGTAGAACATGGCAAATAGCAGTAAATATAGCAGATCTTTATTTACCATCAAAAATGTTTTTGTTTTTATCTAAATTCAGATCTTCAAAGCTATGCAACTGCAGGTGTTCCAATATGACACCTTTCGTCGACATGCCCGTATGTTCATTGAGCCAGCGATTGTACACCAGTGGACCTCTTCACAGAATGACATCCTACAACGTCTCAGCACGGAGGGCAAGGCCATTGTTGGTGGTGACATGAGGGCTGACTCTCCAGGTATTTTTATGTTGTACTGAAATTGTGAAAATGGGAGATGTGTTTATCTGAAAGGGATAGTTCACCCAAAGATGAATTTTCTGTCATTATCTCATCACTCCCATGCTGCTAGGACTAGAAGTTTTGTCAACTTGCACATGCGAAGACGTTTCAAAAATACACCACAAACTTGTGCTTTTAGCTGTTTGCTCTGCTGCGCTTTGTCTGCACGCTCCTTCTGATGCCGCATGCATACATACTTATAAGTCTGTGTATGTACGTTCATGCTGCATCGATCTCAGTAAACAAAGCAAAAAGAAAAGGTTGATGGCATTTTTTTTTTTTTTTTACAAAAGTCTTGTCTTGTGTGAGCTGAAGGATACTTTGATTACTTTAGATGAGCAACATGCCAGCATTTTTATGAAATTATGACATTTTTAGTACATTTGAAGCTAAGTAACTGTACTCTGCAGTTCTGTGAAAAATAAGCGTCTAGTCAAACATGGTGGCATAATAGTTGGCACTGTTGTCTCAGCCCGAAGGTGCCAAGTTTGATTCCCAATCTGGACTAGGGCCTTTCTTTATGGTGTTTACATGTTCTCTGCATGTCTGTGCGGCTTTCCGCCAGATGCTCTGGTTTCCTCCCACCATCGAAATATACACATTGTGTATGAAAGTGTGAATGTGACAGGACCCACTTGAAAAAAAATTCAAACACAACTAATGAGGTTAGTGATAAACCCTTAGATGATGTCAGATGAGCATGGATGTTGACAAAACTTCACAAATTCTTCTATTGGTATGGGTGTGTGTGGGAAAGGTACAGTAAAAACAAATTTCTACCCCCCAAAAAGGTGTGTAGTATAATGTATTATGATTTATATTTTAGAGATTGTAACAATGTTTTCCCAGGGCACTCCGCAAAGTTTGGAAGCTACCTCAAAACCAACAGAGTTATTGATATTCAATTGGTTCAGGTGAGTGTGATTGAATGAGGTTTTAATGTGTTTTCATATTTATATACAAGTTTTATATAAGTGTTTGTTTGTGATTTGACAGAGCAACGAGGTTGGTGGAAGCTACCACATGGGAAAAGAGGGGCTGCAGAGGAGCCTGACCTTGTTAAATGAACGGGGTGTGACTCTGGACTGTATTGTTACTGACCGTCATCCACAAATCCAGAAATTCCTGAGGGAAAGCAACATCACCCAATTCTTTGACGTTTGGCATATTGAGAAAGGTATTATTCCTGATGATGATTTACAGTGTAGCAAATATAGAGAAGCACGCTCACCATATAGGTGATAAATTTGGAATTCTAGAAAGTGCATTGAAGCAGTCACCACTAAACACACACAGCAGTTTTTTTGGTATGTGTGCAGCTAAATTCCATGATTACACTTATTGTCTTTCATGCTTCTCACAATCAGGTGTCCATAATGTAACATTGTTGCACTGTTAAACATGAATGTTTTTTTCTCTACAAGTGTGATTCACTTTTTTTTTTTTTTTTTATAAATTCTGCATAGTGAGTGATCATTCAGTAGCTCCTATGTTTGTGATTATTATTACAGAAGACGAATGTATTTCTTCTGATCTTCAGGAATTTCAAAGCAACTAGACAAGTACGCCAAGATGAAAGACTGTGAGAGGTTACGGAAGTGGATGCGTTCAATCAAAAATCACATCTACTGGACTGCAGCATCATCCACGACTGGACCTGAGAGGGTGGCAAAATGGAACTCCATCCTGAACCATGTGCAGAATATCCACACACATGAGGACCCCATTTTCCCTAACTGCCAACATGAACTGCGCAAAACCAGGGACAAAAAGAAATGGCTGAAAGCAGGTTTGTTATATGCATAGAAAACATTAGTATTAAGTGTATTATTAAATTTAAAATTGTATTCATTCATTCCTTTTTTGTCTTTTAAAGAATTCTGAAAAACAATATCCTGGGCCGCTATTTTCGTGGTCACTAAAGGAAATAGGCCTGTATTTGGCACAGGCATTGACATAAGACAGGCCTCTTTGATTATTTTTACACTAATATTCTTTCACAATTGAGATGGGAAACACTATCAAAGTGATTATTTGAATTGGATTACATTTAATATTATCGCTATTATACTGCAGTGTGAAATAATAAAGTATTGCATTTGCCGGTCAGAAAAATTGTTTTTGGAGCCATCTTCTGTGCTTAAAAACACATAGTCACATAGGACTAATAACAGACCAGGGGTTTATCTGAAAATAGACTGTTAATTGAAATGTTACAGTAATCAAAGAAGACTATGTAATTAATTTGGTATTATGTTTTTCCCCGCCTATTTAGGAACACCAGAATTCTTCAAATTGGAGAAGGTCATGTCGAACAAGCGAATCCTGAAAGCTGTGGAAAAAATCAGTCCCCACCACCAAACATCATCTGTGGAGGCTTTCCACAGTGTCATCCTTCGTTTTGCACCCAAGAACGTGGTTTTTCGTTTTCTTGGAATGCTGTGCAGGTAAAGATAACGGAGCTAACTCGATAAATCTTAGCATGTGCAAATTATTTTCAATGTAACATTTTTATTGTATCTCTAGACTCTACTTGGCTGTACTCTACTACAATGAGAATGCTGACCGACCACAAGCCAAAACTTCTGCTGGAGAACCAGTCTTCAAGGTGCACTTCCCAAAGGCCAAGAAGGGAGAGTGTGTGGCTAAACCAGTTAAGACTGAGCCAACTTTTCGTAAGTTTAAAATACTTTATTTTGTATCCAAATACAGAAATGCAAACTTTTAGCCATCTTATTTACATAACTTACAAAACACAATAAATTATTTATAGAATATAAAAAGAAAACAATCATGTAAAGTGAAATGCAAATAACTTTCAAAATGTTTGTTTTTGTCACATGTGCCCACACAAATAAAATGTAAGCTTTTTTCCCCCCCTTGTGCTTTATCTAAATATTGCACAGACTATGTTCAGGACTTGATGGACCTGATCTTCGAAAAAGTCTTTGTGGACCCGGCACCTTACATGGAGGAGGTAATGAAGATTCCCATCCCAAGAGACTTGCAAGCAGAGTATGTGCGACCAGACAAGGAGGAGGTCATCGCAAGCTATGTCTCTCGCTTCAATCAAGAGGGGGCAGCTTGAATCCTACGTATCTGCCTTCTGGATCCGGAAATTCACGGCGTATACGTAGCACCACACATGCGGGAACAACCACCCGTACCCTTCGTCCAAGGAAGCCCCAACACCATCCAACAAAGCTTCGGTATCCCACATACCTGAAACGCTTGAAAAAACCAAGTGTTATAACACATTAATTATTTTACAACATTTTTTACATTCAGGTGTCCTTAAAAGCCCAAAGGCAACTTTTAGTTAACATCTTATTTTGAACTGTAATCTCCTGTAAATATTGTATATATATTTTCATTTTGTTTTCTATTTGGGATTTTTAAAATATTTGCATGTTTTCTATTTTTATATAACTTTGGTTTGATTTGATCACTTTTTTTATACTCATTTATGTTGTGATTGTGAGAAAAAGAACACTGATGCTGCTTTTTTGTCTTTTGCAAATAAAAGCACCACTCAACAAATTTGTTTCATTTCAAAGATCATATATGTGAATGCAAACAAAGCTATATTGTATGAACAAGATGGTTTTGAATTTTAGCTATTACTATACTATTGTGGTATGACTGTTATGCCCACTGAAATATGACTTGATAGCATGAAGTCACACAATAATGCTTATATTTTTCATGTCATACAATAATACTTAATTTTTCATGGGGGACATTGACAGAGATCATACAGATAAAACAAGCCAACTTACTTCTCTATTCCCCTGATCTGTAAACGGCCATAATTTGCTCTGTAGTGGTTGAATTCCCTCTGTAAAGAGTAGGGATTCAGGCAAACAGGCTCTAAACCAGGGTGGTCCAACATGCAGGTCATATGGTCATCTACCTGCTGCATCCGTCTTAGAACCTAGGGTAAAATGTATAAGGTAAGTGTTAATGTGGATAACAATAAAATGATGTAATAAGTCAAACTGTGGCCAAAACAATATTACCTGTGGTATTTCCCGGCAGCAGACATTCTCCTGCTCTGTAGGCATTGTTGCACAGTTTCCACATGAGCACCTGTAATACACACCATAAAAATATTAAATAAATATTAAACAAGAAAATGCAAAACTGGATTATTGTAGGCTACTCAGTAACATTTCAAAAGCACATTATTTTGAATTAGAAATGATAGTTTATTGAGACTGAAGAGAACAGTGGAAATAGTGTTTGCAGTAATCATAAAACAGATGTAAGCTACAATAATTACTGTAAGATAGCCACGAGAGTATGTATGGACAAATTGCTGGTTTTTGAAGCAGGGCAAACTACAAACACAGCAGACTGCCTTGAATTCTGATAAATGAGTAGAGGTGGATGATTACAACTAGATAATATATTGATAAAACATCGCAATGTTGAATTATAGTGTCATTATTTCGTTGTAATAACTAAGCCTGTGGGTAATGGAGCGTAACGTAGGTTCGTCTGCTCAAACATTAGAATTGTGTGTTGTTCTCCAGCATTAGATTTGTTTTTTTGTTTCTCTGAGAAACACTTGCCGTTTTCAGGTTTTGTACTTTTCAATGGGCATAAGAAAGAGTCGTATACATTATATACAAAGTTAAAAAAGAAAAAGAAAAAACGAGGCAATATCGCGTTGTATTGGCGTTTTGAACCTTTACCCTTTCAATAGGCGTAACAAAAGGACACTATTCTCCGTTGGAAAAAACATTGTCAAAAACGTTTAAAAATATCAAAACTTACCATTCAGAAACTTCTTGCTGCATTCGCACTACTTCCTCTTGTTCTTCTTGCTGCTCTTCTCCCTCTTCAACCTCAGATTCAGGGTCAAATACATCAGTTTGGACTATCGCGCTCCTTCTAGCCGCCATCTTTACAGACTCTGACTGGGTTGTCATGGTTGCGGGTTGGTGGGGGCACGGCCTTCGGGAGGGAGGGGGCGTGGAAAGCAGCAGCTCATTGCATTAAAGCCACAGTGTACCAAAACAGCTTGTCCAGAATAGGGCTGAATCAGGAGGTTTCAGGTACATGCTGTATGCCTAATCTGAGAGGAATTTTCCTGCACAAACGGCAAATACATGCTCTGGGGGCCTCATTGAAATATTATTTATTTTTAAATGTAGCATAATATGGGACCTTTAAACGCTTGGCCGAATACGGAGTACCGAATACCATTGTTTAGTTTTTCATTAGTTTTTGCAGATGAACCCTCCAGATTAGTGTTGTCACGGTACCAAAATTGGATCCCACTGTACAATACCAATGAAAATACCATGGTTCTGAGTAGTATCACGATACCACAGCGAAAATGAGGCAGATGTGCCTTTTGTCATTTATAAAAAGATAAATCACTTTTCTATAATACATCAATGATATTTCAATGGAATAAATTACTTACTGACTTATTCATACTTCAAAAACAGCATCAATAAGTGATTAACATAGGGGGGGGTCAAAATAAAATAAATAAATAAAATAAGAATCAACCAGCCACCCTCCTCCCCTGACAAGTAAAGAACAGTCCCTTCATAAGTAAAGAACAGTCCCTTCATAAGTAAAGAACAGTCCCTTCATAAGTAACGAACAGTCCCTAAAGTGCGGTGAGGTTTGTGGGCCGTGAACGGCTCGTTTCTCCTCTGACACGTCACATACCTGTGTTCGGCTGGCTCGGCTGTTCAGGTACTTCTGGGCAGTCCACACGCCAAGAAGAGGATATTATTGGAGCTGACTTATCCGTCGCCGGTAAGCCGATGGCCACCATATTTGACAGGAATACATTACTGTCTGCGTCTGTGACCCCTGTTCAACCCACAATCGGTGGGATTCTCTCGTCCAAATATGGTCACTTCTGGCTCCAAATGTCCAAGATGGCAATGGCTAAAATGCCTTCAGAACGGGAGTCCACAGACCAGTGGGTAGTCAGATTAAACATCCAGCAGAGTTTAAAGACTCTCTCTAATATCTGGAAGTACAATCTGAAATTAAAACTAAGTTGTAGTTAAGTTTTTCTTAAAGAAAGTCCATCTTTGTGTCAAAGGTCTGGGAGAGATTAATCTTCTGTTCACGGAACTAAAACAGCTGCCGTACTGGTGATAGATGTATCAGTGCATTTGTTGACAAATTCAGCTCGGTGTCCACGGAGTCAGAGCTGAAATACTTAAGGATGGAGCCAGGCTTTAATGTAGATAGCATGCTCCAGTGGAGGGACCGAGTCAGAGGCCATAGCACGACTGATCCCTTCACCCGGCTCACACACACACTGCCTGGATTAAATCTCACAGGGAAACTGAGCGCCACACAAACACCCCCTCAGAGCGGCAGTGGAACATACGAACACAAACAAAAACTCTGACTTAAATCATGTACACTTTGGTGCACACGCTGCATGCACATTGTGAAATCTTCTTAGCTGGCTCCCTGGTCTCCTCCAGGTGACGAGGTAGCGCTCCAACAAGCTGCTATAAAACGCTCATCAATCACGGAGGCTAATCTCAGGTTCTCACTGACACTTTCATTGTGCAGGCCTTTTCTATACGGCTGCCTCCACATAATGCCCTGCTCTGCCTGCTTTGGCAGGCCGGCAGCCCTGCAGCTCCCTGCCATGAGAGCCATTCTCAAGTGGCGCGCCTTTGAAGTGAAGCACCGGTGAAGCTCGGGCTAATCTGGACATCTGGAGTCCTGCTGTGTGAAGCAGTACAGAGGCAAAGACTCAGCATATAGGTGACCTCCGCTCAGTTTTGTGGGGACTGATAATGGACTTTTCACCACTTCTATGGAGAGAGAATCCTACACAAAGCAGCTGCAGTCTTCAGGCATTACACAGAAAGTCCAGTAAGGAAAAAAAAGGTGTCACAGGGCTCTTTATTTCTGTCTTCAGTTCCATTAGCCAGAGTTCAGACCTACAACACGGTGAGTTGGCCCCGGGGCGCAGAGGGAGGCTCGGCAGAGAGCAAGACTGCAGAAAAAGACTGGAGGAAACGTCTGCAGTGTGGTTTGGAGGGGGCAGAGTATATTTCTAATCACAAGAAAACCTCCTGGCCACCTCTTCCATTTTTGTGTTTCTGTCCCTCGATCCCCACCAGCGATTTTTTGGTCCTCCAATCTTGGTCGCCGCTCTCGGCAGAGGGAACACAAACAGTCCTATTCAAAAATAAACACAGCAATTTTGTGCGTGTTTACCTTTCATTCTGCCATATCTATCTGTGATTCGCTGCCCCCAAACTGTTCTGTTCCATTTCATGCCGTGAGGAAGACCTTGTTTCTCAGCCCACTGTACAGATGAACGGGCGAGATAGAGAGTGCCATTATTCTGCACAATCATTTCTATCTTGTCCCCTCTTGCTTTCTCTTGTTCTTTTATAGCTGCATGCTGACCTGCGTGAATGCCAGGCAGCGAGGTTTTATTGCAGCTGGTACAGGTATATGTTTATGAAAACAGTTTATTCTGTTGGCATGGAAAGGGCCATTCATAACATGATCATACACAGAGAACATGTGTGCTTCAGATCAGTATCCCTTCAGATACACGGGAGCAATAATTTGGTGCATTGAACCCCTTTCAGAACACATAAAGAGCGCACACACACACACACACACACACACACACACACACACACGGCTTCACTGCCTGTTAGGAGGTGATGAGAGAGATTTGAAACTCCGACAGCGCTCGAGGTTCAGGACAGATTTTATAACGCTGAATAGATTCTGTGGCTTGTCTTTAAATTAACCCCATCACTTCTGCTTCCCCGTCAGATCCTGTTTACCTTCCAGAGAACCAGCCGCAGCCCTCATAAATGTTTCTGTGGAGGGTTCAGGTTTATGTTTGGAGCATGACCGGAGGAAGAGCTGAACCCCTTCTGGCTTCATTATCTTATCTTTCACTGGAGGTGCAGTTAGAGGAGAATTTCTTCCTCCCTGTACGATTGTTAGCTCAGAGAGAAGCTCCGACACCAACATCTGACATTTACTATTGATTCTTCTTCCACTGTTGAAAAGGTTCAGTTACATTTCTTTCCTTGACGTGAGGTCATACGGGCGCCTCAACATTAAAGAATAAATCAGTCATCACTCCCATCAGTTATAACATCATCAGAGTCACTGCTCAGGTCTGAGGACGCAGTAACATCACTAAATGCACATGATCTAAAACTCTAATTCCTCGTACTGTAAGAAAACTGACTACACACAGCTACAGTAAGAACAGGAGGTCAAAGCTGACGCAGGAAGTGTCTGTAAAATGTGAATGATGTTTACAGCAGAAAGTTTGGGTATTAATTTTCAGTGTCTTCTAAGACGGACTAACCTCTGGGTTTGTTTACAACCTGTCTGACTGTGTTTATTATCCTGTCTGACTTCTTTTCAGAGTCACTGTGAGCTCAGAGGTAGACGCACACGAAATAAGACTCTATAAAAAGACAGAATTATCCTTTAACTATTATGATGTCAGTCAATATTACTGCTGCAAAATATGATGTTTTTTCTTGTCATCAAGGTGTCAACATGCCGAATAAACACATCACCAGAGACTGTGACGCTCGCTTTGAATACAGAAACATATTAAATTCTTTCTCTGTATCATGTGATCTGTTCACACTGTAACTGTAAATACAACATCTACTGCACATCTGTCCGACGCTGGAGGAAGAATCCTCCTCAGCTGCTCTTCATCAGCTTTTTCTTTGAGATTTCTTCCTGTTAAATATTTTTTGGGAGCTTGTCCTGATCGACTGTGAGACACTGAGGACAGAGGGAGATGTGTGTTGTAAAGTCCTCTGACACTAACTGTGATTTGTGATTTTGGGCCGTATTAGTAAAACTGAGCTGAAATTAAAATTTAAGGGGCAACCTCCTGGGCAAAAAAATGAACCCAGGCTGGCTCCAGGAGTGAGTCAATCCTCATTAGACCTCCGTGTTAAAATGTGGAAGTAAACATGTTTACAGCCTGGTACTAAAAACAGTTTTGGTCACTATGGCTAATTTCCCCATTTATGACGACTGCAGGGGGAGAGACTTTTTATATAATTCACCTGTTTGAGTGTTATGAAAGCTTAAAGTTATGCATAATTAAGGGTGTGGCTGCTTTGAGTGACAGCTAGGTGTCATCTGTTGACAAGCTACCACCACTGCGAGAACGTTGGTTAGGTAACGTGACAACCCAATCTCCCTACGAAGTCTGTTTAACTGTACGCGACAGTGTCAGGGGGAAACGTGGTGGGAGACCAACGAAAGTTATCGCGGGGGAGGGGTGGTGGATGGGTCCGACAACCACTGACTTTCACTCAGGAGGTCGGTGTTCACTTCCTGTAAGATTGTAAAGCCAAACCCTGTTCTTTGTTCCTAAACCCAACCACATGTGTGTGTGTTGGCTAAACATAACCACGTGTGTATGTTGGCTAAACGTAACCACGTCTGTGTGTGTTGGCTAAACATAACCACGTGTGTGTGTCAGCTAAACGTAACCACATGTGTGTGTTGGCTAAACATAACCACGTGTGTGTGTGTTGGCTAAATGTAACCACGTGTGTGTTTGTTGGCTAAACATAACCACGTGTGTGTGTTGGCTAAACGTAACCACGTGTGTGTGTTGGCTAAACGTAACCATGTGTGTGTGTTGGCTAAACGTAACCACGTGTGTGTGTTGGCTAAACGTAGCCACGTGTGTGTGTGTTGGCTAAACGTAACCACATGTGTGTGTTGGCTAAACATAACCACGTGTGTGTGTGTTGGCTAAACGTAACCACATGTGTGTGTTGGCTAAACATAACCACGTGTGTGTGTGTTGGCTAAACATAACCACCTGTGTGTGTCGGCTAAACGTAACTACGTGTGTGTGTTGACTAAACGTAACCACGTGTGTGTGTTGGCTAAACGTAACCACGTGTGTGTATTGGCTAAACGTTTACGTCACAGTTAACCATCGCTGTGAATGCACCATGCTAACCAAACTACCATCTACCATTAGTGTTAGCTCCACCCTCTCATCCAAATACCGTCAACAATGGCTCCAAAAATCCAAGATGGCCACAGCCAAAAGGCTTCAGAACCTAATGAGTGACATCACTGTCGCTACACCCATGATTTTATACAGTCTATGATTAAATAACACTGTCTTTGTGCGCTGCTTTGTCTGATATGCTGTTAACCCTCTGACCAATCAGACAGAGTCCTCGCCGTGACATCATCTGATTGATCAGGATCTGTATTCATGAGGTATCAGACTGGTGCTGCTGCACGCTGCACGGCTGAAGGAGGAAAGTGAGGATGAGTGCAGACACAGTGTGAATGTCAGAGAGGAAACATTATTGTGAACAGATGCTCAGGGATTTTCTGAGTTAGTTAAAAGAGAGCATCAGTAGAAAACTGCACTTTAAAATGTGACTATCCTCCTTTATATTTTTTCATTGGTGCCTTTTGTGTTGGCTCAGTGTTCAATAACAAAACGTCAGAAATCATTTCCTTTGATTTTTTAATTCAACAAGCAATTTGTTGTATTTTATCAGTAAACTGAAGCAGCACAGAGGCATCGTGACGCCTTTGTCAGAGTGTAACTGGGTTACTGTGAAATTTAGAGATAAGAAATCCAATTTCTGGAATTAGTGTTAGGTCTCAAAGAAACCAGGTTAACTCAGCTACATTTGGACTTGAGAAGCCTCATCTCTCCTCCTAACCAGAATTCTAACAAGAGTTTATGTGCGTGGCAGACAAAGTGCTGCAGCGGCATCAGTGCGACGAGGATGAAAGTCAACATCATATTATTTAGAGCGGAGGGTCGCTGTATCCAAATAATTAAATCCAAAGTCAGACTAAAACTGGAACTGACACTAAAATAAAAAACAGCAGCTTCTTTCAGTCTGAATAAATTCAATATTTTGCAATTTATGAACACGTCCTGCACTGTGAGGAAGAACTGTGCTCGCTCACTGTTCTCCAAATGATCTTGTAAAAAACAACGTCTAATCTAAAGCCTTGAAATAAGCTGTGGTTCAACAGTGTGGAAGATAAGAAGGAGAAATGATAACTGGCGAGCTGTTTGTAAAGACAGGTCTGAATTCTCCCAGTAAACAGTTTTCTCGTGTCCTTGTGAAAGTACAGCGTTATCAGATATTTACAGATGATGTCTGACCTTGGATGGAAACCTTTGGATGTTCTTTCTTCGTGCACTCCGGTTGGGTCAGCGGGTCAAACAACGACAGGGTCGCCGGGGCAGCCGAGTTCTGCGTGAAGACAGCTGGGAGGAGGAGGAGGAGCAGGAAGAGGCCGGCCATAGACGAGGGGGTGGAGTCCTGCGAGGACGCTGTCATGGTGATAACCTCTCCTCTAACTGCCAAGGTGGGCCTCTGGGATACAGCTGCAGAAGAGAAAAGTTTCAGCACCTCAATGCAACATTTTTCACACCTGGCTTCAAAGAAAAGAATCTCTCTCTGAGTCACTTCAAAATCATTTCTTCTCTCCAACTTTCAGTTCCTGTGGGCTCTGAATCCAGCACAGAGGAGCAGGAAGAGAATGAAAAATAATGCAAAAGGCATAAAATTTTGGTAAAAAAGGACATATACGTGGGATGAAAGCGAGGATGTTAGGTAACTAGCGGGTGGCTAGAAAGACGAGATATAAAGCTGAGTAAATTACAGAGTAAAAAAAGAGGAGAGAAAGAGAGATGGAAGGTGTGAAGGACACAGAGTGGAAAAAAGAAACTGGCCAGAAAACTCTTCCGCTTCAGCATTTTAAAGAAATACCTAACCTCTGACCTCCAGATAATTATTTAAAATGTGCAATTAAACTTTGGGAGTTAATTTAATGGCTGATTAAAATGAGAAAATTGAATGCAGTAGTGGACTGTTCAATGAGGCAGAAGCTTCCACAAGTCGATGGAGCAGAAATGAGCTCACTTAAAATTTGTGGCTCTTAGAGATGTGCCGGGAAAATGTTTGCACAACTATTAACTTCCTGTCCGCTCAGAAGGCACTTTTACTGCACGTGTGATGCATATCAGCACATGAATAATATCCAGTCATCCTCTGACCTCTGTGTCCGAGCCATATTTAAGCAGCGCCAGCCAGCAGACACACACACAAATGCTCCAACAGAAAATGCACATGCAGGCGCTCTGAATGCGTCCTGAGCAAATGTAATCTCTTCCAGTCGTAACATATGAGTCTACAGAGCTGAGCTGAAACCAGCAGTTCATCATCTCCCGGCCTGCGCTCCTTACGATGTTAGCTTAGCGAGGTGTAATATCATTTAAGTAGATTAAAAACTGAGAGCATCAACTTTCTGCAGCACTTTGGCTGGGTTACATCTCTCTGTGGTGTTTTTCCTCACTAATGCTTCAATCAATAACAAATTATTAGCTTGGTTGAGTTGCAAATCAACCATCTTGCCCTGCAATCAATTATCCCTCTCTCTACAGCTGCTAACTAATTAGGCAAATGCACAGAGTGCCCATGTTTGTCATTACAAAACAGTGGAGTCAACAGGCCCTGAGCTCCTGCCAGCAAACATACTGATGATGGAACAGGTGGAAGTATTCACTGCACTCTGCACTGGACTCACTCAGGCTGGATGTGAGCTCACTGTTAGGCCCATCATACACTACAAGACTTTTAAAGCACTTTTAAAAGACTATAATCAGTCAGAGTAAATGTCAACATGTATTTTTAATGGTTTGATGTAATTAGAAGATGAATACAAAAGGTCTTCAGAAAAAGATCAGAATCATTTTTGTCTCAGCAGCTGGAGGGGCGTCTCCATGTCTGAATGGTCGGATTCAAACAAACTTGTGTCGTAGCCTCATGTCACGGACAGACAGTGGCCACGTTTCCCAGTTAAGAGTGATCTTAGGACTTAGGAGCTCAGTTAAGAACATCTTTGGTAAGAAGGGTCGCTAAGGTACGAGTGTTTCCCAGATGCCTTTAATGCCCTTCTTAGGATCGCTCTTTAAGACGCTCTCAACAGGAGCTGACCACTGCCGCGGTGCTGAAACTAAATGAATCGATGTCAGGCACATCGATCACCCACAACTTCATCAGCGCATAAGTCACACACAGCGCTGCTACCTAACGCACTAATTCCCTGCTGCTCGTGTGTATGTGTGCTCTAATAATTCTAATGAAAAACTAAAACAATAAATATTTGTTAATCACCTACTTTCATGACGAAAACAAGACTATGACTAAATAAGAAGCAGTCTTGGTAAGAGAATGATGAGCTCACGTGTGTGCGCTTGCGCAAGGCCGTGAGACATGGGCACCGTGTTCATGTGTGTTCACGTGCTTTCGCTGGTCTCACGCAAGCGCACACACATGAGCGCGGTGCCCAGAGAGGCAGTCAGAGCTACAGGCTACAATGAGGCTAAAAACAGAGTTCAAATGAGGTTTTTCCAAACAACTTTTTATGTCGGGGCTTCAGGACACTTGGATCACTACGGACGAGCAGTATGGAGATATTTTGTGGTTTCAATGATGTGTTTTTGGACGTTTGAATCTGGGGCGCCGTCAGCCTCCATTAGGTGGAGTTGTGTTGCTACCTCCTCTCCCCTTGGATCTCTGCAAGTGATGTGAGGACTCTAAAACTTCACCTGAGCCTCCCTCGGCATATGGGTGAGTAGATAATGGCTGAGTTTTCATGTTGGGTGCACTGTTAAGTGTTAAGAGCGTTCTTAAGAAGCTCTTACAGCTAAGAGCGATCTGGGAAACGCAGCCAGTGTTGTTAGCAGTGGTACTGAAGCATAAGGACCACAGCAGAAGACACTGGAAGACTTTTAAAGTTTAAAGTCAAGACAACGTGAGGTTTCAGTCACACATTATGACGTGTGTCAAAGACTGCAGATCCTGCAGAGTCACTATTTACAGACTACAACTAGATTCCTTCTGAGATTATTTCCCATCCTGCTCCTGCTGCAAAACATTACACCAAACTCCCTTTAAGAAATGTGACATGTTAATAATTCTTCATGTGTCTACAGAAACACATCACTCCAGACACACAAGGCGCCATGTGTGGAAAGTATTTTGTCAATTCGGCATCAATATAATCCATAAAGATAGACTGTATCTGAGAACAAACTTCACATTTTGGATTTTCTCCCCTTAACTTGCTACCAGCCTCTGTTGGTCAGCTTTTAGTGGGAAGAGACTGTGTTCATGAACTTCAGTATTTGCAGGAGCCAAAACTAAAAATGTATGATAACATTAAATATGTTTGATTTTGTGGGAACATTAAGAAAAAGACGATCGGACCACCTCACACCGAAGGATGATCATCACAGCAGCACACACACCACTGAGATAAAACTCATGGTTTTATTCTGACTCTGTAAATTTGTCCGCAGCAGTGAAATCGCTTGAAATGCCATTTGGTGCGAGGCCAGCGTCAGACCACATTCAGGCTGAAAATGGCACTTCAGTTAAAAACATGCAGTTGACAGGTGAGTTTTAGTGATCCATCAGTTTCAGATCTTCATCATACTGCCTGCATCACTGCTCACCATGAGGCCACTAAGTTCACTGAAACATATGTGAGGTCTCTGAGCTGAGGGCCGAGCTTGATGTTCAGACTGTGATGGAGCTCAGCAACCAAGTAATCTGCATTTTAGCTCTGACTGTGTTCCCTGCTCGTCTACCTGTGGGTTCTGTTACCTGTTACCAGTACCTGGACAAGATCACGTCACGGTGTGATCGCATGGCTCCCAAACATCAGGCTCAGTTTCCTCTGTCTGTGCTACAAAGCAACACTGGAGGTTCTTTAATGTCTGGAAGTTCAAAATCACCAAGAGTTTATACAGAGTTTCCCTGATTGGCTGGACTGAGCTGAGACTGCACCTGCATGCAGGTGTCAGTGAGTGATGTGTGTTGGTGCTGCCAACATTTAACGTGACGTGAGTCCAACATTTAACTCTGCAGATGTCAGAGAGGAAAAACACTTCATGTTCTCAGTGGTGTCTTTTTGGATCGATTGTGTTGTTTAATTTGGAAGTCCGGACTGTTTCTATCCAGGCTCAGAGAGGTGAAAAAGAGAATTATGTTCAAGTCTTGACATCTCACAATTTCTTACAACCAAATTCTAATAAAGCCAAATCTGTCAGAATGTGAAGTGTGCATGTTTAATTGAACCTTCAGGACACAAAGCTCTTCAGTCGGATTATTTTCTGTTTAAACAGCTGAAAGATGCTGAACTAAAGTGAAGCACAGCAAATTCTGCCGCTCAAAATATTGTAGTGATGCTTTTAATCAAAACTAAAATCTGGGACCATATGTTCCTAATTTTAACATCTCCTGATTGGCAGTCTGTTGCATAATTAATTGAACTAATTATTTTTGAGACTTGGAGCAGATCGGTGCCTGGTTATCTTTCTAAACTTTTAGTTTACTTGTTTGTCATATTCTTTTATTTTATTTAACTTTATTTTATTATACTTCATTTTATTTTGACATATTTTATTTTATATTTTCCTAATTTATTTCTATTTTATGTTTTATTTCTATTTTACTTTCTATTAATTTTATTTTATTATATTTTATTTTATCTTAATCTATTATAATTTCATTTTGCTTTATATTTATTTTATTTCAATTTATTTTACCTGATTTTATTTTATTTTATTATATCTTATTTTACTTTATATTTATTTTATTTCATTTAACTTTTTTTTATACTACTATTATAATGCTTTATTTTATTATCTGGCTGCATCAGTGTATTCATTCCTGTAGAATCAAGGCCCATTATCACACTGCAGCAGATCCAGTGCTGTCAAAAAGCAGTGTGATATAACCTGAGATATCAAAGACGAGCAGCCTCGCTATGATTTGCACAGAAAATCATTCCTTCAGCAGACTCTACATTCATTTTTAGTTTTCTGACATTTTCTTGCTCTTAGTCCTTCTGACAGGAGACAGTGAAGTGAAACATGAGGAGACACACGATTATGAAATCAAACTGAAAACATTATGCGTCCCCACCAGGACACCTCCTCCTCTTTATTTGTATCTTCCTCAGGAGCCGAGCGGGCAGGTGCTTCATTCACATTAAACACTGAGTCCTGAAAGTCAAAGAGCGACTGTACAAATCCTCTCATTAGTCTAAGAGCTGGACTGAGAGCGAGCAGGACAGGAGATCGTGACAGACGGCCGGCGCTCTGCTGTAAGACTCTGGGTTGTCTTGGCATGAACACACACACACACACACACACACACACACAGGGAGCCGCACTGTCAGCAGCGGGATGAGGTTAGTACAGGGATGTCAAAAACTCTGTAGAAAAGTTGTGTCACTCAAGCAACACACACACACACACACACACACACACACACACAAAGTCTCAGTTCAAAAACTGGCAAAATCCAGCCATGGACAGCTGGTCACACTCTGTACTGGGTCACAGCGAGTGGGCAGGACTGACACATGCTGTGTGCAGACATTCACTCCTGAGTGAGTGTGTGTGTGTGTGTGTGTGTGTGTGTGTGTGTGTGTCCCTGCTCTTCAAGGCCACTCTAAAGAGCCTGATAGGGTCCATCCAATTTCCTGTCCTGCTGTGTTCTGGATTAGCAAGTTTGTCAGCGAGGAGCCAGAACAATCCATACCACTGGGTGAGCTGTGTCATAAACACACACACACCATCACACACACCATCACACACACACCATCACACACACCATCACACACAGCGGATGCTTTTAAGAAGAGTCTCTGAGCCACTGTTTGCCCGTCAGTCAGTCAGTCAGACTTCCTGTTGGATACAAGAGTCGATTAAAGGTGCACTATATGCTGAGGAGTTACAGGCTCTGGATTGGACCAACAGATGTCCAGGCACGACTCTCTGTCGATAACTTTGTGATCAGTGAGGAGAAAGATTTACTGCTTAATGCTGAGGAGACTGTTTGCAGAGGACGAGGACGTTTTCAGGACTTTTAAGAAGAACCACCACAACGTAAATATAAATACTGATATCTGTAAATGTAATCAAGTATTTAAAGTACCTGTCTGTGCGTAACAACTAGACTTGCACCGATTTATCGGCAGTGCTTGGAATCGGGACGGTTTTCACATGATCGGCCGTGACCTGCAACCGGCCGCTCAGTCTAAAATATGCCGATTTAAAACGCTGGTCAAATTCCCAGCGCGCCACATGATTGACATCGTGTAACATCAGCAGCGCACATGCACACATGTGCAACTCACGGCTTGAGCGATGTGAGGAAGTGAAACATGGGCGGCTTCTCACCTTAATCATTCACGTACACACATCAAAAAAGAGAAGGAGGAAGGTGTTAATTGTCCGTGTTAAACTGAACTGCACAGCTCTCACTGCTGCACTGTGCCGCTTGAAACTGACGTGGCGCGTGTCCGCGTGCCAAAGATGCACGTGTCCACACGCTTAGTGGCGCTACTACTAATTTTTTTTAATACTGTACCTGAGGTTATAGCTCAGTCCATAGGGACTTGGGTTGGGAACCGGAGGGTCGCCTGTTCGAACCCCCCAACCGCTCGGGGGCGCCTCACCAAGGGCAGCCCCCTCACTCTGACATCTCTCCACTTTGTGCATGTGTAGGTCCTGTTTGTGTGTGTGTGTGTGTGTCTTTCAGACCTGTGTGTAATTGACAAGCAAGAGTGAAAACACTGAATTTCCCCTCAGGGGGATTAATAAAGGAAATAAACTAAACTGAAACCGCATTTTTCTGTGCGAGTGCGTGTAATCAACATCATCCTCACTGTGACCTCGTCACATGTCCACGTTTGGTCATGTCCACATATGACGTCCAAGGTACCCTGGGTGTGTTGGTTGTTGACGTTCTGGGACGCCGTGTCAAGGGTTTAGGAAAAGAGAACAGGGTTTGGCTTTACAATCTTACAGGAAGTGAACACCGGCCTCCTGGGTGAAAGTTGGTGGTTGTTAAAGGGAGTTTGGTGTAATGTTTTCCACCAGGTGCAGGATGGGAAATAATCTCCGAAGGAATCTAGTTATAGTCTGTAAATAGTGACCCTGCAGGATCCCCAGACTTTGACACACGCCATATTGTGTGTATAAAACTCACACTGTCTCTCAGAGTCTTCTGCTGTGGTCCTGATGCTTCAGTCCCGCTGCTAACACCCCTGACTGTCGTGACATGAAAGATACAGCACAAATTTATTTGTAACCCGACCAATCAGACATGGAGACGCCCCTCCAGCTGCCGAGACAAAAAGGATTCTGCTCTTTTCCTAAAGACCTTTTTGTTCATCTTCTAATTATACGAAACCATTAAAAGTACATGCTGACATTTACTCTGACTGCACAGATGACTTAAAGGTGATTTCACTCTGACTTTAAGGTCAAACAGTGTCTTATCAGCTTATTTTTATTACTGCAGTGACAGACTTTTTTCTCTAGTAAGAACCTCATTGTCGAGTTTAGTTGGACAGTTTGAAGATTTACATGCTTCTCAAGAGTTTGAGATTATTATACAACTTTCTGAAACAAAGAGAGAATGCCTTGATTGACTGTCAGCCAGGTAAAACCAAGCATTTTTAGGGAACTTTAAAAAAAAGTTGAGATGCATAATGACCAGCTGTCCAACGGTGGATGTACAGTCTGTATCTGCAATGTAACTCCCAGGTAGCCAAAATGATCTGGCCCAGCATCGGCCCAAACTCTGCATGCTGGGAGAAATAAGTCGAGCTGTGTTTGATGTTGACCCCCGAAATAAACTGGCCCAATCCCAGCTGCAGACACTGTCATCACTGGGTGTTGTTAGATGGATTTGTGACAAAAAGTTTTTGTTTTAAAGTAAAAGTATTCAGTCTGTGAATAAAGTCAAATGTAAAAACTCAGATATATAAAGTAGCACTGCTTTAAAAAGTCCAGTGTTTGAGTGAAAGTAGTTCCTCACCTCTGGCTGTGTACTCTGACAGTTTAGAGCAGAGACACAGTTTGACCTAAATGTTTAAAAGCTGGAGGCAGAGTATTTCCTGTTAAGGTGTACTGCATTAATATCTCACCAGGAAGCTTCAGATCGCTGTAAACAACCTAAAGCAGTCAACTCCTCCTCCTCCTCCTCCTCCTCCTCCTCCCAGTGGCTGACAATAAAAAGACTACAGCTCCTGGGTGCAGAGATAATTCTGGAAGGATCAACCTAGATAAACAAGGTAAGCTCTCCTTTTTATAAAATCATTTCTAGTCTTTATCCAGATTGCAGCCAGAACATCTCAACCTTTCCTGAGCACAGGCTCTCACAAGTCCCTGCCAATGCCAGTGCGTAGCTATGGCAACAGAGCGGCGAGTTGGTAGTCAGGCAGCGGGAACCAGGTTGAGTGTATTTCGGCACAGGCCTCAACAGTCTCCCGGGGGGGGGGGTGACTGCCCACTGATGCAACACTGTAAGAGGAAGTGAAGTGCTTACAGGACAATGAAACGCCTGAACGATGCAAATATGAGCGATGTGTGTTAAAATTAGACGCTATGTGTATGAGTGTATAAATGCCCAAAGCTTCAAGTCTGGAAGAGACTTGTGAAGATGTCCCATCAGAGACTGACTAGAAAGATATTTAATTGGGTGACCCCCATGGTGACCCTCATGGTGACCCCCGGGCTAACAAGTGGAAATCCTTATTTTATTCAAACAACTTGTCGTTTATTTTCCAGAACAGGTTCCTGTCTGATATTCAGATCAGGAGTTGAGAAAAATGGTCCATTGACATGTGCTACAAACCAAAACTACAAACTTACTGTCAGCTACAGTGTGAAACCTTACGTGAAGTATAATCTAAACAAAAGGCAGATATCTCTGTGGGCTCTACACACAATCTGATTTTTGTGTCAGTTAGGTGAAGTTGAGAATGAGGTTTATTTGTTGTTTTACTGTCCTGTATACAGAGATATAATCCATTAAAATGATCTTTATTTATGTTGATTTGTTTTGGTTGGATGATCACGAATTTAAATTTTGTTTCAGAAGATGAACATTTTCTGTGGCAGAGTTTCTTCCTCGGCCTGAGACACAAGGCAGAGGATTTGTTTGAGGACTGAGCAGTTAAATAACTCGTACACTAGACTGATCACTGCAGCATCATGGTAACAGTGTCTTATAAACCCATGAGGCTTTGGGCACACGTTTGTGTGCATGACACAACATAAAGACGAACCAATCAATCTATCAATCTGTACTGTATGTGATGTGTGTCATTTCTAAGGTGGCAAAAAACTGTTGCATGGCTATAAGGAGTCATCTCTCTTTTTTCGTGTCTATTTTATTTATTAAGACAACACACATCAATCAACATTTCTGTGTATGTGCACAACAGAACATTGTTGAAACATTTCAACAACGCTGTAAATAAACGTGAGGTTTAGGCACAAAAACCTCTTGCCTATGTTTAGGTAAAGATCGTGCTTTGGTTTAAAGTACCTGGTTTTGGTGGCACAATCCCGACAGGAAACAAAGCAATGTCTCCATTAAAAAACAACTGCTTCTGGTTGAACTATCCCGACAGGAAACAAAGCAATGTCTCCATTAAAAAACAACTGCTTCTGGTTGAACTATCCCGACAGGAAACGCAGCGATGTTTGGATAAAAACTATCACTTTGTGTGGCACCTTCCCAGCTGGAGATACAGCAACAAGTCACTAAAAACAACCACTTATTGTGGCTAAAAGTTGCTGTAAACGCAGCAATGATCTGCAGCTTGGCGGGCGTCTCGCTTACATGTCACGCCATCCACCATCCCCTCCACCTCCTGATGACAAAGTCAGCTCAGATACTTTCACTTTATAAATTTGAATATGATACATATGAAATGTAAAAATAATGTATCCCTGGTTTGCA
Organism: Epinephelus lanceolatus; assembly: GCF_041903045.1. Classification (NCBI taxonomy): domain Eukaryota; kingdom Metazoa; phylum Chordata; class Actinopteri; order Perciformes; family Serranidae; genus Epinephelus; species Epinephelus lanceolatus. The sequence goes on from NC_135747.1 coordinate 44,363,718, forward strand.
GGATTATACAGTGCCAAGTCTTTCCTCAGACGACTGGGCTGTGAATGGAAAGCTAAATTAGGTTTTCAGGGCAGCAGAGAGTCGATGCTCTGAGCTGATGAAGAAAAAGGCCTAATAAAAAACTGGAGTCTGTTCTCCCACTTCCCTCGTTCATTTGACTGAAACTGTGCTGTCAGAAGATGGTTCCTCCTGACAGCCTTGGCTCCGAGTGCTACAGTCGCCCTCAGCTAAAGAAAAGACTCTGGGAGAGAGGCCAGGTGAGGGGGCCATAACTACTGCTTTTCAAAACTGTGTCTGTGCGATTGTCAGAGCTCATCACATTCCTCCGGGGCGGCAGGGCCTCTCGGCAGGTGTGTCGATCCTCCTCGTAGCAGTTGTAAAACCCTCTCCCCTATCTCATTTTTATCCTCCTCCTTCTCTTATCACTCCTTATTTGGTTTGCATTCTGCTGCTCCTTCATTTCTTTCTTCCATCACTCTGGAGACTGTTATGGTCCAAGAGTTTCCAGAGTCCGCTGCACCTTTGCTGGCCGTTTGCTTCTTCATTTCAACCCAGCCTGCGAGGGGAGTACCTCTAATTACAACTCAATGCTAGCTCCCCGAGCCTGATCTCATCAGAATCTATTACGACACTGATTAAATTGCTTCTGGCCCGTCGGGAAGCCGCTGCCGCCTGTATAAAAGAACTGCCTATTTTATGCCATTTTGGAACGGGACAAGGAAGGAAGTGTGTGTGTGTGTGTGTGTGTGTGTGTGTGTGTGTGTGTGTGTGGCCAGCGGGTGAAATAAGAATCAATGTTTGTTGCTTTTAGAAAAATCTGTCATCACAGAGAGCAGATAAGAAATTTAATTGGTAATTTCTACAGCGCAGCTCCGAGGGGAGGGACCTTTTCCCTTTTTCTTTGATTCGTTAAAAGTGATTAGACGTCATTGTTAAGCATCTTTTAGCAGGATTTCAAGTTAAACCCCTCCAGAGCTTTAAGTGCATGAAAATTGTGTTCCTACACAGCCTGCCGCCGATCCTCCCATCGCTCATCATTAGCTTGCATGGCACAGGAACACCAATACTGTACCTCCTCCTCCAAAAGCTCAAAGGAATTCTCTTGCACACACACAAAAATGAATTACAACAGAAGGAAATAACACCTGTTTCCTCAAGGAACTCAACGCGAGATCGATGCCTCCAGTTCTGAGCGTAGATCAAGCCGGTTTTTAAACAAAACAAAACGCTCATTTCACACTTGTCATTTTACCTCGCGGTTGTTTCATGGTAAAAACACGTACAGTAAAGTGTGTGTGTGTGTTTACGTGTGTCCCCGTTTAATCAAACTAACAAATCAACCCAACCTCACAACATCCTGATAAATGCCGACACCCGCTCCACAGATGCATATTGCCACCATATTCCCATCCTATTCAAGTCTTCCCGCAGGGGGTTTGGTCCAGCCAAGGCTACACTGACCATGTCTAATTCACCTCAATAGCTCAACCCCACCAATCTCTTTAATGCCTGCGCTGCTATGGGAGGGGTGGGCAGGGGCCACGGGGGCCTCATGAGAGTCCCAAGGGAACGGGGTCGAACATGCAGACAACACACTTGGGGGAAGGACGCAGGAATGTGTGATGAAGACGGTTACGGACGACATAGACGGTCTTTTTTTTTCTCTTTCTCCTCTTAGAAATAGAGAGGGCGACTGCGGGGTCACGGCGAGCATCTCCTGTTATTGAGTCTCTCCACTCATGCTTGAGAAGGCAGGCACAACTGGAGAAAGGGTCTTCTATAGGATTGAGGGAGGGTTGACCTCGGACCACAGAAAACAGAGTGTGAATGTGTGTGTGTGTGTGTGTGTGTGTTTGGGGGAGAACATTGAGTGACAGGGCTGATGAGGTGGCGAGGTTGACAGACGCTGTCTGGATTATGTCCGATATCAAATCAGAGGCTGTGCTGGAATCAAGGCATTGTGGTGCCCAAGGGAAGGTGGCATCTGATATCCTCATATAGCTGAGGGACTGTCAACTCAGACGTGATGTGACAGGAGGCGGCAAAATACAGGAACGGGAGAAAAGACACAGGATGTGAGCGCACATTTGGTCCACAGATTTGTGGTTATATACATGTGTAAAGCTCGGAGTGTGTCCGTGAGATAAACACACTCTGTATATGACCTGACTGTGTGTCTGTGCTCGCTGCTGCATTAGTTTCTGTCTTTCTGCACGAATCTGTCTGTTTTTTCCTTTTAATTATTTTCCACAGTGTGTGCAGATATCGCAGCTCAATCTCCAGGAAAAATGTTGGGACTGTACATCTCTGCAAACCACAGATACATTACCTGTGTGCGTTATTATGTAGCTCATATGTTGAAACTTGTCTTTATGTTTTAACGATACAGTGGTTAACGTGTCGTTCGATTCAGTGTTGGGCAGCAGTGTCACTACAAGTAGCTGTGTTACTAACTTAACTCTATTTCTCAGTAGCATGGTGGTGACACCACAGCTCTCTGAGTCAAATATCGTTTCAGTAGCAAAGTTTATTAATTTTGAATAAAATCTCCAAAGTGCAGCGGACTGTCGTCGGGATAAAGGTAAGGATAATAAAACTAAGGCGAAGTCATGTGACTGACGCCAGCACCACACTGAGGCATGTAGACGAGGGATAGCTTTAATGTTGTGAAACTTAATTTGATGGAGAGCAGCTGGTAGTTCAGCTCACTACATCTTTCAAGTAGCTTGCCCAACACTGGCTCGGGTTGGGCACAAAAAACACTTGGTTATGGTTGGGAAAATATATTGTTTAGTTTAAAATACCTTCTTTGGTGGCACAATCCCGACTGTAGACATACCAATGTCTCTGTAAAAATACTACTACATTTTATGGCACTGTCATGGCAAAAAAATGCAGCAAAGTCTTGGTAAAAAATAACTGCTTTCAGTGGCACTACACTGGCAGGAAATGCAGCCATGTCTGTAGAAAACAGCCGTATTTTGAGGCACCATCCTCGATAGAAACACAGTAATGTCTCGACAAAACAACCACTTTTCATGGCACAATTTTCATGCTGTAGAAACACAGCAACAGCCACATTTGGTGGCTAAAAAGTTGCAGGAAAAAAGGCAATGACTCACTAAAACACAGCTGACTGTGCTGTTGTTGGTCTCAAATGGAGGTCTGCAGCTTGGCAATATCCTCGCCAAGGTGTAACACCATCCACCATCTCCTCCAGCTCCCGATGACAAAGTCAGATACTACGTGACTTAAGGAACATTTACATGTTTAGTATAAAACAAATGTAATGTACTTGTGGTTTGCAGAAATGTACAAATTCAACATTTCCTTCTGGAGACTGGGCTGAACATCTGCAGGTGAGTCTCTCAATAAAAGTCAAAATATTAACTCATTCACTTTGCAAACAGCAGCCGACAAAAAGATCTCCGCTCAAGATCTGTTTACTCCTTTGTTCCGTAGATTTTCACTCTCACAGCAGATTAAATTTGTTCCTCTGTTGCAAAACTGTAGATGTTACAGCCATGCCTGAAATTATCCCTAAAAAAGAGAAACTCAACGTCTGTGTCTAAAATGAGCCGTAATGAGATTCTGAACACTAATGACTCATCAGCAATTTGCATCACCGCTGACAGGTGAAGTGTAATTTCATAATTGTCATTTTCACACCTATTAAATGCTAATTATTGCATTGTGGAGCTGCTGTTAGATATTAGTGAACATGCCCTGAACTATACTTTGTGAAGGCACTGAACAGGGGATATATTACTTCTTTTATTTTACCAGGGAGTCACGTCATGATTAAAATCGATTCTAAAGAAGAGACCTGCCCAAGGTACAAAATAAAAACATTAAATAGAACTTATAAAGTAATATGATACAAACATTCGCAATAAAACAGAAGAACAGCTGTTTAAGACGGCAGCTTCTCAAGAAAAACAACCACATGCCTTTATCACATCACATCATGCATGTCAGACAGATCATACTGTGACAGAGTGCCTCAGCAGCTTTTGAGTTCCTTCGTCAACAAACACTTTAGTTCCTGTAAAAACCGTCCGGGTTCATTCATGCACACACATTAGCAATTTATATCCTCACATTAATAATCTGTGTGTACTAATTAGTAATTTGTTCCATCAAATTAATAAGTCGTGCCCTCCACTTCTACATCCTGTCCTCAAATTATACTATCAATTCTCTCAGTGAGGCTAATAACATTAAGTTATTTCAGCAGTTGTAATTGAAGTCACAGGTTACAGCAGCGAGCCTCAGCTTCAGGGTGCAGATGGACTCATAATGATACTGATACAGATATCAATACATCCACTTTGTTCCCACCTAATGTCAGTGATCATCATCAGGTCTCTTCTATTAACATCATGAAGTGATCAGAACTGACCTCTGGCTGTTTGTAAACAGTTATTGGCTGTAAATGTGTGTGTGCGCTTTATAGCTAGGAACTAGCGTGCACTCAGGCCCGTCACAATAATGTGCGCAGGGCCTCGTGTCACTACGTTACACCACTGGGTGACAACACACAGTTATACGACTCAGAGAGCAGCTGCAGCAACTTTCAGATTTTAACAGACGGCATAAATAAACACGTAGACGAGTGGTCGGCAACCTGCAGCTCTTCAGCTCCTCTCCTGTGGCTTTGACAAATAATTATATGGAGATTAATAATGGTTATTTTAAGACTTTAATTTTCATTTATCCTTGCTGTGAGCCTAAAGTGACTCTAACATTCTTCATTCATAAATAGGTGTAAAATGATTTAACAACTAAAATGCACAGCACGTTCGGGGTGGGAATAATCAACACAGCAGAGTATCACAATATTTTTGCGTGGCAATATTGTGTCTTCACACAGTGCCCAGTATCGATTTTTTTATTAAATAAATTATTAATATTGCAAGTACAAATTAAACTTTCAGTTGCCTACTAGAATAATATAATCATTTGTTTTTTCAGACCACTAGATACATTTTACTGCTGCAAAAATTGTCTGAAGTGAGATGGAAACTTTGACTGAAGATAAAACATGTTGACAAAATTTATCTTTTATCCCAATACTCAGCATATCATATTTAAAATTGCAATAATATTGTATTGGGACTCAGTATCTTGATAATATCGTATCGTGGAACCTCTGTTGATCTGGCGCCTTTTCCTCTAAATTTTGATGAACCTCAAATGCATTGTCCAATCTCGAGTTCTCCTTGCGAGGCTACTGATCAACTCCAAATCCCAAAAAACTAAAAGTCTTATTTGTCGAATTTAAAGGTGCGTGGACAAATTTGTTTGCTCTTATCGCAACACTGCAAAGTTAAAGCACCAAATAATCATCAGCAGCTCAGTGTAGAGCCACTCTGTGGGAACAACATATGAAACAAATGTTCATTTAGACCTGTCAGTAATGTTTGGAGGTTAGTTTAGACTACGTTTCCTTCACTATCAGGCTCAGATGTGTTTTACAGTTCCAGATACATTTTTTTGCTTTTGGGGCCAGCAACAACAAAAAGTATGCGGCCTCTGATCACCAAGCAGCACCAGGTCTAAAAGAACTGTTTCCAGAGAAATACACCAGCGTCCCGTCTCAAACAGCTCCTGATCACAGCTGTTTCATTTTTAGAGATTGACACGGTCAGGTCTGTAAAACCTGAGCTGAGCCTCACTGAAGAGACGACCAAACAAACACCTGCCTCTCGTAAAGGTGGATCTCAGTCATGAGCCACTCGTAGCACCAATCAGGAGCAGAGTATGATTCAGCGAGGAGTGATTGAGGAAGAGTTTGATTGAAGTGTAACGCGCTAAGGCCACAGAGAGAGACGGCTATTAGTGGCGGTAAATGACAAATCAGACTGCAGTGTTATTACAGGGGTTGATTGACAGGCGGCTGAGGGTGGGGATGATTCAGTGTCTCATCTTCTTCCCTCTCACACAGAGATTCAAACTCCAGCCTCCTCCTTCAAACACACACCTGTAAGAGCCAGACACTTCATACCTGTCCACATCCCCAGCCTGTAATAACACACTCTGTCTGGCCCTCAGAAACTCTATTATGATTTCACTTGGCACTGTCAACCACAGTCTCACACCTTCATTCACACACACACACACACAGACCATAATGTGATATTATCGACTGCATTTCTCTCTGTGTCTACCTGATACTCTTTCATTGTAGTGAACTCGGAGCCCCCGGGCCCGTATTGATTTGAACTCACCCAACTAGTTCAGAAAAGCTCAGGGAGTAAGAGACTGTTCAATTTTGGCCACCGGTTTCACATTAGAGAGTTACTCTGCTCAGGTGCATTCCAGAGAGCGGGCTGCAGCGGGCCTCGCAGGAAAACCAATCCCAAAGAGGTTTAAAAACACCATGTAAATGCCAACAGTGAAGAATCAAACCCTGCTGTACTGTACAACACTGCTGCAGACCAGCAAAAAGCAATTTGCCATTTAGAAAGTGGATCTAATCTGCTCTGATGATGTCTTCAGATATTCACTGGAAGCAATCAACAGCCCGTGCGTTTTAATGCAGCTTTTTTTTAATCGTATTTCCTGATGGAAGCAATTTAAAAGAAATGTGGTCCTGATTTTGAGAATCTGCACGCCTCATGTTCGTCAGCACTTTAATTATTGTTTTATCTGTTTTTACTTGTCTAATTAATCTACAAGTTTTTGGAAAGTTATGTTTGATGAGTTATAACATCAATCTGCTTTTAAACAGCTTCATTAACATATGTATTTATTTTTAATAACATTTAACTTTAGCATTTAAAGGGACACTTAAATTAAACTAAATATTAATACCTAATAATAGACCAAATTAAAAAAAGAAATGTTCCCCCTCTTCCCTGTAGAGCTGTTTATCAGTGTAGATAGTTTAGGTGTGAGCTGCAGAGTGTTGGAGATATGGGCCGTAGAGATGTCTGACTTCTCTCCAGTATAACACAACTAGATGACACTCAGCTTGTGGAGCTCAAAACTCAACATCAATGTTTCTTTACATGACCTGGTTACTCAAGGTAATCAAAACTATCACCAAAACTATCTACACTGGTAAACAGCTCTACAGGGAAGAGGTTAAATTTGTAGTTTTGATTATGGGGTGAACTGTCCCTTTAAGTTAAAAAAAAAAAAAAAAAAAAAAAAAATGCCCATCGCCGGTTCAAAGAACCCAAAATGGCATCTTTAATTTCTGACCAACAGTCTGAAACATAGTCTTTGATTCAGGGTGATATAAAACAGAGAAAAGAAACCAGGTTAGGTTTGGCATTCTTGCTTGATTTTCGACATTCTATATCTGACGAAAAAAATGTTATTTTGTCCTAAACGTAACCACGTGTGTGTTGTTGAAGGAAAAAAACATCAGTTGGTGGTGTTGTACAGACGTAGTGCTTTTATTTTGAAAGAGACTGTATGCAAACTGTACATTTCCTGTGAAAACAGAAGTGTATTTTGAAAACAGACAATACATGTAACAGGCTGAAGTTGACACGGCGTCCCAGAACGTCAACAACCAACACACCCAGGGTACCTTGGACGCCATATCTGTTACATAGATGTATAGGTGAATTAAGAAATGTGGTTTATTGAACTTACATTTACATATTCTAAATGACCTTCTGATTGCTTCAGACAAAGGACTCGTCTCTGTTCTTGTTTTATTAGATCTTAGTGCGGCGTTTGACACAATTGACCATCAAATTCTACTGCAGAGACTGGATCACTTAATTGGCCTAAAAGGTTCTGCACTAAGCTGGTTTAAATCTTATTTATCTGATCGTTTTCAATTTGTTGACGTTCGTAATGAATCATCCTTACGTACTAAAGTTTGTTTTGGAGTTCCGCAAGGTTCTGTGCTCGGACCAATCCTATTTACTCTATATATGCTTCCTTTAGGTAACATCATTAGAAATCACTCTATAAATTTCCATTGTTATGCGGATGATACTCAGTTGTATTTATCGGTGAAGCCAGAAGAAAGTAATCAATTAACTAAACTCCATAACTGCCTTAAAGACATAAAAACTTGGATGAGCACCAATTTCCTGATGTTAAATTCAGACAAAACTGAAGTTATTGTTCTTGGCCCCAAACAACTCAGAGACTCTTTATCTGATGACATAGTTTCTCTAGATGGCATTGCTCTGGCCTCTAGCACTACCGTAAGAAACCTCGGAGTAATATTTGATCAAGATTTGTCTTTTAATTCTCATTTAAAGCAAACCTCACGGACTGCATTTTTTCATCTGCGTAATATTGCGAAAATTAGGCCTATCCTGACCCGAAAAGATGCAGAAAAATTGGTCCACGCTTTTGTTACCTCAAGGCTGGATTACTGTAACTCTCTATTATCAGGTAGCTCTAGTAAGTCCTTAAAAACTCTCCAGCTAATTCAGAATGCAGCAGCACGTGTACTAACAGGAACTAAGAAACGAGATCATATTTCTCCTGTTTTAGCTTCTCTGCACTGGCTCCCTGTAAAATCCAGAATTGAATTTAAAATCCTACTGTTAACTTATAAAGCTCTAAATGGTCAAGCTCCGTCATATCTTAGAGAGCTCATAGTGCCATATTATCCCACCAGAACACTGCGCTCTGAGAACGCAGGGTTACTCGTGGTCCCTAAAGTCTCCAAAAGTAGATCAGGAGCCAGAGCCTTCAGCTATCAGGCTCCTCTCCTGTGGAATCATCTTCCTGTTACGGTCCGGGAGGCAGACACTGTCTCCACATTTAAGACTAGACTTAAGACTTTCCTCTTTGATAAAGCTTATAGTTAGGGCTGGCTCAGGCTTGCCCTGTACCAGCCCCTAGTTAGGCTGACTTAGGCCTAGTCTGCCGGAGGACCCCCCTATAATACACCGGGCACCTTCTCTCCTTCTCTCTCTCCTTCTCTCTCTCTCTCTCGTATTCTATTACTGCATCTTGCTAACTCGGCCATTCTGGATGTCACTAACTCGGCTTCTTCTCCGGAGCCTTTGTGCTCCACTGTCTCTCAGATTAACTCATATCACAGCGGTGCCTGGACAGCGTGACGTGTGTGGTTGTGCTGCTGCCGTGGTCCTGCCAGATGCCTCCTGCTGCTGCTGCCATCATTAGTCATTAGTCATACTTCTACTGTTATTATACACATATGACTATTGTCACACATGTATACTGCCAGATATTAATATATACTTTCAACATATTGTACCACAGTAGCCAGAACTATAACTATAATATTATTACTTTCATTAATGTTGTTGTAAGCTACTGTTATTACCTGCATCTCTCTCTCTCTGTCTGTCTCTCTGTCTCTCTCTCTCTCTCTCTCTCTCTCTCTCTCTGTCTCATTGTGTCATACGGATTACTGTTAATTTATTATGTTGATCTGTTCTGTACGACATCTATTGCACGTCTGTCCGTCCTGGAAGAGGGATCCCTCCTCAGTTGCTCTTCCTGAGGTTTCTACCATTTTTTCCCCGTTAAAGGGGTTTTTTTTGGGGAGTTTTTCCTGATCAGCTGTGAGGGTCATAAGGACAGAGGGATGTCGTATGCTGTAAAGCCCTGTGAGGCAAATTGTGATTTGTGATATTGGGCTTTATAAATAAAATTGAATTGAATTAACTGAACCAATATTATTATTACTATTTTAGGAAATGAGTTCCCTATTCTTTAATTTTGAACCCACCTGCAGGACTCCAAACTATGCCTCAGGTCAAATGACTCAAATCTACTAAACTAAACTATCCTTTATCCGATTTGTCAGTAAAATTCAACTCACCCTATGATTCATTCAGCGCGCTTAGCATTCAGAACATCCTGGTACTATTTCTTGTACACTCAGTCTTCAGAGTCGTGGCCTTTTCCTTGTCTTTTAGCAGAGCCATGTGTCAGCGGTGTGAGGTCAGAGGGACAGTGCCCAGATGATGGGCTATTAGGGAACAAAGAGGCAGGAACATGAGTAACCACTCAAACAAAAGGTCTCTGCGACACATTTCTGGCCTGACACGGCCACAAAAGATGGCCGTCTGATGCTCTGAAAGGAAGGTGTTAATTGGAGAGCCAAAGGTCACAAAGAAAAGGCGGGTCCTGGGGGGGCACTGTGAGCTTTTATCCTTCTATGCTTATGTTCTTCACTCGAAAATAAGAACTGAGTAGAAGTCTGTAGGGCAGACTGTGGAGGTGAGCAACAGGTGTTCATCCAACACGAGGCTGCCTTTACTTCACAGAGTTTCAGAGTGTCTCAACTTTTATACCTGACTAACCCGCCTATAGGTGAACATTCAGCAGAAACAATTAGCTGATGAGTCGATTAGTTGATTCAAAAACTATTAATTTTAATCATCGTCTTTTTTTGAATATTTCTTCAGCAATATAAAGGCCAAACAGGGCACACAAGCTACGAGCATGCACGAGATGTTTATGCTGAACCAAGCTAGTCTCGCTCCGAAGTCGTCAAAGTCTGGCGCCTGGGCGGTGACTTCCAACATCAGAAACGGACAAAAAAAGCTGTCCTTTCACGTCAGCATGATACGAGGCCGGTCGCCATTTTTGTTTAACAGCGCCCTACGGCATCACGGGGAAACACGGTGGGACAACAACGAAAGTAGGGTCCAACAACCACCGACCTTCACCCAGGAGGCCGGTGTTCACTTCCTGTAAGGGGGCGATCACACCAACAAGGAGTGCTAGAAATGAGACGCCAGTAAGCATTTTTTATGACGAGCGTCTTTCTGGCGTCTTTTTAGACAAGCGTTTGTAGATGCTGAAAGTTGAAATAATCCGTGTTTCTAGCGCCACCTGTAGGTGTGATCAGCCCCTTAGATTGTTAACCCAACCACGTTCTGTTGTTACTGAAGGAAAAAAACATCAGTTCAGGGTGTTGTACTGATGCAGTGCTTTTATTTTGACAGAGACTGTATGCAAACAGTACACTTCCTGTGAAAACAGGTGTATTTTGAAAACAGACAATGCATGTAACAGGCTGAAGTTGACACGGCGTCCCAGAATGTCAACAACCAACACACCCAGGGTACTACCAGACTTTAAGGCTCCCTGTGGTCTCTCAGTGAAGAGTCATACAGACGTCTGCACAGACGAACCTTCCCGTCCAGCCTTCCCTGTTGAACTGATAAGCGCAGCGCCCCCAGAGATGCACGACCAAGCACCGTGACAACTTCCTGAGCCTTCGCACTCAATGCAAAAGGGAGATTACATCATTTTCTGATGCATGAACGTCACACTGGGGACACTACAGGGAGCATAAACCACAGTGTGGGGACCCTGCAGTGGGCACATGCCCCTATAGCATGACGCTTTATAGAGCAAACAATTAATTGATAAAGAAAACAATTATTAGCTGCAGCTCCACAGACCACAGAGACCAATTTCATTCTTGTTGTGAGGTCCACCAATTCAGACCTTTGTTGTTTCACTCTGTCTTTGCAGCTGATGATAATACAAATGCACAAACACAAATCCTGCAGTCGCTCTGTCACAGTATTATTCTACAATATTTCAGAGTAACTGGTGAAGTTAATAGGAATTAATGTTATATCTGTTTCCATTATAATTATGTCCACTGATGTCAAAGCTGGTATCCTGTGACTGAATGAACACTGTGAGTATGATGGTGTCACTGACAGCTGAGTGACTTTAAATAAAGTGACCTGTTAACACTTTAAAAGAGAACGATAAGATGATTCAGTTAAAATGATTCTTCTTGTGTTATCTAATGTGGATTAATATAAAACTGTATCAACAGTGTCTGCCTTTATTGTGCTCTTAACTTTTGGAAATGGAAAATTATCTGTTAGTATAAACTACACCAAACAATTAGCAATATTGATTTTCAGTTACAGCCGTCGGCCCTGAAATTCCATTTAATCTCTAGTGATTACACTGAGAGCGTTTTCCTAATAGGTGCGACTGATGCTTGATGTGCCTGAGTATGATTCCCCTCTGCTCACTGTTCACATTAGTAATGTTATTCTGTACCTGAGTCCACCTGTGCCATCATCATGATATTTTTGTTGTGCTTCAGAGTAGAAAAGGGCGCCGCAGATGGACACCCCGACATGTTCTCCCTGTGTCAGTGTGGGTTTCCTCCAGGTGCTCCCACATGTTCTCCCTGTGTCAGTGTGGGTTTCCTCCAGGTGCTCTGACATGTTCTCCCTGTGTCAGCGTGGGTTTCCTCCAGGTGCTCTGACATGTTCTCCCTGTGTCAGTGTGGGTTTCCTCCAGGTGCTCCGACATGTTCTCCCTGTGTCAGCGTGGGTTTCCTCCAGGTGCTCCCACATGTTCTCCCTGTGTCAGCGTGGGTTTCCTCCAGGTGCTCCCACATGTTCTCCCTGTGTCAGCGTGGGTTTCCTCCAGGTGCTCTGACATGTTCTCCCTATTTCAGCGTGGGTTTCCTCCAGGTGCTCTGACATGTTCTCCCTGTGTCAGCGTGGGTTTCCTCCAGGTGCTCCCACATGTTCTCCCTATTTCAGCGTGGGTTTCCTCCAGGTGCTCCCACATGTTCTCCCTGTGTCAGTGTGGGTTTCCTCCAGGTGCTCTGACATGTTCTCCCTGTGTCAGCGTGGGTTTCCTCCAGGTGCTCTGACATGTTCTCCCTGTGTCAGCGTGGGTTTCCTCCAGGTGCTCTGACATGTTCTCCCTGTGTCAGCGTGGGTTTCCTCCAGGTGCTCCCACATGTTCTCCCTGTGTCAGCGTGGGTTTCCTCCAGGTGCTCTGACATGTTCTCCCTGTGTCAGCGTGGGTTTCCTCCAGGTGCTCTGACATGTTCTCCCCGTGTCAGCGTGGGTTTCCTCCAGGTGCTCTGACATGTTCTCCCTGTGTCAGTGTGGGTTTCCTCCAGGTGCTCTGACATGTTCTCCCTATTTCAGCGTGGGTTTCCTACAGGTGCTCTGACATGTTCTCCCTGTGTCAGTGTGGGTTTCCTCCAGGTGCTCTGACATGTTCTCCCTGTGTCAGCGTGGGTTTCCTCCAGGTGCTCCCACATGTTCTCCCTGTGTCAGCGTGGGTTTCCTCCAGGTGCTCTGACATGTTCTCCCTGTGTCAGCGTGGGTTTCCTCCAGGTGCTCTGACATGTTCTCCCTGTGTCAGCGTGGGTTTCCTCCAGGTGCTCTGACATGTTCTTTCAGCCCAGGTCCCTCATGTGAAAGCCCCCTAAAGCTCATTTTGCCTGAGACCTCCTGGATCTCATTGATGGTCCTTGGTGGTCTCTTGGCCGTCCTCCATGACGGTGCATGCTCTCAGATCTTTCAGTGTGTGGCCTTCAGGCTGCTAAAAGCCTTTAACATGTCTCTGTGATGAGTTGCAGGCACTGCAGGGTGACGGCGGCCGGGCTGATAACAGCTGATAACATAAGATAGTGGCATACGACTATCTTTCCACTTCAAACATGGAGGAGTTGGAATTTCACAAACCATGCGAGGAATCCTAAACCAACCCACACATCAACACAACAGCGTGTTCATGTGGGGTCTAAAAACACAAACCTGGGTCTGATTCATTAGTACCAGTGAGGACCTGTCAGTGAGGCCGCCCTCTGGGTGCACAGATGACCCACAGAGTGCAGGATTCCTGCCTGTGTGTTATTTGTACCACACACTGAATCGCCCTTCCACTCTGCATCCCTTTGGCTGGGAGAGCAAAGCGGGCATTATGAGGCAGCGATTCAGACAGCTCGCACTTATTAGCTGCTATCTCTAGGACGACACGACACGCTCTGTTCTAATTAACTGGAGCGGACACCAAACAAAACATGCACAGAAGGCCGAGCCAGACAGTGTAATTGATGAGCAAATTTATTACATCCGACTTCAAAGAGAGCCCGGATCAAAAAACATATCACTTCGTATGATGAGCAAAGCAGCAGAGATACACGGTCTGCGGCAGCGGCGTGTACAGTATGCAACACAAACACACACGGAGAAACACGCTAAACTGTTGTGAAGCTAATTATCAAGGTGCAGCTGCTGCTGTGTGTTTAATGCTGTTTGTATGGCTGTAATAATCATTATAACAGACTGATCTGGATATCCACTGCATGTGATGATATTTACTCCAGTATCTGAAATGCTTTAAGAACAATAACTGAGTAAATGTTTACAATATTCATGCTGTCACAGATTCAACTTGTTTATCATTTATAAGACATGATGCATTTGTCACAGCATGATCTATAAAAATATGATAATACCCCATTTTAATGTTTCTGTTTAGAGCAGGAATGTTGCAGCGTTATCCTGTCTCGCCATTCTGTATAAAAGGTATGAACACAGAATGGGGGCTGAGTTGTCTCGCCTTTAAGCCGTCAGCTGAGGCAGCACCTGAGCTGAATCAACATCTGTGTAAAAAGACTGAACCTGCAGGACGGGACAGGTGTGATGTTTTGACGGCGTGCTCTGTGTGCGACCCAAGTGCAAGCGATCAACGGTAAGCCCACGAGCTAGCTTAGCCTGGCTTTACACCGGCCTGAAGTGACCGAAGTCACCACACCAGGATCGTGGATTTCAGACCTCAAATTGTCTGAGCTGGGACAGGTTCTTGGTCTCACCAGGATAATTACGAAAGAGAAAGTCAATGACATAAAAAGGTCGCTGAACTTTATGTCGTAATCAAGCTGCCGTCAGGGGCGTCAAACAATGACAGCGACTGGCCATGTATCATACCAATGTGAAAGGACAGCTATTTTTGTCAGTGTCTGATGCCGGAAGTCACCGGTTTTCGGTGACTTTGGAGTGTTTAGTTTACAGCCTGGTACAAAAAACAGTTTTAGACAACTTTAAAGGAATACTTGGACGATTTGGGAGTTATGCCCTTTCTCTGTCATTTTCATATTGAGACAACATCATCAACATCTTTTTTGTGTCTGTATGTCCAGTGGCTGGGTCTCAGCGGTTAGCATTGCGCTTATAAGGGGTCAGTACGTCCTGCGCTGTGATCCGCGGAGGGATACACCGGTGAGCAGGCACAGGCACAGACGTAGCCTGTAAACAAAACTCAGTTGTTTATTTAGCCTAGCGATATCTCTCCGGACTATAGTAGCTGCAGAGCCATACCTGTTTGAGCCGTAGTATACAGATGAGGAACTCCAGGTGTTGAGCGGGCGAGAAGAGAGGCTGAATCCTCCGAGGCAGCGGAACAGCAAGGGGCCGAGGGGAGACGGAGGTCAGAGGAGGATTGGTGGTGTAGCTGTGGGGCTTGCCAACCTATGCCTACGGAGGTGCAATCATTTTGCTGCACAGAATGGGACTCGGTGCTACCATCGCTGGGGAGGCTAGAGATATATCATCATCATCATCATCATCATCAGGGAAACCGCAGCAGAGAGTGCATCACAAGGAGTGAAAACTTTGCAGCAATCGCTAATCCTGGCGTGATTGAAACATTTATTCATGTTCCTAAGATAAACTAGAAAAAACGCCCCAGGCCTGCAGGAGCTGATGGACAGCTTTCAGTCGACTGAGTAATATCACTTTATGATCGTCTGTGTCGTGTCTTTGTTTGCTTTTACCAAGTGACCTAGCGTACCTATCCCAGAGCCAGCTGCAGCTGTTGCTCACCGGTGTATTCCTCCGCGCAGGGCGTAAACACACTATAGTTCCGTGTATCAAACTTCTTCTAAAATGACTAAAAAGGACTCGTTTTTCGAATTAATGTTTAAACATGTTTATTTTAAATGTACGTGCAGAAATACCAGCTTCAGGGTTTCTGTAACGTTTATTTGTTCACTTTTACGAGTAGGCTACTGACCCCCTATAGACTTCAATTGTATTCGCTAAGCTAAGCTGCAATGCTAACCGCTGAGACCCAGCTACTGGACATACAGACACAAAAAAGATATCCATCATGTTGTCTCAATATGAAAATGATAGAGAAAGGGCATAACTCCTAAATCGTCGCAGTATTCCTTTAAGGGGGGTGAATTTTTATATAACTGACCTGTTCACATTTCATTAAGGCTGAAGTTGTTTATAGTTGAGGGCGTGGCCACTCTGAGTGACAGCCTGTCTGCGAGGTGTACCCAGAGTCTATGAGTCAGATCCACCCCTTGCTCCATAAGACCACTTCTGGCTCCAAAAAATACAAAATGGCGACGGCCAAAATGCCAAACTCAAGGCATCAAAATGTGAGTCTACAAGCCAATGGCTGACATCACGGTGGCTCCGTCCATTATCTTTATCTATAATTATGACAGATCAAAAGGCTCAAAACAACAAAAATCAATACCGGACTTCTTCGTCCTCTCATGTTGGACTGATGGCAGAGTGGACACTGCAGTGACTCACTATCGCCTCCTGAGGTACAAGTGGTATTACAAGACCAGACAGGCCGGGGCTAGCTGGTTAGCATTTCAGTAGATAACTGCAACATTTTGATTTCTGTTGATAATGTCAGCTCAGTATTTGAATGTTTTAAACTAAAATTCTGCCCATTTCTCACACACGACACCTTTATAGCTGCAGAAGCTGTTTGTCTGTCTGAAGTGACACATAGATCTGAAATATTACTGCATGATGTCTGATGTTTTAGCAAACAATCACCTGTTGACACATCCAGCAGACACAAAGCATCGTTATCATTCATTAGGAGTCGTCTCTGCTCTCCTGCTGAAGGTTATTTACTCTCCTTTTGGTTTGATCTCCATCAAGTTCAGAGAAAAATATCTCCCCCTTCCTTCAGCAGCGAGGCTCTAACCTCGTCTGTGAGCTGTTTGGTGCAGCGCAGGTCGTGTACAGTGAGTCTATCAGAGCTTGTTTTCTGAAAACAGCTGGTGGAAACAAGGTTGATGAGAATGCTGGGACCTAAATGTGCCGTAAAAACCAAATATAAAGAGGCTGGAAAACCTCAGTGGAGCTGCAGACCTGGTCCACATTCTCTGTTATTCTGTCACAACAGAAACAACTCTGACATTACATGTAGTTATTATTTCATCGTGTTTCACGGTCGCTCTCTTCTTTCAACTTATCATTTGATTTATTGTTTTGTCCGCCCAACAGGTCCAGACCAAAATGTTCCCCTTTTCCAGTTTTTATAACAACAGAGACTCCAAAACGTCACATCTGAGAAGGAGGTAGAAAACATTTGGCTTTATAAATGTGTAATCGATTAAATGTTTCAGCATTACAATAAAGTGAAGTCTTTAAAAGATGGAATTCAAGAAAAAATACTTTCCTTCTGTTTGCACACAGGTGATTGTTATTCGCCCGCGCCGACATGGCAATTAAGTGCTGTGTTTGTGAGACGCAGGCAATATACCCCTTGCCAATTAGAGGGAGGAGGGTTGTGGAGTGTTATTAGCAGCAGTGATCCAAAGTCATGATCCCATCAGCAGCAGCCATGCTCAGGGACAGACAGCGGGGCAATGAAAAGAGCCCTCAGCCTGCTGCTGAGCCCGCCGCTCAGGCAGACCTGGCTGGATTCAATCCCACACGCTGCCCTGATCGCTCACCCTGGACGCTGGGCATTAAGGGACACCCATACAGCAGACACCCACAGTGGCACACACCTACAGTGCTGGCACACACACACACACACACACACTCCCTCAGGGTATAATCACTCGTTGTACTGGTCCCTGGAGGAACCATAACAACATTGTTCTCAGCCTGCGCCTGCTCTGAATATAATGTCACCAGCTCCTGTTGTGAAAACATCATCATATCTTTGACATTAAATAAAACAGGGCACACACACACACACACACACACACACACACACACACACACACAGCAGCAACGCTGAAAGGACACGTTGGCCATGTTTCTGCTCTGATATATAAATATATCTGTGTGTAATACTCTGCTTTAAATCCATGTGTTCACATTGTGTAGTGACATTATTTCATGCTCTGATTTAAAATCACTGTTTAAAATGTGCCTGAAGGAAAACAGTAACTCACAGCCCTCTGTTTCTGAGGAGTGTTTGACTCTGTGGTGGTTTAAGAAAACTGTAAAACAGGGTTTTCTTTATTAGATTTTAAGCTGACTGGGTGATTTGCTTGTTAAGCTGTCAGCCAATAACGATGGCAGGGACGAAAATAAAAGAGGGTCAGCCACGGGGTCGTAGAGACGGTGGCATGACGGAGAGCAGCCAACAGTTAGTAAGAAACAGTGAGCCGACTGTGAACACGGGAGCGCACAGACTGTGGGGGCGTTTGTTCAGTAACTGTGTGTTACTGAAGACATTCACAGCATCAAGCTAGTTATTTTAGCAGCTTATAGCCACGTGCGACCTCTGACACAGACTGACTGGACACAGAGTCGGGTATCAGTTCACTGACGAGTCAGTTGTAACGTGTCCGGAGGCACTTCATCTGTACAATTTTATCAAAAAGCTCACCACAGACAGTCTGAAGTTTTAAGTCCGTAATGAAGTGCTTGTTCTCCAGCTCAGCGTTTTCGTGACCACATGCTTCTACCCAATTTGGACACGAGCATTTGCCACAGCACTTACCACATCTGGCGAATGCACACACGCAGAGCCAGGTACCTGCAAGCTAGGTGCTCTCCATCAGAGAGGGCGGAGTCTAGAGTTAGCAGACTTTTTAACCACCAAACCTGGGTGTTTTTTTAACAACCTATCGCATTGTTTCCACCAGAGATAGTGCCATGAAAAGCACATTTTTTACTGAGACATCGCTGTGTTTCCTGCCGGGATAGTGCACAAAAAAATGGTTATTTACCATGATATCACAGCGCTTCTTGCCTGGATAGTGCCACAGACAGGGGCAGTTTTTACCAAAACATCACTACTTTTCCTGCTAAGATAGTACCACGAAAATCAGTTGTTAATCAAGATATTGCAGCTTTTTCTTGCCAGGATAACGCCATGGAAAGCTGGTGTTTTTTCACAGAGACATTGCTGCATTTCCTGCTGGAATAGTACCAAGATAAACAGCTGTTTTAAGCAAAACATCACTACTTTCTCTGCTGGTGTAGTGTCACACAACGCGGTTATGTTTCATGTCAGGATAGCACCACGACAACATTAGCGAGACACCACAGTGTTTCCTACTAAGATAGTGCCATGAAAATTGGATGTTTACCAAGACATTGCAACATTTATCGCCAAGATGGTGCCAAGATACTGTCATGTTTCCTGCCGGGACAGTGCCATAAGAAGTGGTTGCTTTTCCACGGAGAGATCACTATATTTCGTGCCAGAACTGTGCCGGCAAAAGAGGGAATTTTAAGCCAAAACACTTTTCATAACCATGTCCACCAGGTAGAGTGGCACAAAATGTGGAAGTTTTTTACAAAGACATCGCTGCACTTCCAGCTGGGACGATGCCACAAAGAGCAGCTGTTTTTTTTTTTTTTTTTTTTACCAAAACATTGCTGCATTTCATGCCAGGAGAGTTCAAACAAAGGGGCTTGTTTTTATTGAGACATGGCTGTGTTTCAGGTGGGGACTGTGCCACCAGAACCAGGTACTTTGAGCCAAAACATAATCTTTACCAAACCATAACCAAGAGGTTTTGTGCCTAAATCTATCCACACGTTAAGTTTCAACACATCAGCTACATAACAAAGGACAAATGTATCTGTGGTTTTCAGAAACATGCGATGTTTGGGTTGATGAGCTGTTTGGTACTAAGATCTGTTGGATTTTAAACTTGACTCCTCAGAGATGAGTCAGACAAAGAGTTAGCTGCTGATACATTTAGATTATTTTTCCTTCCCTTTCCTTCATCCATTGTGCCGAGACAACAACTGTTGTTAATGACAATATTCCAGTTCCTGCCTTTATTCCAACCACTGTTGCTGCGACTGGACATGTGAACACATCACTCTAAAGCCGACATCAGGTGCTTTGTGAAAGCTTTCATTTAATTTTCAGTGTTCATTTATTTTATGAGCACGTCTGTTTATCACATTATTGTTGCAAAGAGCACAGATGTCTCTTCCACCGCAGAGCTGCTCATCTTGCCTCTGTTCTATTTCCGTGGCAGCGAGCAGAGAGAGGAGCACTAATAAACCCTTCTGCTCCTTGTCAGCTCCCTTCCTCTCTGCACTGATAGATCCGAATTGTACCTCTACAACACCACACATCCCCTTCCTCACCGAAGCACACACATGCAGCTTTAATCACTAGGAAGCCGGGTAGAATTGGAACTCGTTGGAATTTAATGCGGCGTGAACTCAAAGTTTGACGGCCAGGCTCGAGGTTGGGTCCAGTTTTGTTTCTAATGTTTTATTTCTGAGGGCGAGAGCGCTCGCTGCAGATGAGATGGTGGTGATAACTGAGCCCTTTTTCACAAGTGTGTCTCATTATTAATTCTATTATGGATGGTCTCTTTGCATGGAGCCCCATTAGACGAAGTCAGCCCGCTAGAGCACAGCAGACCTCAGGTTTAATTGACACCACGGCACACACGGGAACGTGGAAGAAGGCATGATCTGAGTGCATGACTGATCAACGTAAATGCCAGCCTTCTCTCACAGGAGTCTGAATTTCAAGGAGGAATGAAGCAAATGTTTGAATTAGTATTCCAACAGGAAGAATTAACGGTGGAAAAGCAGAAAACCTTCAGTGGCTTTTAACGCGGCGAAGCTTCGGCTGCACTGATACAAACTCTGAGTCCTTTTCTGAGCATCAATCTGAGCTTCATCTGATCCACAGTAATATTTTATTAAGGATGACAGTTCATCTAAAAAGAGCCACAATTTCAAGGTCTCTCACAATAATGACACACTGCTGAGCTGTGTCGGATGATCAATCACAGCAGCCCGATGACAAGCTTGTGCTTAGTGTTTAAAGAGCTCTTTGTGTCTGTGCTGTGTCTGTGTTAGGAGTGACACGGCCGGCACGGCAGCACTGAGCGCAGCGCTTCGGTCATCCAGACACAACACAGACCACTTGTATACCTCTTCACATGCTGATTCTGTGCGCCCTGTTTTCCTGTCTGAGACACGTTAGCTGAATGAAAAACAGCTCGCAGATAAACTGTCACATTTTGGAGCAGCTATGTTTTTTGGGGTGAAGGAAAGTATTTTATACAGACAGTTTTCTGATCACATCTCTGGAGGCAGTTCTTAAAATAAAAGCTAAACAACAGTCAAAAAAATAGCAGATGGTGGAAGAAAGAAACAGCAATCATTCAAATGACATGATTAGTAGGCCAGTAGAGATTTCCTCATCATAATCATCGAGCCTGTGAGGTGTGGCTGCTGTTTGGTACTCAGCTCTCCATTGTTATTCTGCTTTCTGCAGAGTGGCATCAAACCATAACATGACAACAGGAATGCTAATGTCGGAGCGGCGACCTTTGCTGGTGATCGTATGGATTATTCAGCAGGAAATTCCACATTACCTATGGGACAGAGGAGCAGTCAGCGTGGCAAACGCTACGACAACCTTCAAGACCCACAGCAGATCTCCTGAGGAATGCTGATGGGCAGCGGAGCACGTCAGGGCGTCTCCAAACAACCAGGATCATGACTCCACATCAGGTTTGCAGAGGAACAGCTTTCACGTGTCCTCTGCCTGATTCTCATTTTATTGTCTGCGCTGAAACATCTTTACGCAACACTGATGAAATTCCACCTGCGTCTAACTACAACTGTTTGTTTGTTTGTTCTGACTAGCTCAGATGCAATGCCTCCGTTTCTGAACAACACTTTTTCTCTGACAACAAAACGCCCTGTACCTGGAATACGGCTGCGACTAACAATTATCTTCATTATCAAGCAATCTGCTGATTATTCTCAACATGAACGGATTTATCATTAAGTCTATGAAGTGTCAAAAACTTGCTCATCACCATTTCCCAGAACTCAAAATGACAAAACCCAAGACTCTTAACTTACTGTCAAACATGACGAAAAAAAGCAGCAAATTCTCACATTGAAGAAGCTGACAACAGAAAATATTTGACATCTTTGATTGAAAAACGACTGAATCAATTAATCAGTTGTGAAAATAGTTGGCAATTAATTTTCTTTCAGTCGAGTAATCAATGAATTGACTCAATGTTGCAGCTCTAATCTGAAAACTCAGATTTTACAGAAGAAGTCAAAATTTGAGTCTAAAATGAACAAAAGCTTGATTTAAATCAAAGACTGTGAAATCAGAGAACAAATGAACAAGATCTGATCAGGCTCCTCTCAGATACTTGACAGTTTTTGATCCTGCGGACACGCCCAACAGAGAGCTGAGACTTGGTACCGTTCATTCATGCTTCACACATGCGTCAAACATGCATTTACATATCTGGTCTGATGCAAAGACAACACTTACAGGCCGTTAGTCAGACAGCACACACCGCGCTGACAGCTGTTAAAGGTCAGAGATAAACTGCTTTCATGACTGGTGACATAAAAATAAAAAGCGGAAAAA
This sequence comes from Epinephelus lanceolatus, assembly GCF_041903045.1. NCBI lineage: Eukaryota > Metazoa > Chordata > Actinopteri > Perciformes > Serranidae > Epinephelus > Epinephelus lanceolatus. Next base: position 44,386,059 of record NC_135747.1, read on the forward strand.
AATTATATTATGGATGCACCGAAATGAAAATTTGTGGCCGAAGCCGAAGCCAAATAAAATTAAACGCTTGGCCGAATACTGAATACCGAATATCGTTGTTTATTTTTTCATTAGTTTTTGCAGATGAACTCTCTCCAGATTAGTGCTGTCACGGTACCAAAATTGGGACCCACGGGACGATACCAGTGAAAGTATCACAGTTCTGAGTAGTATCACGATACCACAGCGAAAATGAGGCAGATGTGCCTTTTGTCATTTATAAAAAGATAAATCACTTTTCTATAATACATCAATGATATTTCAATGGAATAAATTACTTATTGACTTATTCATACTTCAAAAAGAGCATCAATAAGTGATTAACATAGGGGGGATCAAAATAAAATAAATAAATAAAATAAGAATCAACCAGCCACCCTCCTCCCCTGACAAGTAAAGAACAGTCCCTTCATAAGTAAAGAACAGTCCCTAAAGTGCGGTGAGGTTTGTGGGCCGTTACCTGCCACGCAGAGAGAAATGTGAACGGCTTGTTTCTCCTCTGACACGTCACATACCTGTGTGCCGCCACGGCTCAGCTGTTCAGGTACTACTGGGCAGTCATGACACCAACAAAGAGGAAATTACTGGACCTGGAGCCGGACTTCTCCGTCACCGGTAAGCCATTATCATGTGCCGCGGAGCACTATGGCTGCTGTATTGCTGCTGCTGGTTGAAATCTGTACTCACACAGCGTGCTGAATGATTTATTTTGCTCGCACAAAACTATTTTTAGTCGCAATTGCGAGTGCGGTGACGGACGGAGTAAAATATCGCCACACTGCCAACATTTTACTCCGTCCGTCACCGCACGCTGTTTGATTGCGTCATCAAAACACGGCACTATTATTCAGCCTTGCTTTTCACTTATTCCACTGAATACCGAATGTGTGTTTTTTTTGCAAAATTCGGCCGAATATATTCGGTTACCAAATATTCGGTGCATCCCTAAAATATATATAACTGAGTTGATGTGAAACAGAGGACAATTTGCAACAGCTGCGACCATGTACACACACACACACACACACACACACACACACCCTAACCTTGACCTTTGTGCCAGGCCAAATTTCAGCCTGTGAAGACAAGAACTGTGGCGACCAAAAGGAGGGAACATTTTTGTAGACTGACCATGTGACAGAGCGACACACAGAGCAGCTGGTCGCAGCTAAGAACCAACATCTGAACCCAAATGTGTGACTCCTCGGTTATCATCATTAAGATGAGAACATTCAACACCAGGAGCAACACCCCTCTGCTGCTCTCAAACACTCACCTCTTTTCCACATCAATACAGTTATTTATTAACAAGGAGAAGACATGCAGCAAAGGACCACAGGTTGGAATCAAACCCACACTGCTGCAAAGACTCAGCCTACATGTGGCACACACTCAGGGCTGAAAATTAACACCAAATGTGGGTAGATTTTCCATTTGGCAACTAAATCTCAGAAGGCTCTTCGCCACATTGTTTGTACCAAAGTAGTCATGTATTAAATTATATATGTAATAGCTATTTGACGGAGGCTAATAGCAGACCGGCACTCTGTTTGTTGTGTGTCGCACTTAAATTGCTCCCCGCTGCATCAAGGAACCTGTAGGCCTACACGGAGGATGCGCGCGCACGTAGGCATATGGCGCGCCTCGATCCATGATCTGTTGTTAGTAGCAAGCAGATTACCAGGTGTAAGTAAACCACCGACAAAACGAAAAAACACTGACGAGGACGAAGCTGAAGCTGTAACGTTACAGAAAAAAAAGAAAATGTTTTGTGAGAAATGGAGGTTCCGTTTCAAGCGGCTGGCTACACTGCGATGCTGAGGGTGCAGTAATGAGCTGCAATGTTTGTTGGCAGTATGATAAAGGAAAAAAAAACTAACAACTCATTTGTCATCGGCAACAAAGCGATGAAGCTGGAGAACATCCGTGACCATGAACGCAGCGAAGTGTCAAAGTGCAAATGGAACTTTGAGCTCAAAACTTGATATTAAACTAATTTTGCTTCAGATTTCACTCTGGCCTCTCCTTTAAGCTTGTATTCAACATGATACTGTATTATCTCAATGAAAAGTACTGAAACAAATGTATATGTGACAGAAAAAGGCAACTCATTATTTTGGCTGGTAAAAAATATGCTTGGCCAGTGAGCCAAAAAGTTAATTTTCAGTCCTGCACACACTCCACCAGGTGAGCTGGAGGTCACACCAATTAACCAGATGTTTGATTAAGTGTGCTCATTTTCATATATAAAGAGTTGAGGGAAACCTGAACCTGAATGTCAGAGCCCTGCAGGAGTGAGTCGATGTCACCGTCACAAAACTGATGCAAATCAAAACTAACGGGACTTCATTCACGTCAAAGAGAGATCACCTGATCCAAACTGTTGTCAGGTTTTTGTTTGTTTTTTATTTTTTTATTTTTAAGGGCTTTAAGTGAAACTCAGAGCATATGAGTCGTCTGGACACAATTCTCAACCTAAAGATGGCTGAACCGGCAGGTATTAGCTAATGTGGCTAACTCCATAAACAGTGCTAAACCACAGCAACAGTGCTGACAGAGCTAACGGTGTTAACCGGGAGGAACTGCAGGATGGGCGCTGCACTTCTGCTACAACAGCATCCAGATATCAGCAGCAGTCAAAGCCACATTTGAGATGTCACAAGCACTTCTATAAAAACAGACTGTGATCAAAATAAAATGCAAAGAAAGAAATGAACCGACATATGATCGCAGTGCGAAGCAGCGGTGGTGAGCTGACCAGCGGGGAACACATGCACGCACGGCTGGACCAGCGTACCACAACACATGACAGAGAAGCTCAGATTACAACACAAAGAGGGAGCGAGGCGTCATTACTCCAGTTTAACTTTACGTAGCAAACAGCTGTTCACTGCTGTATTAACACTCTAAAAGTCGCATACAGAATCTTTCAGGTCACATCTAACAATCATCCCCATGACTCATAGTATGACATCACCATGCATTGACCTTTGCAGGTGACAAAGGTCAGTCATCTTCAGCGTGGCTGCAGGAAGTTGAATCTCTGGAACACGTACACACACGTTGTTTAAGCGAATCAACAAACAGCCGGTTGTGGTGTTTTTCTGACTTCTGGCAGAGAGTTTTATTTATGAGCCTCCTCATGAGATCAAAGCGAATCCATCAGACCCTTTGTTGTCTGAAGATTCAGTTTTATCCGCTGGGCGGAGATACATCATGTCCAAGGAAGAAAACAAAAACAGGTATCACATCCTTTGTCACCTGCAGCTTCCATCTGCTTAACAAACTGCAACTTGACTCGGCACCTGAACTTCACGGCTTCAAGTCGCTGTAGTTATTATAATTTGTTTGTAGACATAACACTGGTGTCAAGATTTAAATGTGTGTGTAAAGTCAGATTCTTTAAAGAGCAGCGGAGGGTTCATTCATTCATTTATGCTTTCATAATTCTTCCAGCTAAACTTTAAACACAATGAGGAACACGTCTGAGCGAACAGTGAGTCAGTGCCGTCCGCCCTCTCTGCCAGGCAGCAACACTGGAATCCAATACAAATCTTGCATGAATGTAATTAAGAGCAGGCTTCTTGCCTCCATGCTGCTGTTTCTCAGAGCCTCTAAAGAGCTCTGTACAGCAGGCTGCAGTCACTCAGCACCCAGCGGTCACATACAGCAGAGACGACAGCAGACAGCTGATGTGTCTGTCGCCGCTGATCAGCGACCGCTCGGCTGAATCCACTTCAGACTCAGAAAGACAGACAGCCCAGGTAGGAGGCATTCCATTAAAGACCAGCAATGTGCCTCCCCTGTTGATTAGAGAGCATTGATCTGCCACGAACAAACGACTGATTTGGAGCCCTGCTGGTGGATGAGCGACTGGGCGTGTGTGATGGAGCGAGGTGGAGGGAGCCAGAGACAGACAGAGGGTGAGTGAGAGCTGTTGCTCCCACCAAATCCATCTTATTGGATTTCAGCTGCAGGCATTCATCACCAGCCACCATTGTGCTGCTCAGGGATTGGCTGCAAAACTTTAATAAAAGCTCACCTGCCAACTACATATAAACACGCCGCCTGTCTGTCGGCGGCGCCTTTGTGATTCAGAAATGAGGAATTTTAGCAGGAGCATTAATTTAGTTGTTGACGGTTATATAACAATCTGACAAACAATCACTTTCAAAGCCTCCAATTACACACAAGAGGACAAAAATCAGATGCCACAGTGTGTGACGCTGTCGCTGAGCAGGCCGCCAGCAGCAGCCGAGTGTGTGGACGTCTGTGAGGTTAGTACAGTGTGTGTGTTCAGGTCTCTGTGCTGTCCAGAGAAAAATCAATGGCTGATGATGCAGCAGCTCTTTGCTTCTTAACAAGTCTCCTCAGACTCTCGGTGGTCTCGGCTCTGCCGTCGCAACAGATGCAACAGGTCAGTGGCGTCGGTGGCAGCAGCTCGGGAAAATCCAAATCCTGTCACCGTCTCTTTAATTGGTCTGATCTGTGATATCATAAGCATCTGTCCCGTTGTCAGCAGTGTTGACCCAGACACTGTACCGACCAACACAGCTCATTTTTCTCAGTTTGGGAAATTCAAGACTGAAACTATCAGAACGAAACAGGTGAAACAGCCGCCACAGGAAAATGATGTCATCGTACGTTTCTGCAAACCACCAGCAAGTTTTGTATCTTTCGTAAGTATAATATCAGCGTTTCTAAAGTGACGTAATATCTGAGCTGAATTAGTCAGACAGAGTCAGAGAGGATGGCAGATGATGTGGCACCTCAGCGAGACGCCTGCCCAGCTGCAGACAGCTGCAGACAGCTGATCGAGACCAACAAACAACAAAACTGGTTGCTGTGTTTCCAAGTTTAAGTCAAGTCTCAAGCCTTTCCCAAACCGGACCCTGCCCACTCCCACTCCGTCGTGAAGTCTAACTCTGTTTGTCGTCACCTTCACTGCTGAATGAAGCTCCTTCATGAAGGCGTCAGAGATAAACACAGCAACAAGCTTTGGGACAGTGGAAAGAGGAACTGTCGGAACTTTTTCGGAGTTTTATTTATATCAGTCTTAGTCAAATAAAAACGTCTTTTGTCTTTTCGCTCTGATGTTTAGAAGCTGTTTGGTTTTTGTCACACTTGTTAAAAATATTCAGAACTACAATCAGATGAACGTGACTGTTTTCTAGAAACTACGGAGGATGGATATGATCCAAAATACAGCGTAACCTTTAAGATGTTAATGTCTGTATGACAAAGTAAATGTCCATCTTAGTTTGATGAGGTTACATTTGTAGGGGTAATCACAGTGTGGAGCGTCTTCCATGATGAACACAATATGCTGATGCACATGCTCAGTAAGTCAGCATCGGTGCACGCTGCTGTCGGAGGGTTTTATAACTCACTTCCACTCCTCACTAGTTAGTTTGGGACAGTGCTCAGTGTGGCCGACCGTGGGTAAGGAGAGGGTGCAGGAGGTGGTCAGGGAGAGGCCCAAGTCTCAAGTCATGAACATCAAGTCAAGGTCTTTAATCAGCGTTAGCCGTGATTGATGAAATTTGTCTTACGGTGTTTATGATTAAAATTTGCTTTAGTGAGCACAGAATGCTCAAAGGGAGGTGACGTAATGAGACTTTTACCCTCAAAGCAGAAAGAATGTGAAGTAATCTAACATTTTATGTCTGGTCAGGACGTCACAAGCACAAGTGTCTTAAGCCTAGTTCACATCACACGATTTTCACCGCGATTTTGACGTCGCAGAGGATCTTGAGAGCCACCTTGGGTCGGAGGTGAGGCGGCAGATAGTCCGCCACGAAGAGTCCTCATGTGTGAACAAGCCTACGAGCAAGTCGCCCCCTTGCCTGAGACTGGGACTGGATATCTGGCGTGCTAGAAATCTGGAGAAGTCTGACACGACTGACAAAGAGCATCAGCCAATGAGAGGCAGGATATGTCCCACGTCAGCACGCAGGAGGATGGAAGAAATGTGAGGAGGACAAGCCGCTGGGTTGCCAGGTCTGCTCATTAGCTGCGACTTTGGGCTTGTTTCTAAAGTGGAGTTGCTTATTTGGGCTTGCTCTCCAAATATCACCTTCCTCTATATATAACCGTCTAATAAGTTATTTAAACGCATTATAGTTGCTTCTTTTGGGCTTGTTTCCATAACTCTGGTTGCTTGTTTCTCTCCCAAGATCTGGCAACACTGACAAGCCGGCAAGCAACAACAACAATGGCGGCGTCCACAGGATCACAGGGAGCTTGTTGTGTTTGGACCCAGGATAATAAAGAATATCCATGCCTTTACGATGTGTCGTCTCCAAGTTTGGTGACATCACCACATTATCTGCGGCTCTGTGGGCGAGGGCTCGGTGGAGAAATCACACACAGGTCGTAACACAGTTGGCGAGACTCCTGCTGACAGAAACACACGTCGCCAGGTATGAACACTCAAAAGATTACGATAGTCTCTGCGACGCAAAATCAGGGTGAAAATTGTGTAATGTGAACTAGGCTTTACATGGTGTTTACTCTTTGTCAGCGAGTCACTAGCTGTGAGTGCTTTACTTGATGATCGAGGACATGACTTCATAAGATGACCCAAACTGCTCTGTCACCAGCAGGTAACTAACCCTCCCCCCTGACCTCAGGTGAGTATAAGTATCTGATGTCTCCTGTGTTCAGGGCTGGCTCTTTGCACTCAGCTCATTCCTGACTGTTTGTTGTGAGTCCGTCAGCAGATTCTGAATTAAACTTACAGAAGGACAAGTTTCTGACTCGATGTGTTTTGTCTAGTAGAAATTTCCACCACGCAGCCAAGCGAGTCTCAACTCCTCAAATCAGTGACCTGAGTTGACTCATCTCCGCCTGTCAGTTTGGTGCTTGCTGCTTAATTTGACGAGGCCCGTGACACACACACACGTCTTGCTCCTGTTCACATGAAAATTCATCTCATGTGATTTTTAACGACAGCCAAACAGCTAAAGATAAAACCAGTCGACACACTGTGAGAATCTAATCAGCTCGACTGTACTGAGAGCTGCTCTGGTGTCATGTGAACAAACACACAGTGTGTCAAAGAGTCAAAACTTACAGTGAGCGTTTCTTTACAACCTCACAGATCTGTCTTATAAAAAATGCATCACCTGTGGCTGTGAACAGTTTGTTGTTTCCTCCTGCAGGACGACAGGACAGTGACTTAAACTCCTGTCTGGTACAAGCTGCACTGCAGGAACAGGGACATTTGTTTACAACATGACAGCATTATCCACCACATCCAGCTGTAAGCTCAGGAAGATATAACGACTATGATGCAGCAAACTATGGCTACAGCTTCTGGCTGGGCTTCACAGATTCAAGGAAAGCAGCAGTGACACAGAGGAAGTGGAACATTTGGAGAATATTAAAAATATCAAACGGACGGTGGAGAAGTGGATTATGGTCCAGAAATGATCAGAAACTGTGGGATACTTTTTCCATCATGCTGAACACAACTTCAGTTCTTGGTCTTAAGTATTAACGTTTTTACATTATACCTGCACATACACACAGTTATGGGGTCAAGTATCAGTGGTAGCATTTAGCAGCAAAGGTAGACTGTAGCTTAATTACACCCTGAGCAGATAAACACGCCTGGTGGAAGCCACTATAGACGACCTCCCTCTGCTTTCACTTGTTAAAGTCATTTTTGTGCACTTGTTTTTCTCTACAGTATTTTTCCTAACAGGTGATGATGTTGTTATACACCTTCAACAGATTTATTATAATGCACTCCACTTCCTTGCACGACACTGCACCCTGGCTCCTTCGATACGTGATGAATTACAGGAAAAAAAACAACATAAATGTCAATAACTCCCCAAAACAGCCTTCATTGTACATTAGCATAGACTCCACGAGTCTCTGAGCTCCAAGAGAACAATGAACACGGTTCTTCCTGAAGATAATTCCTCATTTGGTGTTTTGATTTCTCCTTAATTGGCCATCCTTCTGTATATTTTAGCGATACTGATTCTGGCATTTTTGCAGCTGTAACTTGGAGGCTAAACGGGACATAATGGGCCCTGCAGGAAAACAAGGCAACATTCTGTCTACCATAACAATGGCTCACGCCTCGCACCGTCCTGTGGGGGGAAATTCTGCAGCTTGTGCAGAAACACTGTGGAAGTGATGTTCTTGGTCATTTGCATACGGAGCAGGAAACAGAATCAGATCACTGGTTGTCAGCGGAGATGAATTCTCACAGTGCATCACTAAATCTGGACACATGCAGCTAAACAATGAGCCTCATGCAGGAACACGGACAATGTTTTTCATTTTTGATTGTATCTTGGTTTGTTCTTAATTTGTTGGTACAAATTGGTTTCTGTGATTTACCCATGTTTTTTATTTTTCAGTAAGAGAAGGTTTTCAGAGTGGTGGAGAGCTCTCTGACTAAAAAAGATTTCACAGTCCACGAATTGTTTGTGCAAAACAAGGCAACATAAGTTTTCTATTTGAGGAGCATGTTTTACACAGTGAGGTACTTTTACTTCACCTGTGTATTTTAATCTCACACTGCACTTTGTACTCCACCACAATTATTTGATAAGTTACTTTACAAATCAAATATCTGCACACAAACCACGTAAAAACGTACAAGTGCAGCTGAAATGATCTGTCGACTGATCGACTGACAGAAACATTTTGATAAGCATTTGAATTCATTTTCATGCAGAAATATTTTATGGTTCCAGCTTCTTAAACATTCAGACTTCCTGCTTTTTTCTTTTAATTACTTTAATTATTTTGATTTATTGCATTGATTATTTTGTTTCTGCACTGAGTACTTTTACTTTTAATACTTAAAGGAACAGTGGTTAAGATTTAGGGGGATTTATTGGCATCCAGCAGTGAGGACTGCAGATTGCAACCAGCTGAAACTTCTCCCTGTTAGAATTTATTGTCCCGGAGGATTTTACCACGAGCTGAATTATCCACAGAGGCCTCCTCCTCTGCAAAACAAATGGACACAGTATAAACACTGAATAAAGCAGTTTCACAGTTATTATTCTTTTTTTGTTTTCTGACGCTCTTGTTGTGGAGGGGCCGCTCATTACAGAGGCCAATGCAAAAAAGTTAATGTCTCTATCTAGAGTCAGTGTTTGGTTCGTCCGTTCTGGGCTACTGTAGAAACATGGTGGTGCAACATGGTGATCTCTGTAGACCTGCTCCCTGTGTAGATATAAACAGCTCATTCTGAGGGAACCAGAACACAACAACTCTTATTTGCAGCTGATTAAACACTAAAGAAAACACACTGATCATTTCTGCTGATATATCCTCCTAAATCCTGCACTGGGCCTGGGTAATGTTTTAAATGCAGGACTTTTACCACTAACACAGTTATTTTACTGTGCAGTATTTAGTCTTCTTCTTACAAATGTTTCATCATTGCTGGGTTTTTAATTTTCCTGTGAGTCCTGCACTGAAGGAAAATCAGGTTATCTTCAAAGATTTCACTCCTGCTGATGTAATTCTTCTCCTTGCAACCTTTTTTGTCGTCATCGCACTAATTTTTATTGGTGACAGAGTATTTGCACACAGCTCAGCACCTGCACCTGGAGAATTTTTATGTGCTTTTTCTGCATCAGTTTATGGTGAAATGTCTTTAATTTGTCAAATTAAAAGTCTACTTTAATGTTTTTGAGGAGAAGGGACAAATGCACATGTTTTATATACTGAGGGGGATGTGTCACTTGTGTCCTCCCCAAAAGCCTGTGTGATCAAGTGGGATTCATCATTCACCCCACCTGGGTAACAGCAGATATAGATGGTTTAGATGCATCTCAGGTGGACTTCTCATATTTTCTCTCTTAACAGAAAATTAAGATTAAATTCAAGGGAAAAGTTTGGAGTATGTTGCTGCATGAGAATCAATCTCTCTCTCACACTCACACACACACACACACACACCAGATGAAGTGGTCAGACGTTTAGAAGCAACCACAAAGCCATTTCCATTTCACAAACTTCACACTGTTCAGCTCGGGGCTGTCAGACCCCGCTGTTCTCAAAGACTGAAAGCAAAGGAGGAAGAGGAAGTGTTTGGGAGGAACGATGGCAGGAGCACAGTCAGCTGTCAGAGAGTGCAACGCCTTTGAACTGTTAGAGGTTCAACTTTGGAGGAAAAGATTCCTCTGTGCAGGGAAGTATCCAAACTTTGTGGACTCTGAGATATCTGTGTGTGAGATCATTACTGAAAGCTCATCAGCGGTTACCAATCATTAAGTTATCATTTTAAACATCATTAAGTTACGTCTATTCTTCTGAGACAGTTACATGTTAGAAACCAACACAGATGGACATAAAGGCTGCAGCGGATCATTTGTTCCATTTCATAAACTCCTCTATATTTCCCAAATGGTGCCAGTGTTTGGTTCCATATCATAGTGTCTCTGCGAACACTGATTACAGTCCAGAGAGCAGAGGAACATCCTGTCATAAACAAAAGACAGACGATCAAGCCTGACGCTATTTGTTGCTTTGCAAAACATGCAGCTATAATTAAATCCATTGTGATGTAATTAGAAAAAACATCTTGTATCCGGTTTTAATTGCTATGTGGTCTCACAACGCAATTTCTCGTTACTGTCTTCTTGATGCGTGACCCAGGCATTATGCCAGGAAATTTGGTGATGGAAATGAAAACAAGCCTGATCAGTGGCAGCACTGTTTACCGCCCTGATACATAACACGCCTTCAACGCTATGTTTGTCATTCCAAAAGGGAGGCTTCGCCCTCGCCGAGCGCCTGTAGGGGACGCGTAGGGTTGAGATTGTGATATAATCACCGGCAGCAGCGAGAGAGAAAAAACTGCAGCTTCTTCTCTTGATGAAATACAACAACTAAATGATTCCTTAATTTTTGTTCATTTTCTCATTAGTTCTGTAAACGAGCAGTTTGATCAAGCTGAGCTGTAAATTGGAAGCTGCGGCGCCGATATCTTCATCAAAAACTGTGTGGATGGTTTTATAATGTGCCAGAATCTGAGCAGCCCAGATTCTTTCTGTGGGACGACATGAGCGTTCCTCCAGCTGCAACCATCAGTCACCTGTACAAAGAGAACGATTTCCAAAGATCTAATTACCCGACTAACCATCAACTAATTGATGCAGACTGTTTAGTTTAATACAGACGCACTTTTCAATTAAAGCTATTTTGTGTATTTGTGTGTGTGTGTCTGTTTCTCAATCTACACTTCGGTATTCACAGAGAGTAAAACTAATCCTGCTCTGTAATGTTAGTGTGCGGGGACACAAAAGGAGCCACAGATTGAAAATACAAAGACGTCTCCTCAGCCCCCAAACCTCAGAGTAATTAATTCTGTAAAGAAACCGTATGATACCAAAAAGAAGAGGTCACCCTGTACAAGAACAAGGATGACATGTAATCCCATTCTGATATGTGGAAGTGAATGTATCTCTGTAAAGATGCCATAACTAGGTGAGAAGCTGAAGGGAAATCCACATGCCCTTAAAGGTGTATTACGCAGAAACGGTCTGTCTGTAAATATTATCGCCAGTTAAAATGAAAGTGAACCCCAGGCTCACTGTGCTCGACATGTCGCCTCACTATATTTGCTTTGTTTTGGTGCAGTGTCCAGCTGTCCGGTCACCGACGTGGAGGACTCCAGCCATGACACTTGGCAGCCTGAGGATGAGGTGGCAGCCTACATGGAGCTCAAGACACCCAAGGAGGATCCTTTGGAGGTTTGATGGTGGTGGAAGGAGCATGCTAACATGTTTCCTAACATGTTTCCTGCAGCCTGGGGGGTTTGATCAGGGGTAACAGGTCAGTTCTGGTGCTGAGCTTTATGGGTATGGGTGGGTGCAGGTTTTAAAAAATGGACCCGTGCAGGACTCTGTCACAAGCCTCCCGTTCCCCCTCGCTTTGGTATCCAGGACCCAGGGGTGTGTGGGTCCAAGCCAACAGCCTGGCTTTACTGCCTCCTCTTGGTAGCTAAATCTGCTGGAGTACCAGGGTCATGAACCAACAAACAAATTGAATTTATTTAATATAAAAACACTGATGCAGTGTTCTTATACTACATTTTTTAGTTTGAATTTTCAAAAGTCACTAAAAGGCAGGAAATAAAGTCTGTGAAACTCAGGTTTGTTTGTGTGTAAATCAGGGTGAAATTTAGGACAAATAAAAGTATTTCCCAAAATGTTAAAGTTTTAAAGGAGCTCTATGCTAAATTCAGAGTGCATGAGTTGTCTCCACACAGTTCTCAACATAGATGGAGCTGAGCCGGCAGCTAGCAGCTAACGGTGCTAACTCTATAAACAGCACTAGTGTGGACAGAGCTAACAGTGTTAGCCAGGTGGTAACCAGAGGGTGGGCGCTATGCTTCAATGCCGTCTGTACAAAATGCTCCTACTTTGACTTTGATATTCTTTATTGATACCAGTCAGGTTTAATATTTAATAATAGTATTATTTTCTGCATTTCTGTGCTGCTTAGTTGATGTAGTGAGGTAGGGGTCAGGTGCACGGTGACATCATCACCACGGAAATTCCTGTGAAAAGTCTTCATCGTGCTCCGTACGTTGTGCTTGTTAGCTGGCTGAACGATACACAATGTGTCGTTCTCCTCAGAGTGTGTGTCAGTGACAGAAGTAGGTTCTTTTAATTTGTGTGTTAATTACGTTTCCATGGGCAGTTACATGATGTTACAGAGAGTTTAGTATTAGTGCACGTTAACAACTGTGGTTACTATACGTAACGTTAGTGCTATGAATACAGGTTGTCTCGTATGAGGCCAGCCAAAGAATTAGAACCTTTTTTGTGAGTGTGAGTCGTACGTTAGGCTGGATATTCCTGTTTAGATAATGGTAGCAGTGTTGTACGATGCATTGTATACGCAACATGACACTGAACAGTATTGTACTTACTGCTTTCATTAGTGTTTACTGACAGAAAACCACACACACACACACACACACACACACACACACACACACACCTGTATACCTTTTGAACACAAGCACGTTGAACCATGTTGCACGTTAAGTGGTGGTAAATGAGCTAGGTGGTGGGATACACACATATATTAACATATCGGCGTGGCTGAACCGCCTCACCACAACAAACCACACAGAAGATCAGACTACAAACACACGGAGTTAGTGTGACGTCATTCTCTGCTGTTACTCCTCCATATCTTTACACAGCTAACAGTGGTCCACTGTTATATCAACGTTCTGAATGTTGCACACTGAACCTTTGATTAAAACTTTTAAATAACCTCAGAATGATTGATTTACATCATGAAATGTGTTATGATGCAGAGGTCATCGTCTCAACCACATCACAGGATCCTCAAATGACTGATGACACCATATACACACTGATCTGATGCTGACTGCTGCCTAATAAGGCGCTTTGATTAAAAATGGATTGAATCATTTCCTAGGTGTCCCAGGGAGACGTGGAATTGATTCGGCTTAACAATGAAACCCCCAAAAGGACCCTAACAGGGTCTAATAACAAAAATAAATTCATTAATAAATAATTCAAGCCCCGCTGGTGCAGCTCGCTTCATGTAAGTGAAAGCAGGCAGAATAAAATGTGTTTAATGTCAGTGGGCATCAGCAGATAAAAACACACTTCTCTGTCTGTCAGCTCCGACTCAACGTCCCCGTTCGTAGACCGGACACAAAGCAGATCAAAACACACAACTGGCATCAACAATGCAGGATACACATCTGGCCCGCTGTTAGAGCGGATGCTGGAGCTGAGACTGGCAGCCATCACTTCTCTATTATTGTCTTTCAGAGCTCACGGCGTCAATATATTCCTTTGATCAAAGTTTTTTTCGCTCAGGCGTTTCAAATGCAAGTGTCCTACAAATACCTTTGTAATGGAAATGGATAATGAGCTTTCCCAGCGGGGTTAATCAAACCTATTGTTCTGCAAGAATAAAAAAGATGTGAAAAGATGTGAAAGGGAACTGATTGATTGTGCGGAGAAAAAACTCTTGGTGTCCTTTTCTTTCAGGCAATTCCTTGTTTCCTCCTTGATACAGGAAGTGATTTATTTTGACAGCTACCTCATTGAGTTTTATTTTATCCAAATGAAAAGTCTTTGTTGTGAGCTCAACAAGAGACATGGGGGGAGGGGGAAGAGAAACAGACAGACAGAGAAGAGAACAGAGAGTGATGAGAAGGAAAAATAAAGGACAACAATGAAAGAAGACGGTGAGTTAACGACACAGAAATAAATGTGTGAAAGTAGCAGTGGAGTGGAGCTGTGAGTAAGCTGCTGGCTGAGGGCCTGGTGGGCTAGATTTGACCCCACAGAGGAGGAGAGTGCACAGTCCAGGTCTATAATTAGAAAACACACAGTGCCACTAATCCTTACTGAATGATTAAGCAGCAAACAGCAAGTTTACAGCCAGGAACCCACAACGGAGCGGCTGTGGAGAGTCACTGTGGTTTTCCCACAGAGCGAAAAATCTGACAGAGGGAACAGTTGGGTTCTGCTTCGTGGCCAGATTCAGGTGAGGCGGGTTCAGCCCAAAATAAATCAGGGGTTTCTAATAGGATTTTAGAGATGTTAACACATTAAAGCTGGATTTATATTTGTGGGTTAGGAGGTTACAGGCTCCATATGTAACCACAGAGGAAAACCACTCCAGCCACCAGACGGAAGTGTTGGTACTGTATGTTTCTGTAAATCATGGATGTCTTACATTTGTACATTTCATACGGATCATATCAAAGTTTCTAAAGTAAAGTGGTTTACGTGCTGACAACATTACTGTGTTTTCAGCAGCTTTTTAGCCACCAAACATTTGTGTTAGCCACCTGTCGCTCTGTTTCCACTGAGGATAGTGCCATAAAAGTGGCTGTTCTTTACTGAGATATTGCCACGTTTCCTGCTGGCATAGTGCCACAAAACATTGCTCTTTTTTACAGAGACATCACTGCATTTCCAGCCAGAATAGTAACAGGAAAAAAACATTTTTAATTGAGACATCGCTGCATTTCCTGCAGAGATAATACCACAAAAAGCTGTTGTTTTTTGGGAAGACATCACTGTACTTCCTGCCAGGATATGGTGCCATGAAAAGACGGTTGTTCTTGCCAAGACATCGCTTTGTCTCCCAGTGAGATAGTGCCACAAAAAGCAGTTCATTTATGCCAAACATCACTCCATTTCCTGCCCTGATAGTGTCATAAAAACTGATGCGTTGGTGACATGAAAAGTGGTTCTTTTTTGCCAAAATGTGACTGCGTTTCCTGCCCTGATAGTGTCGTGAAAAGCAGCTGGTTTTTGCCAAGACATTGCTGCGTTTTCAGCCAGGATAGTGCCACAAAAACCAGGTAGTTTAACCCAAATCCTGATCCTTCCCCAACCATCACAGGAGATTTTTATGCCACTGTCAAAACATAAAGTTTCAACATATCCACTACAACATAATGTACAAATGTAATGTATCCGTGGTTTTCAGAAACAATGCCAACATTTATTCTGGTGACAGGATTGAGAATACAATGTGTAATGCAGACCAAAAGAACTGTGACTGATCAGCTTGGACTGTGTTTTCTGGTGCTTAAAGTATATCTGACAGTAAAAGTAAGAGGAAGAGCAAGTTTAAGACAGCCTCAGTAATCTTCTTCTCAGATACATTGTGTGATCTTGCAAAGCAGCCCAGCATCCCGACGACTACTGTTCACTGCCAACAGTTGGTGCCAAGGCAGGAGGCAGAGTGCCCTTTATTTGTGAGGCAGAGATAGGAGTGTGGTGGAGGGGCATGTTGCGTGTTACACTCTGATGCCAGAGACTGGTGTTTGCATCCCATCAGAGACCAATCAAGTCAAGTACATTTATAGCCCACAATTAAATATCACATATTTGCCTCAAAGGGCTTTAAAATCTGTACGGCGTATGACAACTTCTATTCTTGGACCCTCGACTCAAATGAGTCGGAAGAAGAGCGGCAGACGAGGGATCCCTCTGCCACGATGAGTGCGCCTTTATTTAGTTAAAGTTATCCTTCCCTAATTTACACCAAATGTTTCAGTTAACAGCCTGGGGTCCAGAACAAACTGTCAATAGCTTTTAATAATATCTTCCTATAATGTGCATATTTCACCAAGTTCAACTTGAGTTTTCGGATAGTTTTTGTGTGTAAAATCACTGCAGTGAACACGGCTGTGCTGTCAGTGGAGACACCGCAGTGGCTGCCACACACACTCTGCCCTGACACGTTGTCACCACCTCCACAAATGGATTGTGTAAATTAGCAAAGTCTGGAAATAAAGTCAGTGACGGCTCTCGCACAGTCATCATGTCCTCATTATGAGTCCGAATCATAATGCAGGTCGAGTTCACCAGGAAATAAACTTTAATTAATAAATTGTGTTTACCTATCAAACAATTTTTAATCATATCCCAGTGTCGGGGACACGTCTGATTGACAGGGTCATTTTAGCAAGGTGTAAAGCGGTCAGTCTGATGCTGTACAACATATTTACGGTGACACTCGGCTGTTGCTATGCTTCACTGTAAAGAGCGACTGATCAGCAGGCTTATTTCTATGCATTAACATTCATTAGGCGCTTTGTGTTGACCATTTATGGTTGAATATGTAGAGGGCGGGATATGAAACTGATCCACATGTGGACAATTCCATGTTCATTTAGAATTTATTAAAGGAAACTCTGCACTGACAGGTGTACACACAGTTTGATTGATCAGAATATTTTTTTGCTTCACACGAGTGGAGCGAATTACTCGCGTGTAACGCAAGTAACGCGCCACACGTAACACGTGAGTTTGGACGCCGGACCATTTTGTTAATTCGCATTATTGCATCAGTCGCAAGAGTAGCGAGCCTGCCCATTTTCACTAGATAACAACATATGGCCCGCCATTCTCTCCTCAACCATGGCTGAGATAACCACCATCGCTGCTTTGTACCTGCTCTGGAAGTCCCAGATGCGTCGGAGGGCCAAACGCCATCGTTTTTGGGTTCACCCTTCCTGCAGAAGCGCATCCATCTTGGCGAGTTTCACCACCTCCTCCAGGAACTCCGTCTGGATGACAGCCGCTTTCAGCGGTACTTCAGGCTGACTGGGGCCCAGTTTGAGGACCTGTGACTTGTGACGAGGTACGTACCGAACTGAGATTTTTGTGTACCGTAACACCCCTAATGGACAGACACGCAGCACTTCATCAAACTCATCGTAGAATGAGCAGGTCATAAAATGTTGGCGTGCTGTCACCAAAACAACCACCACGTCCTGCACAGGCCCTCAGGAAAACATTTCAGCTTTGCTTCCAGTTTTTCTCATTTTGACCATTTGTAGTGTTGCACTTTAAAAAAATCCTCAGCAGCCCAAAAAGCATCGACCCTGAAGTCACCACTGAAGAAGAGACGTCTGGGAAACTGTTGACAGGACACCTCAAACTACAAACAAGGACAATTACGACTCTTTTTATTGTGGATTTGTGATCAAAATATTGGGCACAGAGAAAGTGGGCGCTTGCAAGTGATTCAAAATACCACCACAGACATGATTACCTGTGTTTAAAGAGGAATGACAACAAAAAACAGTGCTATACATTTGCTAAATATGTCCTCAAAAAGGAAAAGCATCTCTGTCATGGGTTTTCTTTTGTGAACTAGTAGCTAGTGAGCAATATCAAAATTATACGCTTATTCTACACAAACTATAAAATCTATAAATAAACTATAAAACTATTAAATGTAATTATCACTTTCCTACTTTCTTTGATATTTTGGTCTGATATGCAGTGATGACTGCTTAGTAATGTGTATTATGTTGACGTTGTTGAGTGTCAAGTCTCTATTTGACCATGTCCTGAGATGATACGTGCACGATAGCGTTCACTAGGGCGCATCATAATAGCGTTCACTGGGGAGCATCGTGACGACACTACGCCACTGATATCAGGTTTAAACAGGCTCCTCGTGTCCTCACAAATCACAGTGTCTCTTCAGAACCAGTTAATTCAAAGTTAACTTTGTAATGGTGGACACTATGATCATTTTCTTCTTTGTATCTTTGCTTCAAAGCCCGAGACTCCTCACATTCACACGCCTGCATCGCTCCAGAATAACCAAAAGTAATCAAGGAAGAAAAGACGATCATTATCCACAACACTGCCTCTCAGTCTTTATTTCTCACAGAAGCCAATCATCTTCCTCTCAGCTCCATAAACCAGGAGACTGTTTAGAGACAAGGCAATCTGTTCAGCAGCAGCACTAAGAGGAGTAAACGCTGTTTATCAAATTCACCAGCACATGTACACAAACCACTTCACCGCCGTGTTGTGGACCGAATAGCTGAATAGCTTTACAATTTCTCAGGGACACGAAATACAAATCACAAACAAATAAAAAATAGTTCAAATCAGCATCTTTTTACACAATTATAATCCCTTAACATTGCACACTTTGCTTTTCAGGAAACTCAATAGCTGCAGAATAGTTTCAAGTATTGAGACAAATAAAAGAAGAAAGTATTTGAGGCCAGATTTATACGTTTTCATAGCCTCAGCCGCGGCGGCAGCCAGTGCAGGAGCAGCTGCAGCGGACAGCTAATCATTAGCCAGTTAGCCTCCATTATGGACTGGGATCCAGGCCTGGTGATAAAGAAGCAAAGGACTCAGGGCTCACAGCTTAATGATCCAAAGATCAGTGCAGGATTTACAGACTCAGGGTTTCCACCACAGCCCCTGGACAAAAGCCTCCTCCCTTCCTTCATCTACTCCAGCAGAGCGATTGAGTTCATAAAACCAGGAAACAATGTAGGAAAGTAATGAAATCTCCCACCTATCGCGGAAAGAAAAATAAAATGAGGGAGACATCAGTCGCCCAGGTAAAGCCTCCAGTTGATTAGATGATAAATAAAGGCAAGGTGCCAGGACCAAACATTTCACACACTGGGAGTTTTACAGTGCCTTCAGCAGCCCTCTTATTTAGTTTTCTTTGAAGACTTTGACATTATAGTTCACAGTGCACTCTGAATTTATGGGCGTTTGGTGGAAACTTGATTCAACGGTTTCAGGCCCAGAGGATCAACACTGATCGCTCTGTATTGAGTCTGAGCCACCCGCTGATGTTTGAAGACTAAACTTCCACCAAAGCTTGTAGCGGATGCCATCCATAACTGAAAGACATTTATATGTTGCAAGCACTCTGCAACGGCTGAAATCCTTCATGCAGACTCACACTGTCTGTCTGTCTGTCCTCTTCAGTTTAGCTCCTAAAACTTTTGAGAACTCCTTCGCTCCGTGGTGGAGAGATAAAAGACTTCAGGGTTCATCCAATCATCTCAAATGACCCCCAAAACATTAAAGCATCCAACAGGTCAAACAATGAACCCCCACTTCTTTCCTTCTCTCTGAACTGTGCACAGACTCATTACATTACATTTTAAAGCAAGGCCAGTGTTTACTCAGAAGATAAGAGTTTGCTTTCAGACATGAGAGTAAAGTTTGGTGCTTTTTCCAGCATTTATCTATCCAAAGCACTTCATAATTCGATCCTCATTCACAAACACACAGATGGCAGTGAGCTTCCATGCAAGGTGATGGTCGATCGTCATGAGCAACTTGAGGGTTCATCGTCTTGCTCTGAAGTACTGACACGAGTGCAGGAGGAACCCTTACTGAACCCTGTGATGAGTGGCGACCTCATCTCCAGAATAATGCGGTCTTCATGTTTCTGCAACCCAAGGATACCTTACATACAACCTTTTATGTAGCACATAGGTTGAACCTTTACATTTCTTTACACTCAACAATGCTGTGGTTAACATGTGTTTAGGTTTAGGCACAAAAAGCACAAGGCTAGGGTCGGAGAAGATCATGTTTGGCTTAAAATATCTGGATTTGGTGGCACAATGCCCACAGAAACAAAGCAATGTATCAGTTAAATCTAACCACTTTCCAGAGTACTATTGCAGCAGGAAATACACTGATGTCTCAATAGAAAACAACTGCGTTTCATTGCACAATCCAGGCAGGAAATGCAGTAATGTCTCCGTGGCATTACCCCAGCGGGAAACACAGACATGTTTTGATTGTAACAACTGCTTTTGGAGGCACAATCCCGGCAGGAAACACAACGTCTCCGCAAAAAAACAACCACCTTTTGTGGCACTTTCCCAGCAAAAAAATAGTGATGGGTTGCTAAGACACATCCCTGTTTGGTGGCTAAAGAGTCTCTGAAAATGCTGCTATGACTCGCTAAAAACCACTGGTGATGTTTTTGTTGGTCTCCAGCAGTGGTCTGCAGCTTGGCAGGCATCTCGCCTAGTTGTCACTCCATCCACCATCCCCTCCACCTCCCACTGACCTCCACCTCAGCTCATATACTAAGTCACTTCAGAAACGATGATGTGATACTTATAAAATGTAAAAATGTAATGTATCCACAGTTTGCAGAAATATACAATGCCATCTTTCACTTCTGACGCCTGGGCAGTTGGTAGGAAAACAGCTCTACCTCGTACCACAGCCGCCTGTATTCATATAGCTGTCCATTAGTTCTCCAGCCAACTGCAGCTACTGTGGATATACAAAATAAAAGGTCATCTATAGTCCTCTATCCTTTAAACTGAGTTTCTAACAATAAATGATGAATAAAGAGTGAGATAATTATAAAATCGATGTGAGCAAGAGCAAAGAGGCATTTGACACATTATAGAGGTGAAACTGACAATTTTAACTTCATTAAATCTATAATCTGTAGAGAAAGGTGATATATAGAACCCAGAGGTATTAAAAATATAATGATGTAAAACAGAGGAGAGCAAAAAAAGTCCCATTTGATGAAGTGCAACCAGAGTTTGGTGTTTTTGCTTTATAGTGACTTAATCGATTGATCACCAGCTTTGTTATTGATTCTTCCTCTGTTGATCGACTGAAGGACTGAATTGTTTCTGCACTAAATTAAAGCTGCAGCGACTACTAATGAAAAAAGCCACTAGGAGGCCGAGCAGGCTCGTAACTGGGAAGTTCATGCTGAAATTCAGGGATGCATTTTATGGATTATTATCTGAGAAAACTAAAGAAAAACTAAATGAAAAAATATGTAACGTGATATCACAGTCAACAGGAAATAACGGAGCCAAAAACTCACCCTCTTTGTCTAAGAGCCGCCACACTAGTTAATGAACAGGTAAATAATTTGAAAACACACCTCTGTGCCAAAAACAACTACCAGAAGTGAAAGTGACCAAAAGAACGCGTGCAGCTGAAACAAATAAACTACAGAGGTTAAATACACACTGTGGCTCCAACAACAGCCATAAACAATCTGTTTTCACTTTGTTAGTTTGTCATAAATTTGACATGTGAAATAAGCCGTCTCCTTTAGCTTTGTCCCTCCTCCTGCAGGACTAACTGACTGTGCGCCATCCTCAGTAACACACAGTTAAACTGTACACACTCAGACGATATTCACAGGAGACAGTTTACAGTTTAAGATGAGACAGAGATCTGACAGCAGCAACTGAAAATTCCAGAAGCTGAAGAAGAAACGAGCTAATTTGTCACGAGCTGGTAATTTGTTGCTACGCGGCTAATTAGCAATTAGTCCACTGAAAGACTGGATCCAAGTCCTGGTATGGGTAAAGGATGAATACATGCAGGTCTGACAGGACTGGCACTGAAACCACCTTCAACAGTCTCCTTATCAGATCTGGGATTTCCACGGTGGATCAAACTCTACACGAAGCCAAGTGATGACATCATCGGCTGGCATGCGTTTTAAGATGTGACATCGGCCTTGGCCCGAGCGATTTTAACTCATCTCAGGGGACCCTCTCCATCACCGTCACCACCGTCACCATCCCCCCATGTGGTGTGAATGCCTCCTCTGTGAGCCAGGCCAAGGATCTGCCAGCGGCCCCTCTCTTTGTGCGCTGAATGGCCACGGCTCAGCCACGTTTTAAGGCGCCCTAATGTACCATGGCTGGACCACAAAGGCAGCGTGGTAATTTGCCAGGGATAATGACACTCCCTTAATTCGGCCCTAGGGGCCACAAACAGAAAGCTTTAAAGAGAATCCCCATCCAGGGATGAGTCCCCTGTCCCCCCCCTGTTTTATTTTCTAGGTCTCCCTCTCCCTCAGTCCACCCGTCTCTCTCTCTCATTGGCCTGAAAGGAGCTTGTTTTCTTCCGGCTTATTGTCATCCTGAACTAAATATCAGCAAACAACAGTGGAGCTGGAGGAGACAACATGCCAACCATGACTGGAGCCCCAGATCTCCTCCCAGAGGAGCAGAGAAAACCAAGACAAACGCAGAGGAGCTGGAGCATCGCTGCTCTGCTCCAATGACACATATTAGGGAAACACATTAAGGCCACAAATTGAATCAAGCAGAGTAAGTGAGAAGAAGGCGAGCACTGAGCAAGAGGAGTAAAACAACAGGACGTAAGCAAATGCCAGGGCCAGCCTTCAGGGATATTAAGCACAGACAGGGAGGAGAGGAGGATGAGATGGGAGCATCTTCATGATGAATTGCTCTGTGCTCGTCTCCAAGGTTTTGGTTTCTCCAAGTAAAGTTTTTCATGACCACTTAAATGTCCAACTTCATCCCAAACACAGGAGGATCTGGGTTTATTCAGGGCTGTGGTTTATTTTTATTAAAGGTGGTCCTCTATAAATCTAATAACAGATGCTCTGCAGTCAATAAATCAAAAGGTGATTGATAACATGATCATTTTGTTTATAAAATTGGGAGCCCTGAACACACACACACACAAGTTCATTTGTAATCTGAATCTGCTGCAACCCATAAATCACAAATTTCACTCTCAACAATTATTTCTTCCTGATCAGGCTCCAGTAAACAAGTTTAAAACACACTCAGCAGCAGATAACAACAGGGCCTGAGGCGATGTGTTTGTTCAGTATTCTAATGTTCATGTTTATTCACATAATCTCTAATTATACCTGAAGGAAGATAACAGAACGTGTATGATCTATTAATCTACATCAAGTCTTAATTATGCAATTTCAATGCAAACAAAGGAGAGCTTGATTACTGTGAACACCACAACATTCAGCTGTTTCACATTAAACAACGAGACAAACGGAGCTGTTTGAGTCCGCACAAACGGTGGATCATAATTTCTGGAGGGGTTTTTTTTTTTTGCCTTTGCTGAATTTACAAAGCATTTAAAATGTTACTGTAACAGAGTGTAATTGTGACATTATCAAAAAGGACAGCAGCTTCCAAAATATTAAGAGGGTGAAGATATCACTTCATTGTGTCTTTAACCAAAATGTTCCCTTGAAACTGTGACACCAAACACTCTGCTTTGCATTTAGTTCACCTCATGACCTTTGGCAGCTCGTGTAAATGCACAAGAGACTGCACTGCACACACACACACACACACACACACTTAGACAGATTCAAAAGATTTGCCTACAATACATCTAAGGCCGAGTACTTCTAGTTTAGCACCTGCTGTTTATTTTGAATATTTGAGAACAATCTAAAACACAGAGCTCAATATATTTTTTGCACAAACACTCTGTCACCAGATCGATATCTCTGAGGGGACACTTGACGTTTGCCACTAATGATTGTTCCACTTCATTTTCCATAAATGGAACCACTTTTTGAGTCATCCTTGTCATAAGAGGACCTTGTTTACGATGCTCAACAGAAATCCTCTCAGAGGAGGAAATGAAACATCTTCTGAGTGCATGACAACACTGAATCAGGACAAAACACTCATCCCATACTAGTCTGGGTCCAGGCATTTTACAGCCCAGTCGCTCAGTGATAATTTTGACAGCTATTTTAGATTTAGTCTCAGCATTGAGATGAAAATGTTTATTAGTTTAGGCACATTTTAGTCATTTTTATCCTTCATAGTTTTAGTCGATGGAAATTCTGAACATTTTAGTCAACTTCAAGTCATAATGTTTTTTCATCCTTGAACTAAAGAGGATAATTCATGTATCAGAAATTAAAACCAAGGTGACAGGTTGAATAAAACTTTGAGTGGAGTCCTGCGGGGTGAAGCTGTAAAGCTTGCTGCTTGCTCTGCTGCCGTTCAGTGTCTTACGAGCGGAGCTAGCTGCTAACAGCCACCGCTGCAACTTACAAACTCCACCATCCACAGTCAGACACACACGGCTGATTATTTCTCGCACCAACTGAAACATCCTGGTGCAGACTATTTACTGGAGTTTACCAGCCTGTCACTCATCAGGCATCTCATAGTGCACCACCATCATTTTCATCACATCTCAATAAAACTGAAACATAGATTTCATCTTAGTTTTTATTATCAAGATTTATTTTTAGCTCGTCATTGTCTCGTTTTAGTCGCGGAAAAAAGGTTGTTGCAGTCGCCAAAACAAAATGATGGTACTGTACATTTCTACAAACCACTGTTACAATACACATGTACCTTTCACACGCATCATATCAACGTTTCTAAAGTGACGTAGTATATGAGCTGACTATGTCATCAGGAAGTGGAGCTGACGGAGGACAGCATGACGCCTTGGTGTGAAACCTGTCAAGGTGTTGACCACTGCAGACCAACAAACAACACTGGTTTGTTTTCACGAGTCATCTCTGCATTTCCCACCGCTTTATTAGCCACCTAATGTGATTGCAATTTGGCTGCCCTTTGCTGTGTTTTTACCAGGGATAGTATCATGAAAAGCAGTTCTTTTTTACAGACATATCGCTGCGTTTCCAGGCAGAATTGTGCCACCAAAACTTGGTATATTAGGCCAAAACATGATCTTTTCTTACCATAACCAGGTGGTTTTTGTGCCTAAACATAGCCACGTTACTGAAATGTGAAGTTTCAACATACCTGCTAAATGATCATTTATAAACATAATGAATCTGTGGTTTGCAGAAACTTACAACGCCAACATTTATCATTCATTCTGGTGATTGTTGATGTTTAAGTTAAACAGCCTGGAGCTTTAAGATGCTGAGCGTGTAATTGCATCTGTTTGGGGACTGCTGTTGCATGTTGTCACCTCCCTCACTCTCGCCCACGTGTTCTCCCCGTGTGCCATCCAATAAAAATGCCTAAAACGACTCCAAAGATACGATCGAAATACAAAGAGCCTGGGGTGTTGAGGGACGTGATAATGATGTTATTGTCTTACTGCTGTTTTAATGTGGTGGAGGTGATGTCACGAGGTGATTGTGAACTCGTGTCACAGCTCATCTCAGGAATGATTTTACTGCACAGTGTCGATTAGGCTCAGAGCTGTCTGCACCCAGAGTGATTCACTCAGACAGACAGAGACAGAGAGGTAAAGCTCCTCCATTAGGCAGCCAGTTCCTCCATCTCTCCTGCTTATCCTCCCACCCCCCACCCCCCACCACCATACTCTCACCGCTGCTTTTCAAATCACTTCACTGAGTCAGAACAGAAAAGGGCTTTCACCAGAAAACTTCTACAGAGGCCACAGACGTACTGGGGAGAGAGAGACGTTTAGAGAAAGTGAGAATGAGAGAAGAGGAATAAAGCAGCCCCTCGTCGTGGAGATTTCCACCAGAACACAGAAGTCTGGTGTTTGCCAGCACAGGAAAAATAAAAACTGAACTCCGTCACAAATACAAAGCAGAAATTCAGGTAAAAGCAAAAACTAATCAGAGAAATGCATGAAAGTGGCGTGGAAAGTTTGTAATGAGAAAAGATGAAAGTGTACTCACCAGCTAAGCATCACTGGGGTGTGTGTGTGGGGTGGGGTGGGGGGTGGGGGGCTGAGAGGGCCGTCTGTCCTTTTCAAACTGAATCTGGAAGAAGGGGGAGACACAGAGAGAGGAGGGGGAGGGTCAGTCTTTCACTCGCTGCTCGCCTCCTTCTCATAAGCAGAGTGCAGAGCCACAAAGAAGTGCTGGCGCTCTCGTAAACAAACCGCCAACTTTTCAATGCAGCGGCGAAGGCGGAGTGGGAACGGCATTTAAACGGGGACTTGATGCGGTCGGGGGCTGCAGGAAAAGAGGGACCTGCAAGATGCCTTTACATGGAGTGAAGGCCTAACTGGACAATAATAAAGCACAGAGTTCAAACACATTAAACTCTGAACTCAACACGACACCAACAGTCCTGTGACACACACACACACACACACACACACACACACACACACAGCTCAGCCCAAATATGTGCGACTGTAAATTAACAATATAGATGTAAATGAGAAGCCTAATTGTGCTGAATCAAACGTGGATGCTAATATGCAGAGAGCACTTTGGGCTCAGAGCTTTTTGATCTCAACGCCACAGAGCAAATTGGAACAAATAGCCCCGGCTGGTTTCTACGGCAACCTGAGAGAGCAGCTCAGGCCTGCCATCCCTCTTGTGCCGTCAACCACAGAGTGATATGGCCGCTGTTTCCTTCACTCCTTCCACACAGAACGGCAAAGATGAATCTAAGAGGGAGCTGTGAACAGGCACCTGTTTATATACAAGAGGCTGCTGCTCGTTAGCATCAACACACAACATCGTCTCCGATGGTTTTGACTGTTTAAAAGGCTGCAATTAATTTCATCATCAATAAATTCTGGTTTTCAACAAACCTGTCTGACAAACAGTCGACAAAATGTCAGAAAACATTAATAAAATGTTCATCAGGTGTTCCCAGAATCCAGACTCTTCAGGTTCTTGTTTTGTCCAACCAAGAGTCTAAAAATAAATCGTAATAACTCACTTACATTAATATCAACTTACAATCAGAGCTGAACGATACGGCCTACAATTAACATTTAGGGTTTTATCTCAATATCTTAAACTCTCCTCTAAACTACTGTAGACCACTAAAACACTAAACTACTAAATGAACTACTGTTTTAATCAAGTTAGAGTAATTCTATATAAATGCTGAGGTTCTGTTATTAAGATCAACAAAGTACTTTTACATAAAAGTTAAATTAAGATAAAGCCCTGTTATGATAAAGTTAAATAAAGTATTTTTATATAAGTGTTGTTAAAATAAAGTTAACTTGCTGATATAATAAAGTTTGAAAAAGTACTTTTTGTAATAAAGTATAATAAAATACTGTTTTATCCAATTTAGAGTAATTTTATATGAAAGTTAAATTAAGATGAAGTACTGTTTATAATTTTAAGCTTAATAAAGTACTGCTTTGGTCAAGCACTTATGTACAAGTTAAATAATGTTCTACCATGTGGAGACAGAAATGATAATGCCATTGTGTAAATAAGTCATCACGTGCGCCGCATAATCATTTGCATAATCGTGATTTCAATTTTGACCAAAACAATCGTGATTAGGATTTTTTTCCATAATCAAGCAGCCCTACAATAAAGTTAAATAAAGTAATGTCATAATGAAATATATTGTAGTGGAACAGTTGGTGCCTTTACTTTAAGCACTCAGCTCGTCTCAGGCTGAAAACTGTGGTTAATTTAGCTGTGAACTTAAAGCTTCCTGTCAAAAGTTAGATGTTAGCAGTTAGCGGTAAGCTAAACCTGAGGAACCATTAAACGTCAGAATTTATTCACTGTGAGCAGGAATCAAACCAACAGCTCTCAGTTCAGATAATACTCACATATTCAATGATATGAAACTGAGAAAAGCAAAAAATCTCACATTTGAGCAGCTGGAACCAGAGACAACTTTGCATTTTTGCTTCATTAATGAAATGATCGATTAATAAAAAGATCCATTGATTTAAATCCAGTTCAAAGTTTATTCTCCCAGACTCTCCAGCTCAGTGCTGAGACTCGGACCAGCCACAAAGACAGGTAGACAAATGCAGTAAAGGGGATTTTCTATGGAGCTAAGCTGAGAATTTAGGGCTGAGCAGCAGGAAGTGTCCGCTCACACACAAAGAACCTCCCCATAATCTCCAGTGTCAGTGTGGGATCAGGATTTATTCACTGCAACAAGTGAGGACCAAGAATTCTCATAAACTGCTTAGTCTGTGACCTATAGTCTTCCTCACTCTCAGCCACACACACACACACACACACACACACACACACACGGTCTCCTCCTGCAGCGACGTCTCTACAGCAGACACTCAGACAAACAAAGTCTGGAACGACTCAACCTTGTTCACATTCAGTAAAACTTTATTGACCAGTGGCCTCATTACAGGAGAGGATCCGAAGTGCTTAACTCAAGTTTCAGTGAGGAAAAATGTTTTCCTATTACAGAAGTTATTCCTAAACTCATGGCTGTGTCTGATCCAACCTGACCTAACTGTAGAATTGATCCATCCTGTCGTGTATCAGTGTTTAGACTGTACCCAGACTGGCTGTGTCTTTGATTCAGACATACCGGGGGCTGCCTGAGATGGAAAAGCCTTGATACCAATGACTCTGACTTGTCACCTCCGTCTGGCAGTCACCCTCAGCTACAAAACCCGAGTGCATTTGTGATCTTTACAACCACTGGCAGCGCCCCACGCCTCCTTGTAGGCCTCCAGAGCCAGACGGAGCACGTTGATCAAATCCAAAATTGATTGTCTTGGCAGTCGATATAAGCCATTAATACATGGTCCAAAAAAATCAAAGTGTCATCATAAGGTTTGAGAGGCCTTTTAATCATTACAGTTCAGTGTTCGTGCTGTTCATACACACCTAACAACACTGCTGCTGACATCTCTGCCACTTAGTTTGAGTTAAGAACAGAGTCTGTGCCATCACGATTCAGGATTTTAACTTGGGAAACTCCTGAGATACAACATTTCTGTAACTTATCCTGAGATAGGACAGGATTATTCATTAAATTCAGTCAGTAAACATGTTTTATGAACACCAGAAATCTTAAATGTCATCCTAAACTGAGACAAGATTAGATCAGACTCACTGGCAGGCATGTGACATTCAGCGTGATGCACATCACACTGCAGAGATGTTATTTCACAAACACATCAGATCCAACACCTGGGCCTCATGCTTCATGTTACCTTTATTCAACCAGGACGTCCTACTGAGACGGAAAATCTCTTTTACAACAGAGACCTGGCCGAGACATCAAAACACATTCAAATGCAACTAATACAACATATAACAACAACAACAACAACAACAACAACAGCTACTCAAACACAGTGGCCTCTAGCACACGTCTCTGTCACCACATCTCATTATGATGCCCTTAAATTCATCAATGGATAAGTGTGTGTGCAGTTTCCCTCAGATCTGTTAAAACCCATGGTACATTAAAAATCCACCACAGCAGGGTGCAGAGCTTGGCTGAAGATTGCACAATATTTTACTTTTCCAGGCCTGCAAACATGACTGTAAAATTCCATGCCTTTCCCAGGTTTTCCATGACCATGGAAACACTGTTGATACTAGAACACTAAGAAGAAACTGTGATAAGATTTAAATTACGCCAAACTCTGTTGAGGAAACATGACAAGAAACGTGTCCTCAAAAGCACATTTCAGTGTGAGGAGTCTGTGGGAATGAGAGGTGACCTGTTGTAGAGTTAAGATGTCTCACTGGATAAGAGATGTTTGGTGGATCGGACACGCATTGTTGGCATTGTACTTTTCTGCAAACCAAGAATACATCACATTTGCATGTTTCATACGCATCATATTGTTTCCTGACTTATCAACAATGACACAGGATATGAGCCGACTTTGGACCACAGCAGACACTGTTCAACACCCACAACCAACAAAACCAGCTGTGTTTTAGGTGGAGATATGCCCCCTTTCAGCTTGTTAGTATTGGACCTTTTTCCTGTTGACCTATTACGTCACAGACCAAACAATGGACAAACAAGTTAGCTACGGTTAGCTAGCAGCTAACTGCTACCATGGTGGACAACTTTACAGCTCTGTACATTTGGTCCGTCCAAAAAGTCACGGCTCTGGATGTAGATTTCTCCATGTTGTTACCGGCTTCTTCTTCTCTTACACATTTAATGCTATTGGACTTCCGGGTCAAAGCCCGGGGCGGAAACTGTGGAGCATGCTCAGAGCGCCTCGGCCAGTTTGGGTCTGATTGACTGTATACATGCAGGAGTCACATGATCTGGGTGTGTTAGTCCCACTGTGACACATTCACTGCAGGACCATTTCACTCACACTGACATGTTTACAGGGATTTTAAAAGTCTGACACAATAAATCCATTTTCTCTGATGTCATGGAAACAGACTGAGTGTTACAGGTCAAAGGTGGGTGCGCCCTTTTTCTTTGCTGGTTTCCTGTGTTTCTTTTCTTGCGTGCAGAGAGTGGTTGGACACACCTGAGATCTAATCATCCATTCAGGATGTGATGGTTAAATACCTGAAAAAAGGCTGCGGCCTATGGGCCAGCGTGGGCGCTGTGTGTTAGATTGTTGGTAATCTTCACTCCCATCTGGAGTGAGGGCGGCAAACCCGTTGTTGAACTGTTAATTTAGACATAGCGTTGCTGTCTTTGTTTATCTTTAAAGAAAGTAGTTTTTGTGTAAATCTTGAAGCGTTCCCTTAAACCCTTTTGTTGCTAAATTTGTGCAATGAATCATAACTTTTCTTTAAACACTTATCTCTGCTTGCCTTTCTCCTTTTTCCCCAGTTTCACTTTCACTGATCATCCCGAGTCTGATCTGGGAACATAACAATCACTGTGTTTCCAGCCTGGACTGTTCCCCAATAACTGGGTACTTTAAGCCAAATCATGATGTTTCCTCATGACCAAGTGGTTTGTGTGCCTTAACCGAATCACCTTAACCACACGTTGTTGAAAAAGTGCTGGAGGAACAGTCAGAGGATCACCTCAGTCATTAGGAAGCATCACCTGGGACCTGTGAGCACCTGTATCAAATTTAATGACAATCCATCCAACAGCTGTGAAGATATTTGAGTCTAGACTGACCAGCCGACCGGCTGACTCTGCCACCCCCAGAGCCATGTCACTAAAGTGGCTAATAGACCTTTTTTACAGCCGACAGTTTGGCATGTCACAGCAGGAAAAGTACAGGTGTAATTGCTAAAAATCACTGCATTCAATTTAGGCTAGCTCATTGCAGGGAGCTGGTGCTGGGTGTGCTGGCTCACTGCCACAGCTTAGACACTTACACACAACTGTGTGAGCCATTGTTACAGAAATTTGTGTCACCTGTGTGTTTCCTGCTGTGACAAGTCAAAATATCTGCCGTTGTGAAGGAAGTTTACAAGTTGTGGATAATCGTGGTCATGATCAGAACCAGTCTGAGTCTACACTGAAAGACAGGGAACATCCCCTGGTACTTATATTAACATAATATTATAATGTGCAGCTCAGTATCTCTGAGTCGTCAGGAGATATATTCACTTTTACTGTTTTGATGTTCCTCTAATTATTTCTATATTCATCTCACACACACACACACACACACACACACACACACACACACTGCAGACACAAGACTCTTGAATTAGTCCTTGAAAGTCATCTGCCTGCTTGGCGTTCTCTCTGTTGGTGTGTGTGTGTGTGTGTGTGTGCTCTGTAGTGAACTTGAGATGCTCTCTAACTGGCAGCTCTTCTCCAACCAGTATGAGGCCGTTGAAGCAGTCATGAGGTTGCGATCACACTCTCGTGCTCCAATCTGGAACTTTCTTTTTGTCTGTGGAAACTTTAACATCTCGCTGCAGTGTGTCTCCCTCACTTCTGTCCATAGGAAGTGTTTATCAACGGTCGCCATCGGATCCAGCAGAGAAAATCAAATTCTCCTAATTAAACTCCAGTTAGTGGTAACTGAATCAGACGAAGTAATGAAGACTTAGCGGGAAGTAGGTGAAGAGGCGACTTATGAAACAGCGGGAGTTCCCAACTCAACAACTCATGGAGTTTATCTCACACACACACAGAGATACACACACACATTCACACAGTGTACATGTGTGTAGTTTGACGCTCCTCCTTCAGGGCAGTGAAGGAAATATGTCTAATTAAGAGCGAATTATAGCCTGCAGCTTTCCAGTTTACATCAGTGTGGAGCAGCATGCTATTGTTAAACTGACTTTTTTTCTTAAGTTTAACACAACAGATCCAAGTTTTACTGAACAAGGACACACTGCATGATAGAAACAGAGACAGCAGCAATCCTAAAGTTTCTGGGTAAAAAAAAAAGTCATAAAAACTTCTCACATAATGTGTCTTCAGATGCTGCCGACAGGGAGGCTGACTGTCACCTCCAACAACATCAGCTCAGCTCTGTGTGGTTTCAAACACAAAATAGTGTTTAGAAAAAAATTTAAATTTCTAACAAAAAGCTCACAACAAAAAAATAGTTGTCAACTCAATTAACTGACCAACCACTGATGTGAACTCTGACCTGAGGGAGATTTTTCTGTGATTCTCCAGAATCAAGATTTCTGCAAACCACAGGTCAAAACATTTGCACGTTATCATGTGGCCGACACACAGAATGTTTATGTCGTTAATGTGTGGTTATGCTTAGGCACAAACACCACGTTGTAATTGAGAAAACACACAAAGGAGATGACGGAGACCACTTTGACATGATGAGCCATAAACTGTGTTTTCCCAGCCTTCACACCTACACTGAGTTTCTGAAAATCACCCTGGATGGAGTTTTACAAAAAGTCATTTTTCAGTGTCCTAAAATGCAGTATGCATGAGGACTAAAGGCCACAGAATAAATACATAAATAATCCAGTGTGCAGGGCTGAAAATTTACTTTTTGGCTCACTGGCCAAGGGGACTGGTAGATGAAAAAATCCACTGGCCAAGCATGTTTTTTACCAGCCAAAATAATGAGTTGCCTTTTTCTGTCACATATACATTTGTTTCAGTACTTTTCATTGAGATAATACAGTGTCATGTTGAATAGAAGCTTAAAGGAGAGGCCAGAGTGAAATCTGAAGCAAAATTAGTTTAATATCAAGTTTTGAGCTCAAAGTTCCATTTGTACTTCAAACATTACAGTAATTTACAGTAACACAGCAGGCTATGTGACACTTGCTGCATTCATAGTCACGGGTGCTTCATCGTTTTGTTACCGATGACAAACGAGCTGTTACCATTTTTGTCTTTAGCATACTGCTGACATATATTACAGCTCATTACTGCACCCTCAGTATCGTAGTGTAGCCAGCCGCTTGAAACGCCGTTATCGCCAAACCTCCATTTCTCACAAAACTTTCTTTTTTTCTGTAACGTTACAGCTTCAGCTTTGTCCTCATCTGTGTTTTTTTATTTTGTCGGTGGTTTACATACACCTGGTAAATGTCGCCACATGACGCCCGTGATGATAGCCTGCTTGCTACTAACAGCAGATCATGGATCTAGGCGCGCGATATGCCTACGTGCGCGCGCGTCCTCCGAGTAGGCCTACAGGTTCCTTGATGCAGCAGGGAGCAATTTAAGTGCGATTCACAGCAAACAGAGCGCCAGTCTGCCATTAGCCACCGTCAAATAGCTATTATATATAATATATTACATGACTGTTTTGGTACAAACAATTACCCGTCAATGTGGCGGAGAGCCTTCCCAGATTTAGTTGCCAAATGGAAAATCTACCCACATTTGGCGCTTGGTGGGTGTTAATTTTCAGCCTTGCCCGTGTACGTGTGGACAAAGCCTAGACAAGTGAATTGGGGTGTTAATGAGGGACAGATCACAGCAGGACTAATGAGGGACAAGTCAAACAGATCAGAGCAAATGTCAAATGCAGTATGCCAAAAACACCAGGACGGTCTACTACATCCAGGCTGATTTCATGCTCTTTTGGCTATTCTTACCCACAGTCCTCTGAACAGCGGATGACACGTCACATCGACTGAGCCACAAACAGATGACAGCTGACTGACAGCTGTCAGAGGTCACAATGACAGATGACGGCATATTCAAGTAACTGATGACCAGTCGAACAGTAACAACAGAAATATTAATTGTTTAAGTGAACAAAATAATCATAAATATCACAAACAACAACAGAAGGACAGAACTATAAAATAACACTGACAGAACTGCAAATGTACAGTCTGTGCAGTTATATCTTTAAACTTAAGTAACAACAGCAGAGCTCTTCTCATTAATCTCTAGCAACCTCGGTCGGTGGCATTTGTTTTATCTCCATGGTAACAGATATAAAAGCAAGAGGGTCAAAGTTCAGGGCGTGATGTTATGAGACAGTAGTGTGTCCTGATTGTGAGCAGACTGCATGAAACAGTACAGACTTTTTAAAGGCAGCTGCAGTACATACTGAAAGTAGAAAGTATGTGATTCATAATGCGTCCAATCACCAAGGCAGGAAGTAAAACAAGACATGAGGACCTTCAAAATAAAGCAGGAAACAAACTAAAACAAACAGCATTATGACATGAGTGCTGCTCCATCACCAAAAATCAAAACAAACTTGGAGCCTGACATCGCTCTGAAATCATTAAGCTCTGAATGTTTTCTGACGCAGTTTGTTTCTGTCAGTGATGTCTGTCGACAGGCGGCTGAAATGTTGCTGTTTCATAATTTCACTTTATAAACAGACAAAATGCAGATGTTTTGATGCATGTCAATAGATGAATAAATTAAAGATTGGATAAAAAACACTGAGCATTTCAAGCTTGTAATTATTTTGCTCTAAAATTCAGCAAAACTGCAAATTTCCACCGTGCGCTGAGTAACAAAGAGGAAGAGGCACATCATCTTGTCTCTGCTCAGCTGTGCTGCGTCTCTGCCCACTCACATTCAGCACAGTAAACTATCAGTCTGCCACATGCAGAGACACTGTTTCTAAATTACCTTGACAACTATTTGTGCATTATGTGCTGTCACTTTTGTTCACACTGACGACACGAATGCTGCCCCTCCAATAAACAGGTCCAGATGTACTTTCAGTGATATAAAATGTGAAGAGACTTGGATCAGACTGTGGCAGGAAACAGTAAACTGCACATGACAAACGATGCACGCAGGGCAGAGTGGTCATTATCCAACACTGATCAGGATGCAGAAGAGAGCGATTACACAATCTGCAGATCAGCAGCCTCCACTGAAACTGCAAAAACCAAAGTATGATGGAACAACAGAACTCCTCTAACACTTAGCCCAACACCTGAATCTTTACAATTCACAGCCTCAGGATGAATCCAGACTAAACACAACAGAAACAAATAGAGAAGCACTGTGTCCAAGAACATCTCAGTGAGAGCAGACAGGATGTTGTAAACGGGCTGAGAGGAATCAAGGAGGTGAGGCTGTATTTACAGTGAGACTTTTATCTGCCTTAAATGTTACCAGAGAAATTACCACCACACAATAAAGACATTACCCACCCCTAAAACAAAGCTTTACTGACATTAGCTAACTATCTGGTTTGTGTGGAACAAAGCAAACAAGCTTCATATGACCAAGGCTGAGAAATGAAGCCAAAAACTGCAGTTCCTCTAATGTCCACTTGAGGCTGCCTCCAAGAGCAAGTCAGTCCCCACAGACCCCCGTGTTAACATGTGAAAATAAACATGTTTACAGCCTGGTACAAATAAACAGTTTTAGTCTCTATAGCTAATTTCAACACTCATGACATCTATGCAGGGCTGAGGTTGGATATAACTCACCTGTTTAAGTGTTACGAAGGCTGACAGGTGAGTGTCGTCAATTCATGGAAATTAATTGTAACACCTTGGGTGACTAATAAAGCTTTGTTTACTTTTTGGTTGTACCAGGAGATCCTCAAAAGGTGCGGACACACCAAACCAACATCAAAGAACTAGCGGCGACGAAAGCCAACTGTTGCGTCGTCTACGTCACCTCACGTCGCCCTGTGTCAGTTGCATTTGAACACACTACACGGACTACATCCGACAGCCAAGTAGCACGTACGTTCTGCGCCTGCGTGAGAGAGAGCGGAGTGAGAGAGTGGTACATCCTGTCAGCCGAGGGGTTTCCTATCTGTGCAGCCGAGCACCGCAGCACCTCCACGAACTATTACATCCAGACGGTCCCGGTGTTTCCTCCGCAGGCTCCACTTCACTCAGCTGCCCGATAAACCCGCTGCTTCTTCCCACTTTAACCTGAATAACAAACCAGGGCTCGGTGCTCCGGTTGGATCCAAACGGAGAGCCGGGGCTAGCTCAGAGACTAGCGGAGGCTAACTGGCTGTGCTTCCCTCCGGTCATGCTGCGGCTAACGCTCCGCTAGCCGCTCCCAGCTAGCTCCGGTTTGTTATTCAGGTTAAAGTGTGAAGAAGCAGCGGGTCTGTGGGGCAGCTGAGTGAAGTGGAGCCTGAGGAGGAAGTACCGGTTAGCCCCGGTTTCACTACAGGCAGATTCACTCGCTACAGGGGCGAGGAAATAAAACCTGAACAGCCAATCAGAGTGATCTCTCTCACTGACAAGCTCCGCCGCCAATTCAACATGCTCAATCGGCCGAAAAGCCACCGACGCTGAAGTGTCGACGGTGCGGGATACACTGCAAAAACTAGGCCGACAGACGCTCACCGACGGCCCGACTTTGGTCGACGGCCGACCATCGGCTTGGTGTATCAGGGCCTTAAGGAGTCGGATGTTCAGTTTTTTTGGCAAGTACCATTTAGTCTTATTGTTTTAAAGCCTGTTTTTCACTCAAGAAAATTAGCATTACAACAGAAGCTGTACATGCACCATGCTAACCAAGCTAGCACCTATAGCATTAGGGTTAGCCACACCCTCTTGTCCAAATATGGTCACTACTGGCTC
The DNA here is from genome assembly GCF_041903045.1 of Epinephelus lanceolatus. Lineage (NCBI taxonomy): Eukaryota > Metazoa > Chordata > Actinopteri > Perciformes > Serranidae > Epinephelus > Epinephelus lanceolatus. The sequence goes on from NC_135747.1 coordinate 44,422,743, forward strand.
CAAAAAATCCAAAATGGTTAAGGTCAAAATGCCAAATGAAAAGCTTCAAAATGCAGTCCACAAGTCAACAGGTGACATCACAGACGCTACGTCCATTATCTTATAGTCTATAGTCATTACCTAATGGTGTGAGGAAGGCTAGTGTCTTAACTTATTTGGGCCTATTTATATTCATTTTGAGGCGATTAATATTTGTACTAGACGGTGTCAGTAAAGCCAGTCTCTTATGTTGTTTTATATATTGATATAGTTTTATTTTGAGGCAGCCTGCTGTCAGTGTGGTCTTAATTCTCCTACTGAGCCTTGTTTTGTGCTGATATGTGAGTATATGTGAGGTGTAACATTATAGTGATAGCTTGCAGTGCATCTCGGGTGATACTGCAGAGTAACGTGATACAAAGTCCTGCACAGGGTCGGGTACCTCACAGGTAACCCACAAAAAGCTGTTTAACAGGTAAACATATGTTGATATATAAACTGACGGGTAAAACTTAACTCCATGTGGGCGGGCAGCAGGTGAGAACCAAAATCTATTGTATGTTTTTCAGAATAAAACACAGTAAACGTGGAGGACTCCAGCCATGACACTCTGCAGCCCGAGGATGAGGTGGCAGCCTACATGGAGTTCGGATCCTTTGGAGGTTTGATGGTGGTGGAAGGAGCATGCTAACATGTTTCCTAACCTGGCAGTGATTGAATGTTTCCACCATCCAGTCAAAGAGACGGAGAACCAGCTTCATGTGAGGGACTGGACCCTGGGGGGGGGGGGTTTGATTACAGTGTGGAGGGTCGGTGTGGCGAGTGTTTATCTTCCAAACTTACTGTGTTTTCAGTGTGAAAGTCTGTCTTTGTATCAGAACCCTTCGACTACAAACAGGAAACACTTTCTGCTGACATAACGCCTTTGACTCTTTATCAAGATCCAGATATTTTGTAGTGCAGTGCATCATCTTTTGTTCTGATGATTCAGCCTTTTCCAGGCCAACAGAAGTTTTGGAGCTGCTCCAACTATCGGTCTTGTTGTCTGTGCAGAGAGTGAACAGAAGTTTTGGAGCCCAGGACCTTTAACATCGTTTACATCCCAGTCTAATAAGTGAAGTCAGGTCAAGTCACGTCAGTTTAAAGCAGAGAATCACTGATCCTAATGTCCTTTGTCTCGGCTGGATTTAAAAGACAAAGGGAGAGAAGGAGTGAGACAACGGCAATTACACCAGCTAAATAATAGATCACACATCCAAGTGGCTCACATGGCAGCACACACACATACATACTGCCTCCAAAAAGGTCGTCTCCTACAGACGAGGCGGGCGCACAACCTGAAACCATGGCATCACGTTGACAGGCAAAGTCATCCATTACCCTTGTTATTCTGCCCCGTGCTCCTGCGTCTCTACAGGCCCAGTTCCCAGCCCAGTTTCATATGTCCTCGGCTTTCCATCATAGCACTTGACACCTGTTTATATACGGTGTGACCTCTGACCCCTGCACCCCCTGTTCTCAGAGTCAGTCTCCCCTGGTTGGTGGAGAGGGAACTTGTGTTATTGTACGAGTGGTGATAAATGACTTTAAGGTCACGGCTGAGATGTAAACAAGGACTGAACATAACGACCACAGAGGGAATAAAAGCATCGCTAATTTAACGGGGCGGCTGTTTGTGCCACGCACCCACACATCCGTCTATACACTGTAATTGTTCTACAGTGTTCACATACTTAAAAAATGATTTCAACCTTGTGTCGTGTGTGTGTGTGTGTGTGTGTGTGTTTCTATCTGATCGCTCACTAAGCTCAAGAGGGTCTCTGTCATAATTAAGTGGCACCTCCATTAAAAAAAGCCCGAGGCTCCAAACACATCAGCGTTAGCTTTAACGCTACAAACTGCACGGCTGACCAGCTGGCTTAGAGAAATGACGGAGGGCTAACGACGCTATTTAAATGCATCAATCCTCAGAAACGTGACATGGCCTCATACAGACTGTACTCTATCAGGGCTGGGACATACTGAATACTGAATGTTAATGATGAGCAATATTCACAACAGCCTGGATGGAGCTCTGGGTGATACAAAATAAGGCATAATCATTATTATAGCTATGATCTTTAAACGGCTTTTATTTATTTGATCAAGTGTTTTTTACTTTATTTTTTTAACAGCTGAGTTTTCCACAGAGCAAATAATGAGTGAAGCAATCAGTTATTTTTTATGATTTTACGATCAAATTTTCAACAGTTTATTATGAAGATTAACTGAGTAATTGGACAATAGGCCCACTTTGCTAGAGTACAAGCTGTTATGAGAAAAAATAAGAAACCCAGGTCTCTTACAGTGAATAATTACTCACAGGTGTCCTTGTTGTTTAATATTATGACCACTGCAACAGGTGGATTACAAGTGTTTAAAAATAATAGCATAAACAACAAATGAAGATATTATGACTAAGCTTCAGGATAAAGACCACGCGACTTTCTCCCACTGATTCAAACCACCTGCATCTCGCTAAATCAACTACCTGTGCATCATCAATTTAATCACCTGCTGTAACCTACGTCAGTTGTGTCTGACCCTTCTCCTCTGTTTGTCTCAGTTCTCAAACCCTGTTCTTCTTCTCTCTTCCTTCTCAGCAGGACAGCAAAGTGTCTCAGCTGCCAGTAACGTCACCTCACAACAAGATGGTCCTTGAAATGAACCCACCACGGAGCTCATGGAGACGAGTCCCCCACCCTCAGTGTCGACCCCTGGGTCATAAACACTCCAGCCTCACCACGACTCCATCCAACCCCATCATACACGACCCTGACCAACCTTCAGGTCCTCTTCATCCCCTGACAGATGACCCCTCGACCACCATCATCCCATCACACTCCACCCTCTCCTCGTCACCCAATAAATCTACTTTTATACGGTATATATGGCGTCGTCTTTGTGTGTGAAACTTAAAACCATATCATCACCATGCATGAGTGGTTTTAGCCAAAACATGGTGGTGTGGTGGATAGCACTGTCGCCTCACAGCAAGAGGGTTGCCGGTTCGATCCCAGGTGTGGGAGCCCTTCTGTGCGGAGTTTGCATGTTCTCCCCGTGTCAGCGTGGGTTCTCTCCGGGCACTCCAGCTTCCTCCCACAGTCCAAAGACATGCAGATTAATTGATAACTCTGAATTGTCCATAGGTGTGAATGTGAGTGTGAATGGTTGTCTGTCTCTATGTGTCAGCCCTGCGATAGTCTGGCGACCTGTCCAGGGTGAACCCTGCCTCTCGCCCGATGTCAGCTGGGATAGGCTCCAGCCCCCCCGCGACCCTCAAGAGGATGAAGTGGTTAGAAGATGAATGAATGAATGAATGAATGAATGATCTTTACCTAATCTCACCATTACCGTGTGATGTTTGTGCCTAAAGCTAACCACACCTTCACCACAACGCTGTTGAGAAACTAATTAGAAATTAATCAAAATATTGCTGAAATGAAACTAAAATTTCTAAAAGTGTACAAGCTGTTTACATGATGCCTTTACACAGTATGTTTTCTGATTTATAAGCATTATTATCACCAAAAAGTTCAAGTTGCAGATTTTCCCCACGTCGCTCAGCTTGACACACTAACAGCAGTTTAGCACACAGCCGACAGCAGCCACAGACTTTATTTATTTACTGTTATAAAACTCTGTAACACAGAATTTAAAATAAAACTGTTTTATAAGATTCATCTATAATTCAGTCGGAGCAAACAATGCCACACAGTACTGAAATAAGGGGAGCATGACCATGAAAGCAGACAGACATCAGAGGGAGGAGACACAAAAGACCTGCAGCATGTTGGAGGTTCCTTTTAAACTCGTCGCTGCTGTGTGTGCAGCCCTGGCGGTGCAGACGTGCTGTGTGTCTGCGTGTACATTATGTGTGAGTGTGTTTACTCCCCTGGACCAGGTGTTTGCTGTGGGATAAAGCCTTTCCAACAGAGTCTTCATGTGGTCCCGGGGCTGTTGATTAGTCTGCTGCTGTTGTGGTTACACCACCGAGTGTTTGTATTTGATGGAACATTTTATATGTGTGTATCCACGAGTGCTTTGGGTCTCTCCACTCCTCTGTCTCTGTGTCCTTGAGTGTTTGTTTGTGGGAAAGGCGGCTCTTCACGTGCACGGTCTGTAAGTGAACTTGGTCATTCCAATTACAGTGTGTTGTGTTGGTGCAGGGTGAAGTGCGTGGCGGGGGGACTGAATTGTCTGCAGGCAGCCAGCAGCGCCGACCTCAGCTTCAAACCAACATTATACTCATCGAGCTGAATATTGATCCACACGCCCAGATTGTGCGGCAGCCAAACGGCCGCGCCGGCCATGCCAAGCCGGCAGAACCTGAGACCTGGATCCATTTTACAGCACTTGACACAAACATGAAGAACACCAGACTCGCTGTTGTGTTCAAATGATGGATCCTTTTAGGAAGCTGCTGAAGTGTCACATTTGGTTTAAACACTAAAAACATCAGGTTCTTTGTGAATGTGTTGCATTAATTAGTGCAGCTCGTCCTGTCTCTGTGCTTTACCCCTCATTAGCTAAAACAACAGCAAACATGGCGGCACTCTGGAGCGTGGTCTGAAAGAGTGACTGCATTTATGCCCATGTTCTGCTTTACATTCAAACAGCATCTTCTCTCGTGCACATTTCCATAATGGCACAGTCAGGCTTGGTCATGAACTGTAGATAAATAAAAAACAAACTACAAGTGAACATAAATGGAACAGGGCCTTCCAAATGTTTAGAAGAGTCTAATCCCCACACTTGCTGGAGGAAAATTAATCCTTCCTTTGCATTTCTCTATTTGATTATACACCAACAACAAAGACACAACAGCCATTACACAGGATAACTGAGGCTGGGTTCAGATAGCACGGATCATTTTGGATTTATATGACAAAACTTCACAGCTTAGTGGATACAGCAGGCGTCCCATAAACGAAGGCAATGTCCTTGCTGCAGCAGCCGCAGGTTTGATTGCAGCCTGCGGCCTTTTGCAGCATGTCATCCCCTCTGTCTCCCCCTTTCACACTCTTACTGTCCAAAAAAGGCAAAAACACTTCACAGTTCTGCTCTGAGGATTGATCTTTAAAGGTGACCTAATGAGCCGTTCCATACATTTGGTCTTATAAAAGGTTACCGTGAAGGATGTTCCTATTAAACGTTGTCAGAGTTTCAAATAATGATGTAAATGTGTATAGCTATATGCTAACATCAGTGTGTCCCCGTGACACCACCAAGCGTCATTACACAATAATGGCGACCGGCCACGTGTCATGCTGATGTGAGAGGACGGCTTTTTCTGTTAGTATCTGACCCTGGAGGTCACTGACCAAGCACCAGAGTTCGACGACTTTGGAGTGAGACCATGTTGGTTACTGTCTGAAAGTACACTGCTAACATACATGTAGCTACAAGCTAACGACAGGGAGACGATTCATTTTCATATTCCTGCTGGAACATGTCCACTTGTGTTGAGAAGCTTTTACTGGTGATCGCGGTAAAAGTGCTGCAGGGTTGATGCTTGTCTGTAGGTCAGCCCACAAGTTAACGCCACCCTGGTTCCCTCAGTAACAGCCAATGGGATTTTTTCTAATGGATTTTGGAAAATAAGCTCGGAGGCAAACAAAAGATTGACCCTCGTTCATCTTGATCAGCGAGATAATCTTCACAAATGACACCCTTTTCAGATTTTTAAAGCGTAAATGCAATCGTCAGAGATAACAAGCTAACGTTAGGCTATAAACAAACTATACTACGGTCACATGACTTCAACATCACCACCACAGTGAGGACTTAAAGCCCAGGGTGACGTTATGTAGTCTCATTTAGACACTTAAGACACATACAAGCTTCAAAATTCATGTATTTAATGTGATAGAACAAGACGAAATATTAAAGCATGTAAACTTAAAATGATTTACAACTTTTCTTACAAAACAACGTTAACTTAAATTCCCCTGTTGGTGAAGGGTTAATACAGGCCAACTGTCAAGTACTGATTCAAACAAATCTCTTTCCAAATCTTTTATCTCTCCTCAGTTTTTTTTTAATTAGCAGTAAGCATAAAACAGGTAACATTGACTGTCACATTTACGTGTGGACCATGTTTCATACAGATTCAGTAAGCTACACGTGTTATTTGAATATGTCAGTTGCAGGTTTAATCAACATTTAATATCTTGTGCTGCTCATCTCACTCTCAGGACGTAGCTACAGGTCGCGTACATCAACGGAGCTATCGCTAAAATCTTCTTCTGTCTTTTCACCCCATAAAATGTGATCAATAATGTCAAATGAATATTTAATTTTTCGTTATTTTTAACTTTAAATGCGAGCAAATGTTCAAAGCAGAACCTAATTCAATTCAATACTGGATTCATTCAAACCTTTTCCAACCCCAGCCCTGATCCTAACAGACATTAATGCAGGATTTATAAGAAGTTGGATTCAATAAAAAATCCGATAGCGGACACAGACTGAACCACACCTCTCAGATCCCAGTAGGTGAACCCATGAACCAGGTCAGTGCACACAGACGCACAGTATTCATCCCAGTCAGAGTCAGCTGCTCCACAATAAACAGCATGTACTCCTCATCTCTAATCCTGAAACTTCCTAAAGAAGCCTTGTGAGAATATCCCCAGCACTCCAACCCTCCGTCCCTCATTATCCCAAACACTTGATTTCCGCTTCCCCTCTCACTTTTCTTCTACCTCACATCTCGACAGAGAAAAACTCTGACAGTAGCTGCATCATTAAAACATGCAGCGATGCGATCCAGCTAAATCCCCTGACTTTGTGGGTGGAGAGCAGCTGCACTCAAAAACACAGAAAGACAGAACTGATTCTTTCATGGCGTCCTGAAGTGGTTACTTGTCTCTGAGGAGGCCCGACCGTATGTGGCATTGAAAGAGATGAAAACTATTCGCACCTGCTGTTCACATGCATATTTCCTCCAACCGCCACTGGACTCTGAGGCGCAGGGCCCTGAGGATAAGGAGCGCAAGGACTGGGTGAGGAATTATTCATTATACCAAAAGACACCTGCTTCCAGAGGGAGGGGGAGAAAAGGATAACTCTCCATCTTTTCCCTGTTGGTCAGACAACACCGAGGGAAGAAGTGAGCTGAGCAGTAAGTATCACCCCGACGGAGGAAGAAAGAAAGAGAGTGGGCGATGAGGAGGAGGAAACAAGAGGGATGAGAGGGGAAGAGCGCATTGCAGCACCACACAAATCCAGAGAAAAACGCACCTTCGGGGAGAGCTCGTCTGCAGAAGTCCAACACTGAGCTACAACTAAATTCTACTTCCTGGGCTGTACGCAGCTGCATCAAAGCAAATTCAAACAGAAGGGAATCAGCTGTATTATGGCAATCAGTAGCCTTTTCAGCTGCTCAGGCTGCAGAGCTCATATGCTTTTATACCCTCCACTGTGTAAATTACCAGTAGAAAATTGAGTGAAATGTTCCCATCAGCCTAATGTATTATGTGCATTAAGCTAACACAGCTTTCAGCGGCCCAAACTCCTCTGTGACACACTGACTCTCCCCACATGGACACATATGGAGAGTCAGAAATAACCCTGCCATGAACCAAAACATGAGGTGAGATGGTCAGCTGAGCCGCCACAAGAAAATGATGGTATTGTAAAGGGATGCACGACTTCATCGGCTGATATTCGCTCCTCTTTTAAAAGAAATATCTGAATTAGCCAACATGCCGATTTCTGCATCTGTGACCAGTGAACATATATAGAAAACATGAGGTAAATGATACGACACATGTAACAAAACTATGTATCTGAGTAAGTATGTATGATGAATATACAGGACAGAAATTAAACCAGATAAAGAAACGATAAAATTAATAAGTGTAACCCTTTAACAGTCATCTCGTACTGCCTTAATTACCATCAGAGCAACGAAGCACAAAAGATAACTCCAGCATGTTTGTAAATGACCATGAGAGGACCATTAACCACAGATAACGTGTCTTAAGTGCTGATGATTCGGTTACTAACTTGTGGTGCAAAATGGCTTTAAATACACATTCACCAGCCACTTTATTAGGTACACCTTGCTAGTACCAGGTTGGATCCCTTTTTAATTCTTGGTGTCACAGATTCAACGAGGTGCTGGAAACATTCCTCAGAGATGTTGGTCCATATTGGCATGATGACATCACACAGTTGATCCAAAGGTGCTCTATTGGACTGAGATCTGGTGACTGTGGAGGCCATTGGAGTACAGTGAAGTCATTGTCATGTTTGAGATGATGTGAGCTTTGTGACATGGTGCGTTATCCTGCTGGAAGTAGCCATCAGAAGATGGGTACACTGTGGTCATAAAGGGATGGACACGCTCAGCAACAATACTCAGGTAGGCTGTGGTGTTTAAACCATGCTCAGTTGGTACTAAGAAAATCTCCCCCACACCATTACACCACCAGCAGCAGCAGCCTGAAGCGTTGATACAAGGCAGGATGGATCCATGCTTCCATCTGAATGTGGTTTTTCCAATCTTCTATTGTCCAGTTTTGGTGAATTGTAGCCTCAGTTTCCTGTTGTTAGCTGACAGGAGTGGCACCTGGTGTGGTCTTCTGCTGCTGTAGCCCATCTGCTTCAAGGTTGGACAAGGTGTTGTTGCTTCAGAGATGCTCTTCAGCACACCTTGGTTGGAACCAGTGCTTATTTGACTTCCTGTTGCCTTTCTATCATCTTGAACCAGTCTGGCCATTCTCCTCTGACCTCTGGCATCAACAAGGCATTTTGGCTCACTGGATATTTGCTCTTTTTGGGACCATCCTCTGTAAACCCTAGAGATGGTTGTGCTGAAAATCCCAGTAAATACTCAGAGCAGCCCGTCTGATTAGCTGATTAGATGTTGTATAGGTGTACCTAATAAATTGGCCGGTGAGTGTAGCATGAAATGCTGATACCGCTGTGTGAAGATAATATTCAGTATCACCACGAAGAAACCACACACCTTAATAATTTTGTAATTTCAGTGTTTTAACAAACTGTTAAGAATAAAGATGTGTTTCCGTTACAGTCGGTAACTTACGTCACCATCTTGACCACGGTAAATCCAGAACCAGCTGCCTCATGACGTCATTCACAGAAAAAAAGTTTTAATCCAAAAGCCGGTGCCAAAAACTACAAAGTTCAAATATAAGTTCCTCAGTGGTGTGTTGTCCTCCTATGATGAACCATTATCCTCTGATGAACCATTATCCTCTCTTCATCCGCCAACAGAGGTAAACTCAACTGCGAAGCTAGCTAACCGCTAACAGCTAGCGAGCTAACGTCGACGCTAGCTAACAGCTGCTAACGTAGCTAGCTAGATGCTAGCGGCCAAACCGTTTTTACAGTCACTGAACAAAAGCCCCACTCTCTGTATATTCACAGTCACTTCTTATCGACTCATGATTCAGTGTTTTTCCCTGCTAACTGTTAGCTGCTCTGCTACATGCTAACGTCTCTCCAGGGTTGCCAGGTCTGACCCTTTTCTTCTTCTACGCACCCGTGACAGGCTGACAGCTCAACAAGGTAATTACCGCCCAGTCAACTTGACCTCTACTAAGTAAACTCTGCTTTACAAATGTATTAAGCCACCACAGAGTAAAACACTCTTAGAAAACAGAAGGCTGTGAAATATTATTTTCCTCATGGCTTCTCAAATTTTAAAGGAATCGCTCTTTAGCATATTTATCATTGTGTACCCCGCTGTGTCTACTGTGTGTACTGCCCCCTTGTGGCGCTCCCATAGAAGAGCAACAGGCAAAGACCTCCTGATGGAATGAGACTTCTTCTTAATCCTCCATTATAATGTGGTGCCAGCTAGATGTTTCTAAGTGTTGTTGTGCCTACCTCCTCTGCCTTAATCAAAATATTATATATCCACATATGTGCAGCTCTCTGTGTCAGATGATGGTGTCATCCAGGCCTCAGCCGCCCCTGAGCTGAGCTCAGTCAGGTTTCCATCCAGACTGCGGGGCCACTGGCCCTCAGCCTGTTTGTGGGTGCACTTTATTCAATTATGTTCATAATGTAGCGTTGGGTATTTGTATTTATTATGTTGTATCTTTGTACATAGATGATTGTCTGCTTTTATGTGGTACACTATGGAGCTTTTTCTGTGTCCTTGATAAAGTCATAACTATCATTATTATTATAAATCTGATGAAATAACAGTACTACACAATGCAAACACAAACACATGGTCTTAATCCAGGTATCACATCAGTAGGCCTACATAAAGTCATAAAAATAAAATCAAACTAAGGTACAAGCACACAGATAAAGAGCTATATTCAGTCAGAGGATACTGGGAATAAAGCTGCACATTTTTCCATGATATATGGATATATTGGTGTCGGTTATCGGCCAAAATAGTTAATCCAATATTGTGCATCCCCAGTATTGTATATTTCTGCAAACCACAGATAGATTACATGTGTACATTTTCTACCTATCATATCAATGTTTCTAAATTGACTTAATGTACTGTACAAGTTGAGTTTGTCTGGACGGCACTTTGTCATGACGCCCACTGAGCTGCAGACCACTGTTCAGACCAACAAGTAACAAAACTGGTTGTTTTTTAGTGACCTATCGCTGTGTTACCTGTCGGGGTAGTGACATGAAAAGTGGTTGTGTTTTTGTGTCTCAGTCTAACCACACGTTCACCACAGCGTTGTAGAAGCTTGATGTGTCCATAAATTTCCTACCTAACATACAAATCTAACATGTTTTGCAAAAACCTACAGTGCAAACATTTATCCTGGTGCCTGGGTTGAGGCGGTCTGACCTTTAAAACCTAATGGTTTTAATAACACACAAAACATCTACACCACACGCTCAAAGGTATATATACATTACACCAGTGTGTGATAGCTGAACACCTCAGTCCCAAACCATGGCCAATAATCCGGTTTAAACTCGGATGGTTTCAGGCTTTCCACCAGATTTGAAACCTGGCTGCAGGGATTTGCTTCCATTCAGCCACAAGAGCATTAGTGAGGTCCAACACTGATGTTGGGCTTATCAGGCTCGCAGTTAGAGTCCCACTTCATCCCAGAGGTGTTTGGTGTTCAGGTCAGGGCTCTGAGCAGGACTGAGTGTGTGTTCTGGGGCTTTGAAGCAGTTCAGGGTCTTCCCCCAAAGTTGGAAGCACATCGTTGTCCATAGTATCATGAAACATGATCTCAGAGATGCATGAAATGACCACGACCTCTAAACATCTCATTGTGTAGTGGTGGCACATAATGTGTTCAATTACTTGGTGGTGGCACAGTTGGGTTTAGGCACCAAAGCTACTTGGTTAGGTTTAGAAATACATCATGTTCTTAGTTAGAATAACTGTGTTTTGCATACGGGACGTTAAGTACGTGGTAAAGTAAGGCAAGGATGTAAAGCTGAAAAAGGTCAATGTTGACTTTTAGTTTCACTCGGAACATGACCAGCAGTCTCCTGGGTGAAAGTCCTGTGTTTGTGTGACCCATCCACCACCCAGACATCCTCCCCTCCATGGGCTTCGTCTCTCTTTATTCTTCCTGTGGGGACATGACATTAACCACCGCCCACTGCATGACATCACTGAACCAGTGAATGTGTGTGTCCACCACCACAAAGGATCCTAGTTGAATTTCCACTGACTTTGTTTCCATAATTTTAACACATCACATGCCACCACCACGTCATGCGTCATTAAGAGGTCCTGGTCATTTCCTGTATATCTGTGAGACCTGGTTGCATCACCTGCACGCTGTAGCATTAATGTTTTTCCTTTAGCATGACATTAACGATGAGTCTCGTAACTGCCTGGAGAACACGAGGTCAGGTGCTGGGTGCTACTAGCGTGCCTTTTCTGTGCCAGCTTTCAAGACAGCGGCAGGTTGTGTCTGAGATTGCTAACCAGCACCACATCAAACGCTATTACCTGAAATCCTGAGTGCAGAGCTCAGAGATCTTCTTCCAGGCCACCATATTTATCACAGACTGATATTTACTTACAGCTGTGATTGGTTGGTCCTGTCACATGACATGTGGGCACTCTGCTGCATTCAAAAAGTCAAACTCAGGTTGAACTCAAGTTTATCTCAGGGTGCGGCTCTTGTGCCCTGAACAATAGGTGCTCAGGAACACACACACACTGCGACAGTGTCACTCTGGCGTTTGAGCGCGCCTGCTGCATATCTACATTGAAAACAATGAATCTGAGAGCAAATGAAAATGTGGCGTGTGTACGGGCCTTTCGTACGATCCTCGGTGCGTCAGTATCTGACGTCGAAGGCAACTAACAAAGCAAGGTTATTGTACCAGTTGGGAGCGACACCAGGTGAAAACCTCACAGCTGTAACTTAAACAGCCTGAAGTTGCATTAAATGAGCGTTTTGGTACTAAACTGGCAAAACTACAGTTTCTTCAGTCACACAAACGATGTGGAGTACAAAGACAGAGAAGTGGCACTGTGCTTGGCCGTGACCTTGGTTTATTTCTGGACTCCATTTCAGCTGCTGTGTATCCGAGTACAGCTGCCATCCTGTGCAAAGGACAACACAAAAAAAATCTGTTCTATCTTTCAAGCCCACAGGCCTTGAATATTTCATACTCAACGGATCAATTTTAGGTGTTCCTTTAACTCTTTATGTTCAGGGAGTTAGGCTGAAAACACACTGAGAGAACCTCAAGCACCAGCGGTTACCTCAACTAAACCCTGTACACGCACACTACACCTGCGCAAAAAAAAAAAAAAAAAAAAAAAGCTGACCACCTTATTGTGTCCTAAACCTACACACAATCAGCACACAATCAGTCTGGCACTCATTTCATTTTGGAGTCGACAGCTGGGAGAGTGAAGGATGGATGTGAAAAGAGAGTGGACTGATAGAAAAGGGCTGCGAGTGATTCATCTTCCTGAGCTGGGCTTGGTCAGGTGGACGCAGAAGGGCAGGCCACGTCTGGTTTTAATTAATGGAAATTCCACCTGGAGCCAACGCTAAAAGAGCCAAAAAATTGAGAGAGAGCCGCTCGGTGAAAAGCAGAAAATTTGTAAGAGAAAGACATCAAGCAAGGAATGAAAAGAGAGCCACAGGAGAGGCCCACAATGAGAAGTGTCAGGAATTAAAAAACAGCCTCTGATGACACACAGTAAATAGGACAGGATGAAAGACGGAGATAGATGTTGAAAGTGTGACAAGAAGAAGGGCAGCAGACAGCAAGAATTAGACCATTTAACATGCCAAGAGCCGGGAATCAAGCTCCCAATCCATCTTATAAAGTGCAGGGATGAAGCGGCCATTCATCATTGTGGTGTGAGGGTATAACTTAAGAAAAGAAAGTGGCACATTACAATGCCCCTGTCTTTTATCCAACTCTTCTCCCGGGACGACAGCAAAGAGTTCCTGACTTTCTGAAAGGCAGCGAGGAGATAGAGAGAGCGTTTGATGAAGTAATTCTGTGTTTACTGCCACAGACTCATCCGTCATACGCGCCGTTTGCTTAACAACTCTTGAAATGGGAGTACTTAGCAATTAAGATTGAATTGCAGAACGGAGAGACAGGTTCAAATTATATGTGACGCAGTAAAGGAGGCTATTAATTTGGGTTCAAAGAGAGCATGGCCTGAGGGGGGAATAAAAGGAAGCACTAAAGCGTGTTACACTGTCTGAATGTGTATGTGCACGGGCATCAGCGTGCATGCTCAATCCGAAGGTCTGCCGCCAACTGATCTCCAGCTCACCCGGAAGAAATGTTGGAGCCAACGCTACATGATTAGCTTCCTTCTGACAACACCTTAAATAAACTGCAGGTGCCCTCTGCACAGTGTGCACCAGTCAGCACCAGGCAGTTTGCAAGTGATACATAATTAACTCAGGTTTCATCAGCCGAGCGAAGAAAGACCGCACAACTCTACGACCCAATCAGAGCTGTGATTCAAGCATCAGCCTCTCCACGCAGCACATCAAAGCTCACTGGGAGTCAATCGAGCATGAATGAGGCCTCTCCCATGTTTTCTCCAACCTCAACACCACCTTTTATTCAATTTATGCTTCGCTTCACTCAACAGGAGCCCGCTGAAAAACAATTCTGGGTTCTCGAGACATAAATTCAGCTTCTGTAGCGTAATCTAACCACCTGAAATCTTCCACTCATGTCCAGAAATAAACACAATTTGTTACTGAAACAACAAGATTGGCTCCAAAGATCTGATCGTTTAAACTGTGTCCACTGGGACACCTTGAGTTTTTAATTAAAAACCTAATTTCCAAGGTCAGGAATACAATTTTTTATCAATAGCAACTGGCTGTATCAGTTAATTATAAGTTCAATGCAGGAAGATATTTTTATTCAATTCTTTAAACCAAGATTTCCATGTCAGCAGTTTTATATGAACTTTGCACAAATAAAAAAACATTTAAACATCAAAGTTTTTAGGTCGGTACCAAACAAAGGAATTTCCTTCATCTAAATCAGCGGCTCGAGGGATATCACTCAAACTGACACTTTATTTCAGATATTTTTGGCAAAGCAAATGGAGAGTGACAGGACAGGGGGACAGAGAGGGGATGAGAGGCAAAGACCCACTGATTGGATTCGATCCAGAACTCAGCACGTTCTCCCAGGTGAGTTGTTTGTCGCCAAGACTTAAAGAAACACTTCGCTCTGCAAATGACCATTTGTTTATCAATTACTCACATTGTGTTGCGCTGAATTCGGAAATAAAACTTTGTTTTCGTTGCATTCCTCCACGGTGAACAACGAATCCAAAAACATAAGGTCTTGATGAATGGAAGTCACAGGGGTCCACACAGAACAACAGCAAAGCTACTTTCAACATTCCTTTGTTACAGCGCTTGTGTTTTTCTGAGCGTGTCCCCGTCTGTCTTCCTGCTGGCGTGGGCGTGGCCCCCTCCCTGGCTCCCCTGGTCCCTGGCTCTGCTCATCAAACTCACCTGTTCGCCATCAGCTCATCAACACACAGTATTTCTGCTCCAGTTCTCCGACCACTCACTGCCAGATCGTTGTTAGGCCAAGTGGTGGACAAACCTCACAGCCAGCTAAGACATTCTTAGGGCACGAGTGAACTGGCTGCGTGGCCAAACGTACGCATACATAGTGCTGCGCCTGTGTGTAGACTTGCTGCAGCACGGTCGTTCGTCGACGCAGCCAAAACGCCTGATACTGGTGGTCTCCACTAGGGGCAGACCACAGCACTCAGACACTGAGGTCGCGAAAAGCAAAGAAGGCGGTGACACTGTATTTCTGGATGTAGCAGTCTATACACAAACATGGATACTCTCGATGAAGAGGAGGTTATAATTTTATGTCTTTTAAGCTCTCGGCAGAGGAGAAGGAGATGGTATGTGCGGCCCGACCTCACGTTCACGGTCTCTAGAGGTCTACTTTGCACGAGCGCCTCTAGTGTTCATGTCAATATTGCATTTTGTGCACGCGTCACATTACCTCGCATCAAAGTGAGCGGCCTACGTGCCAAAAGACCACAAAATACGCATGGCAGCCATGATGCGTACGCGCACGTGTTGTCTGCAGCAAGTATACTTCTTGCATTAGTAACTACATTCTTCATGTGTTTTGTTTCCGTGTTCATCACGCATCTGCCATCCAGCTTCACCTGCACTCCACGCCATTCCCCGGTCCATGGACCCCAATCATTCCAGTTCCTTGTGTCATAAACCTTTTCATCGTCCCCATCCTGCGTCCTGCACTTGGGTTTCCCTCGAGTTCATAACGCACTTTACAAACTCTCAAACAACTCATGCAGCATAATCCAAGTCTCATTTCTCCATTTGTTTGCTCCAAGCAGACGGCCCCTTGTGACGGGAAACTGGACAGAAAGTTAACTTTATCTATGGTGTCTTTACAGCCAGACTCCACTGACAAAAACAGTAATTTTACCTCACTGAACACAGGAGCTGCTGGTGCACAGCTGCCTCGGATCAGTTAGTTTGGGTCATTGTGTGACTTTAGTGAATCCGAACTAACCCTTCACAACACTAACGTCACTAACAAGAAGAAACTATCTGATGGAGGCAGCAGTGCACCAGCAGCTCCTGTGTTCAGCAAGGTAAAATTACTGGATTTGTCAATGGAGTCTGGCTGCAAAGAGAGCATAGATAAATTTCACTTACCGTTGAGTTTCCCTTCAGAAAGGGCCGACTGTTTGGGAAATACCGAGATAAATGAGAGATTATTCTGCAGGAGTCGTGTGAGAGTTTGTAAAGTGATGTTCTGATGTAGTTTTGCTGTTCTTAGGTGGATCAATATGACATTAATCAATCAATTACATTCATCAAGACCTTTCTCTATATTTGGATTCTTGCCAGAAAAATAAAGTTTTCTTCATGAATTCAACACAACACGAGGTGAGTAACTGATATACAGGGCAAAGTATTTCTTTAAGTCGCAGCGACAGAGAGCTCACCTGTGAGAGTGTGTTGAGTTCTGGCAGCGGCCCAGGATCGAACCACATCATCATTTTGGGGGTGAAGTGCTCCTTTAACTTGAAGCTCAGCCATTAGTCACAGGCTGATAAAGAGAATACATATTCAGGGCCTTCAAATGAAGACATTATAGAATCCATTGAATTAAGTGCCACTCCAGTAAGTAACTAAACCACAAACAAGTGTGGAGGCAGCGTGATGTGCTCTTAATCTTGATAGATAGACCACAATTAATGCACTGTTATGAATCATTTATAGGACAAACAGTAAGCCTGAAATGGCTTTGACTCAGTCAGCAAGAGAGCCCATAAAACGGCAGCAATTTATAGAGAATGCGGTTGTGTCGACATAAAAAACTCAAAAAGGTACACTAAAGCTGTGCAGCCGGAGCATCCATCACAAAAGATGAGCTCCAGAGTGCACATTTTGCATCAATCCACTCAGCGGTGCTTACAGATACATCTGATTGAGTGGAAAGTAATGCTTTTATCCTCAGCCAGAAAACTCCCCTTTTTGCTCTTGTCAGTTTTGCACATCTTCGATTCTTCTCTCACAGCCTCCGCTTTACAGCCTGGCCTCTGAAAGCGTCCACCTGTGGTGCATGTGACTGGCACGCTCGGAGGGAAAACAGAGCAGTGGCGTTGGAGGGAGAGGAGGATGGCTTGAGGTGGCTTAAGTCTTTTAGTCTTCGTCACATTCCTGTGCCAGCCAGCTGTCTGGACGTCCCTGGAGGCCACGGCCACCACACTAGATCACAGGGAGTGTCTCACACACACACACACACACACTGGTGTACAGTAGCACAGAGCACTGGAGCTGTCCTCTGTCCTCCCTATCAAATGGCTGTTGTCAGCAGAGGCAGGGCCACTGTGCTGGATCCACGCCAGGTCATTTCATTTCAGAATATTTCATGGCAGCGAGGTCGTTGTGCTGCATCAGAGAGTTCAGCAGCCTCAGTCATCACAAATGCTTTTTAATGCTGATCTAAAGCTACAAATTATGGAACCAGATCTGCTTACTGACTCATTGTTTCTGCCTAATGCACAGCAGGAGGATGGTTTCATTACAACAACAGGTTATCTTCTGTATCTTTATCAAATGTAACCTCAGTGACATCATGACATCATGACGCCTCGCCGCGTGCTTCTGCTCAAACAAGCTCAGAGACCAAACACTCAGGAGTCAGACCTCAGTTTGAAACTTTTCAGAGGATGAATTGAGCACCACATGAACTGGCAACAGATGAAATACTCACCAGCTAAACACAAGTTTAATATTCACTCACGTTCCACTTTATTAGGTACACCTGCTCAACTCCTCATTAAAAGAAAACTTCACCTGCAACATGACCGTTTATTCATCAGTTACTCGCTGCATGTTGTTTTATTCCTGCATGTCTCCACAGTGCACACATCATCATCATCATCATCATTACTGCAGAGGCAGTGAATTAAACAGAATTTTTAACTAAATCAAAACATCAGTTGACAAACTCTCACACAACTCGTGCAGAACAATCCAAGTCTCATTTATGCAGTCATATGATCAGCACAGACAGCCCTTTCTGATGAGGATATGAACTGAAAGTGAAGCTTATCTCTGGTCTTTTTAAAACCAGTCTCCACTGACATTTTACCTCTCTGAAGACGGGAGCTGCTGGTCTCCCGCCGCCGTCATCAGTTCAGTGTAAACGTGCAGCAGGCACACTCAAACACAAGAGCAACGCTGTCGCATGTGTTCCTGAGCACCTAGTTTGGGCGCAACAGCAGCACAGCAGCCCTGACACAAACAGAGTTTAACCGTTGCACTACGGCACACACCTCATGTCATGTGACGAGGAACAACCAATCACAGCTGACAGATATCTTTCCTTCTTCAGTAAATATCAGTGTGTGATAAATATGGAGGAGAAGTTGATCATGTTAGTGCAGAGCTGTCAGAGCGTCACATCTGTCCCACAGACACACAGGAAGTAGATCAGCTCTGCATTTAGTATATATGTAAGTCAGCTATGATACGGTGCTGGTTACGGTTACTTAGCAACCTCAGATGCAATCTGCCTCCGTGCTCTTGGAAGAATCGCAGAGCACCCCACCTTGCTGTGGCTCTACAGGCGACTGCATTCAACAACAGCAAAACTATATCAAAACATCCATTTACATGATGTTAGTCAGACAGACCTCACTGACTGCTGTTCTTTTTGTTGTCTCTTTAATCCCTCCTCAAGTCTCTGCGACATATGGCGCTTACATGTTCACCTAATCTCTCCAAAAACATTCTACAAAGTCCTTAAATTGTGAAAAAGTTTGAACAGCAGGAGAAATGACTTTGCTTATCGTATTTTATGTTTTGCTTTGGAAACTGCTCTCGAAAGGAAAAAACCATCAGCTTACAAACTTGCACACAACTCATGCAGAACCAGCCACTGAGAGAATGATGGAGCTTTATTTGACTTCCTGTTAAAAAGAATAAGTCCGCGAGCCTCCAGTGAAGCAAACGCTGCAGCATTCACCTGCACAGGTGTGACCTTGGAAGTTACAGGGGGGGTTCAAAAGATGGCAGTGTAAAAATCAGGTGTTATATATTCAAAAAACATGAAATTACCACAAAAAAAGCAACAAACCAACTTAATTTCTCAGCTTTTGTTCAGACGCTTCTGATTCATCTCTTCAGCCTCTAGTTTGATCCATAAATGAAGCATTTAGACATTTTACTGCTGAAACATTTTCTATGAGGACGTGTTGTTTAAAGTTTGGTTTTACTCCAACAGCAGCTGGATTGTAACCACGGCACACTCACTTAAAGCTCTCATAAAACCAGTGACACCATAGGTGGCTGCCGTGCTCACTGAGCGGGCGAGCTGCTGTGTAAACAAAATACTCCAATCTAATAGCTGTTATATTGTGTTGGCAACACCTGCAGACGGAGCCAGCTCATTGGAAATTACAAGACAAAACAAAAAGTTAAAACTTCAATCTCTTTTTAGATCTTACAGGGCGCCAGGATTCCAAATGCATTACCTGTGGAAGATTATAAAAATCATTTGTAGTGTTTGATGAAACTAATCCAAGGCACACAGCTCATGGAAGAACAAAGAATCACAGACACGCCGGGAGCTCCCTGCCAACACACATCTCTCACAGAAATATTCAGCCACTGGAAAACACTCATTTAGATCGCCTGCAGGTTACCGTTTGATAGAAAAACAAATCACTATGTGGAGGAAAGACAATCAGAGCGGCGGAGAGAAAAGGACGGGGACAGAGAGAGGACACCTGAAGTTAAACCCAGTCTAACCGCCACAAATTGGCGTTCTCTGACCAGCAGCCTGCGTTTTATGTCTTGTTTATTCCTCCTGCCGCACAACACAGGCGGCCCTCTGTCATTTGTGCCGCCTTAATGAATAGGAGCACATCTTCAGCAAAGTCAAAGACGCGTGGGCACGGCCGCCATCACCGCTGGTTTGTAAATCGCCAATGGTGTCTGGGCATCATGCCAGCAGGAGCACGCCGTCGAAGCAGCAAAGGGGCATGGAGGGTGGCTGCGGCGGGTTATTGTGGGACACGCAGGACAATCAGGAGGACTGGAGCACAGAAGTGAAGTGAGGAGAGGAGGCTAGAAGAGACACAGGCTCCTGTGCTGACTGCAGGTCCCTTCAACTCTGAGTCAGGGCTGTTTGAGGCCGAATCCATCGCACAGCTGCCAGAGGCTAATGTAACGTTTCTGCAGATAAAGACACGTAGAATATCTGCTGTGACACCTGCAGACTGTTGGAGACCAGTCAGGCTCAGCAAGTCACAGCTATGTTTCCAGCTGTTTTTTAACCCCAAAACATGGATGTCTTTAGGGACCTGTAGCTGTTTGTCCAGCTGCTATTTAGGCACTAAACATGAGTGATTTTGAGGGACCCATCACTGTTTTTCCAGCAGCTGGTAGGCACCAAATGTAGAGGTTTTTTTGGGAACGTGTAGCTGTTTGTCCAGCAGCTTTTTAGGCACTAAACATGGATGTTTTGCAGTGACCTGTGGCTGTTTTTCTAGTTTGGATAGTGGCACAAAAAGTGTCACAAAAGCAGGTATTTTAAGCCAAAACTTGGTCTTTCTGTAACCATACTGTAAGCAAGTAATTTTGGCACATAAACCTAATTACAATTTGCTGGGATGGCTTGTTGGCACAAAATGCAGGTGTTTTAAAGGGACCCTGTGGCTTTTTCCCAGCTGCTTTTTAGACACCAAACGTGGATGTTTTTTACGGAGCCATCACTGTGTTTCCAGCAGTGTTTTTTAGCTCACAAATGTTTTAAGGGCTTTTTTTCCCAGCTGTTTTTTCAGGCACTAAATTTAGATATCTTGCTGCATCCCTTGGATGTTTTTCCAGCGCAGAGTGGCACAAAAAATAATTGTTTTTTCACTGGGACTTAAACATATTCACTATATAACTATAACATCTGTAACGTATCCATAGTTTGCAGAAACGTACAATGCTAACATTTTTTGTGGCGATCAGGTTGACGTCATTTTGGTCCAAATACAGGAAATCTGATTTCTTCTGAATATTTTTAAACAATAATATGATTCCACATTTGTGACAACAGTTTGGTGAACCGTCTTTCCTCAAAGCCAGGTCAATAAAGAAATGGCTTCCCTGATCTGGTGTTGAAAAAGCCGACTGGTCTGGTTCAAGTATAGAATTATGACAAGAGTAAAACTTAACCAAACGGTGCAAACGATAAATAAACAGACATTTTTTACATTTATTTTTTCATGCATCTCAGCTGCAGCTTTGCTACTTTCTGATCAATACTGAACACGAGACAGCACAGTGCAGTCGAGGGTTCTTCCTTCCACACATAAACTGAGATGTCTTCATGTTATACCTGCCTTTGAGTCGTGCCTGCCTGCCGTCTAAGTTCCAGACCTTTAGTCAAAGTTTTCAGCCTCTTAAACCGTCTGGACCCAAATGATGTCTGCAGTGTTTGAAAGAGCTGTGAGAGGAGCATTTCTCTCCTGTTGTCTTCTCCCCGCTCCCCGAGGGCGTCATAATTCACTGGAGCCGAAATGAGAAGCGAAACCAAGAGCGCCACACAAAATGAGAGCGCAGCATGTGTCTAAATAACACACACACACACACACACACACACACACACACACACACACACCTGCCTGTGTGCCCTCCTGGTAACTGCTGCTGCTGCAATGACGTAATGTAAGTTTCATCCATCTACCTTCATCACACGGCCTTTAATCACACCAGAGTGCTGGCACATGAGGTAAATAAAGCTGAATCCATTTAAGATACCGACACTGACCTGAGTATAAAACAACCACCAACTGTGTCTGGATTACATCACAGCGTTTAAGTGTCTTTCAGCTCTTTGTTTTGGTTTTACTGCACAAACTACGTACTGTAGCCCGGGGGGGGGAAACTGTGGAGCATGCTCTGGGTCTGATTGACTGTATACATGCAGGAGTCACATGATCTGGGTGTGTTAGTCCCACTGTGACAAATTCCCTTTAGGACCATTTCACTCACACTGACATGTTTACAGGGATTTTAAAAGTCTGACACAATAAATCCATTTTCTCTGATGTCATGGAAACAGACTGACATTTACAGCCGCTGTTCTTCTTACTTGAGTTAGCCGCTAACTGCTAACAGCTACTTTTTAAATCCCCCGTGGTGAATCACAGACATAACACGTTGTCAAAATGTCCATGGTCCCGTCCTGCTGTCTGTCCTGTTTATACAGACACTGTTTGGACGCTGTTACTGCGAGACCACCCTGCCCCCCCCCCCCCCCCCCCCCCGACTCAGTGATCGTACCTTATACACAGCACGGTGAGGCAGCGTAACAGCACCATATATTCCTCCTTGAACAGGCATCGTATTCAAGATTTTTGCCCACCACTACTCATCATCAGATATGAGCAACAAAATGCTGCTGAGATGCCTCTTCACTTCACTGTGCATTAAATTAATGATGAAACATTTGATGAATCTTTTTATCTTTGAGAGCTTTTCATGTCGAAGGACAATGTTGATGTTCATTTAACAGTTCCAGCTGAGTGATTAATGCTTCAGCTCTTTTTCAAAACATAAAACACATCTTTACTTGTTGATGCTCGACACCAGGTCACGTGACGACCCCCGAGCCTCCTCCACTCACTGAATACAGACTGTGGAGTGTACATTACGACTCCAGAAAGATTTTTTTCATTAATATATTTGTCATTTTGAGGAGCGCTGTGGGTTCAGAGGTGGCTGTTGGGACCTGAGCCATAGTTTAAAAAGGGGTTTGACTAAAGCTGCTCTGGTGGTGGGTGATGAATGGGGCTGCTGGCCAACACTAGCAAAAGCAATCTGCTGTGAGCGGGGGCAGACATTTACTCTGCCATCAAACATCCAGCAGCTGATTTACGCATCGCTGCAAAGTGCTCCACTTCCTTCCTATTGAAGTTACCTGTGGTCCTTCAGCATTTTGTGAACAGAGATATGAAATCAGGCCGCACAGGTATTCCACCGAGGTCAGCTGAAGAAGGCAGACAAGTGTGGGAAAAATGACAAGGTAATGTTACCTCCTGTAGCTGAATGAATACACAAAGGACTGTGTGTGTGTGTCTGCGGCTCATTCATCATGTCTAAGTCTGACACACAGTTTGTGAGCTCTGAGCTCCTTCACACCAAACGGGAGAAAGAATGTTGGTACTGACGTTTCTGTGAACCGCAGATATGTTACATGGGCACGTTATTATGTAGCAGATATGCTGACACTTGTTTCAACAACACTGTGGTTAACGTGTGGTGAGATTTACATTATGGTTATAGTCAGAAAAAGATCACATTATGGTTTGAAATACCCCGAATGGGGGGCACAATCCCGGCACGGCTTTATCTCCATCAATGGGTCGCAAGAAATAACTTGGGTTTAAGGCCTAAAAGCCAACGGAAACACACTGACAGTGTGCTACTGAACATCTACAGTTGGAGCCTAAAAAGTTGATGGAATTACACCAGTGGGTCGCTACAAAATATCCATGACTGCAGACTTAAAGCTGATGGAAACACACCGACAGGTCGCTACAAAACACCCATGACTGCAGACTTAAAGCTGATGGAAACACACCGACAGGTCGCTACAAAACATCCATGACTGCAGACTTAAAGCTGATGGAAACACACCGACAGGTTGCTACAAAACACCCATGACTGCAGACTTAAAGCTGATGGAAACACACCGACAGGTCGCTACAAAACACCCATGACTGCAGACTTAAAGCTGATGGAAACACACCGACAGGTCGCTACAAAACATCCATGACTGCAGACTTAAAGCTGATGGAAACACACCGACAGGTTGCTACAAAACACCCATGACTGCAGACTTAAAGCTGATGGAAACACACCGACAGGTTGCTACAAAACACCCATGACTGCAGACTTAAAGCTGATGGAAACACACCGACAGGTCGCTACAAAACACCCATGACTGCAGACTTAAAGCTGACGGAAACACACCGACAGGTTGCTACAAAACACCCATGACTGCAGACTTAAAGCTGATGGAAACACACCGACAGGTCGCTACAAAACACCCATGACTGCAGACTTAAAGCTGATGGAAACACACCGACAGGTCGCTACAAAACACCCATGACTGCAGACTTAAAGCTGATGGAAACACACCGACAGGTTGCTACAAAACACCCATGACTGCAGACTTAAAGCTGATGGAAACACACCGACAGGTCGCTACAAAACATCCATGACTGCAGACTTAAAGCTGATGGAAACACACCGACAGGTTGCTACAAAACACCCATGACTGCAGACCTAAAGCTGATGGAAACACACCGACAGGTTGCTACAAAACACCCATGACTGCAGACTTAAAGCTGATGGAAACACACCGACAGGTCGCTACAAAACATCCATGACTGCAGACTTAAAGCTGATGGAAACACACCGACAGGTCGCTACAAAACACCCATGACTGCAGACTTAAAGCTGATGGAAACACACCGACAGGTTGCTACAAAACACCCATGACTGCAGACTTAAAGCTGATGGAAACACACCGACAGGTCGCTACAAAACACCCATGACTGCAGACTTAAAGCTGATGGAAACACACCGACAGGTCGCTACAAAACACCCATGACTGCAGACTTAAAGCTGATGGAAACACACCGACAGGTCGCTACAAAACACCCATGACTGCAGACTTAAAGCTGATGGAAACACACCGACAGGTTGCTACAAAACACCCATGACTGCAGACTTAAAGCCATTAGAAACACACTGATGAGTTTTCACCAGACTTGACCTAAAACCTGATGGAAAATACAGACAGGTCGCAACAAACCACCCAAAATTGGAGCCTGTACGGCTGATGGATACACACTGACGGGTCTCTACAAAACACCCAAGCCTGGGGCCAAAAAGCTGATGGAAACAGCAAAGACTTGCTAAAAAACAAACTTTTTTGTTGTGTGTTGGTCTTGAACAGTGGTCTGCATGCCATGTTACACACAATCTACCATCCCCTCAAACTCCCGATAACAAAGTCAGCTGATGTATAACGTCACTTCAGAAACTATGTTACATGTAGGATATGTTTCCTCTGTAAACTCTTTATGCTCTGCTGCTGACCTGATCCCTGACAGCAGAGTGTTTGAAGGTGTTGGACGGGGTCACCAGGTGTAAAGGTCACTGATGAGGAAGAAGAGGAGGCTTTTTTACCTCCCAGGATGAGCTTTGACCACAGTACATGGTGCTCACACACACACTGTGAACTACAGCAGCCCAACAGAGGCTCCTTTCAGCTGCAGTGTTATGGGGGAGCAGCAGAGCAAAGGGGCAGGGGAGGGAAAGTGCGGTGAAGTGCGAAAACCCAGGCAGAGACCAAGATCCTCAAAAGGAACTCTAATGGACCGAGAGATCGAGGTGGGGGACATGAAAGAGGAACAGGTACCGCGGCGAAGCTTTGAGGTCGCTTCTTTGTACCAGAGTGTGTCCAATATGAAGGGAGAATAAGGTCCGCGCAGGTGTGTGTGTGTGTGTGTGTGTGTGTGTGCAAGTACAGACGTTATCATCCAAATAATGCAGCAGTCTATAAGGTACAAACTGTAAGCTTCCCATCGCCTGTGCCCTGTGGCCAAACATCCAGACGCAGTGTTCTTGTCGGGGGAACGAGGAAGCACAGTTGGCTGCTTATCTCTATCATGCAGACATTTGTCCTCCGGTCTTCCATCACTTCACTTCCTTGTTAACAGGCAACACGGTAACCAGCGAGCCACGTGACTCTGAAAAGTTAGCCATTAGCCTCTCTCCACCAGCACGCCACCTGGGAGAGAACGCTGCGGCTCGTTTGATGTCTCAGAATAAGAGGCGAGCGTCAGACGGGGGGATGCCGAGACAAATGTTTTCCCATTAATCAAGCGGATAGTGAGGATTGATTTTAGGAGACACACAGGTGAATCTCATTTCCTTCTTGGCTTAATCCAACATTTCAATTTACTCCGGCTTTCATCCACCAAGTCGAAGAAGTAATAGATTTTTGTATAATAAATAATTCACACGATTGTGATTAAACTTCTTCAGGTTCTTGTGCTGGTGAGACGGCGTGTTGGTCGGGGGCCGATATGCCTCTTAACGCTGTGACGGGGACGACGGGGCCGTGAGAGTTGACTGTCTCTGTTTCTGCCAGGACATTAATCACTGTCACACTCCTCTCTTTCTCTGTCAGCCTCGGTCTCAAACAGGCCCTCCTGCTCCCGCCGAGAGCCACTTCTATCGTCATAGCAACCAAAGGCAACCGCAAACTGAAATCAGCAGAGCAGTGGAGGTAGCGGGGCACAAAGAAATGTGTTTACGGTGGAACATTTGAAGCTCGAGGGGGCAGAACGTAAATGCACCAAACTTTTTGTTCCACTGTGTTTCACTTGTTTGTTGGACGTGTGACAGACTGAGGAACATTTTTAAAGGTGCGCTGCAGCTGTTTAAACATCACATGAGGACAGAGGTCATACTCTGAAAGGTCTACACTGTTGATGTGGTCATACATGTTCTCCATGTTCAGCACCAGTTAACTAATGAGCTCTTGATTAAAGCTCCTCCTGCAGCGCCACCATCCCCCTGCATGCCTCGACTCCAGGAAGCAGCCCACAGCTCACACGCATCATGAATCACAAATCAGCCACTTTGGTAGAGAAACACTCCCGTCTGTCTGTTGGCTTAAGACCAAGAGATTTCTGGCAAGAGCCAAACAAAAAGGTCAAAAGACGGAGTGGAATAATTTCTCCTGAATGTCTGGCAGGTTAAGCTGGAGTACGGCGAGGTGCTCATTGCTACCCAGGTCAAATCGGAAAAGCTATCAAACACAGACACTGAATAATAGCCGGTCTGATTCTCTGGGAGAATTCTGAGGTGTGTTGGCACCTGAGATGTGAAATAGGCCTGTAGCAGCCGCACAAAAGAGTGTGTGGTCTCTGTTATTGCTTTTCTTTGTCACTCATTCCTCAATTCACAACCAGGCCGTGTCTCGAACACACACACACACACTGAACGCTGATTTTCCACAGAAAATTGACCAGCGGCTTTGAAAGCAGATTGTGAGAGAAATCGTTGCTGGTGATTATTTTGGATTGAGACGAACAGAGGGGGAAGAAGTATTCAGATAGAAGTAGCAATATTATAGTGTATATATATATATACATACAGTACAGGCCAAAAGTTTGGACACACCTTCTCATTCAATGTGTTTTCTTTATTTTCATGACTATTTACATTGTAGATTCTCACTGAAGGCATCAAAACTATGAATGAACACATGTGGAGTTATGTACTTAACAAAAAAAGGTGAAATAACTGAAAACATGTTTTATATTCTAGTTTCTTCAAAATAGCCACCCTTTGCTCTGATTACTGCTTTGCACACTCTTGGCATTCTCTCCATGAGCTTCAAGAGGTAGTCACCTGAAATGGTTTCCACTTCACAGGTGTGCCTTATCAGGGTTAATTAGTGGAATTTCTTGCTTTATCAATGGGGTTGGGACCATCAGTTGTGTTGTGCAGAAGTCAGGTTAATACACAGCCGACAGCCCTATTGGACAACTGTTAAAATTCATATTATGGCAAGAACCAATCAGCTAACTAAAGAAAAACCAGTGGCCATCATTACTTTAAGAAATGAAGGTCAGTCAGTCCGGAAAATTGCAAAAACTTTAAATGTGTCCCCAAGTGGAGTCGCAAAAACCATCAAGCGCTACAACGAAACTGGCACACATGAGGACCGACCCAGGAAAGGAAGACCAAGAGTCACCTCTGCTTCTGAGGATAAGTTCATCCGAGTCACCAGCCTCAGAAATGGCAAGTTAACAGCAGCTCAGATCAGAGACCAGATGAATGCCACACAGAGTTCTAGCAGCAGACCCATCTCTAGAACAACTGTTAAGAGGAGACTGCGCCAATCAGGCCTTCATGGTCAAATAGCTGCTAGGAAACCACTGCTAAGGAGAGGCAACAAGCAGAAGAGATTTGTTTGGGCCAAGAAACACAAGGAATGGACATTAGACCAGTGGAAATCTGTGCTTTGGTCTGATGAGTCCAAATTTGAGATCTTTGGTTCCAACCGCCGTGTCTTTGTGAGATGCAGAAAAGGTGAACGGATGGATTCCACATGCCTGGTTCCCACTGTGAAGCATGGAGGAGGAGGTGTGATGGTGTGGGGGTGTTTTGCTGGTGACACTGTTGGGGATTTATTCAAAATTGAAGGCACACTGAACCAGCATGGCTACCACAGCATCCTGCAGCGACATGCCATCCCATCCGGTTTGCGTTTAGTTGGACCATCATTTATTTTTCAACAGGACAATGACCCCAAACACACCTCCAGGCTGTGTAAGGGCTATTTGACCAAGAAGGAGAGTGATAGAGTGCTGCGGCAGATGACCTGGCCTCCACAGTCACCGGACCTGAACCCAATCCAGATGGTTTGGGGTGAGCTGGACCGCAGAGTGAAGGCAAAGGGGCCAACAAGTGCTAAACACCTCTGGGAACTCCTTCAAGACTGTTGGAAAACCATTTCAGGTGACTACCTCTTGAAGCTCATGGAGAGAATGCCAAGAGTGTGCAAAGCAGTAATCAGAGCAAAGGGTGGCTATTTTGAAGAAACTAGAATATAAAACATGTTTTCAGTTATTTCACCTTTTTTTGTTAAGTACATAACTCCACATGTGTTCATTCATAGTTTTGATGCCTTCAGTGAGAATCTACAATGTAAATAGTCATGAAAATAAAGAAAACACATTGAATGAGAAGGTGTGTCCAAACTTTTGGCCTGTACTGTACATAGGTCCTGCATTTAAAATCATACTCAAGTAAAAGTACAATTAGCACCAGGATATACTTAAAGTACTGAAAGTAAAAGAACTCATCATGCAGCAGCTCAGTCACCAGGAGAAAATGTTGCTGTAGTGCATTTCTGCAAACCACAGATATTTACATTTGTATGTTTCAAACATATCATATCAATGTTTCTAAAGTCACGCAGTATCTGAGCTGACCGTGTCATCTGCCGAGCTGCAGACCGCTGTTCAGCACCAACAAACAACAAAACTGGTTGTGTTATAGCGACTCATCACTGCATTTCCAGCAGCATTTTAGACACCAAACGTGGGTGTTTTTTAGCAAACTGTTGCTGCATTCCCTGACAGAATCATTCCATGAAAAGCAGCTGTGTTTACCAAAACGTTGCTGCTTTTCCAGCAGAGATTGTGCCACCCTAACTGGATTTCTTAAGCCAAAACATGATGAAGTGACGAGCTCTATACTTTAACCGCTACTGGCTGCTCATTGACTGAATTGTTTGGACGTGTCCTCAGAAACTATTCCCAATCTTTACCAACGCTTCATATCAGCATGTCAGTGATGTCTGTATAACTCCGGATAAGTGTCAACACAAAGTTGAAATAATAGACCCACATATATCTTAATCTGAGCAGAGTCTTAAAGTGTTTGCTTCCCTCAGTCAGCACTACGTGTGCTCGCCAGCATGGACTTAATATTGTGGTCTGCCTCAGCCAGTAACATGAGCCACTTACTGAAGTGTCATGGCGGGAAAGTACATTCAACACAAATCAAACATATGGCTACCAGAGTGGATTCTGTGCCTAAATCTAACCACATGTAAACCACAGAAACTTACGACTGAGTCACATGCAGAGTGGCCAGTTTCAGATCTGAATATAAAACATTATGACTAATAATTAATGATGCGTTCATGTGTTCATCACTTTAATGTTGCAGCTGGTGAAGGTGGAGCTGGTTTTGATGACTTAATAAATCATAATTTATTAGCTGCTTTACCTTCTGTATTAATAATCTTAACGATCAGATAAATGTAGTGGAGGATAAAGTGGCATTAACTGTGAGGACTAGTACCTCAGGATGTTAGTTAATACTTGAGTAAATGTACTTAGTTACTTTGCACCACTGGGGACAAATGAAGAACAGTGTGAATGACATATGAAAGATAACATCAGGTCAGAGTGACGAAAGGTTTCACTGTGAGGGTATGGATTTATATTAAAAGGTAGTGACCATCATTCAGGTGTCACATTTGTGTCTTTGGGTCTGGGCGAGTTATGACACACACACACACACACACACACACACACACACACGCACACACACACACACACACACACACACACACACACACATGCAGCAGCAAACATTTAGAGTGTAGCAGGGAGAGATAAATGTTGTCACAGAAAAGGAAATAAGGGAAAAAATGAAAGATGAAGAAAACAATAAAGAAATCATCAGAAGCTGAGACTCTGCTGCAGAGCGTTTGATTTCCAGATGCTACACGTCACTGGACTCGTCTGCAACGTGTCCCCGGCCGTTCAAAGGCTATTTGTGATGCTCTCCTGTTTACTGTGGGGTGACATCACATGGTGTCAGGACCGAGATGAGATGGGGAAAAATAGATTGGTTGGACATTTGCAGGGAGATTCACCACAGCAGTAAGAAACAGAGGAAACAGGAAATGATTTGTTTTACAAATACAACGAGGAAAAGACGAAGGTTTTTACTGCAGAACAAGACACATGATACTCAGTCAGCATCACTGTGAATTTGTTTCTATTCAACATGATTAAAACTGAGAAGATACAACAACCAATAACATAACCTGAAGCTCTACCAACCTCACACACATATACACACTCACACACTGATAAAATAAGATAGAATAAGCCACAGCCACCCTGTATCATCGTCACAGTTTAGCCACAGAAATACAAAGCCAGTGAGCAGTGCTTTGTTTTTGGCTCGACTGGCAGCCTGAGTCAAACGTCCTGATTTTACAGCTACAGAACATTTGAAGCAAGAAAAAAAAACTGCCTGGTCTGACAGTGAAACCACAGTTTAACAGCAGACCTTCACCTGCAACGTGTCACTCAAATGAACACATACCGACCAGGAGGAGACTCAGTGTGACCCAAAAACACACACACACAAAAAGAAAGATGCAAAACAACAACAATAAATGGATGAAGCCACCACAGAGTCTGTGTGTCTTTGTCCTGTGTAGTAAAGGTGTTGGGGCCTTGTGCATGTCAGTGCCCAGGGGCCCCACTGTGTCGTAATCCGCCCGTGCATGTGGTGATGTCATCAGAAGCGCTATGAGGCAACAGAACAGGGAGGGACCAGAACACATCACATTACCTGTCTCATGTCCTACTGTGTTTCAGCAAATGTGACGTTGAGTTCAGACGAAATATATCAGCATCGATTTGGACAAAACAGGAGCTGAGACAAAATCCTGGACTCACTTCAGTCGTTCTGCGTCTGTGTGTAGTCACTGTGCATCTGTCTGTG
Source organism: Epinephelus lanceolatus (assembly GCF_041903045.1). Lineage (NCBI taxonomy): Eukaryota > Metazoa > Chordata > Actinopteri > Perciformes > Serranidae > Epinephelus > Epinephelus lanceolatus. Next base: position 44,454,101 of record NC_135747.1, read on the forward strand.
GTTGTTCTGCATGTTTTCATTTTTATTCTGTGTCTCTTTGCAGCTCCTTTGCATCTTGTGGTCTCTCTGTGTCTCTGAGGTCACACTGAGTCTCTCCCTGGTCTGTTAATGTGATATTTTGCAGGTGAAGGCTCGGGGGGTTGGGGCCCCCTGATCCTCTGGGCCCCTGGGCCTGTGCCTGGTGAGCCCGTTCACTAATCCATGGGTGCAGGAGAACATGGAGAACAACGTGAATAGGAAAGAGTCAGAGAGCGCTCTCTTTCTCCTCCTCCTCCACTCTGCAGTGAATCCAGCCACAGCGTTACGTTTCCTGTCACCGTGTGACGAAGGACAACTGCTCTCATCATATTTAGTGCTGCAGAATCATTAGGCTCATAGTGCAAATCACAGCCTGACATGTGGTTGTCCAATTACACGTGCCCTGCGGGGATGGCGGGCTGTGGGTAACGGTGAGAGCGGAGAGCAGCTGCCTGCTATCGCTCACTGCTGATTTCTCAGCCATTACTGCAAACGTGAAAAAAAAAAAAAAAAAAAAAGGCGAAGCAGACGTTCGTATGCACACAGACACATGGACATGCAAAGTAACCAACAGCAGACTGCTGACCAGCAGCGATGCATGTGCTGTGCTCTGTAATGAGCCAGTTATACGACCTATCAGAGGCAGTTAATCAGAGGCTGCCACTGGAAACAAACCAATGCTAATAAAACTTTAGGTAAACACATCAGGAACTGTGATCTGCGTTAGCTAACAGCCTCCGACCCGCTGCTGTTACTGACATGACAGACTGAATCATGACAGCCTCTTTCAGCGCCACATAATCCCACAGACACACAACAGGGAAACTGGTAACACATATTATGAAGTGACTATTTCTGCCGTCAGCGTGTAAATACATAGCTGGATAAATACAGCAGGAGTTGCCAATGCGTCCTAATCCAGGCCTTGTTTGGAGGGCTTACTGCAAACCTATTACTTCACAGAGCACAGACTCAAGAAAGGAGTTTAGCTCTCACCCCGTGACTCCATTTGGAAGAGACAGAACCATTTTAGAGGGTTCGGCAGGGTAAAATGAGCCTTATTCCATTAGGAGGGTTTCTTAAAGTGCTGCACAATGGGGCTTTTCAAAGGAAAATACCTGAGACCCAGAGATCCTTGAGAGCAATGCTGAGGATTCAGAGGGACGGGAAGGGTCTGATGAAGGCACTCAACAACACTGCTGCACTTTACATGCTGGTTCTGATGGAATATCTTTACGTCTTTACAGTGTTTATAACAGAAATATGTTTAAACATGTCACATTTAGATTTAGATGAGGAGCTCTGTCACCCTCGACACTGTTTGTGTTTGTGCTATCAGATAAATAATTGGTGACAGGTTTGAGAATACACGCACTGCTCTCACCCTGCCACACTGTTACTAATTTATCACAGCACAATGATCAATGCATTGAGGTTTGTTTCCCTGAATTTCTGTATTAACAGGTGGTGAGTCTGGCAAAAGAACATTTGATAATTTATCGCAATCAAACAATAACAAAAGACAGCAATGACATCATTGCAGTTGGTTTCTCCTGGTTAGGAGGATTCCTTCAGTGTTCATCGTTCAGGAGGTTTTGACCAGGAGCTGAATTATCCACAGAGCTCTCCTCTTCTATGAAACAGACTGAGCAGCTGATTAAAGCCAGTAAAAGCTCTAAAAAAGCAGTTTGATGCTGAAAATCAGTGTTTCTCCAGAGCTCTTTGGCTTGTTGTGAAGGGGCTGCTGGCACAGCAACTGCTCACGTGTGCTAAGGCTGCAACCATTAGTCGACTAATCTATCAAAATAATCAGTGACTATTTTATTGGTCCACTAATCAGTTTGAGTCATTTTTCATAGAAAAGTACTTTAAAAGTACCCAAATACTCTTACTGCAGCTTCTTACATTCAGATATCGACAGCTCTACACAGTCTCTCATGACGGTGAACTCAAACCCTTTGGCGTGAGTACGAAACAAGACATTAAGTGACATCATTTTGGGGTTTGGGTGAGACAGAGCAACATTTTTCAACATTTTAACACATTTTTCGATAAAATGATTAGTCGACTAATCAAAGAAATAATCGACAGATTAGTCGAAAATGAAAATAATCGTTAGTTGCAGCCCTAATGTGTGCTCACATTTTTAATCTGATAAACTTAAGATCCAGACAATCAGGAGGTTTTTACCAGGAGCCGAATTATCCACAGAAGTCTCCTCCTCTCCAAAACAAACGGATCAGCTGATTTAAACCAAGAGAAACACTGAATTAAACAATTTCACATTAAAAATCTGTGTTTCTCTAACACTGTTTGGTGCAGCAGGGCTGGAGCCAAACTGCTGCTGACGTTTGCTCAGCTTGTTTCTCTGATAACTTCAGATCCAGACGTCTGAATAACTAAAACGCTTCATCCAGTTAACACATACAGTTAAAGGCAGAGTGTGTGTCCCGTATAAGCTCCTTCACAGCAAAGACATTTGATTCTGACGCTGCATGTCATCCTCACTCCCATCTTTCCTGTCAGTCTGCAGCTGTCCGATCATTTAAGGCCCAAACAGACAAGCAAACTAAACCTATAGTTACAAACAACCAAGATCCAAACAGGGTTTCACAAATGAGGCCTAAAACTGCATAAAAAAGTTCATCATTAAGGCTTCTGGGAGACACCAGCCTGACACATGCGACCAAATGACAAAGACTATGTCTTTAACTAAAACAACCAGTGTCTGTGGGTTTGAACATTGTTGGATTTGGGATGAAGTTACAACACAACTCAATAAATCATAATTATATTCATGTAGTCGTTTTTAGAGAATTTGAACGTGGTAAATTTACATTTATCTTGAAGACAGGAGAGTACAGTGTGAAATAATTTGAGGGGACGTCGACTCTCCTGACACAACACTGATATCATGTTGAAACTAAACCCAGCTGAACACTGAATTAAAACTCCTGACAGACTGTCTGATGGGAGCCTCCAGGAAAATGTTTCTCAGATCTCTTTGAAGACTTTGAAAATTCATGAGACCTCTAACATGAGAGACCTCTCCAGTGTGGTGTCAACCTGAGAGCCCATCCAGCAGCTCACACAGCCAGTGGTTCAGAGTGGTATTAAAGCAGGGGAGCGGGGACAATGTTCCCACCGTCCCCACAATGGGCTCAACACCCATCTTCCATCCCAGTCCTCCGGGTCACATCAAGCCTTGAATAAGCTCCCTTCCTAAAGCTTCTAGGGGTCTCAGCCATGCGTCCAGAGCATCAATGGGAATAGTGTTCCTCCCCCCACAATGGCCAAATCAACTGTGGGAGCACTTTCTCCTCCTCTCGCGCCCCTTTTATTCTCGCCCTGCTCAGACCTCGCCGGGGCTGAACAGAGGAGGGACGGGAGAGAAAAGGCACATGCCTTCACGTCCGCTTCGCACGCATACAAAGAGAAAAATCAAATTGCTCAGACATGCACGCATGCGCACATGCACGTATGAGCGCATGCTTGCACACAACACACATTCTTACACACACACACACACACACACCTCCTTCAATAGCAGGAGGCAACAATGAGAATGTGTGAGAAGAAGGAAAACACTGCAGTCTGACGCTGTGAGGAAAACACTTTAAAACTGTCCTTTAAATGAACAACTGAGGAGAAATGCAGCAGGTCGGAGAATTATGTGCAACTAAACCAGGGCTGCAACAGGTTAGTATCTCCCTTATTGAGTAATCTGTCTTTTTCATTAATGTGACATCGATAAAATCTCTGAAAATTGTTCGTCACAAATTCTCAAAGCTTCAGACTGTTGTTCTTCTGTCTGACAGTCAAAGATTTTAAATTCATAATCATATAAAACAGAGAGAAGCAACATCTAAAGGTCCAGTGTGTCAGTGTGTCAGATTCAGGGGGATAAACTGTCAGATAAGGAATATAATACAAAAAGTATATTTGCTGTAGTGTAACATCAGCTGAAAGTAAGGATCATTGCGTTTTCATTACCTTGCAATGAGATGTTTACGTAATACATTTTATATCTACACAGGGAGCAGGTCCTCGTCTACAGAGATCACCATGTTGCACCGCCATGTTTCTACAGTAGCCCAGAACGGACAAACCAAACAATTCAGCTCCTGATTAAAACCTCCTGAACATTTGGATCTTAAGTTAAAGGAGGAAAAAGGTGAGCATACATTAGCAGGTGATAAACTAGTGGCCTGTCTCCGATATTACAAACAGCGTCTCAAAAACACTGATTTTTTACAGTGACACCACCTCATTTTGTGTTTTGGAGAGGAAGAGGCCTCAGTGGATAATTCTGCTGAGGGTAAAAAAACAAAACAGAAATAAGGTGTGTTGCCGCCTCCAGATAAGTAGAAAAATAGCCGCCCACAGACGCCATAACGGGAGATCTGATCAACATTTAGTTTTACTCACTGTTGGTTTTAGAGTCGACTGATTAGCAGGATGTGTGGAGAGCTGCAGGATGACGCTATAAACTGACTGTCATGTTAAAACTGAATAAAACGATCCCCAAACAAATAAACAGATCTTTACAAAAACAAAGTTTAAATCAACGGGTCATTAAACGACTTCACAAACAATAAAGTGAGATGAACCAAACACACAGCGGCTAAACACTGTAACCCCGCACACTCACCTCAGCACACCTGCCTCTGATTAAAGGATCCTGAGATGCCAGGTCAGGTGGTGCATTAGAGTGACTCAAAAATTATAGGAAAGTAGGACTTGCTGGAAATGGCTCTGACGAGGTGAGTGCACGTTAGCAGGAGCTGGGCGAGCAGCCAGTCTGCAGCGTGCCAAAAAGCATCAGAGAAACACTGGTTTTTCATGTGAAACTGTTTTATTCAGTGTTTTTACCAGTTTAAATCAGCTGATGTGTTTGTTTTGGAGACAAAGAGACATCTGTGGATAATTCAGCTCCTGCTAAAAACCTCCTGAACAATGAACACTGAGGAAATTGGAACTGGGAGAAGTTTGAGCCGGTTACAATCTGCAGTCATCACGGACAGAAATCCCCCTGAATCTGACACACTGGACCTTTGAGAGGTAGAAACAACTGTTTGACATAGCTGCATGATAAAGACCTTCAGTGATCGATTCATCAAATTCTAGAAATAAATTGAATATATTATAAATATTAAATGTGACATACTGAGTGGAACATTTTCCTCTGCAGCTTATTTTCCAGCTCCACAGACAGTTTGGCCTTTTCATCTCTGCCCTGTCTGTTTGTAAAGGTGCAGTATTGATAACAACACGGGGAAAAGGGAGGGCAAACAATGATGATAGCATTCCAGGGACAAATTGAGACTGTTGGGTCGCATCAAGCATTAATTAGCAAGGCTGCAGACAGAGTGCAGAGACGCTGCAGCCGTATCTGATTTCACAGACGACAAGGTTGTGTGTTGAGGCAGAGCGAGGCCGGGTTACGAACAGACAGACACTGCGAGCGAAGGCCACGCCAAATGCACTCTGCATTGGGAAACAATGAGATCCTGGGAGGCCGAGGGGACCCAGACAGACAACGTGGAATTATTCATTTCCACCCACCGGCTCAGACTGCACCACGCAGACCACCAGCCTCCCTCTGCCGACGGCTTGAGCTGTCTGCTTATCACAAGTGTACATTCTCCATCAAACCTACTCCGTCATGAACAAAAGACTCAGCTACAGATTCTCATCAGGGTGCAGTTGGACTGAGGCAAAGTGTATCTGTCAGGCTACAGTTGGTTGCTGACAGCAGAACTGGCCAAAGAACGCTCAAAAAAAATAAAAAAACAAGCCTCAGACTGAATTTGCATGTTTCTGCAGAAGAGCTGAGGAATGATTTCATTTCAAATAAAATGAGGTGAACTGAAGCGCAGGACCTCAATCAGGCCTCGGCCACTGTGTGAATGTAAAACGGCAACATTTGTGTCAGCACTGTGGGACGGCATAATCACAATCAGGTGAGAGGGCGGCAGAGCTTTGTGTTCTGGGTAGAAAGACCACAGTGAATATTGAGGACAGCGCTGCCACCACAAGTCACTGCGCCACAAACTGCATTTTACAATCTGTCATTATATTAACATAACAGAGAGCAACAGACACTCCAATGTGGCTGCAGCCCCCTGAACACATACAGCCACTTGCAGGAAGCATCTCTCAGTGTGTCTCTCCTCCAAACAGCTCCACAAAAACCCTGGTACGTTTTCTGCTCTCTCTGCATGCGGACAGCTTTGTTTTTCCTCAGTGTGCCCTGACCTAATTACCATGTGAATCCTGCTCAAGAAGGCCACTTTAAAAGTCTAAAATCTCTCCGCTTCACTCTCTCACACACACACCAGGCTCAGGGAGTGTAAAAAAATAAAAAAGAAGGGAGCAAAATCGAGATCAAGCGGAGCACGTCTCAGCTAGCCACTCACTGCCTCCTCGTAGCTGTTCTTAGAGCATCCTTCCTGCGTTTTTAAAGCGTGGAAATGCATCTTTGTCGTGGCCGCTCTCAAGTAGGATCCAAGAAAAGAGCATGGGGTGTTACAGTGCATAAATAAACCGAGGTCTGGTTCCTGTGAGCGGCGACAGATGTCCTGGAGTGCTTGTTTGACGTGCATGAAAAGCCGAACAGCTGAATGACAGACTAACAGCAGAAGTGACGAGCTGTAGGAGTTGTCACTTTCCTCCCTGGCTCTGGTCTGTGAAAAGCTGCACCTTGAAATGACAAAACAGTCTGTCAAGTCTGGGAGACAGATTAGTTTCTCTGAAATCTTATTTTCTAGTTTTGTGGACCCGAAGATGTGTGAAGAGGAGCTGTGTGAAGTGTTTTACCTCAGACCAGACTGCAGCAGTGTGAGGTAGTTACCACCGGCTCCAGTCTACACTAGTTACTAGTTGATTATCTTAACTAGCTTCCACATATCATATCGTCCTGTAACACAAGTACACAAGTACAAACCTGATATTGGACAACATCAACATTCTGTACAGATTACCCAGCAATCATCACTGCTGTCTGTATATGGCAGAAAATACCAAAAACTATTAATTTATTTGAATAGTTTTTATCATTTATGTAGAACAAACATTAGAGCTGAGCCGAACACTCGGATGAAACAAGTATCCAGCACGGATAATGTACTTTTAGGAGTGTAATCTGAGTAAAATGTGTCAATATTCACACAAAAATGATCTGAAGCTGAATCTTGAGCTTGTTCTGTAAATAACTTTCTAATAAATAATAAATACATCAACTTTTGATCCACCAAAATCAATTTCAGTCTTAAAATAACAACCTGTGGTTAAGTCACACCCATCTGTACTTTAAGTCCCACCCACTTCCTGATTAAACCCCACCTGACATTCAGCAAAGGTCCATGGGTTGGAATTGAACCTACAACTGCTGCAGCGAGGACTCTGCCTTTGTACACAGGACGCCTGCTCTCTCCGCTGAGCCACTGTGGCACCACCTTTAAGTGTTCAGTGTGAGCTCTCTCTACAACAGGCACGTTTCAGAGACGGTGATCTGAATCACTCATGAGGCCTCGTTGATGCTCAGCGTTTGATGCTGAGACAGATGGAGCCGCCTGTGCACTAATGTCAGACGTATTTGTGCACGTTTTCTGAAGCTTACGGACAGAGACCAAAGTGAGCCGAAGCAGCGGAGACCGTGGAGGCAGTGAAGTGTAGTTAAAGTGAGATACGATCACAGGAGATGACGAAGACATTTTAAAAATGGTGAAACAGAATCAGTGGGTCGTTTATTATAATATATAATAATATATATAATATATATACATTATTACCACCTCCTCCACTGTTGCCTCGTTTGTTGAGTGATGCTTTTGACTTCATCCTCTTGTGCCACCTACTGGCTGTATCTGTGACATCATAAAGGACACATGAAGGAGTCAGGGCAGCGGCGTTTACAGTGTTTGAAACGGACGAGTCTCTTTTCAGACGTAAAGGGAGAATTAATGAGCCATAAGGTCCCATTTTCTGTCTAATGCATTGTTAGAGGACCTCTTCTCTCTACAGCTCCACCCAACATCACGGCCCAGTGCCTGCACTGTTTATATTTACGCCCCTGACAGACTCATTTATGTCTGTTGTCTGGATCTGGACGATATCGAGGCAAATACTGATACTCGTCTTTCTATTTATGATACGTTGATGTTATTAATGTCAAACAGGCAGCTGAGCTGAGAGAGACGGCGACTGCAAGTGGTGGGGATAACGCTACAGGACTAGCAAATAAGAAAAATGGCTCTGCGACTGTTTGTGAGTACTGCCACACATAACTTTATCTTGACTTTTTTGAAAGTATTTTATCAGCCACGTGATTTTATCCAACACATCATCTCCGCTCAGCACGAGGACGTGTCAGTGTCCGCAGCAACAAGTGACATCGGTTCCTCCGATCCATTCATCAAACTGCGGACCATGAGAATCTAAACCCAGCGAGATTTGTCTTATTAGCCTGACTGCATATTAGAAACAATATGGGCTGGACAATAACCTGCATGCCACAGTGACTACAGTTAGGTATCATACACTCTGGTGAAGTGTTGCCCGAGCCTACCGTTATCTCCTCAGACACACACGTCAGCACTCCAACAGTGGTAGAGGTCACAGCATAATGAACATGGCATCGTTTTCTTTCTTTTTAGAGAGGTAATATCGGATGGAGGACAGGAGGCATCAGGTTCTCCAGACATTAAACTTTCATATCCGTTTGTCCCCTCTCGAATGATGCCGACAACTGAAAGGCAGTATTCCACATGCCTCACTTTAAATATGCATCATTAAAATTTTGATGAAGAAGCTGCCGCCTGGTCTACTCCACATATACCATATTAGTTAATGAAAATGAATTATTTATGTCGACATCAGATGCCACCGAGATACAGACCTCTAATCGAAATCACTTTCACATACTGTAACTACAAGGACAGAGAGGAGAGCCGGGGACAGAGGGGGAGGGAGAGTGAACATGGAGGTGGGTGAGGAGGAGTTGGAGCAGCATCAGTCCAGTTTTGTTTCAGGACCCCCCCCCCCCCCCCCCCCCCCCCCCTGCAGGACCTGTCAAGAGCCCTCATAAGTTCATCAAAGATGAAAACCTGTTTTCCATTTGAAAGGACTGACCCAGGATACAAAAACAGCTCTTCACATAACAAAAGCGTTAATCATCCATAGGACAAGCATGTGGGCCTCATAAAGCACGTAAGAATATATGAATATCAATCAAAAGACGGGTGATGAGATATGGGACTTTCACACGTGTTGATGAAGCAGGAAAATAAGAGTTGTGCCAGGCGCTGTTTTGGATTCCAGAGGACAGCGAGGATGAGGTTGTTCACATATGAAACAGGACTGAATAAAACAGCAGTGTGGTGTGCAGTCATTAGCCCACTGGAGGAAGAGCTCTGTAGCACAGTAATATGAATATTTGTTTAATTGGATCACTAATTATAGATGATTTCTGGGCAGAAATATATTTTTATTCTGAGCGTGTCCTGTTTTTAAAGAGAGGCAAAGTGTTTTATAAAAACCTGCAAAACAAACTTATTATGTTCCTGACACGTTTTCCAAAACTCAGAGCCGCCATGCTCGGCTGCGTCTGAGAGCCATTTGAGTGTTAATGAATAATCCGCTGTCTTTCATTGATGCCGTTGAAGACACTGAACCACTCAAGCTCAATAAAATGTTCCAGATGAAAAAGCTCTAAAAAAGCCTCTAAAAGCCCCAGAGGTGCTGGTGGTGGTGGTGGGAAATAGCTTTCAAGTGAATAAGTTGTTTTGATTCATTCAGTGGAGTGAATGTGATATTTTAAGTCCAGCAATGGGACTAAACGTCTCTGAGAGCGGCTCCTGCTAAACCGCCTGCAGATGAAAGCTTGTTCACAAGTGCTTGACATTTAATCACCTGAAGCAAGGAAAAAAACACACAGGGAATCAGCCATCAAAGCAGCATCACTATATGTTTGCATCTGTCCCTGCTCAGAGGAGAGATGCTCCTCTGCTCCTCCTGCTCCTCTGCTCCTCCTGCTCCTCTCACTGTGTGCTCACTTGTGGAGAGCACAGCAGATAGTCCAGCACATGATGCAGCAAACTTCACCTGGCAAGGTGTTGTCACAGCTGCACAGTGCTGCTCAACACTGCCCTCTGTCGCCCTGCAGCAGCTCAGCTCCCGCTCCAACAATGCATCCCAGAATAATCAACTTAAATACATGCAAGAGGGAAATGTCCCATTTTATAACGCTGCGTGTCTTTGTTCGACATCTCCGCTCTGCAGCTCTCTGCTGGACACTCATCCCTCTTTACAATTCAAATGCAGCAGATCTGGAGTGTGTGCATGTGTCGGGGAGGGACGGAGAGGCAGTTCATCCATGTGATGAATAATGAGACTTTCTCAGCTCAGTCTGGCTGTTTTCACGCAGAATTAGTCTCACGAACGTTTGCTGGGATTTGTGCACAATAAAGGAATGTAAAACACTGTGAATGTGCGCAAAGGCTGGAGCACACTCCGCGCGTAAAAGCCAATTTGCTAATTGGAATTGATAAGCAATGAGGTCATTATGGGCAGTCTGAAGACAGCCAGCGACACACAAGCAGAGAGGCTGCAAAGAACAACAGTGTGGTCAGTGTTAACGCACACATGCTGATCCTCAATCAGGTTACCGTGTCTGAATCTGGACTATTTGAGTTCAAATGCGAGTGAGACGCACGACACTGAGCAAACGGACTTTCCCTGGAGATGATCTGGAGGAAGTTTCCCTGCAGATTGATTTTAAAGTTTGCACATGTGTGTCTGGGGCCAGCAGGGCAGCACAAAGTAAGTTTGAGACGGTGCTAATGTGGCAGGCACAGGCAGCTCCTGCAGCCCCACAAATGCTCCTCTGATCCTGGGATGAAACGTGAGTGGAAAGTAAAACTGGCGTGGCATAAAGGAGCTGCTAACTGCTCTGAATAACACATGCTATCAGCGGACAAATCACCGCACCCTGCAACAGTCAAAGTCAGGAGAAGCGCAGAAAAGTCTTGTAGATAATAAGAAAAAATCGCCTCATTGTTCAAAGCAGCTGCTCTGATGGAACACACAGAGGGTCCAGAGAAAAACGGAGCCCACGGCGTGGATGTAACGCGTCCGAGCAGCCGATCCGTTATTGATAGAGCAGGGTTTTTTAATTTATCTGAGCAGGTTAGTGAAGCTGAAACACGCTATTGTGTTCATACTGTCTCCAGTAAAAACCCAGCAAGTCGAGCTGCATCCATTTTGCCTGCAAGGTGTGAATGTACAGCGGGATAGCAGCTGGAAACTGGCGCACAACACACCTAAAAAGTGCTTTTGTGCCAGTCATGTCAGGTTTTGTGCCAAAATAAGAGAAAGAAAAAGTGATTTTCTTTTTACCTTCGCTGATGTTTGTATTCCCAGAGTTGAAGATAAAGCCAGGCAGAGAAGAGGAGACAATCAGACTCGCACAGTGAGCAGTAGAGACAGAATAGAGACAGGTTCTAGTGCTGTGTCCTCAGCCGCTGTGTGCGTCTCTCTCCGAGCGACCTGCAGCCGACTACTGCGCTCTGCCTCTCCGAGAGCGTCGGACGATACCACCGGGCCGAGGGGGGACCGGGGAGGAGGTGGGGGGAGTGAAGAGGAAGAGGAGGAGGAGGAGGAGGAGGAGGAGGAGGAGGAGGAGGAGGAGGGTGGAAGATGGGGCCGATTTGCAAGCGCAATAGGGAGGAAGTGCGCATGGACACCCCCGGAGAGCTGGAGGAGTGTCGCAACAGCGCGTCCGTCCAGAGTGAAGGCAGGCTGGGTCTGAGAGTGGAGCACAGCCCGGAGGACCTGAGGGAGACAGAGAGGCTCACGGGAAAGGTTTGTCCCGCGTGTTGTTGTGTGGGACTCCACCGCACCTGCTGTGTGTCCGCGCGCACACGTTACCTGGCAATAAGACTCCACAGGGTGTCCAAAGGTTTTTGTCTGCTGTGTTTTGTTCAGTCAAACTAAAAAGGGAACACACACACACACACACACACACACACACTCTGGGTGTGTTCTATCCTGTCCTGCTCTATGGTGCCAGGTGTAGCTGAGAAAATGGTCTGAGCCAAACTCCATTCAGAAAAAATGAGTTTGTGGTGTTTTATTTCATCAGATCTCATGATCATAAATCTGATGTGTAAACTGGACTGAACTGAGTGATGAGGTTACATCAGGTCAGAGCTCCGTGATTTTATTGTAATGTGATGTATTGTGTTGTAGTAAGGACCCGGATGTAGGATTTAAACAGGTGTGTACATCAGCTATTACATCATGTCCGACATTACCACGAGGAAACATGAATGTAATGAATGTATGCAGATGAACATCATTTTGCTTCAGCTCAACCGCCCCCCCCCCCCCCCCCCCCCCCACACACACACACACTGTCTATTCTATTCTATTCTATTCTCTGAGCTGAATGATGTGTTTAGATTAAGTCATTCATTTTTACTTCATTTTCATGTTCACTGCTAATTATTTCCAGGAAGTTACAACATGTAACTGTAATATTTCACAATAAAATACATACTTATCACCTCACAGGCTTTTACTGTGATATTTAACTGAATACAGAATTATATCATGAAATCCATGCAGGTAAATACAGTCATTTTACAGACTGCTAATCCACAGTAATCCAATGTACATAATGTGAAGTTAAAGTTAAATTCAGTAATTTACAGGAACATGCTGTTATATCACAGTAATGTAGCAGGATTCAACTGTGAAGTTACAGTTAGATATAGTAATTTTACAGCTGTATGCAGGTATATGCAGGTATAACTAATGTGAGATGACAATATAGCTGTTGTTTACTGTAGAAAATGTCACGGTAAGATACTGTGACAGTGGTGCAGCTAGTATCCAGTAATTTACTGTAATTTACCAGTAATTTGCAGATATTTTACAGTGTAGGGAAATTAAACCTGCAAAATGAACTGAACAGAATGATATGGTTAAATTAAGTCATTTCATGTACACTGCAAATTATTTTCAGGAAATTACAACATGTAACTAATATTTATTGTGATATTTAACTGTACACAGAATTATATTGTGAGACTCGTGCAGGTAAAGATAATAATGTTACAGACTTGTACAGACGGAGTTTGACTGTGAGATTACAGTGAAATACAGTAACTCTACAGGTAAGGAGCACAGTAATCAACTGCAAATAAACTGTGAGGTTACAGGTAAATTCAGTAATTTACAGGAACATGCTGTTATATCACAGTAATGTAACGGGATTCAACTGTGAGGTTACAGTTAAAAAATAGACATTTTACAGAAGTACTGTGTGAAATCACAGTAATATGCAGGTAGGGTATAACTACTGTGAGATGACAATATACAGCTGTCATTTAGCAATCATTTACTGTGAAAGTGTCACGGTTGCCTACTGTGACAGTGGTGCAGCTAGTATCCAGTAATTTACTGTAATTTACCAGTAATTTGCAGATATTTTACAGTGTAGGGAAATTAAACCTGCAAAATGAACTTAAGTGAATGATATGGTTAAATTAAGTCATTCATGTCATTTTCATGTTCACTGCAAATTATTTCCAGGAAGTTACATGTAACTGTAATATTTCACAATAAAATACATATTTATCACCTCACAGGCTTTTACTGTGATATCTAACTGGATACAGAATTATATTGTGAAACTCGTGCAGGTAAATAAAATAATGTTACAGACTGCTAATCCACAGTTATATCTGGAGTTTAACTGTGGGATTACAGTGAAATACAGTGATTGTACGGAGCATACTGCTAAATCACAGTAATCAGCTGTAAATAAACTGTGAGGTTACAGGTAAATTCAGTAATTTACAGGAACATGCTGTTATATCACAGTAATGTAACGGGCTTTAACTGTGAGGTTACTGTTAGATATAGTAATTTATCACTACATCACAGTAACATGCAGGCATAACTACTGTGATCACAGTATACAGCTGTCATTGAACAATGATTGAGATTTAGAATATAAAATGATATGATAACATACTGTGAAAGTGGTGCAGCTAGAAGCCAGTAGTTACAGTGTGGGGAATTAAATCTGCAAACTGAATGATCAAGTTAACTGAAGTCAGTTTGCTATTGTAGTGACCTGAATGTAGGATTCAAACAGACATTTACTTTCTCAGGCTCCCTGTCTGATATTATGATCATAAAACAATCAACCAAACTTTATTTATTAAACATTATTTTGAATTAGCACAGACAACCCTTCACCATCTGCTCTACTCTATGCTAAGTATTAAGCTGAGAAACTGGTCTGAGCCGAACTCCATTCAGAAAATTAGTTTGTGCTGTTTTATTTCATTATGTGTCATTTTTATAGAGGGCAAGAAACCTGACGTGCAGATTGAACTGAACAACAGATCTTGAACTAAATGTTTTTCTATTCTATTCTATTCTGTCAGCATGATGTAGACTAGTATGATGTATAGTTTGCGACTGGGGGCAGAACTACACAGGCATGTTACTTCTTTCTGCTCCTTTTCAGACATGAAATGATGAAATGTTAATTTATATTTCTCATCATAAGTCTGTTCGTGATTTCTCGTTTTTCTTTGTTTTGTAGGTATTTTTCTACAATATATTCTATTTCATTTTATTATTATTATAATGTTCAAAATGAATAAATCAAAGTAAAATATAAATAAATAAACAGGTCGGTCATGAGGAGTTTATTGCTGCACTTTCCTGTCTTTATACCTCAGTTTGCTGCAGAACAACTGAGCCAAAGTCAGTTTAGTGAATATTTTCTGCTCTTTTCAAACATGAGTCTTTCACAGGTGAATTTATTTATTTATATTCACGGTACAATATGTTTTAAACCCTTTTGTTTGTATTTGTTCCTTCCTGCAGTCCATCTCTATACACTGACCTTGTGTTAGGGCCCACACAATGTGTGGAGACGTTTCTTCAGCTATAATCAAACCGGCTGCTGTGAAGGAGCGGAAGTGGGATTGATAAAGAGCTAATTAAGAGCCATTCAATCAGCAGTCAATTTGCTAATGAGCCTCCTGTGTAATTAATTGTTCTGCAGTATGGCTGCAGCGGGCTGATAAAACTACACCATGTAGTCTGCTTGTTCCGACACTGGTGTCTCTCCTCATGACACGAGAGGAGGACCTGGCTGCACGAGGCAGGTAAAACGCCTCCTGCTGAATAAACCCGGAAAGACTACATTTCCCATGAAGCCTTGCGCAGTGCCCAAGAATCCGTGGAAAACCGTTTGCGCCTGCGTATCCAGACGTGGCAACGGCATCATGGCCTCTTGGAAGCGCCACGGGAGTCGGATGAGAGAGGCGAAAATGTTCATGCTGGCGCTGCTGGTGAGTCAAACGAGCCTCGTGCGTGTGTCCCCGTGACACGCAGCCGGTTAGCGGTCACAGTGACCGGGGGGTGCGCGTGCACGGTACCGGACTGCGGGGAACTAAAGCGGACTCGGTCCTCACCGTGTCTCCTAGCCTGTCCGACCGTGCAGGAGGTAAAGTTGACAGCCTTGACTCAACTTGGAGCTGAGATGTAGCAGCGGGTGGAGCTGTGGGTGCTGTGTGGGGGGGGTCTGTGGGTCACTGTGGGTCACTGTGTCCGTGGGTTCGAGCCCACAGAGCTGCTCTGTGGTCGGCTGTGTGTCCGGGGTCCCTCCCCTGTGTGTCTGTGTGTGTGAGGGCTGAAGTAGCGTCCAGTCACAACTCAGGAGGTGATGAAGCTCCCTCACCGTCCTCCTCCTCAGCTCAGGGTGGTTCACACACTGTTCATCTGAAACTCATCTGCTTCAGTCTGTAAAGAGGAAGTGAAAGTTGAGAACTTTGTGACTTGTGTAAAAACAGTGTGTGTGTGTGTGTGTGTGTGTGTGTGTGTGTGTGTTTTATATGTGTGTAACAGCAGAGCTCTCCTCTCCCTGTCATGTGACTGTCACCTGAACAGGTTAGTCAGCATTACTATCTAACTATTCCTCACTCGATTCATCTGTCATCAAATGCAAATAGTTCAGAGCAGTGAGTCTCATTAGTGTCAAGAAGCCTTCAGTCAATAAGTGTCAGTCATGGACCTGTATATGATCAGAAGGTTTGACCTCAGGGAGCTCCACCACAACAGATTTAGGTTGTTTATGATTAAGAATCAGAATCAGAAATATTTTATTGATCCTTGGTGGGAAATTATGGTTCGTTACAGTCGCTTCAATGTAAAGAATAGAAAAATAAGTGACCCATCGGTGTGTTGCCACGGGTTTTAAGGGTCAAATTATGGCTGTTTTGTGGTGACTCGTAGGTGTGTTTGCATCAGGTTCTAGGCTCTAGTCTAAGGTGTTTTGTAGCAGCCTGTCAGTGTGTTTCCATCAGCTTTAAGTTTCCAGTCATGCGTGTTTTGTAGCAGCCTGTCGGTGTGTTTCCATCTGCTTTTAGGCCCCAGTCTTGGGTGTTTTGTAGCAGCCTGTCAGTGTGTTTCCATCTGCTTTTAGGCCCCAGTCACAGGGTTTTTGTAACAACCTGTCGATGTGTTTCCGTCTGCTTTTAGGCCCCAGTCTTGGGTGTTTTGTAGCAACCCGTCGGTGTGTTTTCATCTGCTTTTAGGCCCCAGTCTTGGGTGTTTTGTAGCAACCCGTCGGTGTGTTTTCATCTGCTTTTAGGCCCCAGTCTTGGGTGTTTGTAGCAACCTGTCGGTGTGTTTTCATCTGCTTTTAGGCCCCAGTCTTGGGTGTTTTGTAGCAGCCTGTCGGTGTGTTTCCATCTGCTTTTAGGCCCCAGTCTTGGGTGTTTTGTAGCAATCTGTCGATGTGTTTCTATCTGTGTTTAAGCTCCAGTCTTGGGTGTTCTGTAGCAACCCCTCAGTGTGTTTTCATCTGCTTTTAGGCCCCAGACTTGGGTGTTTTGTAGCAACCTGTCGATGTGTTTTCATCTGCGTTTAGGCCCCAGTCTTGGGTGTTTTGTAGCAACCTGTTGATGTGTTTCCGTCTGCTTTTAGGCCCCAGTCTTGGGTGTTTTGTAGCAACCTCTCGATATGTTTCCGTCTGCTTTTAGGCCCCAGTCTTGGGTGTTTTGTAGCAACCTGTCGATGTGTTTCCATTTGCGTTTAGGCCCCAGTCTTGGGTGTTTTGTAGCAACCTCTTGATGTGTTTCCATCTGCTTTTAGGCCCCAGTCTTGGGTGTTTTGTAGCAACCTGTTGATGTGTTTCCGTCTGCTTTTAGGCCCCAGTCTTGGGTGTTTTGTAGCAACCTGTCGATGTATTTTCATCTGCGTTTAGGCCCCAGTCTTGGGTGTTTTGTAGCAACCTCTCGATGTGTTTCCGTCTGCTTTTAGGCCCCAGTCTTGGGTGTTTTGTAGCAACCTGTCGATGTGTTTCCATTTGCGTTTAGGCCCCAGTCTTGGGGGTTTTGTAGTGACCTGTCGGTGTGTTTCCATCGGCATTTCAGGCTCAAATTCTGAACATTTTGTAGGGACGTCTAAGTGTGTTTCCATCTGTTTTTTAGGCTCCAATCACCCATGTTTTGTAGCAACCTGTTGGTGTGTTTCTGTCAGCTTTCTAGGCTCTCATTGGAGGTGTTTTGTAGCGACTCGTCTGTGTAATTCCAGTGTTGTTGAAACAAGCGTCAGCATATCCGCCACATAATAACCTGCACATTGGGGCGTCGGTGGCTTAGTGGTAGAGCAGACGCCCCATGTACAAGGCTGTTGCCGCAGCGGCCCGGGTTCAACTCCAGCCTGTGGCCCTTTGCTGCATGTCACTCCTCTCTCTCTCCCCCTTTCACACTTGTCTGCCCTATCAAATAAAGGCTAAAAAATGCCCCAAAAAATATCTTAAAATAATTAAATAAATAACCTGCACAGACATCTGTGTTTTGCAGAAATGTCAATACCAACATTTTTCCTCTTGATCGGATCGGTGTAAAGGAGCTCACAAACTCTTAGTAAAGACATGATGAATGAGCTGCAGACGGATGAGTATCATGTTTGGTTTGACTGTCAGAATGAAGCTTAATGACTTACACAGAAAGGTGTTTGTCAGTTTTATATAAACCTTATATCTATGTTTAAATTAATTTTGTTATCACAGTCAGATGAGACAAACATCGTTTGTAAACTAGGAGCTTTTTTGAAGAATGTCCTTCTTTTGTTTAAGTTACATTTGTTGTACTTTGGCCACGCTGTGTGTCGTCGTTCTGGTATTAGTGTGTGTAATGCTGCAGACCAGTGGTCTCATTTATTAACATTATGTGCGCACAAAATGACGTCACAAAAGTTATGATCTATAAAAACAGACTTGATGGGAGAAACTTTGACCCATGCTTACCAACATTTTGGAGACAGGAAATTGGCGACACAGATTGTGAGGTGAAGCCTGATTGTAGAGACTGTCAAATAATTTTTGGGGCATGCCATTCATGGCTTTTGTCCATTCATACATTTTTAGTACAGATCCTACACACTGTTTGGTAAATGAGACCCCAGGTGACATGGTCTGAAGGTCACATAAATGAAATGAAAGAATAATAAGAGGTTATAATGAGAGTATTAGGTGAAACTGCGCCTTCTTAGGGCAACAAGAACGTTTGTCTTGGGTGTGTCGACAGTAGACAAACAAGAAAGGTTGGCAGAGCAGACGCTTGTACACACCAGTGTGACAGGGCTGGACAGATCCAAGAAGCTCCACAGACTGAGATGAATGCACACATTGTCTTTTTATTTAGGACATCTGTACACAGAAAGAAGGTGCTCAAAGTGCAAATAATAAAAAGTGAGTAAAAACAGCAGCAAAGGTTTCAGTCCTTCACCATCATCAGTGACATGAGAGCTTCACAAAGCTGATACAGACTCAGACAGGCTCATACCAGGTGTGATCAATCAGTCAGCACGTGACACTGATTACATGAGATCAGCTCTGAGGAGCAGAAGCATGAACACCAAATCACAAAGACCTGTCCAAAGGGCTGTGCAGGTGGTGATAAGAGGATAAAACAGAATCATATAAATGTAAATTAATTAAATGAAATAGAAATAAAAATGTGTATCATGCTCCAATGTTAAACACTGAAGATATTAAGAATAAAATATAAATCTTTACTGTGCTGTAAAAATATACAGATAAGTGCACTGTGCTACTTTACACTGTATAAACTAGTGTTATATTCAGAAATATAAAATATGTGTTATGCTATAATGGTCACTACAGTACGCACATCAATAGATAAGAACAAGATATATGATTAACAATCAATATTTACAGTTATGTACATAGAATAAAGTCGTATAATAAAAGAGCAGAATTCTGCAGTCGAATTCAGCTGAGTATCTGATGTCAGAGGAAGTGAAACCTGTGATCAGAACAGTCACTCTTACGTCTTCAATTTAATAATGAAAAGAAACTTTCCCCCCCAGAGATGCACCATATATGGGATGAGAGTTGGAGTCAGTGTAGGAACATCTGACTGAGTCAAACACACTGTGTACACTAATGTAGTTATTCTTGGAGCCTTTAAGCGTATCAGAACAGGAATTAGCCGTGGTGTATTAGTGTGGGACATAAACACAGGCAGACAAGATGAAATTAAAATTTAAAAAAAGGATTGCAGAAATTGAGAGACATAAATATAGGTTTAACGTTTCTGTAAAAATGTGAAAAATACTGTAAAATATATGCACAGTAAATCTAAAGACATCCAGTCAGTTGCTGATTTATGACATACCTGAGTATAAAAGCAGACGTCTTCCTGCACAACTTCCTGTTGCACTGCAGCCTTCGCAAACAAGGGAGCAGTCTGGGTGTGTGTGTGTGAGTGTGTGTGTATGTGTGTGTATGGTGCACGCTGTATAAATTTGGACAGTGACCATCTGAAATATGTGAGGTTAAAGTGCTGAGTGTGTAAGTCACACAACAGATCCACAGTGTAGGAACTCTTTTATACATAGTGCCATAACTCAAGTCCTCAGACAGGAAAACATGAGCTTAAGGAAACTCATCGTATTTAATATTTGGTTGTTAATTCTTCACAGTGATACACAGCCATGGAAATGAGTTGAGTGTGTTCATTTATCATTGTGTAGACCTAAACAAATTATGCACCAAATAAAAAAAAAAAAAGTTAAGATACTTCATGAACTAGAATGTGCTTCAACCGTTGACGGCCTGGCGCCTTTTCCTCTTAATTTAGGCCCTGTTTAGACGACAACAGTTTCTCTAAAAACGGAAAAGTCTGTCCTATGCATTTTATAAAACGTCTGCGTTTATATGACGACGTATTGAAACAATCTCCGTTCACACAGAGCCTGACCTCCGCGGTCCTCTCCGCTCCTCTCACCCACACTTGAGCATTCGTCCAGGGAGGACCGTAGAGGTCAGGCCAGGCGGGCCGACACTGTGTATCACAGAACGGGTGCTCAAGTGTGGGTGAGAGGAGCGGAGAGGACCGCGACGAGGTGGAGTTCCCACAGTAGATCTACACTTTGCTGGAGAAGCGTTGATAAAATCAACAGGGTGAGCAGCATAAACAGAGCTCGCCATTGTTGTTGTGATGGTCGACTTTCTCGCGCATGCCTAGTGACTGGAACCGTAATGAGCATACAACGGAGACGGTGCTGTTTCAAAAAAATTGCACTCTGGAACCCATTTTCAAAACGTTGTGTTTTCAGGCACCCAAAACGCTGCTGTCATGTAAACGATCAGCCAAAACGCAACGTAAGTTTACCGTTTTCAGTTGAAATCGTTGTCATATAAACAGGACCTCAGTCAAACCTCAGGAGCGGTGGCTCGTCTTAAATCTTTCTCGCTAGATTCGCTGTGATTCCAAATCCCAAAGGGTAACAGTCCCTGAGGAGAAATGAGAATTTGATTATGTGGACAGCTTCGTTTGCTTTCACCTACAACTCTGCAAACTTACGCCGGATTTCCACTGGATGTGTGTCCGTTGCAGAACGGCAGCACTGGTTATCCGCTGCGTGCTCCGCCGTCCGTCAATACCCACCGGCTGCGTTTGCTGTGCGGTGCGGTGCAGATCCGCCGGAAGACATCTCGGTTCACTGCCATGATTAATATCTCCTCATCCATGGTGTTCACGGGGTGAAATGACGTCTGAAAACCTCTGACCTGTTGACTTCAGGCCTGCCTCCGCCCATTATGTAGTTTTTAAGGTGTAGTGCAGGGAAATATGATCCGCCGTGAACACTATGTACTTTATTTTGAAAATTAACCGCATGTTTTATTGTGTTTCTGTGCACGACTTCCTGCCCCGCACGATCTGCTCTGTGCTGAATTGCTGCGTTGTGCTCCGGCGTCCGGCAAAAATAGAAGTCCTGCATATCTGTTGCGGAGGGCTCCAGAGTGCCGCAGCTGAGACGGAGCCGGAACGCAGCACAGCCGCAGCCGGTGGAAACAAACACATTGACTAGAATGGAATCCTATCGGCTCCGCTGCCGTGCCGGAGCGCAGACGCAACCAACACGCATCTGGTGGAAATTGGCCTTTAAAGTTCCAAATAGTCATGAACAGCCCTCTGCAACATATTAACGAATGCTCATTTAGACTTCATCAGCTGTGTTACCTTATTTATAAGCTTCAAATATGTTTTGTGACTCCAGAAGAATTTTTTTATTATTACTTTTGGTCAAAATGTCTCCTCTGATGGTGAAGGTTGCTGGCCCCCACGTATTGGTAAAAACAAACACACATATGAGTGTAAGAGGTAAACTGTAGAAGACAAAGAGCAGTATCATGAGCAAACAGTATAAATCTTCATTTTTACTTCCTCCACAGATTAAACTATTCATCACTTAGCCTGTGGTGGTTAAACTCTGTATTTTTAGTCCAGAATAATCAATATGTGTGACCTGACCTGTGACACTGTGTTCACAGATTTACAGAATAAACACGGTCAGCCGCCACAGGGGGCGTGGCCTGATTGATTTCTCCCCATGTAACAGATTTAACTTGCTCAAAGCTGTTTATCTGAAAGATTTGGTTTTGTTGTGGGAAATTTTATTCATTTTTCTGACTCACGCTGACTGATAGACTGATATATGTCTTTTTATGTCTTATAGTCAGTAGGTGTGCTGGTGTCCAGGGCTACAGATTATTTTCATTATTAATGACTGTTTTGATTATTTATCTTTAATAAGTTACTGGTTTATGTTTAGTTTCCTAAATGTCAGACAATAGCAAAAGAAATGCTCGTCACAGTTTCCCCAGCCAGAGGGGATGTCTTCAAACTTTGTCCGACCGACAGTTCAAAACCACAGATTATCAATTTATTGATAATATAGAGCAGGAGAAGCAGCAGGTCTTGGACCAGTGAAGGTTCGTACAGCTTGAAATACCACGTTCATATGCACAGTAGTTGGAATTTTAAAATTTGAGCCTTGTACGTATGTGACCTATGGCTAAGCCCCGCCCCCCTCCACTCACTCAGACAAACTGTCAACATTCAGTGAGCGGCGCTATGGCAGGTGTCACAGTACACGGCATTTCACAGGAGGCAGTTGATGATTTTTGGAGACATAACGATCAGATGTCATTGAGAAGTAACCAAAAGGGCCTAAACTACGCATTGGAGGGATATATTCATCATTTTATTGTTGAGAAGGTCGATGAAAAGCTTAAATTACAAGCCAAAATTTACAGGTCACAGTGTACGCTTGTGAACCGCATCTGGTTGCCGTCACCATCAAAGACAACAAGTTAAAGTGCCACTGAAGTTAAGGTTTTTGGCTCAGAATATGAGAAAAGGATAACGGCCTTTTTACCATCTTTACCAAGAGTGTCTCTCCGTTAGTTTGGTGCTACAGTATTTACACTGAATCATTCAGCATAACGTTTGCCAACCTTTGTTATCTCTGCCATTACAGATAAGTTAATGAAGCTAAGCTCCAGAAGTTAACGTTAGCTTAACTAGAGCCCTTTGGACAACAGCTAACAATGATGTACGATCACCAAAGTACAAAACTAGAACAAAATAGGCTAATGAACTCCCAGCAAACAAGGTGACATGATGAACAACGCAGCTAGGAGCTAACGTTAGGCTAACTTTAGCTAACGTTAGCTAGAGATGTTAAAGATAACTTTATATTTCTTTCCAGCAAAGTGACAATATGTTGCCTCAAACACAATGTTGACTTACCTTAGAACAGATGTAGACATCATTGTTAATCTTATTCACGTTGAGTTGATGTTGTGGTCTAACGTTACCACACAACTTTATCCAAAGGAGACACTTTTCTCGGTTGAGATGTGGTTTAAAGTGTAAAAAATACACGTGGTCGCCCAGCCTCTCAGGATACCTTGTGTCAGAGTTGCATGTACCCCATGCACACCGTTTGACCATTTTTAAACTTCAAATCTCAGAAAAAGCTCATAAAACTGAACAAAACTGACTTTCTGTAATGCATTTCAATGGACGTCCAGGCAGAGAATGTCCCAGTGTATGGGAATGGCTATACGCACTGTGATTGGCTCATCGCGTTTGAGGGCGGGACTTAGCCATAGGTAAATTCTCAGCTGATCATGCACCAGAGCGACAAAAAGGACAAAGAAAGACACTACAGCAATATTACAAATCATATATCTTAAAGAAGCAGCACATTAAAGATGTCCTCACTTTTAAACGTTCATATATTGAATAAATGTTTTTCTTCAGAGATTTAACCTGTGCAGAATGACCCTGACTGTGGATGTTAAATTTGAGAGTCATCTCAGATCACACTTTAACACGCTGATGATTTTCTCCTGTTTGAATCATCATAAAAAAGAAAATGTTGCATTGCTCCATGTTGGATTTCTTTCGGTTGGATCCACCCGGACATTAAAAGACAAATACACAAAATGGTGCGGCTGAATTTTTTGAGGGTGCAGGTAAAAACATTTTGGTGGATGTAACTTTAAAAGTGCATTAGTAGACGTACACAGATGAAAGTATTTACAGCCTTGGTTTGGTATTTTTGGTCTGTATGTGACTGAAACTATGAATAAGCTATTAAACTGTTGACAGAATCTTCTCAGCTCTACCAGTGATTAACGTAGCCTCGCTTAGCTTCACTAAACGGCAGTGTAATTAATTTAACAATATACTTTTTAAATGATCACTGGTGTGAGTGGTAACAAAGAAATGAGGCCAGATAAAATCTAACAGCAGATCTACTTGTGTGTGTTCATACATTCATACGCAGCCACAGTGGCAGAAAACTTGTTAGAGTTAACAAGTACAAAGTATTAAGTGCTGTTTTTACTTGTGAGCTGCTGAGCTCACAAAAATGCAGTAAATGAGCTGAACCAGGTCAGTGTGAGGGTTAGCATCAGACTGTGCACAGGAACACATCGTGCAAACGTCCTCAGGAAGTAAACAGCCAATCATTGGATGTCCATGAGCCTGTGTGAGTGTCAGTAAACAGGATGAAGTGCCCAAAACTGAGCTGCTGTAAACAACTGGCTCTCCTGATAATGATGATGATGATGATGATGATGTCACCAAAGAGTTTCAACTTTTAGCATTTAGAAATCATTTATTTGACAGAAGGAGTCAAAGTTAAGGAGACTCTGAGACTGACGAGACGTTGAGTGACATCTCTGAGTCTTTTTTATTTCTGCTGACACATTTCACTTTGGATGAGCTGTCTCGTTAGCACGTTAGCATGTTAGCAGGTCGAGTGTCTCCTCTGACTCCCATCGCTGAAAGCTGAAATGTGATCACTGCTAAAGCTGCTAATTGATTGCTCCTCTGCTCATCTGAGAGCTGTGTGTGTGTGTGTGTGTGTGTGTGTGTGTGTGATATCGGATGCTGCATAGCTTCCTGTACAATAGGCCAGCACACACACACACACACACACACACACACACACACACACACCTGACTGGCTCATTAGTCCCATGAAACTCGCGCTCGACAAACACTGGTGTGATTTTGCTGATTCAGGACGGCCTCCAGAACTGGGAGCCATTTTTCCAGCAGGTCTGTCAGAGCAGATGGAGGGTGTGTGCTCGTGGGCGGGGGCTGGGCACCTGCTGCTTAGTTAGCGCCACAGTTTTTAAAGCGAGGTGACGGGACACACCTTCATGGCAGAGGAGGACGGTGGATGTATGAAGCAGTCATGGATCACGTCCTGCACTGAGTCATGAAACCACAGGATGTGATGTCATGTGTGGTTGTGATGTGATGAAAGAATTTCAGGTAGATGATGAGAATGGATTTTTTTCAGAGGTCCCACCTGGTACGTGCCAGGTGACTCTGTGGACTTTGAACAAACCTAGGGTTTCATGTTTGGAGCTCAGTCGATCTGACACGGTCAGTTTTTATTAACTCTTTCCTTTAATGATTCTGATCAATATACTGACAGGTTGATGTGTAACATGATACTGACTTGTCACAGGTGTATCAGTGTTATTATAGACACCCAGTGTAATAGGCACTAGGGTTGCAACGGTCATTATACTGTGTACATTTGTTAACTACAATACTGAAAAAGAAATACAGCTGGATGCTGAAGTCATTTTCTAAGAGGAGACTTTTACACAAACTTTCATTAACAAAGTTTCAGTTATAGTAATAAAACATTTGCTCAGCCAACATTAACCTGTTTCTGATAGTAATAATTCTGTAATTCCGTGATTGCATTTTATTTTTTGAGACGAACATCTGTCAAGGTAAAATAATGAAGTGATGATATTAGGGCTGTAGTCAACCAAAGAAAATCTTGGTCGAATAAAGTCACACATAATCTTCAACTAATCGATTAGTCGTGGGGGAAAAATAATCTGCACGTTATTTTTACTTCTGCGGTGGTGTGTCTGTGTCACTCTGCAGTTACACCTCCAAAACACTAGTCGGCGGTGGAGGACTGTGTTAAGAGCTGTAAAGTTTAGTTCAAATCAAACTTTATTTATATAGTTGATTCAAAACACACATTAAACACACATTAAACACACATTAAACATGGTTTAATAGAGACAGTTTCAAACACAAGTACACAAACTGGCTTCAGTATAAATCGTAGAACTGACAGACAAACACTTGTCTTTATCTGGACACATTTTCCCCACCAATACAACATGCTAACGTTATTAGCACAAGCCTATGGCATTTTACATTGTATAAATTAGCCTAGCAGCTAGCGATCTTTTCCTCTTCTCATAAAACCAGGGACAACAGCAACATGTAACAAAGGTAACGGCACATAATTTGGCTCCATTACAACTCACAACATTCACTGACAAAACAACTGTCTTATACTAAACACGTTTTCCAAGCAAATACAACATGCTAACATTATTAGCACAAGTCTATGGCATTTTACATTGTATACATTAGCCTAGCGACGAGCGCAGATTTCCTCTGCTCATATGAAGCCAGGATAAATCACACACAAGACTTAAAATGCTATTTTAGTGGAGGCTTTACTGTCTTCACAATTTATTGTTTCTTATGTGTGAAATACAGTAAATACAAGCTTTGTTTCCACTGAGGGAAATGGTGTCAGCTTACAGAGACAGACAGGAGGTCTGCGCTGAGCGTGAGGGTGGGCGAGTTCAACTTTCTGTCAACAACGAGGGTGTTTTGAAAACACCCCCATTTTCACAGGTAACTTAGCCTGTACCCCGCCGCAGGAAATAATGGATTAATCCTGGAAAGCTGTTGATGTAGCACTTTTCTCCTTATGAAAGTAACACGGCGATTATTCGACTAATGAGAATTTGGTCGGACGAGAGCATAGCAACTAGGGGTATAAATCACCAGCTTCATCACGATACGATATTATGTTGATTTGTTTGGATGACGATACGATGTTTGCCGATATCAAAACACAAAGTCTGTAACGATACGATTTTGATTCGATTCGATTCAGGAGCCTGCGATCGATTTGACGCGATATCATATGCCCATCTAACACAATCATTTACATCAACTCACAAAAACAACTAGAATATGATTTGACCATTTTATTTCTGAACTCTGTTTGTTGTTTGAGCGGAGGCGCGCTTGCCCAGAAATGGTGACACAGATGACGATATGGATCGATGTTTTCATTTTGCATCAATATAATCGGATCGTTAATCAGTGAATCGATGTATCGATGTGGATCGATGTATCGTCACACACCTAATAGCGACCAAATAATCGACTAGTCGACCAGGAGACTACAGCCCTAACATTGATGACAGTGATGACAACCATGGGGCAGACTGGTGGGCGGAGCCATACAAGCATGGGGTGGTGATTGTAGTTTGTCTGATAATGTAAGATCCCGATGTTGGATGGCTCACATCCTTCGACCAGTTGAACAAGGAAAAGGATCTAAAAAGTGACATGAGTTGAAACAGTCAAATGGCTCTGGGGCTACAAACTCTGCCTGGTGGAGAATAATGTTGTCTTTTAAATTCAGTGAATATATATCTGTTACTGATTGTTAATGAATTAAATTGTGGTCGCCAGAGTCAAATTGATTAAAAGAAAAATACTGCTCCTAAGTTGACTCCAGACTGAAGAATATAATGCTGTCAAGCCGTCGGTTCACAGCTCCAGTACACTGTTCTCTTCTTCTTCTGTGATGGAGTCTGATACCTGTGTAACTGCTTGTGTCTGATTGGTCCTCTCTGTACCAGTGAGTGTGTGTGTGTGTGTGTGTGTGTGTGTGTGTGTGTGGAGGAAGTGATCATGGGGGAAGGCAGTGTTGGGAAGGTACGAGTGCAGCACCATTACAACACCTCTAACAGTGCTGGCAAAGTGAGTGAATCCTCCGGAGCTGTCAGGGTGCACAGCTCAGTGATTGATCGTTAACGGGGGGGTTTCTCTGTGTCGGTCACATGCCAGCTGAGACACGGGGCAGAGGGCGTCCAAGGGACGGTGTCGTCCTCAAGTCAAACTTAAACTCTGTAACCTGCACTAAAGCAAACTGAGCAATATTCATCTGAGCTCTTCTAAACAACTAAATCACTGACCGCAGATATCTGTTTATTAATTTCAGCTGCATCTTGTGTTTTATCTAAACCCTCCTGCAGACTGTGATCTGATCAGTCCTCTAAGTTTAGTGCAGCTACACTGTGCTCATGGATCGAATAAAGTTGTGTGCAACATTCAGTGTGATGTCTGCAGACTGTACGATGACAGCGCCGACTGAATCACAGGCTCTGATGTAAAAGGCTTCACATACTGAGCGCACAAAGAGGCTGCACAGGTCATTACTGCTCCAACTGATTAACAAAATGTCAGAAAAAAATGTTGATAAAATGTCAGGAAACTATTGAACTAAACTATTGATTGAAAATGTTGATAAATGTAAAAAAAAAAAAAAAAAAAAATTATTAAAGTGCCGGAAAAATATTAATAAAATGCTCCCAAAAATGTTAATAATGTCCAAAAAATATTAGTTAAATGTCTGAAAATTATTTTTTTTTAAATTGTAATAATATCTACAAAAAATATTGATGAATGTCAGAAAAAAATGTCTAAAAAATATTAATAAAATGTCTGGAAAAATGTTGATAAAATGTCAAAAAAAAGTATTAAAGTGCTGGAGAAATATTAATAAAATGCCCCAAAAAATGTTGATAAAATGTCTAGTTAACTGAAAAATATTAATAAAATCTTGGCTTTTGGCAGGTTTTCTTTATTGGATCGATCTAGAGTGGAGAGTGTGTGATGGATTCAGAGCCAGAAACCATTCACATATTCATGGATTAGTGATGGTAATGAAGATCAATTATTAGAAATTGTCAGATTAAATAGATTATAATGTCCTCATTGTTACATATAAAGCTGCATATATGCATTTCGCGGTCACTGCAGATCGTTGTGTGGAAATAATTGAAGGACGTGGACGTGAGAAACTTCAATCAAAGAACACCATTTGTTAGATGTTGTCTTTTTTTCCAGGACGGCACGATGACCTCTTTTTCCTGGGATCCATAGAAACAGACCTTCATTAGCATCACTAAGACTCAGTCCAGGAACATGCTTATTTTTTCTGTCTCCGTTTGTGCCCTCCTCTCCAGTTTGATCCGTTGTGCAGGTTTGATGAATTTAAAGTGGTTTAAGTAGAACACATACAGCGAGGCTCCAGAGCTGCCGTCTATAAATAACTCTGAATGTATGGTTTTAATAAATATCTATAAATGTCATGGAGGAGGAGAAATGTGCATCTTGTTGAATCTACTCAATTTTTTATGCTGTTAAACTCAGGACATTCAAGAATTTTTGAATAGGCAAAATTTCAAAAGATTTCATTGTACAAAAAATGGTTTTGTATGTCAGACACAACCCTGATTTAAAAAAAAAAAAAAGAGTCAAACTGTGTAAAACGTAAGACGGTCTTTAAAGGCCCTGACACACCAAGCCGACGGTCGGCCATCGGCCAAAGTTGGGTCGTCGGTGAGCGGCTGTCACCCTAGTTTTTGCGGTGTGTCCCGCACTGTCGGCACTTTTCGGCCGATTGAGCATGTTGAATCGGCGGCGGAGCTTGTCAGTGAGAGAGATCACTCTGATTGGCTGTTCAGGTTTTATTTCCTCGCCCCTGTAGCGAGTGAATCTGCCTGTAGTGAAACCGGGGCTAACCGGTGCTTCCTCCTCAGGCTCCACTTCACTCAGCTGCCCCACAGACCCGCTGCTTCTTCACACTTTAACCTGAATAACAAACCGGAGCTAGCTGGGAGCGGCTAGCGGAGCGTTAGCCGCAGCATGACCGGAGGGAAGCACAGCCAGTTAGCCTCCGCTAGTCTCTGAGCTAGCCCCGGCTCTCCGTTTGGATCCAACCGGAGCACCGAGCCCTGGTTTGTTATTCAGGTTAAAGTGTGAAGAAGCAGCGGGTTTATCGGGCAGCTGAGTGAAGTGGAGCCTGCGGAGGAAACACCGGGACCGTCTGGATGTAATACTCCGCTCTCTCTCACGCAGGCGCAGAACGTACGTGCTACTTGGCCGTCGGATGTAG
The DNA here is from genome assembly GCF_041903045.1 of Epinephelus lanceolatus. Classification (NCBI taxonomy): domain Eukaryota; kingdom Metazoa; phylum Chordata; class Actinopteri; order Perciformes; family Serranidae; genus Epinephelus; species Epinephelus lanceolatus. The sequence goes on from NC_135747.1 coordinate 44,484,068, forward strand.
TCCGTGTAGTGTGTTCAAATGCAACTGACACAGGGCGACGTGAGGCGACGTAGACGACGCAACAGTTGGCTTTCGTCGCCGCTAGTTCTTTGATGTTGATTTGGTGTGTCCGCACCTTTAGTCTTCAAGATTTTGGCTAAAATTTCATGTTCAGAACATCAACAGTTAGTGAACTCAGTCTCCAAACACATACTAAGTGTTGTTAGAAGGCAATAAGATGTCACACTGTGGTAAAGATGCCCCCTGTCCCACCAGGGAGTCCCACCAGTTTTTTGGAAGATGCTGCAGGCATTAAATTCCGAATGAGTGCATATTTACAAAACATTACATTATCTTATTATGCCTTTGTGCTGATGATAGCCGCGGCCAGAGGTGTTATGTTTTCAGGTTGTTCATCTGTACATACGTCTGTAAGGTACATCTGTCTCATCCTTGTGGACACGATATCTCAAGAACATCCCAAGGAAATAACTTTAGATTTGGCACAAACGTCCACTTGGACTGAAGAACAAACTGATTAGAATTTTGGTCAAAGGTCACTGCGACCGGAGTCATACAACCACGGGGCGGGGATTCTAGTTTTCTGTGCTGTATTCAGTTGAATGTAGGTCAAAGAGAGTTTACAAATCATTGCATTTTGTTTTTATTTACGGCATCCTAACTTATTCAGAGTCGGGTCGTACATTGTGTTTGAGGACATGACACAGTTTAAGTCCTGAGCTCATGAATCCTGTCGTCTCCTGAAGAGAGAAGTTTCAGAGAAGATGAAATTGCATGTGAGCTGAACTGTTGAGAGATAACTCGACAAGTGTTTCGATTAAGACTTGTGTGATCTGATATAACAGAGTCGTGCTCTGTGCTTTATCATCCCGTGCTCAGTTATCATTTTACTGTTCAGCTTGAAAAGTTGTCGTTGATTGTCGAAGGCGAGCAAAAAGGACGGAGCACCAAAACTGGGAGATAATTCAGAGACCGTGACAATAAGTCGGGTTTTCATCATAACTGGTTTTATTATCATTTAATTTTTGTTACTTCCTCCTATCATCTAGATGTGCTCTCCATAACATCACTCTGCTTCATTCATGGTTTCTGTTTGAGCTGTGTGTGTGTGTGTGTGTGTGTGTGTGTGTGTGTGTGTGTGTGTGTGTGTGTGTATGTGTTTCATTGTAATCAAAGTGCAGTTTAATCCGTCAGCAGTGCAGGAACGCTGCCTCTGAATGGGCCTGTCATCTGTGATGCTTTGTGGGGAAACTGTCAGCACACTTAGTTACTTTCTATTATTGTAGGTTTGTCACTGGAAGATGACGCATGTTTCAGCTGGTGGAAGAATCACACCGTACCGCTGCCATCAGCAGGGTCGGCCTGACGACAGCAGCAGTGTCAGTCTGAGCTGCAGTGACTGGAGGTGTAGGAGTGAGCCGTACATTTAATGCTCCAGGAAGTGTTTAGAGATGTGTGTGTGTGTTTGCACATTAATGCGGCTGACTAATTACCTGGTGGTGTTCTCAGATTCACGCATGAGCGGTCAGTGGGTTTACAATGTGGTTGATACTGTATACAGTCCACGGGTCAGTGTTTCTGAGGGACTGTGACGGTGGAGGACTTTATTTATCTCTCTCAGGAGGAGCTTTGTGCTAAAACAGCACTCTGCAGAAATGAATCAGCTGTTTGTGAGCAGATCTTTCTCTGTGTTTCACTAAATAATCCCTTGATGAAAATGTTTTCATTAGCATAAAACTAAATGTCTGAACCTGCGTGGAGCAACACTCTGCAGTCTCTTTGGTGGCTACAAACCAGGGCCGGACAGATTGATCCTAAAATATTGATACTCTCGATACTGCGTTTTCATTTTGAACATCTATCCTAGTTTCACTCTGATCGATCCCAAGAAAGGGGATCAGTTTTTCTCTTTTACGTCAAACCTTTTTGTGTTTCAACAGCAAAACTGTGCAAACAATATTCTGTTGTGAACACATCCAGTACACTTAGATTTTGTTTCTTCGCTGTTTTGTGTTGTCTGCACTCAAACATCAAACTCCAGAACCAGCAGCATTGTCTTAATTTCACTTTCATCCGATGTGGGCACATCACATTTTGGGAGAGACTCTCAGTCATCCAAGTCGTGGTAGTCCTAAGTGCTCAATTGTAGACAACTGGACCTGCTTGAGTCTCTTGAAAAACTGAAGAAGCCTCTTGGATGAGAGGTGAAACGTCTTCAAGAAACTCAAGCGGGTCGAGGTGCCTACGATGTAGGACTTAGGAATAGAACCGTGTGTGCATTTGCATGACCATAACTGTGCACTGATGTTCAATGTGGAAATAATGTCCGAGCTGAACAAGTTTAATCAGACACATAATAACAGTCATGGATTAATGAAAGAGGAAAAATATGAGAGAGATAATTTGGGAGGATGGAAACACCTCAGGATCCATCCAGACCTCTGACGTGTTGATAGTGAGTTTACTGCTTCCTAACATCCTGACGGCTTCCTGTGGAAGAAGATATCGACATTAGTCTCACGCCCCGCTTTTTAGCCTGTGGCACATTGATGTAACACAAGTTGGACATAAACTTTTTTGTCCAACTGCTACTGTGGCTGCTGGATTCCACAATCTACCAAACACTACCATTGCCATTATTTTTTTCGGCTGGTGAAACAAACCTAGAAACAATGTGCACGCTACCAGCATTTGGCTGGTGCTAGTGAACACAACAGAAAATCAGTGGCTGCTTCCATCTGATAATGTCATCTTACGCGCTGATGTGAGTCAACAAGGAGAATATCAGCTGATTCAGATATTCAGCATCCACAGGCAGGCGTGAAGCTGGAGAGCTGTTGTTACCTTTTCACTGTTGGTAGCAGACGCACATTTGTAGTAAATGTTTCAGCGTTTAGTGCGAGCGAGTCATTAGGTAAGAATCCTGTTCAGGTTGCATCATTTAAATCCTCCCAGGCAGCCGTCAGGCTTCACATCTCCGATCTCACTGGCACGAGTAAGACAACCTGTCATCCCTCCTCAGCCCCTCCTAATCTTGCCCTCAGCTCCTCGCTCTCATAACCACTAAATGCCCACCTATGCAGACAAGTGTCACCTCGCCAGCCTCTAATTAGCCCACCCTTGGCACCGTGATTCCCGCAGGCCACAAAACAAATACGGATACTGCTTGGGTTTCTCTTTTCGTCACATCGACCTGATCGGACTCATGCTCTGATTTCAGGTGTCAAAATAAATACAAATAATACTCAGATATATATATATATATATATATAGTGTGTGTGTGTGTGTGTGTGTAACGGGGCACTGAAGCTGTCTGTGTCTGAGCTCTTTGGATCTCTATGTAAATGTAGAAATTTACCAAAGTGCGCTGTCTTCAGATTCCCATCAGACTCACCTCAGAGAAGCACCAGTGGGGAATTAAAATTAGAAAATGAGCCTGACAGGTGCTTGTTTTCATTCCAGGTGATATCAGTCATCAGGCAGGATCCGCTGAGCGAGCAGACAATGTTTGGTGTCTAATTTAGTCCTCCGTAGGCAGAAAGGAAGAGCTTTGTAATGAATGGTGATGGCACGGAGACGATTAGGATGCACGGAGCTAACTTCGTATGGCTCGAGTGTAATCAGTCTTGTTTTTTTTGTTTTTTTGTCGTGTTTGATTAAAGCGCAGCCTCTCAATATGGGCTTTGTGTTCCATATTAGGTGTTTCACACCATTAGCCCAACTCGCGGTGAAAGTCGAAGGAGCCATTTAGACTAACGAGGCAGATGCACCCACCTGTTGCTCGCTCTGAGGCCACCTTTAGTTCAGGTTTATAGTGGAGACGACATCCTGTCTTATTGTTGTCGATAAATGCAGTGTTTGTGTAAATATCAAGTTCAAACTGCTGATTTCAGTTGATGGTAATGAGAAGTCACAGTGAGGAGATGAGACGAGCAGGCAGAGCCCTGAGCTGCTGCCGCCACGCTGACATTCAGATTCAGAGAGCAGCAGCTGCTGCAGTGTAATAAGATTGTAGCTCTGCTTCTCCGCATTAAACTCATTTCACTTAACTGATATATTTATTCCCTACATAGCTTGCGACATTAATTTTATAACAAGTCTTAAAGTCCAAACCCTGGCAGTGGCCCCTGAAAGTTTATTAAAGCAGCCGTATAAATCTGTCAGGCAGAATAAATAGCACACTGACTGTTTCTATCAGAAATGTGGCTAAAAATGTGAAGCTGGTCCGGAGCACAGCGCTGCAGGAGAGTTCACAGATACAAACAGGAGCGCATGGATCTGCAGTGTCATTGACATGTGTGCATTAAAGACATGTCATGATACCAGACACAGTATAAAAACAAAACAATAAATCCATATATTTAAACACACACTCCTGTATTAAGAACATTTACTGATCTGAATAAATTATTTGATAGGAGGACCTTTCACAGAAATACAATTCACAAAGTACAATCAAACAATAAAACATGCAGTCGATAGAAACAAAGATATAACACTTAAAACAGCACAAAGAAAGTAAAACACAGAGCAGAGTCAGGCCCCTGAGGACCCAAACAGAGCCCCTGAGGACCCAAACAGAACCCCAGAGGACCCAAACAGAGCCCCTGAGGACCCAAACAGAGCCCCTGAGGACCCAAACAGAACCCCTGAGGACCCAAACAGAGCCCCTGAGGACCCAAACAGGACCCCTGAGGACCCAAACGGAACCCCTGAGGACCCAAACAGAGCCCCTGAGGACCCAAACAGAACCCCTGAGAAACCAAACAGAGTCCCTGAGGACCCAAACAGGACCCCTGAGGACCCAAACAGAACCCCTGAGGACCCAAACAGAGCCCCTGAGGACCCAAACAGGACCCCTGAGGACCCAAACAGAGTACCTGAGGACCCAAACAGGACCCCTGAGGACCCAAACAGAGCCCCTGAGGACCCAAACAGAGCCCCTGAGGACCCAAACAGAGTCCCTGAGAACCCAAACAGAGCCCCTGAGGACCCAAACAGAACCCCTGAGGACCCAAACAGAACCCCTGAGAACCCAAACAGAACCCCTGAGGACCCAAACAGGACCCCTGAGGACCCAAACAGAGCCCCTGAGGACCCAAACGGAACCCCTGAGGACCCAAACAGAACCCCTGAGGACCCAAACAGAGCCCCTGAGGACCCAAACAGGACCCCTGAGGACCCAAACAGAACCCCTGAGGACCCAAACAGAGTCCCAGAGGACCCAAACAGAACCCCTGAGAACCCAAACAGGACCCCTGAGGACCCAAACGGAACCCCTGAGGACCCAAACAGAACCCCTGAGGACCCAAACAGACACACAGCAGGGAACAAACATGAGACGATTCAGGATGGGACAAAGGCCATTTTGAAAAGATGGGTCTTCAGTTTGTCAAAGTTTCTATGGAGACGGCAGACCGTAAACATAAAGAAAAAGAGTTTCATAGTGTTGGAGCCACGACTTTAAAAGCACTGCTGCCGATATACAGACGGAGGAGATCACTGATGTGTTCAGGTGCCTGACTGTGGACGGCTGTGTACCTGAGGACAAGTATGTTGAAGTGAATCCTGAAGCCAGTGTAAGGAAACTTAAATGGTTCATTTAAATTAACTGTAATTTAAATTTTATTATTGATCCCTAATATTGATCTTTGAGGTAGGCTGTTTGTCCCGCCCCTCCTCCTCTGTGATTGGACAGCAGGGTATTAAGTGACAGCGTTGAACAATTTTTAACTCTCAGCAACCAGAGAAAACCAAACGTGCAGTGCTCATTGCAGAGACACAAGACTGTCAGCACCTCGACACGCTGCTGGTGTTTGTCGGTTTGTTTAAATACGCAGCGTTACCTCTGCAAAGAGTGAGCAAAATAAAGTGGCCTCATGACAAAAAGCTTTTGTTTTTTGTAAGTTGAGGCGGAGCTGTCGCAAACTGCATCTCTGGTATCTACGGTACTAAAGTAAAAGATTTCTGTCATGTTTACAGAATTTTTGCAGCAACTTGGTACCTGAGAATCGGTTCTTGTGACAAGTGCATTAGATTTTCTTTTGTCTTATGTACACAGGGCTGCCGCCTGGTAGACGACCAAATGTTAGTCGAAAGGTAAAGTCATAAGTCGGCAATATTTCATTGGTCGCTTAGTCGCAGGAAATAAAACAAAAATGTGAACCACTATCAGGAGCTGTGCCTTGTCAAAATAAATCCAAATCTATATGACTGGAGCATGTGTGAGTTTACTTTGAAAGGACAGACACAGGAAGTGTCCACGCTCAGCAGTCAGACAGGAGTCAGGTTAATCTCCAGGGCTGGTACCTGCGGTTATTCCACAGGCTAGTTAATAACATGTCGGGCAGGAAATCCAAAGTGTGGGATCATTTTGAGAAGGTGAAGGACGAACCCAAGGTGATATGTAAACTCATCTTCATTGGTCGACTACAAACATGACGTATCATCTGAAACATGGAAGTAGCTACATGCCCATTAGCCCACAGCGTCATTAACAGGCGGCTCGCTCAGTGTGTGACGTGCACTTGGAGATAAAATATAGGCCTATATTAATGAAGGTTCATTAGTACGGTTTTATATTTCTCTGTAATGTAGCACAGTGTTAGGGGGCAGGCCTATACAGTGTGCACCTGTAACTTTTGGCCCCACAGGGGAAAGGTCAGAAGGTCACCAAACATATTATTAATCATCCTGTGGGGACTGTGACATACAAGAGAAACAAATATCTTCCCAGTCGTATTTGTCTGGAGAACGTTGCCTCAGTAATAGACTCTAAAATTAGACTTAAACTCGTTCAGCGTCTTTCTGTCTTTTATCCACTCATAGTGTTTTTACACTACGCGTCACATTCATTAATTCACACACACGTTCATGCACTCTGATAATTGCAATTTGGGGTTCAGTATTTTGCCCAAGGATAGGTCAACATGCACGCTGGAGCCGGGATCGAACCACTGATGTTCTGATTAGTGGACGACCTCCTGAGCTGTAGGCGCCCCACGTGACATAACTTTGGTTTAAATCTGGAGCTGTGTGATCAAAGTAGATGAAAATGAAACATGTCACATGTCCATACTTTCCCACACTCCACCGTTTCCCTCACACTAATGATGTGTGTGTGTGTGTGTGTGTGTGTGTGTTTGAGCAGGTGTGGCTGCTGCCGCTGCTGCAGGCGGTGAAGGTGTCTCCTCTCATAGAGAAGGTCAGCGATCACAAAGACTTCAAGAAGCTGCTCAGGACAAGAACCAATGTTCTGGTGGTCTACACTAAGACAGGTGAGGGAACACATCCCATAATGACGGACTGGTTTTGGATCAGGCTGTAGATTTTACCTGATTATACACACACGCAGTTTATGGGATTAAAATCAGGAAAAACCTTTTGTGTAGTTGTGGGATGAATTTTTCTGTCAGAGATGTTCTGTATGCCTCTACATATGGTCTCACATGTAGCTGCATAAATTCATGGCGGTCGTGTCAGACCGTCATAGTGAGGGCTCATGAATAATGCTTGTTATCTCAATGACTCTCAGCGTGTCACTGCAGAGGTCACTGTGGAGAGCAGCAAACCAAATAACATTTGATGTTATAGCTCATATATTTGATAGACATGCAGTGTGTTGGCAAACGTGTCAAACACCTAGAAAAATGTCCTCTTTGAGTGTGGCTACATTTTACTGTCCGATCAAACGGTCGGACTTTTGTGTCTTGAAGGTGCTTTGAGCGCTGCTGTCATCATGTGTGTGTACGAGTGCGTAATTACAGAAATGTAAATGGTTTTATTTTAACCAGAGAAGGTGGGTCATGTTCAGAGAGGCTCAGTCAGCAGCAGTGAAGCCTGTAGCTGTGTGAGAAAGACGCAGCAGTCGCATCCAAACAGTGAAGCTTTTTAAAAGAATAAATCACTTGTGACAACAGGAGACGGAGCACGAAACACTCAGGACACAACCTTTTAACTTTCCCTCCACACGTTACTCATCATTTAGATTTTACAGGTGTCAGCTGTGGGTGTGTGAGTACAGTATGACAACAACCATCCCAAGAGTTCACACTCACACAGCTGGTGTGGAAAAACATAATATCTGTGCATCAGTGCAGGTAATAGGGCTGCACCAGCATACAAACATTTTTAAACCGGTTTGTTCAGCTAAACACCAGACTGGACCTGTACACTGAGTTTTACCACCAGGTGTCGCTCTTGCCTCAGCAGCTGCTCCTCAGTAGAACGTATCGACACAACTATTGCGTAATATTTCTTTGTTAATTACGTTTTTGCTACATATTTAGTTGTTGTTTAATCCAGTACGAGCTAGATTCAGCACGTGACGCCATCGGCACAGGCTGCTGATGGAGGCTACTTTATAATTTGTCAGAACGTATCTTAAAGGGATAGTGCACCCAAAAATGAAAACTCAGCCATTATCTACTCACCCATATGCCGAGGGAGGCTCAGGTGAAGTTTTAGAGTCCTCACATCACTTGCAGAGATCCAAGGGGAGAGGAGGTAGCAACACAACTCCACCTAATGGAGGCTGACGGCGCCCCAGATTCAAACGTCCAAAAACACATCATTGAAACCACAAAATATCTCCATACTGCTCGTCCGTAGTGATCCAAGTGTCCTGAAGCCCCGACATAAAAAGTTGTTTGGAAAAACCTCATTTGAACTCTGTTTTTAGCCTCATTGTAGCCTGTAGCTCTGACTGCATCTCTGGGCACAGCGCTCACATGTGCGCGTTTTTCCAAACAACTTTTTATGTCGGGGCTTCAGGACACTTGGATCACTACGGACGAGCAGTATGGAGATATTTTGTGGTTTCAATTATGTGTTTTTGGATGTTTGAATCTGGGGCGCCGTCAGCCTCCATTAGGTGGAGTTGTGTTGCTACCCACCTACCCTGAATTTTCATATTTGGGTGCACTATCGCTTTAATGACAATCGACGGTTCAGCTGGTTTCCATGAAATCAAACTGGTTTGAGATCGTACACTGAACAGAAATGGGAATCTGCTCACCTCCAGTTAATAGTCTTCATCGGTGTGTCTCTATTTTTGCTTTAACACCTGAAGACTGTGTGATAGTGCCGCATTAACACACCAAATTAATTAGAATTCTTTTGGTCACCCTCTGTACGAGCAAACCTCAGTCAGTGGCACTTTGCCCAAATCTGATAGAGTAAATTAAAAACTATTTCACCACAGTATCTTCAGATATATTCAGAGGTAGCGTCTGGTGCAGTTTAGCCCGCAGCCTGCTTTAAAGGGATGATCGCAGTGGTCGATCTCAGTAATGAACTGGGAAATACTTATCTTATAGAATTAGAGAGTGGTCGTTAAATAGAAAATAAAACACTTGCTGCAGTCAAACAGAGTTATAAAGCAGCATTTTCTTTCAACCATCAGGGAACCCTTAACGCACCCAGTAGATTTTAATTCCATTTTCATTTGCATATTTCTGAGAAGGAGAGAAATGCACTCAGCAGGCCTGCAGACGGAGCAGCTTGATGTTACTAATTTTCCCATTTGAAAGACCCTCCTATGCTGTAATGGGCAGCAGTGGACACACGCAGCACCACAGCCACAGATTTATTTGTTTTATAATTCAAGGCCCACATCCGGCGCCATCGGGTCACTGAGTGAGGCCTCCACGTATGGAGCAGTGAATCTGATTGATCGCTGTTCGCTGCTTCACTCAGACATTCCCTCTTTAAAGACACCAAAGGTTCCTCTCCTGCACGCTGGTTTAATGTCCTCCTCACCAGCCAATTATCTCGGAGCCACGTCACGTTCAGTCCCCCTCCCGAGTAAAGACGGCCTGTTCCTCACCCATCAGCAGCCTCTGACCCTCTGCAGTCAGTCGCATCTCTGGAGACTTGTGCTTTGGTTTGCAGCCATCAAACTTTAACAGCTTGTTATAAAATCCACCAGCGGGTATCTGCTCCATACATGGGGATAAACTGACACTGAATTCCCAGATGTTTTTGTTAGCGACCCGGTGCGAGGCGGGACCCTGGGGAGTCATGTCAGCGTGCCTGAATCTAAATATAGATCTGCCCCGGAGTGCTGAGAGGAACTGCTCTCTGTATGCAGTGAATATAACACATTTGGTTTTTGCTTTTGGGGGGTGAGAGAATAAAAATGATGTATTTTGTTACACGAGGACGAGAATATTACACTTTGTTTACTTTACTCGCAGGAATCTCTGCTGCTTGCCATATCTGATGAAAATCAGTAATATCAGCGTGTGTTGTTGTAGCTGCTTCAGTTTATTACACGCTAGTTTCTCCTCTTTCCAAACACAGAGAGCACACTGCACAGCTCAGCCATATTTTCTCTCTGACACGCTAGATTGTGCAAGTCTCCGGTGGTGGTGAACTCTCCATGTTGTCCATGAGTGAGCGCACACTGGATGCTCCTCGCGGCTCAGGATATGGCTGCAAGCAGCATGCGGCAGGTACCGAGTGTAGCTGGCCTCAACACACCTGCTGTGCTTCCTCCGTTTGCTGGGAAGTTGGTCGGCTTCGGCAGAGTCTTTGTGCCGTCATATAATCCTCCCGTCCTCTGCTTAGTCACACTATTGTGAGATGTTGAAAGCTGATGTAACTTAAACCTGGTCCCTGAACCCATCCACTGAAAGGTATTAGAAAAGCCTCCTCCATCGCCTCTCCAACCCAAACTCACTGATCTCTTTCTTGTGCACTCGGAGCTTTAGTAAGACATGGAGCTGCGCTGTAACTCAACTCCACTTGGCTGTGTCTGACAGGACAGTGTCCTCTGTGTCTCCAGGCTCTGGGCTGTCCTGAGCTATTGAGTGGTTTTGGTGACGAGGCTGACTGTGGTTTATTCTCTGTGTGTGCAGCTACATCAGGGGAGTCCCACCTCAAACTGCTATCAGATGTGGCCCAGACAGTGAAGGGCCAGGGGACCATCGCCTGGGTCAACTGTGGGTAAGTAATGGGATGATCTTTTTACGAACACACTGCAGGGCTTCTCCTCCGTCCATCACACCCATCGACTCCCTGTCTTTGTCGACATTACGGCCTCTTTTTTACAAGGAATTTTCTGACAGCAGTTATAAAGGCAAAGCAATTTACTCCTCCAAGAATGTCTGTGCTGCCATCCATCTGCACAATTTATGGCTTCTCCACCAGCGTGTAAAAGGCCTTGTTCCTCTGCTCCTATTGTACAGGAGCCATTTGACAGGAGGCCACGAGTTGTTGGAGCCATTGAAGCTTTAGGTCGAATGTGTAACATCTTTGTATAACATTTAACTTTTTAACGTTTTCACTTCTCTCTCTGTGTGCGTTTCATCCTGAGTGTTCTCTGAGGGTGATCCAAACACATCATGCTTCAGTTTCTGTCTCTCAGTCCTTGTTTGCCTCCATCAAAGGGTCTTTATGTGATGAGTCACTCATCAGCAGCATCAGTTGAACTGAAGTTATTAGTTAATTCAATTCAATTCAATTCAATTCAATTCAAATAACTTTATTTATCCCCGAGGGGCAATTTAAGAGCAGCACACTGAGTAGTTCAGAGAAAAAAACACACAAGACATAAATAACTACAAGTGTAAAAAACACATTCTTAAAGTGCAGTGCATTAGAGTCCAGTCCAGCCCTCCTATACAGTCTCAAGCTTCCCGAGAAAGGAAGGTTTGGAGGTGGGTGGATGGGGGTTGGGTGTATTGACATTACTAAGGCAGCAGGTCAGTGATGGCTGTGAGTTGAGCGGGAGGACAGCTCTGGGAACAAAAGTTGCCCTCCTCCTCTGAGTCCTACAGCCTGGGCAGCGAAGACGACGTCCAGAGGGAAGCCACTCTGCAAACAGTGTTTGAGTGGCTTCCCTCTGGACGCATCGATAGATTAGTTGATTTTTGAGTATTTCTGTTACTAGTGCCAATACACCAAAACAATCCTTTTTCAATCTCTTGCTTTGATTAAAAAACATACGTTTCTCTACAAAAATCTTTTTTTCATTTAACAGAAGAAACAAAACTCATCATGTGCAGATGTTTTGTGTTCAGGTACAACAGGAGCCAGAGCTCAGCTTTATTAAAACTATAGCTGTCAAGTGATTAAAAAAATGAATTTAATTAATGTTCTGTGATTAATTAATCTAAATTAATCGCAAACATCAACTTTGGCTGTGAAAGTATTTACAAAAGATTAAAAAACTCAAATACAGTCCATTCTGTAAGGAAGTTAGTGAGTCGGTCACAGGTAGACTGACTCAGTGTGAACACTTTGTCATGTGTGGCTTAACGAGGCTAGCTGCTAGCGTTAGCATCACAGGCTGTGCTAGCTCAGACCTCTGGTTCGCTGCTAAATGTTTTGTGTTGATATTTCAGACATGAAATTCTCCGCTGGTACAAATTCCGGTGCAGATCGTTCCTGTATGTGCACTGCAGGCGTAGCCAGTAAAAGATGCATTCTGCGGTACATCTGCTCTGCTAACAGTCTCCATCTCTTGTGTCTTCAATGACGCCAGAATACAAGATCAGTCGAGCAGCTGGTTCACAGCGAAGCTCATCGCTTTTGCTGGTCAGACGCAAAGAGGCGTGACAGTGCACCGTGCACGCTTTGTGGATGACGTATGACCTGCACCTTCTGCTTCAGTCAAACATCATCTTCCCGTTTTAGCAACAACCTTTCTTTTTAAATTTGAGCTTAAATCAACTTTTTATTTATTTATTTTTGTAACATTTTTGGGGCTTTTATTGCCTTTATGACAGTGCAGCTAGAGAGTGACGGGAGAAGAGAACGGGGATGACACGCAGCAAAGCGTCACGGGTTGGAATCAAATCCAGGCTGCCGCAGAGGGCTCATGAGGCAGACGCTCTACTCGCTGAGCTCGAGGTCGCCTGGAATAAACGCAATCGTCAGATTATGTTTAGTTAACAGTGTGGCTAATCAACATTTATACCAAATGGCTCATAAAAATATAAAATATAATAAAAATGTCAAAATACAGAGAAGGAGAGTTTTAAAGTCAGGAAGTGTCTCATCACAGGAAACAAAAACACAGATCAGACGACACGTTTAATGCCAACTTTAAATACCTGACACAAGAGTGTTTCATTGACAGAAATTAATTGGCAATTAGTTTTATAACCTATAAATAATTTAAACAAAAATGCCAAATACTCTTTGGCTCCATCTTTGATGCTCTTAATTATCTATGTATGTAAATAGCAGAATATTGACAGAACAAACGATCTGAAAATTTCAACTTGAACTTTAAGAAACTGTGAATTCTTTAATCCAAAGTGTTTTCCTGACATTTAATGGATCAAACCTTAAATCAGTTAATCAATTCTGAAAATAATTAGTTGCAGCCTGACCTGACACAGATATCTCCGCCCTGCGCTGCAGACAGCAAAATCTTTGAGTCTTCGCCTTATTGAAAATACTTTTTATTTTTTAAATCATTTTGTTATTTCCAAACTCCACAAACAGGTTCGTGCAGAGCAACCTGTCTGTCATCAGTGTGTGTGGAGCACATCCATCTGCAGCACACTGAGGACGTGTTTACTTTACATTAAAGATACTAAATATTCCCAGGACAGCAGCAGGAGTTGTTTTCTCAGCGCTCAGCTGGCTTCGCTCCCCGGTGATCTGACTCGGGCTTGTTGTTCTTTCTGCCCCTGCTGGTGTTCACTTCCACTTACTTTATTATATTTTTTTATACCTGTCAACCCATCAGCTGTGTGAACTGTCCTCCTCGCCACAGAGGAAAGAATGTATTATAAAACAGGAAACAGCGAGGAAGGCAGTAACTCCCCTTTGACACCTCCAGCTTAGTGCAGCGCTCACAGATTCTCTCAGGCTCGTCCGGGATCGAAGACTGGGCGCACCGACAGGAAGAGAAACTAAACTCTAAAGGACATGTCAGAAGTTTCTGTGTCCACCTTTCTCTTCAAAGACACGCTGTGATACGTGTCCTTTTTTTACTGTTTACTTTTTGACTCAGTTACTGTTTCTGTCTGAGAGTATGCTATCATCTCTCTCTTCCTCTACCAACATACTAGAGAGTGCGCTAATGCTAAGCAGAGATTTATACCGAGCCAGATTCCTGCCAGGGGAGCCGGAGCGAGCCGGGTTCATCACTGCAGGACACATGGAGCCGCTGCCAGACTCTGTAGAGAAGCATTGTGCTATTTGGCATATTTCACCACCATCTCAAATGGGCCGGGTCCAAATTGAAGCTCCAGCTGCGAGCTCACGGTGGACAGAGGGAGAGGGAGAGTAGAGCGCACATCACAGCGTGAGAACGGTCAGCCCTGCCAAGGACGAGGGCCACCGAGGCCAGAATGACACACTTTGAACAGATGACAGGCACCTGAGTGTTGGCCAACTGGGATCCACCAGAGGGAAGGATGAGCTCATACAGGAAGTACAGCGCTGTGCCGCCCTGCTCCCATTCTTCTGGGAATTTAGAGCAGCCTTGTAAGAAATGTAGTCTTGTCCGAATCAATGGGAACAGCGGAGCACAAACAAGCACAGCGCGGATTAGGATTTGTGTTTTGGAAGAGTAATAATTAAATGGCAGGCAGGGCTTCATCCTCTTTGCATGATGAATCCATTATTAATCCTTTACTAAAGGGACTCTGTTGACTTTGGCCTGATGCGACAGTTTGGCTCCGACCTTTTTATTTGATTTGAAGGATTCTCCAATCGTAAAGGTGCACTTTGCACAATCACCTCGTCGCATCAGGTATTTTAGTTTGTTACGTCTAAACATGTCACAGAAGAAGAATAAAGGTTTTATTGGTGAAGAGATCATGAAGAGAGCATGTATGTTTTTCCTTCAGACTAACTAGTTCTTGGTTGCACTGGCGCCTCACTTTTTCATTTTGCTGCACCTGAACATATTTCAGGTGCAGTGCTGTTGTTGGACTTTGGTTGAGGGTCACCGGCTCAAGTCCCCATCCAGACCAAATATGGAGTGTGGACTGGTAGCTGGAGAGGTGCCAGCTCACCTCCTGGGCACCACTGAGGTGCCCCTGAGCAAGGCACTGAACCCCCTACTGCTCGTTGCACCTGTCCATGGGCAGCCCCCCCTCACTCTGACATCTCTACATTCAGTGCATGCACAGGTCCTGTTTGTGCATCTGTGTGTATTTCAGGCCTGTGTGTGTGTGTGTGTGTGTGTGTGTGTGTGTGTGTGACAACAGAGTGATAACTACTTAATTTCCCCTCAGGGATTAAAAAAGTATATCATCATCATCATCATCATCATCATCATCATCATCATCTTCTTCTTCTTCTTGACGCCAAAGATCTTTGGTCTGGTCTGCAGACAGTGTCAGGGCCGGGCCAGACTAACCATCAATATTTCACTTCATTTTGAATTAGCGGTGTGTTTTAACGCTGTGATGTTGCAGCAGAGTAAAGACAGAAAACATTATGCTACAAACACACACATGCACGCACGCGCGCACACACACACACACACACACACACACACACACACACACACACACACACACACACAGACGGACCAGTTAAGTGTCCAGCACGCTGATGTGACTAATAAAAATATTTAGTTGCAGTTGAAAGAGTTTTTGGTCACATGTGCAACCAACACGGTCGCACTCTGAACCCTGTACAGTGCGCTACAGTTGTGGTGTATCAGAACTTATATCACATGTCATCATTTCAACGAGTTGTAAATATTCACGTGTGTTTTCTTATTTGGGATTTGTTCTTAAGTCAGAACAGAATAATAAGAAAAACATGAAAATCTCTGTTTCCCTAAAAATAAATCTCTTGTTTCCACTCTCTGCACATGTTTATTTTCTCCAAGTATATTTGTTGACTTCGACCATCAGGAGTAAAGATGACCAAACATTCAGATATGAATATAAACCAACAGCTGCAGCGTCTGCAGTTAGTCAGACATGGTGCTGCAGGTGTTGGAGCCACAGAGTAGTTTGAGAAACAGAGGTATGGAGTCCATATTTTCATGACACGTCCCAAACAGGTCAGGTATGTCAGAGGGAAACAAACTATGATTATCTCGTCCATGACAGAAAGATATTCCTCCTCTCAGCATCTGTAAGAATGTCATACAGTCTGCCAAAGGAACAACAGCAGCATCTTGA
This sequence comes from Epinephelus lanceolatus, assembly GCF_041903045.1. Classification (NCBI taxonomy): domain Eukaryota; kingdom Metazoa; phylum Chordata; class Actinopteri; order Perciformes; family Serranidae; genus Epinephelus; species Epinephelus lanceolatus. The sequence continues at coordinate 44,500,171 of NC_135747.1, forward strand.
CGCGGTGACCCACGAGTACAGAGACAGGATTCATTCACAAAGAAACATCAAGACTTTTTCCATCTCCTGCAGAGTGTCGACACAGTATGTTTGAGTTTCAGGACAGAGACAGACAGAGTGTCTAAGTACCTGCAGAGATTTTACAGTTTAGACACTGAGGTGAAGTTTGGGGTTCATTTTGTCTTTTACTGGGTGAGATCTGTGAGCGGTGCAGGATTGTATATCGCAACAGTTCAGTACGATTACACACTGATCTCTTCCGCTGCCATGTTTCTGCAGCAGCTGGACGTTTGACACATCTGTCGCGTTTTATCTGCCTGTCTTTAACATTTTTATTGACACAGAGAGAAATGGATCTGAAATGGATTTAATGTGCTGTGAGGGAGCATGGACCTGTTACCAGAGTCATTAACTGTCCTACTGACTCGTCTGTGTGTCGCCTGTTTGTAAAAAGACTGCAGGGACGAATCATCAAGAAACAGTTTGTTGAGTGAGTCAAACATTGAGTGAACCTGACTGCTGATGAACACGATGCTGTATAAAGACAGAGTGTACGAGGCTGGAGAGGTTTGACCTCTGTGAGCTGCAGGGTTAATGTTAGACAACTGAGAGGTGTTTGTATTTAAACAGACGTGCTTCATATGGCTCGGTTCAGTGAGTGCAGACTTCTCCTCTCTGTGATGATGATGGTGATGATGGAGCTCACTGTAATCACTTCACCGTCCTCTCTGAACACTGTGTCTCCATCCTAACAGCACATGATTATACAGCAGGTATTCTTGGTGTCTGATGTGTTGTTACAGAGTATTTCCTCACACTATCTGTTTGTCAGCACCTTATAACTCCTCATCAGCCCCCCCCCGCCCAGCCTCCGCTCAAACCCCCCCGTACAGTCACTGACCTCCTGCTCACCGAGAGTCGGAGCGTTGGCGCTGACGCAGCGGCTGACGTTGCCCCAGAGACAAATGCTCAACAGCTGTGCTCATCATCCGGTGGACGGGCCTCTGATGAACCGCCGTTCACGGCCTTTGTTCTGTCTGTTCTGAACATTAGGTAGTGAGTCATTCAAACTTCTCTGGGCCTCCGTTTGTTCTGCGATGGGAAAACGCTGCTGTTTCATTGGTTGATTCACAGAAGCTGCAGCTCAGTAACGTAATGCCATGCAGCTCTTTATAATGAGTCAGTCTTACTTTGTGTTCACTGTATGACCTAATGAGAGGCTGAAATTCCATTTGCATTGTTGTGCTGGTTCATGTGCAGGTGTGTGTCCCTTTCGCCGTCTGCCAACAGAGTCCCATTCAACACAACCTGATGGTTTAACGTCAGCGCCGCACAGCTCAGCTCAGATTACAATAGAAGATGTTTATCTAACAAGAATATGTGTTAAAGATTTTACTGTGTTTTCACATCTCATATGAAGAGTTAGTGTCTGAGACATTAAAGAGAGGAGGGTGAACATTTCTTTGTTGTTTCTGCGCAGCACAATGTGCAGCTGAGTCTGCAGCGACTCCATTCAGATAAAAGTAAAATCGAAACTCACGTTTATAAAGCAGCAAATAAAATGTTTAGAGGTTTGCAACAACAATCTGTTTATATCTACTTTTGTGTCCCCGCTCCCAATCCAGAAGTTTTTTGGGGTCGTAAACGCAGCGCAGGCTGAATTCTTTATGAGGTTTATTTTATTTATTTTTTCCTCAGCGACATCATTTCATGTCACTGGGGTATTCAGTACATGATGCCCCCCCCCCAACTGGCAAGTTCGATGTGTTCCACAAACTTTCCTTTTCACTTGAATAAATAAACATAGAAACTCAAAAATGACAAAGAAGCCAATATTCTTCCACCAGTTCTCTCCACTGAACACAGAAATAAAACCATGCACCTTCTAAATTCAAGTTCCTCTTTGACTGAAACTGAACAATGTTGTTGCCTCATCATAAAACACGCGTCGTAGTTAGTCTAAACTCTTAGTTCAACGAGTCAGATGTAAAAATAAGCTGTTTTTCTCTCTGACGTTGCTGCCTGGTTGCTAACAGTCCTCTAACGTTATCCCCATCACTCAGAGTTGCTCAGCTCAGCTGCAGACAGACACGGTGATGTGCTCTACACACAGTACGTCCTCAGTACAGCATCTCTGTGTGAGTACAGAGGTGTTGAAATCAAACTGTTTGCATGTTTAAACACCCTGGTGATACCATGATACCACCCAGGCCTAACAGATAGTAAAAGTAGCCGTCAGTTTTCAGATGGATAAAATGAGATAAGTTAAGAGCTGCTTTATAAATAATGACATGCCAGTGATACATAAGAATATAAGGATCAGAGTTCTCCATTTGGGAGCGTCTGTTTGTTCCCCTGCATGTTCTAAATGTCCAAATCGTCCCATCGTGCACCTTTTAAAATCACTAAAATCAAAACCACAGCTGTTCAGTCAGTGTCAGACTTTGTCTCATACAGTTTAAAACTTTACACAGACTCTGTTATTTTGGGGAAAAGCTACATAGCTTGTCTTTACTCAGGTGTCACCCGCATGTCACTGCTGTAAATCTACAATTAGCAGTTTAGCACACACTGTCAGATCATGCAGTAAATTGTTTACATATTAGAAGAACATTTTTCTCTGAGGCCTTTGGGAAACTTTGGGAACCTGATCCACTCACAGCTCAGACCCTCAGAGCGTCTAACTCCTCTGCTAGGAAAATACCAAAATGGGTTATTTGATGATCTCAGAGAAGTTAATGTTTGGAGTGTGGGAGGTGGACTCTGTTCCTACATGTGATTTCTGCTGAAATGAAAGTCTGGAGAGACTCAGACTCAGTAATGAGGACAGAGGTGTTGTGTTTGATACGATCTGAGACTCTGTACTGAAACTCTTTCAGGGCAAAGATTAATGTGATGATATTTTTAGATGAAGCACATTGCTGTGTATTTTTCTCCTTTTCTGTAGACGTCATTTTTTATACCCTCCTTTAACAACACATCGTACTGATCACTGACTGTGGCCTCTGATACACATGATGAGCTGTGCCTGTTGGCTTTGTGTTTCACATGTTCTTTCAGTGCTCTAAATGAACATTAAACATATATGTTACAAAAGATCACTGAAATCAGCAGATTTAAATAATGGCATGACCATATACATGTGAGTGTGTGACACAAGACAGTTGATGCATCGTTGCCCTCATGTTGTGTGTTTAGTTGTGAATGTAAAAGGTTGACCGTCTTCAGGACTTTGTCAAATAACTAAACACAGTCATGCAACAAAAAACCTTTTGACTCGAGTTTCCTGAAATAAAGTCTGACTGAATTTAAGGTTCCTTAATGTGCCTTCAGTGTTTTATAGTTTCCTTGATGTGACAGACTTTAGGATCCCTGTTCTCAGCTCGTCGAGGACATTGTTGCCTTCACAGCTTTTGTCACTTGTGGCAGCGTTTCAAGAAGTAGCAGACTGGTTTTGACTCGGATGACTGAGCGCCATCTCCAGATCCACGTCGAGGTCACATCTGCTCCTGGTGTGCCCCGACCGGTGCCATCTGCCTTCGTGAGTCAGCAGAATCTGGCGTTAAGCACAAAGTCATTACCTGAAAACCCCGTCTGTCAACACATGCACGCTCCTCCTCACATAACTCAAAACTAAGCTGAAGGTATATTTGGCTGGCTGTGGGTCTGGGAGCCGTAATTGAATTCCACCTCTTTGAATTTATTAGCATCAGGCGTTTCTGCAGCCTCTAAATGAATGCATATATTCCTGCTCTTTATTACAGGAGAGGCAGAGCACTTCATGCTGCTGATGATGCATCACTGTAGCAAGTATGAAGTATGTGTAGGTGGCTGGATGCATATTTCCTCTCCAACTATGGCCTTGTTTCAATTACAGAAATAACCTCTCTATAGCAGAGCATCTGTGTGTGTGTGTGTGTGTGTGTGTGTGTGTGTGTGTGTGTGTGTGTGTGTGTGTGTGTGTGTGTGTGCGCTGACAGGCTGTGAAGTGCCTGTTGTAATCAGCATTGTATTCCCAGTGCAGACGTATGTGTTGGTATAGACGCCGGAGCAGCTCATAAACGGAGCGGTGAGCCTTGTTTATTCAGCGCTGTACATGGGATTAGATTGAGCTCATGAAATGTTAATGCACTCACATGCAGCATCTTCTCTGCTCCGCTCTTAAATCAATTCAGTGGAGCTTTATTAGAGAGACGTGAACCTGTCGGCAAAGCAGATTCTTAAAGGGATAGTGCACCCAAAAATGAAAACTCAGCCATTATCTACTCACCCATATGCCGAGGGAGGCTCAGGTGAAGTTTTAGAGTCCTCACATCACTTGCAGAGATCCAAGGGGAGAGGAGGTAGCAACACAACTCCACCTAATGGAGGCTGACGGCGCCCCAGATTCAAACGTCCAAAAACACATCATTGAAACCACAAAATATCTCCATACTGCTCGTCCGTAGTGATCCAAGTGTCCTGAAGCCCCGACATAAAAAGTTGTTTGGAAAAACCTCATTTGAACTCTGTTTTTAGCCTCATTGTAGCCTGTAGCTCTGACTGCCTCTCTGGGCACCACGCTCACGTGTGTGTGCTTGCACGAGATGTGATGTTTTATAGATAATGGCTTAATTTTCATTTTTGGGTGCACCATCCCTTTAAACAGAATGAAGTACAAAATACAAACAGTGAATATTTAAAGGTTCAGTGTGTGCGTCGATACAGCGCAGACCTCTGTGTGTAAAGACACAGTGGAGTCACGTCCTGAGCACAGAATGATGTGATGCTACTGCTGTGTGTTGTAATCTGAGCTTCTCTGTGGTTTGTTGTGGTGAGCCGGTCCAGCCTCACGCGCATTTTATTGCTCGTGTCAGAGTCCTGCATTCATTAAATGAACTCGGAGGAGATGAGAAGGCTTTCAGAGGAGAGGGAAGCGAGGTTACACGAGTGCAGCATTTGCAGAAGTCTTTTACCGACCGACACACCCTCTGATTGGATATCAGTTATTGATTGGACAGCTGATCGGACTGATCTCATTGTGAAAGCAGAGACAGATTTATATAGATACAGTTAAAGTCAGAGTCTGTCTGTCAGCAGGAAACACTTTTATATCACTGATCGTTATTTCCATTCAGTCACACCTGAGGCTGATCGTTCTGAGCGTCGCAATGAATTTTACATTTCCCTGAAACATTTGGCCTAATAAATTATTTCCAGTGTTAAAAAAACATCATAGTCATATTCTGGGTTATTAGATAATGAACTCATAATCAGAATATCAATAAATACAGATGCAAATACTGAATACAGAATTTATGTGCAGGTGTTTGTTAGACAGAGAGGAAACACTGCTGCTCTGCTACTGAGAACTGGATCTGCATCTTTATCATTATTTAAACACATACGTCTCATTTCATTAAAGCATATTCCCTGCCCCTTCTCTGCTTGCATCTCGTCCTCACATCTCTCCTCCGTGTCCTACGAGGCCGGAGCCAAGTGCGAGGACGAGATGCAAGTGAGGGAAGAACCCTAGCCCAGCCCCCACGAGTGAAGAGACGAGAAAATTACGACGACTCAGCAAAGTTAACACACACTGCAAAAACAAGCACATGAAGCCGATTAATGAAACTGAAATATCTTTCTATATAATGAGGAAAACTCTGTGTGTGTGTGTGTGTGTGTGTGTGTGTGTGTGTGTGTGTTCCACGTTTTTCTCCTCACTGACTTGGTCAATCCATGTGAAATTTGGCACAGTGGTAGAGGGTCATGGGAGGATGCCAATGAAGTAATATTACATCAATTGGCCAAAGGGGGGCGCTATAGCAACCCATTGAAATGTCAAACTTTGAATGGGCATATCTCATGCCCCGTATGTGGTAGAGACATGAAACTCTGCACAGAGATGCCTCTCCTCATGAGGAACACATTTGCCTCAAGAACCCATAACTTCCCCTTATATAGATTTTCCACCATTTTGAATTTTTTGAAAACCACTTCAAATGGATCTCTTCCTAGGAAGTTTGAACGATCTGCATGGAACTGGGTGAACATAATCTAGGGACCAATATCTAAAGTTCGCTCTTGGCAAAAGTTGGAAAACTTACTAAAACTGAGCTTCTATAAGGCAATGAATATTGCGGAGGGCGTGGCTCATCACATAAAGGTGTATAACATCTCAAGGGTTTCACCCATCACCACGCAACTTTGTAGGCATGTGACCACACATAATCTGAGGGGACCCCTCCATTATTGACCCCATCAAACAAAATGGGGGCGCTAGAGAGCTCATTTCTTATCTAGGCCTAACCGCCATATGGATTTTTACTAAACTTGGTAGATATGTAGAACAGGACGCCTCAAGGTGACTGGAGAAATTTAACTCTAATTGGCAACTGGGTGGCGCTATAACAACAGAAAAATGCTTCAAAATGGCTAAAATGCGACCGATCGCAGTGGCCCCCCTGTGGACCAATGTTGGTGTTGTTTTCTAATGTTTGGTATGACTAAGTCATGGTATGGTATGCTGTACATAATCACGGAAACTGTCAGTGTGTCATTCTGTCAGTCCCACGTTTTTCAAACTCTGTCTGAATACATTGCTCTTCTTAATGGGTTCAGTTGACTATTTAATCTGCAGTTTCCTATGACCTGTATCCCAAACACACACCATGTGAAACTGTACGTGGGCAACGGTGCACTAGTTGGACTAGTTATGGATAAAATAGAAATAATCTACCCTGTGTCTAACATGGAGCAGGTGGCCTGACGACAGTGACTGCTGTCAGAAATCTGTATGGAGGAAAACTTTTCATATTGACCCTGCCAAGTGTTGCTGTGACTTAACGCTCCTGTTCCTAGGCATTGAGACAGTGTTGGCCGTGGACGAGGGTCTTGTTTCCATGTATTAGCCGATTTATTCACAAACAACACATTTTTTTGTCCCCAGTCAGCCTCCGTACACACAGGCAGTTTTAACAGAGGGTTTAATGAAGCTCTTTTGTTGGAAGGAAACGAAGGACTGTGGATAAACTTTGGGGGAAAATCCAGAGTTTTCTGTGACGACCGGTTCCAATAGTTAATTGGTAAAAACTAATTATAGTGTGTAAGGTTTAAAATTCAAATCTGTTTTATTCAGTGGGCAAAATAATTAACTTTCTGAATTTTGTCCAATTTAATCACCGTATCATTCTGCGATACTCGGCCCATCTCATGTGTTTTATGAAAAGAAGTTTATTGTCTAGAACATTTTCCACTGTTTTATGAATGTGTGTATGAATCGTGTGTTTCACATTATAACAAACTGTGACCATCCTCTGTGTGTGTGTGTGTGTGTTTTAATCTCGTCTGTCAGGGACTCTGAGGGTCGTAAGCTCTGTAAGAAGGTGAAGGTGGACCCGAGCTCCAAACGTGACGGAGCAGAGCTGCTGCATTACAAGTGAGTAACCAGGAGCTGAGCTGGCTGTCACACACCTTTCCACACCTCACTGCTTTCTGGAAAGTCGTAGCGTGTTCGCATCTTAAGAAGCGTGTTGACTCCCCGTGTCGTGAGCGCTGTGTCATGTGTATCGCGTGTGTGTTGCAGAGATGGGACGTTCCACACCGAGTACAACAGGCCGGTCACCATGAAGGTGAGTGCTCAGCTGGAGTCCTGTGTTCAGCTCTCAGCTCGAGTGCAGAGCTCTTGTTCTCTCTGTGTCTGTATTTACTGACGGCTCTTCATATTCACAGGATTAATTATTTCCCACTCATTAACCATAATACACTTTCCTGTGTGTGTGTGTGTTCATTTATTCAGTTAGATAAGAGCAACGTCACCCTGTGTCTGCTTTATTTAGATTACAGGTGAACAGTTTAGGGGAAATATACCAGTGATTAATATTTATTATATGTGTGTTATCAGGTAGACAAAAACATGTCTCCAAGCGAAGGATAACTGTGCTGTAACTGCAGGACGGGTGAATCAGCAACTGTCTGCTCACATGGTCACGTAAAGCAGAGCTGAAAGTGACCTTTTTTTATTTATAGGCGTCTTTTACGACACTCGAGGTCACCTTACAGGATAAAGGTCGAGAAAATAACTACAGATTATTAAAGTCAATGAGATGAGGAATAAAGTCACATAAAAAAATTAATAATAGCAACAACAAATAAATATTCAGCAGAACAAGTTTACAGTGAATAAAATTCAGTGTAAATTGCAAATGTGTGGCTAGAAGGACAGGAGTCGAACTGAGTTGGCTGTTTGACAGAGGTGAGTTTTGAGGCGGGATTTGAAAGTCGATGTTATGGATGTCCAGTGGGAGGAGCTCCAGAGGTGAGGGGGGCGGAGCAGCTGAAGGCTCTAGACCTCATGGTGGTCAGGTGGTACAGAGGTACAGAGAGGTGGATGATGAAGGGTGAGATCTTAAAGTCGACGCGGTGTTTAACAGGAAGTCAGTGAAGCTGCTGGGGGACAGGAGTGATGTGATTGGTGGAGGGGGTTCTGGTGATGATGTCAGCGACAGATTTCTGGACCAGTTGAAGTTTGTGAATAGACTTGAGAGGGAGACCAAGAGGAAGGGTGTTAAAGTGATCAATACAGGATGTAACCAGGGTGGGAACAAGAATGTTGGTACTGTGAGGTGTGAGGGACGGGCGAAGTAGTCGCCAGGCCGACAGTCAGGCTCCAGCTTTTGGTTACTGAAAGTGAAAAAGTATACTTGGCATTCTTTGGTCACCTTATATTTTGAGTAATTACCAAGGATGTCCTGCCGATCTCAAAGATCGGGATCGATCCATGCATTTTTTTAACTGAATGAGATCAACTGGATTCAGCTATAGGTAGAGTCTGATGGGCTGAGACGCCTCAGCTAACGTCAGCATCCCAGACTGACTCAGCAGACTCCTTCATATCCTCCAGACTGGTTTGTGATGTCACCACTCCGTCTGTTAACCCCAGGTCAGACCAAAGATTGGTGACAAGACAAATCTGTTTTGCAGAGAGATGTGTCAGCGGTGTGAACTGGTCGGTCTGAGCTGGACTCAAGCTCAGAGCTCCATACAGTGGTTTAGCCCAATAACCCCCATGTGTTGGGTTAGTCCAATCAGGGAGGGGCCAGGAGGGGTCGGCGTTGACTGTGGGGAGCTGTTGTCAGCTTGTGGTGAGGTTGTGTTATTTCAGACAGGCTCTGTGGGGACGGAGCACCTGCTGCAGCAAGCCAACACGCCGTCTGTGGTCATTTTGACTGGACCAGCTGACTTCACTACAAGCTGACTGGCTGTTGAAACAGGTGATGTGCTTTAAAACCAGCCGCCGGCCATTTGACCAGCTGAGTGTCAGGTGACACCATCAGCCGGCTTGAGTCCAGCTCAGACCGGCCAGTTCACACCGCTGACACTTTTCTCTGTGACGTTCTAAAATGGTTTTGTCTTGTTGTGAATCTTTGGTCTGAACTGGACTTCAGGTGTTTGATCATCTTTGTTGGGTTGCTCTGCAGTGGAGACAGTTGTTGTCAATGTGGGAACAGAAACTTTCTCTGCAGGATTCTCCTCCTTTGAATCAGACTTTCACTGAAGGGACGTTCACACACATCTGCATCTGTCAAACAGCCAACAGGATTGGTCAAACTCTCCTGTCACATGCCGGATCTTGTGCAGTCTGAATCAGAGCCAAGAGGAGGAGCAGGAGTCTAGTTTTCTATCGGTCCACTTGAATAACAATATACTCTGTACAATATGTTTATTATAAGAATTTTGCCCAATGATACAGAAATAAAACTCTATACTCCGGCTTTAAGATTCTCTAAAATAAGTAGCTCTGACTTCTTCTCTTGGTTGATCTCAGTTTATGAGCGAGCCATCATCAGGAAATCTGGAGCTATAACTCCTTTTGTTTGTGACTGTTATGACTTTTATTCTGCCTGCTCGTGTTTGGCTCATATTTCTTGTGGTGGCAGATGGAAAGGCCTCTGAAACAATAAAACACCAAAAGTCTCAGTTCTCAGCATTACCAAGTTCATTATCATTAAATATTCTGCGCGTGTCCACGCTGTCATTATTGCAGCGCTGCTGAATGAAATATTTCCTGCTGTTGCCTGTGCAGACATATGGTTCATTATATTTACAGGGAGCTTTACCAAGCCCATTACCAGACACTTAAAGGTATTGAAATAGCTCTGACACCTCTTGGATGGACGAACATGTTGGTCTATATGAGCCTCCATCTGGCACAGCCTACAGCGTCGCCTGTACTAAATTTAGGAGCATTTTCTGCAGCGTTTCACTAAATCATCACCATCACGCTGTTGTTTACAGGATCAGTGTGTGCCAGCCACCACTTGGAGCATGATCTAAGAGCTGCCTTTGTTCAGTGATTCATCTTTTACTGTCTTCTTCTCTGCTTCCTTTCCATTCAGTCCATGGTAGCCTTCTTGAAAGACCCCTCAGGACCCCCGCTGTGGGAGGAGAACCCCGAGGCGAAAGACGTCGTCCACATAGAGTCAGAAAAAGTAAGTAGTGACCTGAACAAGCTTTGAGCTTTGGAGAAACTGTGAAGAAGCTTTGTTAATGAAATGCATCCTGAACATTAGTGAGAGACAGAGAGGAGGCAGTGAGTGTGATGCAGGGTCCACCTCTCATCTCCTGTCCTGATGAGGGTTTGATCATCTTTAGACACGGCAGCTCGTCCACTGCAACACAAACCTCACACATTAAAGCAACATATCAGGCTTTATCTTCAAAGAGCTGCTCAGTGTTGTTCATGAAGTTTGTTAGAGCAGCACTGTCTCCTGACACAGCATAAAAACCAGCTCTCGTCCAGATGGGTCAGACAGCACTCATATAAACCCCTCAGCACATTCACCCTCAGCACGACGACCTGAGACAGGTATAGTGAAAGGTTTACTACACAGGAAGTGCCTGTGACTGTTTGGAAACACAACACACTTGGCCCCTCCTCCCTACACTGTTTCTAAGTACACAGCTACTCTACAACTTTAGGAACACTACTGTTGTAATGGAAAAGCTGGTACTTGAGCAAGCTAATTAAGCTAACCGCCGCCAGCTACATGTCCAACAGAAAACAGGTCGACTCTGCATCGTCCTTTATTCCAGTCCTCTGAAAGTGAAAGTCAGCCCCAGGTTTTGGAACGATCTTTGTGCTCTTGGCATTTTGCGTTTTTGTTGGCGCTCTGTCTTTAATTTTTGTAGCTTCTTCTTTAATAAGTGTTGCTGTTAAATGTCCCGAACATATCAAAATAATAAGAAAATACGGTAGAATAATAGACGTAGACTCTTGTTTTAAAGCCTGAAGTTTGGCATCCTGGAGTTTTGGAGCCAGAAGTGACCATATGGGAGAGGGCGGGGCTAACTCTAACGCTAGCTGCTAGCTCGGTTAGCAAGGTGCATCAACAGTAATGGTGAAACTGTGAAAATGCTGTTGCTAATGCTAACTTTTGCTAGGAAAAACAACCCTAAAACCATTCAACCAAAATGTACGGACTGGAAAAACTGAACATGTGACTCTGAACAAGAGTTTGTAAGGGCCGTACACATGCAGCATCTTGCTGGGTGCTACTCTTAACAAGCACGGTACCATAGCCTGTGGACCTGAAACTCTGAGGTCAGAGCGGATCTACTTCCTGTTTGAAAGATATCTGTCAGCTGTGATTGGTCGGTCCTTGTCACATGACATATTGTGCATGCTGCTGTGCTCCAAAAGTTGAACTCAGTTTATCTCAGGGTGCAGCCGTCGCTGCAGAAATAGGTGCTCAAGAGCGCAGGCGTGCAACGTCGCTCTGGCATTTGAGCGTGCCTGCTGTACGGCTACATTAAAAACAATGAATTTGAGGGCGCAAAAACGCGTCATCTGTACGGCCCCTTAGGCGAACACAGTTTTACAATTAACAACTACAAACTGAAAACACACTGAAATAGCAACAGCTACAGCGACGCCTTTACTCTGTGAATCTGGGGTTACACCACGGTTATGTTGCCTAACCAGTGTTGTAGCCTCAGGAGCACCTTCCCAACGGACGGCACCCACCTGTCACTCAAAGAGACCACGTTCGTAATTATGCGTAACTCTAGGCCTTAATAACATTCAAACAGGTGAGTTACATTAAAATTCACCCCATACAGTCGTCATTAACAGGGGAATTTGCTATAGACACCAAACAGGCTGCAAACATGTTTATTTCAACATGTTAGCATGGGGACTGACTCGCTCTTGGAGCCAGCCTCAAGTGGCCGTTTGAGGAACTGCAGTTTTTGGCAAATAAGCGTTAGTAGCCTCTTGACAACAGAGCAGATTCTCTGAATATAAAAACACCGTCTCACACACTTCTAGTCTGTGATTGATTGAGAGGGATCACTGTTGAGTCCACACTTTGTTTTTTGGTAGAGTCCTGCACAGTACATCTCTAGTGAACAGCAGTCGTGTCAGTTTTCTCTCCTGCTGATCCACTGACGCCTGGAGGCTTGTTGAAGGTGTCAACAGAAGATTGTGCTGATTATGGGTGTTTGCAGGAAGTAGCTGAGCTCATGAAGGTGGTGATGAGGAGGAGACACTGGTATGGGGTCTGATCTGTCTGCCATCCAGAGAAGAAAGTCCTTTTTTCTTTACTCTTTTTTTTTTTTGGTTTTTGCTGATGTGATGACTGTGTGATATACACAGTCTAACATATTGCTGACAGAGCAAAGATGATGGCATGCTTGGTTATTACAGAGCTCTGTATGCTAAACACTGAGACTTTGGGAAATGTACCCCCGAGCAAACTGTCAGAGGAATGAAGCTGTTGTATCTCATCACTGACACCAAGCTTTTACCAGCATTAGGGATGTTTCTGTCCGACACATTCAAGTACATCTCTTTAGTTTAACAGATATTACAGCTTGTTAATGATCTTCTTCTTCTCTCTCAATGTTTTTAAGGACTTCAGGAAGCTGCTGAAGAAAGAGGAGAGGCCGGTCCTCTTGATGTTCTACGCTCCCTGTGAGTCCTTTCATTATCACAGTATTCAGTCGCTCACAGTGATGGGGACAAGTGGTGCTCTCTCTGTTAGACTGATTGGACGTGTTGTGATCGGAGAAAGAAAGAAAATGAGAAACCTTCATATAAGATGCCTCGTTTGAAGAGAGCATAAAGTATGTGACTATATCAAAAGACTGGGGCAAAGTAGGCAACACTACACCGCAGAGTCCTGCACAGGTCCATTTTTGAAAACCCGTAAAGCTCAATACCAGAACTGACCCGTTGGCTGTCATTATGTCTGAGTCAAAGCTGCACCAGATCAACACCCCTGATCAAACCCCCCCAGGCTCCAGTCCCTCACATGAAGCTGGTTCTCCGTCTCTTTGACTGGATGGTGGAAACATTCAATCACTGCCAGGTTAGGAAACATGTTAGCATGCTCCTTCCACCACCAACAAAACTCCAAAGGATCCGAACTCCATGTAGGCTGCCACCTCATCCTCGGGCTGCGCAGTGTCATGGCTGGAGTCCTCCACGTCGGTGACCAATGTGACCACGGGGTCAAAGGTTACACTGGTGTCAAAATATTACAAATATACTGCACGTCATTTTACTGCGTTTTATTCAGATTTTTGTTCACACCCACTGCCTGCCCACGTGGAGTTCAGTTTTACCTGTGACTTTACATAAAAACATATTTTCAACCATTACACAACTTTACCTGCGGGTACTGGACCTGGTGCAGGACTCTGCTGTCATAATTAGAGCTGGGTACCTTTCAGATATCAACCCAGTACCAAGTAGTATCAAAACTTCTCCAGTCAAAGGATACCTGCATGTGATTCTTTTTACTCTATACTGTAGACTATATTTTTATCATTTTGCTCACAAACACTCACTGCAAGCGTTCTTCGAATTGAATACAAGGTGTGATTGACCCAGTACAGCAGCCACAACCCTTCCAGTCCGCGGTGTGGTGAAGTCGAACAAGGTGTATTTGACAAAGTTGACAGTTGAGAGATACTGATATGCTGTTTGTGAGTGAAAGCAAACTCTAAGACCCAGTGCAATAAAGCTTAAAGGGATAGTGCACCCAAAAATGAAAACTCAGCCATTATCTACTCACCCATATGCCGAGGGAGGCTCAGGTGAAGTTTTAGAGTCCTCACATCACTTGCAGAGATCCAAGGGGAGAGGAGGTAGCAACACAACTCCACCTAATGGAGGCTGACGGCGCCCCAGATTCAAACGTCCAAAAACACATCATTGAAACCACAAAATATCTCCATACTGCTCGTCCGTAGTGATCCAAGTGTCCTGAAGCCCCGACATAAAAAGTTGTTTGGAAAAACCTCATTTGAACTCTGTTTTTAGCCTCATTGTAGCCTGTAGCTCTGACTGCCTCTCTGGGCACCACACTCACGTGTGTGCACTAGCGCGAGAGACCAGCGAAAGCATGTGAACACACATGAACACGGTGCCCATGTCTCATGGCATGCCCACACACGTGAGCGCCGTCAGCCTCCATTAGGTGGAGTTGTGTTGCTACCTCCTCTCCCCTTGGATCTCTGCAAGTGATGTGAGGACTCTAAAACTTCACCTGAGCCTCCCTCGGCATATGGGTGAGTAGATAATGGCTGAGTTTTCATTTTTGGGTGCACTATCCCTTTAAGTTTTACTTCACTGCACCTGACTATCTGCTGCTCCGTCTGTGCCCAAAATCGCTCTACGCTGTGAGAGTTGTGGAGTAATTAATAACTGAACGGTGTATATATTCTAACAGCGCTCGTAATGAACGATCCAGCTCCAAAAAGCAAAATCAAAACATGGCAGCAGATGTTTTAAATAAATGAATTTGTGGAACCCTGCAGTTTGACCATGTTTCATGAGCAGGGATTGACATGACTGACAGCTGTTTCAGTAATTATGACCAGAAGTTATTTTGATGAAAGTTACGGACTGTAGCTTTAAACCTGAGGAGAGAACAGTGGAGACAGAGACCAGGACGTAACCAGCTGTACATGAGCCGAGGTGGCTGCTGATGACAATTAGTTGTTTTTTTTTTTACTACCTAAATGATTCAATTATTTAAATTATTGTAACATCCTAATGTTTGTGCATGTTTTTATGTAGGCTGATCTGTTAGTCTACCCTCATGTTGGGTTGGGTGTTCACTTCAGACCCTGCTGTTAGTCAGAACTCAAATATATTGAGTTTACAGTCGTGTAAAACAGTCGTGTGAAGTGGAAACTCTGAGTGTCGGCATGTTTCTTCTGTAAATTACTTAAACCATGAATTGATTAAGAAACTTGGTGACATAAAGTCTGTTGAGTGTGTGAATGATGAACCGTCCGATCGCTCCGACACTCATTTAAAAGCCAAAGTGTTAATGTGTGGTCTCCTTTTGTCGCTCAGCAGTGAAGCCTTAACGTGAGCTTTCCCCTCGCGTTGTTCCAGTCAGTGGTTTCAGCACATCACATCTTTCACAGCAGACAACACACTGCAAGCTGCTATTGACAACAAAACAATTCCCCTGGCAGCTGATGGGAAATTTTTTGACAGTGCTATCGATGTTGTCAGAGCGATGGTTCCCATTGAGTTCTCTGTAATAACTTGTGTTGGTCTGCTTTGTGTTTTGGTTACAGGGTGCGGCGTGTGTAAGAGAATGCAGCCCATCTTTCAGCAGGCGGCCACAGAGACCAAGGGGAGATATGTAAGTGTGCTGAATCTCCGTCCACTGTTTTGTTGTATTAACTGATGTCTGATCTGCCGCCGTCCTCCTCTGCAGATCAGATGAGATGCGTCAGCAGTGAGTGTGTGCATGGTTAGCTTGGCACTGTGCAGGAGCTCAGTCTATCAGTGCGCTCGCTCTCAATGAAAACTGTCCCCGACTGGATTTCTCGCAGAACTTCTCACAATCACAAAACCTCAGCAACTTTTGATTCAGCGCCATAATAACCCAGATGGCATTTAAAGGCAGTTCAGAACCTTGATCCCTCTCTGCTGGACGTGATTTATACCTTCTGTATTTTGCTTTGCATCGACCCACCAGAGCAATTACAACAGTTCGTTCAGAGCCGACCGATCGAGCCCTGCGATCTGTTCTTAATTATTTCATTGCCTTATATTACAATACAGGTATATAATCAGTGACTGTATGAGATGTGTGTGTTACCCGGTGTTCAGCTGGCACCTGCGGCCACTATTAGAGGCTAATGTCCTTCCAGCTGATGTTTACAACCTCCATATGGATTAAATGCCAGTTCAGCCTCACCCGTCTGTGTGTTTACCTCCTAACTTCTCCTCTCCCTCCTGTTTTCATCCCGTGTTCTGCTCCTCCCTGCTCTCATGGGTCCCCTAAAGACCTTCGTTGTCAGTTTGCAGACGAGCAGCATTACAGGGGGGGGGGGTTGTCCCAGCTGTTGTAATGTTTGTAACAACACTGGAGAGATGCGTGCTCAAAGGAAACCAGAGGCATATGTGATCAGCTAGGGAAACAAATGCTTTGTGTTCGTAAACACTCGTCCTCGAGCAGCAGAAGAAGAAGAGGGAGAACGCCTGGTACAGTGAGAACAGAGAGAGGCAGCCGCCTGAGGACACAGTGAAGTAGACCAGCTCATCTTGTTTGCCTCACGCTAAGACGCAGAGGAAAGAAAAGATAATTGACTGCATTTTTGTTTGATTGTCAAGCGTGCTTTTAAGTAGTGGAAATTTAAGCCTCTCAACTGGAAATTAACAGTGTGCATACAAGCTCCCTGTGGAGCACAGAGTGTGTGTGTGTGTGTGTGTGTGAGATTTGAATACTGAATTGGTGCTAAAACAAGTTGTGCAACATATTTCTTACCTTTGTGTCAACAACACATAGATGTGAAGTCTCGTCAGGCTGAAACAGATTAATGTGAGGAGTTGATTTCATTGCATCATTTCTATATTTTAAAGGTCCAGTGTGTCAGATTCAGGGGGATGTAGTGGTACCTAGTGGTGAGGATTACAGATTACAGATTACAGATGACAACCATCTGACACTTCTCCTGGTTAGAATTCCTTCAGTGTTCATTGTTGAGGAGCTGAATTATCCTCAGAGGTCTCCTCCTCCTCTCAGAAACACACAGACCTGGTGGTTAAAAACACTGAATTAAACTGTTTTCTTTTACAAATCAGTGTTTCTTCAACATCGTCTGGCATGTTGCAGACAAGCTGCTCAACCAGAGCCTACTAAGGCCCGATCACACAGAGAGCATTTTAGCATCTGGAGGCAGCTTTTTGTAATAGTTTTTAATGAGAATGAAACTTTTTGCTCGCTGTTATGGCGTTGCTGCACGCCTCGTGTTTCTGCACACTCTGAGCTCAATGGGATGATGTGAGAGGCGGGGCTTCTGTGGTGGTCACAACAACAAGTTTACAGTTGGTAAACAATGGAGGAGAAACTGGTGGTAGTGGTTGCTGGATACCCAGAGCTATACGACTTTACAAAGCACAGTTAGCACCATGTCAATAGAAAACAGCAGATAAGTGCAGTACTGTAAACGTCCATGATGGAGGAGAAGCTCCTGGACCAACTGGTGGTACTCCCCATGATCCAGCCTCTTTTTTAGGGTCTCATGTACCCACACAGATCTCTGTTTATCTGCTGACAGCCTCTCACCCTCAACCAGAGCTACAGACAGCACCCTCTGCCTCAACATGGCAGCAGCTACACACTCATTACTGCAGGATACACAAACTGTAGACTGATCACACAGGACGGTTAGTGTGAGGAGGTGATGGGTGAGGAGGTGATGGGCTGGTTGCCTTGAAACAATACAAAAACAAAAAGGCAACAAAGGCCTCCCATCCTGCAACCTGCAGAACACTTTGTGTGATCGGGGCCTTAGTGTGCTCACCATATTTCAGATCCAGACGTTCAGGAAGTTTACACTGTGAGCTGAATTATCCACAGAGGTCTCCTCCTCTCCAGAACAAACAGACCAGCTGATTTAAACTGATAAAAACACTGAATAAAACAGTTTAACCTTTAAAACAATCTGTATTTCTCTGTTCCTGCTCGTCACAGAGGGGCTTCTAATAACGGTGGCGTGGCTCACGTGAAAACATGAATGTCTCTATCTAGAGTCAGTGTTTGGTTTGTCCGTTCTGGGCTACTGTAGAAATGTGGCGGAGCAATATGGTGATCTGTGTAGACGAGGACCTGCTCCCTGTGTAGATATAAACAGCTCATTCTGAGGGAACAACAACACACTGATTATATTGTATATGAAATGTCTGCCTGTATATCTGTGTGAATCTGACACACTGGAGCTGTAAGTTGATTCAGTTTTATCTCTCAGCACCAGTTGTGATGTGTAATACATAACAGGTGCATTGTTGAAGAACACTGTCTCCTGTAAATAGATGGTGAAGGCACAGAGAGCTCGCCATGACTCACGGGCATCTTTAAAGCTGTTTTTGAACAGTGTGTTGTACAACACTTCCTCTGAGGGAACCAGGGAAGTTGCAGCTGTTTGATTTATATCAAAGAAACGTCTGTATTGGAAGAATATTTTCACTCATTCATTATTTATTTACCCACCAGCAGCGATTCAGCCGTCAGGTTCCTCACTGTTAACTGTTTTCAAAGGCACCAGGTGGAGCTGCACCTGAGGACCTGAGGACCTGAGGACCTGAGGACCTGAGGCTTGTTCTCACTGAGGCTGTAATTTTAGGACCAGCAGAACACATCCTTTTAAAACACACAATATAATAATAAATAATAAAAAATAAATAAATAAATAAAGGAATGGAGGGGAATAAAAACAAGATGAGCAATT
This sequence comes from Epinephelus lanceolatus, assembly GCF_041903045.1. NCBI lineage: Eukaryota > Metazoa > Chordata > Actinopteri > Perciformes > Serranidae > Epinephelus > Epinephelus lanceolatus. The sequence continues at coordinate 44,518,909 of NC_135747.1, forward strand.
TTAAACAAAAACATCTAATGGGGACCAAAAGCTTTGCTAAAAAGAAATGTCTTAAGAATATTCTCTCTTATCACAGGACACTGAAGTAAACGCTGCTTTAAGATCACTTCCCCGACATACTGAGCATTTATTTAATTTTATGTGCCAAAAACAATAGAACAAAAATCAGTTTCTTTGTGTTCTGATATTCAGAGTTCCTACAGTCATGGAAAACCTGGAAAAGTGTTGGAAAGATCAGGCCTGGAAAAGTCATGGAATATATTTGTTTTCTTTAGTTGTCGATGTGACGCAGCTCTGACATGTGTCGATGTGTGACAAGCTTTGGTTTACCATCATGTAGTTTCTTCATTTCCTCCTCACGTTCCATCCTTCCATACATGTCTGCAATTCTGAAATTAGTATTGAATATCAGATCAGAAATCAGAAATACTGTATTGATCCCAGAGATTGGAAACTGTCATACAGTCGCTCTGATGTGAAGAATAGAGAATTATAAGACGTAAGAATAAGAGTAGGAAATAGAAGTATGTGAATATAAAGCGATAGAATAAAATAAATAAAATGTGCATCATGCTACAGTGTTTAACACCAGTACTTCAGATATTAAAATATTAAAGATAAAATATATATCATCACAGTGCCGAGGCTGTAAGTGTAAATATTTAACTACAATAACAAAACAGAGTTTGAGTCTGATATGTTTGATAAATGCCGGACAAAAGTTTTGAAATATTGTTTATGAAAATGTGCGTGAACCCTGAATATTAAAATCCACTCATGATTTCTTCCTGTAAAACAAAATAAGACGTGTGCTTACATGAGCTGGTACCAACCAGTTTCAACCAATGAAATTGTGACGTCCACCCGTCACTGAATCTGCAGCTGCACAGAGCTGAGACGAAGTTAGCCAGTTAGCAACAGCATGCTGCGTTTGTGTGTCTTGGTTTCCCCCAAATTATGGTGGTTACTGACCTGCAGGATAGACTTTATTCACTGTGAGGAAATTCCTAACTGCCAGCCTCCCTTCACACAAAACAGTAATGAAAATAGAATTAAAGTATATTTTAAGAAAAATAAATAAATAAATAAATAAGCAAAAACAGGACGGACAGATGTGCAGTAGGCTGCTGCAGATTATGCACAAGACATTTTACAGTCACATCTCTCTCCTCTCCTGTCCCTGTTACACTGTCGGGGCCTCACTGTTGTGACACTGATTTTATTATCTAGTAGGCTACATAAAGTTTATTTTGTATTTGTAATATTTATAATTTGTATAATAAAAGAATTGATACTTGGCACCGTGGGATGATACGACACTGCTATCCAATAATAAGAACCGTGTGCAGACAGCTCATACGTGATTAATTTCCTTCTTTAACATAACTAACATTACAATGCTCATGTCAACAGTTAGCGTTCATTAGCATTAGCCTAATGCTAACATTGACATTCAAACATTTAAGTGGGCTACAGATTAGCCTGACCAGGTTATGTGATCATAAGAATGAGTTTAGGGAACAACACAGCTGATCCTGAGGAACCGCCCCAAAACAAACTTTATGTTTTTGTCTCACGAGTTTACAAACCTAAGAGCGGCCACATCGTCTGCTAACATTGTTTCAGTGATGATGTTTCCTGGTGTGACATGCTCAGCTCAGCCTCCCGCGCTGTGAGTTTGGCTGCAGACTTTTATTCTTGATCCAAAACAAGACTTTGACTGTCAGGACTGATGATGTTTGATGCACCTGATGAAAGGTTGTTGTTGTTTGTGTTTGTTCTGTGGTTATATTCAGTCTGGCTGAAGTCAATTTGTCTTCTGTCTCTTACTTCAATTAAAATGTCAATAAATTGATCGCAGGAAGTGATTGTTTGATTACAGCCTGCTCGTCAACGTTCACTTTAACGAGCTTGTTTTCACCGTGCCGTCTCTTTTCATACTCGGAATAATCTATCTTTTTATTTTGGAGCTCTCTGATGGTGTTTTGATGTCTCACGTCCTTTCCCATTTCTTCACCTCTCTGACAGCCCACACCTCATTTTCCCCTCTGTTTTGTCTTTCAGGTTCTGGCGGGGATGAATGTGCACCCGGCTGAGTTTGACGGCCTGAAGCAGGAGTACAGCGTCAAAGGCTACCCGACCTTCTGCTACTTTGAGTGAGTGGAGTCCTCTCATCCGTCTCACTTAAGGCTCAGCCCTCACTTCCAAGGCTCCCAACATCAGAGTGGGGCCACTTCAAACACACGGTGCAGTCCAGGCCTCTTAAACACCAGCAGATGCCATAGTGGCAGACTCACACCTCACTACGGTGTCCCTGGAGGTTCAGAAGTTGCTTCTACCAGGTGTAAAGGAGAAAGTTTCTGAGAGTCTTTGGCGTCCTCTGGTATTCCCTTTGAAAGAGTAAACTCACAGAAGGTGTTGATGCAGCTGGCTGCAGCTGTATGAATGGATATGATGTTGAGGTGAAATCATCAGCTGATGAATGGATTAGTTTGTAGACAAAGAAACTGTTTAACTGGTTTCAACAGTTTGAACAGTTGAACTGAATCATTGTTGAAGTGAAGCTGAAGTTTCTTTGTCTTACGTGAACATAAACAGTCTGAAGGCTCTGCAGGATTGGTTGGACAGAATCAGCAACTTGAATCTGCTGGTTTGAATTTATTGCAGTGTTTGCGTGGTATTCAAATATTGCAGTACTGCGTGTTAACTAAAAACTGCTGGGTTAAAACAACCCAGGGGCCGTGTTGGTCTGTGGTGCGGCTGTGACAACTAGAAATGATCCAGGAAGTCGTTTTGAGGTTGGTTAATTTTCTGATGAGTCAGGATTTAGAAAGTTATGTCATGTCGTGATGTGTCTCCCAGCATCAGTAATGTTTGCTTGCTTGTATCTGATTGGCTGAGGCAGTTGGTTGCCACATGATGAGACATTCAGTTGTGCCAAAACTTTAGTAAAGTTGAGCGTCCTCGCTGGGTCGTCCTGAGGCCTGTGCTTCAGGAGCCACGCTGTGCCAGTGCAGCTGCCCCATTGAAAAGACTGGAGGGCTGTGTTTGTTCACGCGGCGCTGCTGCCGGCCCAAAGACCTGAAACCAGCCAGCTTATTAATTATTGATGTGCCAGACGGAGTAAAAGGCTTTAAATATATTGTACCAAAGTTTCTTTATCTTCAGCAACACCTTCAGGCGGCGTGTGACGTTGATTCAGTGCTCGAAATCTGTGTTGGTGACCTGATGGTTTCACTCTACTGTTGAGCTCCAGTGTTTTTAACAGACCCAAATATACATAAAATCAAAGTGTGCAGGCAGTGACACAGCGGGGGCTGAGAGTGTGACTGATAGTGTTTGTTAAAGCAGACCCCCCAGCCAGAGCATCCCTGCACCATCCTCATATTTACAGTGTTGTTAACAGTGTGCTGCTGCTGCTGCTGCTGCTGCTGCTGCTGCTGCTGCTCTGTTCTCCTGCTCCAGCTTTATCATCCCCATTTCCACATTAAACACTCTCTCATTCCAGTCTGGCCTTTTAATTAGACCGGGACTGATTAAGTGCCTCTGTGGTTCGTCAGTGTGTGTGTGTGCGTTTGCCCTATTCCTGCACATGTGCACTTCTTTCTTGTGTGTGTGTGTGTGTGTGTGTGTGTGTGTGTGTGTGCAGGTACACGCCCGTGCACTGGTGTGCAGCTGAGCTGGAGCTCCGGTTAGCTGGGAGCGCATTAGTGTCAGCACGGGGCAAGCTAACGACCCAGCGATCCCATTGGCTCCAGTAATGAGCCCCTCACTGATAAACAGCAGCTAATCACTGCAGAGTAAATCGGCATCAACGCGGCTGGAGTTATCTCGCCACTGCACCCGCTGTAAGACCAAGTGTTGAAGGTCTTTTACCTTTTCAATCCTGCTGATTAAGAAAGCTGACTACCCAGCACAGCAGCACACCTCAACTTCTATCAATTAGACCATAAAAGTGAAAGTGTTTGAGCTTCTTCGTCCTTGCTGTGTCCTCTGACAGAGACAAACACAGCAGGCTGTGCAGCATACGACTTTAATTTGACATTTCCTTAACTTGATTTTTACAAGCTTTCAGTGTGTGTTACAGCAGCAGAGATAAAGCAAGCCAAATACAGAGTCGGCCATAAATCTCTCTGATTGAATTCAAAGCAGCGGCTCTCTGCCACCGTACTCACTTTACTTTTAAAATGCAAGTTCTAAGCTCCAAATCCAGCGTGTGTAATGGTGTATCACCTTTAATAGTGTCCGCTCTGGATGTGGGGAGCTGCACCCGCGGCTGTCACCACCCTCTCACTGCCCACAGACACTTGCTATTGACACTGATTTCTCAGTTCCAGTTTCCAGGCTTCATTTAGTCACAGCCAACAGCAGAGTAGATAAAAAATCTGCTTAAGTTTTGAATCTGTGCAGCTGAGGAGGTGCTTCAGGCTCATTTCAAATGCATTACGACGGCTCACTGACATTTCTTACAGTATGTGCACTTTTAAGTGAACACAGAAAATACAAGACGAAGGAGAGGGTGTCAATCATCACTCAACTTTCCCTCTAAACCTTTTGTCAGCTCCTTTTGGCTCTGAGCTCTTCTGTTTCTGAAGCTTTGACCCAGCTCTGCTTTAAAACTGGGTGTTGTTGTGTTTCCTGTGATGGTGTGCAGGATCCTGTGTCTCTGTCCGTCACATACCACCTGCAGGACTTTGTCTCTTTAGTGTCAGTTCTGCAGGAACAGGGTTTGTCCTGGCTCAGGATGAGGTGGAGGTGGTACTGTGCATGTGTACTGAGCCGTCAGCTGGCTGAAGGAAACTCTTTTTGCAAGCAACATATTTCTGGAGTTATTAATTATGAAGACTCTGTGGCCACATTGTTACATCGATGAGTCTATAATGTGAATTCCTGGATATCAAATATTCATATGCAGTTTCCTGTGGTCCCAGTAGAATTCATTCATTCATGCAACCTTTATTCTAACTCCTAAATACACTGCAGTAGAGCCTTCATTTACAGTGTAGCCACGTAAAACAAGATAAAAGCACTTGGACTACATTTGAGTCCGAGAACACGGCCATAAAAACTCAATATCCCTTAAAACACTTTGATTCTGCTGGTAAAATATAATTTACACAGATGTAGCTCTCCCCCTGTTTGTGATGCATTTAAGAAATGATCTAAAAAACAATTGTCATCCCCTCTCAAACACTTTTACTCACACTTTTATAAGTGATTTATCTAGATCATTTTACTTTCTAATTTAAATTATTAGCTATTATGTGGTGGTCATCCTCTCCCGTGTGTCATAACAATAAAGTTTTACAGATGTCAGTTTGAACATTTGTATTCTAGAAAGCTGATTTAAAAACGTCCTTCTTCACATTTTAGTGGTGTAAACGTAGTTGCAGTGCAGGACGATCATTGAGGAACATGTAGAGGCTCGTGGAGCAATTTCAAGTTCATGTATGACATCCAATATCATAAATCACAATTTGCCTCAGAGGCTTTACAGCATACGACATCCCTCTGTCCTTTGGTCCCTCGCAGGGAAAAACTCCCCAAAAAAACCCTTTAACGGGGAAAAAGTGTCAGAAAGCTCAGGAAGAGCAACTGAGGAGGGATCCCTCTGTCAGCGTGAGCAGCGTTCACAAACACACAGTCAGACTGTTGTTAGTAGCTGCAGTTATAACCTTCAGCTGCTGATATAAAACTATATGGAGGCGGCTGCCTGGTGATCCTCAGTGCTGGAGGAGCCGTGAGGAGGTGGAGAGGAGTCACACGTCACAGCTTTATGAATGAGATGAGTTTGGTCCTTTGCATCAACAATGACAAACTGTCACCTGACTCTGGGTCAGAATCTTAAACCCGCTTGTTCATGTTTTCATCAGATGAAACCCAATCTAATGCCGGCAGTAAGGCTTCATGTTTTCAGTGGACATCTTGCTCTCGTGAACACGATATCTCAAGAACACTTCAAGGGAATGTCTTCCAATGTGACACAGATGTCCTCTTGGACTGAAACAAACATGTGTTGTCAGTTAAAGTATAAGTGAAGTAAGGTTTCACTAAATATGTTGTTTGTAACAGAGGACAGATTTTATATTAACTGTGGTTTATAAACTCTTTGAACAGGACGAAGACGTGATGGTGACCATCACTAACAGGTGGTTTGTTCTTCTGCCTCGTCTTTCAGGAAGGGGAAGTTCCTGCACCACTATGAGAACTACGGAGCCACAGCCAAGGACATCGCAGACTGGATGAAGAAGTGAGTATGGTCTTCATCACTTCACCCACTGAAGACACACTCAGACCCGTTACTTCCAGATGTTTGTGTCCACAGCTGTTTCACTGCAGCTGATAAAAAGAATGAAGCTCCTGCATTACATTCAGCCTTGAGTCCCCACAAACAAACTGCTCTCTCTCAACAAACTGCACCCTGCCTCACCTCGTCACGTTGTCGTCAGTCTACACCTGCTGTGTTCTTGTCTCATTTTTCTTTCTCACCTGGCCTCACGCTCTCTGCTTGTAACCCCGTGTCTCCACCGCGCTCTCCCTCCACGCCTCAGCTCCTCCTGTTTGTCATGTGTGTCGAGGCCAGGCTGTGACGTCCTGACCGTCCACAGGCTGCAGCCACAGGGCACAGAGCAGCTTCACGGCTGTCGCAGGAAACGGAGCGAGACAGGCAGAGGATGTATTCAGGCTACCTTCTCTTCAGCCCAGAGCCATAACAGCTCTGAGCTTTAATGCTCTGATTATTCAGAGAGCTGCAGTATCGTTTAGTTTCCAGGCTCCCAATCAGGCCATCAAGTGGACAGAACGGTTTCCATTAGTGGGCCTGATATATTGATTATACTCAGCTTGTTCCACACAGGATGTATAAAATGACTCTATTGTAAACATCAAGTCTAAATTGTCACATCATTTTTCTTTTGAAGCCACCAGCTGAGACTCGCTTTGAGGTTTAGCTTCTCTCACTCTCTCACTTCCCCGCTCATTCAGACCGCTCTCCCCTGGGCAATAGTGTGTGAGCAGGCGAGGTGTGTGTTTTTGTACCTGCAGGGCTCCAGACTGCGAACATTTAGTCCCATGTTACGACCATATAGCACCACTGTGACATGCTGATAATGTTGATATATGAAGTGGAGAGCTGTTAACCTGTTTCCTGCTCACAGTGAATAAACCCTCATGTTTAAAAGCGTCGCTGTGAAGGTTTAACCTCCTGCTAACAGCTAACTGTTGACCTGAAGCTTCGAGCTAGCAGCAAAAACTTCAACACTGGCTGTCTGAGACAAAGTGGGTGCTTCAAAATAAAAGCACCAGTGGTTCCACTTTGATTTATTTCTTTGTAACACAACTTCATTTAACTTTTTACTAACAGCGCTGGAGCTGTGTTCAAACAATCGATTCATCGGATGCACATGTAAACAGTCCCCATTCTAGAATAAACAGTACCGTATGGAAACCATGCGGCCGGTTGGAGCTCAAATTGAATGGGAAACAAAGTCCAGTGTTCACTTAGCTGGGCGTAACTTAGCTGGGCGATGTCCGTGGATAGCTGCCTCCGTGAGAAGAGAACAGAAGGAAGGGAGGGGGGTATCACTGTCCGAGGGCTGCCGTAGAATGGCAACCAGGACGTCAGCCGACCAACACTCGCTACCCGCTCCCTGGTTGCGGCGATTTGCGATGCTGGCCAGCTAGGAATGAACTAGCAGCCAGTACAGTACAGTCCTCTCTGGTCTAGCTAACATTTAGCCGTGTTACTTACTGATCCATTAGAAAGAAAGCTAGCTGGACATGGGTTTTGAAGCCTCTTTGGTCACGGAGCTCCCTCCATCTCTTGAACGCCTGACTGAGGTTTACTCTTGTTTTTCCTCTTCTTTTATCACTCTCCTTTTTGCTCTTCTTTGCCTCCTCACACAGAGGAGCTCCTTTTCTTTTGCTAGGCCGTTTTTCACTTGTCTCCAAACTTTGTCCGTCTGCCATTGTGCTCGTGACTCAACTATCTCATGCCCAACTCCTCATAAGGACCAGCTCCAGTCCCTGATTGGCTGACTGACCAGTTTCACAATACATGACGCGTTTCCTGCCGTAAAGCAGATTTTTTTTCTGCGAAATTTCGCCCCCAGGGGCAGAAGCTTATTGCAAAGATTGCAAAGCCATTAAGTAACCTATGTAAACGCTGATAGTCTGATTTTACTGTGGACACTACCCTGTGCAACCCACATTATTTTCATCATGATATATTTAGGAAGAGATGCTGTCTGTTGCCTCTTTAAATGGAGGTACTACCCTGAGTATAATTGCTCCTCATATTTTAGTAATATGGTTAAACTTACACATAAATAAGCTCCATGTGGTGAAAAGGTGAAGCCTCCTCACATCTGCAGTTTGTCCTGTCAGAGTCTTTTTTCTGTTGATGAGGAAAAGTTGAAAACAGTTTTGCAGTGACGGTGTCAGAAGGTTTTTCAGGATAATTTGCTGCGTTCATTTTCTGAGACTTTGTGTCTATTGTCTCAGATATTTTATCTCTCAGCGGGTTATCTCTCCTACGGTGCCTCCCAAGTTCTGATGAAGTCTCAGCTGTCTCAGTTTTTATCCTTCCCCTTTCAGTTTCACTCGTTCACCCTTTTCTACGTACTGAATCATTACCCTTCGCTGTCTGCGCTGTCAGGAAGTCCTACACCAAAGCATAAAGTTGTTCACTTCAGTTACACAGTTCTAGTGTTTTTGAAAAGATACGCAGTCTCATGTGGCCTCAGCCCGTTGGCTCAGGACGGAGTGTTCGATGATGAGGAGAGATTGTGGAAGAGGAATGTGTGTGTGTGTGTGGGTGTGTGTGTGTGTGTGTGTGTGTGTGTGTGTGTGTGTCCTTTTAAATGACTTGATTTCATTTGTTTATATCTGTGTCCACTCGTTCTTGGCATTGCAGCACTGTGCTCTGTCATCAGGGCGGGGCTGCATCAGTCCAGATGTGTGTGCGTGTGTGTGTGTGAGAGAGAGAGAGAGAGAGAGAGAGAGAGAGTGTGTGTGTGTGTGTGTGTGTGTGTGTGTGTGTGTGTGAGAGAGAGAGAGAGAGAGAGAGAGAGTGTGTGTGTGTGTGTGTGTGTGTGTGTGTGTGTGTGTGTGTGTGTGTGTGTGACATATTGGCTGGAGAGTGTGCTACAGCTGTGTCTGATTTTCCCTTCATACAGATTACACGCCAGCTGGAACGTGTCTGCTTTGTTAAAACGTCCCTCACCTTCGCTGCCCTTGCTGTCTCCCCTTCCTGTTTCAGTCCTCAGCCCCCCCAGCCGAAGACCCCTGAGGTGCCGTGGTCAGAATCGGACTCCTCGGTCTTCCACCTGACCGATGAGTCTTTTGACAGCTTCCTGGAGGAACATCCTGCCGCCCTGGTCATGTTCTACGCCCCCTGTGAGTAAGACAGCACGCTGAAAAAGTGCAGCGCTGCAACCGGTGATTAGTTTTATAGTAAATCAATGATTTAATGTATACTGTGTCATAAATTAGTAAAATAATTATCATCACAAGTACCCAGAGAGGATGTCTTTAAAGTGGAAACAGATAACTTTAAACCCTTCCCGAGTGTTTTCAAGTGATATTATTTTGGTTCTGCTGTCGCAAAAAAAAAACAGATCACTTTCCTGTTTCCTCAGAGCCAAACAGATACCACAGTTTCTCTGCTTCTGCCACCACTTTCCATTTCCACCACTGGGTATAGTAACTGTTACATCAGACCGGAGGAACTTTTTCATTGGTCTAAGAATCCCTTGTTTATTGCGTCTGCATCACAAGAACTACAAACCATCAGAGTTCTTAGAGCGCTGTTTTTAAAAGTCCTATTTAGGGTTAGCTTCTCTCCCAGCTCAAGAGGAACCTTGGTCCAAAAATGCCTGTTAGTCCTTGGGAACTGGTGACAACCACTGGTTCCAACCAAGGTGTGCAGAAGAGCATCTCTGAAGCAACAACACCTTGTCCAACCTTGAAGCAGATGGGCTACAGCAGCAGAAGACCACACCAGGTGCCACTCCTGTCAGCTAACAACAGGAAACTGAGGCTACAATTCACCAAAACTGGACAATAGAAGATTGGAAAAACCACATTCAGATGGAAGCATGGATCCATCCTGCCTTGTATCAACGCTTCAGGCTGCTGCTGCTGGTGTAATGGTGTGGGGGAGATTTTCTTAGTACCAACTGAGCATGGTTTAAACACCACAGCCTACCTGAGTATTGTTGCTGAGCGTGTCCATCCCTTTATGACCACAGTGTACCCATCTTCTGATGGCTACTTCCAGCAGGATGTTTCAGCACCTTGTTGAATCTGGTCAGTGAGTGTATGTTGGAATAAACTACAGTGCATGTGTTCATCATGATGAAGAAAGATGTCACCCAGAACAGCAGCAGTGTGATGTGTGAGTTCTTTGGCACAGATGAAACTTATTAGAGGGATTATAGTTTTGGTCTTCTTATGGACACACGTATTGACAGTTAAACCAAAGAGTAGAAGCAGCTTTGTCCTTTAACAACCTTCTTTCCTCCATCAGCATATGGAGAATCTTCAGCAGAGACAAAGTAGTTTCAATTGTAAAACATGTGCAGCAGCGTGTCAGAGGAGCCTCACATTCCTTCCTGCTGTGTAAAACATTGTCGTGCACATCCTCTCGGGCAGAACTCTTATTTAGTCACACAAATAACATCACTGTGTCACTGTCATGCTCAGCATTAACAGGCAGAGACTTGAAATGAAAAACAAAGTCAGCTGGCTGCAGCAACGTTAGCTTTGTGTCCCACACGATCACACACAAGGCTCATCCTCGCAGCAGAACACTTCAGCGTTGCCATATGGTTCACATAAGCCCGCTTGTCATTTTTATTCACGCACCATCCTGCCGTTGTTACGCACAACTTTGTAAACATGCCAGACTTTGTGAGTGGGTTAGGTTTTTCTTTTCCACTTCCAGATTGCTTTGCTTTGGTCCAGCCGTCCTGCGTGTGAGGGAGCTGTCCAGAGGAGATTTAGCGTGTTGATAAATGCGACCCTTCGCTGTAAAACATGCAAATATATTCACCCTATTTAGAAACACATTCAGAGCAACAGCTGCACCACAACATCTAAACGTGTTGCAGCCTATTTTAGGACCTTTATTTTTCTCCTCTACAGCTGACTCTTCCTCTGACTCCATCACCTCCACCTTCAGCTCACCTCCTCATCCTCTCTACCTGCCCAGCCCCCCATCCCCCCCCCTCGGTGCTCGTCTCCGTCTGTAAAAAGACATGAATAAATAAGAGCTTTCACCATAATGATGAGTCGTTGTTTTCAAAGTTTCATCACACATTGTGCAGCAGAGTTTTTGTAGCTTCCAGGTTGCCAGGAGCTCTGCTCTCCACCCGGAGGGCAAACTCACTCTCCAGCTGTTGGAGTGATAAAAGACACGCTTAACTCTGCAGAGGGACCTGCTGCATCCACCGCCTCATTATTCACCGTCTCAAACTCCAAAATATTTCCCCCTAATATCTAAACTCAGTTCTGCCAGTTGGCAAAAAAAGAAAATGTCCTGACGCTGGAATTCAGTAAATATGATCGGCCAGAGAGACAGAGCCAAGTGACATAATTTCATTTATCAGGTCAGTCTGTGAGGAATGTAAAAACAACTATGATGCAAGACGCTCAGACTCGGAGACACTGAGGAGCTGCACAGACCAGCTGTTTGTTCCTCACTGCATTTGTTCCACATGTTAAATACAAATATACATGTGAATCTGAACCTTGAGTTGTTTAAATTCACATTTGAAGAAGCCGGGCTGCCTGTGCTGAAGTCACAGGGATGAAGCTTGATTAAACTGATACAGATCTTCTCACCTTCAGTAAAATATTTTCCAAAATGTCTCATCTCAGATGTGATGGTCACCAGTGTCATCCCTACTTTAAGTCATGAAGTTGATCAGGTGTGTTTATTCTTTAGCTGAGTGCACAGTAGCTGAGCTCTGATGGCTGTAGAACATGAAATGCATTAAAGGGTACGTTTGGTGTTTTTCAACCTGGGCCCTGTTTTTCATGTTTTTGTGTCTAAGTGACTGATGGAGTCAACAGTTGTTGAAGTTGGTCCAGCATTTAGTGACACAGGCTGCTGTCAGCAAACAGTTTGTGAATGTAAAGCCGAAAACACGCTGGTGCCGGTGCATCACGTGGCAGTGCGGCACGTGTCAATTGCGCACACTGGACACGTCGCTCTGCAACTCAACAGATGAGTTATTACTACTGTTATTATTACTACTGACAGACATGTTCTTCCTCCATCTCTGCACCAGCTTCAAATCATGTGTGAACAGCCACTAATTAAAGTTGATTTCTCACCTGAGGAGTCGATCTCCAGAGCTGTGACTCAACAGGAAGTATCTTTTTGGCCATTGTCTTTAACATGACTGGACCTCAACAACAAGTCTCTCCTCATCCAGAGGAGGAAAAATACATTTAGTTCAGGGGGTGGCTCAGTTGGAGGCTGGAAATTGGACAGTGGAGTGAGGTGCCGTGGGGCGGCACATCCAGGAGCGCAGACGAGTTTCTAGCTGCCGCTGGTGTGGGGTTGAACATTGGAAATAATGCGGGCGTATTTTTGGATGCACTGCATTCACCACTGGTGTGTTTTATGTAAAAGGGTGATCTTTGTAAGGATCATTTTTATAACATTGTCAGACACTTGGAATAGTAATCTGAGCCTGTCAGTGGCAACAACAAACATTTAAATGGAGGCACATTAACACTGGAGCTCCAGTTCCAGCTGGACGAGGACATCTAACTGGCCTACTGTCCTTGTCCCAGTATACAAGCACGGGAGGGGAATCCATTTATTGAGCCAAGTATGTGCGACTCCTCTACGATAGGTGGAGATATGCCCCCTTTCAGCTTGTTAGTATTGGACCTTTTTCCTGTTGACCTATTACGTCACAGACCAAACAATGGACAAACAAGTTAGCTACGGTTAGCTAGCAGCTAACTGCTACCATGGTGGACAACTTTACAGCTCTGTACATTTGGTCCGTCCAAAAAGTCACGGCTCTGGATGTAGATTTCTCCATGTTGTTACCGGCTTCTTCTTCTCTTACACATTTAAAAAACAAAGCCCGTTTGGGTCTGGGACGCAGTAGCGGTGATTCACCTGGAGTCTCTTTAGCTTGGCTAGCGATGGATTCCAAATCCAACAAAGGGAAAGTCTTGAAGGAAAATAGAGGATTAATAATATGTGGACAGATTAATTTGCTTTCACCTCCAATGCTGTTAAGTTAAAGTGCTAAATAATTATAAACAGGCGCTGCAGAGCAGCCACCTCATAGTAAATCATATTAATGAATACTCATTTAGACCTTTTCATAATGTTGATGGGTTCATTTAGATTTCAAATATGTTTTGTGGCTCCAGGCAGATTTGTTTTTCTTTTTTGGACAGTAATGTTTCTTTTAATAATAAAGGTTGCCGACCTGTGCTTGAGACCTGCAACAATGACAAATGAAAATCTGGATGTTAGAAAATAACCGTTATTCATTTCCACATAGTTTTATGTCGATGCTACAGGAGAGAGTCCAGAGAGCCGCAGGTTGCCCACCTCTGGTCTAAAGGGTCACAACCTCTGGAAACAAACTCTTAATCTTCACAGAAATCTGTCAGAGTGCACTCAGGCTTTACTAGGTTTAAGGTTGATATTAAATTATATAAAGTTCTCACTTTGCTACTTTTATGTTATCATTCATGTAGTGTACATCGAGCAGTATCGAGCAAACTGGCAGAGATCATGTCAGGCTGCTGTCAGCCCTAGAGTGGTCTCCTCTGGTCTGAATCAGGGACTCATGTTGTTCCAAAGTTGTATAATTGCCTAGAGTTGGTTGGTGTTCTCACGGCAGCATTTACAAGAGGACCAGATCAAATGCCTTGTGTGAGAAAGCTGCTCTTGATTGGTCAGAATTTCCATGTGGGAAAAATCCAGGAAGTAAAGCAAACGTTGAAGAAGAGTACACTTGCAAGATAAATGTGACACTTTCTAATGTCACAATGGAGGGACAACTACGCAGGTTGATTTTAGCGCTGCTCATCGTGGACTATATTGCTGTCATTGTTCATTTTAGTCAAAGCATACAGTTTGAAAACGAGGCGCGGCTCCAACTAGAAAACAATGTTTTGATGCATTGGATGTGCTGAATGTGCATATTAAGAACAACTGGTTGTTTTGGTGTTCACACCTGCACAAACCAACCACGCTGAGGCTGATTGAATGAACCCAAACAGGGCAGGTGTGAAAGCGTCCATGGTGTCGTAAATTGTCTTTGTTATTTAGGACACAAAAAGTGACTCAGTAACTAAGGATCCATTTTTTATTGTCCTTATTCGCAATGTGCAGAGAAATGTTTGAGTGGACGTCTGTGTGCAGCGTTCAGGAAGCAGGCTGGTCCTCAGCTCCCTGTGTGGTGTCATAGCTCCACAGACGCCTGGCCTGCACTTGACTCACCCCGAGGACAGCAGCCAGTCACCCACACACTCGAATCAAGGGCAGTGAGCTAAAACAAACTGCATCAGCACACACACACACACACACACACACACACACACACATAAATATCTGTGCAGCAGTGACACATATCCAACACATATTTCACACGGTGACACAAACACTTATTGCACACAATTACATCGCCTATCTTTCCCTGTCTCACACACACACACACACTGTGATGCCCAGCCTTGCTGCTTCAATGCAGTTTCTTAATGGCCCTGCTGTCAGAGTGAGATTAATGGCCTCCCAACCACCACCATCAGCTTGCATTTCTGTCCACCTCTCAGCGCGGCCTTTCTCACCGTCCTCTGAACAGCACTCAGCGGGGGTTGTTTGCGTGCAGCTCCTTACGGCGGCAAAAATCTCCAACTGAACGCTCTGTTTCCCAGAGTGAGCCTGATTATGTTCTGGACCCCTCTCTGCTGATGTTTGAAGAAAGTGCAGCAGAAACACTGAACACAGAACATTGTTCCAGCAAATTCTGCTGTTTGTGACGACGTTTGATCCCTGAATGTGCATCAGGAAGTTATTAGTGCTGAATTTAACGTCCCTCCTGACTGGCCACTTAGCAAGTAGCCACAGGCTCAGCTTACTGCTGCAGATGATGACCTCACAACACCCCAACATCTACCATCAGCTGTAAAGCTCACCTGGCCTCCTCCTTTTCAGCGCCTATCAGTTTTTATTACAGCTGCTGTGGTGCACAGCCGCTTTGTTTGTTCGCTTGACTCTGAGCTCTTCTTCCCCTCCGTCTGAATCAGCAATATTTCAGCCTGTTTCTGTAAGCACACACACACACACACACACACACACACTCTGACCATAGCCCTCATGCATCACTTGCTCTGTATGTGGAGCTGATGCAGAGCACAGGACGGACATTTGCTTTTCTCTCTTACTCATCAGTTTGAAGGGTCAGACAAAGTCCTTCTAGTCGCTCTGTTTCTCGGTGAACGTCGACACAATCTGATGATCACACACTACAGTGACTCAGTTGAAAGAGACGCAGCTTTTTTCTCCACCAGGCATATCACACTTGATTTATAGCCTGTGCCAGCTCTACATTGTATATTGAAGAAAGGAATTCCTGATCTGTTTTGACAAGGGCAATTTACCAGGTCTGGAAATGTACCAAGAAACGCACCAAGTTTGTCTCATGCGTCCGTGCACGGCGGCGCTGCGAGCACATGGAACACGGACACATCACACACCACCTCCAGATAACACACTGATAAACAGCACACACACCACCAACACTGTCCTGCTGCGAAATTAACAGACACAGAGGTGCAGCTTTTAGCTCATGGTGAAGTAACGTGATGCAATAAAGTTTGTTCGCTTTGAATTTTTGTACTTAAGGAAGCTGCAGCCCTCAGAGAGCTGGGAGTTGAGTCCTGTTATCATGCAGTGACTCTCAGTGGAATCAGGTCGGGACTTTTTTGGGGGAAAGTTTTCGTTTTATACACTGACGCTGTGCATGATAATGGAACACAGATTGTTTAATTAAAAATAGTTTAATTAATGTGTTAGATCTCCTCATGTCACAGCCTCAGAGCCATCGGCTGTAGTCTGACACCAATAAAGTACATGTGGGCGAGGGTCAGTATTTTAGGCTGATCTGGTGTAGCCAGCTGATATCTGATCCAAGACTGTGCTGGACATTTCAGCTAATCTCTATAATCAGATATCAGCCTCTGAGTGCTGTTAAATATTTACAAAAACTAACAAAAAGCGAACTTGTCCTCAGACTGAAGCTCAGGGCTCGACCTCACAAAACACATTCGAACTTTTATAATGAAGGTAACACAGCTGATCAACTCTTAATCAGCCAATCAGTATCACTGATGATAGGACGAAATGAGCATTCATTACTGTGTTTTACTCTGCAGTAGCTATTTGTGATTATTTCTAAGTTTAAGTTTGCAGAGCTGTTGGTGAAAGCAAATGAAGCTGTCCACACATGATTAAACTGTCTCTTGTCCTCTGAGACTTTAAAGGGATAGTGCACCCAAAAATGAAGATTCAGCCATTATCTACTCACCCATATGCCGAGGGAGGCTCAGGTGAAGTTTTAGAGTCCTCACATCACTTGCAGAGATCCAAGGGGAGAGGAGGTAGCAACACAACTCCACCTAATGGAGGCTGACGGCGCCCCAGATTCAAACGTCCAAAAACACATCATTGAAACCACAAAATATCTCCATACTGCTCGTCCGTAGTGATCCAAGTGTCCTGAAGCCCCGACATAAAAGGTTGTTTGGAAAAACCTCATTTGAACTCTGTTTTTAGCCTCATTGTAGCCTGTAGCTCTGACTGCCTCTCTGGGCACCACGCTCATGTGTGTGCACTAGCGCGAGAGACCAGCGAAAGCACGTGAACACACATGAAGGCGGTGCCCATGTCGGTGCCCATGTCTTGCACACACGTGAGCGTGGTGCCCAGAGAGGCAGTCAGAGCTACAGGCTACAATGAGGCTAAAAACAGAGTTCAAATGAGGTTTTTCCAAACAACTTTTTATGTAGATAATGGCTAAATTTTCATTTTTGGGTGCACTATCCCTTTAACTCCTTTGGATTTAGGATCACTGTTAGCCTAGCTGGGCAGATTTAAGACGAGCCAGTGCTCTTCAGGTTAGAGCGGTGGCTCTAAGCAGGTTGCCGACCCCTGCTGTAGCCAGTGGAATCAGAGATTGCATTTCAGTTACACCTCTCAACAAGGACTGTTTACCTGCCGATCAAATGTGATTGGTCAATACTTCTCAGACGACAAACAGAATCCAGAACATTTCCAACACCAAAATCTCGACCTGTCACCTTCAGATTTTACGTACACACGCAGAGTCTGTTCATACAGACTACTCATGTCATGATATTTACTGATACAGAAAAAATATTTCTATCAAATAATTTTGCCTTAAATAAATGCCTTGATCATGATATTTTAGGGTATTTTTTCAATCATGATATTAAAGGGGAGGTTCTTAAAACATGTTTTGCTGCTGCCTCCGTCCACAGCAGGACACTGTGTAGCTTCCATGTCATTGCTCTTGCCTGCGTCTCCAAACTGGGTGCTGTCCACCACTAACTGTGGGTAACACACTCACCAAAGACAAGTACCTAAAAGCCCACTTCAAAATATGTGAACTCTTCAATGGCAACATGTTTCAATACAGAAAAATATTCTAACATTAATTGCACTAACATAGAGGTGCGTCTGTGGAGGCGTAGTAGTCTGCTGGAGATCGTGTGGCAGCTCTGTTGTCCAGTATTCCTGTTCCTGTTGTCCTGGAAGCAAACAAAACGTAAACTTCTCGTCACCGTCGTTAAGTTACAAATGATTCAGTTCAGCAAAGTTGTGTGAATGCAGTTTGTCTCTTTGGTTCTTTTGACTCCACGTCAGCTGTTGCACTTTGAGTCCTCGCTCTCTTTGTTCTGTCTTCGTAGCCCCTTTCTTTGTTAGTCTCATTATACTACTTCCATATTTCACCCACATCCCCCAGCTCCGCCCTCACCTCCACCCGTTTGTTTCCCCTCTGTCTTTCCCTCCCTCTCTGTCCTCTTGTTGCTCCCTTTCTTTCACTACCGTGCTCATCATCCCTCGCTCACACCCAGCTCTTCGTCTTCCCAACATGCCTACTCAGACACAAACACACACCCGTGCCCGAGAGTGAAGCATGTAGGAAGTAATCAGACATGACTGAGCTCTCCTGGTAAACATGAGAGACTCTTGTCATCTCATTTACAGTTTCACCCTCAGCATGCCAGCAGGAAACCCACTGACACACCAGGGTGAGACAGCACAACACCAGAGACTTACAGCTGTTAGCACACTGATTCAACCAGACAGCTCAAGGACGTAATGTTGTGCAAAGATTGCACCATTAAAGCCCTCAGCGCTGGCTTTATGGAAGTCATCTCCTCAGCAGGATACACTTATTTCTGGTTCATGTGTTCTGCAGCATTGAGAGGTGATTCCTTTATTCTGTCTCATTTAGTCCGACTGATGTGTCTGTTGTAGAGAGCAGATAAACAGCTGATATTATCACAGACATGTATGTCCTGTGTGCTGCGGTACATACGTGTTTTATAGTGTGTGCTTTCAGTTGTTCCTGAGCCTCTTTTTTATTAATTCAAGTTTTAAATGTTTATCCATAATAGCATTTTTATTTCTAGTCCCATGTACGCTGAATTAAGTTTCTGTTTAATATGCACATTGATATTTAATGATGTTTCCAGTCCCCTCTCTGTGAGCTCTGCTAAAGTAGAGCTAAATTTATGCTGTTACATCGATTTTGCAACTCTTGATGGTGCTTTTTTTGAGACTGGCATCAGAGGTTGGTGTCAAACGGCAACTAATCACTCATCAGCGTGAGGATTCAAACTCAGAGTATCCTCCTGACAACTTCCACTAACTAACCAGGCCGAGGTTTCTACATATAAACATCAGTAAACATCGAGGAGAAGATGAAGAAGATGGGCACCAGCCGAACTAGAATCCTGCTGGCCATTGTACGCATGTTGGACAATAAACAAGACCAGCTTTGTGCCCGCAGCAGTTTCCAGCTGAATATCAGGAGCTGTTATAAAACATGTCAAAGTCCTGGACAGCACCGTCGAACCAGGTGACTCTTTTTCTATAAGCAGATCTGACAGCGCACAGTGGACGCCAGCGAGAGAAGGAAATGAGGCGTGTGCTTTACAGTGAATAAGGACCAGTGTGACGGTGGGAATGTGAGGTATTGTCCTGTTCCTGCTCACCCTGCACACTCTGGATCACTGCTGTACGCTCAGACTCTATTCAGACTCTATTCAGACTTTCTAGAAGGAAGTAGCAACAATCATTTCAACAACTTCCTGTTTTAGCACAATGTTCACATCCCTCTTTCGAAGACATCGACGGCCTGGCTCTCTTTATCTTCCCTGATGGACTGAGTAAAGGTGAAACCTGTCGACCAAACATCTCGCTGGAGGCAAAGTAAACAGGCTGTCACAAAATATTGGCTCCAGGAAAACTGTCCCACTGTCTTTTTGTTAATACGGTGGAGAAAACAGAGTGTGTATTCAGCCAGTGAGACAGACGTGATTATTGTATGTTCCATATATGTTCTACTTTTAATTAGGAAGATTTGCCTTGACTTTTTAAACACCCCATGACCTCATGTTTGTCCTCCCCCCCGTGTACCTCCTTACTCATTTTGTTTGTGTGCTCTTTGAATGTAAAACATGTTCATAAATAAATAAAAACAGACGTGTAAACAAACTACATAGCATGCCTCCAGTAACGTGAGAGATGGAGCCAATCAGAGTCTGGACATCGTTCCAGGACCCCACCCCAATGACATCAGTGAGTTCACTGTGGGTCTGTGGGGGATTCAATTTGTACAACAACAGAAGCAACTTTACCCAAAACTACAGTTTCAGTTACATCATTCCACAACCAGAAACCACAGATCACCATAAACATGCTCACTGCAGCCAGTCTGCAGACGTGACACACGATTATACAGTAGCAGCCATCGATGAGAGACGAGGCAGAAATGGACTAAACTACAGTGAAGTGAAGAAAGAGCTGACAGAGTCACATGACACTGGAGTTTAACCTGTGTGATTTCATGTGACAAATAAATGATGATTTATGTTTTATATTTACTTCTATGACAGTGAACTCATCTGTAAGACGTGCTGCACCAGCACACGTCTTTGTCCCAACATTTAATAACCAGTTTGGGGAGATAATGAGCAGAATTGTTTGGTGAGGGTTGAGTCTTTAATAAGAGCTGACTGTCAGATATCAGTTATCAGTTTCAGTCTCCAGTATCAGCAGTCCGTCATCGTGGGGCTCTAACGTGTGCTTTGAATCCCTCAGGGTGTGGACACTGCAAGAAAATGAAGCCAGAGTATGATGAAGCTGCCGAGATACTCAACAAGGGCGCAGACGTAAGTTTGATGACCACTGCTTGTGTTTACGTGCAGCGTGCATGTTTACAGGCATGTTAGCTGTGTTCACTGCTCACGTCTCACACTCTGATGAACATACAGAGCTACACAGGTACTGCGGCGCCTCGTTAACACATCATCATAATCCCCCCTCTTGGCCCGGAGGCTTTTGGCCGCCGCAGCCAACATGCTGGTCGGTCTGTCCCGCAGCCCGTCTCTCGATGTGTTTCTGATTAGCTGGGCGTGTTCCTGGCCTCCCCTCTCCGCCATTCTGTCCTCTGTGGTAATCTAACACTCCCCAGCCAGGGGCAGGGCCTATAAAACTCCAGCCTGGTGACTGTAGCAATTATCTCATCTGTGAGCGTCCCCCCGGCCCAATGCTTGGACCTTCTCCTTGTGGCTCTCTGCCCAGCACCAGAGGTCAATGGGAAAAGCCTGAACATTATCTAATATGGATGGACTGGAGCCTCTTTCACCCTGAGCCCTTTAGACCCAGCGCATCTTTTATTTCTCTGCTCGTGTCACTAACGCAGCATTTTTACAGTTTGTACACCAACAGAGTGTGTGTGTGTCTGTGTGTGTGTGTGTGTGTGTGTGTGTGTGTGTGTGTGTGTGTGTGTGCTCATTTGCAAAGACTGAACTTGGATTGTTTCCAGACTAGTTGGTGTTAATTGGTGTCATGTAACAGGTTAGTCGACATGACCTTCTCAGGTCTAATTGGACAGATCAGGCTGTAGTTATTATTTTCACCCCACGTGCCTTGTATTGTTCTTCCTCCACAGAGTCCGGGTGTGCTGGCAGCGGTGGACGCCACGGTGCACAAGACTGTGGGGGATCGCTTCAAGATCTCCGGCTTCCCAACTGTCAAGTATTTTGAGAGAGGTGAAGACAAGTACACGCTGCCGCACCTCCGGAGCAAAGACAAGATCATCGAGTTCCTGCACAAGTGAGTCACACTCCTCGATCGCTCTTTAAACGCTGCCTGTGTAAAGTTAACACGTTTAGACGCAGACTCAAACTCGTGTACGTTGCAGTTATGTAGCTCTGAGCTTCAACGTTTTAATAGATGACTCTTTGGAAAGGGTCACTGTCAAACGTAATGGACCTGCGATGACATCAGTGTAGCTGCAGCAGTCACAGACTCCATGAAGGCAAAGTCAGCGACCAGAGGTCAGCAGATATTATTTCATAGAGGGCTGACATAGAGTCTCATTAGTTCTCACACGCCTCCATTTTTCTTTCTCAGAAACAGGAACATAAACACCAGGACTGTGACGTTATGGTTTCTCTCTTAGAGCGGTAAAAAAGCTGCTGCCCCCAAAAACTATGGCCCTTAAAGTGTTCCCACCTGCACTTGGTGTCGTACACACAGAGAGTTACGCACATGTACATCATTAATGTTCATGTATAATTCTCTGGTTCATCAGTGACGTGTGTGAACGACGCTGCAAACTGGATTCTCTGCAGAGTGAAGTGACGGCTGGATCATGTGACCTGTCCAGCGCTGAATGTGAATGGGCAGATCTGTGTTATACGTCTGGGACCAGCTGCACAAAACACCTTAAGTTTTCTCCTTAAGTATGACACTTAAAGCCAGATTTCACCTTAGCTGATGGCCCTACACAGTTGCACAGAATCCCTTATACGGTTTCCTTAGTTAAGGAAAAATTCATTCATTGTGTTTAAAGATATTTCACAGCCGTAACAGTTTCCATGGAGATTGTTTGTTTGTTTGCACTCACGCTGTGACGCCTGTCAACATCTCTTAAAGTTGTCTTATAGTTAGTGAAAAAATGTCAGAAGAAACGAAGACAAGAAAACCAGACAGGTCAGAGGAGGAAGAGATGAAACTCCTGGAGGAAAACAATCATAGAAAGAACAAACTACAAAGTAAATCTGATCCCAAATACAGAAAACTAATTAAATTAATTCAGTCAAATCTAAGTTTTGTTTTTTAACCTTGCTTTGGTTTTTAAGGTCCTTTTTGCAACAGCCAAGGGATTCCTTAAGTGTAAGACCAGGACAAGGAGAAAACCAGGAATACTTAAGTGAACATTTTAAGGAAACCTTAAGAAGACTTAAGGGTGTTTTGTGCAACTGGCCCCTGGGGCATAGGGCTGTGATGATCACTGCAGTACTGTGGTCATGTGATGCCACTGCTGTCATCACCGCCTTTTTAACAAACATTTTTTAGCCAGTACTAATAATGAATTAAAAGATGTCCTGCTTCGGCTCAGACGCAGCTCGTCTCTCTGCAGTCACCACTCTGTAGCCTCGCTCTGTGTCCCATCTGTGTGTCACTGTATTGAGCAAATTAATGATCTGAGGCTTCAAACTCAACAGAGATCAGACCAGCGTCGTTGTCTTTGGGCCACGCACACAAAGACAGAGAGGCAGCTCTCACCTTGAATCTCTCTCTTACCACAGAGAAACCTTGGTGCTACCCTGGACTCAGATTTAAATCACTCACGTCACCTGCCTACGACCATTTAAAACACACTGCTAGAGTCAGAGCAATGATGTCAGAGTGAGACCTTGAGAGGCTCACACACATCTTTATTCCCTGTAGGTCAGATCACTGCAGTGGACTGTCTGTAGGACTTTAACACAAGCTGTTTGGCAACTTGAGCGTATTCAGGATGCTGCTGTGAGGGTGCTGACAAAAACTAGGAGATAGGACCACATTGCTCCAGCTCTAAACTCCTCCTACACTGACCACCTGTCACTCTGTGGCTCAGCACCCAGATACATCTCTGACATGCTTGTGACATAAGAACCTTGTAGGACCCTGAACACTTCTGGGGACATGAGTTGTATCATCATTAGTTCTTATGATGTACTGAAGATGTTCTCACAGATTTTATTCCAGAGGTGTTCGTCAATGTGGATGTTGAGGTGGAGTCTGTGGAGCATGTTAGTTTGAACACTTCTGAGAGCAGCTTGTTTGATTCACACATCTTTTAACACTCACAGTAAATGCAAAGCGTGCTCTTCCTCCTTGTAGTCAACATAATAAATGCCTTGCTGTCTCTGTGTCTGCAGTCCTCAGGCTCCGCCTCCACCAGAGCAGTCCTGGGAGGACAAGCCCTCCAGCGTCAGCCATCTTGGATCGGAGGATTTCCGCGAGGCGCTGAAGAAGAAGAAGCACGCTCTGGTCATGTTCTACGCACCCTGTAAGAGCTCTCAGTCACTCATATCAAACTCTACTTCACACCTGTTCAGTCTGACCTGAGTTAATGAAAAACTTCTCTGTGATTGGCTCTTCACACAGATGGTTAAATCTGATGTGCTGGGATGTTTGGATGAGAATGTGAAGTGTGTGTGAAGTTGTTGCAGCCGTCACAGTCCTGCTCTGCTGGACCTGGTGTGATCATATCCTGGATCTGAATCAGTGTGCTTATGTAACTCTGAGCTGCCTGTCAAACTCCTCATCGCACAGCATATAAACCCCACCTAAGCCACAGAGGGACGGAGGAATGAGTCACATGACTGAGAATAGATTCGTGCAGGGAAAAACAAAAGAGAGGACGAATCACTGTTCCACCTCAGAGTTCAGTTCCTGGGAAACATGAAGTTTTATAACGCCGTCCTCTCAGACTGTTTCTGTCGTTGAATTCATCCCTTCTCTTTCTGGCCACATCTGGTTAACTGAAGGTCACGTTTAGAATATCTTGATCAAACCCTCCAGAACACACCTGGTCTCTTCTTTGGCTCCAGCTTCCTTAGCTGTCTTTATTTTAAACGATAACGAGAGGTGAGAGTCTCTGTCGTTGAACCCTTCTATAAAAATGTTCGGCCCTGGTGTCATGACACTCCTCTCTGAGTTCTCAAACAAAACACGACGCAGGAGGAATACAGAGCCGCTAACTCGCTTCATTATTAGCACACACATAGACGCGCACATGCACCTCTGCCCTTTGTGTCTGATGAGGGCTTCAAAGCCAGACGGGGCACAGCGGTCAGGCTGCCGTCTCCGTCGGGCCCTTTGGTGCTTCCTTCTACAAAGAGACGCTCCAGATGCACATCAGGCAGCAGCAACCTGCCGCCCCGCCCACCCCATCTGCATCCTGCTCCTCACTGGTGTCTTGTCAGTGAGGGAGCATCTGATGTGATGCAGCTGGAGACGCTTCACACACAGCAACCTGTTTTAAACTAAACTTTAGGGTTTCACTTTTAGACTCAGCTCGTGTCTCTGTCGCCGGCTCGTTCCTGACCTCAGGGAGGACGAAGCTGATGGGCTACAAAGTGGTCTTGTAATTTTATGGCTGGTGTGTGAGAGCCTCTCACTGCAGCCTGACACCAGTAACAGGTCACTGATCTACAGTCGCCATGACCTGATGTCGGCCATGTTGTTACTGTGTGCTGTTGTCCCATAATGTTCAGTGCTGGGAAAAACAGTCTCCCCTTGGGGATAATAAAGTCTAAGTCTCAACCTCTTAAGCAGCCCGGATGATCGAAGGTACGCGACGTGTGAAGTGTGAAATATTCCTGCACTCAGCGCGCAGCAGGACGCCACTCTGAGGCGAGCGTGAGCAGCCAGTGACCCGCCTGTTCAGTCTGTTCTTCTCACGTGAAGGAAAAACCGTGGCATTTGGCGCACTGCTGTGTTTTTTGATATATCAGTTTCAAAATTGCGACAGAACCTTTAAAAGTTTAAAGGCCATTTAATGTTGCAGCTAAAAGGGTGCTTCACAGGAAATGGATTTCTGAGCTGCGCTGAATGTCGACTCAGAGCGGCGGCTCTGAAACGGAAGGCAAATGGACGGTTGCAGAGCTGATGTATAATTGAGCTGAAAGTAGAGTTGTCTGTGTGTGTGTGTGTGTGTGTGTGTGTGTGTGCGCGCGCGCGTGCGTGTGTGTGTGTGTGTGTGGCGACCCTCAGTCAGTGCTCTTATAACCTTTGAGATCAACAAGGGGTGACTGTGGATTTATTTTGTTCTGCACATTTTGATAACACTAAGATGACCATCTATAAATAACCGGTATGTTTTGTGGGTGACCTCCTGTGTTGTAGAGTACAAACCGTTTCCTGGTTTGGTTAGGAAGAACTTAAATCAAGTTTATTAATACAACACATTTAAAAACAACTGCAGTGACCAAAGTGCTGTACAAGATAAAAGAATGAAACATAACTTTCTAACAATATAAAATGTACACAGATATAAAATAGAATCAAAGCAGTAAGAACAATTACGCACATTAAAATGATTATAAAATACTAAAATATTAAAACCACTACAAACAACTAAAGGCCAGTGAAAATATGGACGTTTAAAGATTTGTTTGAAAAGTGTCAGTAGAGAGGATTTACTGAGAGAGGATGGTTATCTCAGAGCTTTAGAGCAGCTACAGCAAAGACACCATCTCCCCCCTCACCCACTGGCCTCCATCACGGGACAGTTACAAGACATCGTTGGGAGGATCTGAGAGCAACGATATTGTAAAGTTGAGCGCTGGTGCTTTCAGAACATGTTTCAAGGCCAGAGCAGCTGAACAGTCTGATACGGTCAGGAAAATGCATCACTTTACTGTGACGCACCCTTTAAAACCAGGAAAAGATAAGACATGATATTACGATATCCAGAACCTAAGATGACTTCTCGTCTCGTATCATGATATCGATATAAGATCAATATATCAATATATCACTCAGCTGTACAAAGTGCGGCCTCACATCACATCACTGCAGCCCTGGTTATTAAGTGTTTCCATTCACAGGCCCTGCAACAGTGATGAATGTCAACATCCTCCTTGTCCTATAAACCGTTTCATTGCTATTCTGTTGCTACGGCAACAGCTTTGGTCCCTGTTTACTTCCTGTCAGCTGCTGCATTAACAAACATCCCAACAGGAAATACATGTGGACCGAAGTAGAACCTTAATGTTGTCGAGTTTGAAAGGATTTACAAACAACTCAGTTGCTATTGCAGCCGACCAGGAAGCTGCAGGCAGGTCTTTGAGTTCTAGTGTTTTCCTGCGCTCGCCTTAGTGTTTCTGACCCGCACGCCAATCAGCTTGTTGTGCTAATCTCAGCATTAGTTGCTCACCATAGATAGAACAACATAAATGTGTCTGTGTTGCTTGTGGCGTATGATTTTTCTGGCAGGACTCAACAGAACGTGCACTTTGGTTCAGCGTTTCGTACGTCACTGTGATAAATGAAAATGTTGAGTCGCACTTGACAGATTTTTGGTTAAACTCTGGATTCCTGATCCACAGATTAATGAACCGTCCATACAAACAGTCAGCACTGAACCTTCTGTACAGTTTGTCCACATGTTTGCTAAATAAATCCCGACCTATCATCAGCATTAGAACATTTATGAGGAAACTGCCACAGACTGCTCCGGAGAGAAAAAGATGCTCCCTCACAAAAATGTAAGAAATGGAAATCTTCTTTTTTTTTTTTTTTTTTTTTACCAGTTTGGACTTATTGATGTTTCCAGCACCAAGACTGAGCTGGGTGGAGCGCTGGTTGTTCTGCGTCAAGAAATAATCCCAAAAAATACAGTTCATCTGTGGCTCCCTGTCATGGACTGATTGATTTAACCCTTACTCTGTACATGAAGACTTTATTTAGTCACCAGCTGCCAGGCTGTTTTTCACCTCCTCTCCCTCCAGCAGCAGAAACAACTGTTACACAGTAATGAACAGAGGAAGAACTGAGCCTTTAACATAGGCAGCAACAGAACACAGCACCTGCAGAGAGCCAAACACATCGTTCCCCTTCTTAGTGAGCTGTAGCCAGCATCAGAAATGTTCTCCCTCTCAGATGTGGAGTTCAAATATAAGCTGGTCAGCTCCTGTCTGTAGTTGCATCATGTCTCTCCTGTGTGTAGATGTGATGTGTAGATGTGATGTGTTGCTGTGCTTCCTGCTGGTGTATTTGTGTAGGTATTGACTTGCTGTATCCTGATGGCTGCTGGAGCACAGAGAGCCAGAGAGCTTGTGTTTATGACAGCAATAAAAAGATTTACACTGTCCCATAAACACACAAGTGAAGCATCTCTAATGTGGCATAAAGCTCTGACTAACAGGAGCGTGAACAGGCCTGATGCTTTATGACATGTGAGTGAATGATGTATGGAGGTGATCCCCTGTGTATCAGTGAATGAGTGTGTGTTCATGTGACATTAGTGCCTGTGTACAGGGCTGTTTGGGACCTGAGCTACATGTTGGGCTGTGAAAGTGTCGTGATGAGCTGTAATAGCGTCCCATCTGTGTGTGCTCATCTTCACAGGGTGTCCTCACTGTAAAAACGCTGTTCCTCACTTCACCACGGCAGCAGAGCTCTTCAAAGAGGACCGCAAGGTTAGTGTTGCTTTTTACACACATGCAACCACACATGTACACCGAGCAGCAGCAGTGTGGCCTCAAGCTGACACCTACAATCACAAAACTAGTTCCCCGTTATGACCCTCAGTTAGAGGAGAGGATAGACGCTGGTTCATCTCTGTGTGTCCAGTAAAATGTTTGAGCATCGCTGTTTTACTCAGGTGTCGTCTCTCTTTAGCCAGCAGCTCTGTAACAGCCCACACACACACAACACACACACACACACACACACAACACACACACACACACACACACACACCACACACCTGTCCAACAGTTCACAACACAAAAAGAGAACCAAAACAAAAGACACAAATTCATCCAACCTTGGAGCTGAGCACGCAGAAACAAAACTTCTGAAAAGATGCAGCATGGAAGCAAAAAAATACAAGATTTTGAATAAATCCTCATAAAGACTGTGAGAGCTGATCAGTGCAGCTACACTGTGAGACATGGATCTAACAAATATCCAGTGTGATGTCTACAGACTGTACGATGACAGTGTCACTGAATCACAGGCTACAATGTCACAGCTTCACATACTGAGTGAGGAACAAAGAAGGGCACATTAAATTCTACAATAATTATTATCATAAATAAAATTAATAAAATGTCAAAAAAGTTGATAAAATGTTAGAAAAATATTAAATTATCAGATGAAATGTTTAAAACAAAAATGTCTGAAGAAAAGTTGATAAAATGTAGGAAAAATTTTGATAAAATGTCCAAAAACATTATTGAAAAGTCAATAAAATGTCTTTAAAAAATTGATGAAATGTCAGAAAAATACAAAAAAATTGGCAGAAAAATATTTTAAATTATCCGATAAAATGTTTTAAAAAATGTCTGAAGAAAAGGTAATAATATGTCAGGAAAAAATATTAAGAAATGTAGGAAAAAATGTTGATAAAATGTCCAAAAACATTATTAAAAAGTCAGGAAAAAAACAATAAAATGTCCAAAAAAATTGATGAAATGTCTAAATAATGTTGATATAATGTCTGAAAAATATAAAAAGAAATGGCAGAAAAATGATATTAAATTATCAGATTAAATGTTTAAAAAAAAAGTTTATAAAATGTCAGAAAAAAATTAAATAAAAAAAGTCAAAAAAAAATTAGAAAATGTCCAAATAAATGTTATTGAAAAGTCTGAAAATAATGTGAAGTTTAGTCGTCTCTATATCCTGTGTGTGTGTGTGTGTGTGTGTGTGTGTGTGTGTGTGTTTGCTAGCTGCTAGGTCAGCAGAGAACAGACGCTCAGCGCTTCGTCATGTTACAACCGTTTGCAGCATAGTGTAGTTACACGGCAGTCTCATTGCAAAGAATTAAAAAAACACACTGGCCTCAGGAAAAATCGTCTTTCTTTTGGAGGCTTAGGGCAGAGCGGTCGCTGTCACTGCAGCTGCACTTCTCGCTGTCTTCCACATGTTGCTGATCGTGCTGGTAGGCGTTCTTCTTCTTCTCTTGGCATTAACGGCAAACCAGACCACTTTTAGGCGTGTATGTTGCTCCATCAAGTCTGAAAGAATCGCATCCTTGATACCTGTGGTAGTGGAGAAAAATGAGCCATCGACTTGGTCCCAAAATATCTGGTGACGTCTGTACTGGACTCACAGAGGAGATTTCTGTCAGTCTGACTCTGGGTAAGAAAAATGTCAGAGCATCTCTTCAAACCTCACAGAGCTTAATAACCTGATGATGATATCATCATCATTACCTGCAGTTTGGACTTTTGGGTCTGTATGTGTCACAGTGAACTTGGATTGAAAAGCTCAAATGTTACGACACTTTATTATCACCTCTGGTCTCTTATGTGCTCAGCACACACGATCGCTGACAGCTCAGCAGGTGATTAAAGAGCACGGAGGCCTGCAGCGTCACCGCAGCCACATGATGCACTCTGCAAATGTCAGATAAAACCTTTAAACAGTGAAACTCAAAACCTGCAGCTCCTTCTTCTTCCTTGTTTTTAATATCTGTCCTCCGTCGTCAGTGAGGAATTTGACCACTTAGCTAAAGCCCACACAGTCTCATCAAAACTCCGGCGCACTCGGGGCTCCGGGGTTATTGGAGGTTCATGCAGTCACAACAGGACACACTGGTCCTCCATCATCTACTCCCTTTCACTCCTTTTCCCTGCGGGCTCGTGTCCTGACACCCTCCCACTCCTGCTCTTCCCTGTTAATACCCTCTGACTGCAGGCCTCAGTGTTTCCAAACCTCCTTAATTGTGTGTGACTCACTCACAGACACACACTGAAAAAACTGGGCGCACGTGTGGCAACACTCTGCTGCTGTGATTTATCATCTCACAGCAACTTTCACTGTAAAAGAAAACATCATATTGTTGCCTTTTGATTTCACAGTTTCATGGAGATGCTTGATGTTAACCACACATTGTTCCAAAAGCTCTCAGTGAACGCAGCGCTCTCATTGGTTTGGAATTTCTTAAAATCATTGTCAGATGGTGTAAAACAGTGACGTGTCCTCAGCAACTTAGTCATCCATTTTTCTGAGGCAATCCTTTGTAACATTTCTCGATAACGTTAAACCTCAACACATGATACGGGAAAAGAAAAATGTTTTTGTACGACTGAGTGAATGTTGCCCCACAGCTGCAACTTCAGGAACTGTACCACTCTGAGAGTGTTGCCCCACAGCTGCAACTCCAGGAACTGTACGACTCTGAGTGTTGCCCCACAGCTGCAACTTCAGGAACTGTACCACTCTGAGAGTGTTGCCCCACAGCTGCAACTCCAGGAACTGTATGACTCTGAATGTTGCCCCACAGCTGCAACTTCAGGAACTGTACCACTCTGAGAGTGTTGCCCCACAGTTGCAAATTCAGGAACTGTACCACTCTCAGAGTGTTGCCCCGCAGTTGCAACTCCAGGAACTGTACAACTGAGTGAGTGTTGCCCCACAGCTGCAACTTCAGGAACTGTACCACTCTGAGAGTGTTGCCCCACAGCTGCAACTCCAGGAACTGTACGACTCTGAGTGTTGCCCCGCAGTTGCAACTCCAGGAACTGTACAACTGAGTGAGTGTTGCCCCACAGCTGCAACTTCAGGAACTGTACAACTGAGTGAGTGTTGCCCCACAGCTGCAACTTCAGGAACTGTACCACTCTGAGAGTGTTGCCCCACAGCTGCAACTTCAGGAAGTGTATGATTCTGTGAGTGTTGCCCCACAGCTGCAACTTCAGGAACTGTACAACTCTGTGAGTGTTGCCCCACAGCTGCAACTTCAAGTCTTCAAGTCTTCGGTGACAGCCGTGGTCCGTCCCACTCTTGTGAACATGATACCACCAGAACACCTCAAGGGAATTTCTTCAAATTTGGCACAGATGTCCACTCTGACTCAACAATGAACTGATTAGATTTTGATGGTCAAGGGTTAGGGATACCTAACGCTAACCAAAGGGTCGAGGGTTAGGGACACCTAACGCTAACCAAAGGGTCGAGGGTTAGGGACACCTAACGCTAACCAAAGGGTCGAGGGTTAGGGACACCTAACGCTAACCAAAGGGTCGAGGGTTAGGGATACCTAACGCTAACCAAAGGGTCGAGGGTTAGGGATACCTAATGCTAACCAAAGGGTCAAGGGCAGCTCAACTCCTCACCACTGATATGAGGAGAACTCTGTAGATGTTGCTGTGTCTCGTGTGTGATGAAGAATGGATGATGAGATGTTGAGCAATATCCTGAGCTAAAGACCCTCAGTCCTGTCATTATAAAGACAGTGCACAAAAAAGACACTTCCTGTTGAGTCACAGCTCTGGAGATCGGCTCTTCAGGTGAGAAATCAACTTTAAAGCTATAGTTGGTAATGTTGGAGAGCTAGCTAGATTTGAAAGCGGCACCTCTTCTAAGCTCCACCCCCTCCTCCCCGTCCCGTCAGTGCTCCGTCCAAAGCCACGCCTCCACAAACTTGAATGCGCATCCTGCAGTACACCGACAGAGAAGCTAATGTTAGCATTGGGCTAATACGAGCTACAAAAGTAGCTAAGTTGGCTAACGTTACATATTCCATGAAAATAACAAATCCCCCCAAAGCAAACAAATAATTACCTGTCCAACAGAAAGACAGCAACCTCTGCATCACTTTTCAGGCCCTTCAGCTCCCTCAGTTGTCTCCACCATTCAAAAGCTGCAATGTTGGTTGACTCTGATTTGTCCTCACGCTTTATCCAAAGCCTTTTTCGTTGCAGCCTTTTCTGCCTCCGACTTTCTTTTCTCAGCCTGTTTAGTGGGGCGAGCCGTTACAAGTAATGCTGGAAGTGGTACTTTTGGCTGCATTTTCTCTGCCATTGTTCAGCAAACTCCTGCTAACTCTGTATTTCTGCTGAGCAGTGTGCTGAATATTTCTGGCAACAGTGACACATGAGGAGTGCACGCAGGGAGGAGGGAGGGAGGGACGGCGGGGGGCTCGGGCAGGACGAGACATGAAGGCATCTGATTGGTTCTTTCCATTTGCACCGCATGGCAGGGATTGGTCAGAGTTTTTACAGGCCTGCAGCTGCCACAGAGGTCGGATTTTTTTCGTTCCTTTTTCTGAACACATTATGTATTAACTCCTCTCAGGATGAAGGACCATTTCACCCAGTATAACAAGAAGTGTTTCTGAACAGGATTACCAACTATGGCTTGACGTAGTGGCTGTTCACACATGATGTGAAGCTGATGCAGAGGAGGAGGAAGAACAGCTCTGTCAGTAACAGTAGTAATAACTTTGTGTCGTTGTCTGTTGACGAGCTGCAGACTGACACATGTGCTAGGGGCGGCACCTGACACGTGTCACATGACGTGCCGTGGCAGCACTGGTGTGTTTTCATCCGAGCAGTGTTTCCAAGCAGCTCCAGAACAGAAGTGTTTGTTATCCATCAGCTGAAAAATGCTATTGTTACAGAAATCTCCAAATGCAAAAAATGTTTGGTGCCAAATCACAGCATGGATTTTTCTCTGGTGTTGCTCAAGGTCTTGTGTCTCGGGGCGTCGGTAGCATAGTGGATAGTGCCAGTGCCCCATGTACAGAGGCAGTGCCTCACTGCAGCGGTCGCAGGTTCGACTCTGGCTTGCAACCCTTTGCTGCATGTCAACCCCCACTCTCTCTCTCTCTCTCTCTCTCTCTCTCTCTCATCCCATTTCAATCTGTCCTGTCCATTAAAAAAGGCAAAAGCCCAAAAAAATAATCTTGAAAAAAAAAGAAAAGGTCCTGGTGTCTCAATGTGGTGTTTGGAGAAGTTTTGACCTCTTTTATTAATTCTCAAGTCATAAAATAAATGCTTAAATCTAGCACCAAACCAGCGTAACACATGGTGTCAACTCACAAATGTCTGTCACAACCTTCAGTCCTAATATTCTAAGCCCCTGTACACACAGTGCTGAGCTGCCTCTCAAATTAATCTGAGGTTCTTGGCTTTCAGATGATGTGTACCATGTATTCTGTTGACCTGCCGTCCCACCATCCTTCTGGCAAAGACAAAAATGGGTCCATGGTAGGAGCGGTGGAAGAGATTAAAATTATAGTTTGTCCTCCACAATATAAAACCAGAGGCTGGTTGTAACGTTGCCTTTAAAGACTCAGAAGCTTCGATATGCTGAACGGAGCAACGATTCTCAAAGTGGCCACCAAGAAACACAGAGCTCAGAGAGCCTGACCGCCTGACGGACAGAGAATATTGACTTTGTATTTTGAGAGAAAAGTTCGGACTCTGAGAACAGTCAGAAATGTTTTTTTGACATCCAGTTTCTGGCTGCCACAACAGCTTGAGGCTCTTTGGCACAGCTTCACCAGCTGTGATGTTTGGATCAGTGTGAGCTGCCAAAAGCAGGGGACCCTCATATCTGTGAGGTTATATAAATGCACCAGTTGAAGATCTCTTCCCTCTCGCGGTCCCTCCGGTGGCCAGTGGAGGTGTGTTTGAACAGGAGTAAGTCTGAGAACTGGGCATGTGTTTACTCGGCACTCCTCTCTATTTATAAAGCCGAGCCCCAGAGTATTGTAGCGGACCGCTGTTGATCGCAGTCTATTAGCTGCCCTTGCCTCATTTACCAAAGACAAACACAGGCTTAGCTGCAGCTTTGAAGATGCAAACAATTAAAAGTCCACATTCTGTGCTGTATGTCAGTGGGGGAGCTGTGTGCATGCCTGTTTGTGTTTGCTCATCAATAGCAGCACTAAAGGAGCACATAGTGTGGAAGTGCTCGTTTCCAAAGGCCGTCGCTGCTGTAAAACTGTTTCATCTGAGGACTGGGGTCTCCCTCAATGGATTTACCCAACATGACCGTCACCTTGGTGCTGAGACAGTACCTGTAAAGGTTAATCAGAAGTCTCCTGACCATCACCATGGTGATAATATGGTCTGCACCTTTATAGCCAGAATGATTTTGGTCAACACTGAGATCACAGCCACAACTATTCATTGATTTCTGTGACAAGAAAAAGCCAACAAGTATGTTCATGTCTGATATAAGTGAACTATAAAACAAGGTCACCTTCACATGATCACACAGACCAGCTAAAACACACCCTGACATTAACATGGAGATGATGGCGTACAAATCTCCTGCAGCAGCTTTGAAACAGCTGATAGGAAACAGCAGAGGCACTTTATCAACCCGCTGAGTACTGCCATTAGCATCAAGCTAGCAAAGAATGTTCTGTCTTCATAATGGAGGATATAAAGGAACCAAACTCACGGATAGTGTCTGGGCCTTTACTCAGCACAGCTGCAGAGGCTACCAGCTGCATCTCAAACACACCACACCATTTATCACTCTGTTCTTAGTTTAATCAAACTCAACACTTCCTGTTTCTGTTTTAAATTAAAAGCTCCTTATCATTTTAGCTGTTCTAAAAAGGCTTTTATTGTGAAACATTTGCAGGAACTTCCTGTGGAGGATTCAGTGACTTGTTTGCGTACGGTACTTCAAATGTAGCTCCGCCCATCTGGTGACACTTTTTACGTTACTACAGTAACAGTGACATCACACATGTCGTGAAAGACAACCAGCGATGATTGGTCGTGGACCAACATGTAGTGTGTCGTGTGTGTCAACCAAGTTACGGCACGATTTTATGACTCTACAATCACCTGATCACATAGAGACTGTCGGAACGGACAAACATGTCATGTCGTTTGAACCTGGTACAAGTCCTTCGTTCGACCGTCCTGGTGACGTGAACTCAACATTTTGTGTCTCTCTCTGTATCACCTGAACTCGCTCCACATCACTCCACAAATCGGATCGGCACTGTAGTCGACAACTGACATCTCCAGCACTCTGCAGCTCACACCAAAACTATCTAAATTTATAAATATCACTACAGATGAGAGGAAAAATAGATATTTGATTTCATGGTCAACTGTCCCTTTAAACACCACTAAATGGAGACTTCCTGTTACAGCGCTGCTCCTTTGAAATCAACGAATGTTTAATGTGACTTCATTTCCCAGCAGCACAGCAGGTGTAAACACTGATTTATTCTTCACTGATACTGGTTGATTCACAGCAAACAATGATCCTCGCTCTATTAAAAGTTAATTCAGAGTTTATCACAGCTCAGATTTTATTTTCATTGGTCATCATCATGTCTGTGAGTCAAGATAAAACATTATACTCACCTGGAAACACAGTGGAAAACATGTCAGATAAAGAGACTGTGTTTGAAGCTCCTCACAGACGCTTCAGGTAGCTGCGTGTAGTGTTCCCTGTAAACACAGTGCTGAGGATAAACTGTCCAATCTGTCGGCGTGTTTACAACAATGAAGATTATTACCTCATCTGACTTTGTTATTGCATTAGCTGCTCCCACATTTAAGAAACGGCTTTGATGAGTAAAGTTATCAGAACCAATGCACATGATGGCCACAGCTCTGAAAATAATAAGTCCCCCGCCGAAATAAGACTTCCGAATTATCCGCCCATCCTGTCTCAACAGGGGTTGCATCACATTACAGACATTAATATACACCAGGTTTCATCAGGTTTATAAAGTTAGAGTGAGTGAAACTAATCCAGTGTTCTGTAGCTCAACTTTACTGAACTCAAGATACATCATAACTTTACTATATTTTATAGAACACACATACATTAAACTGTTTGAAGTTTTTAGGTGAACCAAGCCATACAATATTCAGAAGTATCATTTGCAAATATGACAATATTGTGTTGTAAGACTGAAAGTTACATCATTTAGTCAATCAGTTATTATTTACCACAGGTCTGAGGTCGATGGAGTCGGTACAGTGTGAGAGGTGAGCTCAATACAGTCATTTACGTCACACAGACACGTGACATTACAAGACAAAGCTCACAGAAACATGCAGGTGAAGGGTTGTAGTGCAGTGTGACTCGACATCAGAGACAGGAGTTCAGAGTCTTTATCGCAGAGGAGAAAAGGTTGTGTTTGAAACAGGATAATTTGGTGGGCGGGATCTGCAGCGCCTCCTACAGAGCATCAGCTGGAAGAGATGGTGGGCAGGGTGAGAGAGAGATTATTATTTTTATTGTGTGTTTGTGACACAATGCGCTGCAGTTTTTTGCGTGTGACGGTCTGTGCAGCTCAGTGATGTCGGTGTAAAACTGAAGGAGGAGCCATCATTTAAATACATTAAAATATTGGAGCATTTATGGGAACGCCCACAAAGCATCACATCCTTTTACAGAGAAACCAAAGCAGAGTCCTGCATACGCTCATTTTTGAAAACCTGCTCAGCACCAGGACTGACCCATTACCCATAATCATGTCTGAATCAAAGCTGCACCCGTTAATAAAAGTCCTGTGACCCTCCACCCCTGATCAAACCCCCCAGGCTCCAGTCCCTCACATGAAGCTGGTTCTCCGTCTCTTTGACTGGATGGTGGAAACATTCAATCACTGCCAGGTTAGGAAACATGTTAGCATGCTCCTTCCACCACCATCAAACCTCCAAAGGATCCCAACTCCATGTAGGCTGCCACCTCATCCTCGGGCTGCAGAGTGTCATGGCTGGAGTCCTCCACGTCGGTGACCAATGTGACCACGGGGTCAAAGGTTACACTGGTGTCACTGACTTTCAAAATAAAAGCAACCGTCAGAATATTACTGCACATCTTTTTACTGTGTTTTATTCTGAAAGATATAAAATAGATTTTTTGTTCTCACCTGCTGCACGCCCGACTGGAGGCTGGAAAAAAGACCATTGCTCCCCTCAGTGACTCCGCCCCTTAACCATGACTACACACCGACTGTATATATTGAGTGATTCAGTCTGGTACCAGTCTCACAGACCAGCTGGGTCACATGAGCAGAGGAAGTTTGCTGTGAGAACAGAAGTTTGTCCGTACAGTTTGATTACTGCTCTGCTCTGCAGCGTGACACTGGTGAGATGAGACTGAGCCAACTGGTAATATGCTGCTCCCCAGAAATGTTGCCCTGGATTAATGAATGAACGTGGAGCTCCTCTGTCACTTGAAGATGGATCAATAACGGAATTGGCTGCAGACCTTTGAAGAACAGCGACTCTATGGCTTCATTTTCTTCTGTCAATTCACAGCAACTCTGATTGATTACGCTCAGGGACGAGCGGTTGGACGGAGTCGGTAGTTACATCATGTCCCTCGTCGCAGCAGCTCTCTGTGTCTCTGAGGTGGTCAAACACACAGAGTCTGAATGATATTAGCTACGTGAGGAAGAGGAGGATGATTGTATTGTCGGCTATATTTCTGTGGACTATTTCTGTTTTCAGAAGTGCAACACTTCAGTCCTGCTGAATACACACAGCCTGCAGCGAGCCTGTGAAATCATCTTGTTGAGAAGCTCATTGAGGCCTCGTTTACTACATCTGATTAACACACCATAGAAGAAGAATATCCCTTTACACGCTGTGTCTCCCACTGATGTGCACAAGAGTCTGTTTCCTCTCTGTGTGTTCACAGATGTCTGTGCTGCTGATGCAGACGAAGCAAACACTCACCAACAGTGTCCTCGTCTCACAATATGTTCTGCACACGCTCAGTATTTGACTATTTATATTTGCATGGAGGAAAAAAAACTGGAGGCGTTTGTACTTTGTAATTAGGACAGGAAGTTTTTGAGCGCGTCCTCTCGCTTGGACGCGCGCGCAGAGAAAGTGTCTGATGTTTTCCTTCCACAGCAGATCTGTCATTTCCACATTCAGCTCGAGCAGTCAGATGGACAGGGAGCGATTATTCCACGGTGACAAGTTCAATGTGCAGCGCTCAGCACCCTGAGAGTGGGTGACATTTCAGCTGTCCAAAAGGACACGCTGAGTGCGCCATGTATCAGTGAGGCGGCATTTATGCCTCATTGGGGCGGCTTGTCACTAATCGATGCAACAGCCTCAGAACATAAATCTCCCTTGTTGTTTTTATGTAGGAGTGATTGTTGTGGGATTTTTTTCTCCGCGCCACCCACTCCAAACAGTTTAGCTGCACGGCGATGCATCAGTCATCTCTCCGTAACCTGCAGAGAAACTAGTGGTCTAAATTTGGATGAGGAGAAAGTGTTGAGAGAGAGGCTGAACACATCCCAGCTCTCAGAGTAAATGGCCTTTTTACAGTTGATAAATATTGAGTTCTCCATTACCTTCTCCTGTAATATCCTCCGGTACATTTTTTGTGTTTTTGATCTACAATTATCATAAAGTTTATTTGTTGTGAAAATATAATGGGTGCTTAAGAGACGCTAAAACAATAATTAATTGAACCAAAACAATAAAAATGCCAGCGCTGAATTAAAATTACTGTAACAGAACAATAAAACAGGGAAACTGAGCCAAATCCTGTGTAAACCTGCTTCACAGAGGTCGGAGGAGGTGAGAGATGCTGCAGATCTGTCTGGGTTTAATGTCCACACATTAAACTTTATTATAGTTAGCATTGTTTTATTATCAGAGAAATAACCACAACTTTTTTTAAAGGGACAGTCCACCCTAAAATCAAACATACATGTTCCCCCTCTTCCCTGTAGAGCTGTTTATCAGTCAGATAGTTTAGGTGTGAGCTGCAGAGTGTTGCAGATATGGGCCGTAGAGATGTCTGACTTCTCTCCAGTATAACACAACTAGATGACACTCAGCTTGTGGAGCTCAACTCAGCATCAATGTCTCTGTACAGAAATCATGATCTGGTTACTCCAGATAATCCACAGACCTTGTTGCTGCAGTTTCATGTAGGAACTGTTTTCTGTCTACCAAACTCCACCCGCCCACCGTATCTCCGCACAGAAGGAAGTGTGCATCTACTGCTAGCACCACTGAGCTAGCTAACGTTACAGCTCAGCCGACGAGGACGCCATTAATGTTTCCATCTTGCCTCTCGTCCATGAGTAGATGCACACTTCCCTCTGCACAGTGACACAGTCGGCAGGTGTAGTTTGGTAGAAAGGAAACAGTTGATTCCTTTAATGTAAACTCATCGACATTTGAACTCACTGATCTGATCTGATGAGTCAAACACCTTCACAGCTGAAACCCAAAGCTCCGCTGTACGTTACATTAAACTCTGAATACCATCACAGTGACTGTGTTCGCTCTGCTTCTCCTCAGATTGTGTACGCCGCTGTGGACTGTACCAAAGGACAGAACCACGAGCTGTGTAAGCAGGAAGGCGTGGAGGGCTACCCGACGTTTAACCATTACAACTACGGCAAGTTCGTGGAAAAATACAACGGAGACCGTGGGGTAAGTGACGCTGCATTCATCACCTCATTCCCTCTCTGAAATGGTTTACACACACTCAACACATGAGATTGATTTTGTCTGTGATAAAAAGTGAGCTGGTTCAACTCATTTGGTTTCATATGAATCAAAACCAAACAAATCAGAACCTGATGTCAATTTTTACAACTGACGAGACGCCAGAAACCAGAATGGGTTCATCCTGAGCTGCTGACAGAGCTGAGAAGTGCGAGTGGGTGAATGTGGAGGAGTCAGAGATGCAGACAGAGCAGCCTGGATATTGTTAGAATCACATAAACACAGATTCAGAGCAACGTTTCCACCAGTGTTTTATCCTGAATACAGCATGAATTAGATTCTTGATTTCCCCTGTTTCAGAATTAATCTACAAAGTACTGTTGAGTCAGAGCGGATGGATAACGGCTGCTGGCACCACGAGGGGACAGAAATATTATGTTAACTGAATAATTTATGGCAGAGAGGACAGTCGAAGGGCCACGGTCATGCACACAGATCAGCCCAGCCTGGAGTGTTAGACAGCTGTCAGCACAGGATGATGCAGGCAGACGTAATTGTCATTATACAGCTGCACAAAGATATCAGGTGTCTCCAGTGGTACATAAAGAAATTCACGGACACATTAAAGACCAAACACATCAGGATAAAAACAGTGAAGTATAAAAAAGCAGAGTAAGAACAATCATTATTCCACAACCATAAATTATTGCTCATATACAGAATATTCCCCTCAGAGGTTGTTGCATGTATCTTATATACACACTAAATTATTTAATGACACTCGGATAAAAGTTTTTCAGTAATCTAGGAGTGTGAGGAGCTTTTAGGGAGCTGTAGCACCTTCCAGAGGGCAGCAGGGTGAAACGGTGGCAACACACACATTTCTTTAGTTATAACCATGTGCTCATTGATCATTTATCTCTTGTTATATGTCGTTGCGAAACATGGAAATGTGACACCTCGCTACAGTCACGTGGTTCAATGAAAACTGAAGCTTTGTGTAGCTTTGATGTTGAAGATCTTTAGATGGTTCAGACAAAATTTGAGATCAATCAGATTAAATCTGTAGGAGGAGTGTGTTAAAGTATGACCCCTGGAAATGGCCAAAAAAAAAAAAAAAAATACAGAAATTACACAGTAAATTAAAAATGGCCGACTCCCTGTTGGATTTAGACTCCGGCTCCAAGAGGCTTTTTTGTACGTCCTGGGATTTTACATATGTGTACCAGTTTTCGTACATGTAGGTTAAGTGTACTACAGGGGCTGCTTAGTTGAAAGTTTTTAGGGGGCACTACTGAGCCATTTTTTTTTTTAAATGGGGGGGGGGGAGGCATAAAATGTCACATTTGTCACCACTTCTGATACGAGTGCAAAGTTTCATGACTTTTATTTATAGGGAGAAGAAGACTTCAAAAGGGTCCTCGCACCATGTGGTGCTCGGGCTCTAAAAATAGAAACTTTCCCATTTTAAACAGCCTTTGTGGCCACTGGAGTAGAGATTTCTGAGTTTACATGGTGCACTTGAATGCACCACGAAGTCCCTGTTGCTGTGGACAAAGGCAGCATGACAGGAAATGATGCAAAAGCGCTGGAGAAACTCTCGACATAGGTTTTTTTTGTTACACGACTATTTTGGTCCAAACATTTCCACGCCACTGTGGCGGACAGCCCTCAGAGAATCTGCATGTGGGACTTGTTGGGTTTTAATTTCATCCCTCGCTCCTCTAAATGTCCACTGCTGAAATGATGTGTTTCACTGGGACAAACTTCACAGAGCAGAAGCTCAAGACGCTTCAACACTGGGACTTGATATTTAGGATGGCGCTGAGCAGATTGACCTTGAACTTGACAACAACATTTGGCTTCCTGTTTACTCGTCTTATCTGCGTGCTGCCAGGCTAAGAGGAGATAATGTGTAATAACAGCACTCTGATGTCTGTTAGATTAGAAAAGGCATTTAAAGTCTGATAAACAGCTTCAAGCTGTGAACTGATAACTAACAGTTGTGCTTTCCTCCCTCTGACTGTCCGTCTGTCCACAGGAGGCGGGCTTCACAGGCTTCATGCGCAGTCTGAGAGGACGTGACCAGGAGAAGGTTATCAAGAAGAAGGAGGAGCTCTGAGGGCGGCGTGCAGGGACGGGGAGTTGCACTGCACACTTTGTCATTGCACTGTGACCCTTGACCCTGGCAAGGGCCCTATCAGCACTGACGTGGGAGACTTGATGACCTCAGCGAAAGGCTATTTTTTTATACCGTGGTGATCACGTTTGTAATAATACCAACAGAGTACCTGCAGTGAGACCGACCACTTGAGACTTCTTTTTTCATGGAGATTCTGACGGGCAGAAAATACACTGACAAATAAGTGATTCCTTTTTCTTTCCTTTTTATTTTTGCCCAAACAATGTGACTACACACGTGAGAAGCTACACCCTATACTTTATCTATGCAATACTGACCCCTGCTTCGCCCTGTGGGGGTCTGTGTGACGGAGGGACACCCATGGTGGTGGGTGGTGGAGGTGGTGGGCATCAATAGTTAAAGGTGGAGGCTGCGCTGTCCGTCACTCCACAGGGGTCCTAATCCCGTCCCATCAGCCCTGCTCGGTCTCCAGAGGGAGACACGCTCTCTGTAACGACACACACCTGTCCGTTCAACATCTTTACCTTCATGTCTCCAGTCCAGAACCATCCAGAATATTGTTCTCCTCACAGTCAGCTGGGACACAACTGCATCTAACACACACGCCCACAGTTGGTTCAGTCACATGTGAAGTGCTCACGCTGCGTTCACGTGGAGTCAGGGAGAGGGTCAGCGGTAAAGCAGACGCCATTTTACTAGACAGAAGCAGGATGGTGGTGATGCACGGGTTGACCTGCGGTTTGGGTAAACTTGATCACGGGTCATTAAGTGACAAATGAACGTTCTGAGTAAGTTATTAATAACTTACAGAAACATCAGTCACAGTGAGACACACAGAAAGCAGCTTCATCATCAGCGCTCCATCTGTGTTTCTGTTATCTGCTCTTTCCTTTTTTTTGTGCACAGCCAAACTTATTGAAGTCAGACATATTTTTTTCTTCAGTCATAATAATTCCTGTCGGCCTAACACTGTGTCCTAAGCAAGGAAACGCCTCTCAGTCCACTCTGAATCCATTAAACATGCACTGTTGTTAAGTCGTGTAAACAAACCACCGAACATATCAGCTGTGCACTCGTGAACAAACCATGTAGCATATCACCTGTGTGCTCGAGATCATTCTTAAGCCGTAACCACTGCACTGACAGGTGAGTTCACACCTGTTTTATACCGTGATATGTACTGGAAATGACATGAAACAGCACGCAGGTTGTTTTTAGTGACGGTCAGCTCTGCGTCGCAGGTTGTGTTTTGCTCATCGACTAACCCGTATGTTTGAAGGTCAGGCGAGGCAGACTGGCTGGTTAGCCGTGTTGGTGTGGGTTTAAAAACCATGACCTGGGCATCACGACAGGACGGTAACATCAGGTGAGACCAGCAGAGAATACTTACAATTCAGCATCACCATGGCAACATATCGTCATGCTCGTTTAGTTTACTGTTCTGCCGTTCAGTCAGACTTCTTGTTAGTTTTCCCATCGCTGTCCAGAAGCTGTCGTCCGTCCTTCCGTCGACCGTCTGTCTCACTCCATGTGAACGCAGCGCAATGAGATGCTGTAGCAATATGAAGAAGGTGTAATCGTAGCCGAAGGGTCAATATTCTGAATGGTTCCAGGCTCTCGTAATCAGTTTTGCTTTTAGAATGGACTTTTGTTTGCTTCAAACTGTGGCCTTAAAGATCTGAAAATAAAAACCATGCTGGAATAGCAGAAATATAAAGTAAGTGGAGGGGGAGTCGGAGGCCTGGTGCCTGTGCAGGTCCCTTGAGTCAAAGAAGAAAAAACTAAGACCATGAGATGCCAAATATTTTTGTGCATTGCCCTTGATATTTCCAAATATTAACCCCACTCAGAGCTGTAGTGATTCAACAAGGGTGAGGCTCGGTCA
This sequence comes from Epinephelus lanceolatus, assembly GCF_041903045.1. Classification (NCBI taxonomy): domain Eukaryota; kingdom Metazoa; phylum Chordata; class Actinopteri; order Perciformes; family Serranidae; genus Epinephelus; species Epinephelus lanceolatus. The sequence continues at coordinate 44,562,441 of NC_135747.1, forward strand.
CCTGCAGTGAGCATGGGAGACGATGGAGGCTGAACTCTGCATGATGATCACGTGTAAATGTCCAAACCTTCCCCTGGACTCCACCCTCTGTGTTCACTCATCGTTCAGGGAGACGCTGGGATCATGTCAGGCCGCTGGTTTACACTTTGGGCATCCAGGGTTTGTGTTGAAGGGTACCCTCATGCATTTCCTCCGCTTTCTGCTGAAGCGAACGACGCCAAGGAGCCAAAACGACAGCACTCTTCTTGACAGCCTGTCTGGACGTGTGTCTGCCTGCCATGCCTTGGCCGGGAAGCGCTGGGCTCCAGTCAGCTCGGACAGTGCTCTCCCTCCCTCGCTCCCTCCCTCCCTCCCATGCCTTCCATCAGATTCCCGAGGATGAATTCATAGAGCGTCCACGGAGTCATTAAGTGAAGTCTCCAGAGCCCCTCCCACTCCCGGCAACATAACACCATCATCATTACTGTGTGGCGATTTTTTTTTTTCTTTCATGTTGTGTGTTTCAGCTCCCACGCTTCGGCCACTATAAATATTTAAAGGCTTATCTGTAGCTGAACTTGTGTTTTATTATTCAAGACTTTGGTTTCTTTCATTCTGAATAAGGTTCTCAGGGATAGCGAAACACAATTAAAGGGAACTAGTTTGTTTGTAATTTTGCATTCCAGCTGAATCGTTTTGAGCCCGTAGATCACCAAATTAAATATTGTTTACATTTGTATCCCGAGTTTAAAAAGACGATGTGTCCTTTTCCTGTGCTCGACCACGACAACATGTATTGAATAAGACGTTCTGTCAGTAGATGTTACTGAAGCATTTCCTGTCAACATTATCATTGTGATTTTAATGGACTCATTCCAGATATTTGGGTTGTTCTGGCTGGCACCAACACTTCCTGTGTGTTCAGTGTTCAGTGTGACTTTGACCATTCCACGGTGTGCGAGGGCATCTTGACAGAGCGCTTCCCACGCTTAGGTGTCGACATATCGCTGTAATTAGATGTCCGTCCTCCTCTCCAGGGAAACAAATTACCTTTTGTTCTCTGTGTCCATTTGTTTTTGTTTACGAGTCTCCGCAGTGACATTATCATCATCATCATCATCATCATTTGTTGACTAATAGAACGACCACCTCTCTCTTATCCCAAAGGTTTCCATGTGGTGTGAGGATCTGTCACACTGATGCCAAGAAGTCATTGTTTCCTCTGTTGATTTTTCTGTGCCCAGCCATACGTGCAGTTTTTCCCCGCAGTAAGGACCTTGCGAGAAAAAAAATCTTAATAAAGTCAAAAGTTTCCAAAACATTTTTCACTTGTTTTTATAAAGTGTGCTCATCTCTGCTCTGATTGGTCAGTTCACCACCGAGAGTTTTATGCCTCTGTGATAGTTGAGGCGTGTGTGTGTGTGTGTGTGTGTGTTCAGGTTGTCTGTGCGTCCCGTCCTCATGAGCACAACATCTAAAGACTGCTTTAAGGGAATTTCTTCAGATTTGGCACAAACGTCCACTTGGACTCAATGATGAACTGATTAGTTTTCGGTGATCAAAGGTCAAGGACACTGTGACTGTTTTTTTTTTTTTTTTTTTTAGCAAATTAATTTTTCATTTATTGTTGAAGGCCTAAAGTCATTCTTACATTCTTACATTGTAAAATACAGCCTGGCGCCTTCTCAGCGTATCTCAGCTGGGCTCACTGTGGAAATCCAAAGAAGGAAAAGCCTTGGAGAAAAACAGAGAAATCAATAGTGTGTGTAGATCTGTTTGTGTTCACTGCAGACGCTGCAAAGTTAAAGTACAAGGCTTAGATGTGTTTATGACACCACCAGACAGTGTTTTCACCTTCCCTCTCAGGGCGTCTTTACTCGGTGCCAACATGCAGTCAAAGTTTAATTTATAGCTTAATAATAAATAGCTGCAAAACACATGACATTCCCACCAGCCTCAGCTCTTCATGTTCAGACTAACATGGTGAACATCACCTGCTGAACATTTTGTCGTCATAAGTTTGTATGCTTCAGCTCAGAGCTCTGCTGTGCTGACTATCTCCATCATCATCATCATCATCATCATCATGACTCTAGTGACCAGTTTTTATGCTCTCCTGAACACTGAGACTCTTCCTGTGTTGAAAGTTGGAAAACATAGTTCAAACTCTACAGACACACAGACACTGTGGACACAAACACAATCATCTGTGAACTGACACGTCACTGAAGAATATCCAGAGCGTGAGAACATGTTAAAAGTTATTTCATGATGCGACACCGAACTGCGCTGCTGCTGCTGCCGGCACAATAACAGAAATAGAAGTTGACCTTGTTGGGTCACAGAGCTGATTGATGGACAGTCCTGGTGAAAGCATTTTGTGTGTGTGTGTGTGTGTGTTTATTCTGACATTTTTTCTTAGTTCTGCATCTGAGACGGGAAACAAATGGAGCACTCAGCAGATCTGACACTGATGGCTTTATTATGAGAAATGACTGGAGAATGGCTCAGGACCTAAAAGTGACCCCGCTCTCACTGATGCCAGAGAACATGCAGTCATAACTCCACGTCTGACAACATGCCTGACGAGATAACTACTGTATCTGTTTGAGCAGAGTCGTTAATTCTCAGTAACATGAGTGTTGCTTCCTGCACATTTCTCTGATATCAGACACTCAGACTGGAGTCCACAAACATACCAGCTGCTCTGTACCAACACAGCAGAGCTCTGAGCTCAAGGATGCAAACTTAAATTGATGACAAAATCTTCAGTAGGTGATTCTTCATCACCTTCATCTGATAGCATGCTAACACTTCATCAGCACTGAACATGTAGAGCTGAGGCTGATGGGAAACCATTTAATTTGCAGCTATTTGCTCACTAACCAAAGTGTTGGACAAATTAAACTTTGACTGCACGGTGGCACCATGTAAAGAAGCCCTCAGAGGGAAGGCGAGAAAATATTTGCAGGGGCGTCAGTGGCATGGTGGGTGGTGCCGGCGCCCCATGTGCAGAGGCTGTGCCTCGCTGTGGCGGTCGACTCCAGCTTGCGACCCTTTGCTGCGTGTCAACTCCCACTCTCTCTCTCTCTCTCACCTATTTCAATCTGTCCTGTCCATTAAAGGCAAAAAAGCCCCCAAAAAATAATCTAAAAAAAATAATAATAATAATTTGCAGGCAATGTGTCCAGAACCTAAATTTTTCTACCTCCTACATGTGTGATATTATCTCAGACATAAGATAAGAAGCTAAATATACATTTGGTTGTTAAAAACTAAATAAGAATTAAAGTCAAATAAAATCAAGATTAAAACCGAGATGATAAAGGATGTCATCTCATCTTTAGGAGATGTTAACATTAGGCTGTAGCGTGTGAAGTTTATCTCCTACATATGAGATATCAGGCTGTCTCCTACATATGGGAAGTTATCTCCTATGAGACATTATATTCCTAGACAGAGATGAACTTTTAGGCTTAACTGGGTTGTTACTGAAGCAAGAAAGCCGTCCAGAATGACGTGCTCAGTGCACGATACAAAGGATATTTAAAGTTCAGCTGACTGCGTCATAAACAGCAGGTTTTACATTCTCTGTTACCTCAGTGCAAACATCCATCAGGATCAAGGAGACCTGTGTGGAGTCCTCACAGCGTCCACCTCAAGTCTCAGCTGACTTTGAAGTTTCTTGTGTTGAGTGTTTTCAGTCTGCGGGTCGTGCAGGTCAGATAAAGAGCTGTTTGGATGCAGGCAGTGCCGGCTGATTAATGCCTGCGAGCACTGCAGGCTAAAATACCTTCTCAATCCTAATTTCACTTCAGAGGAGATTTCAGAGGGCGCTGGACTTTTTCATGCTTCACATTGCTTCATTGCGTCTTTGTGGGTTTTCTTGGTGGGGAGGGAAAAGCTTTTGTACGTGAGCAAAATGAGCGTAAGAAATGGAGGGCACAGGGTTGTTAATACAAAGTCAAGGTCTGGTTGGATTCAAGTACCCTTAACAGAAGCCATTTTCTTTTATGGATAATTGTGTTTTGAGCCATTGAGGAATTTATCTCTGTGACGTCAATGTGCACCCAGCCTTCATCCCCCTGCCCGTCCTCTGCCTCACCTCTTTATGCCATCATTATGTTTTTATTTTAGAAAAGCTCTTCTTCAGATGCATCCTGAAAAATCAACTTCCTGTTGCTGAGCTGATCTTTTCTCTGCAAAACTTTGCTCCATCATCCTGTTTATTATTTATTTATTTATTGTTGCTGTTCAGTACAGCCACACTGGAACGAATTGGTTCAAACAGCAGAAATCGATGAAATAAATAAAGCTGTGAGTATCTGCTGGGGTAGATAAAGATTTCCTTTAGCTCGTTTCTCACAAGGCAGTTATCAAAATAATTTGTATCCTTCGCTGAAAGACCTACGTGTTCAGTCTGTGTGCTGCTCAGTGAAGCTGTTAGTCCACACGGAGGAGAACGACACGTCTTTAATGATATTGTTGACAGAAATCTGTGAATTACACTCCAGCAAATCCATCAGAACTGTAGCGTGAAAATGTCAAACATTTACCTCTGATTGAAGCTGGAGTCATCAGGAGAAAATGAACAGGCCTTTAAATCAACAGTTTCCATGTTTAACAACCAAAACCAAGAGATGTTTCTGCAAATTGATGCTGGGGAAATCCATACGGCATGTTGAACAGAGACTGACTGTTTGTTTCTGATGGAAACAACCTTTAAGATAAAGACTGGATGCTGTTTGGCAGCAGCAGTCAGCTGGAGGTGATACAACTTTAATTTACATGTAAAATGCTACACAGCTAATTACATGTTTTATTGTCAGCTGTTTATAATCAACTCTGATCCAGAGGATGTTTCCTGGTGATTGTGCAGGGCACATTTAAACTCTCCTCACAATATAAGATCTTTGGATTCTAGTGACCTTGTGACCTTTGTTAGCACCACCCTGAGAACAGAGCTAATGCAGCTGTCCTTGTGATGCTCAGTCTGTCCCACAGTGTTTATTGTTAGGTATAATGAACATTGCGATCTCCAAGGACAACGACAGAGGCTCCAGACTTTTAGGCTTATTATTATATTGATTCTCACCCCAGACAGGAAGTCCTTAAAAACCACATTTCATGAATTTTATTTATTTAAAAAAACTTCCTGCAGGTGAAGCAGGAGAGCGTTCTGCAGGTGTTTCCATGTGTCACACTTCTCAAGAAGTGCTGAGCTGAAAAGTTCAACTGTATAATGATGACATTCAGGGAAAGAGAGGATTGGTGCTGATGCATTTGAATGGTGATGTGTTTGCACCTCTGTTTAGACTGTGTCACTGCGAATGACGACACCGCCTTCCTCACACCTGACACTCTCTGCACTAAACACTCGCCGAGACCTGTGGCGATTCATCAAGTTGTCAGCAGCAGCAGACATCCATCATCCACTTTCACTCTGCGTGCCTGTTTTTCTCTCTCCCTTACACACACACACACACACACACACACACACACGGGCCGTGGGGGCACTGAGGAGGCCCCTCCAGGCTGACACATTGCCTCGGCTCTGGGGAGATTGCACAGCTGTGTGTGAAGGATGAGGCCACTAACCGTCTCTGTATTGTTTTTATTTCCTGCGGCCACAGTTTGTGTTTTCTTCCTCATTCCAACAGGAAATGTATGAAAATAGGAAAAAGTGCTGATGCCAGTGAGCGGCCTATTTCCAGTTTGAGTGCAGCACTGACACTTGGCAGGCTCTGAGTACGCATTATTCATCTTTCATGTTATTTTAATTTTAACATTGAAAAAACTCTCAGATGCTTCAGATGCTCGGGAGAAGGGCTCATTTGGTGCCGGATGTCAGTGGGAAAATATTCAGCTGGAGCAAGAAGAGAGGAGAGAATAACAAGATGACCGAAATGTGATGAAGATCTGAATGATGAAACCTGGGGTCTATCATAGAGTCAAGCTCAGGTAAAGAGAAATAATTTACAGTAACACATTAGTTACTGTTTACCCACCTTGTTGGACTGTAAATAGCATTTGTTGAGTTTTATTTTTGTTATCATCTACAGTATATGATCTATTCTACCATCCACTGTGTGACTCCTGTTTGTAGATGTTTCATGCCGTCCTGGTTGCTGAAGGCTTAAAGGGATAGTGCCCCCAAAAATGTAAATTCAGCCATTATCTACTCACCCATATGCCGAGGGAGGCTCAGGTGAAGTTTTAGAGTCCTCACATCACTTGCAGAGATCCAAGGGGAGAGGAGGTAGCAACACAACTCCACCAAGAGTCTCTGGTGTGACAATAGTGCAAACAGAAATGTAACAGTAGTGCAGAGACAGAAGTAGCTTATTCACTTCAAATTAAACTTGAATAAAATCAGAAACAGCTTTCTAATGTTTTATAAGAGACTAAACTGGCTGCCACTGACTCGGCTGACCTGGTTTTACCTGTTATATCTGACAGAAAATGATAAATCCTGACATTGTGAATGAACCCAGCTCAAACTATTAATTTCAGTGCGCTCTGCCTCAACATATAGAAGTAACACCAAACTGAAACACGGGCAAAAACATTAAAAGAGTGCTACATCAATAAGGTACTGTGAGTCTGTACAATGATAAATGATAAATAATTAATAAATAGAATAAACGACTCTTTATTGTAGCAGAGGGAGGTTCATATGAATAACTTCATTAATAAATAAATATGTTGATTACACCCAAATATGAATTTTCCTGATGTTTCATTTCAACAGAGCATCTTTGTTGTTTCCTGTGATGCTGATGAGAGCTTACCCACAATGCACCGCGCTACAGCCACGTAAACGTACGGAATCATCACAGCTGTGTGTGATGAGCTAACTACCTGTGCTCTGTGCACAGATTGATACCCGCATGTTACACATGTTCACATGATGCTACACTCGTTTGGTGAGTATTAAATACCACACTAATGATTTTAAATCATGTGACACGTGTTTGTTGCTCGTAGCTTTGCCCCGAGTTGTCAAAGTAGCTAGCTGCTAGCTCGCTAGCCTGCTAACGTTAGCTGGAAGGGAATGCGGCGAACGAGCTAATGTTGGTTAGCTGCTAATGGTGGCTAACTGGCTAACCTGGTCCTGTGTAGCTAACTGGCTAGTTTTCTTTTACTAAAACCTGTCAGCTTATTATATAGGAAACACTTTGAAGCAAGACACATGTAGCTCGTTAATGAGCCGGTCGTTAGGGGGAAATATTATGTCAACAAAGCAAACAGTGATGTCCCTCAGGTTAGCTAGCTAGCATTAGCGTCTCTTCTCTGTCAAACCGTGGTGGTGATGGAGCCTAATTACTGACGTTAACGTTATTAACCAAGGTGGTAAGGTTGAACAGCTGAGTCAGCTATGAGGCTATAAAATGTTCATGTTTCTGTCTCGTCTGCGCTGAAAGATGGTCGTGATTGAAGCACACTCGGCGCTCCTTCATCTGACCTGATCGGCCCTCAGACAGTCTGTGGAGCTGTCCGTGGTTCTAGCACCACCGACCTCACGACAGCCACCGACCAGCTCTGATCATCGTTCACAGCAGCACATAGACACATGGACACATAGACACATGGACATGTACCACCAACATTACAATCAGTGTGTGTCCCAGGGACCAAAGCTCATGCATGCCTAATTAATCATCGCAGCATCTCTGTTAGTCTGATGTGAGAAGTCTTTATTGATCCATAAAGGTCAAATTAATGTTTGGTTGCAGCACCAAGACAGACACAAGCAGAGATGAACACAAAAATAGGAATAAACAAGAGGTATATAAGAACAGAAGTAAAAATATAAACTATACAAACCATACAAGAGCATTATAGACAAAGGTACGACGTAGAGTGACGAGCAGGGCTGAGTGATTATAGAGAGATAATCAAATAACCCCCAGTTTTTGACCAGATACTTGGATATCGATATGGCGACAGTGTTGTTGGCTGTTGGTGCTTTTTTACAGAATATTTTCACTCTGAGATTTTTGATGACTAATCATCAGTAATGTGGATATAATGACAGATATTAAAGTAAATATAAAAGGTAAATAATAGAACAGTTAGAACTTCACTTCACTGTAATGCAGTCGCCTGTTACAAGTAAGAATTGATTCCATCCATCTAGAATCAGTCAGCTTGACCTCAGTGGAGTGGATGTCTGCTGCTTATGGTGTGGCACCTGGTCACTACCTTGTTATAATATACCTGACCTCACCTCATGGCTGTGGGGGGACACGCCCATAAACACATCAAGCACAGAAAATAAGAATAAAATAAAATCCAGGTAGAGGTTATGGTCTCTGCAGGAAACTACATCGCCACACACTTCTAGTAGGTCATAATTGATGATTGAGAGGGCTACACTCACTTTTCTGTGAGTCTACATATTGTTTTTTTCTTCTCCTACATAGTATACCTTCAATAGAAAAAATATACACACTGTTCTGCAGACACCAGAATCCCTCTGGAGAAAACAGCACCTCAGATATATTCTTCCTCCTCTTTTGAGGTGTTCTGCTTTGTTCTGGAAGAACTCCCTCGTGTTCCCTCGTACTGAGGCTGTGTTGTATGAAGGTGTCTAAGAACTTATTGCTTTTAAAGCTCTTTACTTATAAAACCCACTGCAGGTTCCCCCTTACTGTGTTTAAAAATTATTGAAGTGCTGTGACACCATGTACAAGATGATATTTGTCTTCATGTTTTGACGTAGCTGCGGTTTAAACATGATGGTTGTTGTGGATAGTTTGACTCACACTGACTGCACATGAGATCACTCACTTATTCATAGAGACCTGGAGGAAATGTCAGTTAGGCAGGACATTGATAAGATTGTAAAACACACAAAGTGTGTGGACGTCTGTAGAAAAACACACTATGAGCAGATAGTGTGAGTAAGAAACACTACAGGATCCCAGGGGACCATGAAGGGCCTGTGTACGTATTGATGCAGATTATAAACTGATGAATATTTGATGTTGGTTAAAAAGAGAATTAACTATATGACTGAACTTTGACTGAAAGATAGCAGTTACTGCAGCTCTACAGTTCCTCACATTATCCATACAGCAGAATAAACAGTACCTGAGCCATCGTTTCATTTGTCGAATCTCTAAAGGCCCAGACACATCAGACTGTCTTCAGATAAGTAGTGGTGACAAAGGCTGACTGTTGTGTCGCCTGTGTTTCAGCCAAAAAGTTTCACTTGAATGCACCACAGAGACGACAGCCGACGGCTAACCAGCCTGTGCATTCTGTGCCTGCGTGAGAGGAAATAAACCCACAGCAGCGGGTGGTGATCATCTGTATTTATCATTCAAGAAGTGAAACCAAAAAGAACGCCAGGATGGACTCAAGACGCTAGTTAGCCAGTTAGCACATGAACAACACAACCTGATGTTGAAAGAACAAGCATGGCTGAGAGTAAACTTATCAGCGACTCTGTGGTGGTTTCAAAAAAAGGAGCAGCTTCAGTAGGGTGGAACAAACTGTGGCGTCCTGAGTGTTGTGATGTTATGAACAGCCCTGGACTTCACAGAGTCTCGTAGTGACTAAAGTCCAGCTCAGACCAAAGAGTCACGATGAGATGAAGCCGTGTCAGAACGTTGCAGCGGTGTGAACTGGCCAGTCTGAGCTCGACTGAGCTCAACATAGTCTCATCATGGTCACTTCCTGTGAACCAGCAGCCAATAGAACGGAGCGTTGAAAGTAGTTGTTTGTTTCAACTCGTCTTGTCACAAATCTTTGGCCTGAACTGGACTTAACACAACAAAATGGTTGGCTGATTGAATTGAAAGCTCTGTATTGAACAACGTTGGATACTCAGCTATTATTGCTGCACTTTTAATAACCTTCCTTCCCTCTCTTGTGTGTGTTTGCAGGGCTGCAGTGAGATTGCCAGAGCTGTAAGATGTCGATGGTGTTGTTCGCCTCTGTGGTCCGGGTCGGAGATGGCCTGCCTTTGTCTGCATCCACTGATTATGAGCAGGACAGAGAGCTTCAGGAAACCAAGAGGCACCTCAAGGGTCTCTCCAAGAAACTCGGACAGTTTCCCGACCGCTGCACACTGAAGACTGGGCCGTACAATGTCAAGTAAGGCTGTTGATTTGATATGCTTAATCTGTGGTCCTTCTAAGGGGACCTTTATATATGAATGCAATACAGCTAACAGCTGTGATAAACAAAGTATGATACCCAGTAATTTGTGGTTTACTGTTCGTACATGATGAGAGCAGTATTTATATGACTATGAAATGATTCACTTAACATGTTTTCAATAAAATACAGTCTAGAGATTTAGCTTTAGAGATGTGACACCCATGAGAGATGAAACGGTCTTGTGCTGACAGTTCTTCTGCTCTTTTCTTGACCCTCTAACACAACTTTGATGGAAAAATGCTTTTAATTTGAGTGATTTGACAGCTGAGCCTTCATTTGAAGTGTCAAACTGTTTCTAAAAGCCCCGCTGGTGCTCAGGGAAAAGCTTTGAAACTCTCTCAAGCACTGTTTGTTAAGAGCTAATTAGTCTTATTAAGACAGAGAACATGAACTCAAAAGAAACTCCGAATCATCAGTGAGTCAGCCGTACCTTTCAACAACTGGAATCGCTCTTGATAAGAGTCCCTTTCATTAGTGAGAGCCTGAAGCATTTGCAGAAGAGAAGGCCAGGAGACAGTGAAGGTCAGGCTGACGCAGGAAGTGTTTAAAGTCACAGGTTAATCTGTTGTGTGATACTTTGGGCTCTGTAGAAGCTGTTGTTATGTCTCTTACATGTCTGAAGGCAGGGGAAGATTCCTCAAATCATTCGGTGTGGAAATGACTCATCAGTAACATCTATAGCTGAATTAATTTGGACATTTCTGGAACACAAGTTCACTTATTTCTCCTTTCAAGCCCTGTTTATCTTCTGTTATACAGGGACTATATTATATACAGTGTGTCTGACAGGATGCAGAGGCTTTGCAGTAACCTTAACACATCCTACTTTACATTCTGTCATATTCATGCATTGGTGTGAACCAGCAGGGTTTGAGAACATTGCACAACAGCACATTGCAAGAAGTTGTCTATTTTAACTTGTCTCATCATGAATCTGGTCTGAACTGGGTATTACAGTACGTCTCTGTGGTGCAGCCAAACACTGACACAGCTTTACAATCACAAACTAGTTTCAGTCAATTGTTTAGTGTGCACACTTTGTGGATTTTCAACCAGCTTGGTGTCATTACAGTGTGTGTGTGTGTGTAGTGTGTGTCAATGAAGTGTGGTAAACTTCATCTGACCAGCGCCCAGATCTCGCTGCTCATCTCTCAGCTCAAACCCGCTGGGTGACATGTTAGCGTCTTACCATCCATGTTCATTGGCTAAAGGGCAGTTGCTCAAACTACAAATCGTACTTCTGCATTTTTGTATGTCCACCATCACTGACGCAGAGAGTATAAAAGTGGATCAAGAGAGAGACCCGCCCCTCCTTCCCGCCGTCTCTAACACAGACCAAACTCAGATCAAAGTGGAAACACTAGGTAGTGCTGATCAAAATTAAAACCAAGATTCTGGCGGTGTGTTTCTTATTTCTGACCCAAAATGTCTTCATAATCATATTTTACTTGACTGTTTGGCTGTAATATGAGAGTTTGTGAAGGAAGTGGGTGCCATAATGCTTCCTGTACTGTTAAAACAGGCTGAAAAAACTGTGATCAAACTATAGACTGAATGAATAATGGACGTAGCTTCCGTGACATCACTCATTGGTTTGTAGACTCCTGTTTTGAAGCCTTGAGTTTGGCTGTCACCGTCTTGTGTTTTTTGGAGCCAGAAATGACCGTATTTGGATGAGAGGGTGGAGCTGTGGAGGAGCGAGGGTTGGATCCACCCTTAAATATGCGTAACGTTAAGCCACTAGCCTCTAGTGGACATTAGAGGAACTGCAGTTTTTGATGCTTCCATATTGGCCTCATTTCAGTCTCAGAGGTCACCGCTTGGATCAAACAGTAAATCTAAGCAGTGCTGATCAAATATGAACCAAGATTCTGTTACTGTGCTTCCTGTTTCTCGTCTCAAATGCCACAGCCCTTGTGCTCTAGAAACTGGTGCTTTATGACCAGAGAGAATAAAGTATTTGCATCTTTCTCCTGCATAGACTGATTCTTGTAATCATTTTTGCAGCTGCATGGTGAGACACCTGCCTGCATCACTCAGCTACTACTGTCCTATATCACTACTAAGTGTCTGAGGTCTTCTGATCAGGGCTCGGTGCTTCTTCCCCCCTCTGGGCTAAAAACTAAAGGAGACTGTGCCTTTTGAAGTTGTGGCTCCTAAATTTTGAAATTCATTCCCCGTGGAGCCTTTGAATGTTCGGTTTCTTCTGTCTTTTATTGCGAAACGCTTTGAGATGCCTGCTGTTGAAAGGTGCTGTATAAATGAACTTTACTTACTCACTGTAGGCACTGTAAAACTAGAGGCCACAGTATTAAGCATCACTCAGTGTTTTGCGATTAAGGATCAGGCCTGCGTCCCGCTGATATTTGTGCGTTAGTCATTTATTTGATTACTGAGGCGCTGCAGCTATGCGGTGACATGCTGGTATCAGATTGACCCTCATTCTTCAGATATATTCTATATATCTGTGTTTCTGTTCTCGTCACATCTGCTCTGTTTGTTGACATTTATGTTCCACATCAATTTAGATGTTGTGATAACCGACGTTCACCTCAGCAGAGCTCTGAGCTCTTCAGATAATGTGCAAGTCTTTGTGTCTGGGGAATTTAATTTGTGCTCAGTGTATCAATTAACACTGCAGGGCCAAAAGATAGAGAGTCTGCTGAGGTGCATGTGAATGTGGGATTGTGTTTAATTGGCTGTGAACGTGTGAATCTGTTAGCCACAAATGTGCTGAAATAGTATTTGTACTGTGTTCAGAGCAGCAAGCAGCACAATCACAAATGCCATTATGCGTTTTTTTTCCCCATAATAATCTGCACTGTATTTAGCCTGGTGTCCTAATTACAGTTTCCCAGGGTTTCTGTCAAGAGGAAGGAGTGCAGTGCATGAAAAGCAATAATGTTTGTGTGTATGTTTCAGCTTTACGAGCGCTCTGGGTGTTGGATACCTGATGGTGTGCACCGCAAACTACCCCAATGTCCTGGCTTTCTGCTTCCTGGATGAGCTGCAGAAGGAGTTTATCATCACCTATGACCCCAAACGCATCAGCAGCGCCGTGCGGCCGTACTCCTTTATTGAATTTGGTGAGCTCCACAGCGTTTTACTGCACATTACAGCTGACTATCACATAATTAACCTATGATGTCATTGCCCTGCAGTAATGCAGGGAACAGATCCAAAATAAAACCCCGTCTACACAACTATAGGTATTTTAGAAAACTGATATTTTCCCCTTTGTTTCAAAAAAAAAAAAAAAATCTGTCCAAACATCCTTGTCTGCAGGAGATTGCAAAAATGTCTTCCACAGCTTCCCCTTGTGACACACAGCTCGGTTAGTGTACAGGCTCTTGTTTCCCTACTGGAGATCTCATCGTGACTGTTGATAGTGCTCGGTCAAAGATACCAGTGATGATCTGGACGTGCAAAAGTTTTCCTTCCCCTCGTCATCGACAACGATCCTAATCGAAGTCGTCCCACCATCTGCTGGTTTGAGCTGCACTGCTCCAAAACCACCATTTCTGGTAGACAAAAATATTGTGTCTAGCAGACGCCCCCGTTCATTCCTGAAGTGACGCACTTACTAATTGGGATGCGCGATTATATGGGCACATCATTTATTTATTTTCTTTTTAAATTAACAAAGTGAACATGTCAAAACTGATAAGATAAGATTATACTGTAACCCTTTGACAGTCGGCTCGTACTGTGTTGATTATCACCAGAGATACAAAGCAGAAAAGATAACTCTGGCATGTTTGTAAACGACGATGAAAGGGTGAGGAACTCTTTAAATCCAGAGGCCGATGCTAAAAAAACCTTAAGATGTCTCCCTAGTCTTACATGTAGCCACGACCCAGATTTTTAACGCTGTTTCACCACACAGACTCCTAGTAGGTAAAAAATAGTAGCTGAAGTTAGCTAATGTTAGCTAGTAACATTAGCCTGTTGTTTAGATATAAAAGACAGTTAAACTCACACACATTTACTCACTCAGCCAAAACCAAGACGGCAGTCACTTTAGTCGTGAACCCAGCCACACAAAATAGTTGTAGTTGTCTAGAATCTTGTACGCTTTCATCATCCCGCCATGTAACCACAGAGATGTTAGGAAGGCTGGAGGACAAGGTCATTAGCATCGACAGTTGTGTTTACACCGGGCAAGTTGGTCAAGTTATAGGGGAAAAAAATCACTGTTCTTTGTTTGTGTTGATCACATCCAACATGAGTTTGAATTTCTAACAATGCCTAAATTTAACTAGGTGCATTGTCTCAAGCTCATCAAAGAGTATTCTGGGAAATGTATGAAATAAGGTTGAAAAAAGGATTCCTAAAAGTGGTTGGACCAAAAATAATTAACAATATTTCATCACAAAATGACTTCTCAGCAGAGCTGCATTAATGCTGCCATTTTATATTCATCTGTTTTATTAATTGTCCACTGCAGCATCTTAACGGCCCAGTGGGCATGTGCAGATGTCTTCTATGATCCAACACCCAAAGATATTCTGTTTAAAATGATGTAAAAGCAGAAACAGCAGATCGTTAGACTTTAAACTGTGAAACCAGAGAATGTTTTGCATCTGAACTTCATAAATGATTAAAACAATAAATCAGTGTTGATAGAAACTGAATCATGTCAGAGATAATCCACTAACTCAAAGACATAAATCTTGCTTTAAGCCTGAGGGCAGGTCGGCCTTGTACTTACAAATGATGTGTTTGTCTCCTTGTTTGGCTCGCTGTGTTTTAACCACCGTGTTGTTGTGCTGACTTTCATCCATCAGACACCTTCATCCAGAAGACCAAACAGCGCTACAACAGCCCACGTTCCCTGTCCACAAAGATCAACCTGGCTGACATGCAGACAGAGATCAAGCTGCGACCGCCCTACCAGCTCTCCCCTGAGGACCTGCGGGCTATCAATGGATTCTCAGTGCACACGCCCTCTAAATACAAAGGCATTGGTAGGACATGAGCTGCCACACACACACACACACACACACACACACACACACACACACACACACACACACACACGAACCTCACCTGAGTATAAAAGAGGTTTGTATTGTCATGCTAACTACAATCAATAAAGTTTCATCTCATCTTATCTGGTGCTGTCAGCACTGGGAGCACTGGTCTCTGTAACACAATGATATATAAAGGTCACTGGTGATTTCCTCAGAAACACCAGTAAAGGAACACAACTGGATACAACGCCGCATCTGTCATTCTTCATATCGCTGCCTAAAAACACAAGTTCTGTCTGCGACCAGGTCACATCCAGCCTTTAGAAGCCACATGTTTGTTGTAACATCGCAGCACCAGAATTCATCCCATTTGTGCATTTTTATCAGGCGCCTGCTGTGCGTCTACATTTGAAATTATGAATTTCAGGGTGCAAAAAGGCGGCATGTGTACGACCCCTTAATGTTTTACTCTCAGCAGGAAACTGCTTGCTGCTCCAATCTGCTGCACCCGCCATGTAAATATCAGAGCACCAGGTGCAGGCGGACCTGACTCTTAAAGGGAATGGGAGATGACATTCTGATTGGCTGAATTCATGTTACGCCCAGAACACACACATGATTAAATAAGGGACTAAATACAATCTCTTTGCCCCTTGTGCCTCACTTTGTGTCCAGATTATGCGCCGTTTAACTTAAGTGGAGCTGGAGATGCTCTAAATGCTCTTAAGACCATAAGCTATAGATCGTTTGAACAGGCCCGAGGTGTTTTCATAATAAAATCTGTGAAACAAAAAGAAAAATAATGATCCTTTGGTTATACTGTATGTTGTTCAGATAGTCAGACAGCTCCACTGTTGCTCTGTGGCTCCGCCCTGCTACCCCTCAGCTCCACCAGACAACAGCCCTCTTGTACGCACCGTCACACCTCAGCTGCCCCAAGCTAAGTGATGCCACCTCGGGTCAGTTATAGCGCTTGTGTTCCCCCTGACATCCTCTTTAGGGCAGCTCTCCACGCTTTGCTCCCTTTCTGTTGGTTGCCCTTGTCAGTCTCCGTTTTCTGAGAACATAAATCATTTTGTCCTGAGGGATGAAGTATGCTAATCTGATAATAGTGACGCATCTCTTCTTTTCCTGCGCCAGAGTATTCTGGAAGTCACAAGATTTAAAAGCAGTGCCTGCTCGGCTCTTCATTGCTATTCATGGATTTATTCTTTTATCCTGTGAATAAAAGTCTTCATAAATAATTACATTTAGAAAATGTGCGTGTGTTTTGTCCTTTGGAAAGCAGATTTTCTTCGTAATGTTTCTGTAGTTCATTTGTCAGGAACATTTTGCTGAGTCTGTAATACCACGTCCTTCCTCTCTTCAGCTCCCACACAGATGTTGGAGCCAGTGACTCTCTCAGGCATCGTGTCCTGTGTGCTCAGTATCCTCTGTGGAGGCCTCAACCTGCTGCGAGGAGTCCACGCTATAGAGAGCATACTGCAGGTGAGGACGTGTCCTCAGGTTTCATATAACCTGAGTCATACTGTCACAGTTTGTCAGTGGTGACAGTAACACACTTCACTTAATTCTGTACATCTGGGTAATTTCTTAAAAGGAGGTCAGGCGGCACAGGAAACACGAGCAGTCACATGATCAGACAGGTTTTAAACAAACATCCAGGTTAGTTAAAACGTATTTTATTAATCAGGAAACATGAAAGCAATCTGTAGAATTATGACCGTCACAGTTTACAGAGCAGCTCTCTGACTCGGCCTCGCACCATAACTATTTGTTTGGACAATAAATCGTCCAGAAATAATTGCAATAAAAGTTATTATTGTCATTTTGAGACCAGTATGTGCCGCTGATATAATGATGCAAGTTCACCCTCTCAAAGAGCAAAGAACTTTAATTCGTACGAATACTCAGACATCGGAATATGAAAATATATTCAACATATTTTTCAAAAAATAAGTGTCTATAAACTGGCAGTGCCCAAATTACTCAGTTTGAGACTGAAAGGCCCAGACACACCAAGCAAACACCAAAGAACTGGTGGCAGCAAAGACCAGCTGTATCGTCACCTCACGTCACCTCATGTCATTGTGTCTTGGCGAAACAGTTGCACATGAACACAGCACAAAGATCACAGCCTACGACCAACTGATACGTGTGTTCTGTGACGGCGTGAGAAGAAATAACTCTCTATACAAAGCGAAAACTGATTAAACCAACACCGCATATACAGAACAGAATGTACACCAAGAGGAAGAGTCTCTTGTAGACCCACATAGATAATATATTTATGATATATTTCTGTTTTATCTTATTTTTGTTGCAATTTAAATTACAATGTCTTTCCATAAATTTTGCACACATTGTGCTCTTTGTGAGGACTTTGGTTTAAGTCAGATAACCTGATTATTATACTGTAATTGACATAAAGCAGTAGTCTGTATTCGTCTTTCAAAAAGGGAAATAGAAATTCCAACAGGTCGGACTCAAGATGTGAGTTAGCCAGTTAGCACTTTAACAACACAACCCAGAACAAAGGATATTTACAGCTTGTGAACAACAACACAAGCAATCGTGAACTTTCTGCAAAACTCAAGGGCTAAAAATAAAAACCTTCTGGACTCTGCCGGGTCTGCTGCAGATCCAACGTGCTGAATCAGCCAAAGAACACCTGAAAAGAGCCGACTAGTTCCAACAGTGCAGGATACACCACAAAAACTAGGATGCCAGACCCTGACTGACAGACAACTGTCGGCTTGGTGTGTCAGAGCCCGAATACAGAATTTGGCCGACAGAAACTAAACCAAGTGATGCCTCATGTGACTAATAGACAAGCTTAGTGAAGCTACATTAACACTGCAGTTACCTTTATAATCCGGACACTGTGCTTCAGGTATTGACGGCCTGGGTGCCGGCTGTTTGCTGCTGGATTTACAAAGTGAAGGAGGAAGTTGTTGGAGGTTAAAACTACCAACTACAGGCTTTGTGGCTCATTGTCAGAGGTCTGCAAGCTAAGGACTCCAGCTCCAAAAATGCAGCTGCAGGCTACCAGGAAGCTGCACTGTGTCGTCTTTGAAGTGTTTCATTATCAGACTCACAGACAAGTAGGCGGGAAAAACGCTGCACTCAAGTCCTGCTGTTTATTCTGACATCATGTTGGTGACATTCTTATGTAAACACAACTGCAACATGATGAAGGTCGTGTTCATGTGTCGTATGATAAGTCAGAAACATAATTCTGGTGACAGCTCTAATGTCCTGTATCTCTGTAGCTGTGTGCGCACTGTGCACAGTGTTCTTGTGCAGTTAGGGAATAATTCAGTGAGCCTACTTTTGGTGTCACCTCTGAGTACGGTGGTTCAGATGATCCGTCTCTTACCTGTCTGATTTAACACTACCTGTGTTTCCTGCCCACCTGACTTCACTGTCCCAACATCATCAAACAGAAACGACCAAAACAAAGTCCAAATTGTCATTAACCTGAATTTTCAGTCGGCCATCTGCTGCCCACTCTGTCCTTGATGTCATATCAAACTCTATTAAATTAAATGAGGCTAAATGAAAAAAGAAATGTAATTAATTTTCTGGTCATATTGGTTTTGTGATGCCTCGTCAAGACGTAGACGACTAGTTCTGAAAAAATGCCTTTTCTTTCTGCCTGTAGAATGATGATGAAGACTTTAATTATGTGATTGCCTTCTTCCTCGGCACAGCGGCCTGTCTGTATCAGGTAAGTGATCGTCTGCGGTAAGAGCAGCCCATCACCGGCTGACTGGCTGACTAACAGCCCTGCACTTTACAGCTCAGCAGCTTGTCAGCGAGACTAACATTAGCAAAAGCTCAATGCCTTTCACCCCACTACCGTCTCTAAAACATTTTCATCAGCTCCTTTTGTGCAGCTCCTGGTACTAAATGGAGCACCACAAATTGGTAGAGTGATGGCGAGACAGAGTTATCAGACGGGATTTCTTACTTACTGAGCAGACTTGTTGTCCCGTGAAGGACATTAATGATGAAAACATGTCACTGGTCAATGTCAGTCACACACAGACTGTGCAGCATTCATATTTTCCTGTGCGTTCTGCTTTCAGTGCTACCTGTTTGCCTACTTCTCTGTGTGGAGGAACAGTAAGTCTTTCCTGGCGTTTGCACTCATCTGTCTGTCCAACATGTATCTGTATGAACTGAGGAACATGTGGCAGATCCTCTTCCATGTGGCGGTGGGGGCCTTCATGACCCTGCAGATCAGACTGAGGCAGCCGCTGGGCAAAGCGCCAGACTACAATGTCTGACAGAGACCTTAAACACAAAGAACAAAAGGGCCTACATTCACACGGTCCCCCACACGTCCTGGAAATACAGCGACAGAGACAACACTGAGGACAAAGTGGAAACAAGCAAAACTGTCCTCCTGCTTCAGGAAGAGAAACCAAAACATGGTGCTGTTGGCTTCATCCAGCAGCCGTGGACACGTCTCAGTGTGGGAACTCTGCCACAGCCTCAACCATTCATGGACTTTACTGGATTCATTTGGAACGTTGGCATCGATCCACCATTGTCTGATAAAATGTTTGCTTTACTTCCTGTCAGTGCAGCCGTAGTTCAGGTCAGAGTCCTGCATATGTCTGGTTTTACTAACCCATGTTCTCCCTGCTCCTGCACAGCTGAGAATCTGTTACATACAGCATGTATCCAGGCTGCACACTCAGGCTACATCCTCGCTAATAGAGTTTAAAACAAATAACTTCTGTTGCGTTTAGGCCTGGTGTCCACTGGGGGCAGTAATCTCCAGGCACCTCAGGATTCAATCATGTTTGATTTCTATACATAATTAATTTTTCTCACTGTGTGACTACTTGCTGCTTTTAAAACATATCATACTTTATCTGTAGTGATCCATAATGAAATTAACAGATGAATTTACTTGCAGACAGTGTGACAGCCAAGATGTTTCCACTCCTGAGCTTTAAACCAGTCAGATTGTTTCCATCTGCTGTTACACAAACTAAACTTGAGTGGGATATTTATATCAGCTTAGTGTCCAGTGAATACATCCTGTAATGTTCACTGGAAATAGTGTGAAGTTACTACGTACTGTTGAACAGTAAATGGTTTGTAGCCTTTTTATTTTAACACGTAAACTGCATTAATTAATTAATTTGAACGCACCTTACAGTCTGCCTGTACGTGAATAACAAAATGACGGGGAGGGGGAGTGATCCACTGTTCTGTTAACATTATGTCTTCATCAGTGGGAGGAGCCTCTCTGCTGAATGTTCCCTCTGGGAGGAGCCAAGACGCTGAGCGCACCAGGTGCAGGGTTTCTGAGGTGAAACAGACTGAGCAGAGTTATTGTGGTTGAAGTTGGTTAATGCTGCAGTGAGTGTTGGTCAGTCGGTCTCGCTTGTTTCTGTTACTGCTGATCGTTTCTCCGTTCCATTAACGTTCGTCTCTGGGTGATGGCGTAGAAAATACTCACAAAACACTTCATGTTCACCTTGCAGATGTATTTAGACATTAAAACAAGCTTGACACTGCTGCCGTCTGTGAGGATGAATCACAGGTTAACTCCAGCGTGTGCTGCACTGTAGACTGTGCGGGTGCTGCCCTGCTTTCGTGGTTGATTTCTGCCTCTTTCATTCCATCAACATTAAGTTATTAAAAAACATTAAGATTATTGATTTTTGAATTGATGCTGAATCGTCCACATCGTGATGCACCTGAGAATTGATTTTCCTCACCTAGTATCCAAACTACTCTGGCGTATTTGAACCTCTAAATCTTTTGAAGACACTTCTGACCCCTGTTAAAGCGTGCAAAGCTGCGTCCTGCTAAACTATGCCATACTTAGTTTTTGGGGAGTTTCCCAGGCCTACATACTTTCTGTGATGTCATCCTTCTTGTGTATGTACTCCTCTCATGCCACGGTTTCCTCCATGGTTTCATGTGCCGCCATATTTGCTTTGCAGTGACTCACAATCAACATTTCCCGCCGCCTTGACCACCGTATGCTCATATTACTCTGTGACAGCAAACCAAGAGTAGACCGTCTGCTCCCCACCTGTGTGACTGGTCATGTGATGCACGTTGTTAGGGGTGTCAGTAGAGATGGAGATTATCCCTGAAACGGTGCTCAAAAGCCTGTGTGTACGGAGATTGACTTCATTTTAAGATGGCATTCCAAAATGAAAATATATTGGTGTGGATGTAGCCTCTGTTTGAAGTGCTTTAGTTTTACAAATACACAACCTCCCAGTCTCACACCTTAATGTGCATGAGATACAGTGTGTGCTGCCTTTAAGAATTTGACCAGACTTTTCATGAAAGCTTGTGATGCTCGAGGTAGAGAGACACATTTGTGGTTGGTCATATCCAGCACTTTTATTTCCCTGAGCTCAGTCTACAGCCCATGAAGGCTAAACACATGTTAAACAGCGTACAGCTGTGTCTGTGTCATGAAACACCAACACACGATTTGCCATCGACCCCAAACTTCAAATCCATAACCTGTTTGAATAATTCAGTCAGACAGCATGTTTCATACATGTGAAACTAAGATCATATATTCTGAAACAAAGGTAGTTCAGGAAAAACAAACTGTTGCTGATTCTCAAACTGAGCAGCACATCTCCACAGCTTACATGTTAACGTGTCTGTTAGCAACGCACCTGATTGGAGCAGCTCTCATATTCCAGCTCGTGCAGACGACAGGCTTAAGACATTAAATTAGTATTTTATTTTTATTTATTTACCATCAGATGTTGGCAATCTGACCCAATGATTCACCTTATGTGTGGGTCACCTGCGAGGTCATCGACCTGATGCAGGGCTCTGATTTACATCACCACATCCACCTAGTGCTGCGTGTGCTTCTGTCTGTCACATGCACTTTTTGCACGTGCACAGGTGTGAACCTGACCTTGTGCAGGACTCTGGTTTCAGTCGTGGTTTTAAAACTATGCAACGCTGCCTTGTGTTTGTGTTCGAAGCTCTCTTTTCAGTCTCTGGTGTTTTCAGCAGCAAATGACTTTATTTTGCAGATATTTGTAATTTTATAGACGGTTAATTTTGCTATTTATTTACTTATTGTTCAATGAAAAATTAGAAAGATTTTATTACTTTAATTTGTTTTATGATTTGTATTTTAAAGGCCGACTGTTTGTGTCTCCAGGAGCAGTTGTGACAACTAGACGCCAGTCTGTTTGCATTCAAATCCTCCTTCCTCGCCCACACAGCCTCCAGCATATGCCAGTGTCAAGTGACTATGTTAATAAACAGGTCTGTGTTGGCAGCAGTAGAGATGCGTAGCTGTGTTGTCAAGGCCAGAGGCAGCCCGTATCGTCTGAGCAGCCTGTGGCGTGCTTTCCTTCCTGCGAGTCCCTGGGCTCAGACATGGCTGCGTCTGCCACTGAAGGAGGCAGAGACTCGTCTCACCCTCTGCCTGTGTTTGGGATATTAGCTCAGTGTTCACATTTAACATGGTTTCAGTCAGGAGATGTCACATTCATCATTATTAGGCAGTGTGAGATCTGTTCAGAGAATTATGGGAAGATTTCCTGGCTTCCTGCACTTTCCCAACAATAACAGCAAACAACTGGAGCATGGGACTGAGTCATGCTTTTATTGTTCATTGTTCATGAGGACTCAACAGTTGTGCCAGAACATCTTTTATTTTAAATCTCTCTCTCACTGGATGAAGTAAAAAGTGAAAATAAAAGGCAGTATAGCTGCACAGCTCCGCTCCACGTCCATCTGGCATCTGCACTACAGATCTGTCGGGGGACCGCTGCAACACTTCAGCCTCGTTATGATTCATCATCGCGCTCTCCCAATGTTCTGTTGCCTTCCAACAGCAGAACCACACCTACATGACCTAATGGCTCATTTCACAATATGGCTGGGACCGGACTGGATCTGATCTGAGCTTCACTGGCTCAGAGTGTTTGTGTTCACATCCTCCTCTTCCTCAGCACTTACAGTAAATGTGGAGTGTGGGTGGGTTGTGTAAAACAGGAACAATAAAATCTAAGGCTTTTCTACTGGTTTATCCAAGTATGGAAAATGAGTGTGATCATTTCTGGCTCTTTGAAATTTGGAAATGAACTGCTAAAAGAAGAAATGTGTGTGTTGTTGTACAAACTTTTCACATTTTAATTTGTTTAATTTCACACCAGAGTGTAATATTACACCTTTTGAGTTCCCCACTCATGATTAGAGCACAGAAACATTTGATCAGTTACTTCTAATGTCAGATTCAGCAAATGAAAATCTGGGAAAGAAAAGATTTGATCAGAAATGGGAACTGATGGACTTAAAGCATGTCTGAGGCTCAGCCCAGTCACCAGAATAAAGGCTGGCTTTGTAACATTACAACTTAGGTTTCTACGCTGTGATTTGGTGAAGGAACGGGAGGCGCTTGGTTATGGTTGGAAAAAGATCATGTTTTGGCTTAAAATACCCAGTTTTGGTGACACTATACCAACAGGAAATGCAGCACTGTCTCGGTAAAAACCAACCACTTTTTGTGGCACTGTCCCGGCAAAAAATGTAGCAATGTCTCTGCAAAACACAACCCCTTTTTGTGACGTTATCTCTACAGGAAACACAGCGATGTGTGACAGAAAACCCAGGGTTGTATGGTTAAAAACCAACCGCTTTTCATGGCACTGTCCAGACAAGGAATGCAGTGTGCTGCCTAAAAACACCCTGCCATGAAATCGCAAGAAACACAACGCTGTCTTGGTAAAAAAAAACAACAAAAAAACGTGCCTTTTTGGGCGGTATCCCCGCTGATAACGCAGCAATGTCTTTTTTGTGGCGCTGTCCCCGTTGGAAACACTGGAATGACTCATTACTGAACAACCGCTTTTCTTGGCATCATCTCAACAGAAAATGCAGCGATGTCTCGTTGGTTAAGACCGACCATTCTTCGTGGTAACAGGTCACTACAAAAACACAGCTGGTGGTTAAAAAGCTGCTGTCAACGCTGTGATGATTTGCTAAAAGACAACTGGTTTTGTAGTTTGTTGGTCTTGAACGGAGTCTTGATCTAAAACTTAGACACGCCATCCTACATATCGTCAAGTCAGCTCATAAACTCTGTCACTTTAGAAAGATCAACATGATGCGTATGAAACATTTTGTTCTGGCGACTGGGCTGAGACCAGAAGTGAATTTTGTCCACTTCCTGTTGCACATGACGACACACAGATTTATCTTGATGTGATCTGGTCTTCAGTCCTCCTGAAACACATCTGCTCTGGTATCAGGACTCATTGTCTTTGAGCTCGACTATGGAAGATTGAACATTAAAGAAATGTGGGACATTACCATCACAATGATTTCCATGTGTTGGTGTTTTTATGGCAGCGCTGCTGGGGGCTTAACGAGGCGATGAGATCTGATGTGTGTGTTGCTCTGATTGTGGAAAAAATGAATTATGAAAGAGATTCAAAGCATCCTGTAATAAAAGAGATATCAGATCCACGTCCTCTGTAATTTAAAGGAAACATTTAGCTAACCTTGGAGCCTGCAGTAAATGAGCAGCAGAGTTTCAGCTGCTAAAATGCTGAGTTTAGTTTATTCCCCTCCCCCAAACTCATTTCTTCTCTCTGGAGCAGCAACAAGCAACAGATTGCCTCATGATTCAGAGGTAGCTCAAACATTTCTCAAGAAAGCACTCTTTGTTTTCCACCACTGATGGCAGGAGGTACTTATGAATATGATTATAATATATGATGTTTGTTGCGGCCTCATTTTAAGGAACAGCACTTTTCCTCCAGCTGTGGATTAATGGAGCAGGGATATGTTTGTGCAGAATATATGTGGCTTTAATGAATAATAGCTGCTGTAGGTGTAAATTGCTGAGCACTTGAACAATTTGAAGTCAGGGAGCTACAAGTGAACATCAGTGGTGATAATCCTCTCATGGCTGAGATCACACAGGTCTCAGGTTGGTGCTGGAGAAAGGTCACAATCATTAAAGGGTAACTACCATGTTTTTGTGTCCAAGTGATGAACGGGAACAACTGTGTTTTAAAAACTGATCAGTATTGAGCGACAGGGCCACACGGGCGAAACATCGTCAATTTCTGTTCACTTAAAGTCTGTTTTTGCCACTGACAGGCTCACAGTGTTCTCAGGCTGCGTTCACACCTGTACTTTGGTTCATGTGGTCGCACCAGAGACAAACCAAGAGGAGTAAACAGGAAGTTGTGCCGACTGACAGGTGACTGGTTGATTGGACAGTTTTGGCGTCATCAGGACCCAGGTGTGGAAATCAAACAGAAGTTTGTGCAGCAGCTTCTGAAGTGTTTCTGTTTCTGAGAGCTCACAGAGAAACACCTGACTGTCAGCGTTGTTAACATCACACTGCAGATCAGCTGCATGTTGTGAATAATGACGAGCACTCACACAGGATGCACAGAAATGATTCTGGGCTTCAGACTGTGGGTCCACACATAGTGGATACAGTGATGGCAGTATGAACAGCTTTAATCAGAGCAAATACCCTCGCTGACCTGCATCTGTGTTACCATGGTTACGTGTGTGCCTCAGCATCAGTAGGTTACGGCAGTGGTCCCCAGCTGGTCTAGATTTGTCCCCAGTCATCAGTTCAAGGTCGTCACAGTTAAACACATTTAGCATCACACTTGTGTGTCTCTGTCAAGTATCTGTCTGTTAGTCAGTCACTCTGCAGCAGGAAACAGCTCTTCAAAATAAAAGCTCTGAGGCCAGAAATTCACTGTACTTCAAAATGAATTGTGTTTTTTACAAACATTTCAGAGCCACCTACGGTCCAGTAGAATGGACCCATGAGTCGCCCCACCAGTTGGGCACCACTGGGTTATGGGATATGGGGGGCATCAATCAGTTTCCAGGATCAGTGATGAGATGGCGGACAGGTTCAGGATCAGCAGATGGATTTATTTTTGGTTCAGCTGTTGCTAAAATCACAGATCTGCTTCATAGAATCCTGTGATTAGTTCGTCTTGTCACACCACAAACGAACCACACCAGAGTCAGCTGGAGGCGGACCCAGAGCCACCTTTTGGAGCGGCCTCGGTTCGGTTGTTTGGTGTGCACCAGGGTTTGATTGACAGCTTTGACACCAGCCCAAACGAACCGTACTAACTGCACAAACAGACCTGAGTTAGTTTAAACTGAGCCAAACAGGTCAGGTGTGAACGCACCCCAAGTGTCTGACTACATTATGAAAGAAGCCTTCAGAGATAGAGCTTTTTGTTGAGGAGTAAGATCCATGTTGTTTAACCAGAAACAACCGTAAAATCACCATTGCCAAACTCCATTTAAATAAACAGACATTTTAGCATGTGTATAAAGTTTGTATATTTTTCACATCTAACTGGATGAATTGAGAGTTTATATCAACCAAACCAGAGTCGGTGATTGTCAGAGAATTGAAGAAACAAACTGAGACAGTTTCAGTGAGTTTTATTTTGCTTTGTGACTCTGAACAAACTGAGTTTAACAATGATTAAATGACTGTTCGTTTAAACTGAGTCTGGTGGGTGTGATGATGGTGATTTGGGGCTGTTTCTGGTCAAACTAAAAGGATCTTACTCTAACAAATAGATGTGTGATCCTTTACACAACACTCAGAATAACAATCTGATCCTGTCAGCTGCAAAAACACTTTCAGTGGACGTACGTTCATGGAGCTCAGTTGCCTGCAGGGTTGACAGCTGACAGTTGACAGCTGTGTCACTCAGCACTGGACTGATTTCAGAAACTGTTGTTCCCCTTTATCACTTAAAAACGAGGGAGAGACGGGTCCAGGTTTGTACATACCATCACTCTCCTTTAAGTCTGAGGGTTTAGTTTGTTCCTACATGTGTTGAGTTGTCATGATTAAAGCCTGCACTGTGGTTACTTCCTGCAGTCAGTGACCTTTGACCCCGTCACGGATCAGTCCTCATGTCCTTAAACTTGATCTGTTTAAATGAGGAGACTTTATTTTTAATAATTGTCCAGCTCTGCTGTTAAAATGCATATCATAGGTTATTGAATTAACAGACCAATCAGAGTCTAAATGTGATGCCTGGTGATTTGACTTGTGTGTAAATGGAGAAATTAAAGCTGTAATGGATGAAGCAACACTCAGGGTGCTAATCAGCAGATTAGCATTTAGCTGCAGCTCCTCCATCATATATATAAACACTGGTCAGGCTGAAGAAGAAGAAGACAAAGGACGCCACGGTTAGACTCAGTGATGTGGTTCTGCTGCCACCTGTTGGTCAGCCGAGTTGAACCGTCACACGGCTCAGCTCAGAGCACACACGTCAACACTGATGCACAAGATGCTCTGAAGGAGGGAGAGTTTCTCACTTAAAGCATCTTATTTCCACTGCTGTGTGGCCGAAAGTATGTGGACACCTGAGCTTCTCATTCAGAAACTGTTTCCATACCTGGAGGCAATCAGGTCTTCACTGTCTAAACTATCCCTGTATGCTGCAGCATGAAGATGCTCCTGACTTGGATCCAAAAGCCCAAACTGTGGGGTGTGTCCACATACTTTTGGCCATGATATTTTGCAGGGGATAAAAGACAAGATTCTTTGCAGGACCTTTAGCTTTGCTACTGCACATACAGGCTGACTGCAGGTCCTTTTAGAGTCTGGAAATGTCTTTGATTTTATAAATATTCAGCCTAAAGTCATTTATCTCAAATTTGAATTTGTGACATTTTATCTTAATATATCCATCTTTTAATTTGTTGAGTCGAGCTCTTCAGTGTGTAAATGTTCATCTCTGATGTCACAAATCTTCAAACCTGATACTGAACTTAATTCTGTCGTGTTTCTTCATATTTACATTTAACTGTTGAAAATAAAAATGTACATCAGCTCTAACTGTGTCTAACTCTGACACTAAACCTTCCTCTTCACAGGACTACAGATAAACTGCTGATTAACCTGCAACGTTTGAATAATTTGTCCAAAAATTAGTTTTCAATTTGGTTTAAAATGATCTTAAATGTGTAATTAAAATGAATTAAATGTAAGCGTGTGATTGGTGCAGACAGCCTGGACGTGTTCTGAGACGTTCATGTAAATTGATGACTCTGCAGATTATGGAGCAAAGAATCAGATTCATCGTGAACCTGTGAAACATCAGCAGTTTATTTGACTGTTAAAAAAAAGCAAAGAGCATAGTGTTGGCATGACGACAGAAACAAGCCACGTGTTTGACTCTGAAGATGTTTGTGTCACAGACGCTGTGTCACCGTGACGACATCATGAATGAAGGTCCTCGGCTGTAGAAATAAAAACCAGGTGAGCTGTCGACACTTGAAACCTCACAGAGTGTTCAGCCCTCTGATGCTCTCTCTCTCTACAACCTTCTGGGTTCTGATGGCACATTTAATCATGGGTGCAGCGTGGCACTGTGGTCACTGAGTCTCATGAGATGATGCTTTAAAGGTACACTACGCAGGACTCTTCTAAAAAACTCGCAAGACTTATAAAGTAACATCTCTCAATTATCATTTATGACCCACTGAAAGTGTGATGGTGAGTTTGTCCTCAGATTTTTGTCTTATTTAGTGGTGCTTGGGAGGTTATGGGCGTCTCATTTATAAAACAGTGTGAAGGATCCAGACTAAAATGTTCTTACAGACCAAACCCATAAATGACATGCACCAAGAAATATTTGACAGTTTCTACAATCAGGCTCCACCTCACCGTCTGTGTCGCCAGTACAGTATCTCACATAAGTGAGTACACCCCTCCCATTTTTGCAAATATTTCATTATATCTTGTCATGGGACAACACTATAGAAATGACACTTTGATATAACTTAAAGTAGTCAGTGTACAGCTTGTATAGTAGTATAGATTTACCTTCCTCTGAAAATTACTCAAAACACAGCCGTCAACATCTAAACAGCTGGCAACATAAGTGAGTACACCCCACAGTGAACATGTCCAAATTGTGCCTAAAGTGTCAATATTTTGTGTGCCAACCATTATTATCTAGCACTGCCTTAACTCCTTTGAGCATGGAATTCACCAGAGCTCACAGGTTGCTTCAGGAATCCTCTCCCACTCCTCCATGATGACATCATGGAGCAGATGGATGTGAAGACACCTTGCGCTCCTCCACCTTCAGCTTGAGGATGGCCCACAGGTGCACTTCCAAGAGGAAGCTCTGAACATTGTAGACTCAGCACAGAAGAAATGTAAATCTAGTGAGGTGGACCTGCAGTCTGGGGCTGGACGTCACTTTCTCCACTGAGCGTGCTCAGAAACAGAAACCAACAGTTCCTGAGTACTGTACCTTTAACAGAGACTGTTCACCCTCAAATCAAAAACCTGTGGTGTCGCTGTATTTATCAGTCAGGATGCATGCTTCCTTCTGCACGGTGATTCGGTTAGGGGGTGTAATTGGTTAGAAAGAAAATAGTTCCTACATGAAACTGCTGACAGTAAGGTGTGTGGATTATCTGGAGTAACCAGGTCATGATTTGTGGAAACAGACGAGCTGCTGCTGAGCGTCGTCTAGATCTGTTACACTGGAGAGACCTCAGACATCTCGACATCTCCAACACTCTGCAGCTCACACTGATGAACAGCTCCACAGGTGAGAGGATGAATGTGTTTTTGATTTTGGGGTGAACTGCCCCTTTAAGTTTAGTAGTTTGTCTCTGTGTGTGTGTGTGTGTGTGTGTGTGTGTGTGTGTGTGTGTGTGTGTGTGAGGATGAAGATGAAGATGAAGATGAAGGTAGCAGCAGTTACAGAACAGAACCATGAGTTGGACCAGTGACAGGCTGAATTCATTCTTCAGGTTCAAAGCAGCAAACGTTTGGATTTAATGTCAAGTTTCTATTTTTCTGTTCAAACAGGAAACTAAAAACAAAACCACAGAAATTTAAAGTAGAACGCAGCTAATTATAATTTAATATGTCGCATGAAAAATCCCGGCCCCGCGGGGCCCCGGGCGCACCACCGGCCCGTCTCGCCCGCACCGTCGGGGAGGTGGAACGTGAGCGCGTGCGATAGGACCTGAAAGATGGTGAACTCTGCCTGGGCAGGGCGAAGCCAGAGGAAACTCTGGTGGAGGCCCGTAGCGGTCCTGACGTGCAAATCGGTCGTCCGACCTGGGTATAGGCGCGAAAGACTAATCACCCCGCACCGAAGTAACAAGAACTGCCTGTGTAGTAAAACTGATTCAGTTTTAAAAAGCTATTATAACTTATTTAATTATATTTGCATAAAATTTTAGTATTACAAATCTCAAAGTAAAAAAAAATTAATTAATTTAAATTAAATTAATTCTTTAATTTATAATCTATATAATACATTTCCTAATATTTGCTTTAAACTTTCTCCCTGTGGAGAAACGTTCTGGATGATATTGTAAATGAACTGCTCAGTTCATCAACACCGTCTGTCCTCAGTGACAAACTGTAGAGCCCATGGCTGCAGATCTGATGACAAGTTTGGGGGGGACACAATCAGTTGTGATTTTTTTTAATTGCACGCGTGCAAATCATGCCACAGAGCGCTTTCTCCCAGTATATAGGACTACTGAAACATTTGTTCAATTTCAATCATTTAAGATATTTAGAATTGGGGGGGACAATTTGTGTTTTTCAGAATTTGGGGGGGACATGTCCCCCCCGTCCCCCCCGGGATCTGCACCCATGGTAGAGCCCAATCTAAATAAACTTGTATTTAAAATATTAAAAACTGGTCTTATAACGATCTCTGATGACTCTCAGGTGTTGGAAGGAGCCTCACACTCTGACACTGAATATGTGGACAGTTCAAATGATGCAAATGACCTCATGTGAAAAGATTAAATAGACAGTTTGATCAAATAAATGTCTGGAGGGAGGGAACGATCTGATCATGTAAAGACACTGATGACTCAGTATGGTTCACTTAAAGTGACGTGTTGCACTAATGATCAGCTCACTGTGACTGAACAGCTGCTTTCCTTTATCAATATCTGTCAATAACTAACAGACTTCCTGTTTGTTTGTTTGTTTTTGATTGTTGCGTTCAAAATTTTAATTACAAAAAATATTGACTTTAAGTTACTAATTAATATTTGAGTTACAAACAGGAACTGCAAATTATTTTTAAAAATGGTCTTAACTGTAACTTGTCTGCCTGATGCGTCCCCTCCTGTTTCCTGCTGTAACATTTACGGTCTCTCTTCAGTTTAATTTTAAGTCGTGTGAGCATCATGTCACCTAAAATCAAACTGTGGTCCCACCCACAGAGCAGCAGCAGGAGCTCTGATTGGCCAGACTGCTGCCAACATGTTGCAGCCAGCCAATCAGAGCTCCTGCTGCTGCTCTGTTAGTTTCAATAATAAGTTTTAATATTTAATTATCTGTTAATGTTTAATTATCTTTTTCAATATTTTCTGGGAAACATTTTAATTCAAATTTAATGAGTCATTAATTTCTAACAACTCTTTAAAATGAACCAACTCATGAACAGATTCTGTTTAAACACTGAAAGCAGCTCAGCGACGAGTCTGAACGCTGCAGATCATTTAGACAGACATTTAGACATTTGGAGAGACACGGACAGTCCCAATAAAAACTTTATTTGCTCTGCAGAGTAACGTTAACTTAAAAAAAAACAGTTTACAGTGTTTCAAAGATTCATGTTTTCATGAGGAATAAATGAGCTCAGAGATGAGGGCGCAGTGTGTGTGAGGCGATATTTCTCTCTCAATACTTTCATAAGATCTGTTGACAATAACAAAAAGTAGTGAGCAACTTATTCTTTAAAGAAATACTTCACCTGCTAAATGACCATTAGTGTATGAAGTACTGTGTGTGTTGTACTGAATTAGTGAACAGTGCTTTATTTCCTCACAGGCCTCCACGGTGACTGAAGAATTCAAACAGGTGAACAGTCTGTATGAACTGAAGTAAACGTTGGTTTGACTTTAACAGCAAAACATCCGTTTACAAATTCTCTCACAACTCGTGCAACATAACCTGTCTCTCCAGGGTTCCTCAGGATCCTTTTAAAATCTTAACGGCATCGAATAATGAGGAATTAACTGGTATTGAAATGTCGTAAGTTAATGAGAAGTAGGATTTTATGAATGTTTTGATGTTGCATTGTTAAGTCCCAAAATCATTGGTAACATCTATTTATTCAAAATATTTTACTGAATCCCTCTGACACTGACGTCACACAGATCAGGATGATGAACCAACGACACTCGGAGGTGAAAATCCAAAGAAAATTGGCTGTTTGCCCAAAATTAAGCAGCATGGCTGAAACAGTTCGGTGAATGTTGTGCCAAAAGTGAGGAACGTAAAACTTGTTTTTAGAGCTGCACGCTAATATCAGCTCATCATCATTATCGGCTGATAATAACTTTAAAATGAACCATCAGAATCGGCCATGTTTTTTTCTTATCTAGCACAATGGATGAATATCACAGACACTGAACAGTGTTTCATGACTCCACCTGCTGGTGGGCCGTCACCATCAGAGTCTGTGTGTATAATATGATGTTAATTCATCTACAGAAGAGACTTGATGATGATCACTGACACTAGGTGGATATATGATATTGATCGGTTATTGGCCAAATGATTTGTTACATATCAGCAAAAAAAATCCAATATCATGCATCTCTACTTGTTTTCTTTCCCTTCAGTTTTGATTATTGTAAAATTGGTCATGAAGTTCATTTCCTGTGGCTTTAAAATAGTAAATCTAAATCTAAATTGCCTTCAGTTATAAGAACGTGTGCTCAGTACGTCCCAAACATGCACTTGTGCTAAAGAATACTGATTTAAAACACATAAGTACAAACGGTTTAGTGCAGAGCAGAGTAGTGTGCAAGGACACATGTTTCAGTTGAAGTGCCCAGAAACACTCTGGTGGCCCGTGTCTTAAAGGGATAGTGCCCCCAAAAATGTAAACTCAGCCATTATCTACTCACCCATATGCCGAGGGAGGCTCAGGTGAAGTTTTAGAGTCCTCACATCACTTGCAGAGATCCAAGGGGAGAGGAGGTAGCAACACAACTCCACCTAATGGAGGCTGACGGCGCCCCAGATTCAAACGTCCAAAAACACATCATTGAAACCACAAAATATCTCCATACTGCTCGTCCGTAGTGATCCAAGTGTCCTGAAGCCCCAACATAAAAGGTTGTTTGAGGTCTGTTTTTAGCCTCATTGTAGCCTGTAGCTCTGACTGCCTCTCTGGGCACCACGCTCACGGGCTTCAGGACACTTGGATCACTACGGACGAGCAGTATGGAGATATTTTGTGGTTTCAATGATGTGTTTTTGGACGTTTGAATCTGGGGCGCCGTCAGCCTCCATTAGGTGGAGTTGTGTTGCTACCTCCTCTCCCCTTGGATCTCTGCAAGTGATGTGAGGACTCTAAAAGTGAATTTTCATTTTTGGGTGCACTATCCCTTAAGTCCTGATCATACGACTAGATCATTGAGACTTGGATTAAACTGCAGGAGGTGTGTGTGAGTCTGTGTTTGATACAGGCTGGATGTTTAAACTCAGACCGCTGTGACTTCAGTTCATGAAGAATGTTCAGATTCTCCATTCAACATGGAGCACTGTGAGAAAACCAAAGCTTTCTTCCTGATTTCAAAGACACACAAATTCAGTAACTAATGTACGAACATTTATCAGGTGAAGAATTCCTTCAAGCTTTTGTCTCAAATTTATTTATTCATCGGTCTTGTCAGTTAAAACTTGACGCTGAGTCCAGACGTTTGCTGCAGACTGAACTGTGACTCAGTGACAAACAGGAGCAGCTGTAGTGTTTGGTGATGACAGAAATAAACCCGTCAGGTAAAGACAGTGTGTCTGATGGCGGTCTGATGGCGTGCTGCGTGATGCTGTAACACTGAAAAAAACTCATCTGATTAGAAAATCAAAGGGCACATTTCCACACAGGCTCGTCTGTCCCCGTCCACAGGATGAGCTTCATCACCGCCGTCAGTACAGAGTTCATGTTAAAGGCCTCATCGGAGATCGTTGGACATTCATTGGGTCATACCATCTGATTGAGCAAGCGAGGGGGGGTGAAGCAATGCAGGAGGGGTGGACGGCTGAAAAAAGACAGATGCATTCATGTCCTCTAGTCTGTCTTTCAAAGTGCAAACTCTCTGAGTCTGACGTCAGCAAACGGTAACTTCCTGTGTGAAGGAGAGAAGGTCGACCTGCTGAAGCTACAGAGGACCCCCCCCCCCCCCCCCCCCATGAGTGATACAGTATGTACATGTGAATACACGTCGGTGTTTATAGAGCGCTCTAATATATTAATGTACAAAATATAGAATCTGAAAATATCTCAGAGGGTTTGGTGTTCTCAAGTCAAAATACAAAATGCAGAAGATTAGAAAAAGCTCTTAATTGACATCCTCAGTGTGTGTGTGTGTGTGTGTGTGTGTGTGTGTGCTGTTGATACTTTAGTGGAACTTTGTGACTTTATACGAGAAGCTTTCTGTAAACACTGCGCAGCGTTTCCTCTGTTCACACCATAAAACGTCTGTGAGGGACGTTCTCGTCTGTCTTCATCGCTGAGACAAAACTCAGGCTGCGTTCACACCAAATCAGGCGTTGTGGCGATCAGCTGCAGGCCGTGCGGCGGTGTGGGAGGGTCACTTTAAGCCGATCTCTGTGACTGAGTTTTTGTCTTCAGTCAGTTTATGTTTACTTGTACGATAACTTTGGCGTTTTTCATTATGGACCCTGTTTCACCGTGTACATCGATCAAAGACACCACATTAACAAACACAGTGACGGTGTTCAGTTGCCCCGTGTGCCTCCATTACAGCCTGCCGGTCGCTGCCCGCTCCCTCAGTACTGGACCAGTTTCAAAAACTGCTGTTCACATCAGTCTCTGATTGAGTTACACAGGGAAACAGGGTCCATGTTGAAAAATGCTGAAGTTATCCTTTAAAGATCTGTCGAATTCTTTTTGATTATCATCACTGACACAAAGCGTGTTTTCCTCTGTAGGATCGTCGGTCCTTCGAGGATATCACCGGCTCTTTTTCTGTGTGCAGCGCCGCACTGAAGGACCGCCTCCTTCAGCCTCTCACATCCTGCTCTCCCTGCCTGGGCAGCACGAGCTAACACAGCAGCAGCTAACACATCAGACAATCTGACACTGACACAAACAGCTCGTCTCTGCAGTTCAACAGATTAATACCTTTGTAATGTTAGCGGTGTGATGCTAACAGTTAGCCTGACTGTGTAACTTTAACAGGTGTAACAGGTGCAGAGAGAGCAGGAGTGTCAGAGTGACACAACACGCTGCACGCAGCTCTACAGTGACGTCACATTTCACCTCTTTTAAACTAAGTTGTGGTTAAATTGTGGTGACTGGACAGAATTTATGGTGAGTGGCTGAATTTGCGTTAACTGTTGTGATGGAAACATCCTGGACGGGCGGACCCTGACCTGCTGTCACAGCACACATGTGCCGTTCATACTTCATTTCTTCACCTCACTGTGATATGTAACGATAGACACAGACTGTGGGCTGATCATGTGATCGACCCCTGCAGCGTGACGTCAGGTTGTGTTTCTCCAAAAGTTGAATCTGTTTCAACTTTTCACTGCAACACTTTTTCCGTTTTTGCCACAACGTCAGATTTGGTGTGACTGCAGCCTCGTACGTGTCCACAGGATCCGTCACCTCCACGCTGTAAGCAGCTGCTGCAGTGTGTTTTGAGAGATTTGCATAAAGTTGAAGCTCTGCTTCTTTATGCAAATCAGGGGCAGTGTACGTGACTCGCCGCCTCTGGAAACTCCCAGAGAACCTCATAACTTACCATTGATTCGTGTCCTATCTCTTTCCTCAGATGTTTCAGACACATTTCAGTAAACAGTTTTTTAATGTCAGAACATTTCCAAATGAGCCGCCATGTTGTTTCAGTGTCAGATCCGGGAGCAGACAGCCCACAGACCAAACGGCACGCCCATCAAGCGCCCAATGACCCCTCACATCCAGAAACGCCCCCTGTGGACACGTAGCGTCACTGCGACTCCTCCGTCAGTCTGTGTATTACTGCAGTGATCAGATATTGATGAGAGGACGGATGTGCTGCAGTGCTGAGTGTCCACACTTCAGAGGTTCGTACCTGCACCGCCACAACATGGACACATACAGTACATTAATCATACACATAAAACTGTCTGTTTTACATGTACGTATAAAGTTCAGCAGGAGAAAGGCAGAGAAACAGGAAGTGGCGTAGTTCATGTCCTGCTGCAGGTTTGTCCCCAAACCTTTAAGATCTGGCAGATTGAAGCAAAGTAAGTTTCTCAGAGAACATTCCTCCATTAGGACGCAGACTCTCACAGCCGGGGACGTCTGTCCTCATGCACTGATCGGACATCTTTGGTCTCATAGTGAGGCGAGCTGAGCCTGTCCCGCTTGTGGTCATGTCCTCCGCAGGCTGAGCTTTGGGATGAGTTCTCTCATCCGTCCCCGCTGTGGCCTCACAAGGTTTAAGAAAGGATCGGCGCTGTTAGGAGGGACGCTGCGGTCCGTCTCAGTCCGCCGTGAGCTATCAGAGGTCCATGAGCCTGCTCGTTATGTCCAAGGCAGCGTCAGAGGGGGGTTAACTGCTCGACGGTCCACCGGTGAGGAAGTACGTCATCATCTCTCCTTTTCCTTTGACTGTGACCAAACCTCTGTATTCTAGTGTGTAGTTATAGGAGCTCAGTACCTGGTACAGGTCGGCAGTCACCTGAGGACAGACAGAGACGGGGACAGTCAGTGGACATGTTTGGACATATGACTTCTGTGTGTTTAATATTATTTAGCCTCAGTGTAGCTCAGTGTGACTCCCAGTCACAGCTGATCAGTGATTTCCTTTTGGAAAAACAAAAACCCAACTTTGAACAAATTGACTTGTGTGGTCTGAGAGGACACTAGACGTCCGCTCCTCCTCCTCCTGGCTCTGATTTGCAGAGGCTTTAGAATATCTCACCCTGACAGGAGACTTTGTCCAATCACGTCATTTCATAGAGAGGGCGTTCCTATTGGCAAATGTAGATGTGCGTGCACGCACCTTCAGTTCAGGCTTGATTAAGTGGCAGAGAAAATGCTGCTAACAGTTTAGCCTCCTGCTAACAGGCACCAAAGACTCACAGCTGCAGCTTCAAGTTTACAATCATGTAGCTAACGTTAGCTAGCGCCTTAAATCACAGTGTGTCCTTTGTCTCACTTCCTACTGCTACAGATCACTTCCCCTGGACGAGAGCAGGCAGCAGCTCTGGAGACTGACCCCCAGTCAGCGGTTGCAGCAACCTGAATCCAGCCAACTCAAACTCCAGCTCTGAGGGATCAGCAGCACAATCAACAAACTTTCTGTTGCTGCTGTGACACCCCGCGCTGAGGGGTTTCTTGCTGGCCAAATTACAGTTGCTGACCAAAGGGTGAGTCTCTTGAGTTGCTGTTTGCTCTTCTATGGGGTCCATAGTGTCAGGGACCGTGGGACTAAGGGACCGTGGGACTAAGGGACCGTGGGGTGTCTTGGGGTGTGAAGCTGCCACACACCAAAAAATGTCAGAGGTGCTAAAAGAAATGTAGAATTATTTAGTGGTAATTACTTAAAATATCAGATTAAAGCCATTTTTTTTTACTGGTTATACATAAAATAAAACAGAAAAACATTTAACAATTAAACTCAAATACAATCTGTTTATATTAATTTGCCCCTTATGGGAGCTCACTAAGTTTTATTTGCCGACAGAGAGCTTCTGTTTGGTCCTGTGTTACAGGTACAGAACAGCTGTCGGGCTGAAGCTGCATTTTCAACAGATTTTTCTGTTTGATTCATAAAAAGCTGAAAGTTAAGATCATAATATAGGTTTATATTTCTGCTTCATTTATCACCCTGCTCAGTTGACAACCATAAATGACTTCCTGTTTAAAAGCCTCTCAGCTCGTCTGAATAGCTGAATATTATCATGTACAAACAGATTGAAGTGAGTTAACGGCACCATCGTGCTGTTGCTTTGTCTCGTTCATGTTGATCAGGAAGCAGCAGTGCGTGTTGGCTCCTGTGGAAATGGTGTTTCAAGAGGTGAATTTAAAGGCTTCCATCTGTGTTCAAAGACGCTTTGAGTTATTAAGCTTTAATGACTTCACATCTGATCGTGAGTAAAAACCAATACAGCCATTTTTAATTAACTTGAATAGACTTGTGTGTCTAAACCCAGCCGTCGGCCATGACGGGCAGTTTGGAGGGATTTGTCATGTTTGACCAAAATAGTCTGGAGCCAACTCCAAGATGGTGAAACAGATAAACTACCAGCTGTCCTGAGCTGCACTGATGCTGCTTTAATGACCCATTACTGTCTCAGCGTTCACTGGTTCCTAAACTAAGTGTCATCAGGACGGCGGTTGTTCCAGTCGTCTTTAATGTTTCTGACAGGAGAGGGTGAGATGAGCGATTATTGAGAGAACGCCTTTTTTTTAAAATGATGGTTTGTTGAAAGGTTGAGTGGAAGTTGTTTGTTGTCACAATGTGATGTGGCTCAGGAGGAACTGTTCAAAAATATCAGTATTAGTTAAAGTAAAGGGATGTTTAAATACTTCTGACTTTTGATTTAGGTTTAATTAATGTCCTGCAGTGTTACGTAGAAAATGCAACAGAGTTCTGCAAGATTGAGTCCTTAAACCCAGAGATGAGTTAGCATTTCTGCACGTCCCGTTCCCTCGTCTATAAGTCAGTGTGTTTTTGGTTAGATGTCTGAAATAAGGTCTGTAGTTCACACAAGCTTCAGAGACTTTCATGTTTTGCTATAATATAAAATAAGTCAGTAAATACCCCACTGTGAATTTAGAAGCTTATTTATGTCTTGAAAAAAGGCAGTTGCTAATAAGTGGCTAAATGAGACTACAAAATGTCATCACGTCGCCTTACAGCCTCGTTGTGGTGGTGACGTTTAGTCATGTGACTGTTGTGTAGCTTGTTTACAGCCTGTGTGCACGTCAGGTGGTTCGTCTGTTGCTCTTTTATCTGTATTAGCCATCAGGGAAGCAAAGTCAAGTTATCCACCGTTAGCTGTTCACTTCTGTTCTGTTCACTGTAGTGTCCTTTAGTAAAGATTATCTCGCTGAACAAAATCTGTAAGTCTCATAAATCTTTGTTTGCCACAGAGCTTATTTTAAATCCAAAAAACAATCAAAAAGCCCCATTAGCTTTCTGTGAGGGAATCAGGGCAATGCTAACTTCTGTGACGGCCTAGAAAAAACGTTATTGCTGTAACATAACAAAAATTACAGTAATTAAAGCAATATTATTTGACTATCTAAAATTATAAAAATGATATAATTTACTTATTTTGATTAAAACAGAAAACTACATAAACAAAATATCACTGAGTATGACGTGTTAAATGTTTTGAAGCGGGGTAGTCTGAGGTATTTAGGTTTGATGGTGGTGGAAGGAGCATGCTAACATGTTTCCTAACCTGGCAGTGATTGAATGTTTTCACCATCCAGTCAAAGAGACGGAGAACCAGCTTCATGTGAGGGACTGGAGCCTGGGGGGCGGTTTGGTCAGGGGGGCGGGGCACTTTTATTAACGGGTGCAGGTTTGACTTTAACATAACGACAGGTAACGGGTTGGTTCTGGTGCTGAGCTTTATGGGTATGGGCGGGTGCAGCGCTCTGAGCTGGAGTACTGTCACATAAGCTCAGCAGTCTCCAGCTGTGGACGGGACCAGCAGCAAAATGAATTTTAGCCAACTAAAAAAAAAAAAAAAAATCAACACCATTTTAAGTGTACACTTTATTCAGAGTAACTTTTAGTGCTTTACCTTTTTGTCCAACAGCCCGTTTGGACAAGGAAGCTGTTAATGGCTTCAGGTCCCATCATGCTCTCGTCAAAGCCACACTCCACTGACAGAAACACTCATTTGGCTTGATGAACTCAGGAGCTGCTGGTCGACTGCTGCCTCCATCAGTCTGTGTGTTTGTGTCACTGTGTGACTTTGGTGAATCTGAATTAACCCTTTAAACACCAGAATCACACAGTGACACAAACACACAGACTGATGGAGGCAGCAGTCGACCAGCAGCTCCTGAGTTCTCAGTGGAGTCTGGCTGTGAGGAAAGCTGCTTCAGAAAGGGCTGTCTGTCAGAAAGGTAAAGCAGTGACAATATTCTAAATACAGTGAACTCTTTAACTGATCTAGATTATTTTTAAGTGGCTAAAATACATTTTGCAGCTGCCTGTGTCCACAGCAGGACATCGTTGAGCCTCGATGTCAGACTCCTTCCTGCTCCTCCAAACTGACGACGTGCTGACTGACTCTACAGTAGGTGACACACTGACTGTGGATAAATACGTCACACCCCCTTTAAAAGATCTGAACTGTCCCTTTAAGAGAATATTTGGGCAGTGTCACAGTGTCACAGCTCACCTGGATCCTCTCAGGTACTCCTGTGCTGTCCATGCGGCTCGCCACGTTCACCGTGTTTCCCCAGATGTCGTACTGAGGCTTCCTGGCCCCGATCACCCCGGCAACCACAGGGCCCATATTAAGACCTATGACAGGAAGCAGATTAACAAATACAAGATGAAACATGGTG
Organism: Epinephelus lanceolatus; assembly: GCF_041903045.1. NCBI lineage: Eukaryota > Metazoa > Chordata > Actinopteri > Perciformes > Serranidae > Epinephelus > Epinephelus lanceolatus. The sequence continues at coordinate 44,603,152 of NC_135747.1, forward strand.
CTTAATCACAACTAAACCTGCTGGACTCTGATGTGAAAACAAATATGTTTTTATGTTTTTACAAAACTCACAAAATTTGTTTTATTGAACAGGTTCCTTTGTATTTTATAAACAATGTGCTTTCTGTCCAAAAATAAATATACTGTTTATCAAACTCTTCCCTGCAGCTCACCTATCTTCATCTTGAAGTTGTTGAAGGAGTGTTCATTGATGTATTTCATTTGGTCCATCATCCTCATGGCGTAGTCGGCCAGGGCGCGGATGTGCGAGCGCCCGGCCTTGTCGTACGTGGAGTCGTTGAGGCCGGACGCCGCCATGTAGGTGGAGCCGATGGTCTTGATCTTCTCCAGCTGACGGAACTGATCCTCACTGATGATCTGAAGGTGACACACGAGACAAAGTTTCATCTGATGAGTTTTATATTTACTGGATTTAACTTGATAAGATAATCGGATTCTAACAATTCTCTCTTTCTTTAGTAGCAAAGAACAATGTACCAAACATTTAAACAGATATTTTTTCCTCTGAAACCTGCGTATGATTTTAATATTTATTTAGTCTAATATTGATCAAACGTTGCAGATAAAGAATCCAGAGATAAAAGCAGAGTGAATATCAGACTCAGATTCACAAACATGACTGAATGAATGTTAAAGTTTCTGCGTGTCGACCGGATGCATCAAACTTTCATGACGTGCCTTCATGCAGCTTTAACTCAGCGTAATGTGGGTGGGAAGAAAGAATCAGTCTTAAAGTCTCTTCTTACGAGCGCTCAGTGAGTAAAACCAGACAGAAGCCGACGTGCTGCTGGTGTCACTGGGACCGCACTGACACCAGTCGATCCCACAGCCAGAGCCTCAGATTCACAGACGCAGCCTGCAGCTGGATTTGTTCTCGTCTCACCTCATCAAAGTCAGCGATGATCTCGTTGAGCAGCCGCAGACACTCCACTCCCTCGTTGTTGGCCTCCAGCTCCACGTAGAACTCTGAGAAGTTGCTGATGGAGGCGAACATGACCGCCACGCACTCACACGACTGGTAGTAGAGCTCGTCGTTACGCCGTTCGCGCTGCAGGAAGTGGGCGGCCACGTCTTTGGGCAGAATGTTGTGGAGCAGGCGGCGGTTGTAGGCCTGCAGCTCCTCCATCTCCTCCTTCTCCTCTGTGGCCTGTTGGGGTGACAGATACAGACATGAGACAGATTACACTGATCAATAATCAAAAGAGAATCACGTGAGGAAAAACTGATACTGCAGAGTAAAATATCTCAACCGTGATCAGATGAGTCGTCATGACATCAGTCACTGCTGTAACTAAAGACATGACGTCATTTTCTTTAGTGTTTACTGAATATTTGAAGCAAACTATAAAACTACATCACTGATTTTGTTGATAGTCTATCTTCTTAAATTAATAATAAAACTTGTTTTTTTTTACTAATTTGTCATATTGTCAAAAATATCTTTGTCTCAAAAATACCCTGAAATATCCTGATGTTACTTTAAGGACATATCGCTGACCCCGACTTTGTGCTGTTGGAGCGGAGCAACAAAAAAAACAGACGGTGTATATATTCCAACAGCGCTCTAATGATGATCCAGCTCCAAAAACAAAGTCAAAGGTGGAGTCAGATGTTTTAGTCGTGGCGAGACGCCGCAGATCAACAAACGTGTGGGAAATCCTGCTGCTGATTGACAACCAAAGCTTCTCTGTCAGTGTGGCCTCAGACAGTCGCAGAGGCTCGGTGACAATATGACAATAACACCAACAAAACAATCTGTATTTCATCTTTAGTTTGATGAAACGTGTCGGCTCGTTTCGACGACTGATGTAAGGAAAAACTCAGGTGCTGCAACAAACTGAAATAATGTCAGTTTTCTTCATATCGACATCTCTGAGTGTTCCTGAAGGAGAGAAATTAAAAATACATTTCCCAGTGTTAATCCTGCGTCCTTGTGTTCATTCATCAGTTTTATGACAAATATGTGTCAAACTTTATATCAGAGTGTTTTTACCTCCAAATCTCTGTCTTATCTCTTCCTGTAAAACAGTTTCAAATGTTTAACGACTCATCCTGAACTCAGGGCCGTTCACAAAAATTCATCCAATCAGAGGAGACTTTGGGCAAATAGTTAGCTGCCCTGGTCATATTAACTGCACTTCACATCTTTGTTTTCATGTCCAGAACAATGTGACACAGGATTAATTCATTCGTCTCTCCCTCGTCTTCCTCTAGCTCTAACAACAGGGCTGCGTTCAGCCTCGACAAAACAAAGCCAAACGTTCTCCTGACTGCTGTATCATAGACGACTGGACCTGTTGAGTTTGTTGAAGATGTTTCACCTCTCATCCCAGAGGCTTCTTGAGCTCTAACAGACTGGTGCAGAGTCGCAGGCTGTAAACATCAGAACTGAAGAAGCTTCTGGATGAGAGGTGAAACGTCTTCAACAAACTCAACAGGTCCAGTCGTCTACGATACAACACTGAGGATTACCATGACGACTGAGAATCTTCACCTACATGTAGCTGAACGTTCTTTCAAACAGAAATCATGGTGTGTTGAACACCCTGTTGTGTCCTGTAAGCTCTCTGCCTTTTATCAGACACACACACTTCTGACACACCTCCACTCACGAGGAAACACACCTCGGAGCCTGATGCACACTTTTGAGAAAACACACTGTTTGTCCCACAAACCAGAACAAAACAGAGCACACCGTTTTCATATTTGGTCAGCACTAAACTCTTAGACCGCTGCCTTTTTAACGCTCCAATCAAATGCAAAGGATTTTAAATCCCTCTTGTAACTGTGCTCCATGCAAATATTCTGTTTCCCAAGAAATATGTCACAGTGAAGACGCTCTGACTGTGCTGCACTTTCAAGACTTTAAACCAACACCACACACACAAACTACCTTAAGGCACCTGACCGATCGTTCCCTAGAGACCAACCCTAACCTCACACACACACACACACACACACACACACTGACCTGCAGCTTCCACAGGAAGTCGAGCCTGGCCGTTGACTCCACCTGCTGGGCGTGAAGGTACAGGGCGAGGACGAAGACAGTGATGACCACCGGGGTCACGATTTTCAGAGGAACTTTGGAGTCCACCACACAGCTGCAGGTACACACACACACACACACACACACACACACGGTTTTACCATGAGTACTGCATCAAACCTACAGGTGTAACAGGAAGTTGGCCTGTGAGGGTGTGAAATGAAAAGTGTGGCACATAAACGAGCGTCCCTCTGGGTCGGGGCTCATTAGCGTTAGCATCTGTTAGCGTCTGTTAGCAGCAGGTCATTGTAATCACATTGTGGCAGCACACTGATAATGATGCTGTTAATGTGATGACAGAGGTGAAGCTTTGGGGCGCCACAGTGACTCAAGTCTCCATCAGTCTCACCTTGTTCCGTTGATGTGCGGGCTGTGAGGAGAGGAGCAGAGGAGAGCCAATCAGCCAATCAGCCGTCAGAACATCAGGATTTAAACATCACGGCCGTAACAAGACACAGAGAAGAAGACTCACACAAAGTTGACGGCGTTGGCCATCACCAGCAGGTCCTGGTTGTCAAACAGGGTGACTGTGGGCACCTCCATGATGAGGAGGTAGAGCAGCTCGATGAAGAGCATGAGGAAGAGTTTCCCGATGCTGCTGATCTGCAGGAAGACGGAGCACGCCAGCAGGCTGAGCAGCACGCACGAAGAGAAGTACTGAGGGAGGGAGACAGAGGTTAGGAAAGGTACGTTTGTTTTTATGTTTGGTCGACAAGCTTTAATTTCTGTAACACAGACAGACGCTTTAACCCCCCCCCCCCCCCCCGATAAACCTACTGTTTTAACCACACAGCTGTAAATTCAAACGTTAGTGTGCAAGCCAAATGTTAACACTCACACCTGCAGTTACCTGCTACTGTTCTAGACTACATCACACCTCTGAGGCATTGGAACCTCTTTCGGTCTTTGCCCAAAGCCAAACAAGTTCTTTTCAGAAGTATATAACTGTGATGTTACACTGGATCACCACGCGCCGCCATTTTGGACGGAGCCCGGCATCTATTGGCTCTGTCTTAATTCCAACTCAAGACATTACGACACAGTATGGTGGTGGTTAACAGGAATACTTGAGCTCTTCGTAAAAGTGTGGATGTTCCTTCTGGTCGTCAGAAACTTGTTCCACATGGAGAGAGTTTGACGCAGCGTTCCTCTGCTCTGTAGTCAACTATTCATCCTGTCCTACAAATGGACACTGTCCTCAAGTGTTTACATGTATGTACGTGTACTTGTTTGTAATGGTTTGTACAAACAACGTGTGTGTACTCACACTATATATGTGTGTGTATAATCTAATTTTGCAGACATTCATTCTGTAGTTGGTGCTGAACATTCTGCTGATCGTTCTGCCTTTAAGAGCATTTTTACTTTTGTTCTTTTTTGTCTTCCTTATTTTCATATTGTTCATCTCTGAGGGTGGAGGTAGAGGTGGGATTGGGTGGATGACTTGTACTTGTGTTGATTGGGAAAAGATCTGAAAATCTTTAAATAAAATACATGAAAAAAGGAAACATTTAGCATCATGTTGCTGCATGTTTGGTAGAATACTCTGTGTATTTGGTTATGATGACATGCAGCCAGATTTGCTGACACAGCAGTAAGTTGAATTTAAGTTCTTGTTCTGTTCTCTCTGCATTTTAAACGTCTGTACCAAACCACGTCACCAGAATAAATGTTGGCATTATACGTTTCTGCAAACCACAGATATGGAACATTCATACGTCGTTATGGAGCTGATACATTTAAACAACGCTGTGGTTACAGTGTGGTCAGGTTTGGACATGAAAACCACCTGGTTACAGTTAGGAAGAGATTTTAGCTCATAATAGCTTCTTGTTGTGGCACTGTCCCACTGACAGGAAATGCAGCAGTGTCTCAATAAAACAGCTGCTTTTCGTGGCACTGTCCCCGGTGGAAACACAGCCATGGGTTGCTAAAATCACACGTGTGGTGGCCAAAGAGCAGCTGGAAACGCTGCGGTAACTCCCTAAATTACAATTGTTTTTGTTGGTTTCAACCAGAGCTCTGCAGCCTGTCAGACGTCTCGCCGAGGTGCCACATCATCCACCATCCCCTCCACGTCCTGATGACACTGTCAGCTCAGATACTACGTCACTTCAGAAACACTGATATGACATGTATGTAATGTACAACTGGAACATATCTGTAGTTTGCAGGAACATACGATGTGTTTTCTCCTGCTCACTTAGCTGCTGTGTCAGTCTGAAGTCTCCTTTGGTTAATGACACTGCCTAAACATCTGGAACAGGTTTAACTGATCAATATAATCAGTCACAAACGTGTCATGGTGGTTAAAATGAATCAGCGTTACTGCTTCAGACAAAAGTTTTTCTCATCTGAGTTGAACTTTTAAAAAGTCTCACCACCTGCAGTAAACCTACATCTGGTTTGCTCCATTTGCCTCCTCCACTTTTTAATATCCACGACACCTCTAAACTCGCCTGTTGAAATATCTCTATATGTTAGAACAGAGGGTTTAAAGCAGGTGTGACTCAGGTGTACCTCAGGTAAGCTGCAGATGGGGCTGTCGTCTCCACAGGAGCTCTGCTGTGTGTCCAGGCTGTAGTTGAGGAGGTGGGCGTGGCAGGCGTTCACAGCGGCCAGACTGATGTTGAGCTCCGTCCTGATGCAGCTCCGCAGGTCCAGGCTGCTGCAGGTGAACTGCAGGAGGTCAGAGGTCAGCGAGGACACGACAGAGGAGAGTCAGTCTTTATGAAACCTGAGATTATATTATTATTATTAACGCTCCGAGCTTTGAAAACTGTCTGAACTTTGTCAGGAGAGGACTCACAATGTTGATGAAAGCAGAGAGGAAGACGATGATGATGGTGAAGACGCCCACCAGGGTGCTGTTGAGTCTGGACTGGACTATCCTCTTAGACAGAGTCTGCAGAGGGACCGGGAAGAGCTGCGAGCAGAGCAGGGAGTCGTGGGTACAGAGAGTGAGACAGGAGAGCAAGACACAAAGTCAGTCAATCAATTTTTATTCTGATATTTTGATTTGATTTATTTCACGTAGTCTTGCTCATTTTCATCTGACGCCAGAAATCAGCTGAGTGAACATTGGTCACTTTATCTCATCTCTGACACCAGAAATGTAGAAACAGAAGAGATTATTTTAAGACTAAGACAGAGCCGTGACTCATCAGTGAAACATCAACAGCAGCTCCACTGCTCTCCAATCTCTCCTGACCTGTGAGCCGGCGCTGAGAGCAGGAAACGGAAAGATTAAAGGCCTCCTGAGGTTTGTCAGAGAAGATCTGCTCTCTGGCATCATCACAGTTCCTGTTCTCAAAGTGCGCTCAGGTTCTACCACTCACCCCAGTTTAACACACACAGAAGAAAGAAAACCTTCCACACGTTCGCAGCTGTTTTTATAAACAGGTTAAAGGTCTGGCTGCAGACGTCACCTGATGAGCCACATTCTATAATTATTTTGCAAATTCAGATGAATTATTAAGCAGCATCACAGAGGAGGTGGAGCTGTTGGGCTGAACATCAGCACAGCTGTGATTCAGTCGCAGGCTGAGTGTTGAAGATGATCACAGCTCTGCTGATACACGGTCCAACAGCTCCACCTCCTGTATGATATTACTTTTATACAACAAGCGCCATTTTCTGATTTGTGAAACTATTTGTGATTTGGCTCCGCCCCCACACAAATAGTGTGGCAGCTGGACCAGAACTGGACTGTCGCTAAGCAGCACATAAGCACGAAAACATTCCTGCACTTTAGCTCGCCATTTTGTGTAGGTCGACACGTCGCCACAGACCAGCTGCTTTGAGTCATGGAGGCTACATCTGTGTGTTTTCAGTTATTTATCGAGCAGTGAATCAGTCTGTTGACAGTCGCTGTGGTGGAATATGTGTGATGCTGACGAGTTAACAGCTTAATCTGTTTTCTGATGTCACATGAGCACACCTGGAGATTTACCGTGAAGTGAACAAAGCAAGATGCTCAGCGATGCACACACACTGCTAACAAAGGCAGCGTAGTCCAGGTGTAAAAATAAAAAGCCAACATTGACTCAGACTTGACTCGACCCCGTCTCTCCTGTGTGAAAGTCCTGTGCTTCACCCATTCATCCATCATGTCTCACCACCTCTGTGGGCTGTGTCTCTGTTCATACGACAGCATATGACTGTCCGGCCGAACATTCATGAGTTTCTCCTAAATTTACCACTTTGATCTCAGAGAATATCAGACTGACGAGTGCTGGCCTGGACTGTGACCTCAGTGCTCTAATCCTAAACCGCCTCCGACGTCAACTGGTCAACATGACAAGTCCTGACCAATCACAGCACAAGAGCTGCAGTGTGACTGTTCTCAAACAGAAGAACTTCCTCTGAGGTCAAGAGCAGATTGTGTTTAAGGTTCTGCGTGGCTGACATTATCTGGACTCGAAGCAGCTGATAAAAGACTTAAGACATTTGTCTCTGTGACATCTGATCCTGAAGTTTCATATCAAGAAACAAGAACCCGTCTCTCTCTGTTCCTGCTGACGTCTCACATATATATCCTAAAATCACTCCTATGTCTTATTCCTTAAAACAAACGTGTCAGATGTGCAGGAGACGCTCCCATTCATCACCAGCAGACGCTACTCACCCCAAAACAGCAGTACACGGTGGAGACGAACATGACAGCCGTCAGGATAATGAGACAGGTGATGAAGAAGCCGATCATCAGGCCGGAGCTGCAGGCGACAGACAGGCCGTCATTATATTCACATTATGTCTGGATCCATGTAATGTTTCAGTGTTTGTCTGTCAGTGTGTGGGCTGCAGCAGCTGCTCCTCTTTATTGTCTCTGACCCTGAGAACATGTAAATATTACTGAGGCATTATGTGTGTGGGCCGGGGGACGGGGGACGGAGGAGACAAGGTGTGAACACAGTGAAAATGATTGAGGAAAACAGAGTGAACAATGAGAGGGAGGAGGCGGCGAGGAGACGAGGGGAGGAGGGACTGTGAGAGGTAAAGACAGGAATAAAAGACGAGAGGGGAGTGGTGAGATGAAAGGATGGAGGCGAAAGGTTAATAAAGAGACCGCCTAAAGAAGATCAATACTGTGAGACGGACAGGAGCAAAGTCTGAGAGCAGGAGAGATAAAAAACAGAGGAGGGCTCGCCTGGGGACAAAATCCAGCAGAGCTCTTTGAATCTGGCTCCTGCTCGGCTGCAATTACACCGATTCTGATTTGATATTCTCTGTTATAACTCATCTATTCAGCTTCATGTGCTACGCTTTTATTTTACTCTATAATTGTGGTTTTAAGGCTGAAGGTGGAGGAAGCTGGAATAGATACTGAGAGGACAGAGGACTGAAGAGATGTGCAGGATCTGTGAAGCCACAAAGATTAAAGGCTGAACATCTGGAAGGATTGGCTGCAGCTGACGTGTTACAGAGGATCTCACTGACACCAGCTGTAGCAGCTTCTAATAAGACACTGTTTTAAAGGATGAATTCATTGTTAATGAAATATATAAACACTTTTGTGTCTGATATTTAAAGTCACAGTGTCAGATGTTCAAATGAAAAGTTTCTAATAATGAGGTAAACGTATGCAAGTAAAAACCTCTTCAGATGTTCACTTCAGTCTCTTCTTCTCTGGCTACAGTATGACATCATATTGTGTCATGAGAGAGAGACAACACACATGACTTAGACCAGCAGACGTTAGTTTTAGAGTTAAGCGGAAACACGGATGAGACAACAACGATAGAGTCACATTAGGAGCCAAATAACTGTCACCACATTTTTAATCACAGAAACCTGAGCTGGTAATTTGGGGCATATTTCAGTGAAGAATTTAAAACTTGGTGTAGTGTTTCAGTGTTGACTCACGGCGGCACGATGACGATCTGGATGAAGCAGATGAAGAGAAAGACGAGGGAGGCGCAGGCCACGTACGCTCCAAACCTGGAGTCCACCTGTTTGGAGTACTGCAGGAGGAACGAGAGGAGGAAGAGGAAGAGGAGGAGGAGAGGGAAACAACAGTTTAATATCAGACAAACAACTCTTCTTCCTCTCTGTTCCTCTGAAAGCAAAGAAAGAAAGATGCTAAAATCAAGTGCATATAAGAAAACAACAACTAGAGAACAAAATCTGTCGTGGTTACGTCAGCGCAGTTTTGGATGTTCTGGATCCACAGTTTCTGTACGCAGCAGCGCTGAACTCTGCACACATCTGTCAGGAAACTTTAACGTCTTCAGTTTTCAGTTGCTAAAATTTCACAAAAATAAAAACCTGAATCAGACAAGAGCCTGAATATCTGATTCTTATCTGCATCAGTTTGTGAAGACTTCAGACTTGACTTGGACGTGAGATTGAAACCTGAAGCATTCTGGGGGGTTTTTCTCAGGCTGATATTGATTGACTTCAAAATGATCCACAGCACTGACATCTCTGTTCTGTAATTTAACTGCTGCAGATTCTCATGTATTATTTATAAAAACCTGCATCTAAATATTCAGCGTCAGATCAGATGAAAGTCAAAGAAATCTCTCCTCAGCCTTCGGCCAGAATCGACTAAATTAACTACAAAATAACTGAAACACCATCACACACCTGAAGACCAGGTTGTTTTCCTTATTTCATTAAATTCTACTCTGACACGTGACGGACTTGACACTCTATCTGACCCATTAAACAGCTCTGCAGCTTCCTGGTCTGAAGCGAGGCTCAGACAGCTGCTGGTCGCTGCATCATAATGTTGTTGTCCTGTCTGGGGTCAAACTGAGGGTCAAACTGAGGATCTGGGGAATGATGAGGCGTCATACAGGCTCAGGTACGGCCCGGGGCAGCAGCTATCTGACTGAGCTGCTGCAGCTCGTATGTGTGGTGTTCACACAGACAGCGTTGTTGCTGCTGCCTGTCAGCCCTGTGCTTCCACACTGAGTTCTCCTTTGATAATGGCCACCAATATTTCACAATAAAAGCCCCATGAACTAATGAAGGGATTCTGTTCATTTCATAAATATTTGGAGGATATTTTCCAAATATTTTCAGACATTTATTTATATTTTTTTCCAACATTTATCAACTTTTTTTTTTGGACATTTCATTAACATTTTTGAGGCTATTTTTTATGGTATTTTTTGTACACTTTATCAACATGTTTTATGTCCCCAGTCTTGGCTTTTTCTCCACTCATGCCTCAGACTTGTCGAAGTGAAGTCAGACAACATTAAGTAAAGAACAACATAACGTCAGGTGACCCGACCGACGTGCCCGAACATAAACACCATACAGTTTATATATTCTGTTAAACAGGTATGTGTCAAACAGATTTCCAAAACTTCTCCAGGCCTGGCCCAGGTTTTGCTTGAACCCTTGGTGCTTTTAAAAATCAAGGAAGGATCCTTAACCGGCTGAATTTCAAGGAGGCTGCTGAACGACTGTTCCAGTGTCAAGGATCCTTCGAGTTCTACTGAGGACAGAGTTCCTCTTTTAGAGAGTTTTCAAGGATGCATGTGTGTATCCTCAGCGGGTCGGGAGTACCCGCAATTCTTTGTGCACGACTTGCTGGAATTGAAGGCGGGGCCTCTTCAGTGATGCACACCTGGGCACTCACTAGCCTGCTCTAATGTGTGTTCACCAAAGCAAGAGAGAAGCCTCGCCTCTGACTTGGACCCGCCCTACCAAGGAAGCACCCGTGACCTTGAGAAGCAGCACCTGTAAAGAGGCTGTGCAGAGTGAACAGGTAGTGAGGTGATGTCATCCACAGCAGACCTGACGCTCACAGAAAGTCTTTCAGAGCTGCTCCAAGTCTTCACTTCCTGACGTTTCTCTCTCGACAGGAACAAAGTGAAACTTGAAAACAGGACTCGACTACTTTCCCGTTTTCCCCAAACTGCTCTGCAGCGACCTGAGCTCTGACCTCTCCTCTCAGCCTGTCCTTCACTGTCTGAAGCAGTTCACTTCCTCCTTCCTTCAGCAGCTGTCTCTTCCTCCTTTAAACCCACTTCCTCCCTCTCTGTGTTTGACTTTGCTTTGACTGACTTCCTCAGGGGACAGAAAAGAGCGAGAGGGAGGAGAGCTTTTTGCACGGGGAAGATTGCTTGTCACGGCCAATTATTTGCTGCTATATTGGCAGTGTGTGTCACTCTGTGTGTGTGTGTGTGTGTGTGTGCGTGCTAACCTTTTTCTCCAGGTCAGGCTCTCTGAAGGTGAGCAAGAACTTCTTGACATGTTCGGAGCGCAGCCGGTCGATGCTGCGTGCGTCGATGGCGCGGCCCAGGAACTCGTCCACCTCGTCCTCGGGGTTTAGGTTCTCCTGCGTGTTTCTGAAAATGAAATGTCTGAATGACACAAGATGAGAGCGGGTGACATTTACATCTCAGGCTCTTGAGACTTTACTGCAGCTCAGACAAAGCTGCAGACGAGCAGCTGATTCTCTTCTCAGGAACAAATCATGTGTAATTGTTGTGAGGCCACTCAAGCAGCCCACCCTGAGGTGCTCCAACATTAGCTAATCATACGCAGAGTGAAAAGGAGCAATTGACCCAAAAACACCAGTGATCCCCTCAAAGCAAAAAGACTCTGATGAGCCGGTTCATTTAGGAATAATAACAGTCTGCAAAGTGTCTCTTAGAGTGATTGAAATTCCTCCAGCCTGGATGACAGGCGCTAATCAGCTGATGGATGTCATTCTTCTGTGATCACAGTGATTAGATGCGAGTGTGTGACGCTGGTGTTTTTGATGGGAAGAGAACCTGATCTGTGTTGGATGTGTCGTGTGTTTCATGACTTCATTGTGACGTCTGACCTTCACTCTGCAGAGTTAAAGTCCAATACTCACTCTCCTTTAGCTTCTGGTCTCTGCTGAGTCCTGAGGGAAATCTCTGGCTCTTTAGCTGCTAAATGCTGCGCTGTGTTCAACAGCTCGTCTCAGACTATGTCAGTCTGCAGCCTGGTGCTGAGCAGGTAGCGTACAATAGGTCTTTAAAGCCTTCTCAGAGTAAAGCGCTCCCTGCTGCAGCCAAGAACAAAACTATTGGACCTTTTTGGCTGCAGGAACTTTCTCAGGAGACGAGAGAGCTTTTGAGGAACTTAATGCATTTCAAAGAGCCTGAAAGTATCTGCTTAGGGATGGTACTGTCTGAACGTACAGGAGCTCTGAGGTGATGTTTGCAGGGATGACTGTTGCTGATTGGTCAAACACACACAGCACGGCTGCTTCAACACGTGAACGCTTCATTCATAAAACAATGAAGTTGTCTGGACGTGCACCACTTCTGTCAAACTTCATCACCTGTCTGCTAATATTCCTGATGGTTGGACGAAGTGTCTCCATCTCACCGTCTATGGGAGCGTACAAAGATTCAAAACGTCTAGAGAGAAGTTAGAAGAGTTTGTGTCAGACTCTGTGGTGCAGCTGTCACATGCAGATAAATGGAAAGCTCTTTTGAACAAACACAGTAAGAGATGCTACAAACGTTCCTGTCCACAGTCAGCTTCTTACCCTCCAGGTCACTGTTTGGGGTCACCTCTAAATAAAGTCTTAATCCTTGACAATAAAACTTTGACTTGGTGGCAGAGACGTTTTATTTGTCGCAGTTAAAGAGTCTTTCTTCACTCCTGCATCGTGTGCCTGCAGTCAGGGTTCACATTGAGGGTGTGACTCTGGTCAGAGATAAGTCTCTGAGTCCATCTAATCAAACACTTTATAAATAGACTGAATACATGACAGCAGATGATGACGACGCTCCAACTGCAGCAGACCACTCACACTAAGCTGTGATATTGTTTCAGCGATGCTTTCTAGTTGAGCACGATGAAAACGCAGTGTGTACTTCCTGTCAAAGCCACAGAGCCGTCAGTCTGCATGAGAAGCAGGATCTGTGCTGCAGCCCGGAGCAGAGGCTGTCAGCGTGGACACTGCGGCTCAGTGTGATGTCACAACAAACTCACAGATACACAACAGTTTGGGAAAAGAAGAGGAGGAGGAGGAGGAGGAGGAGGAGGAAGACTTCTTTAATAATGACTGCAGCTCTTTGATGGCTGACAGCCTGCAGGCTAAACCTCCCCTCTGTCTTGTCTCTGGATGAGAAAGTCACTGCACCATTTCATGAACATCTCCGGCTGACAGCGTTCAACTTGGACGATGTCGTCTCTGGATTCAGACTGAATGACGTCAGCGCTTTCTGAGCTCTGAGAGAACTTCATCACAAGTACAAACACTGCCACACACACGAGTCACATTAAGCTGGATGCACATTAGCAGCAGGTCGCAGCTGTACAACCTGCGATGACGCTTATCAAGGTTTCCATAGCAACACGAGATGATGTGAAGCGTTCAACAGAGGTTACAACATGTGTCGCTGCATCGCTCACAAAATCTGCAAAATGATTTGTCAACACAAATCATGAGGACAAATAACAGACTCAGAAACTGTGTCGACAATCTGAGGTTCAAACTGATCAGTTAGAACAATAATGACCGGAGCTTTAATCACACCATGACTGTGCTGTTTTAAAAGCCTTGAAAATAAGCAACCATCAAAGTTCAACTCTGTCACGGCGTGACACCAAGAAGAAACACCCACCGAGCTGCAGACACTGTTCAACACCAACAAACAACTAAAGCAGCTGTTTTTCCCTGAGACATCTCTGTGTCTCCAGCACATCTTAAGCCACCAAACACTAGTGTTTTTAGAATGTGTGTTCAGTTTTAGGGACAGCTGAACATTCATTACACTGGAGAGAAATATAATCAATAGCTTATGATCTTAAAAACAAGACCAACATGTAAAACATCAGAAATAATTTCATATATTAAAATGAGGCCGACACTTCAGATACATGTTGGTCTTATTTTATATTGACGCTGACATGTAAAAAACAGACATGAACAAACCAACACGCAGACGGACAGACAGAAAGTCACATTTACAAATAATGAAAAACATAATCTCCCCCGAGCCGTGACACTATATGACCTCACCTCTGTCTGACAGGTGAGCACTCGCAGCTCTCCACAGTCTCTCTCCTCTGTAGCTTTATAGTCACACTGCAACATGTGTGTGCACTGCTGCTCAGAACCAAGCACACACATTTTATTACAAGCTCTGCCTCCTCTCTCTCTGTGATGTGTTTATAATTTTTACTCCTGCAACTCTGATATCATAATTTTTAGTCCTCTGTATTTTATTTTGATCTGTTTTTATCTTCTCATATTTACATGTGTTACTGCACACACACTGTTGGATTACTTGCTGCTGTGACACAAGAATGTCCCAGTTTGGGATCAATGACGTTCTATCTGATCTAAAACTAATCATCAATGTAAAGTTACTTCATATGTGTCTTTAAAGCATCAAACTGCAGGTGCTCTCATATGGAATGTACCTTACAGCCTCCCGTAGGTGCTTCAGTGACTTAATGTCTCCATCTGTGTTAAGTTCATGCTCCTGAGTAAACTGGGTCTTTACCTCAGACACCAAGTCTCTCGTAACACTTCATGCAACTGATGTCGATGTGTTGTTAGTAGTGTGTGTGTGTGTGTGTGTGTGTGTGTGTGTGTGTGAACACAGTGAGCTCACATCAAAAACAAGCTCCTGTGGCCTTCCTACAGTCTGACTCCTCCCACAGTGTAACCTGATCCCAGATCGATGTCTGACCCGACACCTGACTCAGGTACAGTCTCACCAGTCATTAACTCGACTCTCCTTCAGTCGTTAACAGAGTCGATTACACTTCCTGTCAGGGATCATGTTGGTTATTGATTTCAAAGTGGTCTCATTGATTCTTCTTCCTCACGTCTTTACTAAAGATCTCTGCTGCTGTCAGAACACGTCACAGCAAACAGACACAGAGACGATGACGATGAAGACGAGAGGAAGGACAGTAACGTAGAGATACAGTTAGTACTCACTTGTCTTTGGGGTCTTCAAATCCCTGCAAGACAGAAAAGAGGGAAACAATTAGCTGCAGAAACACCTGGGAACTTGTTTATACGTGACTGAACCAGACTGTTTGACTCCACCCCTCATTATCCATCAGCAAAACTGGCCATAGCTTAAAATCTACAGACGCCTTTTTGCCACAATAATCTTTCTAAGTTCCTTCTTTTTTTAATCTGTGAAACAACCCAACCACCTGAGGAACAGACACATAGCTCACCATCAACTTAACTCATAAAGCTGAAACTTGGGGGGTGATGGGGGGGTTGGGGAGTGATGGGGGGTTGGGGAGTGTAACTGGAGGGCAGGAGATACACTCTAATACGGGCTCATGACAAACAGTCCAAAATCTGAACACCCCCTGAAGTCTGGTCCAGCATTAGTGGGCGGCTCTAACTGGGAGTGAGGGTGGACTTTGGCAGGTGACGCAGAACATGATTTAGACCTGGCTCTGGATTTGGATTCATCAGAGGAGCACAAAGGAGACCAGGAGCTCCTCTCAGTTTCTCCTCCCTCGTCGTCACTCAGCGCTGCTCGCAGCACTTTGAGACACATTTCTTACAAAGATTTTGACTGTTCTGAATCACTAGAACTGAAATAGCTTCAAATATCGTCAGGACAAAATATGCAATTTAAACTCGGCCAGGATGCCAACGTCCTCGCTCCCCCCCTCCTCTGTTAAATGGTATCTCCCAGGCGCACTACGTCATCAAACCATGTGATGTTTGGTATTTCCGGATTCAGGAAGCTCTCGACTTTTCAAAAATAACATTGTTTTTCTTTTATTTATTATGTATTTGGCACCAGAGCAGCCTAAACACACAAAGTCCAAAATCGCGATGAGTGGTGACAAGTCATGTCATGCTGTTTTTCGAGGGGAAAAGTTAAAGGATTACTCGCCATCTTATGTGGAGCTGTTAGCGGGGACTTAGCTGGTTTATAAAAGGAAAGAGTCTCACTCCTACCACTATTTGTGGCTGAGATATACCGTCTAGAAAGTGGGATCATAACTTTCACGTTTCATATGGCTTTATTTGGTGATATTTTATGGTGTTTCTGTGTCATAAACAACATCAGCTATCATAATCACACCTGATTTCAATAAGGTACAATGTTTGAAGCTGGCTGAGTGTTGTTTGATCACTGATAGGACTGTTTTGAAGCAGAGTGACCCACTTGTCATTTGGAGCTCCGCCTGGATCTTTTCATGGTAAAAACACTGTAGAATGGTCATACTTTGAGCAGTCTTCTTCAAATTTGAAACAAGTGTTCATTGATAGTGTGCCTACAGCCCCACAGTGTCATTTACCTGCTCAGATGAAGCCACAGACAGTTATTCATCCTGAAACACATTTTTTATTTTATTTTAGGCAAAATCTTCAACTTTTTACTGACTTCAGAGGCCCATTACTCTGTCTCTGTATCACCTAGAGTGTTTCTGACACTTTCACAAGAAACTTCAGAGAGTTTCCTTTCTGGCAAGACCTCATGCATGCATGTAGTCAGAGCGGTTCAGAAGCTACAGTCATTTTAATTTGGGTATGTCATTTTAGGTGTTTTTGCTACAAAATGGGGGTGGATCACTTTGGGCTCTAGAAACTTGTGATGAGCATCTAAAATTTCACGTATGATATTTTATTAAATCATGAATAAAAGAAAGAAACAGCTTCAGTCTGACTCATCTGTAGAAAACTGTTTCCATTCGTTCAGCTGATGAACGCCACAGTTTAAGCTTGTACATTAGTTATACAGCTGCAGTACATTCATTTCATTTAAATAGATGAAAATATAATTCATACCAAAACATTTAGTTCTGATGGTGCAATAACTCCCACTGTTAGAGACCATTTTAATCTCCCACACAATATTTTTGTGATTTAAATTCTCCAGCCGACCTGATTCTCCTCTGATTGCTCATCAGCTTCTTCAATAATTGTCAGATTCATCGCTCACTCTATAATTTAGAAAATAACTGTTCCTGCAAGTGTGATGATGCAATAAGCAGTCTGAGATGATGAAATAAAACAGGAGGTTTGGAGGGAACGGTTCCCTGCAGCGAGAAGCAAGTGAGCAGAAAAACAATCGAGCAGGTGTTTTCTAAAGATGAAAGATGTTTGCGTCAAACTGGGCTGAAGACTGTCACCAGTCTATTCTTATCTCAGCCAGTCTGGGCTCCACACAGCACGACACACACACACACACACACACACACTGTGGTCAGCAGGTAATTATTATAACAAGTACTGGAGTTCTGGAGTTTGTCTTCAGATCAGATCACGGCAGAAAAGAAATGAAATGTGAAGGAGGTGAAAAACAGAAGTCACAGAGTCGAAGCACAGACGAGTTTCACTTCGTGGTTTTTCTTTTCTCTACAAATGCACCTGACTGAAAAACAAAAAGGTTCATATTCAAACCATGGAGGGATTAATGGACGGGTCCACTGGGTCCACTGGGTCCACTGGGACCAGGCTCAGGGGCCCAAAGTGTCAAAGTATCATGTGACTGTTAAATAATCAATAATCAAATAATCATTCTTCATGCACAAACCTGTGTTTTCCTTTAAAGTCTCATTAATGTTTCCTTCATGTTATAAAACACACAGTCAGACATCCTGCTCTGTGACTTCAGACAGAGACTGGCCCTCTGTGGCCCTCTGTGGCCCTCTGTGGCCCTCTGTGGCCCCCTGTGGCCCTCTGTGGCCCCTGGTCTGGGCCCCATAGGCCTGTTCAGAGATCCATCTCACATCTAATGTGACTCTGCAGCTCCCTCTGCTGGACAAACACACCAACGTCAGTGCTGCAGGAGCACAGCTGGTTTCTACAGGCACAGACTCAAAGTTACGACTAACAGTGATGTATTTCCATTATCAATACATCTGTGGATTATTGCCTCTGTTAATCGATTAATCAAGTGTCTATACACATGTCAGATAACAGTGAAAAATGTCTGTTACAGTGTGTTAGAGTCCGAGGTGACGTCTTCAAATGTCTTGTTTTGTCTGACCAACAGATATATTCACTTTACTGCCACGTGTCACAGAGAAAAGGAGATTATCCTCACAGGTATGAACCATTAAATATGTAATTAATTTATCCTGTCACATGAGAGCAAGTGAATACACAGCAGTAACACGTGTGAAGTGGTGGACGCTTCATAATCATTCACAGTCAGCTGCTCAGCTCCATCAGAAGAAGCACAACATCCACCCATGACTCCTCCTCCCTCCCCTGTATCCTGCCCTCTGTGTGTCTTTGACTCCTCTCTGTAACTTGCTTTATCATCACAGCCTGGTGGTGATTAATGAGCGGCTCAGAGAAAGAGGAGGACAGAGTGATGGGCAGGGTGGAGGATGAAGAAGAGGAGAATAAAGTTGATGTCAGAAGTGCTACTGCAAACTTTAAAAAGGCTCTGTGAGTCGGAGCGGAAAGAACACGCACACACACACACACACACACACACACACACACAAACAAAGAGAACACATCTCAGCAGCTGACGTGATGTCAGCAGCAATAATTGAACGTACTCATCCAGGACGACACACGATGGGCCTGCTCTGGTTTGTGTTGACGCTCAGCAGCTGTCACAGGTCGACTGTACATCAGTCTGACGTCTCTGGTTTTCTCTCAGTGTGGTGGAGTCTCTGTTTGTTGTTGCTCAGGTGTGTCAGCTGTTGCTAACCAGCCACATGTTGTTGCATTCATCACAAACAGAGCTGCAGTCCACAGAGAATATATCAGCTAAAATTCATAAACACACAATGATCCATACAGATGCTTAAACGTCGGGTTCAGTGTCAGCAAAGCGTTCAAGAGGCGGAGAAGAAATGATGCTAACAGTTTAGCCTCCTGCTAACTGGAGCCAAACGTTAACAGCTGCAGTTTCAAGCTCACGTTTATGTAGCTAACGTTAGCTAAAGCCTCAAATCACTGTGTGTCCTCCACCTCACTCCCTGCTGCTACAGAGCACCTCACCAGGAGGAGAGCAGAGAGCAGCTACAGACCATACCACAGTTGCCAGTTCCCCTTTAACCTGTGCTTTTGTTTAGTCAGTATGGAGGTGAAATAATTAAATTAAATCTCTTTATAACGACTCACTTCCGCACACTGGTTTTATTTGAGTCATTTTTCTGACCATGTGACTCCTCTGAATTATTATTATTGTTTTGATGAGCAGCAGTGTGACAGAAATTCTCCCCGTAATAGATTCACTGAGAGAGGAGGCTGAGAATAAACAACTCTGTGTTGTGTGTGTGTGTGTGTGTGTGTGTGTGTGTGTCTGTGTGTGTGTATCCATTCACTGAGTGAGTCACTGTTTGCAGGGTCGGCTCAGCAGCGAGAGCTTCAGCACATAAATTAAAATCAATCTCAATATGGTCACATGACTCTGCTGCTGCTGCCGCTATGTTTCAGACTGAAGTTTAGAGGATGGGGGTCTTAACCCACCTGTGCCACACCTGTGCCCCACCTGTGCCCCACCTGTGCCCCACCTCACCCCTCTTTCTGTACAAGAGGCAGAGTGGACCAACATGTCTCTGTGGTGCTTGCGGCCGCCCACGTGTAGCTGTGGTGTCCCTGAGAGCCTCTCAGAGCTGAGGTGAGGTGTGAGAGGCAGAGTAAAGGACCAGTGTGACACCAGAAAAATTAAACAAGCCTAATAACACTATCCCTCACCTGTGTGTTAGCTGTGGACCTTCTTCACTGTTTTTGGGAACGAGACAAAGTGACAGAGTGCTGGCAGGAAATCAAACAAGCTCTGAAAAAGATACTGAGCGTACAAGTAACACTGGAGCTAAAGTTGCACTGGACGCAGACGCACTGAGAGCTGAACACACAGAGACTTTTTAAGACGCCTGTCTCTCTGGTCTCCTGCAGACTGAGGGGAGGAGAGTCTGCAACACACACAGCTTGTTTGAAGGGGAGAAGCGGGGTCACCTGGGGAGGGGATGGCGTCACAGCTAGCTGCTTAAAGGCAGACGGCCCGCCTTTTGAACCTACTCCAGAGAAGGTCCATCTCTGCCGCAGCTCAGCGTGGCGCAGTGCGTCAGATAATAGAAACGTAAATCATTGCTGCACGGCCAGAAGTGAGAGTGGAAACAACACTGAGAAGTGTAACAGCAGCTCTTTAAATCAGAGGGTCAGGACAGTTTTCAGCTGATATTTTTAAATGTTCCTCACCATCCTCTTCATCTCCTTGGACACCTGGTTTCCTCCCAGGTGGTTGTAGAAGGGTCGGTCAGTCCAGTGGCCGCTGTTGTGTGTGACAGAGTTGGTCCTCTGCCGGTTCATTTTGGCGATCATGGCCTTCTCCTCTTTCTGTCAGAAACACAGACACAGAAGCATCACAACAGATTCACTGACATGCTGAGGAACGATAGATAAAGGTTATTCACAGACATTAAATCTCTTGCTGGAGTTCAGGTTGGTTAGTTTGGTTGGTTTGGAGCGACTGGGTGTGTATTTCCTCGTCATACTGTGAGAGGCAGTATTTACACACTGAGGGAAACAGAATCCATTTCTGCCTCTGGTTCTGTGTTTCAAGATGTTCTCTACAGATACGATCTATAACTATTTTAGTTCCTACAGATCTGATACTGGAACCACACACTGGCTCCAGAATGTATCTTTCAAACATAAAAATAAAAGCAGGAACCAAAATAATTAGAGTGTACAATCTCTCCTCTGTGTCGCAGCATGAGCAGCAAACTGAGAGGAAGATATCACTTCACATGACGGGCTATCTATAGTCGCAGCTTGTGATCGCACTGCAGGACAAAGACAGACGATAAAAGCGGTCCAGTCATAAACAAGCCAAAGCTCCTGCAGTAAGGCGGAGATGAACTCAGTCCTCTCTGAGACGCCGTTCACATGGGACTGAATCCCACTTTATACACACTGATACGAGCCGTACGGACAGCTGTGTGTTTTTAAAGATAGCTCCATCAGGACACAGCTTTAGCTTTGGTTATCATCATGTACCAAAAACATTCTCCTCTTGACAATAATTCAAACACCCACACACTGACGCTCTCTGTGGATTTCTGGAAAGTTGCTTTGTGTTGTTTCGAGCCTGAACACAAACGTACCATCAGCCCTCTGCTGCACAGCAAAACACCGCCTGGTTATGATGGTGTCGTACATGAGACTGTAACATTTTTTAAAGCTTAGTGTTTTACTCATTTTAATCCATAAACAGTCACTTTTGATTTCAGATTTTACCCTGATTTAGTTTGTAATAACTAAAAAGTTGTGTTGCTGCTGCAGGTGGATGATTTTCGGCACGTTATGGAGTATGTCTGGGGTTCTGAGACTGCAGTTTGGCCACGTTACCTCTCTCCACACAGACTGTTTACCTGCCGTTCAGTCGTGATTGGTCAATACTACTCAGACTACAAACTGAAACCAGAACACGTGACTAACAAAATTATGTGCTGTCACCTACATATTCTGCACATACATGCAGTGCCTGTGTTTACAGAGTCTAGCTGGTGGAGAAAATAAAACAAGCAGCTGGAGAGTCAGTTATTTTTCTGAGGAGTTGATGGAGACCAAAAAGGATCTTGACGGCAAGTGACAGCTGGACTTATATTCATCAAGTGGACAGAAACATGACTCCAGTGGGATAAAAGAACACTGTGTAATTGTGAATGTGTGTAATGTTTGTCGAGTTCTTCTGCCATCTAATGGTTATAAATTACTGACTGCAGCTCTTTTTACATGTACGATGTGGTGAACAGATGAGACACAGTGAGACAAGTGAGACAATAACGTACCCTCTTCTGACTGCAGCCCACAATGAGGTAGGTTTCTATGTTGTGCTTCTTCAGGTAGGGGTTTCTCTCTCCCCCCGCTCCGTGCTCCACATCGTAGTCCCCGTTCAGGTAATTCAGGGTGGCCTTTGTGATGTGGATCCGCCTGAAACGGCAGCAACAGAAACAACGTACACATGTTCATCATTCAGATATATGTGCTGTATATACACATCAAAGCTACAGGAAGTTCAGTCTCAGTTGACTGTATCAGCAGAGACGTACCCAGCTTGGCCCCCAGCCTCCATCTGATTGGCCAGTGTGACATCATTGGACCAGACGTCAAACTGCCACTTCCTGAGTCCCAGCACCCCACAGTGCACCCTGCCGCTGTGGATGCCCACTCTCATGTTCACGTTCACACCCGTCACCTCACGGACCAGCCTGAAGGAAACATCAGGAGTTACGGTGAACGATCGACTGATGGAAAGTTATCCTTGATAATTCTGTCAACATCCACGGAGCCTGTCACGTCCTGAAAGGTGATATTTCATATCTTGTGCACACAGGTGTCCTGGGAACATGAATTGTCATGTTTTGTGAGGTCACACTGACCTTTGACCTTCGACCACCAAATTGTAAGCAGTTCATTGTTGAGTCTGAGCCGATGTTTGTGCCAAATTTGAGGAAATTCCCTTGAGGTGTTCACAGGTGACCTTTGACCTTTAAAAACTAATCTCATCAGTTCATCAGGACATTTGTGCCAAGAAATTGTCTCAAGGTGTTCTTGAGATGTTCATGAGAACTGATGAACAGACGTACAGACGGACACACAGAGAGATGGACGGACGACTCGAGAACATAATGCGTCTGGCCGTGACTATCGCTGGCGTGGAGGCTTAAAAACAGCGAGGAAGTAACAGACGTGTCACCTCCATCACAGCCACAATCAGTGTGTTAGTGTGGAGCTGAACTGTGACCTCATCTGTCAGAGCGGAACGACCACATCGAGTGTCAGATCGGGTTTGTGATTTACAGGAGCTAACTGAGGAATAAAACTCTGGAAGCACCAGCAGTCTTTACATGTAGAACAAAAAAGTGATGCTATTTTTTAGTCCAGCTCCCTGGCTGATAAATATTTCCCATGAAACATCTGTGACTGCAGCTGGAGATCTTCCATCCAGCAGTTTTCAGAAGAGACGAGAGCTTCCATATGACTTCACATATTTAGACATTTTTATTGCAGCACATGTTCGCCTCCTGACCACGGGAACAACTTACGAGATGGCCTCAATCATGTCCATCCCCATCTCCACGCAGCAGTGGGCGTGGTCGGCCCTCGCCTCCGGCAGCCCGGACACGCAGTAGTAGCAGTCTCCCAGGATCTTGATCCGCAGACAGTGGTTCTCCTGTGAGGACGAGGACGAGATAAATAAACCAGCTGATAAACTACAGGACGGCTCACTGTGGTGGGTTACATAATGACGGCCTGTTCTGTTCACACGCCACTGCTCCATTCATCCTTTAATATTATGGGCTGTTGGAGTTTGTGGGTAAGAGGATTTTAAGCATGTGTGAGCTCGTATGTGTTTGTGTGTCTGTGTATTTGTGCATTAAGGACTGTTGTAGGTATCAAAATGTAAACCACACGACAGCTTTAGTCAAAGGCAACCTTCAACCATGTTTTAATGGCGACTTCAATCAGAGAGCAGGACGGTGTTCAAAAACTTTGGCTCGTAAACATCCAAGAACAAAATCAAACTACTGAAACAAAATGTCTTCCTCCTCCTCCACTGCACGCACTAACAACCACACACTCACACATAAAACCACTCTGGTATGTTAAAACACACGTCACACTGGATGCAGAAGAGCTGAGAAGCACACTGACTTTCTGCCCGCCCCCTCTCAGTGCCCGTGTTAACGAGTCGGGCTGTCACAGAGGACGCACGGCGGCCCCAAGCTCTGCGGCCCCAAACTCCACAGCAGGCTCACAATCTGCTGCAAAAGACTCAGCATATGGTCAACTTTTCCCACGAGCGGCGACTAAACCTGGCAAGAAACCACTCTGATGATCTGTTCTGTTCGGATTATAGTTCCTCTTTTCTTTTCCTTGTCTTTCATTTACATTTTGGACTGGTTTCCACTGAGAAATAAAGGTATGGTTGAGCTGTGTGTTTGTTGACGTCATGTCTTTGAGGTTCTCCTTCCCACTTTAACCTGAATAACAAACCGGAGCTAGCTGGGAGCGGCTAGCGGAGCGTTAGCCGCAGCATGACCGGAGGGAAGCACAGCCAGTTAGCCTCCGCTAGTCTCTGAGCTAGCCCCGGCTCTCCGTTTGGATCCAACCGGAGCACCGAGCCCTGGTTTGTTATTCAGGTTAAAGTGGGAAGAAGCAGCGGGTTTATCGGGCAGCTGAGTGAAGTGGAGCCTGCGGAGGAAACACCGGGACCGTCTGGATGTAATAGTCCGTGGAGGTGCTGCGGTGCTCGGCTGCACAGATAGGAAACCCCTTGGCTGACAGGATGTACCACTCTCTCACTCCGCTCTCTCTCACGCAGGCGCAGAACGTACGTGCTACTTGGCCGTCGGATGTAGTCCGTGTAGTGTGTTCAAATGCAGCTGACACAGGGCGCGGACCTGGTAAGCTGGCCTCCCTGTATTTGTATTTGTTTCCTTCAGTGGCACACTGCAGGTTAGGGCTAGCCCATCATCTGAGCTGCTGACATCCCCAGACCTGACTAGTCCGTAACAGGATACTCTGAAAAACAGGTTTCAGTGACCCCAAAAATAATCTATTAAAAAAACTGTGCCTCTCTCCTTCTTTTTTTACTTTTCTGTGTGTGTGAGCTGTCAGAGCACTTTGGATCGACTCTGTGTTTAGAGCTGTATGAATAAAGTTGACTTGACCACCTGCAGCTGTGAAACACGCTCACATGAACATGTAAAGATCTCTGCGGTAGTTCCCTCTAATCATTGATTTACACATTAAAACTTAAAGACATATAATACAATGGGTGTGTGTGTGTGTGTGTGTGTGTGTGTGTGTGTGTGTGTGCGCGTAAGGGCCTCGGAGAACACGGTGTCTCATGATAGCCACCTGAGTGTCTCTGCAGCACATGGCTCTGAGAAAATACACAAAGACCCACTGTGTAAAGAGCGCATGTGTGTGTGTGTGTGTGTGTGTGTGTGTGTGTGAACACACAGCTACAAGGTGCATCTGGCGTGAACATAAAAGTGTCAGTAGCAACGATTCAGGTTTATAACCCTGTGCTGCTTGTTTCACTCATAAATATTGATCAGCACATCGTTTCACCTTTCATAAACAAATCACACACACACACACACACACACACACACACAATATTCATGACTGTGTGTGGGATCATTAGGACACGTCTGGCTGCAGGACACTGATCGCTGATATGAAGCAGATATTTTGGAGCCGCCCTCCGGCTCCGTGCACACCTTAGTTTGTGCACGTATCGGCTGATGGGATTTTATAACTGTATTTTTGCCCCTAAATACTGAGAGTGATGCTCAAAGTTTTATGTGTTTTTATTTTCACTTAGAGAGTGTGTGCACACTCCACCAGCTTCAGTTTAACATCTCTGTCTCTCTCTGTTCGTCCTCACGTCCACCACCGAACATCAAAACTCAGCTTTGAGGAAATTCAGGATTTAGTCCGCGAGTGTGACTTTTTTTAACTTGTGACCCCTAAAAATATAAATATGTGTTGTTGCGACCCAGTGAGCAGAATACAAGTATCACAGATGGAAACGTAGTGACGTCCCTTTGAAAAAAACAAAGGGACTTGTTTGTTGGTGTTGACCAGTGCTCTGCAGCTTTGCAGGTGTCTCACCTAAGTGTCATTAACCATCCCCTCCACCTCCTGATGACATCACCAGCTCACCGTCACTTTAGAAACTCTGATATGACACATATCAAACATACACAGGTAATGTATCCATGGTCTGCACAAATGTACAATGCCAGCATTTTCTCCTGGTGACTCCGCCCCTCATTATTTTGCATATGTTTATCTGAAGATTAACTGCTCCTCCTCAGACTGCTTTATTTAATGGGTTTTAGGGCCAGTTAAATTATCTCATAACTAGTCCATACCCATGAGTACAGCATACCATACCATGACTTAGTCATACCAAACATTAGAAACAACCCCAACATTGGTCCACAGGGGGAGCCACAGCGATCGGTCGCATTTTAGCCATTTTGAAGCATTTTTCTGTTGTTATAGCGCCACCCAGTTGCCAATTAGAGTTAAATTTCTCCAGTCACCTTGAGGCGTCCTGTTCTACATATCTACCAAGTTTAGTAAAAATCCATATGGCGGTTAGGCCTAGATAAGAAATTATCTCCCTAGCGCCCCCATTTTGTTTGATGGGGTCAATAATGGAGGGGTCCCCTCAGATTATGTGTGGTCATATGCCTACAAAGTTGCGTGGTGATGGGTGAAACCCTTGAGATGTTATACACCTTTATGTGATGAGCCACGCCCTCCGCAATATTCATTGCCTTATAGAAGCTCAGTTTTAGTAAGTTTTCCAACTTTTGCCAAGAGGGAACTTTAGATATTGGTCCCTAGATTATGTTCACCCAGTTCCATGCAGATCGTTCAAACTTCCTAGGAAGAGATCCATTTGAAGTGTTTTTCAAAAAATTCAAAATGGCGGAAAATCTATATAAGCGGAGGTTATGGGTTCTTGAGGCAAATGTGTTCCTCATGAGGAGAGGCATCTCTGTGCAAAGTTTCATGTCTCTACCACATACGGGGCATGAGATATGCCCATTCAAAGTTTGACATTTCAATGGGTTGCTATAGCGCCCCCCTTTGGCCAATTGATGTAATATCGCTTCACTGGCATCCTCCCATGACCCTCTACCACTGTGCCAAATTTCACATGGATTGACCAAGTCAGTGAGGAGAAAAACGTGGAACACACACACACACACACAGAGGGGGAAAAGGCAAAAGTAAGGTCGGTTTGGCCGATTAATTGGTGCCGATAAGACTGTCTATAAATTATCATTAACCCTACCCTGGAAATCCAGAGTTCTCGCGAGAGCACAATTTGAATTTGCTCAGTGAGTCACTCTGGCAATCAGTAATGATGCTCATTACCCATGCCGTTGGAGCCGAGCTGCACCAATCACATCGGTGTATCTGATATAGGCGGGCCAGAGGCGAGATAAACAGATGACGACAGCGCTGCGACGACAAAGTCTGGAATCAGTCAGTAAACACTGGAAGATGGCTACGGATGAACACCAGTTGTTTGAAACGGCTTTGGCCGCTACAATGAACGAGTTAGACTTGGCTTGGTTGCGTTTAGTGGCTAAAACCCCGCTGGGAACACAGCAATGATTTGCTAAACAAACAACCGGTTTTGCTTTTGTTGGTCTCAAACAGGAGTCTGCAGCTTGGCAGGCGTCTGGGTGGCACTGCATCCACCATCTTCTCCACCTCCCAAAGACGTCAGCTCATATACTTCAGAACTTTAGAAACGCTGGTTTGATTCGTATGAAACATGCACATGTATCGTATCTGTGGTTTGCAGAAACGTACAATGCCAACATTTTCTTCTGGACCCTGGGCTGATAACTGTCTAACAGGCGTCCTTCACATTTGCATTTTCAAACCAAAGTCTACGTGTGTCGTGTGTGATGTCACTCTTACCGCTGCCAGCTTGTCAAAGCGGGCGAAGAGTTCATTCAGCGTCATCACCAACTCCTGCGCTGTGCACTGGGAGGCCAGGCTGGTGAAACCCTCGATGTCTGCGAATAAGATGCTGCAGAAACACAAAGACAAGAGAAACACGACATTATTCACTCTTCCCTCTGCACTGCAGCTGAACTGTTTCCTGCCCAGGCGGCAGACAGACGTGTTCCCTGCAGCTGGTTTTGTCATGTATGTGAAGTATGGGGCGCCTGTCATGGGCAGCATGTATAGGTCCAGTTTGTGCATGTGTGTGTTCGGACCTGTGTGTAATTGACAACAGAGTGAAAAATTGAGTTTCCCCTCAGAGATTAATAAAGTATATAAAAAAAATACCATCTAGCTTCTTTTGTTTCCTGGATTTACTACATGTTCCTGCTTTGCTACAGTCCATACAGCACTTGATGTTTTTCATTTCAGTATTGTAGATAAGCAAATGTGCACGGGATGATAACGGTCACCTTCTATATACGATATACCTTAAAAGACGATGTATCGCTGCAGCCTTCACCAGACAAAAGATTAAACAGGTAACTGTTCGGCCTGAACTGAGAGAGGAAGAGCTGACTGATTAAAAGACTCAGGTCAAGATGTAGCACTGAAGCCACTGATGGAGGGAAAGGTGTGAGAGTGTGGTTGATGTCTGAATGTAATACACAGCCTGTAATCTGGTGTTAAAATGTCCCTGATATTTGTGTTAATGAGGTCTAGTTCTGGCAGAAGGGCACAGAGAGTGTGTGAGACAGTCAGAGAGAAAGAAAAGTGGCTTCAGACGTGTGAAAACTGAGCTTCCCTTCCTCCCTGAGAACACGGTAAACTGATACAGCACAGGTTTTTGTGATTGAGGCATTTTCATTACTCTGCTAACGCTGCCTGGCACAAAGCAGGACAGATGATCTCAGCAGGCTGAATCATTTCTCTCAGAAGAAAGACACAAGGACAAAGGGACCAGGCCGGCAGGTGAAGAAAACAACACGCCTCAGCACAGTCTGTGGGACACAGTCAGGTTGGACAGATAAAAACCCACAGGCTCGCCATGAATGACTCGAGTTGTTGTGTTAAGCATCACAACCCTCCACCACACACAGTCACATCTCACACTCCACAGTTCCTCCTCAATGAGCGTATTTATTCTCTGCTAACTGATTTCCTCTCAGGCTAAAACATGTGACGAGCTTCAGAAGTCAGAGGGTAAGACTGTGCATGTGTCGTTTGCTCCGTCACACTGCTCAGCACTGTCCTCTCTGCAGAAACTCACTGGAGCTCGACTCAGCTCCCTGTGGGATCCCCAATGATCAAATTCACTTAAAATAACTGCTGAAGAAAAATCACCTTCATCTTTTTTTATTCTCCTAGTTTCTAATCACAGAAATCAGAGTGGACGAGCATCAAGGCAAAACTTTAAACTCTCTTTACACTGCAGTGTACAACATAAAGGCCCATGTAAACAACAGCAGGCAGACACTCCTGTCCACCTGCAGCATTTATAGCCATAGACAGATTAATGAATGGGCCTACCAGGCACAGGCCCTGGGGCCCAAAGTGTCAGGGCCCCCCAGCCTTCACCACCAAAAAAACACTCAAATTAATGGATGCCAACCAGGAACAGACTCGAAATGACCACACAGAAGAAAGATGTTAAATAACTGGGACTCACAGCAACTACGACAAGGGGCAACAACAACCACAAAAAGGACCACGAAGAGATGCAAAGATCTGCAAAGTGCTTCAAAAAAACTAAAAATAAACATTAAAAATAACCACAAAGAAACATAAAACTATAAAGAGATAAAAACAGCTGCAAAGAGAA
This sequence comes from Epinephelus lanceolatus, assembly GCF_041903045.1. Taxonomy (NCBI): domain Eukaryota; kingdom Metazoa; phylum Chordata; class Actinopteri; order Perciformes; family Serranidae; genus Epinephelus; species Epinephelus lanceolatus. Next base: position 44,632,440 of record NC_135747.1, read on the forward strand.
ACAAAGAGACTCACAACAACTACAAACGGGCAAAACAACCACAAAGAGACACAAAATGACTGAAGAGATGCAAAACAACTGTGAACAGATTCAAAATGACTAAAAAGAGACATAAAGCGACCACAAAGAAACATTATTTGACTACAAAGAGATTACAACAGCTGCAAAGAGACACTAAAAGACTCAGCAACTATGAAGAGACATAAAACAACCACAGAGACACAAAATGACTGAAGAGATGCAAAACAACTGCGAACAGATTCAAAATGACTAAAAAGAGACATAAAGCAACCACAAAGAAACATTATTTGACTACAAAGAGATTACAACAGCTGCAAAGAGACACAAAGAAACTCACAGCAACTACGAGGAGGCGCAGCAGGAGAGGTGGGGGGGTTTGTGCATGTCTCGTCCGGGGGCTCAGAGTCAACAGAGTTCTCTTAACTCTGCATCAACAGTTTGGTTTAAAGCTCGACCTCACAGACAGAATCACTGCACACTGACAGACGTGTTATATCAGATGTATGTTTATAGTGAGCATGTACGGTGTCTGAAGGTCTGTGTGTGTTATTGCAGTTATTAGTTCATATTATCTGAGTGAAGTTACTTGAGGCAGATCAGCTGATCTGAGCCAGCTGACCCTCTCAGTTACATTAACACACGTTAACGAGGCAGTCGTCATAATCTGACGGTCTCTCCTCCTTCTGATGAGTCAGAGCTTTAGTGCACGAGTCATCTGGTCATGTTGGATATATCTGACATGTCTGTGTCAGTCCTCGTCCCATCTGATGTGAGCTGGATTACACAATCCTGAGGACACAGAGTCATCTGATATCCATGATTACAGTGAGACAGGCAGCAGTGTCATTGTTTGATTTCATGAGGTCTGATGCTGCATCAGTTTCAGACTGTGGTGAAGTGTCTCTGAGTCAGACCCCCAGGACGCACCACACACAGCTATAAATACACTTTAGTCTCAAACCAAACAGGCTCACATGAATCTCACAGGGTCGCTGCCTGAACACCCTGTGTGTTTCTACTGTGAGTGTGTGTGTGTGTGTGTGTGTGTGTGTGTGTGTGTGTGGGCAGGAGCTGCGGGTGTTTATGTTCCTATATGCATGTAAGGAAAAAAAGAAGAGTGTGAGTTTGTGACGTTCATTTTGTCTGAGTGTTACGGCAGGATTTTTTTCAGGAGTTTTTCAGGGTTCACAGAGTTTTTCTTTTAGCTGCCCACGTGTCAGCAGCACCAACATCTCCTAATGAACCTGTGTCTAAGATGTCTAAATGTCCTCAATTTGTGTCTCAGGCTGAGGAGGATTAGGAGTCCCACTCTGGGGGACACATTTCTGAGAATAATTGATTGCTTTCTGTGAACTGTTGCACGGGAGGTCGAGTGAAACAGGACACTTGACCGACGTGTCTGAACTCAGAGGACAGGTCTGTCTCACTGGTGAAAGGCTGAGGTGTTTGAAGAGGAAGACAGGAGAGGAAGAGAGGGATGGAGGAGGGAGGGAAGGAGGACCAGCTCTAGAGAGACTAAAGGAAAGTGTGGAAGATTTAATGAGGGCTTTAATTCACTTTATTTTACTGCACATGGCCACAATATATCTTTACATCACCATTAAAAATTAGACTAACTGTGGCACACTTCAACATATGTATTATAACTTTAAAATCTCTCTCTCACACACACACACACACACACACTAATCTGCCGTAAACCACGTTGTGTTGTCTGACTTCTCCATGGATGCACTCAGACAGAGGTTTATACATTTACACAGTTAAAATACTTTATTTACTGCATATTGTCTGTCTCACATAATCATTCTGCAAATTACCTGACAGTGGGTCCAACACGTAAACACTAGGCTGTGATGTGATTTTAACACAGTGGCCACAGTCAGGATTACAGGCCATGTGATGTACACCTGCCCAGAAAGACATTATCCCGAGCCATAAAATCCACGGCTGAAAAATGAAGCAAAAGCCAAAGTACCAAAAACTGCAGTTCCTCTAATGTCCACTAGAGGCCGGCCCACAGACCTCCATGTTATTGTGTCCAACTTTACAACAGAAATAAACATGTTTACAACCTGGTGCTAAAACTGTTCTGGCATGTCGTCTACGACAAGATATTATCTGCTATGAAGGGATTTCATGTCCTACATCCTGTTCACAGGCGATAACATGCCGTACGTAGGAGATAACATCCCAAATATAGGAGGTAACATCCCGTACACTGGAGATAATATCTTGTATGTGGAGATAAACTTGGTTTTGCCAACATTGCCTGCATCTTTATTTCTTACGTTGCCCCTCAGGACTTCTGTTGATCCATATCTAACAAAACTGAGCCGCTGGTCCAGAGACTGAGGAGGTGAAACCTGAGTGGACTGAATTTAGGATGAGTTAATTATATAGTTATATAAATAACACTTTTCTTTATATGAGCAAGCTTAAATAGTTTAAGACAAAATGGTCAAAACACTTCTTTTGTAAAATCCTGGGAACTGTTCAGATGATAAAATATATTTACCTTTATTAGTTGCATCAAAGTATCACACTCACATTTAGAGTATTTATTGTAGCACAGATGACTCATTAGAAATCTGTGATTTTACACTTCTCCGTGCTGTACTAACTGTGTATGTGGAAACTGGACTGAAGCGTAATCGTGTTTCTGTATCAGTGTTTTTGCTCTTATTTATTTACCTTTACTGGTGCACATAAAAACTTCATGTTTAACTTATTTCAGAAGCAAGGGAGCCAGACAAAAATGTGAATAAACACAAATTAGAAAGATGCATGATTCAAGAAATATCCCTGGAACTAGAAATCTTCTCGCAGCAGAGCTTGAGATTCACTAACACATTAAATCATTAGAACGTTTATGTTGCAGTGTAAAAGCTCAGTCGTGGTCTCTGAGTTATGAGGAAGTTATTTATAACCTGACAGAAGAAGAAGAAGAAGAAGGTGAGGTCACTTCCCACAGCCTGATGTAACATCAGAGGTGACAGTGGGCGGTAAACTACAGCAGCAGCAGCAGCAGCAGCAGAGTGAAGGAGGGTCTGAGAAACAGACCTGAAGTCTTTAAGTCCCAGTTAATGGTTACCTTGGTGATGAGTCACTCACTCGTACGCAACATTCAGTCCTGCTGATCTCTCCTTTATAAGAGACAGTGGAGTACCACAGGGCAGAGACACTGGACATCTGGTTATTTTTATCTGCGGCGTACGAGTTGACGCGCTTCATTGTTATCTGATGTTGTTTCCAACTTTAAACCACAGGAACTGAACGTAACAGAGACGACAGCATGAAAGGGTTAAACTGTTAACCACACTGTGAGCTCTGAAAATATGAAGCCTCAGAGATAAATCTGTGATTCTCTGGTTTCAGATCAGTTTTTATTCTGTGTTCAGGTTAGACAAAGAAATGTGAGCTGAAAGCACAGAAACCTGAGGTCAGTATTACACGTGACGTCCAGGTCGCTGTGTTGCTCACTTTGTTAGCTTAATGCCACAGAAACAGAGAAGCAGGCCGAGCAGGCTTCACACAGATATTCACAGAAGATATTCTAAAGCGCAAGGCTAGACATTAATACATATCAATAAAGATATTTCAGCTATACAGTAACTGTTCTCTGTCTGTTCCTCTTTAACGTCACGACAACGGCACTGTCATTATTTATTAAGCCAGATTTGGAATATAACCACGATACTTATGTCATACATTTGACATAAATGATGTGAACGGTAACATCCTTTGATGATGGAGAGACAGAGACAGTGATGTCTGTGGGTGTAAAATGCTACGCTGAGATTTGTGATGTGATGAACTTCCTGTTTGGTGACTTTAAACTGGTTTCAAGTTGATTTTAGGGAAGAACTTTTTTTTATTCAAACTCAAGATTTAATCTTATTTCCAACTTCTGTGACACTGATTTCTTCTGTTGGTGCGTCTTATCTTACACTCATGAATACAGACTTATTTTCAGAGGGGATTTCCTGTAAAGCTTGTGCCATCACCCTCAGGACGACAGCAGTATGTTGCACCTTAACTGACATTAAGTTACATAATTACATAAACGGTATGTATCGACAGACGAGATGAGGGGTAGCCAATGTGTGTGGACGTTTTTAATGAAGGTTAAACTGCCTATTAAGTCTAAATTAGCTTTTACTAACAGTAAAGTGGCTCAGTACTAAACTGGTTCAATTCCTACTTAACGGATAGGGACTGCTTTGTGTCTAAAGGTAATTACTTGTCTGAGGAGTTCCCCAAGGCTCCATTCTGGGACCCTGTTCTGTTTAATATCTACGTGGTTCCACTGAGTCAGATTATGATAAACAACAAAATGTGTTACCAACACAAATTTTTACATAACCATGTCACCAGGGGAATGTGGTCCAATGCAAGTGTTGAACAAATCAGCGACTGGATGTTCCAGTTTTCTTCAACTGAACAAAAGCAAACTGAGGTCGTAGTTTTTGGAGCCGAGGAGAAACGATGGAAAGTCAGAGCTCAATGCTGAAAACCACACACCAAAGCAGAAATCTTGGTGTAGTCATGGACTCTGACCTGAACTTCAACAGTCACCTTAAGACAGTAACAAACTCAGCCTGCTGTCACCTTGAGAACATATCAAGGATAAAAGGACTGATGTCTCAGCAGGACCTGGAAAAACTTGTCCACGTGTTCATCTTCAGTCGACTCGACTGCTGTAACAGAGTCTTTATCATCAGCCAGCTGATTCGGATCGCTGCTGCTCGAGTCCTCATCAACGACAAGGAAGTGAATCACACCACTCGAATTCTGAGGTCTTTACACTGACTTCCTGTCTGTCAGAGAATGGACTTCAAAATACTGCAAACATAATTTTTTGTTAAAATTCTCCCAGAAAGATAAGAAATGTAAAGATTTTCTCCCTTGCTTTTTAAGTGTGGAAGTTAAAGGGTTAAATAAGTTGCAGCAACATGAAGCATTTTGCCGGGTGTAAAGAGAAGCAGAAAGATGAGAAAATATGAAACGATCTGAGTACAAACGAGAGTGATCCAGTAAATAGACTTCCCCCTTCTCCTGCCTGCAGACCCAGTGATCCAGTAAATAGACTGCCCCCTTCTCCTGCCTGCAGAACTACCACCGCAAAATCCATTCTGGGTCAAATCTCAGCTGAACCAAAGCTGTGCTGCTCTGGCACCGCCTGACCCTGTGACCTCCTCTCGTCTGGCACCGACACTGCCTTTAATGTCCCTCCTTCCTGTCTCTTTTAGATTCTTGGACGAGCTTGTTGCATCCCTTCTCATCTGCCTCATCTTACAAAACAGAACACATAATAATACAGTATCAGTGTCTGGACTCTGTTTAGGATGGATTCAATCCCTTCAAGCTGGATTTGATCTCATCCAGTGAAAATGTAAAACTATTATATGTCTAAATATCCTTTATTTAAACATGATAGTGTCAGACTCTTTGTATATTTGACCCCAGTTAGATGAGCGGTCTCTGAACATCAGCTCATGTTTGTTGTATGCACATGTGTTGCTGTCTCTTCACTGAGGATAAGTTCTCGGGTCAGGCCTGGCTCCAACAGCCACAGAAGCACAGCCTTATGTAACACACACACACACAGACAGACACACACACACGTGCATAATTAGCTGCATCACACACTCGTACCGTCCATGTTTGCTGCGCAGTCTCACTTCCTGTCCTTGCCTTAATTAGAGGAGAACAAAGGTAAGGTCAGCTCCTCTAATTTATGCCATGTCCTCTCCATGTCTTTCTCCTCAGGGCGCTGCTAGCCTACATCACAGCAGCTGCAGTCACAGCGTTCTGTCTGAGAAGATTTCCCAAACGCTCTCAGGGCGGCCCAGCAGCGTCAAAACATCCACCCCAAAGCCTTCTTGCATAATACCTGAGTCAGCACACACTCTGGCCCCGATGCCGAAGCTGCAGAACGTTGTTTCACAAACACAAGTGGGACACCACGCTCTCAGGAGCAGGTGGCACAGAGCACTACGTCTGGGAACCAAACTCTGTTACTGGGCAACTCTGTGCTGACAGGCAGGAGGGAGGACACACACCCTGCAGTGATCACCCATAATCACTCACATGTTGTTTCCCTCATCAGAGTGAAGAGGTGAACATTCAAACACCAGAACCAATCAGAAACAATACGTGAGCGCATACTGTCAGATGAGTCTGAAAGTAGAGAGAGCTCACTGTACGCCATTTGTCCGACCTGACTTTCTGACCTCAGTTGTTCTGAGAAAATACGCCAAGAGACGGCACGGTGAAGAAATTCAAAGCAACAAAATGAATATTTTGAGACTTTTAATAAAGAGAATCTTTGCAGATGTGACTCCTGTGTAATCACCATTTTTTAAGATTATTTTTGGGGGGATTTAGCCTTTATTTTGACAGGACAGTGTTAGCATGAAGGGGGAGGGAAAGGGGAGGACACACACTAGCCCTGTTTTGATAGGAATTGTCACCAGTCAACAGTCACCAGTCACTGTCATTTCATCACACACATTTTCTCAGTACCTGTAACAGATTACATACTTTTTGTAATTTAACTACAAAGAAATCCAGACTGATGCCTGTTTTGCTCTCTACTGAGTTCACTTCATGCACTGGAGTCCTCGTTGCTGCTGATCCTACACCTGCCCAGGTGAGGTGACAGATGGAGAGACACACAGCAGAGCTCAACACTCCAGACTTCAGTCACAAAACATGAGGGTTTGAGACTTGAGCAGGATTCAAAGCTGGACTTACTGCAGACCTGACAGGGTTTAACTCCTCAGAAACTACTTGTACCTTCACATTGGACCAAAGGAAATGAATTTGAGCCTTTAATGGTTCGTCTAAAAACATTCACTCCTGAGGAGAGGCAGCTGGATGGAAACACACACTCTGATGTCTATCTGCTGCAGCTCCAGACCCTCAGTGACTCGTCTGCACCTCTGGACGCCCCTCTGTGTCCCCTCTGACTCTTTAGCTGTAGCACTGGGAGCTGTCACTTCTCTTCCTGTTGTTCCTCGACCTCTCAGCAGAGCCCCAATTACTGAGAGCCACTGCCCGCTCCCCGACAGGCGCGGTCACACCTGGTTAGCTACCCATTAACTGCACACTTATGACCACAGACAGAACTCAGCCAAGCTTAGCGGATGCAGCTAATGTGCCGCCTACTCCACTGTGAGTCACAGAGAAACCTACGGCAGGACTGCAGCACCAAACCAACACTCACTGTCTCTTAGTTCCTGCAGCTCTAAGAGCCAGCTCCTGTCAGTTTGTCTCGTCTCATCATGAGCAGGGGAACCAACTAGTATTATCAAAATTTAATCAGCTGTGTCTGTTCCTGACCCACAAAGGCTCATTCATGCTTTTGGATCCTCGACTACTGTGCCACATTGTTTACAGCCTCAGTAAATCTTCATCAGCTCGGCTTCAGCTGCTGCAGCTCGTAATTTAACTGGGACACATCGTAGGTCTCACATCACCTCCATCATCACCTCCATCATCGCCTGACAGTTAACTTCAGAACTGATTTTAAGATTCTTTTAATCACTTTCAAAGCTCAGCGTGGTTTAGCTCCCTGTGTTCCAAGTCGTGACCTGAGATCCTCGAGTCTGCCCTCACTAGTCGTCCCTCAGTCGAGGCTGGTGACTACAGGTGACCGGGCTTTTGCCATCGAGACACCGAGGCTCTGGGATTCTCTGCCTGAGGAGATCAGACTCGCCAACACATTATCTGTCTTAAAGTTACAATATCTAATTTACGAGGTTGTTTATTAGCAAATATCAACTATTGCTTTCATAAATATATATTTACTAAAGTGTAATGCAATTCACATACAAATGGAAGCTTTCTCATAGGCTTAGAATGATTTCTCTATATATACACAGGCAGGGCGCGGTCTGCTGGAGGCTGCCTTCTTGCATCGCCATATTTGGATACAGTGGCCGAAAGAGATATACGCGCTTCGCCTTTCGCGTTTACCTAGAAGTTGCCGTCACTGGAGACGGTTAAGGTGAAGATCAATCCGGGGCGCTTCTGCGTGAACCTGCTTTGTACTTTTATGATTCTGTCGCACTTTAAATGGAGAAGCACACACATGTTTTGCCCCGTAAGAGGGAAACCACGCCACCAAATAAAAGTAAAGATCAGATAAGCGAGGACGGGACAAAACACAAATGAATATCGGCATTGCTTATTCCTGCTCCTCTTCCCTCTGGGTAGCCGAGACACTAACGTTACCTCCTCGCCTGGCCGTTCCTGCACCGCCTTTACCCCCTTGCCCCTTCCTCTCCCTGGTCTTCCTCCTCTCCCTCTCCCTCTTCCTCCTCTCCCTGTGTCCTGTGGAAGAACACTCTGGAAACGCATATATTATAATCGTACCAACCTATATTTGCCGCACTGTGCCGTGACTATCACATAAAACGTTATTTTAGCATCACTGTGCTAATGTTTGCTCGTGTTACCAAAACAATTAGAAATAAAACACTCCTAACATATATCTCACAGATAACTATCTCACTGGTGAGCTATAACATATTGTAACATGGTTTAGATTCCTAAATAAATATTCACCTCGTCACTAGATACTCCTGAAAAACTCGAAAAACTCTGCTGTCTGTGCAAGGCTTTTTGTCCTACCAGGCCACCGTCACTTACCCGACGGGAGGGGTGAGTGAGTGCGAGTGAGCGCTGCAATCTAGAATTTGACCGCTGATGTCACTGTTACTCACCATTTTTACACACTGAGGCTTTAAATCACTGATTAAAACATATTTCTATGCAACAGATTTCCCTTTAAAGGCCTGGGTTATACTTTTATTTCCTTCTGTTCTGTTTGTGCCTCTGCACACACTCTTTTCTGAGCTCTTAACATTTCTTGTAATCTTATCTTCATGCACTTTGTCACCTTGTTTAGATAAATGCTATACAAATAAAGATATTAATATTCTAACTTCTTCTCAGGTAAGAACGGGTAACAGGTTATTGAATTTTGACAGCTGCAATAATTACAACATCCTCTTTGAACCAGCATGACCTTCTTGGTGTTTGCCTCTTGTTCCAGCCTCACACCACACGACTGTCAGAGCAATATCACCGTCACAGATTCATAATGTGGGAATAAAGTCACGAGTTAGACCTCAGACAGTGTGTGTGCTCCTGTGATCGGATATGAGACTCAGTCTTTTTATTATCTTAATGTTCTGACAAAATCAAACATGTTTAATATTATTGTACGTTTTTAGTCTCAGCTCGTGCAAATACTGAAGTTCAATGACGTGAATATCAACAGCCAATAGCTGCACTCTCTGCAGCACCAAACAGGAAGTAGAAACCAGGAAGACAGTCATATTTCTCAAAGGGAGTTTGGTGTAATGTTTTGCAGCAGGAGCAGGATGGGAAATAATCTCAGAATGAATCTAGCTGTAGTCTGTAAATAGTGACCCTGCAGGATCTGCAGTCTGTGTAAAGCTCACAGTGTCTGCAGATGTGAGAGGGAGTCACACTTTAGTCTTTCTAAAGCTGATTCAAAGTCTTGTGGTGTTTGGCAGGGATTCATCTCAGACACAACTGTTCTGTTATAAAGTCTAAACATTCGAACGACACGCTCATTCACAAGTGCTCATGTGGCTCGCTGCTCGTTGGTTTCACTAAGAATATTTTCTGTCACATGTCCCTGAAGTTTAAGAAATGTTCACTGCAGCCAACTTTCCAAAAACAGTCTGCACTCTGAAGTGAACTCTTAAACTCAGGCCATAAACAGTATAACTCCTGATAATGATCCTGGCGTGTGTGACGGCTCCAGATCACATGACCTGCTGTTCAAACCCTTGTGGATTCAAAGGGACACGTCAAAGTGATGATTCAAGATTCAACGGCACCTCTTATGTGTCGCAGTTTGAGCTCCCACCTGACTGTGACGGCTACAGTTTGTGTCACCATCATGTAGTGTTGTGTTAGTCCACAGGGTGGTGCCAAACCTGACCACAGCTGCTCAGCACGGTTACACAGATTAATATGATCTCCTGTCTCATGAAGCCTCATCATTCACACCTGAGTGCTGTAAATAGTGACTCTGTGAGGACCCTGGATGCAACACACTGGGAACAAACGCTGTCCCTGAACGTCACACCAAAACTGGTCAGAGCATCGACAGGTCAGAGGTCAGAGTCATCAGTGCGGAGTCAGAGGACGACCAGAGGAAGGTCAAGGAGGCCGTTCACATCTGACACCAGAAACAGGGGTCATGAGCTCCTCCACATACACGACTGTTATCACATTGTTGTAACACATTATTATTTAAAGCTCTTAAATAGTGATATTTCATTTAAATCACTTTTTTCTACCTGTCACATTTTTAAATGAAAAGATACACCAGATCCTGTAAAGAACAGTTCAGTCTGTGCTGTATGACATCATGATGAGTGAAAAGCAAAGGCTTTGCTCAACTCAGTATTTTGTGTTCAACTTTGACCTTTTCATCATCAAGAGGGAACGTTTTTTTTGGTTTGGGGTTTGAGCCTTTATTTGACAGGATAGGTTTGAGCGTGACGCTGGAGGACGACATGCAGCGAGGGGCCACAGGCTGGAGTCGAGCCTGCGGCTGCTGTGGCAACGACACGGCCTTCGTACATGGGACAGCTGCTCTGACCCCTGAGCTACTCGGTGACCCCACAGGGAAAGTTTTTGTGTAAGTCATTAAACGCACATTGTGCCAACACTGGCTGTGTGCACGCTGCGGCCACAGCTCTGTAATATCTCCAATAAGTGGACGGCTCTGCTCAGAGAACGACACATATGTTTTACGTTCAAAGCTTTTTCTTTTCTTCTCTAAAACTATCATCAGGAGGAGAAACGGCTAATATTGACCAGCTGATGGATCAATATCTGTGAACATCAGCACTTATCTATCAGCAATAACCACTGACAGCAGTGTCTGTGGAGAGATTCAGTTTTCTGAGATTCATATTTGAAAACAGTTTGCATTTATTAATACTGAAGGACTGTAAAACTGAACACTGCTAAATTCCAAGAGCAAGGAAACACTACATGCATCATTCCATCTTTACGACTCTTCGTGATTCTGATGTTTTCTTTTGATACTGTTTGAAATAAAGACTTACAAAAACATACGTCTCTGCTCCGCTGAGGAGGAGGAGAGCAGTGAGGAGCGATGAGGGAGACTAACTCCTCACATAATTACTGGAAACAAACAGAAAGATCATGTTTCCATCTTGAGCTCTAGCTTATTATTCACTGTTTGAGGTTTGACCTGCGCTCGTTTATCTTCCTCTGCAGAGGTATGATTCCACCTGACACGAGAATTAGTGCCTCCTGATGCTTATCTGTCAACCTGCTGACTGACAGGTTGCCCACCCCATCAGAACCATGATGTGCTCCTGTTTTAGGACTGACTGACTGAGCTGTCATGAATCTGACAGGGTGGGTAATCAGTCAGTCAGGTGGGCCTGTGCCCGTCCAGGTAGATCCACCTCTGTTTACAGACACAGACACTTCCTGCCATCATCTGAAGTAACACCCTGAACATCATGTGGACAGGTTCAGGTCTTTAGATTAGGTGCTGTTACAGAGATCATGTCACATGTTCAGTCTGACAAACCACTACCGAGAGCTATCAGCTGAAACACCTGAAGAAGAGATGTCATTTCCTGTCACCTCCCTCTGATGATTTTACAGTTGAAACAAAGTGAACCTGCATCTGGAACTTTGATATTTTTTATCAGCACAAATTGTGTTTTTTGGAATCAACGTCTATACATTTTGTAGTCAAGGCTGAAACAGGCGTTAAAGACAGAACCAGACTTTTTATTCTCAGTGAAAACAGATTAATTAAAGACGAAACTTAAATCTCTGAAACTGTATTTTGTCTGTTTGCTTGACGGCGAACAGCAGCTGAAGGTCAGACTCTGTTCTGATCTTCAGACGACAGTATTATATTCCACTCTGGATGGTTTCTGATACTGTGCGAAGGGACAGGTGAAAAATACTCTGGGAAAATACCATGCAGCCTATTGTCATGGCAACGGCTGCACTTCTCCCTCCTCCTCCTCCTCCTCCTCCTCTGCCCGCACTCGTGGGTGGGCTGCACCATTCAGGATTAACCTGGATTAAATCACGCTTTATTTTACAGTACTGCTGCACCAAACCTGTAAATGTTGTAACGAACACAGCGTGACTCCAAACATTTATTCTCCACTGTGCAGACTGTTGGAAACATGTGTGATCTATATTCACTGTGTCACACACACCTCTGCCTCCTTATCAGAGTCGTGAAGGTGAACCTCAAACAGCGTCGTGAGTTTGCCTCCTGAATACGCACCAACAAGTGTTTAGATAGACGGAGAGATACTTTGTGGATGATGGGGGAAGTTAAGGCACCAGCAGCTTATTACACAACACAGATGCACAGAGAGACAGAATATAAGTGTGAGAATAAAGACACACAGAAGTGAAGTGATCCACCTGTTTACACGCCACTCCAGCCTGCCAACCTGTTTCCCTCGCCTGCCCTGGATCAGCCCAGGACACCCCTTCCTGCCTTACTGAAAATAAATCCACTTTGAAGTGAGCAGCTGTGTGAGTCACGCTTTGGGTCCAGTTGTGTCGACACTGCACAACAAAGGCAGAGATTTGAACCTGTGTTTCACTTATATTTACACCAGCTTGGACTTTATGAACCAGATCTTGTCGCACCTTCAAAACTAAAACTCATCATTGACTCTGTAGCTGAGGACGTCACTGTTTTCCACAACACTCATTTATGGACACTTTTACACTGCCAGATTTTCGGCCGTTTTGCCGGCAAGCTGCGAGCGTTTAGACACACAGAGCCGGATTGGCGAGTTGATCCGAGGTGCCCAATTTTCCGCCTCGTAGGGTAGACATATTGGTGGAACCCTTTTAGTTTAAACAGACCGAGGCGGCCTTCTGCAACAGGAGGAGCTGTTGATGACTTGTGGGAGGAGCTGTTGATGACGCCGCACGTGCGAGCCACTGGCGGTGGATAAACAGGAAACAGCTGACAGCAGGAATTAGCGAGCAGCTAGTAGCAAGAGGGAAACACAAACCTGACAGACACTGTAAAGATGAGCAACTGGGGAGACAAGGAATTGCGCGCCCTCCTTGTCCTCACAAACGAAGAGGCCATTAACCGTCAGATGACGAGGACGGTGAAGGACGGGCCGACTTACGAGAGAATCACTGAAGGACTGACCAGCCGCGGCTTCCCTCCCACGTCACTGTTTACGTCACACGCTGAGCTACACGTTTTGTTACTTGCTCACGCCCCCCATTGCCCCGAAAAAGGCACATTCTGTATAAACAAAAGTAGGTAGGCGGCATTTTGCTGCACTCCCTGATTTTGTTTTTATACTGCCAATGCTGAAAAAACACTGATTGGGCTTTCCTGCAAATTGGCACAACTCCTGTTTAAAAAGGGCTCCTGATAAGTTAATATAACGTAATACTACAGAAGCGTCTGTGGGTTTGTTTCAGTCTGAAGGTTGAAACTCGCTCAACACAGGTTTAGAGGAAAAGCTCTGTCTAAGCAGAGCTGTTTGCACTGAATATAACTTTCCTAAGCAGAAGTGCAGCAGAGTGTGTGTGTCTCAATGTGTGTGTGTGTCTTGTAGTGAGGTAACACGAAGTATGAGCTGATTCTGTTTGCCCTCATCATCCCACCTCCTCTCCCTCCTGAGCGCCCCCGGTGTTACCTGACATTGTCGTGTTTCTGGATGTAGATCTTGTGAAACATCATGTCCTCCTGCTTGGCGTTTATGTCGGCTTTCATCTCCATGGCAACGTGGCGGGGAAGCACTGAGAGCAGGAGACGTTCCTGCAGAAAAGCGTGGGAGGAGAGTAAGTTAATAAGTGGAAGGTAAGTTAAGAGGTGGAGGCTCTGTGTGTCTGTGTGAGACGACGCAGCGTGACTGACGTAGTGATTTCAATACCAACAACCGTTCGTGGAATTTTGTCTGCCTGTGATTTAATGTGATTTAATGTGAAATGTGCTGAAAAATCCTGCAGCACAGAGCTGAAGCTTTAACTTCCTCTTCTTCTGAAAAAGTTTGTGGGACTCTGTGATCGATGCTTTGCTGATGGGGAAGTGTCTGATGGGCTGTGTAGAGTTTTAGTGTGTGACCAAGCGGCAACCTGCAACTGGCAAAACCTGCAGTTCCGCTAATGTCCACTAGAGGCTGGCTTCAAGAGTGAGTCAGTCCCCACAGACCTCCATGTTAACATGTAGAAATAAAGATGATGTCTTGACTCACATGACAGGTGAGTGCCGTTTGTTGACAAGTCTCTACCATAGAAGCAACGTTTGTTAGGTAACGTAACCGTAGTTACGGAGTATGGGCGTAGCTGCAGCTGTCACTATTTCAGCGTTTTTCAGTTCATGAAAGTGAAACTGAAACATTGTCGTCTAAAAAAAGTCTCATTAGGCATTTGATAAATGTTCTGATACTGATTCCAGTTTAGGAAATACATCTGATACTGCTGGAGCTGCAGGATCTGGTATCAGTGAGTGCACGAGTCTATGCACTGATCCGATACCATGTAATTAGTTTATAAACTTTAAAGCAGATTCACACCTGGACAAAATGCAGAGTTTTCCCAGAAATCAATATTTCTTTGCCGCTCTGAAACAGTAGCCTAATTAAAAAGCTACGCTGTGCAGCAACTAGGAACTACTGTTTTAGAGCAGCGAAGAAGAACTGATATCTGGTAAATAGTGTAACATTACCAGATGTCAGCAATTTGGAAATATTTCACACTGGAGAGTCCCAGAAGTTTGGAGTTCATCGTGAGCCAATTTCTAAGGATGACAAAAAAAAAAAGCCTTTTGGGTCAGTTCTGCCTTTGTGTCCACATATGGTCACTTCTGGCTCACAGACCAGTGGCTGATGTCACGGCGGCTACGCCCATTATTTACATAGTCTGTGTGCACATCAAGCAGCTGCCCCTCACTTGTATTTTAGGTTTGACAGAGAAAGTTAACTGACGGCTCTGGATAGAAAATGCATCAGTTTTTTTAATAATATGACAAAACACAAATCATGATCAGTCTGTCAGAAAGTATAGTCTCTATATACAGACTCTACATTCAGTGAATGTAGAGTCTGTAGGCAAACCCCGGAGATCTTGCCTCTGGAAGAAGAGCAAAAGAGCCCTGGTTTCTGGTTGTAGGCTGTTTGTAGTCTGCGTGATATTGACCCATCACGTTTGAGCCGGCTGCAGTCGTTGCCAGGTTAAACGGTCCGTGCAGTGAACTAACGAGGCGGAACATAACTGGCGTCACTGTAAACTCTGAATCCATCGCAATGGTTCAGCATATTTACTTATATATAAACGGAGGTCGGAAACGGAAATTCGCCTCCTCCGCCCAAATCAAACCGGAATGCCAAAAAATCGGGGGTCTGCTCCCAGAAGCTGTATCGCCGTCTGCCAGAAGTCAGACGCCGAATACAGCCGATGGCTTCCGAGAATGGTGAGAAAGTGACATGAGTTAGTCTCATATAAACATGTGCCTGCAGTGAGCGTATGAGATTGTCTTTCCCAACAAGTGGCTCCATTTTTAAATACTGAAAATATCAATACATGCATGACCTTCCTAAATGTTTTTGTGAATGGAAAGTCTGTCTATAACATTTATTGTTCCTTTAAAACAGCAGTAAATATGTGTCACATGTCTTAAATAAAGGATCTGATACTGTGTGAAAAGTATTTCATAGCTGCAGCCTTCTACAGAGGAGCAGCCACACGAGCTGAGTGTTTAAAATTCAGACACAGGTCTTCAGTGAGGTCTCTCCTTTAAGAAACAAGACATGTGATTAATCACCAGTTTGCTTTTTGGACTGTGCCTGCTGCCGTCTCTAATGTCTCCCTCCCTGCCTCCATGAACCTCACCTGCTGCTGGTTTTCCCTCTGGGAGTGGAGGCGAGCCTGGATGCATTCCCTGGTCTCCTGGAAGGCCTGTCTCTGGGAGCCTTCAGCGGGGTAATGGGTGCAGACTCCCACGATGTTGGTGCAGGAGAAGATCAGCACGTTGGACACTATCTGTGGAGGACGGTGAGGGACAGTGAGTTAGAGACTGGGGACATTTCTCTTCTTCTCTGCTTCCTGTTGATGTGAACCAACATAAACTACAGCTGCTTTATGAACACACACAATTAGTCCTTCTAATTACACACATCCAGCTGAGAGATTTTCTGCCCTGTTAAACATTAACCTTCCTCTGCAGCTCAACAAAGGAGCTCATTAAGGTGCTGCTGTCTCTATCTAACACCTACATATTCTGAAGTCACATATATTCATATGGTCTGAAGAAAAATCACTGAACAAAACTTTAAAAGATTCAAATCAACAGTTGTGTTTTTACTCACATATATTAGAGGTGAAATAAAAGACTTTTCCATGAACTCAGAAGGATTAGTTCTCTCAACTTTTACATCATGGCGTACCTTGACATTGGTATACTGCTGCAACCCTACAGGTGTGGCCTATCACAACGCTGATTACACAGCATCATTACTACACAGGTGTAAAGTGTCTCCACATCATACTGAAATACTAATGTTCTCACATGGAGTAAAGGCTGCTGCTGAGGACAGAACAAGTCTGGCTCCTCTCCAAACAGGTGCACCGCATTTTGGTGACTGATGATGGAGATTTTTAACTCAGAAATATATGTATGCAGCTGTTTATGAATCTGGAGCCAGAGTGTGAGCAAAGATTTTTGTTTTGAATCCACACCTGACCTCTCAGGTAGGTCTGTGGAAAAAGAAAAGACGTCAGACTAGGAAAGTTTTGCGGTGACGGCAGAGCGCAGGGATGAAGGTAAATATTACACACACACTGCAGCGATGCATGCTCATATTTAAAAATCACACAAGGAACGTCTGAGACTGACACACGGCGTCTAGAAACCGAAATAAGTCAGCTTCCATGTTGTAAAAGGACACAGTGACGCTGTGTGAGGAGGAGCTGGGCTGCTTCTGTGTGTATGTAAATGTGCTCACTGAGAAACACAAGCTGGTGAAACAAAGGCTACACAGGAGGAGAGGGGGCGGGACATGTGTGGGAAACCCTCCGCTGGTGCACACTTATACGTGTGTGTGTGTGTGTGTGTGTGTGTGTCCCACTAAAAGTTGAATTTTTAATTTGCAGTGAACCCTGTCCAAGTTTCCACCTATCAAACAGCCTGCGAGCTGTCATGTGTCCAAGGTAGCGGTGCTAAAAGGCATTGTTTCCATTTAGTGGCGGGCACAGAGCGGGCCCTGGGACCGGCAGCCAGCAACCCCATCTTTTCATAGAGCCATCTAATGGGCTGAATCAGCCAGCTGAATCACATTCACACCACGGGCCTCTCTGTTGCCGGAACAAACTGAACAAACACAGCACGTCTTTATCGAGTCAAAGTCCCCTCAGCAGGTCTCCATGCTCCAAACCCAGCACACTCGGAGGGAGGAGTGACTGGCAGAGGACTGAGGAAGTGAGGCACGACCAGGGAAAATAAAGAAATGAGGTGTGAGACGGAGAGACGCTGGTGAATTTAGAAAAGGTTACTTTACTATTTCTGCCTTTCTTATCTGACTGAAACACTGCTGAGCCCAAGTGGACTGACACAAGACAAATGACTTCTATGAATACAGTCGAGTCACGACTCGCACTGTTGCTCAAGTGAACAGAAACCCAGGTTTATAGTTTTTATTTGGCTGCTTAAATATTTACTTTAACTGTTCTGTTCTCACCTCACAGCGTCTCACTCAGAAACTTTTGTCCAGGAACTAAAGGTTTACTGCAAACGCTGCGTTATACAGACTTCATCTGTCTGTCTGTCCGCACACTGTGAACATGGATCTGTCAAGGTTCAACAAAGCTAAAGGCTTCAGCACATTAAGAAGAAGGTGCAGCATCACGTGTTAACATGACAGCATCATCAACACTGAGAATGTCACAGAGACAGAAAAAATGAACAGAACAAAAACCACTTGGTCATGGTTAGAGACAGGTTCAGTATTGAAGAACCACTTCTCATGGCACGATCTCTGTGGAAACACAGAAATGACTCCCTAAAAAACACCTAAAATATCCCATTGTGGGGCCCCTGGTGATTCCCACCCCTGTGACACAGCCCTGTACGAAGGTCTTGGTTGTTACAGGTCTTTTTTTTTTTCTTTAAGTATAAAGCACTGAGCCACTGATGCTGCAGCAGGACTAAAATACTGATCAGCTGATTAACACAAGCACATTTACAACTTCTCCAAATTCAGTTACAAACTTTCAGGGCGATACGATTAATAGTGTTTTTAAAAAACTGAGTCCAAAAATGACATCTGCAGCAAAACTTGATTTTCACAAGTGGACCACACAGCTCATGTTAACAGGTTTAACAGCTCAGAGGAGATGTGTCACGTTCAGTGAGGCTGAGATATACTGTATGTAGATCAGAACAGAGAGCAGGAGCATGAAGCAGTGATCATCAGAGTCACGTCAGGGTCTCATCAAAGAGACGTCACTACACACTGGAAGTTTCACAGGAGAAATGATTTCTCTGTGTAAAGTTGCAGTTGAGTAAACCGCTGCTGTCTTCTGTCCTGAGTGGTTCAAACACAATCAACAGAAAAAATGTTGATATAAGTTTCTGCAAAGCAGGAATACATTACATTATTAGCTGTTATCCAGTGCAGTGTTTCCCAAACCTCTTCTGGAGTAACTCATGATGTCCTGATGATGTCCTGTGACTGATTTAAATGATCAGCTCGTTATCAAGCAGCTTCACGACCTCTTAACGAGCTGAGCATTTAAATCAGCTGTGCTGGAGCAGGGACGGATCTAAACGTGCAGGACATGAGGTACTCTGTAGGACAGTGGATCCTAACTGGTCCACATTTCTCCTTAGTCATCAGTTCAAGGTCCACACAGGTTTAACACTTTCAGCGTCAGACTTGTGTTTGGCCATGTCGTCGAGCTAGTTTGTTGTCTGATAGTCAGTCACTCTACAGCAGGAAACAGCACTTCAAAATAAAAGCTCTGTGCCAAAAATTCCTGTACCAAAAAATAAAGTGTGTTGACAAGTTTATGAGTCACTTGTGGTCCATTCAGAACAGACCTGTGACCCACCAGGTGGGAACCACTGCTCTAGGAGAGGTTTGGAAAACACTGATCCAGCAGGTGCATTGAAATTTCACATTTCAACAATGCAGTGGTCAACATGTGGTCAGGTTTAGGAACACAAGTCACTTGGTCATGGTCAGGAAATGGTCATGTTTTGGCTTAAAATACCCACACCCGCTGGAAAGGCAGTGATGGCGCCGTATAAACAACTGCTTTTTGTGACACTGTCCCTGGTGGATAGACAGTGACCTGTGGCTAACAGACACCCACGATTGGTGGCTAAAAAGCAGCTGTAAAGACTTGCTAAAACAGCTGGTCTTGTTGGTCTCAAACAGCAGTCTGCAGTGGTCCAAAGTCAGCTCATATGATAAAAAACAACTGCTTTTCATGACACAGCAGAACAGCAACACGTCCCTAAAGGCCCTGACACACCAAACTGACATCAAAGAACTAGCGGCGATGAAAGCCAACTGTCACGTCGTCTACGTCGCCTCACGTCGCCTCACGTCGCCCTGTGTCAGTTGCATTTGAACACACTACACGGACTACATCCGACGGCCAAGTAGCACGTACGTTCTGCGCCTGCGTGAGAGAGAGCGGAGCGAGAGAGTGGTACATCCTGTCAGCCGAGGGGTTTCCTATCTGTGCAGCCGAGCACCGCAGCACCTCCACGGACTATTACATCCAGACGGTCCCGGTGTTTCCTCCGCAGGCTCCACTTCACTCAGCTGCCCGATAAACCCGCTGCTTCTTCCCACTTTAACCTGAATAACAAACCAGGGCTCGGTGCTCCGGTTGGATCCAAACGGAGAGCCGGGGCTAGCTCAGAGACTAGCGGAGGCTAACTGGCTGTGCTTCCCTCCGGTCATGCTGCGGCTAACGCTCCGCTAGCCGCTCCCAGCTAGCTCCGGTTTGTTATTCAGGTTAAAGTGGGAAGAAGCAGCGGGTCTGTGGGGCAGCTGAGTGAAGTGGAGCCTGAGGAGGAAGCACCGGTTAGCCCCGGTTTCACTACAGGCAGATTCACTCGCTACAGGGGTGAGGAAATAAAACCTGAACAGCCAATCAGAGTGATCTCTCTCACCGACAAGCTTCGCCGCCAATTCAACGTGCTCAATCGGCCAAAAAGCCGCCGATGCCAAAGCGCCAACAGTGTGGGACACACCGCAAAAACTAGGCCGACAGACGCTCACCGACGGCCCGACTTTGGTCGGCTTGGTGTGTCAGGGCCTTAAAATATATCCCCTGGAAACACCACCCTGGAAACACCATGATGACTTGCTAAAAACAACCAGTTTTATCATCTCATGGTCTCAAACAATGGTCAGCAGTCTCGCTGTCCCCTCCACCTCTTGATGTCAGAGTCAGCTCATGTACGACGTCACTGTAGAAATGTTGATATGATATGTATGATCTGTACAGATGTGTCTTATCTTGCAGAAAAATGTCACAGCTGACTTTACACAACTGTGTTTCAGACTCAGTGAAGAATGTATTTTAGGTGAAACGCCTCCTGACAGCTGAGAGTCGGCTCCAGCACCACAGAGGAGCCATTATGCTTCCTGTCCACGAGGGGCTTATTAGCACAACAAATGTGATTGAGGCATGTAATCAGCACAGAGCCATGTACTATTTGTTCCACTGAGGATTATTCCCTGGGGGGGGTGCAGGAGCCAGGCTGCTGCAGTGTGAAGGTCTGTGTGTGTGTTGCAGCTCAGACCATGAAAACGAAGGTGAAACACACACTGCTGCTGCAAACTGTCCAAACCTGACATTTAAAGGTGGCTCCTGCTACCTACCTACAGTGGAGCCAGGCAGCCAGCTGCAGCTGCACAACAAGCTCCAGCGCGGCGGCCTCGAAGCATCCCGCCCCCACACTGCCATGGAAACGGCATGCATCAGATAAAGTCTTTCGACAGGTCAATACAAATATTCCCCAGCTGCAGCTTTATTCTATTAATACTGCCGGCGCTCACTCAGCCCTTATTTGGAAACCTACGAGCTTCTCCTCGTCACAGAGAGACAGTGAGAGCAGAACAACACAGATCATCCCCGAGGTCCCAACACACTCATCTGTTACCAAATAACCACAGAGAGGAGCTGATCAGGCCTCAGCTGATTAGCACCCTTAATACATGTGAATAAATCAACGTCCTCTCAAACTTAACAAACACAATCAGTGAAGATCATTTTTGGTCATTTCCCTCAGTGATTCATTCATATTGTTTCCTTCAGCTAGCTCATACTGACCCATCTTCACGCTGTTCGAAGCCGGCTGAACCAAAGCCGGTTGACTCAGGGATGTCTCTTCATTAACAACAAAGTTTAAACACAAGCAACATAAACTCAAGGTTCCTAAATGAGCAACGGCTCAGACGCCCAGAGGAAACAGCTGGATTCAGCTGAGGAGACAAAATGTGATGCACAACAATAACAGGTCAGTGTGTGTGATGGCACTCCCACAGGTGTGTCCCTCTTTACTCTCCGTACGACGGATCAATGGAGCCACTGTGACAATCAGCACCAGCAAATAAACAGGTGCAGGAGGACAGGACTCAACACCATCAACACATCTGTCTCATTATGTGTCGTCTCCTCTACAAAGACAGCAGTGCCATGTTTAACAAATTAAAGCTGCAGTAGGCGATCTCACTTTGGTGTCACCGGGAAAACAATCCTATTATAAACTGTGAACATGTTGTCATTCAAGTGGACGTGGAGAAAACCATCTGCTCCTCCTCTTGGCTCTGGTTTCAGGCTGCACAGGATCTATGATGGGAGACTTCGGCCAATCGCAGCTCACTTCAGACAGAAGGCGTTTCTATTGGCTGTGCTACAAATGAAGCTGTGCTGAGAGTTCAGTCAGGAAGACAATACCTGTCATGCTCAGGCTGTAACTTTCTCCCTCACCCTGCCATTCACTCCTCACAACATGCTCTCTCTCTGGCTGTCGACTGATTCATCAGCTGCTCTACAATCAACCAATAGCACAGCGTCACACCTTCTCTGTCAGCCTATCATCTCACTGCTCCTCATTTTAAACATGGATCTCTTTCTGCCCTCAGTCCGTTCATGCTGCAGCCGTGCGTATACCCTCCACCTCCCCATCAGCGCCTGTCTTCTCCAGTGCAGCCTCTATTGCCTCAGCAGGCCTCAGCCAAGTCATCAGCCTCCTCCTCCTCCTCCTCCTCCTCCTTCAGTATCTGAGCTCCACAGGGGGATTTATCCTGCTGCCGCTCAGATGTCCCACCAACACAAATAATCTCCCTCTGGTGTCCAAGTGCCCACGACTTTATTCAAATCTGATCAGCACAAATCATTTGTTAATTTCTACACTTATATTTCACATTAAATGTCATCTTTATTCCATTCTTCTGTCGCTCCTCATCTAAACGCAGACACACTTTGACCTCCCTTCAGTCAAAGTCTGATTCAGTGGAGGAGAATCCTGCAGAGAAAGTTGCTGTTCCAACGTTGACAACGACAGCTACACTATAAACTGCAAACCACGCTGGCCAAATTCAAGCCTCTACAGCTGGTGACTGACAGTCCGTCTCCCGAGCTGCTGACCGCTCGCCTCTCTGGAGGAGTTACAGCAGCGGGGGGCGAGGTGGAGGGAACGTGGTGAGGCTAGCTAGATATTTGTGCTCTGATAACCAGAGAGGGCGGGGCAACAAGGGGCTGAGTGAACAGGTTACTGTATGAAGCATGTCCATACATCTGTGGTGGGAGGAGCTTAGGACGGAGCAGAGAGGGTGTATCTTTAATTCTCTTCCAGATTCCTGCCGCCAAGCTTTACCTGTATCATTAAATATCTGTGTTATTATAGTGATATTAGTTTCAATCCTGCAGCCCAGCTCTGATGTGAGGACATGATTAATTAATGCTTTACTATGAATCAGTTAAACACTGACTAGTAACCCATGATGTCATGTTACTGTCACCTTTTTACTGTTTCAAAACAAAACTTAAAATGTATCCAGACAGTTTGTACAAGTATGCTGAAGAAGCTGAAAACTCTTTATTAATCAAACCTTATTCATTTATAAAGAGGCTGTGGCTCTTTCTGTATTTCAGAGGCCTCGTTAGATTTACAGTGTAAACAACTCAGAGCTCAACAACTCCACAAGAAGTCCTTCACATCTCCACCAGGTCAGCTGATCCACAACAGTAACCATGGAAGGTGTCGGTCCAGCTCGCCGCTCTGCTTCTGTCTGTGCACGTTGTTTTAGTGGCTGATTAATAATTGCCAGCAGAGGCCATAAACACAACAGAGTAAGACATCACAGGTGTCAATATTGACCCAGCAGTCTGAGTTTCTCCCCTCCCACAGCTCTCCCACACCTTTCTGTTTTCAGCCTGTCTTACATCCACCCTGAGGCCGTGGTTTTCTTCTCTACTCCTGAGCACTCGCCACGCCATTTATACTTCAGTATGTTTCGGAGAAGCCCAACATGATGTCTGTGGAGGACTGGCGGCCAGCGTCCATCCAGCCCACACATGATGACAGCTACCAAACCAAACCAAACCACAGTGTGCTGAGGTGATGCTGATTCTGTTTCTGATCAAACGTGTTAATGCACAGGTACAGCAGCCGTCTGATGAGCACGTCCCCGTAGTGTCTGTATCACCTGTTCACCCAGCAGCATTATGATGACACACAGTGAGACTTACCTGTTCTCATTCCAAGGTCGTCAAATACGGACACTTTGCCCCTCGCCCGGCAGCGTCTTAACGTGATGCACAGGGCACCCTGCAGCGTCTCTACAGTCCCTCGTGGTTTTTTTTCCATTAAAAAAACTACAATTTTTGTAATTATTGTAGGACAGACTAAATGTGATTGCTAGGTCATTGTTCCTGTTCTTAAAGAGGCAACAGACAGCATCTTTTCCTAAATATATCATGATGAAAATAATGTGGGTTGCACAGGGTAGTGTCCACAGTAAAATCAGACTATCAGTGTTTACATAGGTTACTTAGTGGCTTTGCAATCTTTGCAATAAGCTTCTGCCCCTGGGGGCGAAATTTCACGGAAAAAATCTGCTTTACAGCAGGAAACGTGTCATGTGTTGTGAAACTGGTCGGTCAGCCAATCAGGGACTGGAGCTGGTCCTTATGAGGAGTTGGGCATGAGATAGTTGAGTCACGAGCACAATGGCAGACGGACAAAGTTTGGAGACAAGTGAAAAACGGCCTAGCAAAAGAAAAGGAGCTCCTCTGTGTGAGGAGGCAAAGAAGAGCAAAAAGGAGAGTGATAAAAGAAGAGGAAAAACAAGAGTAAACCTCAGTCAGGCGTTCAAGAGATGGAGGGAGCTCCGTGACCAAAGAGGCTTCAAAACCCATGTCCAGCTAGCTTTCTTTCTAATGGATCAGTAAGTAACACGGCTAAATGTTAGCTAGACCAGAGAGGACTGTACTGTACTGGCTGCTAGTTCATTCCTAGCTGGCCAGCATCGCAAATCGCCGCAACCAGGGAGCAGGTAGCGAGTGCTGGTCGGCTGACATCCTGGTTGCCATTCTACGGCAGCCCTCGGACAGTGATACCCCCCTCCCTTCCTTCTGTTCTCTTCTCACGGAGGCAGCTATCCACGGACATCGCCCAGCTAAGTTACGCCCAGCTAAGTGAACACTGGACTTTGTTTCCCATTCAATTTGAGCTCAATTAGAGGTATACTGGTGGCTTTACAGACTACATTTTATTGATTATCTCTGATCCCCACGCATGTTGCTCCAGTGCGATGCAACACCACTGACGCTAGGTGGCGCCAAGCTAAAAAAAAAAAAAAAAATCCTATCTGTTGCCTCTTTAAATGTATTTTATGTCCTTTTTATTTATTACATACACATTTACTTTATCTTTTTTAAGTTATTTAATTTTTTTCTTTTATTTTGACAAAGTGAAGATGAGGACAAAACTCCATCAGACGCAGTGTGCCTACCTTCTTAGGTGCTCGGAGGCAGGTTGTACCTGACGTTGCTAAGCGATCACAAGGAGCACCGCATCACTGACATCTGACATCTCTGTTTAACAGCTTTGCTTCGTTCTTACTGTTAAAAACGGTACAATTTCGCAAATTTCTTAACATCGATGAGCACCAAGTTCCTTAATTTTAGATGTGGATATGAAGCGGTCACAACATCGCTGTTTATGGGAACATCTTATTCTACAGGCCTGCAAAAATACAGCTGGTTTCATAGTTTGATCGAGGAGCTGCGGTCGGATGGAGCTAGCTTTAAGTCACACACATGTATTCTGGCACTGTTTTCTATTTTGAACATTTATCTCTTCTTTTATTAGTTTATTTTGTATCAAGTTCAAATCTTAAATACAGGCATTGATCTTTTGAATAATGTTTTATATCCTTGAATGTACACAGACATAATTATTAATTCTTTGATGTCAGTGGAAATGAGCATTGACACAATAGTACACCGTCTGTATAATCTCTGGCTCAATAAAGATATTTGAGAGATATTTCCTGTGGTAGTGGGTGGACAGGAAGTTGAACTAGTGTTGTACTAAAAGGGCTTTGTCCACTGAATCAAACTCAGAGTACTGCTCCTGAGTACTTTCGCAACTAACTCGGTCAGTGTCAGACACATTACAATGTTACTGATGGTCCAGTTGAACTTCCTCTGGTCTGTAGACATTTGAACTGGTGGAGCTGGTTAGAGGCGATGTGATGCAGCGATTCCTCCACCCCTCGTCTATCTTTAACACCACCTTGTTGAACTTCAAAATAAAAATCACTGTGATCTCAAGATCACAAATTCCCAGAGGAAACGGTCTGAGGCAAAACCACAAACTTTATTTTGAGCAGGAAATGTTAGCTGTGTCCTGGCCCTCACTTAGTCAGTCCCATTTTTATTTTAGTTTTGATTAGATTAATAAATTGATTAGGAGTGTACAGCCCCTCAGTCAACACACTGAGGCACATTGTGCTCTCTGAGGATCATGTGCTTCATGCTGATTACTGTGAGCAGCCTCAGTCTGCAGGCCAGTAGACAAGAAGGTGAAAGTCTGTCACGTGACGGCCTGCAGTTGTTTGTTGCCGGATTTTACCCCGAAAGCTGTCAGCTGCTGCATTAATGCCTCTGGACCCAAACCTGAGGATCAAACTGCAGCCAACAGAGGCAGGGCTGTTTTATAAGTCTAGTGCATGTAATATATTTCATATCACCATGAGGATCCTATAAGGCTGCTATTATTAGACCCCTGTGTTATTTCTGCTTTAGGAAGGCAGAGTGCTCTCCATACTGTACCTTCATTTAAACGCATCTAATGAAAACTGAAAGCTTTTTATTGGAAAATAATCCTGTGTGTTACTGACATGTATCAACATGAAGCATTACTGTATTCTGACAGCAGGACGTGAGGACACGCAGCACACAGGCTGCACTCACTCATTCATTCATTCATCCATCCATCTGCCAGAGAGAAGGAGACATGAAGGCACAGGTGTGTTATAAAACACATGTGTGCCTTCACAAATAGATTCAGGTATTTAACTGAGAAAAGAAACAGGAAAACTGATCATCCTCATCCTCACTGTGGCCTCGTCACATGTCCACGTTTGGTCATGGACTTTCCACGTCCACATATGGCGTCCAAGGTACCCTGGGTGTGTTGGTTGTTGACGTTCTGGGACGCCGTGTCAACTTCAGCCTGTTACATGCATTGTCTGTTTTCAAAATACACTTCTGTTTCCACAGGAAGTGTACAGTTTGATACAGTCTCTTTCAAAATAAAAGCACTACATCGGTACAACACCACCAACTGATGTTTTTTTCCTTCAACAACACACACGTGGAACATGATCCGAAACTGGAAAGAAATTAACGGCACTGCCAACCAAGATCACACGTTTCCCTAACGTTAGCATGTAGCTAGATGTAGCAGTGCTATGTAATGTGAACACTTGGCGTGGCGTGCCTGGAGCCGATCACCATACAGAGAACTCATTCACACTGCAGCAAGAGAAGAAGAAACAGAGTATTTGAAACGGTCTGAAGCCTGAGGGAGGGTGTGGCACTGTGACATCATATATAAGACACAAACATGGAGAAGCATGACAGGTCATCTTTAATGTTTATGCAGGTTTGACGTGTAAATGTTTACATGTTGTATTGAACATGATCATGTGCTGTATTGTAATGTCAACTACGAGAGACATGCTACAGCAAATACAGTTCCTACATACGAGCTCAGTGTACTCAGGGTGTGTTCAGGTCAGTATTTCCATGATGTAATCTCCAGGGAACACTTTAAGGGTTTGTTCAGCTCGGGCCGAGAGAAGCATTTTTCCAGTCCTCAGAGTTTGGTTCATTTGGTGAGGTGTGAAAACTCATTTAAAACTTGGGCACTGTGGCCGAGGGTTCGGTTCAAGGCGGCGAGCTCTGATACAGTCCCACAGACTCTGCAGCAGGTGTGAGAGCCACGCCTCTTTACACAGGTCACTGAACAACCTGATCAGTCTGGATGACACATTAATGCTGTCCATGGTCACAGACAGGTAGAAGCACAGGTAGGGGGAAGTCATGTCTGCGCATTACACAAAATGACTACTTGCAAAGTACTTAGTAATAACAGAAGTTACTGGAGGAGGTGGTGGACGGTGTGACATCAAGACAAGATGGCTGCCAGGCTGCAGACCACTGTTCAAGACCAACAAACAGCAACACTTGTTTGTTGGCACCGTTTCCACCAGTTCATGACAACACAACTGGGTGTCTTTCATCAACACATCGTGACATTTCCCAGCGACGTTTGAGCCACCAAACATGAGTGTTCTTTACAGACACATCCTGATGTTCACCAGCAGCATTTAAGCCACTGAACCTTCTTCACCAACCCTTCCCTGCTTTACCAGCGACCTTTGTCCCACTAAATACAGGTCTTTTAAGCCAATGTGAAATGTGAATATTTTCTGGTTTCTTTACAGGAGGCAGTGATGGTGATGTCAGAGACACAGAGTCAACGCAGAGCAGTTTCTCTGCAGCTGTTGTCCAACATATGAGTCTGTTTCATATGAAATTAAATCAAACCATAAACACTGAGACACTGACTGATGCAAACTGCAGGACAGAGGCCAGAGATGTTTCTTTACCCCAGAAAATAAACTTATTATTCACAATATATTTACAGCGTCGAGGTCATGTGAGCAATCACAGCAGAGAGTGTGTGTTGTCTCTGATAAATGTGGCTGAACACACACACACACACACACACACACACTTTTCTGGTTTCTTTCCTCCTCTGTGACAGTGAATTGAACATCTCCAGGTTGTGGACAAAACAACATTTGCGGACGTCATCTTAGGCTTTGAAAAACATTGATGCACATTTTTTGTTTGCATTTTCTGACATTTTAAAGGCCAAACAACTGATCAATCAATCAATAAAATTAGACGGATGATCTTTAGTCGCAGCTCGACCTGGACCGAGTGTGAAATCGCCTTCGATCACACCTCTGCATGTCCTCTGACCTCGAGAGTCACAGCCTGCTGACATCTCAGGAGCACAGAGCACCAAAATAAACAAAATATGAAGAGGAGTTTGTCTTTGGGAACATTTCTGAGTTGTACTTGAGCACGGGGGCACAACAATGCTTTCAAGCAGGCCTGCTGCCTCACAGGAGACGCTGAGCTCCTGGGAACCCAAAGGTCACTCGATGAGTCATGCCTTTGAAGAAGAAAGACAAGCCCACCGACAAACAGAAGAAAAAGCATGTTTAATTTTTCATCTCACGCTTCAAAAGAGGAGAGACAGAGAGGGGACACTGACGATCTGCAGATTCTTCCAAATATAGACGCTGCATTTCAGCAGCGGCCGTACGGGACACACGGCTGCGTGCGACTCTTTCATGTCAACACCTCACACTCAAATCTGTTTTTCTCCAAATATTTGAAACTCTGACAGGAAACAAATCCATATTTTAATAGCCAGGTAGGTCTGTGCACCCAGCGCGCCTCTATCCACCGTGACAAAAGGAAGAAATGACAACTTGTAGGACTCCTCTCTGCCTGCACAGATTTATTCAGAGCTGGGAGGTTAAAGGATTCAGCCTTCATCTGGTCTGAGGCCTCAGAACGAGCACAGCCTTATGAAAAGGGCTAAAACAATGCTACAAATATCCTGTAACACTCTCAGCGTGTCACAGGAGAAGCCTGAGCTTACAGAGAGAAAAGAAGCGGACTGAGACGGCGTCCCTGAGTCTGCCGATGATGGAACACCATGAGAAACGCTGGTGCGTCTCCTGGGACGACTCGTCCTGTGGTAATACTCGTCATGCATTCCCTCGGCTGAAAAGATTTCACACAGATAAACCTCGACATGTTCAGTGGCATCAAGATGGCAGGAAAGGAAACAGAGCAACAACACTGTTTATCCCAAAAAAAAACACATTTAAACCTCAGCACTAAAATTATAACTACAGTTATCAGTGTACCAATAACTTTCATACACAGTCACATAGTTTTCTTACTGAACGTTAAAAGACTGATACTCTCATGACTTTAACAGAATCAGGAGGCACAGCCAGCAGACGTTAGCTTAGCTTAGCATACAGACAGGAAGCAGAGGGAAAGTGTTAGCCTCACACCATCCAATGCTCAAATATCTAATCACCTCTAAAGCTCACTGATTAACACACTGCACCTGTACATGTGTCAGTCTGTGCACAAACACACATATACACACAACAGATTGTACTTTCTATGGAGGATTTACAGTCAGAACACCAACACTCCTTCAGACAGGAGGCAGTGATGGTGATGTCAGAGACACAGAGTCAATGCAGAGCAGTTTCTCTGCAGCTGTTGTCCAACATATGAGTCTGTTTCATATGAAATTAAATCAAACTATAAACACTGAGACACTGACTGATGCAAACTGCAGGACAGAGGCCACAGACGTTTCTTTACCCCAGAAAATAAACTTATTATTCACAACATATTTACAGCGTCGGGGTCATGTGAGCACTCACAGCAGAGAGTGTGTGTTGTCTCTGATAAATGTGGCTGAACACTTTTGGAGCTCAGTTATTCTGTGCTCACTCATGTTGGTGTGAGTGCTTCTTACTGTATCCGTCTCTATGTTTCGCTCAGTTCCACATTTAGAGTCCAGACAAAGCAGCAGGAACAAATTCTGACTACTTCATTATGTGTGAGAGGGAACAGAAAGCTACAGAGCCGTCAGTCTTAGAGGGGAAATTATTGGGTCCATGAGTGACTGAGTGAGTGGTTACATGTGAATGATTCACAGCTCAAAGTGACGACTCTCACCAGTGGTAAGGCTCTATAGATGGTAATGTTGAGACTGAAATATCTCAGAAAATATTAGATGGACTGCAGTAGTTGCAGCTGTTCTTTAATTGAGAATCAGTGCAGCAAACAGCATTTGTTTTTACAGAGACATGGCTGTGTTTTCAGCCTGCATAGTGCCATGAAAAGGGGTCGTTTTTAACCCCAACATCACTGCATTCTCTGCTGGGATAGTGGCCAACGTACCAATGGTGCAGGACACCATTATTGGCACATTGGCCTAGTTTTCGTGACAACAATTCCCATCGTCGTCACAAAAACTGGCAGACTAGACAGACACTTTCCGACGGCCTGGCGCTGACTGACAGCCGACAGTCGGCCTGGTGTTTCAGGGCCTTTTAAGGCCCTAACTTTGGACCACAGCCTCCACTCTCTGAGAAGAAGCACACTGTTTAAAGCCATTTCTCAGGTCTCCAGAGGTTGGGAGTTTCACAGTCAAAAAATGAGCGCGTTATGAGAGAAGACCAGATTCAGTCATAAAAACATTCTTCATATAAATAATTACATAAAAGAGAGCAATTCTCTGAATTTTATGATCCTGACTGAAGCATTCAGCAGATTTAAAGCAACAGAACATTTCAGACGCGTCCAGTGAAATGGTCGTGAAGTTGGCTGCACATTGAGCACTGGTGTTTTATATGGAGTTTGGACGCCTACTTTTAGTACTCCCATGGAGTGAGCAATATCTGTGTCTGCGTGCCAGCTGGCTGCCCATTATCTCAGCCTGCAATATCTCCTCCAAAATTAAAGCCAACAACAAACTCCCAAAGCAACTGAATAAGCAGAAAACAGCCTAAATCCAAATACTCCTATTTCTCAGAGGGAAAATGAACTTTTCATAAAACTGACACGATACAACAAATCACAAGACTCAAAATGGACCCGAGGAACCTGAACGCAGCGCTCTAATAGCAGCAGCAATAACAGAGGGAACGATCCCCGACAACACGAGTGCTTAACATATAAAGTTACATCAAGTTAAACTAACACAACGTGGATGTGCGACATGATTAAAGGACGCTGCGGCGCCGAAGGTTACTGCTGCTCAAACACACAGTGAGGCATTATGGGAGTGAATCATGGTCGTCTCAGGAGCAGTAACAGAGCGAACCGACCAATAACTCCTGTTTAGGGAAAATAAACCTGTGTGTGTGTGTGTGTGTGTGTGTGTGTGTGTGTGAGAGAGAGAGAGAGAGAAAGCTTAGTGAAAGTACCAGCATTCCAACATACCAAGCATACCTCTCTGACCCAGCAGGGGATAAATATTAATGCTCAGCCTCAGTATATGTGCAGCTCTACTCTGCTCTGTATATTGACCCCACAGCATTATGTAAAAATAAGACCATAAAAAGGAAAAAGTGTCCACTGTGAGGCTCCATGATCTACACCAAAGAGCGTCCAATGATGACTTTTAAGGACAAAAGAGAAAAATATTACACAGCGCTGATACTGGGCGACTGAAAACCTGAACTACTCAGACCAGTGTCCACATATATGCAGTGAAGTAAATTAAGTTGCATCACAAGGCGGACACATGAGCCCTCCACCAAACCCTTTTAGTCCAGTCCCTCTGGAACCAGCAGTAACCCTTCAGACATGGTACCTAGACCCTCGGTGTGTTCAGACAGTCCTCTTAAATGTGGGCGGGGTTGTTGTCACTCACTGCTCCGTCCAGCACTCGCTGTATTTCCTCATCAGCGGTGACACAGATGGAAGTCTGCACCTGGTTTATCGTCCACAGAACGAGGCTGCACGCCCACATTTTCACAACAAAATAGAACAGGCTGCAGTGAGAGTCTCTCTCCATGGGATATTTAAAAATAGCAGCTTTGTGCATTTAGTCCTTCTCAGGCAAGCTCAGGGGTTTAGTGTTGCTGTAGCCCACAGGAAGTGAGGATTAGAATATATGACCTTCACATAATCCGCTCCAAATTAATCTATATTTTTAAAGTCATTACTAAAAGTGTGTGTCATATAAAAACTAAAGTGATGGTCAAAGTTGTCACAGTGAAATTTAAGGTGTGCTGATGGATTCACGTCATCAACTCATGCATTGAGTAACATTACAAGTTAACGTTCCACCTTAAAAGTTGCCGGCAGTCGGCCCAGTGAATGAAGTGATTTTTTTCTCTTTCATTTTATAGTTGTAGTTTACTGATGTATGAACAGAGGTTACATAAAACCAGAGTGAGCGTCCTCTACTGACCAATCAGACTGCAGGGTTTCTAGCTCCACCTTTTAGTACCAGATCTGTGTGCTAGGTACCCCAACAGAGGGGGGACCAAACATGGGGACGCTAAGGAACGCTTCTGTTGGGACCATCCACAACTTTCACTGTGGAGACAGAAAAAAAAAGCGTATCAAAATAAACTGTGCCGTGCCTCCGTTCAGCCATATTTTAATTTGGGGGGAAAAAACTATTATTATTATTATTATAATAATTATTATTATTATTAAAACTTATCATACTATCATATTATATTTAATTTCTTTTAATATATCAGCCTAAATCCTGCAAACTGGCCCCTTACAAATATGTACTGTAAAAATTCATACATTTTTAGACAAAAAAATGAGACAGTAACATGAATAGGGTGAAAGTCATATCCTAAAATAAACCTGAAAGTGTGTTTTGGACGTTTTCTTTACACTAGTCTGATAAAAGACATGTTGTAGAAGCAAAACAGCCCAAAAATAACCAATGCATGAAAAAACTTTATTGTTTCACCTGGATTTTCCCATTTGGGGTGGTGGTGGGATTCTTTCAGCTGATATGAACCCACAGACAGAATAAAGGTCACTCAGGAACTTGTGGCTTCAGAGGTCAAAGACAATCTGACAAAGTTAGAAGCAGCAGCAGGAGGACAAGAGGAAGAAGCTAATAAGTAAAGTTCCAGCTCTGTCTGTGGTTCCTGACCAATAATGGTCCAACAGGAGCTTAAAGACGGACACACACACACACACACACACACACACACACGTGTGTCAGTCTGATCTCCCCTGCTCCTCTGCTTTGTTCCACAGTTTTCTCCACATGGCCCTCGTGATGTTCTCTGTCTGCCCGTCTGTTGTGTTTGGGTGTCTGGGAGCCGTCCGGCGGCCAGCGGCCATGACAGTTCTGTCTGAGTGATCAAACACACCCACGCTGTGATTTCCACAACAGCGAGCCAAAACAGACTGGAGGCCCTCGGAGGCTGTTGGACCGAGTCTCAGTTACAACTGGCCCGTTCACTGACAGTTTACACTATAACACCTTTCAAAATATGCCAACTGCACCACTGAGCCTGCCAAAACCCTTCAGACTGTCGTCTGCTAGTGTCAACATTCCCGAAAAAACATATCTCAACATATCTGCAACAGCAGATCTGCAGACTGGAGGAGCAGCTCTGTGGTGACCTTTGGGTGCTGATTACATACTGTTTGTTTGCTTATGTCATCGTCTCAATAACTTCACAGGAAGTCAAACAAACTTCATTGTGTATCAGGTAAATACATCTCAGCATCACCTGAACTGTCAGAATGAAAAACTAGTTTCACGTTAATTGGTTTTGTGAATAATGGCTTTAATCTAACACTTTAATTTAGTCCTCCCAGTCTGAGGCAGAAGGTCTCTGCTGAACGCTGGATTGTTCCCTCTGAGTTTGGAGTGAGTTGCTGCCCCAAACGAAGGAGTTCAAGTGTCTGTGGGTCTTTTTCATGAGGGTAGAGGGGAGCCTGAGATGGATCGGCAGTTTGGTGCAGCGTCTGCAGTGATGCAGGCCCTGGACTGTCGTGGTGAAGAGGGAGCTGAGCCAGAAGGCAAAGCTCTCTATTTCCTGGTCCATCTCCGTCCCAACCCTCACCTATGGTCATGAGCTCTGGGTAGTGACTGAAAGAATGAGGTCAGAAGCCCTTTTTAAACAGGAGTTGTGCCAATTTGCAGGAAAGCCCAATCAGTCTTTTTTCAGCATTGGCAGTATAAAAACAAAATCAGGGAGTGCAGCAAAATGCCGCCTACCTACTTTTGTTTATACAGAATGTGCCGTTTTCGGGGCAATGGGGGGCGTGAGCAAGTAACAAAACGTGTAGCTCAGCGTGTGACGTAAACAGTGACGTGGGAGGGAAGCCGCGGCTGGTCAGTCCTTCGGTGATTCTCTCGTAAGTCGGCCCGTCCTTCACCGTCCTCGTCATCTGACGGTTAATGGCCTCTTCGTTTGCGAGGACAAGGAGGGCGCGCAATTCCTTGTCTCCCCAGTTGCTCATCTTTACAGTGTCTGTCAGGTTTGTGTTTCCCTCTTGCTACTAGCTGCTCGCTAATTCCTGCTGTCAGCTGTTTCCTGTTTATCCACTGCCAGTGGCTCGCACGTGCGGCGTCATCAACAGCTCCTCCCACAAGTCATCAACAGCTCCTCCTGTTGCGGAAGGCCGCCTCGGTCTGTTTAAACTAAAAGGGTTCCACCAATATGTCTACCCTACGAGGCGGAAAATTGGGCACCTCGGATCAACTCGCCAATCCGGCTCTGTGTGTCTAAACGCTCGCAGCTTGCCGGCAAAACGGCCCAACATTCGCAGAAAATCTGGCAGTGTAAAAGGGGCTACAGATACAAGCGTCTGAAATGAGGTTTTTGTGTCAGGTGGTCTGGGCTCAGCCTTCAGGCATGGACACACTAAGCCACTGGTCAGCCGTTGGTGAGCGCCTGGCGCCCTTGTCGGTGTGGTGTGTCCTGTACTGTGCAGCTTCTTTTCAATCATTTAGGATGCTGAATCAGCGTCAGCAGAGTCCTTCCATGAATGACCTCCCTCTGACTCAGCTCAGCTCAGGTGAGGAGAAGAGAAGCTTCAGTGAGTAAAGGAGGAGCTTAAGTCCAGAACCAACTTGTTCCAACAACCACCAAGATGCATCTGCAGAAATGTTGAACTCTAAGCTTCAAAACCTGAGTCATCAAACCAGTGGGTGACATCACGGCAGCTACGTCCAGTATTTTATACAGTCTGTGTTTGAAGATCTGAGAATCAAACAGTAAACTCTCAAAACTTCAGCTCCTCCAAAGCTTCTCCCTGTTCTTTCTTTCTCCTCCTCTGAGTTGTGCTTTGTGTCAAACTGAACTCAGAACAGAAAGAGAAGAGAAACGAGCGCCTGTATTTCAAACCGAGAAAGACAAACTGAGATTGTTTCACGACAATCAAGAAAAACTGTGCTTGACTTCAGAACTGGTGGTTGCTGGTTTGCAAACGAAACAACTCGAGCTGTTTCCAAAACCTTCAGACAAAAAATGTCTTGAAACAAAGACTTACATCAGCAGACTCATATCTATGAACATAAAACTAGTTGTGTATTAAAAGCAGCCACAGCACAGTGTGTTGATCATCTGTCTGTTGTCTGAGAGTCTTTGATGCAGCACCTGTAAAAGCTTTTTTCAGTGTGGCCATGTCTGTGTTTTATTGTTGAAGCACCTGAAACCAGAGATAAAACCATGACCAGCACAGTTACAACTCAAGACATTAAAATTAACATTTTATATTTCACACAGAAAATAAAAAATGTTATTGTATCTTACACTTGGAAATAAAGTGTTTAAAATCCTGTAACCATGTTAGTGTGGTCGTGCCTGAGCCCTGAACAGTGTCTGCTGAGTGTAAATCATGTGTGAGTGAAGAAGAATATGGTCGCAGCGCTGCCAGATGGGAAATACCACAGAGCATATTGGGAGCAAGATTATCATATGTGGGTCATAACCATGACAACACATAGGTGTGAATGCTTCTTCTTTTTTAAAAACACACATCTTTTGAATAGTAAACATTCCGCAGCCTTTTTATTTTAAGGTTAACTGCATTAATTAATTAACTCAAAGGCACCTAACAGTCTCCTGCCTGTATGGGAACAACAAAATGAGGTGGAGGCTGCTCTGGTCTGTTAATATCATCTCCAGCAGTGGAGAGCAGCACACACCATGAACTCTGGGAGGAGCCAAGACGCTGAGCGGAGCAGGTGCAGGGTTTCTGATGTGAAACAGACTGAGCAGAGTTACTTTGGTTTGGTTAATGCTGCAGTGAGTGTTGGTCAGCTGGTCTCGTTTGTTCACATTACCGCTGATCACTGCTCCGCTCCGTTAGCGTTCGTCTCTGAGTGATGTCATAGGAAGTATTCACATCATGTTCACCTCACAAATGTTTTTCTTTAGATTTTAAATTAACACAAGTTTGTAACCGCTGCTTTTTGTAAAGATGATTTACATTTCAACTCTAGAGTGTCGGCGCTGTAGATTGTTCCGCTGCTCTCACAGTTTAGCTCCACCTCTTTATTTCTGTCAACATCACGTTATGAATAAACATTTAGATCATCGATTATTGACATTTGTAAATCGATGCTGAATCGTCCCCGTCCGCATCATGATGCATCTTTGTATACTCATCCTCCTCAACCTCTCTGCAGCCTTTGACACTGTCTCTCACCCCATCCTCCTCACCCGCCTGGCAGAATACCTTGGCCTCACTGACTCTGCCCCTCTCATTCTCCCGCTCCTACCTCTCTGACCGTAAACAATTTGTTACCCATGCTGGTTCCTCCTCCTCCTCCACCTCCGTCAATCACGGTGTCCCCCAAGGCTCAGTGCTGGGCCCCCTTCTGTTCAACATTTACATGCTCCCGTTAGGCAAGATCATCCGCCACCATGGTCTCAACTTTCATTCTTATGCCGACGACACCCAGCTCTACATCAGTACAAAACCCTCTGCCCATCTGCCCCCTCAGTCTCTCATCAATTGCCTCCTTGAAATAAAATCCTGGTTGACATGTAATCTACTCAAACTCAACAGCAACAAGACAGAGCTCATGGTTGTGGCCCCCAAGGCACTGCTCGGGAAGGTTGGGGATCTAATCCTAACCATCGACGGTGCCACCATCTCACCATCTGCTGAGGTCCACAACCTGGGAGTGATCCTCGACTCCACCCTCTCATTTCAGACCCACATCAAATCTGACACCAAATCTGCTTTCCACCACCTGAAAACATCTCCAGACTCCGGCCATCACTCACCGACTCAGTTGCAGAAACACTCATCCCCTCTTTCATCACTTCCCGCCTGGACTACTGCAATGGCGTCCTGTTCGGGGTTCCCAACAAAACCCTGGACAGGCTCCAATATGTACAAAACTCATCTGCCAGGGTCCTCACCCGCACCGAGCCCTGGCAGCACATCACCCCCACCCTCATCCATCTCCACTGTCTCTCGGTCAAGTCCTGCATAATCTACAAAATCCTCCTCCTCACCTGCAAGTTCCTCCACGCCCTCGCCCCACAGTACATAACGGACCTCCTCCACCCCTACACTCCGTCCAGAGCTCTGCGCTCCTCTGACTCCGGCCTACTCTTCATCCCTCACTCCCACCTCCGAACTTTTGGTGACCGGGCCTTCAGTGTCGCTGCCCCCACCCTCTGGAGCTCTTTCCCCCCTGTAACCCACAACGGCCCTTCACTGGACATTTTCAAATCCACCCTCAAAACTCATCTGTTCACCATGGCTTTTTAATTCGATAATCCATCTCATGCCCAGTGCACCATCACACAGTGTCTCTGCTTTCTGCTGTTGGTTATAGTTTTGTTGCTTTTCTGTTCGGCTTGTGTTGTATTGTATTGTTCTGTTGGTGTTATTGCTTCCTTACTATGTATTGTAAAGTGACCTTGGGAAAGGCGCTATATAAATTAAAGTTATTATTATTATTATTATTATCTAAGAATCATTTCCCCACCTCTACTCCTGAAGTTACATAAAAGGTAAATGCAGAGTGTTCTCCCCTTCACAGGACAGTCTGCATCCAAACACACACTTATTGTACAGAGACGCCACCACAGGAGTGATGACTTCCTTACTTCCTGTACTTCCCTGGATTCATCTCTATAGTCCTTTCAGACACTCGTACAAAACAACTAACAACAGTTTGTCTCCTCCACTCCTCCTCCGGCTCTCAGCTTTTGTTCTGCTGTGTTATTTGTGACAAGCCAAGCTGATACTCACGAGGCACGAGGAGAAGGAGACTCGCGCGGTATTAAACACAGCGTGGTGTTTTCATGGCAACAGCTTCAGCAGCTTTCAGAGGGACTAACTGCTGGGTGGATGGATGGTGAGAAAGAAGACGTGCTCACTATTTTTACAGGCAATAATCACTTTATTTCCTCTCACAATACGCATGTCACACCTTCCATGGCCTGATGGCGAGTGGAGTCGTCTCACAGCGTAAATTACAGCGAGGACGTCGTGGTTCATTGTTCAGAGCTCTCATTAATGAGTCTTTACAGATCTGTTAATGTTGAACTCTGCGAAGACGAAAAGCTTCAGAAAATGTAGTTAGGAATAAAGTCTGGATCTGCAGCTATGTGTGTGTGTGTGTGTGTGTGTGTGTGTGTGTGTCAGTGTTTTACTGTAACTGTGCTCTGTGTAGTTTCCAAAGCATCTTATGTTGCCCATAATCACACTCTGCTGCACAGACGTATTTACAGACCCTCAGTGACCAGTCTGCTCCTTTAAGACTGGAAACTTGAAACAGAAAATGATGCTTAATGTATCAGAGAAAGTTATTACAGTCAGTCAGTCACCCAAAGTTACACCGCTCTGCTCTCATTAAATACCTCTCATAGTAACTGTGAAGTGAACCTGAAACCTGCAGGAGGCTCAAACTTTATGGTTTGTTTGTTGTTTTCTCAGAGGGGGGAGTATATAAACTAGAGTCACCACCCAGTGGTTGTATGACTCCGCCCACCAGTCCACCCTGTGGTTGTATGACTCCGCCCACCAGTCCACCCTGTGGTTGTATGGCTCCGCCCACCAGCCCACCCTGTGGTTGTATGACTCCTCCCACCAGTCCACCCTGTGGTTGTATGGCTCCGCCCACCAGCCCACCCTGTGGTTGTATGACTCCGCCC
Organism: Epinephelus lanceolatus; assembly: GCF_041903045.1. NCBI lineage: Eukaryota > Metazoa > Chordata > Actinopteri > Perciformes > Serranidae > Epinephelus > Epinephelus lanceolatus. The sequence goes on from NC_135747.1 coordinate 44,671,820, forward strand.
ACCAGTCCACCCTGTGGTTGTATGACTCCGCCCACCAGTCCAGTGTCTCTGACAGTCTCCATCCATGTCAGTGAAAACATGGATGCTTCACACACAGAAGATCTATACAATCAGCACAGTTTCAAGATTAGAGTCACCAATTCAGTATCTGACCAAATGTCTCCCCTTCTGTTCCTGAGATATGACGTTAAAACATGATGATGTCACAGTCAAGCTGACCTTTGACCTTTCGGATATCCCCAAGCTCAAAACGATCTGACTAAATGAACCAAACTAAAATCTAACTCTGACCATGAATGGATCATCTAGAGGTCGTTCAGTCCTTCCTTCAGTCTAACTGATTTTATTTCAGGATGTCTTCCTTCAACATCCTGGCTCATAATTGTGGCTAATTCTAGTTAGCTTGCAATGCTAACAATTACTAGCTAGCTTGCTACTAGTGCTAGCAAGCTCTTGAAAATACAATACTAAAAGGGGAGTTTGCTCCGTGGAGAGTGGCAGGAGCTTAGTCCATAGGGACTTGGGTTGGGAACCAGAGGGATAGAGTGTGGACTAGTAGCTGGAGCGGTGCCAGTTTGCCTCCTCCATCTGCTCGGTGCACCTGTCCCAGGCAGCCTCCTCACTGTAGTGTGAGTGGGCGGAAGTTCGCTGCATAGATCAGCCTCTCATTGGGCAGAACGAGCCACCCGCTGAAGTCCCGCCCTACCACCTCCGGTTGTGTAGCAGTTTTCAACCGTTTTCAACACGTCCTTTACTAACTTTTGCAGTGTTTGATCTTGCGGGGATGTAGCCATTTTTCTGCCATGGTTCGCGTCCTGTAGGTGATATTTTTGTGGGTGTGTTACACCAAAACCTGTTTCCCCCCGGCAATATTTTTGCAAGCGCACCGTTGCTGTGGCACCGCCCAGAACGACTGTGATTGGTTGAAAGAAATACAAGCAGCCGGGGCGTTTTTTTTCTCCAATCTTAAAGTGAGAGTCGGCGCAGCCAGACCTTTCTTTTCTTGAGAAAGGTCTGGTGAGCGAGACTAGCTCACTCTGACATCTCTCTATAACGCATGTACAGGTCTTGTTTGTGTATGTGTGTGTGTATGTGTGTGTGTGTGTGTGTGTGTGTATTTCAGGTCTGTGTGTGTATGACAATGGAGTGAACAAACTGAATTCCCCCTCAAGGATTAATGAAGTATTTCTTCTTCTTTCTAAAGCAGGATTTATCCCTCTGCATCGAATCGACACCGTACCCTATGCTGTAGCCTGACGTGCAGCTCCCCAGAAATGTAACTCCACAGTGTCACAGTGACGCAGACCTCCTGTCTGTCTCTGTAAGCTGAAACCATTTCCCTCAGTGGAAACAAAGCTTTGATTTACTTTAATTTCACAGATAAGAAACAATAAATTGTGAAGACAATAAAGCCTCCAAACACTGTGTGTGATTTATCCTGGCTGAAATATGAGCAGAGCAAATCTCTGCTAGCTGCTAGGCTAATTTATACAATGTAAAATGCCATAGGCTTGTGCTAATAATGTTAGCATGTTGTATTTGCTTGGAAAATGTGTCCAGATAAAGACAAGTGTTTGTCTGTGAATGTTGCGAGTTATAGTGAAGCTGATTTGTGTTTGAAACTGTCTCTATTAAGCCGTGTTTAATGTGTGTTTAATGTGTGTTTACTGTGTTTTTAATGTGTTTAGTTTGTGTTTAGAATCAATTAAACTTTACAGCGCTTCACAGAAACCCCACCGCCCACTAGTGACTTGGAGGTGTAACTGCAGAGCGACACAGACACACCATCACAGAAGTTTAAATGCTCACAACAGCGTAGGTTACTGCTTAGAGCTGTGGCACAAATACGAATCAGCCTGAAGGAGGATCTAACTTTACATTTTTACTTTGAAAGAGAAAAATCTTTTTTTCTTTTGATATAAATTAAAGAGTCTCTCCACAAACCCCTATCCTCAGGCTTTATGTACAACTTAATATAAATACATAGATCACTATTTTCCAGTGACAATTAATTACATCAGTCGACCCTAAAACAGCTCTGGTGACATGAATCTCAAGAATGCACCATGTCACCGTTCACTACAGCGCAGACATTTAACACACGTGTGCTGAGAATGGATTTAGAGCCATATATTGGTCAAGAGAGGAGATAAGAGGGCGAGGCATCTGCTTCCATCTTATCCTTGTGTTAGTGTTGTATAATAAATTCAGAGCAGAACAGTCTGAGCCTCACTGGAAAAAGTTAATGCAACTATTTTAGTTATTTTCACCTGCAAAAAAAAAGCCTAAAACATGGCAACATACATCAGTTTTTTAGGAAAGCTGCGGTGGAATCAGCCATTTAAGGCTGAAACAATCCCAGAAATAGCCTGTGAGATCCCGCTGAGGCTGCTATATATAATTATAATTTTAAGACTGGGCTCCAGTATGAGAGCTCAACTTCAAACCTGAGTTGTAGCATCATCCCCTGAGACGCCCACACTGCCTGCAGCTCTGCCTCTGCTGAATATGAGTTAACAAGCAGAGACACGGATCAGGAGCGCTCCACGGGAATAACAGCTTCAACTAATCTCTGACCTGTAGCTCGTCAGGAGTCGTATCCTGCTCTGCATTTCAAAGCAGTCACGGTTAAAAGTCCGTCCATATAAGGCCAGGTGGAGGAAACTCTGAACCTTATCACACCCCGCCGTCCGCCTCGCAGTCATAATACATGTGGGAAGCATCGCTGGAGAGGGATCTGAGGACTGAGGCTAGTCCTTGACAACCAACCACAGAATAATGATAACTCCAGAGCTGAAAGACGGCTCTTCCCGCCCGATATGGACCATCTGTAATTTCAGAGCCAGCTTTAGCTCAATCTAACCAGCCCTTTCTAAAAATAACAAGAATAAACAGATGTGCAGACACGTTCCTCTCCCTCTGGTGAGAATAAATGCACTCACACAACAGTTTGTTTCTCTGAGGGAAACCGTTCCCTTTGTGTAGCATCAGGACGCTACAGTCAGAGTCAGTGTGCACAGTGTAAACGCGTTACATAAAACAATGATCCCCCGCAGTGAGAACATACAGGACACACCAGCTATTAGCATATGAATAATGCTGATGGCTGCAGAGTGGATGCATCTGCAAACTCATCAAACACAGTCTATTCTCAGAGCTGCTCACACATGGAGACCTTTTGTTCACAACAATGTGATAATCATTTAAAGCTCAGAGAGGCAGATTGATCCTGGTGTCACTGGGTGAAAATCCCTCAGTGAACACTGAGCTAATTGTAATTCATGTGGTCTGAGAGGAAACTAGACTTCTGCTCCTCTTGGCTGTTTTTAGGCTTTAAAAAATCTGTCCTGTCACTGGAGATTTTGTCCAATCACAGGTCATTTCAGAAAGAGGGCGTTCCTATTGGCTGTTCTTCAAATACAAATGTATGTTACCGTCTCTTCAGTGAAAACCTGACTCAATGGTGGAGTAGAAAGTTGCTGTTCCAGCATTGCCAACAACTGTCTCCACTGCAGAGCAACCCAACAAAGAGACGGACTGATCAAACAGAGTCTGAAAGAGAGTCTGACAATAAACTAAATAAAACACGTGTCAGTATCAGTGAAGAGTTTCAGACATGGAGACAACATGATGCTAACAGTTTAGCCTTCTGCTAACTGGAGCCAAAGACTCACAGCTGCAGCTTCAGGTTAACGTTTATGTAGCTAACGTTAGCGAGAGCCTCGAGTCACAGTGTGTCCTCCACCTCACTTCCTGCTGCTACAGACCACCTCACCGTGAGGAGAGCAGGCAGCAGCTCTGAAAATGGACCCCCAATCAGCAGCCATGGCAACCTGAATCCAGCCCACACAAACACCAGCTGAGGGACCAGACAACCCGACTCCCTCTTGAATTAGCAAATATTTTGTTGCTGCTGTTAACCGGCACCAAATGCTCACAGCTGCAGCTTCAAGTTCTGACTTATGAGCGACTTTTTCTAAGAGCTCTGACCATCTGAAATCATGAAGTACATCATCACCTCACCAACCAAACTAATCAAGAACCTGCCCAACTGCTGTGTGGTACATCAGTTGACCATATTAAACCCATTGTTCCGAAATCATCATGATGCCCTGTGGTTAAGGTCTGGTTAGGTTTAGGCACAAAAACCACTTGGTTAGGGTCAGGAAAAGATCATGGTGTGGGTTAAAATGAAAAAGAAAGTGAAAACACATAAGCCGTGAGCCTGCTCCACCTCAAGCCTTTCCCAGCTGACCCAGAGCCGGTCGCAGTGCACCATCAAGGCAGAAATACGCCCGCCGGGAGCCGTTCAGCACTGCGGACCGTCGGACTAGTGGGATGTTGGACCAATGGGCTGTCGGACCAATGACATGGACCCCATCAGGATGACTTCTTCTTCTTCTAACACCTTGGACACTGAGATCATCCCAAAGTCTGACCATGAGGAGGAGGAGACTCCTTGGTGTGGACGGCTTTCTGCGTTACACCTACAGACCTCTGATCAACGTGCTGAACCAGTGTTATTTTATTTCCATCCCATACCACAACTGCAAAAAGAGGATGTGCTCTAGGAACAATGATGACCACTCTCCTCCTGGGGAAACAGTCCACAGGGATGGCGAGTGAGAAGGAGGGACCGTGGGGCGGCTAACCAGCTGATTGTCATCTCATTTGTGGTCTGATATACAGCGAGACGAGGAGCTGAGCAAATGTTCTGCAGGCAACTCTGCAATAAAATGAGATTAAATAAATCGATGTATGTGAAACACTAAGTTACTGTGTGAAGCATGTGCATATGCCTGTGGTCATCTGGTGGGAGGGGCTTAAGACAGAGAGGGAGGAGCTGCAGGAGGAGGGTGTGATTTCAAATTATGCCTTTTTCAGATTTCTGTCTCCTCCAGCTTTTAGTGGTTCAACACACTCAGGATCCAGCTCCTAAAAACTGAGACACTTCCTGCCAGTGAAAATCAGGTTTTGGAAATGTTACTTTGGGTTTTGAAAAGTAGTTTTGTCTTTTACAGACCAATGGTTCGATCAATCACAACACTAATCAGCAGTCCCATCAATAATGGAAACAGTTATGACTGGCAGCCCTGACTCTGTGTGTCTGTTACATGCCTGCTCTTCACATGGGACATTTGTGCCCCGCATGGTTGTGCTCGCCGTGCAGGAGGGGTAATTGGCGATGGGCATGCTGCCCCACATCCTCTGTCATGCACTCTCCCTCCAGAGCACGCTGCTTTTATGTCTGTCTCACAATGGTGCCTCTATAAAACTGAAGGGGTCTGTGGGAGCTGCAGGGAGCGTCCATGCCAAGTAGACCAAATCTGCTCTGTGGAAACTGAACCTTTGTCTTTCAGAACATCAGGAAGGTTTGTGGAGAGATTTCAAAGAAAAACATTTGTGTTTACATAAAAAAAAATAATCAGAGTGCAGGTCTGAAAATAGACGTTATGATCAGCTCTGTAATTATCACACCGAGGACCATTTCACTGGTGAGTCATGTGTAAATGTGTGAGTAAGAGAAAAACGGCATATTTCCCCTCCTCTGCCCATCAGTGGATCTGCATTCATTACTGATGATAATGGAATTACTTTCCACAATTAGCATAATGGCACATAATGGGCTCAATGGACTCTTCGTGCCACCTTGACAAAGGCGGCCTGTGAGGCGTGCTATGTAACTGCGTATGCAGGCACACTGTGTGCACGGCGGGCATGGTGCAGTCAGACCAGCACTCTCTTACCAGCACTATCTAAAGACTATCTGAAGACAAGAACAGTCACTCAAATAGCTTGGTATCAGAATCATTCAACTACTTTTTTTGAGACAAGCATCGAGCTCCTTCATGTTGAGAGGCCACAGATTTACCCCGTATGTTCACAGGAAGCTTCATGCTGCTGTGGATAGGCCCGAGAAATACTGACTATACAGATGGACGTGGATTTGGACAGGATAATTGTAATAGTTTGTAGCCTAGAAGCCACAGAAACCACAGCACTAAAAACAGCTGGTTTGGGCTGATTTAGCTGCAGGAGGGTTTGAAAAGTTACCACAGACATTTGCGACGATTTTTCCACATCATTAGAACCCACTGCAAGTGACACAAGTTGACCAGAGTCATCGTGTTACATGAAGAACGAAGCCACATGCAGTTCCCTCAGCACTCAGGTGGTGACTGTGATATGGAGATAGAGGTCAGGTGAAATGTCACCTCATAATTGCACTAATTAATATTTTGATGTCAACAAATTGGTCAAATGACTGTTAGAAATGTGTCAAACTCTGCAGCGTGACAGAACCTTTTTCCCTCATTTGGATTTCCTGTATGTTTCACTCTCATCATCATCATCATCATCATTTAGCAGAAGGCTCTGATTAACAGACTGTACTCTACCTGCCGAGCACTAAAGGACACACTGGTAAAGTTAATGACTCACCGTTAAACACAGCGGAGCATTGAGCAGAAGAGCCGATATCTTGAACTGGTGGAGACCAGTAACAGGAGGATAAAAGGAGAGCGACTGCTGGACTTAAACTTTATCAGGTGTGCACAAACATGACACCAAATAAATGATGTTTCTTTGTAATTGCTGAATGTGATAACTGATTCATGCATTCACAGTTTGTATTATCAACTTCATGCCAATATAGTGTTTACTGCTTGTTCTGCTCTGGTCGTAACAAAATTGCTGAGCAAATCAGATGACTGAACTCATGAAATGGCAGTTACCAGAATAAATGTTGGCAATGAATGTTTCTGCAAACCACAGATATGTTATATCTGTACACTGTTCTGTCGTGGATACGTTAAACTTTATGTTTCTTTACTTTTCATCAGTGCTGTGGTTAACCTGTGGTTAGATTTAGGCACAAGAAACACGTTGGTAGGGTGAGGAAAGGACCATGTTTGGCTTAAAATACCCAGTGTGGTGGCACTATCTCTGTAGGACAGGCAGCAATGTCACGAGAAAAAGCAGCTGCTTTTCATGTCCTTATCCCGACAGGAAACACAGTGACAGGTCGCAAAAACACACCCACACTTGGTGGTTAAAACAGGGTATATGCAGGAATCCTGAGGTTAATTTCAATACCTTTTTAAGACCTTCCAAAAAAACCCTAAGACCTCATCGCCACTCCCAGCTGTCTTTAGCAGCAACGCATCTTTAACTTACTAAACAGTTGTAGTTTGCAATTAAATCTATGGAGCACAAACATACAACAGAACTCAGATAAGATGAGAAGGATTTTTTATTGTCTTTTGCTCCTCTGTTTGGCTCCTGGACATGCGCCGTCGCATGATGTCACACAGGTACGTGCACGGCCCCGAGTGGCAGTCCGAGTGTGTCTACCTACACATCGTTGTTTGTAATGGTCGCGAGGAGGAAAATAAATTATACATTCATGGATACTTTTTGTCAAAGCTTGAATGCCAAGAAAATTTAATACTTCATAAAATCGCGATTAAGACTTTCCAACATTTGATTTATCAACTTTTAAGACTTTTTAAGACCCCGCGGACACCCTGGTGTTGCTGCTGGAAACACTGCGATGTCTCAATAAAAAAACAACTGTTTCTGTTGTTTGTTGGTGTTGAACAGTGTTTGCAGCTTGGCAGGCGTCTCACCTCTGTGTCACCCCATCCACCATCGCCTCCACCTCCTGATGACAGAGCAGCTCCTACGTCACTTTGAAAATGTTGATATTATATGTACGACACATACAAACATGACGTATCTGTGGTTTGCAGAAACACAATGCCAACATTTCCTCCTGTGGACCAGCATAAAATACTGCAGAGCTGCCTCCGTCAGTTTCCACCAACACTGAGTGGTGTAGCTTCCACACATGGTATTTACAGCTGCTCTTTATGACACTGATGTGCCATAAATAATCACCAAACTAACCACAACGCTGACTGTTCAACACGTCAAATGGCCAAAAAAAAGGAACTCCACCTCTGGTTATATTTGGAAGCATGTGGGCAGGTGAAAGTGAACAACACAGTAAATCCATCCAGGAAAGACGAACTGACGGTCTCCCTGGATATCGTGGCCTCTGATGGTTTTACACATGAGCCCAGAGATGCACACATCACATCAGGGCACGAGTCGTATTCATGAGCTCTAAACCTGAGATCTGATTCCTGCTCCAGCTGCAGCAGACGCAGAGATGTGCTGTCTCCGCTCACCGAGTGCCTCTGATTCACTGATTATGAGGTAAGCCTGCGAGACGGCAGAGGAAAACATCCCCTGTGCAGCCGGCGGAGAGAGGGACTCACCTAATAAAAATGGATGTGGCACAACACGCACACAGTCACGCAGAAAAACAATACATCATGTCCTGGTTTCAAGCTGGGTTACATTAAAACACATTACTCAGTCGCTGCTATTTTTAAACCCCCACTCTTCCTGCGTGCTTACGACAAACTTCTCTCCAGCTAAATGTTACAGGTCAACAAATTCACTCTGGACTCAGGTCCTGTTGTGTGATGTCACTGCAGCTGCCCGGGCAGCGGGTCTGAGCAGTCACTCCTTCTGCCACCATTCACAAACACAGAGCCGCAGTGCCGACTTACACAACGACTCTTCTAGGAAAAGGGCGCAATCCTCTAAGAAACAACTGCCCCCGTCCAAAATATATCCTAAAAATATTATTTGGTTTTTGGTTGCCTAGCAACAAGACAACAACAAGCAACAGGAAGAGCCTTTAGATGATGATAAATCAGGGAGACGTAATGATTATAAAACAACATGAAGAGTCATGTGTGCCGGCGACAGTTGTGACGGGAACCTCTGCTGTGTTGTTGACACAGAGCTGCACTGAGAGACAATCACCTCGTCAGAGTTAGCTCCACGCACAACCATGCTCAACTCAAATTTATTTACACAGCACATCGACCAAGGTGCTGTGCAAAAAGAACGAGTCCCTAAAAACACACGAGAGGCAACACAACTGTCAGGAACACAGCTCAGACAGACGTCACAGAAAGCTTTGTCCGGACGACTCAGACGCTGATGAATAAAAGTAGGTTTGGAGCCTGGACTGGGACGAGTCAGTGGAGGAGGCAGATCTGATTGGGAGGGGGAGCTGTGTCACAGTTTGGGGGCAGACACCGCAAAGGCACAATCACCCCTGAGTCTGAACCTGGAGCATGGGACAGCCAGGAGCCCCAGGTCAGCTGACCTGAGGGTAGAGTAAGGGGTTAAGAGGTCTGCCATATAGGACAGGGCCACAATCAATCCTGAGCTTTACAGGCAGCCAGTGGAGAGACACTAACACAGGTGTGATACCTGTGAGGAGCCTGGCAGCAGCATCCTGAACCAGTCGGAGGCTGGACAGAGGGGACAGAGAGTTACTGTCGTCCATGCAGGAGGACATGAGAGCGTGGTGACTGTCTGCAGCTCTTTGAGGGAGAGTAATGGTTTTGGAGCAGCAACATTTCCTGCCTCCAGATGACACCTGGGCATCTGAAGATGACACAATATGAGAAATATGAGCACCAACTGCACCTGCATGAGCGACTTTAACACTGCCATAAACTATTCAAAGAAACACAGGATGCTTTGGGTCGACTGTGGACAAGTTAATGTCAGAGACTGATTGTCTAGATGTCCACTACCAACTCAGTTCAGTGGTCTAACTGATTCTCTCTTCACCCGTTACCATCCACTATCTTGAGCTGAATGAAAGCACAATGACCACGCTTACACCCTATGATTCCTCTATTATTCAGAATATGACAGTATCCCAGATTTGATATGGGTCATGTAAACACCACTTTCATTTAGATATTATGAGTTTGGCCGTTTTCTGAATGAAGCATTTACTGATTAAGACACGTGGGATATTCCTGAATTACCGGGCGGGCACAGGTAGTTTCCTCCCTCATCAAAATGAGGGGATGGAGGCAGCAGAGGGTCCGGCTCGGTCCAGCAGGGGAGAGTTCAGTACAGTAGTCTCAGTGTGTGCATCAGGGGATTTTAACAGCTCGTCCTAAACTGGACCAAATATAGAAAATGAGTCTGACAGTATTGATTACCGGCCAAACACAGACATCACAGTGAGCTGTGACTCGAACATCTGTCCAAACCCACACAGAGCAATCCTGTAATTACACACACACACACACACACACACAGCAGCAGCAGGCTGCGGCTTCCTGATGGAGCTCACACGAGGAAATGTGAGAAACAAGACGGAGAATTAACAGCAGCACCCTGACGTGTGTTTTTTTTAAAGAGTGCGTCATTTACAAAGAGTGAAACACTGCAAAGAAACAGACAAAACCACCTGATACCTGTGGGGGTATAAAAGAGGCGGTGGATTCAGGGGAGAGTTCACTATGAGGTGTGTGTGTGTGTGTGTGTGTGTGTGTGTGTGTGTGTCACAAAGCACCAAATTACTAACTAAATCCTGACCAAGGTAAAGCTTCAGTCTAACTCCTTACAACGAGACTGTAGATGTTTTAAAACTATTAAACCATGCTGATGACCTCACCTTCAGGACAACACTCTGCAGAGTTGTGCCTTCATGTCGGTACAAGAGTGAATCTCTACACACTGAGAGGATGAATAAATAATGACTGACTCATTCAGCCATTGCTTTGTTTCCTGAACTCTCCTTCATCTGAAATTCACCTTCACCTTTTCACTTCCGTCCTCCCGAGAGGAAATAATCAGTGTGCTCATTCACGGCTGTGCTGCACATATACATTTCATGACCCAGCATGTTGAGAGGATTTAGAGGACACGGCTCTGATTAAACCACAGAGTCGTTCATAAAGGAGAAACCACAGGGAAACGTCCCAGCTACAAAGGTGTCTGAATAAATCCATATCACACTTAAAGGCCCAGTGTGTAAAATGAGTTGAAAACAGTGACATCAGTGGTCAAATTCTAGATTGCAGGGCTCACTCGCTCACCTTTCCCGTCAGGTAAATGACGGTGGCCTCGTAGGGACAAAAAGCCTTACGCATTAGTTTTTCAGGAGTAGGTCTATCTAGTGACGAGGTGAATGTTTATTTAGAAATCTAAACCATGTTACGATATTGTAATGAATCCCTCACGAGCAGGAGACCAGAGGAGCGTTCGGGAAAAAGGCCTGTTTATTTGAGCACTCCAGAAACTCCGGTAACACTCCAGAGGGTAAAAGACTCCGTCCCAAACGCTGACTCTTCTAGCGTAACACACACACTTCATACACACATACTCGTTTACCATGCTAAGTGGGGACCCCCCTCCCCTCTCTGCTCCACCAATCTCCAGCCCGCACACTGACTGACAGCGTAGCCTGTAAACAGAGCTCAGCTGTTTATTTAGCCTAGCAATATCTCCGGACTATAGTAGCTGCAATGGACGACTTTGAACGTGATTTTGAAGAGTTTCTTGTAGCAGACACAGACCCAGAGCCATACCTGTTTGAGCCGGAGCACACAGATGAGGAACTCCATGTGTTTGATGCTGAGCGGGTGAGAACAGAGGCTGAATGCACAGAATGGGATTCGGTGCTACTGCTGCCATTGTTGGGGAGATATATCATCAGGAGGAAAAGCGCCGCAGAGAGTGCATCACAAGGAGTGAAGTAGCGTCTTCTTTTCCTCGCAGATGACGGTTCGGGTTCATTCTCTCCTGTTGCGTGGTAAGTGTGGTCCATTCGCAAACTTTATAACTAAAAAAACTTTTCACTACTCTCCATCGACGAACTACTAACACTCTCTGCTGTTTCCTCCTCCTTCTTCCTTCCTTCCGCTGTCTTCGTTGGTTTATTTATACACGCGAAACGCGCTCTCTGGCTGGCTGGATTGTCCGCTCGGTCTGCCGTACATACATGGCGGCACAAGATGGCGACCTCTCTAAAGCAAGGCCCTTGCTATATATACAGTGGTGGAAAAAAGTTTTCGGACACCCCATGCATTTGTGAAATATTGCATTAAGAATCACTCTTAGGTCTTCAAGTGCAATTTCTTTTAGTACAGTCACAGCCAAAATACTAAATAAATCCTAAAAAAGCCATTAAAAACTTAAAATTGATTGGTTCCATAAAAATACATAAGAAATTTTGAGTATTGGGTCATTTTGGTACCAGTGATGAAGGTCGTTCTTTTTATTAAAAGACACAATTTTTGTTGCCAAGCTTCGTGTCTACATAAAGCCAGCACATTTGAAAGTTCTTCAGACACAAAAATGGCTAAAACAAGGAACCTAACGCAGGAAACACGCCTGAAGATAAAGATTCTCAGCCAGGAAGGGTACAGCTGCCGCCAGATAGCCAGCAAGTGCAGATGCAGTCCTTCAGCAGTTGGATACACTCTGCAGAAATACAGATGAACCAACAGCTTGGAAGACAAACCAAGATCTGGGCGTCCAAGGGTTTCTTCAGCAAGAAATGACCGCATCCTGATCCGCATGTGCAGGCAAAACCGCCGAATGACATCACAGGAGCTTCAGCAGCAGTGGTCAAACCAAACTGGTGTCCAGTGTTCCACCCGCACTGTACGTGGCCGACTTTTAGATCATGGCTTAAGGTCCTACAAGGCTATCAAGAAGCCCCTGATCAATGAGAGACAGAGGTTAGCCCGGCATCGTTGGGCCCAGGCACACAAGAACTGGACAGCCAGGAACTGGAAGAAGATTTTGTGGTCAGATGAGTCCAGTTTCCAGCTTTATCTTCCTCCTACTAATGTGAGGGTACGCAGAAGGCCCGGCGAAGCATTATCTCCAGCATGTACAGTACCTACTGTCAAGCATGGTGGAGGCAGTATCATGGTTTGGGGATGCATGAGTGCTGCTGGTGTTGGTCATCTCACTGTCTGTGATGGCACATTGAACTCTACCAAGTATTGTACCATTCTCGAAACCCACATGCTCCCTTCTGCGCGTGCACTGTTCCGTCAAGGTAAAAACTGGATGTTTCAACAAGATAATGGCCCTTGCCACACATCCAAGGCCAGTAGAACTTGGCTGCAGGAGCACAGTATCCAGGTCTTAGAGTGGCCAGCTCAATCCCCGGACATGAGCCCCATTGAAAATCTGTGGTGGATTATCAAAAGGTCTGTTTCAAAGCATAAACCAAAGAATTTAGAAGAATTAAAAGCAGTAATTCAAGAAGAATGGGACAAGATTACCCCTCAACAGTGTGAAAGGCTCGTGGGGAACATGCCAGCCAGGATTAGAGCTCTACTACGTGCCAATGGCAGGACTACTAAATATTAATTTGATGATGTGATGGTTTATTTATTTTTTGTTCAGTTTTGAACACATTCTCTGTTATTTGTTGACTTTGATACCGACAATGTTGAGAACTGACATATTGAAACTGTCAAGAATTTAGTTTTGTTAGTTTTTCTTGTAAACAATAAACAAAAAAATATAATTTGTATTTGTTTGTATCTGTCCAATGCAGCCACACCTTTTGAAACACAAAAAAGATTTTTCCACAAATATTTCATGATAATATTTGAGATTGTGTAAAATTTTAAGGGTGTCCGAAAACTTTTTTCCACCACTGTATATATAAAAGCATAATTATAAGGCTACAAAAACCAAACAAATTTTACTTTATAGTGATTATACACTTGTATAAACATATTAATGGGTAGAATATTCAGATTCAGATTCAGATTGACAATAAACCATGCCAAATATTACACACTGACCCTTTAACACATGAGTACAAGCAACACAGAGTCACAGAATCAGCTTTACTGGTCCAGTATGTTCATTAGGGTTGGGTACCGAAACTCGGTACTTTTTGTACTTAGCACCGATTCACGTCGGTACTACCGAGTACCGATCTACTTAAAATGAATCGTGCCAAATTTCAGTACCTGAGGTGGAGGCGGAGCGAGAGCGCATGACTCACACCTCAGACTCAGCAACAATGGCGACAAAAAAAAAGTGCAGACAAAGGTTAACGTGCAGCACTGTTCCTAAATGTTCTCAATAAAATGTTGAAACTGAGAAGTTTAGACTTTAAAAAGTACCGAAATAAGGTACCGTTTGGTACTGGTACCGAATTCCAGATACCGGTACCGTATCGGTTCAATTATGAACGGTACCCAACCCTAATGTTCATACACATTAACAAGGAATCAGACTGATCTGGTGTCTCTGCTCTCAGTGGGCCTCATTTGTTCTCACCACCGTGTGTGTGTGTGTGTGTGTGCGTGTTAGTGAATCAGGATCTTTCTAAACAGACGGACACGTGTTGCAATCTACTGAACATCATGTTAGTTCAGGCAGGACGCGATGTGAAGCTCAGCTCACATCCCAGCCACATCAGCTGATCTCAAGCAGCCGGATCAGCTGATTGATGAATGGAGTCAGCTGATAGATCACATGATTCCTTTCTACACAACCCATTAGCAGATCTCATTCAGAGCGCCCTGTTTAAACCGCTCTGACCTGCCTACTGTTGCTGCTTCCTCTCCAAGCTGCTTCACAACCTGCCTCCACCTCAGCTCCTCCTTTTCATGCTGTGTCTGACTGATCAATGTCAAAGAGCCATCACTGACCTGAGTCAAACACACTGTGTCATCACCTATACTGAGAATCATTCAGCTTCACTCAAACGTGCACTAATGGGTCACCTCGTGCAAAAATGCTTTTAATGTTATTTTGTATTGGGATGACTGTGTACATGTTTGTGTTGTGTACTTATTACTAGAGTTGTACCGATACCGATACCAGCATCAGAAATGCCTCTGATACTGCCTAAAATCAGCGAGTACAGCCTATGACCAATCCAATACCACGTAATGCCTCATGTCACTGCTCATACACATGCTATTGTTTGAACATCGCCATCGCGATGTGCGCATGTGTGACAGTCACAGTGCAGGACATGCAATGTTTTCTCTTTTTTTAGAACATGTGAACTTTTGTTTTGCTTCAGAAGAGCAGCTCTGACGAGAGCTCTTTGCTCTGCTCTTTGCTCTGCTCGCCTCTCTGACAACAGCAGCCCCTCCCCCTCTCGTGCACACGCTGCAGTCACACACTGAAAATGAGCGACATGCAGGAAGGACTACATGACTTTTCTGCCCGTTCTGAAAGTCACTATGTCACATTACACAATTGTGGAGTCATGAAATCATGCCGTGACTTGGCCGACAGCCATGACACACTACACGATGGTACTCACCAATTATCCCCGGTCGTCTTTCACGGCGTGTGTGATGTCATCGGGTTATTCTTGTCCTATTCTTATTGCTTTTACTATTATTTGAGTCACTGTGTGTGTTCATGTGCCAGCAGATATGTTGTTGTAGTAACCTAAAAGCATCAGCAGATGGCAGGAGCTACATTTGAAGTGCCGGACGTAAACATTCAAGCTACTGTATCTTCCACAACCAAGTTCCTACAAATGTTTCACAATAAAAGCCTATTTAGAAAATGGAGGGCTTCTCTCAGCCGAAGTTATAAGGGGCTTTTAATTTGAAACACCTTCAGGAAGTGTTGAGTTTGAAATGACGGCATGAAGCATTAACTTTATCAAGACAACGGGAGCGGATAAAAAGGAAATATATAAAGAGACAGAGGGATTAATAAATAACGGACTGTCTATAATGTAGTCTGTTTCACATGAAGCTGTTAGCCTCTGCAGCTGTGCTGAGCAAAAGACACTATTTGTTAATGTTCTTACTTTAAGCCATCTGGTGAAAATTTTTGTATTTGTTAACACAAGCCCTACATTCATTGTGTGGCTGCACTTTAACCTGTGTCTTGATCTGTGTCAACACGATAATAATAATAATAAAAAGTTTTATGGCATTCATTCTACTATTATGTATTTATTTCTTAATATTTTACACAGAGTTTTAGGAGTTGAGACATACAACAATTCATATCCCTTCCATTGTTATTTTACGCACTGCTATCGGATCGGTACTCGGTATCGGCAGATACCTAAGGTTCAGGGATCAGAATCGGTATCAGGAAGGAAAAAGTGGTATCTGTACATCTCTAATTATTACTGTCTATTGTTCCATTATTTTATATTCAGGTATAGCACAGCACATTGTGTGACTGATGTATCGGTGTATTTATTCTCAAACTTGGTGAACAGCACCTTTAAAATGTCCAAACACCTTAAAATAAAGAGGTATAACAATAATACCTGAGGTGTTTGTAAGTCTCAGTCTCAGGTCAGCTCATGGGACCATATCGTTGGCGCCATGTTGGAGCTCGTGTGATGACCTGAGACAGATGTTCTGTTTTTACTCACTGATCCTTGGAAATATCAGAATGGCCCAATTCCAGTCCGGCCCCTAAAGACTCAGGCCCTGAACCCTCACTGACTTAACTGACGTCAGCTGTAAGTGATTGAGTGTGAGAGTCTGAAAGGGCTCTGGATGCTACAAATAGGAATGGGACAGCACTTATCCCCCTCTCTACAAAATGTTGTTGACACTGGCAGCTCTGGGCGTGATCATTTATTGGTTATTGTCAGCACGCACAAGGCGTGTGAGGAATAGACTCCCTGATCAGTCAATCCTTATCCAAGCACTTGCGTTGCAAAATGGGCAAGAGGTAAGTTTGGAATAATGAATTTACTGTGTTTTTACCATATGTATGCTTTTTCTAAACTAGCATCAAAAGTGTTGTAAGTGATACAGTGATATCTATCCTATACACACATACACACACACACACATATATATACAGTACAGGCCAAAAGTTTGGACACACCTTCTCATTCAATGCATTTTCTTTATTTTCATGACTATTTACATTGTAGATTCTCACTGAAGGCATCAAAACTATGAATGAACACATGTGGAGTTATGTACTTAACAAAAAAAGGTGAAATAACTGAAAACATGTTTTATATTCTAGTTTCTTCAAAATAGCCACCCTTTGCTCTGATTACTGCTTTGCACACTCTTGGCATTCTCTCCATGAGCTTCAAGAGGTAGTCACCTGAAATGGTTTCCACTTCACAGGTGTGCCTTATCAGGGTTAATTAGTGGAATTTCTTGCTTTATCAATGGGGTTGGGACCATCAGTTGTGTTGTGCAGAAGTCAGGTTAATACACAGCCGACAGCCCTATTGGACAACTGTTAAAACTCATATTATGGCAAGAACCAATCAGCTAACTAAAGAAAAACGAGTGGCCATCATTACTTTAAGAAATGAAGGTCAGTCCGGAAAATTGCAAAAACTTTAAATGTGTCCCCAAGTGGAGTCGCAAAAACCATCAAGCGCTACAACCAAACTGGCACACATGAGGACCGACCCAGGAAAGGAAGACCAAGAGTCACCTCTGCTTCTGAGGATAAGTTCATCCGAGTCACCAGCCTCAGAAATGGCAAGTTAACAGCAGCTCAGATCAGAGACCAGATGAATGCCACACAGAGTTCTAGCAGCAGACCCATCTCTAGAACAACTGTTAAGAGGAGACTGCGCCAATCAGGCCTTCATGGTCAAATAGCTGCTAGGAAACCACTGCTAAGGAGAGGCAACAAGCAGAAGAGATTTGTTTGGGCCAAGAAACACAAGGAATGGACATTAGACCAGTGGAAATCTGTGCTTTGGTCTGATGAGTCCAAATTTGAGATCTTTGGTTCCAACCGCCCTGTCTTTGTGAGACGCAGAAAAGGTGAACGGATGGATTCCACATGCCTGGTTCCCACTGTGAAGCATGGAGGAGGAGGTGTGATGGTGTGGGGGTGTTTTGCTGGTGACACTGTTGGGGATTTATTCAAAATTGAAGGCACACTGAACCAGCATGGCTACCACAGCATCCTGCAGCGACATGCCATCCCATCTGGTTTGCGTTTAGTTGGACGATCATTTATTTTTCAACAGGACAATGACCCCAAACACACCTCCAGGCTGTGTAAGGGCTATTTGACCAAGAAGGAGAGTGATGGAGTGCTGCGGCAGATGACCTGGCCTCCACAGTCACCGGACCTGAACCCAATCCAGATGGTTTGGGGTGAGCTGGACCGCAGAGTGAAGGCAAAGGGGCCAACAAGTGCTAAACACCTCTGGGAACTCCTTCAAGACTGTTGGAAAACCATTTCAGGTGACTACCTCTTGAAGCTCATGGAGAGAATGCCAAGAGTGTGCAAAGCAGTAATCAGAGCAAAGGGTGGCTATTTTGAAGAAACTAGAATATAAAACATGTTTTCAGTTATTTCACCTTTTTTTGTTAAGTACATAACTCCACATGTGTTCATTCATAGTTTTGATGCCTTCAGTGAGAATCTACAATGTAAATAGTCATGAAAATAAAGAAAACGCATTGAATGAGAAGGTGTGTCCAAACTTTTGGCCTGTACTGTAGAATAGATGCTGACCTATGGTAAGGGGGCATAAAGGGCTCACTCACTGACTCACTGACTTGACGATTTGACAGTGGGACGGCCCTCACACACTCACGCACTTCACATGAACGCGCCTCTAAGTCAGTGAGTCTGTAAGGGATCGGATTGGAATTGGGCCAATCTGTTTAAGAGGTGACACTCCCCGTGGACAGGTGTGCATCTGGGTCCCACAGGCTGCAGGTGAGTACAGTCACATCACACTATCCACAGAGTTCACACATACTAATAACCTTTATGTCTTTACATCACAAATGTTTCTTTACCACAGGATTCAGTGTCCATACTCACACACAAACAAGGTGCAAGGTGTCTTCACACACACACGCAGTCTCCTCTGTCCCGTCCGCGGTTGCTAGCTAACTATAGCTAACCAAAGCTAACCGTAGCTAACTAGCTAACAAGCTAATTAGCCTCAGGTCACCACCTGCTCGGAGCTCATGTCGCTGATCAAACCAGTGACTGAAAACAGCTTCAAACACACTCCTCTGGTGTTATAACAGAGCTACAGATACAAAACCCTGCTGCTAACAATATAAACACAGTTATTCTGTGTGTGACAACTGCACACTGAGCCTCACCAGAGCGTTCGTGAATAACTTGTCACTCTGCAGTTACACCTCCAGAACACTAGTGGGCAGTGGAGTTCCCGACCGTGGTGCTGTAAAAGTCTGGCTGATTCAAAACGCACATTAAACACACATTAAACACGTTAAACACACATTAAACACACATTAAGCACGTTAAACACACATTAAACACACATTAAACACACAGTAAACACATATTAAACACACATTAAACACACAGTAAACATGGCTTAATAGAGACAGTTTCAAACACAAATCAGCTTCACTATAACTCGCAGCATTCACAGACAAACACTTGTCTTTATCTGGACACATTTTCCAAGCAAATACAACATGCTAACGTTATTAGCACAAGCCTATGGCATTTTACATTGTATAAATTAGCCTAGCAGCTAGCAGAGATTTGCTCTGCTCATATTTCAGCCAGGATAAATCACACACAGTGTGTGGAGGCTTTATTGTCTTCACAATTTATTGTTTCTTATCTGTGAAATTAAAGTAAATCAAAGCTTTGTTTCCACTGAGGGAAATGGTTTCAGCTTACAGAGACAGACAGGAGGTCTGCGTCACTGTGACACTGTGGAGTTACATTTCTGGGGAGGTGACGTGTGTCACTTTTATATGTCCCACCGGAAACCCGTTAGGTTAACAGGCTCATCTGTGATTAGCACTGATTGGCTGATGACAGATTGACTTCCGGTGACCCAACACACAAATGACAACAGGGCCTGATGTGTTCAAGGACATGCAAAATGTAGGAAATTCTAAAATCTACAGCAAAATACATGTCAACACTAAAACTCTGTGTATTTGTTAGCAACATGTCATTACTCTCAGCAGCACAGACACTGAGCTGCTCTCACAATGAGCCGAAAGAAAAGTCTTACTTCACAATAAGCACCAAGCTAACTCCTGCTAGCCACCGCTAACAGAGCTACATCAGTCACATCCTGTTGGTTAGGCCAACAAACAGAAACAAGACGCCGCTGTGAGACTGAAAAATGATGTGATAACAGAAAGATAATTCAGTCTGAATATGAGACCAGAGATCTGCCTCTGCTGATGATGATTAACAGGATTATTTCCTCACATCACATCATATCAATAATCCTCACAGAACAGGATGACATTATCATCACACCAGCTCTCAGAGGAATCACCCATAATTCCATATTAGAGATGCGTACCATAATTATTCAGAATTCCTCCTGCAAATAACATCACCATGAGTCTGAATTCCTCTGCAGCAAACAAACTAATTAAAGTTAATGAATGTCAGATGAACGAAGCCCAACAGCCAAGTGTTGCTCTGCACACAACAGCGGAAACACAGCTGAGTGGAAACCATCCATCAGTCTGAAATCTGCTGCTGATTACAGCAACGCACAGACATCAAACGCACCAGACACCTTCTCTTTATTAGACATGCAACAGGTTGTTTCAACAAAAATAAAACTCTTTTCAGCGAGTAACTCACTTTCTAAAACTTTCAACCTCGACATCATGCTGCTTTAAATACAGCATGTTCTTATCAGTCTGTCTCAGCATTTAGTTTGACTCTCTGTTGAAATGTTTTTATAACTCAAACCTCACTGCACAACATCAAACCAGTGAACACAGTGACACCAGTTGTTCAACTGTGGTGTCAGATTTAATCCATCCATACAAACACAATAACACTGGTTTGGTCATTTTGACTTCATCACATGCTCCAAAACTATTTTCAACACAAACTGCTTCATATTGATTCAGAGCTTCAAAAGCTTCATCTCCATCTCCTCGTCACAACATGGGACATCAAGGAGGAGCAGGAGAGTCTGCTAGAGGTCACCCCGACTGTGAACTATTCAACGATTCATTCAGACGCCTGATTCTACTGCAGTTTAATATTCACAGTGTGGATGGGGCGATATGACCCTAAAATAGTGATCATATTTAAGGGTATTTTGCAATAATGATGCTGCACTCCTAGTGTCTGTTAATAAAGCTCATTCTCTTCCTCTTACATTTCTTTAGGTGTATTTCTTTTATGGTCTTTTTCTAATTTGCACACGAAAAAAGAGTTGAAACACCAAGAAAAATAAAAAAAAAATCTTGAAATATCGCAACTGTCTGGACACTTGGGGAACGTGGGAAGGTTGGTGTGTTTATAAAAGGTAACTGCGACAAGTGCAATGGAAACAGATCCAGTGAGTAAATGATGACGTACAGTCATTACATAGGCGACTGCGAGCTCTGTCATTGTCATCAATAAAAACAATAAATAAAACCTTTTTTATTTTTCATCTCTGATGGTTCATATCACACACAGGAGGGCTGTGACCAGAAGAACACACTGCTGTAATATTAGCTGTTCAAAACTCTCTGTGTCCACTGTCCACTGTGCTCTCTGTTATCATCCATCCTCTGTTTTCCTTCCTTTGAGGTGTGATCAGCACTTTTTTAATGACGTCACCTCGTTGCACCTTCTTCTTCTGCAGTGGCACCTGACTGGAGAATCAGCACCACCTACTGCTTATGCCAATTAATCAATTTCCAATATTCACAGAACAGTAATGAACAGACAAGCACATATATTTGCATTTTTTTTTCCAGATTTTCCAAAAAAATATGTGGTTGACTATTGCTCTAAATTGGAATGTAAACCTGACAACATTCAGACATTCAGACACACCGAGGAATAAACGACAGTGAGCAACAGCTCCTAACGAGCGAGCCAGCACAAGTGTGCACGCACAGAGCTACGTTCACAAACACCGATGACATAATGCCCTCTAGAGGCCATTAGGTGCAGGCACAGTGAGGCAGTTAGTGTTACAAAACAGCAAAAGGCTGATGGAAAAGAAGATGGACTGAGTGCAGGTTGCATCACAGCTGCCAGATGAAAAATGTTGGCGTGATATGTTCCTGCAAACCATGAATATGTTATATATTTGTACGTTTCAAATGTATCGTATCAACATTTCTAAAGTGACGCAGTATCACGAAGCCTAGGTGATACACCTGCCAAGCTGCAGACCGCTGTTCAAGACCAGCTAACGACAAACTGGGTGTTTTTCAGCAACTCATTGTCGTGTTTCCACCAGAGATGGAGCTGCAAAAAGTGAATGTTTCTACAGAGACATCACTGTGTTTCCTGACAGAATTGTGCCACCAAAATCTGGTATTTTAAACCAAAACATGATCTTTTCTGAACTATAAGCAAGTGTTTTTTTTAATTAAACCTAACGAAGCATTAACCACAGTGTAGTTAGAACATAAAGAAACACAAAGGTCCAACCTCTCCACATGATAACATACAAATGTAACATATCAGTGGTTTGCAGAAACGTACAGTGCCATCATTGTTTCTGGTGACTGTGTTGTGCGTCACTACTGTGTTAGTTTAATCATGGTGACATCGTCAAAAGGGGCAACCAAAGAGGATCAGCCATCCACAAGCTTACCGGACTCTCTGTTGCCCCTCCGTCTCCTCCAGCTGTTGTACCAGAGTGTTATTCAGCCCATCATACTGCACTGATCCTCCTGCTTCTTTAGCAGGGCCAAACTCAGACACATCATCACCACTGCTGTCAGGATAACTGTTCTCCCCACACCCAGCCTCACAGAGTTAAACCCACTGCCCTCTGGGTGCAGGTACACACACTGAGGTGCAGAGGGGCTCGCTTTGGGAGGAGCCTGATCCCCACGACTGCCTTGATGAACAGGCCTCACTGACCACTGACCAGTCCAACATGTTACTGTGCTGTTGTACAGTTTATATGACGTCAACCATGTTGTTAGAGTGTGCTGTTATCTGCTGTGGTCTGATAAGGACAGTGCTGGGAAAGAATCTCTCCTCAGGGACAATAAAGGTTGAGTCTGAGTCTTATCATCGACAGCAGCAAAGAGAAGAAAAGTTCAGCTACTTGTTTTAAATTATTAAAAGATCTGATAAACTCCTGTATCTGTGTTTATATAAGAACACACACTGCACACACATCCTGAACACTGTGTGTGAACAGACACACTGCACACACATCCTGAACACTGTGTGTGAACACACTGCACACTGAGACGCATCCTGCAGAAGTTGTGTGTCTCAGTGTGACCCAGAACACACAGCGATGAGCAGGCCGTCCATGGCCGGAGGTAAAACACACACAGGTGCTCCCGGGGACACACTGAGAGGAGCTGATGGTGTTTGTGAAAGAGAATCTGTTGCTAAGTTACAGCAGCAGTTTTCTGGACTCACGGGGGAATGCGTCAGCAGTGGTTTCTGAACGCTTCTCTGGTTTGCCCTGCGTCCATGTTTGGATCAGATCTGATCTGCAGAACAGCAGCGTCCTCTGTCACACTGCGCGGCCGCCGGGCGCTCCCGTTATAAAACACCATTAAACTACACAAACAGCAGTTGAGACGATATATTTTCACACTGCCACAGGGGACAGGAAGAAGAGATGAAGCCAGCAATGTGAAATCTGATGTTTAGATTCTGATATAGACTCTTTTCCCGAGGGGGGACTCTGTCTCCTGGCTCTGCAGTCCATGCAGGAGAGCAGGGTGGTTAAACGTCTGTCCACAGAGTCTCACAGGGAAATTAAAAGCATGTCTAATAGCAGGCTGGGACCGGAGGGATGAGTTTAAGAAGGCAGGTAAAAGACAGAGAGATGATGCAGACATCTGTTTTGAGTTTCCACACATTACAAGCTACGGGCCATTCAATCAGACAGACAGAAACCCTGTTACTGCTGGAGTCCTGCCAGCTGCCACTGGTCAGACTCATGTCCTGCTCCATGAGTGTGGAGCGAAGAATGGAAACAGCTTCTCAACCAAACAGTCCCAGGAAACAAACGCAGGAAGTAACTCAGGGCTCTAAGGCTCATGTTTGCATTTTTACTTTATCTAAAGAATTGTTACGAGGAGGCAACAGGTCAGAGCGGAGATCAGGTCTGTGCTGATGTCGTGACTTTCTGCTCTGATGGACGGAGGACAGAAATGTGCAGAGACACTGTAGAGACCATCTGTCCGTTCCTTTTCCTCTTTATTGAATAACCTGATAAAGCTGTTTGACTTTTGGTTTCCTCACTGGGCTACTGTTTGAGTTGCTCTTTTTCATACTAACTGAAAGTCATTTAAAGGGTTAACTCCAAAGGTGCTGATTTAACACAGCACGCTGTGTTCACAGGTCTCAGGGCGTACGACTGTAATATTAAAGCCTTCAGTGGCTCCAGAGGGAGCTGTGTGAGGTCTGATAAATGTCCTCAAGTGATGTCACTTGAGTCAGCATCGGCTGGAGCTGAGGCTTCATCATCATCCTCACTGTGACCTCGTCACATGTCCACGTTTGGTCATGGACTTTCCACGTCCACATATGACGTCCAAGGTACCCTGGGTGTGTTGGTTGTTGACGTTCTGGGACGCCGTGTCAACTTCAGCCTGTTACATGCATTGTCTGTTTTCAAAATACACTTCTGTTTTCACAGGAAATGTACAGTTTGATACAGTCTCTTTCAAAATAAAAGCACTGCATTGGTACAACACCGCCAACTGATGTTTTTCTCAAACTGTAAAGTTTGTATCAAACACAGTTTATCTTTATGGATTATAGTGATGCAGAATTGACAGGAATACTGTCGACATGTGACGCCTTTTATCTTGTGTTTCTAGAGTGATGTGTTTCTGTAGACACATGAGGAATTGTTAAAATGTGATATTTCTTAAAGGCAGTTTGGTGTAATATTTCCCACCAGGAGCAGGATGGGAAATAATCTCAGAAGGAGTGTGTGACTAAAAACTTTTAAAGTATGGTAAGCGTTACTTGGCACCCAAATTTTGCACCATTTAATAAACAAGGCGGCGTTGGACAGACCTGAAATGCACTTGCACCAGACCGTGTGCCACAGATCATTTAAGGCCTTATATTTTCTGCTCTGTTGTATCGATCCTTATTTTACTGCCCACTGTGAGTGTTCGCCTCCTGTTAGAGGTGTTCAGGGCACGTCCAGCTGGTAGGAGGCCCCGGGGCCGACCCAGAACACACTGGAGGGATTATATATCTCATCTGGTCTGGGAACACCTCAGGGTCCTCCAGGAGGAGCTGGACAGCGTCACTGGG
Organism: Epinephelus lanceolatus; assembly: GCF_041903045.1. NCBI lineage: Eukaryota > Metazoa > Chordata > Actinopteri > Perciformes > Serranidae > Epinephelus > Epinephelus lanceolatus. Next base: position 44,696,834 of record NC_135747.1, read on the forward strand.
GAGAGGGACGTCTGGAGCACTTTGCTCAGCCTGCACACGACCTCAGATAAGCGGTTGAAAATAGAACTGTGAGTGTGACAGTCCTCTGGGAGTGCAACACTACATCAGTGGAATACTCTTTGAGATGGGAACATAATGTGTCCATACAGACTCCTGACAGTGGTACCAGCCTCTGTCTGCTCTCTGTACACAGGTGGTTAAATGTTTCTTATGGTATTAGAGTTGAGTCTCACCTGGAATGAACCACAGATGCATCGTGGGTATTGACACTCACATTTTAAGTCCACTCAGGGCTCTTATCTGGAGTCTGAATAACATTGTTCTTCACTGACCAAACACACCACACCACACTAATGTGCTCCACACTAATCTCTGTGTAAACACACACTGAACGTGAATCTCTGTGTAACGTCACCTGTTCAAGGAACCAAATATGTGATATGACTGGACTGATGTAAACTGATGACGACAGAGAGGAGTGTCGTGGGAATGAAGGTGTGAACAGGTAAATCATCTTCCACTGGGGCTGCAGCCTGACCTGACCCTGCAGAGCACTGTGGACACTGACCTCTCTGCTGATATGAGCCACGACGAGGACGCTGCAGCTGAAAGCTTCACTCAGCATGTCAAGAAGGAAAGTGATGAAGTGTCACATTAAAGGGACAGTTCAGAGCTTTTGAATTGTGGCTGCATGAGGTCATTATCCATAATCAGTGTGTTACATACAGTAGATGGCGGGCGGCACAACATGGCCTCACTGCAGAGTAGTCGAAAACAGATGCTTGGTCAGTGACGTCCGGCGTCAGACACTAATGAAAAAGCCGTCCTTCACATTGGCACGTCCCCATTATTGCATAATGGTGCACGGCGGGGTTTTAATTTAACGTGAGTTCTTCTTTAAACATGGGCATATTTCCTGGTTGCAGTCGGGCCCCTCCACCCTACGGGCCCAAGCACAACCACACTGCCTGCACTGCCTTTATTTATGCTCCTGGTGGCTTTGGTGTTTAAAAGGGTTAGTTCGGATTCATCACAGTCACACAAACTAACTAACTAATCTTAGCAGCGGTCGACCAGCAGCTCCTGAGTTCAGAGGTTGTGTGTTGTTGTCAGAGGAGTCTGGCTTTGTCGAGAGCAGAGATAATGGCTTCTCCTTCAGAACACGCTGTCTGACGGTGAGAGGTGAAAATACTCTCAATATAGCGTACACTGAAACTGATGTTGATTGTTTTAGGTGGCTAAATACATTTTGTTGCTGACCCGTCCACAGCAGTTCACTGCTTAGCTTTAGTGTCAGTACTCCTGCTGCTTCTCCAAACTGACAGCATGCCGACTGCCATCTACTCTATGTAACACACTGACTATGAATATGTGCCTCACTTCAAAAGATCCAAACTGTCCCTTGAAGTGTTGTGACTCATGTGTCTCTGGTGTCAGGAGGCTCTGGGGCCACCAACAGAGAAGAGTGGTTGTGAACAGACTCGTGCTTCATCTTTACTGGACACTTTAACTAGTCCAACAGACAGAGAGCAGTGTATCACCACACAAACACCTGTGTGAGTGTTGAACATTAGAGTGAAACCCTGGTCCTGGTCCCAGTCCTGCATGGATGTGAACTATGGTTCCAGCTCATATGAGACTCAGCATATTCCTGCGAGCACACACACACACACACACACACACACACACACATAAGAAACGCCAGTATCTGTGGATCTCACATAAACAGCAGTAATGTGACGGAGCGACGAGCCGGGTCCTATGTAAACAGGAGAGAGGAGATATGCTAAAAACAACAGCATGGTGAGGAAAGAACAACAAATACAGCAGCTCGTTCCCACACACTCACATCAACACAGCCAATGACAATGTGGCTCTGGCAGAAAACACAAACAGATGCAGGGTCACATGCCATTCACACAGAACAACCAAACTATCAGCCTGCTCTGGGCTCATATGACCAAACTGCAGACTCTGACACGTCACATCTTACACACACTCTGCTGTCCTCCATCCTCTCTGCTGTCCTCTGTCCTCCGTCCTCTCTGCTGTCCTCCGTCCTCTCTGCTGTCCTCTGTCCTCCGTCCTCTCTGCTGTCCTCCGTCCTCTCTGCTGTCCTCTGTCCTCCGTCCTCTCTGCTGTCCTCTGTCCTCCATCCTCTCTGCTGTCCTCCGTCCTCTCTGCTGTCCTCCGTCCTCTCTGCTGTCCTCTGTCCTCTCTGCTGTCCTCCGTCCTCTCTGCTGTCCTCCATCCGCTCTGCTGTCCGCTGTCCTCCGTCCTCTCTGCTGTCCTCCGTCCTCTCTGCTGTCCTCCGTCCTCTCTGCTGTCCTCCATCCTCTCTGCTGTCCTCTGTCCTCCGTCCTCTCTGCTGTCCTCTGTCCTCCGTCCTCTCTGCTGTCCTCTGTCCTCCGTCCTCTCTGCTGTCCTCTGTCCTCTCTGCTGTCCTCCGTCCTCTCTGCTGTCCTCCGTCCTCTCTGCTGTCCGATGACTGAATGAGCCACCATGTTACAGACTGTTCATGAACTGTCTCCAGGTTCTTAAACAGCATGTAACTAAATGTTCTCTTCCTAAAGTTGGACACTCCACCGATGGCCCAGATAAAGTGTGGGACGTTTCCTGTCTCTGATTTCTGGGGCACATTCTAAATAGCTCATCTCTGAGCCTCTGTAAAAGCTACGATGCAGAAATGTTGGTGACTGTTTGTTGACCGTATCACCAACAAAAGTGAAAGCCAGCCCAAGATTCACTGTCGATTAGGAACGAGCTTTGTCCACTTGTCGTCTCTCCTGCTTTATTGTTAGAGTGTTAGTGGGTTTTTTTCCCCGCGCTGTGTCCATGATTTTTCGGCCATCCTCATGGATGTGCACTGTTAACTTGCAGTGTGACACCTGGTCTCTACCCTTTTAAACCTCACCTGTGTGTTGTGTTCAGGAACGTTCTATCTCTCTATCTTATACCAGAAAATGACTCTGGTAGAAGTTAAAGTCACCTGTTAAAATATTACTGCAGTTAAAGTCTGAAAGTATCTGGAGCCAGGTGCACAAAACACCTAACGTTTTATCCTTAAGTACTTAAGGCATATTTTTTCCCAAGCTGAGGGACTTACTTAAGGGCGTTAATGGTGATGCACAGGATCCCCGAGAACATTACCTGAATACTGGTCTTATTAGAAGATTACCTGAGTTAAACTCTTCAAATATCTGACATTTACTGAACTTAAAGGGAAATTTCAGTTTATTTCAACCTGTCTCCTATCGTCCTAAATTTGTTTCAAGTGACTAGTGACATAAAAATAATAGTTAGCATGTTAGCCGTTAGCCTAGATACAGCCGGGGCGCATAGTAGCGTCAGACCTGTTAAAACGTAAGTGAACGGGCAACCTTCAAGTGCAAAGTTAGTCCACTAAACAAGCTTTTTTTCCACAAAGACCGCCTCATATCGTTAGGATAAATGTCAGAGAACATATAGAAAATGACATGTAAACATGTTGTCTTACTTTACCGGTGTGCTGCCATGTTTGTTTACCATCTAGCTCTGCTTTCCAAAGCGCGGCCAAAATATCGCGAGAACAAGCAGTGATCTCATACCGTGCCTGAAATCTGGCGAGAACAAGCAGCAACAGCTGGAAGGCAGAACCGGACAGTAGCCTGAAAAGTTCATTCATTTATTTTATGAAAGATTTATAGAATAATGGCTGACTTTTTGCCAGACTTCGACTTTGTGGAGGAGGAATTTGATTTTGCAGAGTTTGATGGCCGCCCTTATTTATTTGAGCCAGAATACACTGACGAAGAGCTTCGTGAAATTGAAGAACGGAGGAGGAGAGAGAGAGAGAGGCGCAACAGGTAGAGGACGAGAGAGGAGGAATGGCTGCTGCAAGGCTGCGTAGCTCTGGAGATTGGTGGTGTACCTGTGAATGCTGTGCCCCAGTGCCCACAGAAGAGGAATGCCTCTGTTGCAAGGAATGGGACCGGTTGCAGCCTTATTTTCAAGGTCTGGATGTGACCGAGGACGAGACACCTCCACCTGGAGTAGTATCCAGCTGGGCTTTGGAAAGCAGAGCTAGATGGTAAACAAACATGGCAGCACACCGGTAAAGTAAGACAACATGTTTACATGTCGTTTTCTATATGTTCTCTGACATTTATCCTAACGATATGAGGCGGTCTTTGTGGAAAAAAAGCTTGTTTAGTGGACTAACTTTGCACTTGAAGGTTGCCCGTTCACTTACGTTTTAACAGGTCTGATGCTACTATGCGCCCCGGCTGTATCTAGGCTAACGGCTAACATGCTAACTATTATTTTTATGTCACTAGTCACTTGAAACAAATTTAGGACGATAGGAGACAGGTTGAAATAAACCGAAATTTCCCTTTAAGTATCAAAAGTATTTTATGATATTAAATGTACTTGAAAGTAAAAGTACAAGTTACTGATGTTAATAAAAAGGAAGCGGTCCAAATTTTGAGGATTACAAAGTTGATTTCTCTGGATGGAGAAATAATCTTGGAGTGAACATTACACTTTAAGAAAAACAAGGTTTTTCTCCACAACTTGAAGGATTTCAAGAACAAATCCAGTTTTTCCTTCATTCGTCCGTCCCTCACTTTCTTCCCTACATATTACTAAGTAACCAAAATGCTAAGAGGAAATGTAGTGGAGTCAAAGTAGAGGTTGACAGAAATATAAAAACTCAAGCAAAATACAGATACTCCAAAAAAATACTTAAGTACTGTAACAAAGTATCATTACTCCATTACATTGCACCACTGAGTATGAACAAGAACCACTGGCCCGCTTGTAGGCAGGTTCCCACGCACACACCCATAGCCTGTTGTTTGTTTGCTTTGTTTTTATTGCTCTAATGTTACTGACACCACCATGAAGCTCTGAGACTGCACTACAGCCTCCTGCACACGTTTCACACACCAGGCCGGGTTCACACAATCATCTCTGCAGCTCATATCTAAAGACAACACACTTTCAGGGCTGAAAAGAAACCAAGATCCAGTGTGAGGTATAACTCTGGATTCAGTGATCCACTTTCTGTATTCACAGTACTGCAGCCTGGACACGTGTACGGCATTAACTGATTTATTAAACCTTTAACCAGTGACAAGAGAACATACAGGTGTGTCACAGAAAACTCTCCCTGTAACAACCACAACAGAGATGATGTCACCAGCAGCCAGACCTGATCCCCTCCCTCAGCTCCACCAGCACACACACACACACACACACACACACATACACACTCATCACGTAAGGTCCGTGACTGGCATAGAGACAGGAGATGATCGACTGCCTCTGCTGATGTGTGATCTCCAAACTGCACAGAATTATAAACTAAAACATGTGCACAGTGTGTACAGGATTACAGCTTTAATGAATGCCTCAAACACCAACACAGGGCAGAATAATGAAGCCAACACAGACATGACAAAACCTGCAGTTCCTCTAATGTCCACTAGAGGCTGGCTCCAGGAGCGAGTCAGTCCCCACAGACCTCCATGTTCACATGTAGAAATAAACATGTTTACAGCCTGGTGCAAAAACTGTTTGGTCTCTGGAGCTAATGTCAACATTCATGACGCCTGTATGGAGACTGAGTTTATATAGAACTCACCTGTTTATGTTTTATTAAGGCTTAAAGTTACAAATCATTAAGGGGGCGGGGCCTCTTTGACTGACAGGCTGTCTGCTAATAGTGTCCTCGGCCTCTCAGTCAGATCCGCCTCTCACAACTGTCTGAAACATGACTGTATACTGAAGCATGAAGATTCCTATATTCCACAAACTTTTGGCCAAACTGTGTTTCAAAATTCACCTCTTTGAGTTGAAGCCTCTCATCTCAGGGAGGTCTTTATGCAAAAGACATGAACGACTGTGTCTGTGTAGTAACTCTGACGTCTTTATAGAAGTGCTCACAGTCGAGGAGCCACATCGTTAGAGGAAACATTTGGACGCAGCACACGGCCTGATAAAAACTGTTAACAGAGTGAAACAGCCAAAACACTGAGGTGGGAGAGAGGAGCTGCAGCACACACACACACACACACACACACGCAGATGGCAGAGCGCTCAGTTTGGGGTTAATAACACTCGGACCTGATGCAATTAAGAGTACCTTTAAATAATGGTGGAAAATTAAAGCAGCTTTATTCCAGAGTGAGTCCAGCCGCACTGAGGAAATGTTTCAGAGTCAAAGTGATGCTGTTAAATCTGTACCTGAGGCATTTGGAGTTTATGAGGAACACGCTGGCTCAGCAGCACATTTAAAACTATATTGTCTGGGAGCTCGTTACAAGTCCACATGAAGCTCAACAAATCAGTCTTTCCACAGCTGAAGGCAAACTGCAGCTAGTTCCTCTGTAAAACAGTTTAGACTTCAGCTCTGTGGCCTTTACTGTATCATAAACAATTAGCTCCATATATGATTCATATCTGAGCTCAGAAACAACGTGACGCCAACACTGAGAGGCTGAGAACAGGATTTATTTCAGCTGCTGCTTAAAGACAAAAATAAAAGCCCAAATGTCACATAAACATCCTCTGCATCCCAGCGTGCTCTCAGAGAGGTCGTTACATGGAAGAGTCTGGAACAGGAACACCATAATAAACAGTCACACAATCCGTCCTGAACAGTTACTACTCATGTGTACCAACACTGTGCTCTCACTTGTGTCAGGGCTTTTATTTTGAAGGGGACAAAGTTTCCTGTCTTCCTACAAGATGAGTTCCAGTTCAGCTGAGCTGGTTCCTCACACTTTACTCCTGCAGAATTATTTCTGGTCGTGCAGCGAGCGTGCAGGTTACGGCCCGGAGTCACCCCGAGACAGCCAATCATCACAGAGAGCAACGAACCACATGTCCAACGCCTTCTCAGCCCAACCAATCACATATCACCGCTCTGTCTGTGGACTCTCACGTCTACATATGACGCTCCAGGTATCCTCCAGGACATAACGTCAATTTATGCTTGTCACATGCACGGAGTCTTTTTAAACTACACTTCCATTTACACAGGAAGTGTACAGGTCTGGTGTGTGTTGTGCATCAGTATCTAATTTATTAGTATTTGACGAGTTCAGAATGAGAACGGAGTGGCGTGTCCGGTGAGAGAAAGCATGGCAACAGGTTGCAGAGTCGAGTAGCTGTTTCTCACAGGTAGTTTCTGACACAGGTGAAAAGAGCTTTAAACTGTGGGCGATGAAATATTTGTGGCTTTGGTGGGTTCAAGGGCTGAAGGACACTAGTTTAAAAGAGTCACCAACAATGAGGAGGGAAACTGTCAGCAGACGGGGAGAAAGATGCTGAAGCATACGCAGAACTAATCCAGTTTCTGGATGATAAAAACTGACGCTTGTAATGCGAGCAGCGGCAGACAATACAGCCAATCAGCTCGTAGTGAAGTCTGCAGGTTGTTTCCGACAGCCACAGTAGATCCTCATTGACATGAGACGCTCTACGAGGAGGAGCATGACTGGTTTTACAGATCACCAGTCTCACGTCCTGTTTTGTGGATGTCGTGACAGTTTCAACAAATATGACAAAAAGTTATTTTATAAAAGATCAAAATATTATTCTGGTTTTTGGTGTTGATGGACAAACTTCAGACTCTAATATGTAACTGATAAAAGCCTCCAAACCACAGTCTGACATATGGAAGTTACAGCCTCTGTGATGAGCTCCACCTGTTAATCATGAGTCCAATCAAGGAAACATGAAACTCACACTAACTTTATCTGCAGAGGAGAATCTGACTGTAGTTTGTGTCTGCACTCCTGAGGAGCAACAAACCAGCTGATAAGGCTTCCATAATAAGGTCCCAAAGTAAAGTCTTTATCTGCCAGTTATTGAGTTTGTCATCATGTTGAGAAGGCAGGCTGCAGCCACCGCGACAAGACGTTACTGGACAGAAAGAAAAAGATGATTCATTTGTCTTTGTGCTCGAGTGCTCTTTAATGCAGCTGGACCACAGTGGGTAGAGATCCTAGTGCCATCATTGCCCCCAAAACTTTCTGCCCAGCTCACCTAATCACCTCCACAGTGCACCTCCCCTCTGCTCCACCTGAATTAGATCAACTTAGTGCAACAAGCTTCAGCTGAGAGGGAAACTTTAGGACTTCAGAATGGACCACACATGCAGACACAAGGGTCTCTACTTGTTTTCAACAGTCACAGCCTGTCGTCACCGCCTCCTCCCATCTCCTCCTGCCTCCTCCTGCCTCCCACTGCCTCCTCCTGTCTCTCCCCGCCTCCTCCTGCCAAGAACTCTGTCTCTATGATAAATCACAGACGTATGTGCAGTCTGTCCCTGAGAGCTTCACACAAACATGACTCTAGTCGCTGTATGAGGAGCTGACCCTGCATGAAGAGGTTGAAGTGCCTCTTTTTTATGTCCTCTCTCCAAAGATGGGGACTCGAGTCATTGTGACTTGGTCCCATCTCTGCCTCTCTCACCCCATGGACCAGGGGTCCCACAGTGGGGGGGGACTGATTACGCAGAGCCCCAATGAGAGGAGGGGCCTCGATGAGCCTGGGATGAAGAGTTTGGTTTTGTTTGAACATTTTTATCTTTAAGTAATCAGTGCCAGAGCGAAATAAAAATATTGTCTGAATTAATCACTTGAGAGACTCTGTATAAAAACAGTGGCGTCTCTCTGAGGCCCCGCCCACCCCTGAAGCCTGGTATCCACTGTGTGATTATGGGCTGTCCCAGCTGAAAGACGACCAGCGGTAAAGAAACGCAGACATTTTAATCACATTTTGAGACATTTTATTATTTTTTTTTTTTATTCATTTTTCCCTACCAATGTTTTGAGAATATTTTCTGGACTTTTTGTCAACATTTTCGGACATTTTATTAATATTTTTGTGACAGTTTAATACCTTTTTTCCAGATATTTTAGTATATTTTTTGAGACATTTTAATAAAAATTTTCAGACATTTCAATGACATTTTTTCAGACATTCTGATAATATTTTCCAGCCATCTTATCAACATTTTTCAGACATTTTATTATTATTTTTCCTGGCCTTTTTTCCCGACATTAATTACCTTTTTTCCCCAATGTTCTGAGAATATTTTTTGGACTTTTTGTGACATTTTTTAACTTTTTTTCCCAATATTTTAGTATTTACTTTGAGACATTTTAATAAATTTTTCCAGACATTTTGATAATATTTTCTGGCCATTTTATCAACATTTTATAAACCTGTTTTTGGGACACATTTTCTTGATATTATTAGGACATTGTATTAACTTTTTTTTCACCATTTAATTAATATTTCTTCTATATTGTTTTTAATTTTTTTTCAGACTTTTACATAATTTTTTTGAACACTTTATCAGCATTTTTTCCGACAATTATAAACTTTTTTTTTCTGATAAATTAATATTTTCTGACATTTTATCAACATTTTTGGGGCATTTTATTCATTTTATTAATAATAAAATATAATTTAATGTGTCCCTCCATGTTGTGCTCCACAGTTGGAGCAGTAATAACCCTGCAGCATCACTCAGTATGTGAAGCTGTGACATCTTAGCCTGTGATTCAGTCGGCGCTGTCATCATACAGTCTGCAGACATCACACCTGAGTTTATTAGATCCATGTGACACAGTGTGGCTGCACTAAACTTAGAGGACTGATCAGATCACAGTCTGTGGGAGGATTTAAAGACACCAAATGGTTTAGTCTGCACCTGCACCAGGATTCATCTCTAGACGCAGCTAAAGCCGAGTGAGTGACTGCTGATGGTGCCGGAGCTCCAGCGTACACCGTCATGTTGGAGAGAAAGAAAAAATGAAGAGAGCAAACTGACTGTGAAATAAAAAAACTCAAGGTGCTGGAGAGAGACATGGATCACGTGGAAGGGTTAGGGGCCCCACACAGACTGAGGCCCCAGAATGTGGCACTACGCCCCTGCCTGCAGAGTCTCTGCATGGCACCACTGTACCGAACTTTCTCAGCCTCGACACTGCGCTGCCTGACAGATCCGCTTACACACGCCAGGCTGCTGATCTACATCCTGATCCTGAAAGTTCAGCAGCACGGTTTAAAGGAACAGCCCGCGTTCAGCTGCGCGTCACTGCGCACAGAGCAGGTGTGGAGCCCCTCTGGCTGGATCATCACAGAATATAGAAAGCAGAGCTGTACATACCTGTTTCCACAGGAAGCTGTCCACCCCGTTTAACATCCAAGACACAGCCACGTGGACGGCGGACAGAATAACTCCAGTGATGACGGCAGCGCGCATCCTGACGGGCAGCAGGGTGTAGATGACATGGATGAAGAACACGGTCCACCAGATCCCCCCCGAGGCACTTCTGGGCTGCACGAACAGCACCCCGATCACCTGGATCAGCAGCACCACCAGGATGACCACATAGCACACGATCCACATGTGGTCCTGGTGGAAGCTGTTCCTGTTGCAGACCACCATGAGGATGAGTGTGAGGAAGATGGCTAAGGAAAACACCACCACATAGGTGATGTTGGGCGTCGCTGTCCCGCTGGAGCAGTGGAAGCCCAGCATGACGGTGAAGACCAGGACCAGCACGGCCATGAGCATGGTCAGGCTGCTCTGGTTGAGGCGGAAGAAGTAGCGCTGGTAGAGCCGCTCCAACTTCTCCGACTGGAACTTCTTGGATTTGAAAATGTGCATGACGCTGGTGCAGCACGCCACCAGAGAAAAATTCACTTCGGGCATGACCTCCTCCTCCTCCTCGCTCCTCGGCTTGGCTCTGCGCTCCTCCAGGCCCAGCTCCACCGACTTGGGTCTCACCTCGCCGTCCGGACGTTTCGGGGACGCGCGGTTCTTGTCTCGGCTGTCCTCGCCATGGTCCTGCCAAGCCGACCTGGACCTGAAGCTGACCCTGCTGACGGTGGCGGTGGCTCGGCCGGGCTGCCGGTGCTCCGGATCATCCTCTTCCCTCCACCGACTGTTGGTCCGGGTCAGCTTCTTGCGCGGGGATCTGGCCGAGTATGGGCACCCGTTGGCCACGGACTCAGACTCTCCCCAAGCTGATCTGTGCTCGGTCCCTCCCCTCAGCCCGGGAGCACCGACTCCGGGTGGGCTGACACTGTTTGATCTGGACATGGTGACAGAAATGTGCCTCTGCGCACACACACACGCACACACGCGCGCGCGCGCACACACACACACACTCACACAGTTTGTTCCAGTCAAGTATAAAAGCAGGAACTTATTTAGTCCCAAACATGAGGCGCATTACATGTCTGTTACAAATTGTGTCCTCCATAGTTAGAATCAGCACGAGCCCGCGCATTTAAATCACTTCCGTTAGAGGCAAATATTCATTTTAACAGATTTAATAAGGAGATGATCCACAGCAGTGAGCACGAGGGAATAAAAACAATTGAACATGCGCAGAAGTCACAGGGGAGCCAGCTTGGCCACGAGAGGAGGGAACATTAGCTCCAGGTGGATCTGGCTCTACATCATTGGGCCCAATTAACCACATCCATGGAGACCGTGCACGGCAGCGCGCGCTCTGGAAGAAATAAAACCGTGACACATCTCCGACAGTCCCCAGAGATCATAGCGCAACACCATCAATTACTGTGGATCCGTTAGATGTGCGGACATGTTGGCTGTGCTCCTACAGGCGGAGGTGGAGGGGGGGGGGGGATGAGGAGGTGGATCCCATGTTGGAGGCTCTGATTCGGTCCCGTCAGGTCCTGGTGCACCTGCACTGAGCACACAGCGCAGCCTGGACGTGTCACAGCCTCACGTTTGTCCAAACAGCATCATCACGATCCTCACACACAGTGATCGGAGCGGAGGAGCAGAGTCAGCCGCTCCTCCTCCTCCTCCTCCTCCTCCTCTGGCACACAAACGCTCCCTGCTCCATGGTTCAGCCTCTCGATCCGCGCGGTCAATATGTGGTCACCCTGTGCCCTGAATCAGCGTCCCAACAGCTGTCCATCACTGCTCACATCCCCAGAGACACACACACACTCACACACACACTCCTGCTTTGATCCGCAGCCAGACTGCGCGCAGCGGCGGCTCGGCGGCCGAGCGGCGGCAGCATCTCACGGAGCGTGTGACCCGGTGGCACCGTGCGCTCCCGCAGCCTCGGACAGTCCGCTCGGTGTTTGTTGGGCACGCGGCATCACAACACATTTACTGCTGAATGCTGCTTTAATGGCCATTCAACCAAGTGTGCTTCCTGCGGCCCGCCTCTCCCGCGCGCTGCCATTGGAGCAGGAGGAGGGTGCGTCACGCTCTGACGCGCTGTCATTGGACCACAGGCCTGTCAGTCAAGACCGGAGAGGCTGCACGACCCCCGGCCGCTTTCGATGAATGGGCGGGTCTGTTCTCACAGCTGGATGGCCCTCACACACACACACACACACACACACACTTCTCTTTTTAAAGAATATTACCTGTTTGATTTTGTACTTTTCAACAGTCAAACTCTTCAGATAGAAATATTAATCACAAACTGGTCCATGACTTCTTGAATGTGAATATCTGATGTTTTTCTCTGTACATTACATTTACAGGTTAGTTTGGTTTTGGACTGTTGGTTGAATGAATGCATTAATTTAAAGGTCCCACACTGTGAAGAGTCACATTCACATGTCTTTTCATAAATAAAGCAGGTGTGAGTGTCCCAGAGACATACACACAGTTTATATCCAGACAATCCGGTCTCACTGAAGTCGTCTACATCCAGCGCTCGGTCAGTGACTTCTGGCGTCAGACACTGATGAAGGAACCATCTTCTTACGCCAGCATGATGCGTCATGACATCACAGGGAAACACAGCAATGCAAGTTAAGGAAGTGAAAGTCTGAGTAGGGTGGACGGGTCCAACAACCACCGGCCTTCACCTGAAGAGGTTGATGTCAACATGTGACGAGGTCGCAGTGAGGACATGTTGATTCAGAAACTGGGCCTTTAAATGAGACATCAGGGTTTCTGTGGATTTGTGAGGTCACAAGTAGGCTCTACGAGATAGGCTGTTTGAGACATAAACATACTAAATGGATGCCACTGAAAATACTCACGCTGAGTGGCGGAGCTGGCTCTGTTGGAGCCATTCATGCATCAGCCATGTATTTACAGCCAGAGGGTGAACAGAGAGCATAACTTCAAAACCGACCTGACTCTCTCTGTTGCCTCGAGCAGCCTGTGGATGAATTTTATGGGAAAATCCAAAGTATTTTTCAAACAGCATGGAGCCACTGGTTAAAATGAAATACAGGAACAGTGCAGGTCCTAACTTCAGGTGCTGTATCAGAGGCAACTGGACCTGCTTGAGTTTCTTGAAGATGTTTCATCTGGGACTTTCTGAAAGCTCCACTGCAGGTCCTGCAGGACATGTCCTGTTTCATGGCTCCTTAAGGTGCGGACACACCAAACCAACATCAAAGAACTAGCGGCGACGAAAGCCAACTGTTGCGTCGTCTACGTCGCCTCACGTCGCCCTGTGTCAGTTGCATTTGAACACACTACACGGACTACATCCGACGGCCAAGTAGCACGTACGTTCTGCGCCTGCGTGAGAGAGAGCGGAGTGAGAGAGTGGTACATCCTGTCAGCCGAGGGGTTTCCTATCTGTGCAGCAGATGTGCTGAGTGAAGTGGAGCCTGAGGAGGAAGCACCGGTTAGCCCCGGTTTCACTACAGGCAGATTCACTCGCTACAGGGGCGAGGAAATAAAACCTGAACAGCCAATCAGAGTGATCTCTCTCACCGACAAGTTCCGCCGCCGATTCAACATGCTCAATCGGCCGAAAAGCCACCGATGCCGAAGTGCCGATGGTGCGGGACACACCACAAAAACTAGGGCGACAGACGCTCACCGACGGCCCGACTTTGGTCGACGGCCGACCGTCAGCTTGGTGTGTCAGGACCTTTAGAGTCACAGATCTGATGCTTCTCTCATCTAATTTAAATATATGTTGATGTGGAATGTTGGTTCAACAAAAGAAGCAAATCTAAGGTGCCCTCTCAGACTCAACTCAACTTTTTCACAACTCCTTTGATCCACACCAAACGAATGAATCAATGAGACCTGACATGACTGCAGCCCTTGAGTTCATGTCTTCACTTCCTTTAATTCATGCCTTCACTTTCTTCAGTTCATGTCTTCACTTCCTTTAATTCATGCCTTCACTTCCTTCAGTTCATGCCTTCACTTCCTTCAGTTCATGTCTTCACTTCCTTCAGTTCATGCCTTCACTTCCTTCAGTTCATGTCTTCACTTCCTTCAGTTCATGTCTTCACTTCATTTAATTCATTTTTTTTTAAATTTTGCAATAGTATTGTTTTTTGTTCTTTTTTTATTGTGCGACACACAAACCTTACATACAGACATACACCCATAGATACTTACAAACCTACATGGGGTGCAGAAATACACACAAAGCAAGGGTAAACAAAAAAACAACAAAAAACAAAACCAGCCAGAGGCCTTTACAGATCACTTCCACAAAATTTCTCCATAATAGAGTATGTTTTTGCGGCTTTCTTATTTCTAATGTCCTTAATTGTGGCAGCATTGTCGAAAGGCAGTTCTTGTTGAAAGGGTACAATGTTTGGTTTACATTTAACCCATTTGTTTTTATGGATGTGAAATTTCCCCAAACTCAAGATCAACTGACAGAAAAAACACAAATCTTTGTCTTGGTCCTCAAAATAAATAAAAATGTGTTTTTCCTGGAAACTGATCGTTCTTCCTGTTTTCTCTTGCACAAAATGTTGAACATCTTTCCAAAAAGTTCTACTGTAAGTACATTGATAAAATAAGTGAGAGATGGTTTCATCTTCAAGTCCACAGAAATCACACACATATTCAATGTCCAGTTTAAATCTTTCTAGTGTTTTCTTTGCAGGGTAGATTTGATGTAAAACTTTAAATGAACCTTCTTTCACCTTGTTATTAAGACAGAATTTGTCACCAACCAGCCACGCTTTATGCCAGTTAACCTCTCCAAATTGTGCAGTCCAGTAAATTTGACCTCTAGGCAGAATCCTTGCTTATAAGCAGCTTCTCAAATATGTGTTAGAGCAGGATTTTTTTGTAATGTCTACTTCGCCCACAAAAATATCACAATTATAATTTTCTGCAACAGCAGCATTTCTTTCAGTCCCTTTAAGAAGCTGCAGCACACCCTGTGGTAGTGCATCAAAAATCACAGCATATTTCTTCAACGTGAGTGGCAACTGAAATTTTAACAAAAATTCTTCATAAGAAAGTAAAAAACCTTGATCATTGATAAGTTGGTCAACTAATAAAATTCCATGCTCCACCCAATCCTTATAAAACAGTGATTTGTTTTTGTAAAGGATGTCTTCATTATTCCAAATATAATACCTGGTTGGTGAGAAATTATGTTTGTAGATCAGTTTCCAGGACAGCAAAGCTTGTTTGTGAAAGTTGGGAAGTTTGGCAGGAAGTTTTTCAACTCTGTAGTTACATTTCAACATAAACTGTATTCCACCTAATGAATTAAATACAGGTGTGGCAAAAGAGTTCCAGAAGTTGTTCTTCTGTCTGCATAAGTTGATTAACCAGTTAATCTTAAAAGAGCGATTTAATGTTTCAAAGGTTAACACATCCAAGCCACCATCCCTCCTGGCGTTACACAAAATATCTTTTTTTTAGGTAATGGCATCTGTTCTTCCAAATAAAGTTGAATAAGATTTGATCTCATTTCTTAGAGACTACTGCAGGCATTTCTAGTGCTAGCGACAAATATACAGATCTTGATATTCCTTCAGCTTTAGATAACAGCATCCGACCATTTGAGGATAGATCCCTCATTAACCACATATTGAATTTTCTTTGTATTTGTTGAGTTATTGGTTCAAAGTTTACCTCCGAGCACCTGTTCTCATTTTTGTCAAGCACTACACCCAGATATGTCACAGTTTGTTTAATGGGAATATCACTCAATTCTAACAGATCACAGTGTTTAAGGGGAAACAGCACAGATTTATTAAGGTTCATTGTCAATCCAGAAACCTCAGAAAATTCTCTGATGCACCGCACAGCTGTGTCAAGTTCATTTTGATTGGACAGAAAAATTGTTGTATCATCCGCTAATTGAGCCAATTTGAAGTCTCTTCCTAAAGCCCTTATGCCCTGAAAGTTGCTTCTTTTAATATGTGTTGCCATGACCTGTGTGACCAGCAAAACCAAAAAAGGACTTAGTGGGCATCCTTGTCTGATTCCACGACTGATATTAAACCTGGGCGTTGTACCATTTGTTACCTTAATTGAGCTGTTACTTCCTTTGTAAAGTGTTTGAACTGCCCTCAAAAACCTATTTCCAAAACCAAAGCAATGAATGACTTTAAACATAAACTGGTGACTGACTGTATCAAATGCTTTGTAAAAGTCAACAAATAGAATAAAACTTTCATCTGGTATAAATTCATTATAATCTATCATATCTAAAATCAGATGAATATTATTTACAATGTTCCTTCCTGGCATAAACCCAGATTGTTCGTCATCAATAATATCAGCTAATCCTATTTTTAACCTTTTAGCAAAGATAAGAGCAAAAAGCTTTGCATCATCATTCAATAGGCTAATCGGTCTCCAGTTTTCAATGCTTAACTTATCTTTTTTTGGTTTTGGAATTAGTTTTATCAATCCCTGTCTCAGAGTGTGGGGCAGTTCCTCTTTTTCTAGAGCCTCTTCAAACAATCCAGCTAAAAATGGAGCGATTGATTGTTTAAAGCATTTATAAAATTCCCCTATTATCCCATCATTCCCCGGAGCTTTGTTATCCTTGAGGGAATCAATACATTTTTGCACCTCTGTTATAGTTATTTTCTGGTAACATATTACTTGGAAGTCTTCATCTATTCTTCTAATATTCGGTTGTATGGTTTGAAGGAATAATGCCATTTTATCTTTGTCCAAGGGGCCAGGCAGATACAGCTTCTCATAAAAACTTGCTGCATATTGTGAAATTAGTTTTCCATCTTCACATACAGTATCATTAATTTTAAGTTTGCTCAGGGAAGATATTTCGTGATTCCTTTTTTCTAAATTGAAGAAATATTTGGTGCATTTTTACTTCCTTTAAAACTGAAGGAAGTGAAGGCATAAACTTCCTTTAATTCATGCCTTCACTTCCTTCAGTTCATGTCTTCACTTCCTTCACTTCATGTCTTCACTTCCTTTAGTTAATGTCTTCACTTTCTTCAGTTCACATCTTCACTTCCTTTAGTTCATGTCTTCACTTCCTTCAGTTCATGTCTTCACTTCCTTTAATTCATGCCTTCACTTCCTTCAGTTCATGTCTTCACTTCCTTTAGTTCTACACTTCCTTCAGTTCATGTCTTCACTTCCTTTAGTTCATGTCTTCACTTCCTTCAGTTCATGTCTTCACTTCCTTCAGTTCATGTCTTCACTTCATTTAGTTCATGTCTTCATTTCCTTTAGTTCATGTCTTCATTTCCTTTAGTTCATGTCTTCACTTTCTTCAGTTCATGTCTTCACTTCCTTTAGTTCATGTCTTCACTTCCTTCAGTTCATGTCTTCACTTCCTTCAGTTCATGTCTTCACTTCATTTAGTTTATGTCTTCATTTCCTTCAGTTCATGTCTTCACTTCCTTCAGTTCATGTCTTCACTTCCTTCAGTTCATGTCTTCACTTCATTTAGTTCATGTCTTCATTTCCTTTAGTTCATGTCTTCACTTCCTTCTGGTCATGTCTTCACTTCATTTAGTTCATGTCTTCATTTCCTTCAGTTCATGTCTTCACTTCCTTCAGTTCATGTCTTCACTTCATTTAGTTCATGTCTTCATTTCCTTTAGTTCATGTCTTCACTTCCGTCAGTTCATGTCTTCCTCACCTACAGTGTGTGTGTGTGTGTGTGTGTGTGGTCGCAGGTCTGATCAGG